>NC_134148.1:37442500-38692500 GCF_033958435.1 Carettochelys insculpta | reverse complement strand
TATGGGGACCAGTTATAAAAACTTGGCATGTTTAATCTTGATAAAAGAAGACTTTGGGGCGGGGAGCAGGAGGGACACCTCATAAGTCTTCAAATATGGTCAGGACTGTTATAAAGTGGCACACGTATATTGTTCTCCATGTCCACTAAAGATAGGACAAGATGTAATAGACTTAATCTGCAGTAAGGGAGAATTAGTTTAGCTTCTACAAATTTTTTTATCTGAGTAAGGAAGGTCTGGAATAGGCATGCAGTGGAGGCTGTGGAATCCCAGTCCTTCATCATTTGTAAGAACAAGTTAAACACCAGTCAGCAGGGTTCAGGTGTATACTAGATCTGGCTTCAGTGCAGGGAGCTGGACTCGACCTCTCAAGATCCTGATGTTTCTTTGATTTTTTTAAAATCCACTTGATGTAGTAATCTAATGATGTACTGTAGGTTAGCAGTGCAGCCTCTCAAAAACCTCGTAAGAAATTCTCCTGAAGGGAGACATCATGAAGGGATAATGTATGATGTAAATCACATTCAGGTATTCTGAATCTTGCTTCCATTTTCCAGTCTTGTAGGACAGAGGGGCAGAACAGTGAGGGAAACATACCTCATCTGCTGAGATAATAAACAAGAAACTCCAATGTTGTCTGTCTGTCTGTCTGGGTGGTTGACCTCTGTATTTACTCATCAAGATAATAGGGTTTTTAAATGTGTCAGAAGGAAAACACCTGGTCAACTTCTCAGCCTCTTGGTTATCACTGTGTCTGTTTAATTCCTGCTGCAAATCCTGCTATGCTGTATTTAGGAATTCCTGAAATTTTAGTATTCCACCCCCAAATACAAGTCATACTTGCATATTTACCAGAAGATGATTAATTCTGCATCTCACTACCATATGTAGGGTGACCACCCATCCCTTATTTGGGACACCAAAATGGCGTCCCTACTTATTTTTTAAAAGGGACTAACTGTCCCGTATTTGGGCCCTCCCCACAGCTGACCTTTTCCACCAGCAGCTGTACCTGCACAGCTGCTGGTGGGAGTCACTTCCCAGCATCGCAGGGGAGCGTGGGTGGCTGCCGCATCCCTGTCACTTCCCCCAGGCTTCGGGGGAGCGGTAGAGGCTATGGCTTTCCCAGGGAGGGCCGGCGGCTGCTGCCTCCTTCCCAGCTCCCGAGGGCTTGGTGGAGCCTTCCCTCCCCGCTATATCTGGTCCCGTATTTAGGACAGGGAGGTATGGTCACCCTACCACTATGCAAATAATGTATGTGCATTTGATTCCTTACCCATTATAAGCAGGGCAAAAAACTACCCTTTCTGAGTCCGTGGATTTAGTGGTATTTGTATGTGATTCATTTAATGTGCTTCAGGCTATTTTTGATGCTTATTTTTTAGGCTTCATTAAGCTTGAGGTCTGACCAAATTGTGGTGGTGCCTGCTAAAAGTTCAGTAAAAACTAGTTTTAATATTCTCATTCTGATAAATATTCTTTAATATCCTGTAATGTACTTTTTGCAGTCTTCTGGATAATACTGTACTAATATTGAACAGGCTGCGATGGATAAGAGCCTCAAGCTGTATTTTAAGGTTTACATAATAGGTCTGTTTTTCTTTACACAACGCTGAATGCTGTTTGTCTGCAGTTTTTTAGTATACACATCACTTTGCAAAGTCAATATAAAAAGAAAACGTTCCTGCCCTAGTAGTGCTTTGGTATATGTGTTGTGGGAAGGAGCAGTTAGTAGATATCTGCCCCCCCCCCCCCACGTTACTTAAGACTCTATGGGCTAAGATCAGGTTTTCACTAGGAGCCCTGAGCCCCTGTAGCGACACTAGTGTATTATATTGGTAAAATACTTCTGTTGTGGATTGAGCCTACAATAGTAACATTGGCTGAAATAACTGTATTAGTCAAGGATCACACTTCTTAACACCCTAATGGACATAGCCGTGTTAGCAAATTTATATTCTAGATTTGAGCTAAGTGATACCTGTAGCTCCTCTATGGGAAACATGGGAACAAGTTCAGTTTTATGGACTCCAAAATGTAACTGTCCATTTTTGTCTCTGGCAGAAGTAGGCTGAGGCTATGTCTCTGCTATAAACTTTGGTGGATGCAAATTACATCGGAGTGAAGCATCAGCTTTTGTTATATTGCTTGTGTGCAGGCCTACTTAGCTTCTTGCATAGGTGATTGCTGTACTAAGCGGGTATGCTTGTTAGACCACCATATGCCAGTATCCCAGCATGCAACTTACCATTTCTAGTGTGCTGTCGCTTGAGGAATTTTGGCAATGAATGGTGGGGCATAAATGAGTTGCATAGGGGTGACTAGGAACAAGTGTTTGAGTCTCCATCACATGAATTTCTCCATCCCATAATGCCATATGTATCCGATAATTTTTCATGCTTTTTTTTTTGAAAAGTCCACTTCTTGCTGTGCGCCATCTGTGATAGACTCATGGAACCCAAATAACTGTTGTCATGAACATGGCAAGCAGGGTGAAGAGGCCTCCAGTATTTTTAAACCTTCAGGAAAAACCACAGCTGGGGACGCTCATTTCTTGGAGGACAGACTGATGTTGGACATATATTAAAAAACAATTAGAAGTTGCAAATGGCATTCATGGCACAGTTGCAGATGGTGGAAGGCTGCTTTTGGGTCTGATAAATGACTGCTGACTAGTGGGATTGCATCAGAATGAAAGTGTGGGATGATGAGCCACTTTATTCAAGGTTCTCTGCCCTGCACCAGAGTCCCCACTGCTCTGGTGCTGGGACTAGCAGAAGGCAGACTTGTATGTAGACACAAATACAACTAGGTGGTTTATGTCCACCTACCTTGGGGTAAATCACCTATGCTGCATGCTTTTTGGTGGTAGAATATCTTCTATCTTCAGACTTTTCCCCAGATAAAAGGTGACATTCTGGATAGATTGATGTGTGGAGTTGTGATGCCTGTGCACGACGACGCTAAAGAACATTCATTATAAAGCGCATGGTAGTGGAAAGTCTGTGTTCCGTAAATCAAAAGGTCAGACTTTATTCAGAGAGGCACAATGATTTATTCACCCACCTGGATCAAAACTATTCTTGCGCATGCATAGATTTTTTTTTTTTTTTTTTTCCCCCTCAAAACAAGCATCTCTTGGATATACTGTAAACTCTTTCATATCCAACATTCTGTCATCTGGGACTCTCAAATAACCAGCATTTTAACCATAAGTAAATTTTAGTTATGTTTTCCATAATTAGAGTGTAGTTAAAGTAAATACAAATAAAACAGCAAATACAGTATAAGTTTACAGCGTACAATACTATTGTTGTTGGGAAATAAAGTACTCTGCCTACATTTTTGTTTCTTGGTACCTAATTTTGTTTTTCTTTAGTGATATGCATTGCTAAGTGTACCTCTTTATTATCCAGAATATTTGAATATCCAGCAACTTGGGGCTGCCGGATGTGACAGAGTTTACAGTTATGTTTTCTAAAGGCAATGACAAATTTCCCTGGGCTTAACAATACACCAGACTGTAGAGGATATCTGAAGAGATTCTGGTGTCTGCTGGGTTTTATTTTATTTTGTTCGCTTTGCAAGGACTTAAAGCATATTTACTGCTACTATGTCCAGCCATGCTATGATAACAGATAATTATAGATACTGAACAAGACCCAGAGTATGGTGAGAGGGGCAGTTTAAAACTTATGAAAATGTCTTTCCAGATGTATTTGTGTATACTTTAAAAGATTCAATTGATCAAAATAATGGTGTACTGAGAGGGTTGAATAGTTCAGTAAACTGACCACAGAGGATCTGGATTTCCAAGTTAGTTATGTGGTTCCTGGGTCTGCATTATCAGTGGAGCTCTTTAATTGGTGAATAAATGCCTCCCCAAAATAGCAAGGAAGAGATTTAAAAAAAAAACAAAAGTTGCCCTGCCCCATTTGTTCTACTGATACCCACATCTAAATGACTTCCAAGCAACAGGTCAAAAGCTACACATTCATAGTCAGCTCACAGGAAGGCAAGATGTTGCAGTGATGTATGTGACACTTACAATCCCCTTCCATATCTTGATCCTTCTACTCAGACTGGCCACAACCGCGCCACACTAAAACACTCACACTAATGTGAGCCTGTCTCTGTGTTGGCAAGAGCCTCCTTGTGCCTTCCACTTGCTGAATCCTCCCTGCTTCCTCCTGTGGGCTCAGCAGCAGCCTCCATAAAGTGACGACTAATGCTGAGCAGCCAGACCTGCATGTGATGCACAAGTAGTTTGACTTGCTCTCCACGTCCCAAACTGATTGAAACGTATCAGGAAAGCCAGAGTTTCTCACACTTCACTCTGCAAGTACACAAGCTTCTTTTTCTGCAGTTCTCGAGAAGCCTCATCCCTGCCAAAAAAAAAAAAGGGGGGGGGGAATTGCTGTATGGAATTTGCATTCCCTGGTATAAAGGCTATATGTAGTCCAGAATATGCTGTTGAGTACTGTAGCTACACATGAATGCACTACAAGCAGGAGATCTAACCACAAAGTACAGTTGAAAAATCAGAATTCTGAAATGGTGGCTTAGCTATGAAATCGCATCAGCAGAAGTGGATTGCAACATGAGCTATCCTCTAGTACAGAAGCAGAGTGGGAAAGAAACCATGGGGCAAATTCAGAAAGCAACTCACATGTGAGCAGCGGAAACATTCAAGAAAATGAAACTCATGCCTTGCTTGATTGACAAATCTTGTGAAGGACTTGACTGCCAACGTTGAGGCTGTGTGTTTCATTTCTATTTAATAGTAGCTAATGAGTTTTTATTTGCTGTGATGGTAGCTGTTGGTAACCACACTTCCTGCTTGGGCTTGAACTATTATAAAGTTTTTAAAAGCAACATTGAAAACTTTAGTGTCAAAGCTAAATTATAGGCAAGGTACATCTGCGTAGCTTAAAATCACAAATGTTGGGATGAGCCCCCTCAGTCGGACACTCTGTATGTATTGCAGCATGCACCCAGTTGTGAAGTGCTGCAGACACATGTTATTTGTTACTTGGCCAAACTGTCAGAGTGGGAACTTGCAGAAAAACCTCAGCAACTCAGTGCAAAATCTCTCTCCATATTTGAACTTATGGGCTAACTTGGATACTGCAGAGAAGGGGGTGAGAATATCGGTCTGCCTGGCAGCTTATTTCAGCAATAGGAAAGTTGTTCCACTGCTTGGAAGAGAGTAAAGTCATTGCTGTGTATGATGACAGTCTCTCTTAAAGCTATAAACATAGCAAAATTTGTGAAGCATGAGGTGGATCTGACGAATATTCCCTCTACCCTTGTCTATCCATGTGCAATTTTTGTTCTCCTTGGCTTCTGAGGATAGGACAAGGAGTAATGGGCTTAAATTGCAGCAAGGGAGGTTTAGATTAGTCATTAGGAAAAACTGCTTAACTGTCAGGGTGGTTAAACGCTGTAATAAGTTACCTAGGGTGGTTGTGGAATCTCCATCAATGGAGATATTTAAAAGCAACTTTGACACACACCTATCAGGAATGCTCTAGATGGTGTTTGGTCCTGCAGTGAGGGCAGGGAGCTGGACTCAATGGCCTATTCAGGTCCATTCCAGTACTGGTGTTCTATGTGTTCTATAGGCAGCATTCCGCTGCTGATCTCATTACCAAAGTATCTTTTTGTGACCTATTATGTGTACCATCTGTGAGAGTTCAAGTTCTTTAGGGTAGAGGCTGTACCCATCCTGGTTCTGCACAGTTGCATATAACTTTATTGCTATATAAATTTAGTCCATGTGTTTCTCAGTGGTAAAACAAAGGATAGTTAATTGCATTCAGGTTTGGCCAATATCAATCTGTCTTAAAGGGCTAGTAGAAGTGATTGGACAGTGGAGAATCTGTCCCAATTCTCCTTTCAGTCCTCTGTGGCACATTAGTGCACCCAAAAAAAAACAACTCTGTAATTCTGGAAATTTATATCTGCAGTAAGTGCATACCATGCAGGACCCTACCCATTTAGGCTTTCAGAACTGTAGTGTGTTAGAGCCAGTGCTATCCAGGGTGATTCTAATGGAGTAAGCAAATGTGTGGTTTTTCCACGTAGGAGAAGAATTTGTGGTTTCTTTTTTTGCTATTCTGAGCAATTCTAAAACAATGCTTCTGTCCAGACCCATGTGTGCCTTTGAAATACACACTGTGAAACAGTGCTGTGCTGCACCAGTAAATACGGAAATCTCACACTGTTCCCCTTGGGGTTTTTAGTTCAGGTCCTAGTGGACCCATCGCACAAGCACCAGCGTTTATCACTATTCTTGGTGGTGCCCAGTAAAAACCAAGGTTTACAGGTCAGGATGGGTTAATTTGGAGTCTTAGGCTGCTGAACAAATATGTAACAGATAATTTACCCATGTTCCATAAATGCTTAATTAATGTTGAACAATGGTACTATGGTACATCACAGGGAGATGGTTACTATGTGTTTTTTTATTTCACAGAGATATCTGATGTTCCTCTATTTGATTTTTACCCAGACTGTTGCTGTACCTCATAATTACAATAACCCAACGAGAAATGATAATGTATCATACTATGCAGATTCTCTGCTTTAGTGTGATCTCTTTAAATGATGCTTTATCTTAACCCCAATTACTGTGCTGTGGTAAAAATCAATAAGAGCATGTGAATGGAGGTTCTAGCCAAAACTAGGCTGTTATTCTAATAGTCCAGGTGAATGTACATGTAAACTTTGCTTGACAGAATTGTCTCTAGCAGATTAGATTTATGTAAAGTGCTATTAAATGGGGTTTACAACAAAAGCTGGAAACGTGCCATGTGAGTAACAAGCAAAATGAAGGCTTTGAACTTCAGACAATGTATTAACATTTCACCGTGTGCTTCGTACTTTTCAATTGTATGAAGTCACAACTTTCACTCCCAAGGGTTTACTATTTTAGGAAGAAGAGCAACACATGAATGACGAGAATGGAAAATGTGCAGTCAACTTACATATTTTTAAATTTCTTTGTATTATGCCTTTTTATTAGCTGGCTTATTTCTTGTCAGTGCTGTTTCAAGTGGTTCTTGAGAAGGATTTTTGGGGAAAGGGGAATGTCCATACAGATGAGCTCATGTCAATTGGCATGAAAGATGAGCACAGTTAGCTGTGGGAGAAGTAGGCAGTGAAGTTCCCATTCCACGTATCAAATGGCTAAACCTGTAAAACTAGAGCTCTGCTTGTCTAGAGAGCAGGCAAGAAATCCTGTCCCTGCTGCCTGCTCCTCCCTTTGGAGGCTGTGGATGCCATTCAAGAAAGGACTTGGTGGACTGCAGGTCATGCTACATTCTCAGCCTGCTAGTCCTGCAGCTGCAGCAATCTGAAACAGGAAGGTTGGGGACAGGTTCAAGGAGCAGCCTTTGTGTGTTGCAGCGCCACACACCAAAGGAAAACAGCATTATTACTGTCTCCATTGTGCTCTCCTGTAAATCTCTACAATGGGTATTCACCTGAAAGATGCTGCACCAACTATATTGGTGCAAAAATACACTTTGTTAAGCAAGCTGCAAAGGCCGCATCCTGCAGCTAGACCTGTAAGGGCAGAGGCACTATAGTGAGATAGTACAGCTAATAAGAATCCCTGGGTTGCAGCATTTAACCTTTAAGAAAGACTTCAGAGTTTGACCCCATTGATTGCTGCAGCTGTCAGCACCATTGGCATTGATGCACAGCTAAGATAAATAAGACATGTTAGTCCAATCTTCACTTCTGAAAGTTTGTCTCCAACATAGTTGACTGTTGCAGGTATTTATTGCAAGCTTGGGCCTGTTCTACATTTAAAACTTAGGTCGACCCAGCTACATTGCCCAGGGCTATGAAAAATTTACATTCCCCTTACAGTGTTATACCAAGTGTCTGTGCAACAAGCACAGTACTGTGGCTGCAGCAGCTATAACTTTAACATAGCATCTGAAACCCTTTCTAATTCTCTGAGAAATGGTTTTCAGTAAGGAGGCAGCATGGGCAGTATTAAGAGATGTCTGTGTTTTTTTTTTTTTTTTTACTTGTGTGCTTTTTTTTTCCCTTTGCAACTTTTTCTTTATTTGCTTAAGTATTTTAATGGATTCAATTTATCATCTTTATATTTGTAAGCCATGATTCTTTCATGTTGGCTACCAAGTAGCCAGTGTGTTCTTGCCGGCCCACCCACAGTGGTGTGGACTGTCGTCGAGGAGAGAATGTTGCCATCCACAGGAGGTGGAATATAACAGAAGAGCTAAGGGATGAGGAAACACCCTGTTTAAAATCTCTATAAAAGATCAATTTGGCAAACAAGGTCCAGTCTGTGAAGAACCCTGTTTCTAAACCTTGATGTGTTATTGCATCTTTAAAATACAACATGAAAACTGCTGCTGCAGCCCTTCTGATATCTGCTAGCCATAATAGTGTGTAGACTGGGTTTGTCTAGCTTTGTCCTGAACATCCGAAAAAAGTTCTGTGGTAGGGACAGGTTTTTTCTGTATTTCCAAGCGTTTTCCTGCACTGGATCTGCAACCTGGAACAACGAATAACTCCTCTCTGGATTGCTGCTTCTGCAGAATCTTGGGGCTTTATATGAAATAGAACAGATGCAAACTTCCAGACTGTTTTGTCACCATTCTTTTCGTGGAGCTCCTGCCAATGACAACAAAACTCAAACTTGTTTGCAACCTCTTCATAGTGGAGAGTATGTGTACACTAGAAATGAAAGGCAACTGATACTCACTCAACTTACAGCCACTGCAGACATTACTGCTGTGGTGCTTGTCCGCACTACTCTCCTTGGATCAGTGGCACACACACATACTCACTAGTGCATTCCACTAACCTAAGAGAAAGTTTGGGGAGCTGAAAGCTCCATGTCTTAGTTCTACCAACACTCCTCTTGGGAGCCTAGCCACCCCACAGGGTTCCCTGCGGGCTGTAGACCCCTCCCCATTTTGTGCTAGGAACAGGCGGAAGCCACCTGGATCTTCTCTCCCACTCCCTGCTTGGAGATGTGCAGCCACGTCAGTTTCATTGATCAGATTTAACAGTGGGGAAACCAGGTCCACCTCCCTCCAGAAGTGGGAGGAACCTGGGCTCTAGCTTCCTGACTTTCTTGTCTGTTTCACAGCTCCTGCCAGGACATAGACAAGACGGCCAATAGCTGATGTAAGGAATGTAATGTCTACATAGACGCTAGAGAGTAGGGCACTTACAATCGTGGGAAAGGCTGTAGTGTGGACACAGTCATAAATGAAGGCACATGTACACTTCAGGGAGTATCAGCTTGCTGGCAGTTAATCTTCTGGTGTTCTATTTAGTGCACCTAATGGGGATGCACTTTACTCAAACTCTCATGGTACCGCCATTGACCCTGGTACTTCTGGCAGTCGTGCGGAGTAAGAGAAGTCAATGTGAGGGTTTTCTCCCATTGACCTCCTCCTGTGTAAACAGCAGCAAAAATCAATTTTATGTAAGCTGACTCCAGTTGTGCTTTCCTCTTAGCTGGATTTGTCTCTCTGAGACTTGGCCTAAGTAGCATAAGTTTGCCTTTTATCTGCCTACCTGTACAGTGTAGACCAGCCATAAGAGAAACAGTAAAATCCAACACAAAATATTTGATACAAAAGTAATTTTGGTATCGTCCCTGCATCTGGCCTTAAATGAACAAATCAAGTCAGTTACTGCTACTTCATCCCTATTTTGTCTGGATCAGCGAAGGCAGCCGCTCCTCAATCTGGAAAGAAAAGCTGAATCATTTTTCCCACCAGTCAATGTCTCTGTTCAACTGAGAATGCATTTCCACTGGACTTCTAATTTGGAAATGCTGAACATGAATTTTGCAAGCACTTTCTCAAGTGAATGTGGTATAAATTAGTCATCGAAGCCTATGATGCTGCACTTCTTTAGTAGCTGTAGGGTAGAACATTTAACTGCATTTATTGGCACTCTCCTTGCTTTTGTTCCTATTAAGCCAGAATTAATCCTTTTGGAAACAGAATTCTAAATTGCAGCCAAACCTTGTGAGGTTTGCATAACCAAACCTAAGCTCTTCAACAAGCCAGTTTTTAAGGGTGTTTTTTTCAATTTGTACTTTTATAATGCAAAGTTTTTTCAGAGCAGGGTTCTGCCTTTTGCTTTAAAAAATAAAATAACTGCAAAGAAGCAGTCTCGAGGCGCCATATAACTGGCATAGTGGCAGCCGTGTAGCTAATATGTAAGATGTTCCAAACAAGAGTATATTGCTTATGCAAAAGGAAGAATAATCTACTTTTGAAAGGTGCCATCTCTTCTTTTCATTTATCACTAAAGGTCCCAGTCTGTTTCTCATTACTGAATTTGGAGGCAGTGGGGAGAGGACCCTTCACTGCAGTTGGAAAATGAACTGATTCGTTCTCTTATCTAGGTCACAGGAAAAAAATGTAAAGAAAAACAAAACAAAAAGGTTTATTTTTCCTTCTCTTTCCTCCACTGCAGAATCAGGTCTTATTTAGCTTTAAACTCTTTGTCCTGTGGCCAGTTCCTGGTGCTAATTCCATGATACTGAAGGGACTGTCAGGAGACCCATCACTGAAACTTTGGAGGCAGTAGGAGGAACCACTGTTGGGACAAATGACTATGTTGGGTGGGGGGGGGAGGGGGGCGGGGGGAGAAGAGGTGCATATTTGAAGAGTATGATCCAGTAGCAGTTAATTTGTTTGAAGAAACTGGAAACAGGGACATTCCTGGCAAGTTAAGCTTCTGTACTTATTGAGATGGAGCAAAAAGGACAGTTGCTTAATTGAAGATTAAACTCACAGTCCATCTTGTAATTTACAGCTAGACTAGACATCTTGTGGGAATTCCGTGACCTTGGGTTTGCTGTACTTTAAAGTTCTCCAAGATGTTTGACGTCCCCTGTAAAGCCCTCTGGAGAAGCGGGGGAGCGCTAGCCTCCTAGAGGTCAGCAAAGCACAAGGCACTGTTGGAACGAAGACCCTGAGAAAGTCTTATGGACTGTAGTTGCTTAGGTGAAACCATTGGCCCTGTTTTTTTTTTTTTTAAATATCATAAAAGTTTATTTTGCCCCTCACTCTTGCTGAAGAGCAGGCTTAGAATTATTCAGTACAGTGGTTCTAAGCCAACAACTATTTTGTAGCACCCTTAATGTTCCTTTCCAAAACTGCATTAAATGTCACCAGGAATTTGAGATTTGCCGAACCGATAGTTTGCCGTTTTATTTGAAACAACCTTCATTAGCATCAGTGATAGTTAAACATGTACTTAATTTCTGCGCTTTAAAAAAGGATGGGCTGGGCACCTGTTCCATTGCTTTGCTGAACTGGGCAAGAAGGTTGTATTGATCAGTTCAAAATTTTAATATGAACATTTAGTGCTGTGACTGATGCTTTCTATACCTCTTGTGGCAGTTAGGGGATTTAAAAGGTGAGAGTGACGTGCATAGTAAATCACTTTTCATCCTTTGCTCTAAACACCATAACGTCCATTGTATGAAGTAACTTTGAGCTTCTCAGCAATAGCTGTCGGAGCCACACATGATACAGTCAAATGGAAAAAAACTTGTATGAAGAGTCATGAAGAATCCTCAGTCCCATCATGCATGGAGATCTGTCACTTGAACCCTCCTTCCCCCTCCACAAAAAAAATGGTAAATTACCTGTGGTGTGAGCTAAGCACTGACCATTTTACTGGCAGAATTGTCAATAAGGGAAGTAAAAGGGTGGCTTTTTTTTGTTAAACTGGCATAGTTAAGGTGTCAAACCACTCATGTGGATGCAAATGTACTGGCATAAGGTGCTTTGTACCAGGATAGCTTATTCACATCACTGAACTGGAATAACCTGTCCCAACAGAAACTTGTACACAGATGCCTGCAGCTACACTGGGGGGCGAGGAGGCTACTGTTTTATGCTGGCATAGTTAAAGCAGTAGCACTTCATATATAGACGAGGCCCCTATAAGCACTCTTCAAATGTAGACGAGTGCCATCTTACGTACTTTCTTTCCTCCTGTGGAGGAGTGCAGCATCTTCAGCTGCAGCCGACATCAGATGCTCACCTGCTGTTTACCAAGTTCTCCTGAGCCTTGCAACATGAGTTATTATCCTAGCTTTTAATGGGCTAGGTTTAATTGAGGCATTTTTCATGACTTTGGTGGAGCTGTATTTTCTGGGCTGTGACAGGACAAATCAGGAATTGTGAGTGTATGCCCTATGGGGCTATTCTGTGGCAGTAGGCCAGATTCTATACATATTGGCTTTCCTTTTGGAGTCCATTTTCTCTAATGTGCTTTTTTTTTTTTTTCCTTTTAGCCTGCAAAAGACTTCTTCATTTAAAATGATAAACATAACACTCTTTCAGTGAGTCTTTTGGATGCTAGCCCATAGTGTCCACAACAGCTGTACCACAGTTTAAACATTCAGTCTCTAATGTATTGAGGAACTTTTAGGGTGTTTTAAGGCTTCAACACATCTCGAGTAAATACTGGCAAATGAAGAGTAGCTCTTCTTTGTATCCCTGTGTTTCCAGTACCCTGCATTAGAATAAAGCATGCTCAGAATATAATCACAAAAATGAATAACTGTGGAAGTTTCCTTTTGAAAAGAAAGCAGAGAAGTGTGTTCCAAATGAGGAGAGAGCATATATGTTATACAGCACTAGTAAACCTCAAGTAACCAATTAGTCAATGCCAAAGCTGGCCTTAATGGTCTGTAGAGAACTGAACATTCTACAGGGTGGCAACACTGCTGTCACTTGATATTTTCTTCTGGATTTCTTTTTACACATTTTGATGATCACTAGGTGGTTAAAAAAATCATAACTACTTAGTGTTCCCAAATCCTCAAAAATGTGCAAATACCTTTTCTAGTGACTGCAGTCCTTTTGGAGGCATGGTCAGATGTTTTAACACCAGGGCCCTTGCACATGCTAACTTTTTTAAACAAGTAGCTGGCATGGTGTAGTTGGTTCCAAGCATGGATTATGTCCCCAAACACAGAACTAAGCATTACAAGGAACTGCAGGGGTCACCCAGGCTAAGCCTCTTTCAAAACATAGTATTTATTGTGTCTGAACCATCCAGCTATTTTTGCGTATGAAATACGTGAGGGTGGCTTGCATGAAGGAAGAGATGTGAGGTTTTATAGGGAAAGAAATTAAAATTCAAATATCATCCTAGCAAGCTATTCCATATAAACTATATAAGATATAAGGTATCTGGAAGCCTTGCTGCCTTCTAATTAGTTGTATGTCTGCCTTCCAGCACTAACTAGCCGCTCAACATCAGTGAATGGTTTGTTAGAATTTCCACCTTGGGAGAGCTGGGTAGGAATTTAATGTTTTCTGTTTAGATTGCATTGACTTGAAACTTGAAACACCAGTCAAGCCTGTAGAAGACTTTTTTTTTTTTCTTTTTTCAAATCAGCTTTCTTGGAGGATATCCAGTTATTTTGGAGAAAGCAAGAAGGAAAGCCAGCTTATTAAATTATCTGGGCTTTAACTTCCACAGCTAACATTTTGTTCCTACTTAGTAAGCATCTTTTGTAATCCTTAATATGTATTAATTACTTTTGTTTTGGAAAGTTAATGGCCCAGATCGTAATTTGCATTCAGATGTTTTATAACGTTTTTCCTACCCATCAGTGTTCTGTTAAAACTTTAAGTAACCTAAAAGCACTTCTGCTTTTCATCATTTCCTATTGTGGATGTTTCAGAATGCCCTGGACCAGTATCTTAGAGTAAATGTGCTCTCTTCAGTGTCCTGAGTTTTTTCGTTTACAAAGCTGAAACAGATTGAGCAAGAGTTTTATCAGTGCTGCTTCTTTCTATTCAAACAGTTTAATATATATATCATCTTGCATTCAAAAGTCCTGTGGATATCTGTTCCTTTAATGATATTCATGTAATTGAAATACTGTTGAAATCCATAGGTTTAGGTATTCTATGTGGTACTATTTCTAGTGCTATATATAGTATTATAAAAGATATGCTTGGTGGCGACAGCCTAGAGTTGAAATAACTGCTCTAACTCTGTGCTCGTGCAGTGTTTTTGTTCGTGCTGTCTAAATCCTCCATTTGTAGCAACCAGTGTGCTTCCAGGGTTGATTCTAAGTGGGTGTGACACCAGGTCATAGGGCTCACAGGCCCTTAACAGAAACTGCAAGACTCCATGTGTGCTGCGGTATCCCATTATTAGTAACAAACGTCCACGGACATAATTAAAATGGGAGGGAAGGCTGGATGGAACCACACTTCAGAGCTGCGCTCTCAAACCAGGCCTATATCCATTTTACTCTTAGAGTTCCTACTCTATAGTAGGCCACTTATCTCTGTGTGTGCACGCGCCTCTCTATGTACCATTTGTGTTCTGCAGTTGCACCACTGTGCCATATTGTTCTTTACAATCCCTCTGAAAAGAATCGTGTTCCTGCGTTTCAAACTATTAGGGTTATGCCAATTTAAAATACAGTGGTTTCCTGTGCAAACAGTGACTGCTTCTGTGTTGTCTATAATATATTGCCTTTAGTTTATGTATTCTCCCCAACACATCTGATTGTTTACCACAGATTCAGTGCCATCTAGGTGTGAATTTCCCAGTAGAAGCAATATTCCTCCACAATCATGGGGTGAATATAGGATAAACAGCAATTAGAGACCCCTGCAATGGGGCTTATAGCTGTTGTACATCAACACAACAGGATCTCATAAGGCTAGTGGCAGCTTTGACTGCCCTTTTTTTAAAATGGAGACTTAGGTTTTTTTCTTTTTATGATTTGCCTTTAGTGCATGTCTTGAATCGTCTTGCATTCTTCAGCTTGGCGTTTAGACTCATGCCATTTTAAAATATCTCTGCCTAGGAGTATGGCTGTCTTGCTGCAACAGCATAGCTGCACTGTTGTGGTGCTTCAGTGGAAACATTATAGCACTAGGAAGATTTCTCCTGTTGCTGTAGTTGATCCATCTCTCAGAATGCCTCTGTCGACCTAGCACTCTCTCCACCAGGATTGGGTCCGCTTAACTCCTTGTTTTGAGTGTGGATTTTTCACTCCCCAGAGACACACTGCTAATGTTTCACAGTAGACCAGTCTCAACCTGCCTCCATGCTGTTTTGAAATAGAGCAATTCCCACTTTAAGAATACTGTCCATGTACTTTGTTTATGAAACTTCTGTAGGTAGTTTTGAAGGGTTTTATCAGTTAAAACTCCTTTGGGATACTTAATTTAAAAAAAAACTGTGGGTCACATCACCCCTTACCACAGTGACTGAATCCTGGTGTGTTTAATGTAGAGTCTTCATCTTTAGTACTGCCAGAATTAAACATAGGACAGTAAACTCTGTCTTAACAGGCATTCTAGTATCTGGAACTCTCAAATAACTGGCATTTTAACTAGAAACAAATTGTAATCATGTTTTCTGGAAGTACAGATTAGTGAAAGTAAATACAAATAAATACATCAAATACAGTATATGTTTACAGTGTCCAGTACTACTGATGTTGGTAAATAAAGAACTCTGCCAATATTTTTATTTGTTTAATATCTAATCTTGCTTTTCTTTAGTGTTATGCCTTGGTAGGTGTACCTCTATGTTATCCAGAATATTTGAATATCCAGCAACTTCCCAGTCCCAGGGTTGCTGGATATGAAAATGTTTACTGTACTTAGCATTGTTTGTAAAAATGTTGAATTTAGATTTCATGCTAGTATCCTACAAGTTTAGCTCAATTACTTTTTCTTTACAGAGTTTGGCCATAAAAGTTTTGAAGGAAATAATGAATTGTGGATTCTGTCCTTATCCTTCAGTGTGCTAGGTTTTTGTTAAAAAGAAAAAGCTATTTATTTTAAAACGTAGAGAATAAAAACACACTTGGACATATTTATGTTGTGATGCCATCTTTAGGCTAAAAATGAGTTTGTGATCTACATAGCACACACTTGTTCAGATAATGGTATTTCTAGAGCAGGCCACAATAATCCCAATCCATGTTATGTTTCCTTCTCCAGTTTATAATAAATAACCCAGTTAATTTCTTTTCACAGATGCTGATATCTATACAAGTTATATCTAAAATGGATAACAACTTATTCAGAAAGACTTTTGGTCAGATAAACAAGGAGGCATTTTTATGCAATAGAGCTTTGTGGGATGAGTGCCACAAATACACTACTCCTAACATTTTAATGTTGCAAAAATAGTAACATAATGTTTCTCTTTTTAGATGCAGCAGCTGTTTTATGAAAATTACGAGCAGAACAAAAAAGGCTACATCAGAGACCTCAGAAATAGCAAGATACACCGAGCTATAACGTTGCATCCCAACAAGAATCCACCATACCAGTATAGACTTCATAGCTATATGCTGAGTCGCAAAATTGCAGAACTGCGTTACCGCACTATACAGCTGCACAGAGAAATTGTCCTGATGAGCAAATACAGCAATGCAGAAATACGCAAAGATGACCTTCAGCTGGGTATACCACCTTCTTTTATGAGGTTCCAGCCACATCAACGTGAGGAGGTCTTGGAATGGGAGTTTCTTACAGGAAAATATCTCTATTCTGCAGCTGATGGACAGCCCCCTCGGAGAGGAATGGATTCATCTCAGCGTGAAGCATTGGATGACATTGTTATGCAGGTCATGGAAATGATCAATGCCAATGCTAAAACCAGAGGACGAATCATAGATTTCAAGGAGATACAATATGGCTATCGCAGAGTTAATCCTATGTATGGAGCAGAGTATGTTCTTGACTTGTTGCTTCTGTACAAAAAGCACAAGGGAAAGAAGATGACGGTGCCTGTCAGAAGGCATGCCTATCTACAGCAGACATTCAGCAAGATCCAGTTTATGGAGCATGAAGAGATAGATGCCAAAGAGCTGGCCAGCAAAATTAACCAAGACTCTGGATCCTTGTCTTTCCTGTCCAATTCATTGAAGATGTTTGTTCCATTCCAGCTCACTGGGTCAAAAGCAGAGCGGAAGGAGCCCAAAGATAAGAAGATCAACATCTTGATTCCTCTTTCTGGTCGCTTTGATATGTTTGCTAGGTTCATGGGGAATTTTGAGAAGACTTGCCTTATTCCCAGTCAGAACGTCAAGCTGGTCATCCTGCTTTTCAATTCGGATTCAAATCCTGACAAGGCAAAGCAAATAGAATTGATGAGAGATTACCGTGTTAAATACCCAAAGGCTGACATGCAGATCCTTCCAGTGTCCGGGGAATTCTCAAGAGCTCTGGCTCTGGAAGTTGGATCGTCTCAGTTTAAAAATGAGTCTTTGTTGTTTTTCTGTGATGTTGATCTTGTGTTTACCCCAGAGTTTCTCCAACGGTGTAGATCCAATACAGTTTTGGGCCAACAAACGTACTTTCCAGTTATCTTTAGTCAGTATGATCCAAAGATAGTTTATAGTGGGAAAGTACCCAGTGATAATCATTTTGCTTTCACCCAGAAAACGGGTTTCTGGAGGAACTATGGCTTTGGCATTACCTGTATTTACAAAGGTGATCTCCTTAGAGCAGGTGGCTTTGATGTCTCTATCCAAGGTTGGGGCCTTGAGGACGTAGACCTATTTAACAAAGTCGTTCAAGCTGGCTTAAAGACTTTCAGAAGTCAAGAAATTGGAGTTGTTCATGTCCATCATCCAGTCTTTTGTGACCCCAATCTTGATCCAAAACAATATAAAATGTGCTTGGGGTCCAAAGCTTCAACATATGGATCCACGCAACAATTGGCTGAACTATGGTTGGAAAAAAATGACCCTAGCTTTGGGAAAAGCAGCAACACTAATGGCTCAGTGAGGACAGCCTAATGTCCAGCTATGCTGGAGAAGACTTTTTTAATTATCTAATTTATTTTTGGAAAATGTTTTGATAGTTCATTTTTAAAGACCACACAAGGATATATTTTAGAAATCATGTTTTCTTACCACAAACTCTATTTTGAGAATGTGCTTTTTTTGAACAAAACTGTGATTGATATTTGCCTTTGAACACAAATTTTGGCTGAGTACTCTCCGGCAGATCTGAATAATTCTGATGACTTGAAAAAAGGTTTTCATCTGAACAAAGGACCTTTCTTTTTTTAACCTTTTACCATTGCTGTCGTCTTTGCTAGGATTCTATGAATTGGAACCTGAACATTCATGCAAAATGGCAAAGCACTGTACCTAACTGTTGTGTTGTGACTGTTACATTTCACAGATTCTGCCCTTTTTAAATAGCCATAATGTTCAAATTGTGTTTAGAGCAAAGCAAAACAGCGTGGCAATAGCTGGGTTTTTAATTTCAGGAGTATTTCAGTTGGTTGATTTATTTCAACCAAAAATGTACTTTTGCTTATTGTGACCGAGCAACTTTTTGAAGGGTGTGTGGAAAAGAAGCACAACCTTGTATCAGATAAGTCTGTGTGCAAGTTTTTGTCTGACATTTGGTCCATATGTGGATCTAACATTAAAAATTCCATGGTGGATTCTGTGTATTTAAATTTTTTCTCCTGTCTAGAGCAGAGACTGCATGATGGTGAAATGCTAAACTGTAATGAGTGCAAGGGAGAAATGAGAATTTCTCACTGCAAAAAAAGGTACACAATTAAAAAATTTGAAATCCCTAATGAGAACATTTGAAACTTGCATCTGATTTGTGTTCATTTTGTTCAGTCATTTACAAGATGTTATGGGAACAATTGTTACATTCTTTGATTTATCCATTTCTTTTCTTTTCTGTGTCTGATAGACCTTTAATTTATTCAATATCCACTGTTTTAAGTTCCTGCCCTTTTCTTGAATATCTGTTTTAGTCCTTTTATATATATATATATATATATATATGTGTGTGTATATATATATATATATATATATATATATATATATAAAAAAATAAACGTATATGTATATTAGGAATGTATTGCTTTTTCTCCTGGTTAAGGCAGTGTATATCTTACTTGCAGTAAACTGTGATCTCCAAAGATTTATTTTGAAAGTATTTTTATTCCAACTCCTTTTTAAAATTTTACTGAGTAACTTTAATAATCTTAAGTGTTTTGGTGCTCTAAAATAAAATAGGAAGACTCCTCTGAGTTACCACGTAGTAAAGGTTAAAGAAACATACAAATAAAGTGCCTTAAATTGAGCAAAAGGAGTGGGGACTCTCTCTTGCATTGAGACTTAGAACAGTGATGGAAATTTGCCACTGAAGCAGATCAGATATGGGGACCTAATATCTTTTGCTCAGAAGTTAAAAGTAAAACCAGTAAACAATGTGTTTTTTCTATTGACTCTTGAACACCACTTTATCTCATTATTTCTAGTTCCATTTCAGTGATGTAAAGACCTACTCTTCAGGAGGTAAAGGATAGTAAAATAGAATGGAAATCAGTACTGAGGTTGGCTTTACTCAGTTTTTAAGGGGTCTTTGTGGAGTTACTGCTTCAATATTCCAGTAGAAAAAAATAGTGGGTACTCATTTGTGAAATATGAATTGCATTTGCAAATCTCAATTCAGTGTCATAAAGTTGTCATTTTTTGGTGACAGCCCCAGGGATGTAGATACTTATGGACTCAATGCATGGAAAATAATTGAAAGACTTGGTCCTAAGATGCAATAAAGATTTTTATTTGCAATCTGATCTCATCATGTTGTCTGCCTCAGTCCTCACTTTATCAAACAAGTACAGTTTAGGATAAGTATTATAGCAGAAATCTGGGTGTAAAATGAGTCAAAGTACCATTTTCACACAAATTCTCATAATCTGTGCCAAATTTCAGATGCAATAGCCCTTGTGAAAAGGGATTTCACCCACCACTACTACTGTTTACTGCTTTGAGAGCTAATCAAGATGTCTGAAGCTACCCGTAATCATAAACTGAAAGCACACAGTTACCACGCAGAGCAATTCTGTAAGACTTTGTATACTCTGCATGATAAAAGTTTAGACAGGCCTTTCAGAGATGTTGAGCGTTTGTTCACTGTTACCTTTTTTTTTTTTATTATTCAGAACTATCTCAGTAGCTGGTGTTTTTCTTAAACCATCAGCCTCTGGAGTCATGTGAATATGTAAAGCATCAAATGATCTTTAGCTGTACTGAGAACCAACTGTTTCCATTAGTTTCCATAGAAACAATGAGTCTTTCACGCTTCTGGAAATTAATCCTAAAATATTAGTGAGCAAATGAAATCAGTGACCAAAGGTTGGTCTTAGTTTCTGGGATTAGAGGCACTGTTTATTATTATATAAATACAAGGCCAGCATTTCCAGACTTGACTAGTGACTACATGATTGATTGTGGCGGGCGGAGGGGTGGTGTTTGAAAGAAGGAACTGAAGACAGCTCAGAGTATGTCTACACAGCAACTCGGAAAGATTCTTCCAACCTGGGTAGTCAAGCACTAGGTAGGATATCTTGACTTTTTAGTAAGGCTTTTGACATGGTCCAACTCACAATCTCACGAGCAAACTAGGGAAATGTGGTCTAGATGGAATTGCTATAAGGTGGGTGCACAAGTGATTGAAAGAATGGGTCTGTTACTATTCAGTACTTTCATTTGTAACTTAGATAATAGCATGGAAAGTGTCCTGATAAAATTTGTGGATGACCCCAAGTTCGGACAGGGCTCAGGCATTTTGGAGGAAAGCATTAAGGTTCAAAGCAATCTTGGTAAATTGTGGAATTGGTCTGCAATAACAGGAAATTCAATGAAAACAAAAGTACTCTATGCAGGAAGGAAAAATAAGAAGCCCAAAAAAGCGAGGACCAATTGACTAGGTGGTAGTACTGCCAAAAAACATCTGTGTGTGATAGTGGATCAAAAATTTGAATACAAAAACAGAAAACTTGATAAAAGTCAATAATAGACCATTTCAAATATCACCATACCAACTATGTCCATGTCACCCTAGAACAGGATGAAAAGAGAGCTTATTTTGCTTAGTGACTGCTGCTGGGAGCAGATAGACCTAGAATTAACAAGGGGAGAATTAGTGGGGACCAAAAAAGCTACCATGATTAAATGTGGTAAAAATGGTACCCTTTAAAAATGGGAAGTGAAATCCTACTCAGGAAGAAAACAAAGGAGCATAAACTCTGTCAAGCTAAATGTAAAAGTATAATTAGGCAGATCAAAAAAAGAAGTTGAATAGCAGCTACTGAGAGACAGAACCTAGCAGCAAATACAGCTAACTATATCACAATTGAGTTTGCCAAACCAGCAGTGGACCCACTGGAAGGTGAAGTTCTAAGGGAGCACTCAGTGAAGACAAGGCCATTGTGGAGAAGCAAAATGAATTCTTCCCATCCGTTGTTACTGCAGAGGATATGAGGGAAACTCCCACACCTCAGGTTTTTTTGTTTTTGTTTTTTTTAAAAGGTGGCTAATGTGGAGAACTGTCCCAGACTGAGATGTCAGCAGAGGTGGTTTTGGAACACATTGGTAAATGTAAGCAGTAAAAAGCCACCAGGGCTAGGTAATAGTCACAAGAGATCTGAAATAATTCAGTTATGAACTTGCAGAACTAATGGCCCAGGTATTGCTTAAACCAGCCTTTGTAGCAGATAACTGGATGATAGCTAATGTAACATTGAATTTTATTTTTTTATTATTTTTAAGGCTTCAGAGTTAATCCCAGCAATTACAGGCCAGTAAGCCTAACTTCAGTACACACAAATGGGTTAAAACTATAGTAAAGTGCAGAATTATAGGGCATATGGTGGACGCGATTTGTTGGGGGAAGAGCCAACGTGGCTCTTGTAAAGGGAAATCTTGGTTCACCGATCCATTAGAATTCTTTGTGGAGGTCAACAAATGTGGACAAAGAGGATGCAGCGTATATGGAAAGCCTTTGCAAAGGTCCCTCACCACAGGCTCTCCAGCAAACAGCAGTAATGACATTAGAGAGAAGGTCCTTTCATGGATCCGAACTGGTTAAAAGAGGAAACAAAGGGTAGCATAAATGGTCAGTTTTCAGAGTGGAGAGAGGTAAATAACGGAATCCCTTAGGGTATGTCTACACAGCAGAGTTATTTCAAAATAACAGCTGTTATTTCTAAATAACTTTGCTAGCGACTACACAATACAACTGCCCTTTTGAAATAATTTCAAAAGAGCAGCTGGCTTATTTCAAAATTGGTAAACCTCCTTCCAAGGGGAATAGTGCCTATTTGGAAATAGGTATTTTGATATAGGGGCTGTTGTGTACACAGGGAACAAGGGGCTATTTCGGAATAAGCCATAGTGCATCCAATGGCTCTGTTTTGAAATAGGTTCTATTGTGTGTAGCTGCTCTATTTCAAAATAGCTGACTGCTATTTCAAAATGCATTTTGTGTGCATCAGAGTTATTTCGAAATAATCTACTCTGGAAAATCTTCAGCTGTGTCTACATTTGTATTTTTTTTGAAAGGCATGCAAATGAGGTGCAGATTTACATATCTGGTGCTTATTTGCATATTCTTTTGAAAGAAGGAAAGCTGTGGAGATGCGGCTCTTTTGAAAATAAACCCCAGCTTCAAAAGAATTCAGAGGGGAAGAAGGGTTCTTTTGAAAGTGAGGTTTACTTTCAAAAGAGCTGCATCTACACTGCCTTTCTTCTTTCAAAAGAAGCTCTTTCACAAGAATATGCAAATGAGGCACCACAGATGTAAATCTGCACCTCATTTACATTTTCAATTTCCTTCATTTGTATGCCTCTTTCGAAAGAGGAATGCAAGTGTAGCCACAGCCTTCCAGAATAGCTTATTTTGAAGTAAGGCAGCTGTGTATACATACCCATAGTGATCTGTGCCAGTGCAGGTCAACATAGTCAGAAATGACCTGAAAAAAGAGGTAAACAGTGAGGTGAAAGGATTTGAAGATACAAAGATACTCAACAGTTAAAGTCAAAGTCAAAGCAGGGGTCCCACGAAATTGGGTGACTGAGTAACAAAATGGCAAATGAAATTCAGTGTGATAAATGCAAAGTAATGCACATGCAAAACCAGAATCCCTATTATGTGTATTCTATGTTACCTGTTACCATTTGAGATCTTGGTGTCAGCCTGGTTAGGTCTCTGAGACATCCATACAATGGGCAGTCAAAAACACCTAACAATGTTAGGAACAATTAGGAAAGCAAAAGAGAATAAAGCAGAATATATCATAATGCTTCTATATAAATCTATGCTATGCCTGGCCGCGTTTTAAAAACTATGGGTGATACAGTGCATTTCAGAAAGATACATTAGAAATGGGAAAGGTGAAGAGAAGGGTAACAAAAATGATCAGTCATATGGAACAGCCTCTACTTGACAAAAGATTAAAATGACTGGGGCTGTTCAGCTTGGAAGAGAGACCACTAAGAGAGAATACTCTACAGATCTATAAAATCATGAATGGTGAAGAGAAAATGAACAAAAAATATTTACCCCATTTACCCTGTCAAGTTCTCACATGGAACCCTCAAGGAAGCAGCAAAAGAGGAAGACCTCAAATAATGTGGAGAATGTCTACTGAGAATGACGAACTGGGGTACTCCTGGAGCCAGCTAGAATTCCGTCTCTAGACAGGATAAAGTGGAGGAGACTTGCAGATAACCTAAGCTCCACTCAGAGTACAAGGGTTAAGTAGTAGTAGTTCCCCTTTAAATAACAGGAGACTGGTGGGTTACACAATTAAAATTAAGAGACTGTAGGTTTAAAACAAAAGGAGGTACTTCTTCACACGACACACAGTGAACATGGAACTTGTTGCCAGGCAGTATTGTGAAGGCCGAAACTGTAAGAGGGTTTTAAAAAGAATAGGTAAGTCCATGGAGGATAAATCCGTCCACAGCTGTTATCCAGGATGCTGAGGGATGTTTCTCAATCTCTGACTGCCAGATGGTGGGTTTGGATGGCAAAGGACAACCACCTGACAATTGCCCTGTTTTCTTCATTCCCACTGAAGCATCTGGCATTGGCCACTGTTGGAAGACAGGCTGTTGGACTAGAAGAACCATTAATCTGAATCAGTGTGGCCACTCATGTTCTTATGAGTCCTAGTAAAAATCACTGTACTGAATTTGTTTGCACCTCTGACAGGGGGTCTGGTTCTATACACTTCTGTGATTGTGGTTTCTCTCCCCTAACTATCTTTCAACTAAAGAGATGTAAGTACTGATGAAGGGCTTGGTGCAGGAATGCCAAAGTCATGTGATTGAAAAATGTAGATGGCACCTTCAATAAACAAAACCTATTTTTTTTTCCTCTAAGCATTCTGTGATACTGAAGCTGCTGCTTATCTTATGAGGAGTATCTCACATGGCAAAAGTATACTTGCTGTCAAACCTGGATTTAAGGGCTGTGACCCAAGTAACCACTGAGGGTATCAGACTTTGGATACACCAGGCTCAAGGTGCTATTTTTGTGCATGACAAAACAGAAAATAGAATGTTCCACGTATTTCCTATATGGATTCGTTTTGCATTTATGTCTTACAACGTTCTAGACTTTTGTAGAATTTCATGGAACTTTCCAGACTTTCTGAGAATGACATTTTCCTTGAGCCCTGTAGCACATTAGCAGAGAGGTAGCTGTGTTTGTCTGTACTCTAACAAAACAAAACAGCAGAAATGTAGTACTTTAAAGACTAACAAAATGATTTATTCGGTGATGAGCTTTTGGGGGATAGACCCACTTCATCGGATCAATCTTATTTCCAATACAGACTGACATAAGTACAGAGGACCAAAAAAAAATTGCAATAAAAAATGACAAATACATAGGAGGATGATGAGGGGTGGGGGAATGTTAATTGTCCTGCCTGAGGTAATTGCAAACATCAAAGGAAGGGAAGCAGTCCTTGTAGCGTGTGAGGTAATTGATGTCTGTGTTCATACCTCATGTTCGTGTGCCAAATTTGAATATGAATTCCAAGTCACAAATTTCTCACTCTAATCTGTTTTTTAAATTCTTTATACTCAAGGACACAATTTCTCAGGTCTTTAACAGAAGGGCCCACTCCAGTGAAATGTTCACTGACCGGCTTATGTGTATTGAGTTTCTTGATGTCCCATTGTACAATGCCCTGCCAGTACATATGCTGGACAGACTGAGCAAAACCTTCACCAGAGAATAAATGGGCACAGAGCGGACATCAAGAAACTCAATATACATATGCTGGTCAGTGAACACTTCACAGTGGAGTGGGCCTTTCTGTTTAAGACCTGAGAAATTGTGTCCTGGAGCAAAAAAATTTAAAAATGGATTCGAGCAAGAAATTTGTGAGTTGGAATTCATATTCAAATTTGACACATTCACACACGGTATGAACAGAGACAGCAATTATCTCATGTTACAAGGACTGCTTCCATTCGTTTGATGCTCATAATTTTATATCTCAGGCAGGACAATTAACATCCCCGCCACTCCCCATCCGCCTCCTATGTATTTGATTTGTCAGGTTTTATTGCAATTTTTTTTTTCAGTCCTCTGTATTTTTAAATGTCTGTCTGTACTGGAAATAAGATTGATCTGATGAAGTGGGTCTGTCCAACGAAAGCTTATCACTGAATAAATCATTTTGTTAGTCTCTAAAGTGCTACCTTTCTGCTGTTTTGTTTTCTTGCCGTATGTTGTAAGCCATGCCCTTGCATGTACATAAGAGGTGAGGTATGGCCTGTCAGATACTAAAACGAAGTGAATGTTGTTATACTGTGTAATTGTGAAAGTCGACTTGTATTTTATGACTTGAAGAATGTAAGTATCAACTAGTAAAGGACATTTATGAGATTTCAAAGATATCTATCACAACAGAAAAGAAATATGATTGCTTCTTTTGCCATGCTTAAGGCATGTTTGATGACTTCCTAAGACTCTCCAATATATTTAATTTCCTCCACAGAAAATAAAAGATGCCCCAAAGATGTGTTCAGTTTAGTCTGCAGCAAGAAGTAAATTTGATGCAAAAGTATCTGAAACAGAACAACAAACAAACAGAAAGAACAAACCAGATGTGATACTTTCGCATCAAAAGTATCTGGGAAACCAGCCTTTAGGCAGTAGCAATCGATGTCATGCAGAAGAAACTGAGAAGCAAAGTGTAAATGGTAGAAGTCCTATTACTAAGGAATTTCAGGTTTACCTGAGATAAGAAATGGAAAGAAAGTGGTGGAGAATCATCCAGTTGTTCTAGCAGCATAAAGAAGAATGTGGCCTATGAGAAATGGAGAGCTGTGACTAAGAAAAATCTGGTTTACGTGAAAATCAGAAAAACTTTGAAGAATCAACTTCACATGACATAAATAGCAGTGAGAAAAACTGTGCACCACAAATCAATATGTTTTCTGCTGCTGATCCTGTACTCTGCCAATTATTGCTCATACGATTTTTAACAGATGATGCAAAATTAATGACAGAGAGGTAGCCATGTTAGTCTGTATTCTATCAAAACAAAAAAGCAGTCATGTAGCACTTTAAAGACTAACAAAATAATTATGAGGTGATGAGCTTTCATGGGACAGACCCATTTCATAAGATAATAGCCATACCGGAACAGACTCCCGACGGCTATGATCTGAAGAAGTGGGTCTGTCCCATGAAAGCTCATCACCTAACAAATTATTTTTAGTCTTTAAAGTGCTACATGACTGCTTTTTTGTTTTGCAAAATTAATTACATGTTTTCAGTAAATAAGCAGAAGCAACACCGCGAAAGAGTGCTAAAGAAAGGTGAGAAACTAAATTGGTATTGACTACATTACTCAAAATAACCTTACAAAATGTTCTGGTTTTGTTGCCAAATTTGACAAGAAAGGTAAATCATTGCTTGCCCTTTCAAGAAGGAGGTTTTTTTGCTCGCTGATTAATACTGCTCAAGTATCCATCAAAGAAAGATTTGGACAAATGAAGCACCATGCAAGAAAATGGGGAATTTGTATGACCTTCATAAGCTGCCAGCGGACTGGAAAACACTCAGAACAATTGTACAGATGTTCATGGGATGCTGACACATGGAAAATGTTCAGAAGTCAATTATAAAGGTGTTTGGCAACATAGGTCACTCCTCACTCAGGATGGAGACTGAAGGACTCTGTTCCAAATGTGTGGGTTAACAGACTGCTCATACTGCTGATCATAGTTGCTTGGAGTGAAAGTCAGGAGCACAGCTTTTCAAAGCTCAAGTTCATTTAACCATATCTTTGATCAACAACGGCTGACCAGAGGCTGGCATCAGTTATTTTGTTGCTTGAAAATACCATTGGTAGGTCTTTGGATTTCTCTGATACTGTTTCAGTTGTAAGGGCAAAGGTAAGAAGAGCAACCTTCTGAATGAAAGGACTAGGAATAAATTTGAAGACTGGAACACTATTTAATACTTGTCCACCTAATGTTGGTGCACGTTTCAATCTCTTGTTTCAATTATTCTTAAAATGTTCTATCAGCTTAAATTAAATTAATACCAGTTCACAGATCCTTGTGTGAAAATGTATTGGTTTTTATGACAAAGATAAAACTCATGCATGCAAATTGTGTATCAAGGTCACAAAAAGGGCTTCAAATGCAATAAAAAATAAGGCATTTAAAAGTTTAACAAAGGGAGGGGGGAGGCGCCACAAATGTCCCTCACCTGGGGTACCATTGCGTGACGGTCCAGACCTACTTCCTGTGTTATCCAAGACCTCAAGTCGGAGGTGACAGCTGGTGTCTTAGAGATGGGTATCTGAAAGTGTTTCTGGACAAATGAGCAGCAACGTAATTAGCTTCTCCATCTCTCTCTGATCTCTTATGGGTTCATAGCTCATATATTTGTTTACTCTTCAGCTGACGACTACTGCTACAACTACTACTACTGCTACTACTTAACCCTTGTACTCCTGGTGGTCCATAGGTTATCTACAAGTCTCCTCCACTTCACTTTGTCTTGGGACAAGCTTCTAGCTAGCTCCAAGAATACACCAGTTGTTGTCCTTCAGTCTCAGTAGACCTTCTCCACATTGTCCAAAGTCTTCCTCTTTTGCATTTTCCTTGCGGGTTCCATGTGAGAGCTCAATGGGTTAGGCTGGATGGTGGGTTTTCTGTGTGTGTGGCCTAGCCATCCCCACTTTCTTCTCTTGATTTCAGCGTCAATTAGTTCTTGTCCTGCTCTGTTCCAAAGCTCCTCATTTGTGACAAGGTCTTGCCATTTGATGCGAAGGATGTACCTCAGGCGTCTGTTCATGAATGTCTATCACTGCACAAGATTTTGTCTAGTATAACGACATATTACTCCCCCGCTCCTCATTTTTCATACTTGCTATTTGCTCACTGTACTACATAATCACATTGAGAATTTTGTCTGTGGCATCTCCTGAAACAAAGTTGGCTTGTTAACTTTCAGTATGCGAGTGCTCCGTTAAACTCACTGCAACTATTAAGGGTGTGCAGAATCCAGGCCCAAGCCATGAGTCCAGCTTTTGTATACACAAGGGGTTTTTACTGATCTGAAAATGTTAACCTCCTTTGTTCTTTACCTGTTTTTTCTGGATCTGAATGGGGTTCCTGTTATCAAGAAGAGCAAGAAAATGTCTTCAAAGCCAAATCTTAGTCTGAAGTTTTTGTTAAAGGCCTAAGTGGCGTTTTTTGCCTGAATACTTGCTAAAAATATTCTGCTTACACAGCAAACATCTCCAGAGCTGTTTGGAAAAAATCTTTCACCGGTACTAAAAATTGACTTTTGTTTCAGGACCAGATTAGCAATTGTACTCATGGCAGATAGAGCTACCTCGTGTTGTGACTTGTGCTTCCTTTTTTCAGGAGCAGGAGCTGTGCCTTATGATTATTGCTTACGGTATTTTCTCCATCAGAGTTGTTTTAAACAAGCATCTTTATGTCTTTAAGCCCACTTCAGCCTTTGGATTTCAGCAGAGCCAAGCAGGGGTGGGAGGGTGTCAGAATCTGGCCTCTAAAAAGGAACTTGTGGGTTCTGTTTCCAGTCTGCCACTGACCATGGCAAAGCACCCCACTTGCCTCAGTTTCCCCTCCCCACCCTTTACACGGAGTTCTTCGTAGCAGGGACTGTCTCACCAGTTGTCTGTGGGCCTCTGTTACAATGGGACTTTATGTAAGTAGAGGCCTCTGAGTAACATAAAAATAACCATCCCTGGTTTGGGAAAGAGGCCTTGGGGCACTAGCAGGTGATCACGGCGGAACAGGACATAGTCTTTACAGGATCTAGAGAGACGTGCTACCTACAGGACTGTACCAGTCAGTTGGGTTAGTTCCATTTAGCACATTGTGCTGATATCCAGCATGGCAGCCTGCCGGGGGACGGCTGGGTGTTACCAGTTATCCAAGTCACCAGCAAGCGGTAATTGTCTGGTAACCTCTGCACTAGAAGATAGAGATGATTATCCTGTATAAATACCTCCGTGGGAGAGAATACCAGGACTAGACAGCTCTCTGCACTAGCTGAGACAACCAAACAAGACCAGTGACTGGCAACTAAATCCTGACAAACTGAAAGTAAATATTGTACATTAGAAATAATTTTTTAGAGACATGGTGGGTGAGGTAATATCTTTTATTGGACCCTTTCTGTTGGAGAAAGACGTGCTTTTGAGATGCACAGCGCTTCACCATTAGCACAAACTACTAAGGGAAGTGCCAGAGTCTCCATGTCTTGGTGCTATTCAATCAAGGCTGGATGCCTTTCTCAAAGGTGCTTTTAGTTAAATCAGTTTATTAGGTGCAACACAAGGGAACAAAGTGAAAATCTCTGGCTTGCGGTATCCAGAAACTCAGACCAGATAATCCAATGGTCCCTTCTTGCCTTAAGATCTTATAAACCCATTAATCTGACTTTGCCATTACTGCATGCTCACTGCCATCAACACAAGGAGTTAGTTCTATGAATTTGTCAGTTGCTTATTGCATTCGCTGAGGCAAATTCAGATTTGATTGATTTTTTTTTTCCCATTCACTTTAAACTTTAATTACTCCATGAACTGCATGCCCTGTTCGACAGTGGCTGCAGGAGCTTGCTACGCCTCTGTGTGGCTCAGCAGTTTGCCTTTTTTCTCCCCTTGGGCTTGCTTTGGGAGCTGTGCTTTCATTTCTGCAGCCGTCTATGGCAAACGAATATTCCTCCACATTCCTCTGTGCAGTGGCACCGACAGCTGCTGTGGACCCCAAGGCAAGGTGGGAGGGAGGCCAGCTACGGGCCTTGGAAGGGGCTGGGCCAAGGGCATTTGGCCCTCAGCACCACCCAGACTGTGGCGCTGGAGCCCCCTCCCACCTCTCTCACAGCCACCTGCAGCTCTGGAGCAGCGCTGCGGTGGCATTTCAAACAGGCCTGGAGCTCCAGCTGCCACTGCCATTAAGCTGCGCTGCAGCTGCCCTTGTTGCTGCCGCGCCCCCTGTCAGCGGGCCTGCCTCTGCGTTAAGTTTTTCGTGTACCGCTCTGAGGTTGGATGACATTTATGAGCCCAGTTCTGCAAATCTTACTCTCATGAGTGATGCTTTGCAGGATCGGGCCCATAGCAAGATCCCTGGGGACTTTAGCACGCCTGCCTTCGTAGACACTTTAACGTGTTTATCCCGCGCTCCCAGACCAGGTCAGTTGCCTTCCTGGGTGTCCAGACCTCTAAATCTCCCCTCCACAGCTGCAACACTCATCTGCCTTCCAGCAACTTTTCCCCTGCAACTTGTGCAGAAAAGCTGTTACCCGTTCAAAAATCTGGGTCACATTTATGAGCCTACTGGGAAAAAAAACCGAATTTACGTCAGAAAAAAAAAGACCACGTATGTCTCCCATGCTTTAATTAGCTAATCTCTCAATGAATCAGAGTCTACGTTAGAAGCTGCAGTGTATGGCCTGACACTTCTCAGAACCCAGCGGTCCCTGCTACAGCATTCAGAGTGCTTGGTACAACTCGTCGTATAATGCACCCTTGCAAGCTGACCAAAGACTTCCCTGGGAGCCGGGGACTACAGTGGAAAAAAGGAACTGAGGACTATAGGGAGTTTGCAGGTTAGGGTGAAATACGACTGACTTCAGAAGCGGCCAGGAGTTTTGTCAATGACTCCAATCGAGATAGGATTTCACCATCAGTGTCTTCAGAAGAGTGAGGAGTCGAGGTGAGACAGCACGAGTATAAGAGCAGTGGTGTTGTGGTAGCAGGGGCTATGGCAGAGGGAATTCAGAGGATAGCTTTCACAGCCATTGGTGATCATGTTAACTTGGTTTTAGAGAGTGCTGTGGAGGGAGGGGTAGTTTTTGCCTGGGAGGTTGTGTTGGCTCAGTTCCCAGGAGCACTGAGATCAGATAGAGGAAGGTTTGTGAAAGAGCAAAAGAGATGACAAAGGATGAATGCATGACTCAGAATTTCAGTTGAGGAAGGTTCAAGGAACGGCCAAGTCATGGCAACCATCCAGAGGTGATGAAAGGAAGACAAAGGAAGCAGAAAACTGGGGTGAAGGATGACTCCAAGACTTCTGGCTTTGGAAAGAAAATGGAGCATGTGTAGTAAGAGGTCTGAGGATATTGAAGCTGGTTGTAATGCGCTGACACCGAGGTATCTCTGCTTTCATTGGTTTCTTTCAGAAGTCTTTAATGTATTAACTGTTACACGAAAAGGCTCATGCAAAGAGCCCAGTTTAAACAATATCAGTAATGCAATGGTAAAATAAACTTCCAAAGGAAACTCCCTGGGGTAGGGGATAAGATAATTTCTGTTTGCTTTACTAGTTTGGATTTCCTACCCTGCATTTCAGGGAAAAGGAGGTGAGCAAATGCGGGTGGAATTAGCTCCGATGAACCATAATGGACCCCTGTCTCTGAGACCTGGACCTCCTTCCCTGTAACCTTGTTCTTCATAACTTGTACATCGCACTTTCACGTGAGCCAGCTTTGGTCTGTTGGCATTAATGGAGTGTCGATACTCCAGGAACGGAGCAATCACTGCAGTAGTTGCTTTTATAATGGCTGCCCCTGTGCTTTCTTCCTCTCTCATTTCTCCCAGCTCAGTTGGGTCACGCACCAGTTGGGATTTTATAGCTATGGCGTGGGCAGGATTTCAAATCCAGTCAGCCAGCTTCCCTTAGTGTCAAAGAACACGTATCCCCCATACCCAGCTTTGAAAGGCCCAGGTGAAAGGACATTTCCCTTTATTTAGGGGGAAAAAATATATCTCTGGTAGTTGTGGAGAATTACTAACCAGGAAGCTTAGGCAGCTGCTTTCTCCCCTCTGTTTTTCACCTTGAGGTGACACATAATAGTGAGGCATTCACATGCAAATCTGCCCTCCGAGGGCTTGGGAGTGAACCCAGCTGCGCACCCACAGGTGGGGAGGAAAGGGAACCAGATGCCGCCAAGCAATTGGTTGGTGTCTGTCTTCTCTTGTAGGCAGAACCTGGGCTCATGCCTAACACACAAGCTTGTGCAGGTGAGAGGAGCAATGGAGAGCCAGGGTGGCATAGTTTATTTCCTACCCCTGTTGTGGAACAAGCTAATATGTGTGGCACAGACCACTTCCACTGCAGGAGTGTCCGGCCTTATTCTGAGAGCACAGCCCAGTTCCTGGTGGGCAAGGAGCCAGGCAGCTGTAGCATTGAGCAGGCGCTGGCTGGAGCTTGCTAAGCTCTTACACAGGCAGTGCTGATGGCTTCAGAGAGCGTGTGCCACCACAGTGCAGCTCCTCTGCTGCTCTTGGGGCAGAACACATGTATTTCCCCATTCCCCGCTCCAACCAACCCTGAATGCACACCAAGGTGCTCCTGCCCCTCTGCATGAGCCTGGGAATTCTGCCGTTTCCCTGATCCATCGCCCACTTAGAGGGGAATGTGCGCCTGGTTTCGCTGCTGACTGGTGGCAGTTCGCGAATGTTGGAAAAGTCCAGAGCTGCAGCTTGAGCTGGATGAATTGTTGCTCGCTTACTTTTCGGCATTAGTTTTACTGCAGTGCCCCTTTCAGCCAAGCTCCAGACTCTCTTCATTGCTACCCTAAGCTCATGCTCCATTTTTTTTAAAGCTCACAAGCAGGAGAGTTTATTTCAGGTGGCCCTGCTCCCCCACCCCCACCCCAGGCAGACACCTGCTTATAAACATCATAGCATGCCAGGAACGTCCAGGGGAAAGCGCAACTGCTTCCTTTGTGTTTACCTCTATAATAATGCAAACAGTTTCTGAATGGCTGGAGAGCAAGGAGGTATAGAACGCACCGTTGTGCCCTTTGCCTTGGCTTAGGGACACTGTGACTGGGTGCTCTTCTCTTACACAGTGGTACCCAGAATGACTTAACGGACGCGGGCAAACCTGAGCTGCTAGGAAGGACGGGGGTCTGTGGAATGCTGCGGGTAGGGCTAGATTTGTTGTGGGGAGGAAGAGCAGTCGTTTAGCTGGCGGGTTTCCTCAAACACATGGCTGAGTCCCCAGGCCTGGTTTTACTGGTAAAAGTTCAGCCAACGTTGCTATGAGGCTGGTGTTCCTTCGTGCTTAGCTGCTTTTCAGAGGGATGATACCAGAAGCAACCTGGGGTGGGGGGAACAAAGTTGTCATCCTCAGGAGCATTATAGGTAATTATCCTCTAACCTGAAAAATCTACAGCAGCAAAGTGCAGGGCACAGAGATGCATGAAAATCTGAGCTAATGAGGGGACAGCAAACAAATGCCTGGGGGAGGGTAATTGCCCCCCTTCCCCACTGCCAATGATGCCCCCGCTGGTGCAGTGTGTCCTCTCCACAGGCTGCATTGGCCAAAGACTCCCAGCCCTGTGGGTCGGCGTCTATGTCCCCCACGCTTCTCTTTAGTCCTCTGCTTCCTGGGAAATTTTTGATGCACATAGGAAATGGAAAGAGTTTAGGGTCCACTTCCCATAATTCCCTCTGTTCCATCCCATAATCGACTTCTGCCATCTTCCTGACAAATTCCGAGCTCACCATCAACTCGCAGCCAAAAGCACAGACCTGTCACAGGTCCGGAAATCTGGCTTTGCTTTGCAAACTGGGTGACTGATTTGTCCCGTCTGCAGAACCTCTGCTACCAGGGCTGTGCCTAGCTGGGCAGCAGTGAACCTGAGAACTGAGGCCTGGACAGTGCAGTCGTTCGGCGCCCCGCTCCCTGGAGTGGTGGTTCTGGCCTTTGTAATGACCACAGCTCCTGATGGCAATATGGGATGTCCAGCAGCGGCTGTAGCTCTTTGGGATGCAGAAGGCCATGTTTCTGGAGCTGCGCCCCAAACCCACCCCCGTTCTCCAGTGGAGAAAAAGGTGGTGATCAGGGTAGTAAGGTCCCAGAGTGTGGGTTGCTATCAGTTGGTGTGCAAGCCACTCACCCCCTACTGCTTTCCTGGAAAATTTGTGGACAGGACAGTCTTCATTGGGGTGTGTGAGGCCATTAAACGTATCCTGCTGCACAGCATTGTAACTATGGGAAATGGGCTTGGTATAATCAGGCTTCCCTAATTGCCCTGGTGCGATAGATGTGAGGCATCGCCTGATTCTGACCCCGTCCAGCTGAATACATAAACAGAACCAGGCAATCTTCCGTGATTGTGTGAGTATAGATGGCTCAGCAGGTCCATTTCACTGGTGGTTGGGGAAGTACATGATGAACAGAGCTGCTTCTCAAACTCTCAAGCAGTGTGTGGAGTGTGGTCTTGTCAAGTGCCAGGATAGTACCATAAACAGTGCAAAACACATTACAAGCAGCGGTGATCCTGATACATATATCACAAACATGGGCGCAAAAGACTTTGAGAAAGCAGCTGCTAGAAGTGCTTTGAGGTTGCTCAGGCTTTTGTCCTGCCATGCTCTTCACAATCCCGAAGCCAGGAAAGTACATAGCTTTAAAGTGATAGCTAGCACTAAATACCAGGCAAACCCAGGTACGCAAGTGTCGTGAATGCCTATTCTTACTTGCTGGTGACATTGTAACTAAGACGCAGGCAGCAGCATCAGCCATCAATGTAAACAAACGTACTGGCCTTACGAAGTGGCCGAACAAGAAGTAGGCCTGAGTAGACTGCAGTTCTTGCCCTTTGCTCGGTTGTGGAACTTATCCATATACTGCTCCAGCTTCTTCACTGCAATAAGCATCTTCATGCTTCTGGGAATTTTGTGGCTGGGCCTGTACCTCTGCTTCGCCCAAGGGCTGAGGGAATCCAAGTTACTTCCTAGGTGAGGTAGCAGCATGAGACTTGAACATCGAAACTGCACAGAAGATTGACCCAGTCTGGGTTGATCTTCCAGAGTTTGTTTTTGCGCACCTGGTAGAAACGCATGAAATTGAACTACCTGGGGCTGGCACTCAACCCCTGTATGCCTCAGTATCGGGAGCAGTAAGGGAAGTCAGCATACGAAACTCTCCTGTCAACTTCCCTCAGTGAGGACGGCCGGGCAAGTAAACTGCAGATGAGTTGATTGTAGCTATGTAACTGCTGTAGCTAGAATTGCATATCTACAATTGACTTGCCTGCCTAGTGTAGACCTACCCTTAGCTGCAGTTCTAGCTGTGGCTTTACCTGGTGCTAAACCTGCCTGCTTGCAAAGGTGGGCTAGCAGTAAGAGAGGCATTTCCAAAACATATAGGGGAGGAGGTGACCTTTATGGCGCAGAATTCAAAAACTCGACCAGAGTGATCTGAGGCCATGTGGGTTTGTTTCTGAAAGAGCCTGATTTTTATTTTTTTTTACATATAATGCAGCTTTTGCACCGGCTTTGTACCTCTCAGAGGTGGTTTAACTCGGCCGGCGGAACTTCAGAGCTTTGTTGGCTGGAGCCTCAGTTGTGTGTGGACGCATGCAAGGCTGTGCTGACAGGTGAGTTTTACCAGGGAAACTTTGCCACCACCTAGACCAGGCCAACAAATGAATCTGCACTGAAGTGCTTCAGTTGCGCCACTGGCTGAGTGTAGCCATGCTGAAATAGCCTCGGAACGGCTCTTCTAAGCTGAGTTCAGCTGCACATGGAACTTACCCCTGGTGTCTGGCATAGTTCCCGGTATGCACTGGGAGCTTTCGCAAGGCCCTGGGGACAGCTGTAGGAGGTACAAGTGAAACCATTTTAGCTAGTTTGTGTCTGTACTGGCATCAAACCAGTTCAGACTGAAGCAGTACCAAGCCCTACGGAGAGCATGCCTAATTCGGCTGGTCTGACGAATCGTTTGCAGAATGTTTGGAATGCTGCTGTGTGCGGAGGAGGGGATAGGAAGATGCTATGGGGCGGCTATGGCTTGTTTGTAGCCTGTGACAAGTTTCCATTGTGGACGCGTCTGAGGGGATGCCTAACAGGTGCCCACACCAGCATGGGGCAGGGTGGGTGGGGGTTGATGCATAACTTTGCTTATCTTGCAGGAATCCTGCTCCCCATAAGGGGAGGGAGAGCTCAGTGGTTTGAGCATTGGCTTGCTAAACCTACAGTTGTGAGTTCAGCCCTTGATGGGGGCCATTTAGGGATCTGGGGCAAACTTAAAAAAAAAGGGGGATGGGCATTGGTCCTGCCAAGAGGGCAGGAGACCGGACTCAATGACCTCTTGAGGTCCCTTCCATTTCTGTGAGATGCATACCTCCATATTTTTCTTTCTTTTTCTGCCCTATGGGCCACATTCACCCTGGTTGAACTGATCTCTTTAACACTGGTCCTCTGCATAGCAACATAACACACCCACCTTTGCTGATGCATACGCTCACCAAACCAGTGTTTCTATTTCATGCATTTGACGAAATAGGCTGCATTCATCGCTGTGCATCTTGCAGTTAGTGCTGGCTTTTCTCCAAATCGCAACACTTCAGTGGGATCTGCTTTCTCATGTCAGACCCCAAAGCCTGGTACTCTGGAACTACAAGGTCTGACCATTCCTCTGGCTGGACCAGGACCTTCCGTCTAGTGCCAGTCAGTATCTGGTCCTTCCAGTGAAAATGAGCTTCCCAAATACCATACCTAGTTTGTAATACAACACTGTGGATGCCAAGAGAGCAGAATCACCAGTAGGGCTTTCATTAGCCAGCCATCAGGCATGCACCCAAATTCCCTGCATGGAATACACGTTACTGCAATGGAAGATGGATACATGTTGCTTGGTACAAAAAACATTTGTGACGCTTCTCCAGTTTGCACTGGACATTGGCTGGAGAATTCGGAAAATTGATAAAACACCAGCTGGAGGGCAGAAATTGAGTTATCCAAGTAAATATCAAGAAGACGGACAATTAATTACTCGCTTGGGTGCCAGCCACACCATCTCCTCCAGCTGTTACTGGAGAGGCTGTCAGATTCGCTGTATGCATCGTAACATTACACAATTGCTCGAAAAGATGTGATGGAACTGCAGCGTATGGAACACAGGGTAAGTGGAACAGCATTTCTTGGGAAGATGGCCCATTTCCTCCTCCATGCATTGGAATAAAGTATGGGCAAGTTCGGGGCATGAATTTGCAGCGACTGTTTGGAAAATAAAAAAAAAAAAAGTCATCAGGAAATGCTTTATTTGGAGCAATAGTCACTGAAGCATCTGGAGGGGGAGTAGAAAAACGACATCTGTGTTCAATAAGTGTTCAGCTGAACTGTACCGGGAGTGCGGAAGGAGGGAATCCTGGGTTCCCAAAGTCCTGCAGCGAGGTAGCACATTGCAATCAGTAACGTACAAATCAGAAGCACAAACAGAGCTCCTGCGAGTCACTCATGCTGAAGGTAAGGATGAGGCTGCTCTATGGCCAACTCCAAGCATTCAACAACAATTCAGGCTACCAAAAAATTGTGAGATTGGCCTACAAATCAGTAGGGTGAGGGGTGGTTTTAATGTGGCCAGAAGCTCTTGAGATTTGAGTTGATTTGTTTCACGTGAAAGCGGAGGTGCTGGTGCTAGGGCTTTAAGGAAAGGGCCGAAGACAGCGGACTTCACGAGAGCTTGCAAGAGTTGGCAATGCTGCTACTGTGTGTGGCAGCTTCCTGTCATGCCCATGGCCCACCACGCCCCCGCTTGGGCCTCACTTAGTGCTCACCATGTGGCCCACAGATGGTGCGCAGGCTTTATTGTGTCTCTGGCAGGCCCTGGCGGGAGGTAATGCCAAGGGGCTGTGTGGAAGCTGCTTGTGTGCAAAGCCAGGGCTTTCAGGACCTGATTTGTGTTTGACTTCTGGGCCTCAAAGCCTGAGGACATGAGCCTGTCACAGGGTGAGCGGGGGTGGGGGGTTTCTGTCGCCTCCGGCAAAGCTGGCAGTGAGGGAGATTAGGAAGCGAGTTTCTATCGAATGCATGCACAAGAATGAATGAGGTCTGGCAACTTTCCTCTGTGGGCTGGGGACCCAGGCGCATCTCCTGCAATGGGCTTCAGGCAGAGGAGCTGGGAGAGACCTCAAGAAGTGAGGGGTGGGGGAGAGCGTTTCTTTAGCCCCTCATGTCACCAGCAGGCCTCAGGTGGCTGAAGCAGAGCACAGGCCCTGGGGCTCTGAGGCTAGGAGTTTGTGCGGTGTAACTGGCTTGTTTCGGCTCTTTCTCTGGCAAGAAGCTCTCCAGGAGTTCAGATGGCGGCATCACGGCCCAGTGTCTCCCATCTCCTCCGCCGCTCCCGCCATCTTTGTTTCGAGGTTTGTGTGACAGGAGAGGAGCACCTTGTGAGCCGTGTTGCTATGGGCTTGCACGCAATGGTCCTGTGGGGTATATCCTACAGGAAAGTGCTTTGCAGGCTCTCGTGCTTGGACGATTGGCCAGATGTGGGAGCATTTAACCTGCAGATCCCTCTTCCCTCCAGGAGAGTGGAATTTGTATGGTCTTCTGAGAAAAGCCGAAGAGAAGCTTGTTGGGTTGAGAGGGTGGTTCGGACCCGTTACCACCTGATTCTGGTGGTGGCCAGAGGAATAGGGCGTGGCAGTTACTAGACGCATTGAGTGGCTGGTTCCGGAGCTACCTCAGACACGTTCAGTTAGGGGAGGCGGGCTGGCAGGTCCCACACACGCACCGTTTGAGACCTGAGCCAATCTCAGCGCAGAAGGGGAACAGTTATAAATATGGGAGTTAGCAGCCGTTGGAGACACGGCCAAGGGGCGTGGCCATGGGGATGGCTGTGTACCTGCTCCGCTTTGCACAGCGGCTACGGAATCATATCACCCTGGCCACTGAGAAAAGCCGTTAACTGCTGACCTGAGACTGGGAATGCGGGCAGCTGGGAGGAGCCTCAGCGACCAGCCGCTGCAGTGTTTGCAGAGCCGCAGCCATGCTTGTCTCACCGGTACGCGTTAGAGTGTGACACGCTGATAGCCCCATGGGAGACCCAGGGACCCTCTCTGAATAAAAGCTCAGAGGGGAAGGTGAGTCCTAGTGAAGAGCCATGGAGTTCCCTAGAAATGTTTGCAGGAGAGGCCCTGGTGCTTGAAACGCGGCTGCACCCTCGCACCATCCTTCCTCCCCACCCCTCTGAGGCCTTGTCCCCTCCCCTCTGTCACTCGCCCTTGTAGCCAACAAAAAATGGGAGGGCGCGGCGGGGCACTGCCACTTTTAGGAGGGATAGGGCCGTGTGCTCCCGCCCCCCTGCTCTGGCCTCCAAGCATATAGAAATGTAAACACTCCCCTGCACTGACAAACCTGGCAACATCTCTATAAGGAGCAGTAGTTTTGCTACCCGGTAACTTTTATTTAAAACTGACACAGAGGTTTTCCAAATATCGTTCATCCCGTTCCCTTGCATATATTCAAGGCCAGGAGAGCCCATTACGCCCATCTATTCTGACCTCCTGGATAACTCAAGCCAGAGAACTTGCCTGAATTCATTCCTCTGGCGTCCCAAAAACATCATCTCTTGATATTAAAAATGTCCAGCCACACACAGTCTCTGCCAGTCTTCGGAAAGCTGTTCCTATGGAGAATTACCCCCCTGTCTTTTAAAAGCTGGCACAACCGTTTGTGCTTGTGTGGCTGCGTCTACACGTGCACGCTACTTCGAAGTAGCGGCACCAACTTCGACGTTAGGCGGCGAGACGTCGAAGTCGCTAACCTCATGAGGAGATAGGAATAGCGCCCTACTTCGACGTTCAACGTCGAAGTAGGGACAGTGTAGACGATCCGCGTCCCGCAACGTCGAAATTGACGGGTCCTCCATGGCAGCCATCAGCTGGGGGTTTGAGAGACGCTCTCTCCAGCCCCTCAGCTCACTGGTGGCCACGTGGAGCGGCCCCTTAAAGGTCCCCTCCCCCGCCCTGACTGCAGGAGGCTGAGGCAACGTGCAGGCTCCTGCCTGCACACGCGGCGGCGAGCCTGCACAGCCCTCAGCCCCTGTCAGCAGCCATGGCTGCCCAGCAGCCCCCCCAGCGCCCCCAGGGGACCCCCCCAAGGGGAGCCAAGGCAGCCAGCAGAGCCAGAGGACCACGCAGTCTGGGAAGCGGCAGCGGGGCCCCTCTTGGACGGAGGCCGAGATGCGGGACCTGCTGGGGCTCTGGAGCGAGGAGGAGGTACTCCAGGTAATGGGGAGCAAGAGGCGGAACGCGGATGCGTTTGCTCAGCTGGCCGATGGCCTGGCTGCCCGGGGTCACCCTGCCCGCACTCCGGACCATGTCCGGAGTAAGGTGAAGGAGCTGCGGCAGGGTTACGCCCGGGCCCGGGATGCGGCCAGCCGATCTGGGGCCGCCCCCATCACTTGCCCCTTTTACAGGGAGCTCAGGGACATCCTGGGCTCCCGGCACACCTCCTCCCCTGCGGCCACCCTTGACACCTCGGCTGACGAGCCCCAGCAGGCCCTGCAGACGGACTCCGCCCCGGAGGTAAGCCCCGCACCCCGGGGGCTCCCCCCGGAGGCCATCCCCGGGACATCGAGGCAGGAGGAGGAGGAGGAGGAGGAGGGGGGCTCCTCCTCCACCAATTCCAGCCTGCAGATCCTCCTCCTGCCATCCCGGAGCAGCAGCAGGGCCTCCGACCCCCGGGGATCTCCGGACCATGGGAGCGGACCCACAGGTAGGTACCCCTCTCTGGTGGACACCCCGGGGCTTGAGGGGCGGGGGGAACAGAGATGTGTCCAGGGCCCCCCACATGCTCACATGGCCATGGCCCCAAGGACACCAGGGCCATGGCCCTCACAGCACTGCAGCCATCAGCCCCTGCCCCCCGCCACCCTGCATGACAGTGCCATGCCCCATCCCCGGGCCAGGGGGGAGCGGAACCTCGAGGGGCCCCCGGGCGGAGGGGGTCGGACACCCCGCAGCAGCAGCATGCGATGGAGTGGGGGGAGTGCCAAAGGGAGACTCAGGCTACATATGAGCCACCCGAGCCAAGGAGCTCCCAGGGCCAAAGGAGGATCCTGGCGCTACAGCTGGCAGGTGACACCTCTGCCCTGAACAAACAGGAGGGAGGAGCCAAGCTGGCTTGGACTTGGGGGGCGAGGGTGGGGGCCACAGGTAGAGGCTAGGGGAAGGGAGAGCTGGTAGGCAGCCAGCCAGAGGAGAGGGAAAGCTGCATCCCAGAGGGGCCCCCCTTGGGGTCTTCTCCCCACAACGGGTTGGAAGGACTGTCTCTTCCGACAGCTGGTGCTGTCACTCCTGCCAGAAACTGGCCATCTGTGGCCTAAGAAACCTCTCCTGCTCTCAGACCCTGCGGGGTGAAGTGAGAGTTGCTCCCACCAGGGGATGGGGTGCAGGGCAGGGGGACCCCTGAACCCCATCCATCACAGCAGCATCTCCCGGGGACGGGGATAGGGAACCTGCAGCATAGGGCCGGGGGGACAAAGGCCACGGCTCGGGGCCCACACTAACGCCTGTCTCCATTCTTCTTTCCCCCCTCCTCTCCTGTGTCCTGCACCTGCACCTGCACCATCCGAAGGACCGGAAGAGAGCGCCGGCGAGGCATCGGTTGTCCCGGAGAGCCCTCCGGGACCCTCACTCCAGGGCAGCCCCTCGGCCGAGGAACCACCGGCCCCGCGGAGGGCCAGACGGCGGACCCCGCGCCTGCTACCGGCGGCGGCCACAGACCCCCAGCTGCTGGCCATCCTCCGCCAGCAGCTGGAGGTGTCGGAGCAGCACCTCCGGCTGCAGGAGCAGGCACTGGCCTGGCGCAGAGAGGCATGGGGGGCCTCTATGGACACCATCAACTGGCTGGTTGATTACCTGGCCCCCCGTGCCGCGCCGGCCGCGCCACCGCCCACCATGCCCACTCCTGCAGCCCCACCACCAGCTGCTCCAGCCGTCGCCGGGCCGTCCGCCATCGCCCCACCACCTCCCCGCGAGGGCCACCGCGCCAAGGGACCCCTGGAGCCACCCGAGACTCGCCGGCGCTGCTACCTTCCGGTGGAGCCCGCTCCCACCCAGCCGCGCACCAGACTGCAGGCCCGGCGGAGCTCCCGGCCGGGCACTCCCACTGCTGGACTGTAGGGGCGAGGGGCCCGGGACGTGGCCCCCGCCCCTTGTTGGACAGACTTTGGGGACTGGGTGGGTGGTGTGGGTGTTGCCCCTGTTTGCCCCGTCCCCCCCCTGTACATAGTTCTCCCCGTTCTCCTCTCTGCTTTTGGTTTTTCTTTGATGGCGCACAGTGCTTTGATTTGTTGTTGTACATAGTTTTATTTGTGCCCATCTTGGTTTTGTTGAATGTTTGTCCCTCCTTTTTGGTTTCTGTTTCACATATATATATTTTTTTATTTAAAAAAAAAAAAAATTCGTTAAGACAAAAAAACCATTTACGTTCACCCACAAGTTCGTGCTGTCATTTCTCCTGGACAAGTGGGGGGGGGGGCGGTGGGGTGCTCCATGGTGTGGGCGTTGGGGCAGGAGTGTGGGGGAGGAAGGGGCAGGCAGTAGGGGGCCTGGGCAGAGTTCACCCCGCGGCCTGTTGCTCGAAGTGGGCCCGCAGGGCCTCCCAGACCCGGGTCCCCTCTGGGTCCACCTGCCGACTGTGGGCAGCAGGTGGCTGCACGTGTGCCCTGGCGGCCTCGGCGGCCCAGCCCTGAAGAAAGCTCTCCCCCTTGCTCTCCACGAGGTTGTGCAGGGCGCAGCAGGCACCCACAATCTGGGGGATGTTGTTGGGGCTGGCATCCAGGCGGGTGAGGAGACATCGCCAGCGTCCCTTGAGGCAGCCAAATGAGCGCTCCACCACCTGGCGCACACGGTTCAGGCGGTCGTTGAAGCGCTCCTGGCTGGCGGAGAGGTGGCCCGTGTAGGGGCGCATGAGCCACGGCCGGAGGGGGTAGGCTGCATCCACGATGATGCAGAGGGGCATGGTGGTGTCCCCCAGAGGGATCTCCCGCTGGGGGATGTAGGTCCCCGCCTCCAGCCGGCGGCACAAGCCTGAGTTGCGGAAAACCCGGGCGTCGTGGCTGCTGCCAGGCCAGCCCACGTAAATGTCCTGCAACCGTCCCCGGCTGTCCACCAAGGCCTGCAGGACGACTGAATGGTAGCCCTTCCGATTGAGGTATCGGCCGCCACTGTGGTCCGGGGCGCGGATGGGGATGTGAGTCCCATCCAGAGCCCCGAAGCAGTTGGGGAAGCCCAGGGTGGCAAAGGCGGCGACAGTGGCCTGTGGGTCCCCCAGCCTCATGAGCCTGTGCAGGAGCATGGAGTTGATGGCACGCACGACCTGCAGAGAAAGCACATGGGACAGCCCCAATGAGGGGTGAGCAGGCTGTGCGTGGCCCTGCCCTGCCCTGCCCTGCTCTGGCCCCCCTGTCCTGCTCTGCCCTGGCCTGCCCTGGCCCCCCTGCCCTGCCCTGCCCTGCCCTGCCCTGCTCTGGCCCCCCTGCCCTGCCCTGCCCTACCCTGCCCTGCTCTGCCCCCCCTGCCCTGGCCTGGCCTCCCCCTGTGGGTTCTCTTACCTCCATGAAGACAGCCCCGACGGTGGCCTTTCCGACACCAAACTGCTGCCCCACGGATCGGTAGCTGTCCGGAGTGGCCAGCTTCCAGACAGCGATGCCGACCCGTTTCTCCACAGGGAGGGCACGCCGCATGGCAGTGTCCCGGTGCCTGAGTGCGGGGGTGAGCCACTGGCAGAGCTCCAGGAATGTCTGGCGGGTCATCCTGAAGTTCCGGAGCCAGTGGTCGTCGTCCCACTCCCCAAGCACCAGCCGCTCCCACCAGTCGGTGCTGGTGGGGTAGCTCCACAGCCGCCGGCGTGTGAGGCGGGGGGTGGAGCGGGTGCTGCAGGGGTAGGGGCTGAGCCCTGCTGCCCTGGGGGCATCTCCTCCCCTGGGGCAAGAAGGTGCTCAGCTGCCCCCAACATGACATGAGCCAGGGCAAGCCCTGCTCCTGCCGGGAGGGCTGGGTGGACCTCTAGCTGCTGCTGCTGCTGCTGCTGCTGCTGCTGCTGCTGCTGGGGGTCCATGACTGCGGCGCTCGGGGTCTGTGTGCCTATATGGCTCCTCAGACCGCGTGCTGTGCAGGCTGAGTGTATGTGGGAGGGGCCCTTTAAGGGAGCGGCTAGCTGTTGCCCCGGAAGCGCTAGTCCGCCCGTTGACCCTGTCTGCAGCTGTGCCTGGCATCCCTATTTCGATGTGTGCTACTTTGACGTGTAGACGTTCCCTAGCTACGCCTATTTCGATGTTGGGCTGAGCAACGTCGAAGTTGAACATCGACGTTGCCGGCCCTGGAGGATGTGTAGACGTTATTCATCGAAATAGCCTATTTCGATGTCGCAACATCGAAATAAGCTATTTCGATGTTGGCTGCACGTGTAGACGTAGCCTGTGTGTATTAGCTGCTGTTTTGTTTACTAAGGCAGGGGTGAGCAAACTTTTTATGATGGGCCCCACTTTGAGTGCCTGCAATTAGCAGCAGCCCCTCGCCCCCCACCTGGCTAATGATATCCAAACCGATGGAAATTTCACTTATGTTCATATGAAACAAAACCCTTTTGGCACGAGTAAGAAGATAAGTGTAGAATGTAAAAAAGTTACTTATGGATATAGAAAAGTGAACACATGGGCATAATAGAGGAACATATTTCAGTTTTTTAATGAGATAGATGAGCCTAAGACCCAGCAGCCAATCATACTGTGCCCCCCTTAGGAAATTTCACACCCCCAACGTGCCCCGCCCCTGCACTTTGCTCACCTCTGTACTAAGGTGTAGTACTGGGGTGTCTCTTTGGAAATGATGGGGAATTATTAATGACTACATTCCAGGATTTACGTACAGCAGCCCTGAGGCTTGACTCCTTGTTCAGCTTCCTGAAAAGCAAAATCTCTGGCCTTTGCTTCACCAAGAGTTAGGCTGAAATGCAGAAAGGAGTCGAACATGTTACCTCAGGGTCCCTTCCCCTGTTACACCTGCCTTGACTCTCTTCCTCTGCGTCCGAGATTTTACCCTCCTCAAAGCTGCAAGGAAATCAAAGAAGGCCTGTGGGTCTGGGTAACTAACAGAGGCTCCGTCGTTTGGCCGCAGCCTTTCTCCTCAATGCTGAGTGACAAATAGGGGCCTGGAAGGCGCCTCGCTCTATTTGCCAGTCAGAGGCTTGGCTCTGGACACTGAACATATGTCTGTCTTTCCTCTTGTGGCGGCTGCAACGTTATTGGGTAAGGAGGAGGCGGAGTGAACCCAGCAGAGCAGGAACACCCTCTGGGACACTGGCAACATTTACCTTCTCTGACTAACCTTTGGCTCATGCTGTTTACCTTCCTTCACCCTCTTTTCTTAAGTAAACTTGGGGACAACAAATTATAAAGAGGCTGATGGGTGTCTTATCTTATGCACTATAGGTTGCATTCATCCCCTTCTGTGACCTCCTGACTGCATCAGCAGTTGGCAGGGGCTGAAGGTCATAGATCATTATTCCTTAACTGGTCCCAGAAGGGTGTTTTTTTTTTGCAGGGGTTTGATTGTTGAGCGCCATCCAAGCCTGGCAAGTGTAGGCTTTGTACATGACCCCATCCAGTTTTCCTAGTCGCCTCTGTGCCCACTTCTACTTAAAATTGGCACTTTCCTAGCATTTAAAAGCCAAATCGATTTTCAACTGGATGCCAGGACCTACTCTAGCTGACAAGAAATATTTCTCATCTACATGGGAGTCTCCTTTAACAGATGAAAATTGAAAAGTCCGTGGGTTATTTTCTTTTTACTTCAGAAAACTTAATTTGATATCATTCACTTGAAGAAAAACTCCCTCCCAGAGTTTAATTAACATAACATAGGAGGGAACATGCTCAGTGCAATGCCCTGAGACAATGGCTTCATCTCAAGGAGCGTCATCAAGGAAGGCCACGTTGTCCTTGAGGGCATTTGGGCACATTCATTGGTCCAAGAGGCACATGTCCTAAGTCCTGCCCTGCCACGTTGAGCTCATAAAAGATTGCTCAAAATTTTGACAAAAATTTGAAATTAAAAATAAACATTTGGAGAAATTTTCTTCCCCCTTGCGTGTTCGGACTAGTGATGGTGCTGGTCGGTAGTCTTCAGATATTTCAACACATGCAAAATATTTAAACTTTCCAGTTACGAAGAGGGAGAAAGGAAACTTCTTCTTCTTCTTCTTCTTTTAAATCACTGAAGTATTTCATTTTTGCTCTCACTAACTCTGCTGCCCTGTCATGAATCTTTTGTGATGGGCCCTCCCACAGCTGGGAATTGGAGTTGAGTAGAGTCCTTGATGTTCACATGACATACCAGATTTGTCCTAACTACACTGGAAAGCTTTGTGTAGTTTTACTTTTCCCTAGATGGCTGGTTGAGCTTTAAGGTTTTCTATGGGCCAGGTAGACAACAAGCTGAGGACAGAGACTAAGCAGTGTAGATTGTGAGCACTTCATGGCCAGTTGGGCATGTTCATGAACAGATCGAAGATCAGGGCTCCTTGCTCAAGGAGTTAATGTGATGGGGTATGGCCCATATACAGGCAAGAAGGCAGTTAATGTTGAGTCTAATATGGCTGTCCCTGAGGGATGAAACAGGCCTCATTAAGGATGCAGCCCCACTGGGGAAGGAGCAGCCTGGTGACTATAGAAAGAGCATGTGTGGAGCAGAAGCCAGTTGCAGGCAGAAAAGAACAAGAGTATAGGGAGACCAGGGAAAAGTGGTGGGGAGAAATAGCCCTTGGAATCTTCCTGAATAGCAAAGTCTGTCTGGAGGCTGGGAGAAAGACAGCTACAGAGTGGTCCTGGGAGCAGAACAGCCACTTATGCAAGCTTTACAGGACAGGTCTGTTTCTGAGGTAGCAGCCCTCAGTCCAGTTATAAAGACTCAGGTTCACCCCAGGCATCTGGGTTTCTTATATCTCAGAGGTGGCAATCCTACATTGGGTTGGTGCACACAGGTGGTGAGAAGACCCAATGAAAGAGCAGGACCTGGACTCCCCGAGGGGAACGGAGCCAGGGGATATTCCAAGGAAGGAAAGGTCAGGCCTGAGGTGGGCAGAAGTGGGTTTGCACTTTTACTTTGGGATTTTTTTTGGGAGAGTCCAGAGGGATTCCTGCGAATCCCTGGCAGATGGGGAAACCTGGAGAAACAGTGGGAGAGACATGCCACCTCGCCTGGTAGGAAGATGGCCAGGGATGCAGCAGCAAGGAGTTTGGTGGAATGAACCTTGATTGCCTGTCTTGGGCTCCCTGGCGTGGAACAGAGCAGAGGGCAGACCTACGCCTATCTACCAGCTTCTTGTGAGGCGGCGTGAAACCCTGAAGGAGGAATATGGACCTCAGCAAGCCCTGACCCAAGGGAGCATGGACCATCTGGGCCCAGAATCAAGGGCAGCAGATGTGACGGAGGAATCAGACTCTTGGTTTAGTTGGACTTGCTAACCTGAGAGGTGTAGGACTGAAAGTGACCTTGCTGGACAGATGAGTCATGAGAAAAGGTGAAGGTCAGGCCAGGTCACAGAGGAGGAGAGCCAGCTATGCCACGTCCACTCATGAGGGGGCCTTGCCAGCAGTGTGTCCACCCTTCCGCAGTTAGTTAATCAATAGATATTCATAATATTCAGCTTTGAGATGCACAACCGCTGCAGGCATTAGACTCTGGGTGGGAGCGACAGTACCCATGGTGGTATTTTTATTAGGGTGGCAATGTCATGAAGTGACTAGAGTACTGGACTTCCACTCATGAGACCTGGGTCTATTCCCGGCTCTGCCACAGGTCCGTCAGGTAACCACGGGCAAGTAATTTGCTCAGACAACAGCAAAACAGTGCTGCTTTATGCACATTCTCAGCAGCGCATCATCGCCTCCAGCCTTGATCCAAGCAAAGCTGGTAAGCAGGTAGCCAAGTCCCACCAGCTCCAGTAGGACTTAGTATTTGCTGAATCAAGACTTTAGATTCGTTGTTCTCTCCCCCCCACTTTGTGTTCCTCCCCAGGTACAATTATCTTATGGACACCAGGGTCACAGTCTGAGGCTGGAGCTGCCTCCACAAAGGGACTGCTTGTGTGAGTAAAGATTGTGATCAGTAAAGGTGTGGGGACCTTGCAATCATCTCTGGGGTGGAGCAGGCAAGGGCAGGGTAAGGCAGACATTACTCTTCGCTGAAAGTGCCTGGGGACCTTGAACTCTTACGTGGGAAGAGAGCCGGGCCCTTTGTCCTGGTCCCACAGTGGTTCACCTTTTCTTACAACTCAGCTCTTGGCCAGATCCCATTTAGTCTCACCTTTTTCAGAGGAGCACTTACAGAGCTATTTAAACCCTACTGGATGCAGTGGGATTCGCCTATCTGCTTAAGCGCTTTGCTTGAATCAGGCCTGGAGGTGACAATAGACTGCTGGGGATTTGCAATAAAGCAGCACTTGTTTTGCTGCTGTCTGGGCCGTTCCCATGCAACGAGCAGATCGCAAATAAAAAGAACATCAGAAATCTGGAGAGGGGAATTCACTGATGGACAGAGGCAATGGGGTTCTCCAGGCTGTGACAGGAGTATGATACACAATCTCCTGTGGGGATGGCAAAATCCTTTCAGCTGGTTAGAGTCTGGAAGCTGTAGACTGAAAAAATAAGAATTAATTGGGAAAACATTCAGTGAATCCCATTTATAAGCAGCAAAAGCTGAGAGAACTATAACTCAGATACTTGAACTTTTCAATCAGCTTCTTCCTTTAAATCAATTGACCGTGGCTTCTTTTTAGTCATTCAGCACCTACTCCAGGAAGAAGGAGTTTCCTTTCTCATCTGTAACGGGAATTCGACCAAGAGGCTTCTGTGAAGACGAGCTGATACAGGTGGGACAGGACTGTGTGGTGGTGATGGCTAAACTGAAGCCTCAGGGTTATGCTCTGAGTGGTCGCCCCCTCCTTTCCTTGGCTGCCTCATTTTTTTTTTATGTAAAGGCTCAGAGAATTCCACTTCATTTGACTTGAGTGTGAAGTTCTGGCTTTATTGCTACTGCTGCTGCTTTTGGACACCAGCAACCTTCCCTCTAACTTTTTCCATCCATGTGCAAAATAAATTTTGCTATGTGCTCCGAGGCTTGTGAGGACGTGCACCACCAATAGAAACCCAAGCTGCCAACCGTGGGCGCTCTGCTAATCAGCTGGGCGGCATCTGAATCTCTCCTGGGTGGCTGCCCAAGCGCTAAGCGTACAGGGAACACTGGGCACCGAGGTCATGTTTGGACACCAGGGTCGTGGTCTGATGCTGGTGCTGCCCCTAGAAAGGGATCACTTGCAGTAAAGGTTTTGGGAGCAGGCTAAAATGCAATCACCTCTGGGGTGGAGTGCACAAGGCAGGGGTGAGGCAGACATCTACTCTTCAGGGACAGTGCCAGGGGATCTTGAACGCGTACATGGAAAGCGAACAATGCCCTTCTTCCATGGCTCTGGAGGTTTCATCCAAAAAAAATGCAAATTCTAAAGTCAGAGATAATGACTTTAACTTGGCTTTAACCTTTAATGGGCTTTAACTTTGGAAGCAGAGCTGGCTTATCACACAGGGAGAAAGCATGCTTTGTTCACCCCTGCGGGCAAATCATTTTCTTCGGCCCACCCTCCCCGGAGGAGCTTGTACGCCTACCTTAACGTGGTTTCAAAGAAGGGAGATAGGTCCCCTGAATGAACAAAAGCCTATTGGTCTGCACAGGGCTTTGTAATTTTCTTTTTAAGTTATTTGGTCCATTGTGCACTGGGGGTTGTTCAGTGTGGGAGCCCAGGACGGAAGACACTTATCAAACCGGTTTAATGGAGCTTCGGCAGCTGCTAGGCAGTGTTCCGCAACCCCGGATGTAACGGATCTGTGCTGTTTTGCTTTCCTGGCTGTGATCATTTGGTCATTTTGTTAAATAGTAGATGGCACCAGAGAAATCCAGTAGCTCTGACATGCTCAGCGCAGGGCAATGGGTAAAGCAAAATAACATTCCTGTTCTCAGCAGATCAGATATCACTGGTGGTCATTCTTAACCGTCAGCCACAATAATATGAACAGTGATACTCTGATAGTGAGGCACGAGTGGGACAATATGCAGTGATGTCATGGTTTTGTAGGCAAGCTCTGAGAGAGAGCCCTTCCAAACATAATGGACGTTATCACTGGCCACAGACAAGTCTCAGGAGGTTGAATTGTTTATAAATCTAAAATTACTCCACTTCACTTGCAAAGATTATGGACTGAGGAGCCAAATTTGCTTGCCACTAACTGAGAAAATATTAGTTTGTTTAGATGTGGTGATTGCTCTCCTGCCCTAGTCTCAGCTGGGCTGTTCCAGACAGCTTCTGCTCTGCTTTGTTGATTGCCAAGGGTCTTAAATTATGGTCAGCTGCCCTGTTCTCACTGTGAAGCAGTGACCATTACTCACTAGTCTGCACTCTTCCTCTGGAGCTGGTGTCTCAGCATGAGGTACCATTGCCACTTCCCGGGGGAGGCAACTTTCAAGTTGCATAAAACAAAAATCTGGCTACTGAGAGGCATCACAGAGACTAGGTCACTTTTCACATGAAAAAGGGAGATGTAAGACCCCCCTCTGTCCTCCCTCGTACACTGGCTACATTTGCACTCAGCTACTGCTTCAAATACTCCCCTCAGTCTCTGTTGAACAGGATGTTCTCACTTCACATCCTTGCTGTTCTGTTGTTTCTGTGTGCTGTTAAGCAGTGGATGTGCCTTACCCCAGAGTAGGCTGCATTTCAAGAGCAGTGCAAAATAGTTTGTATACACTTCTGTGGCTTGTCCTTACAATGCCCCAGTGCTGTGTTGCGATGTGGTGTGTGTGTGTGTGTGTGTGAGATGGGGGTGAGACAGAGCAAGGCAGGCTCAGAGGGAGGGTCTTGGGCACAAGTACCGAGATAAACACTTGGATGGATTGATTATTTATACCTGGAATATCCTTAGAATAATCCATCATTATTCCCTGTGCAAACTGACTTTCAGACCAGGGCTGTCAGTTTCCTGGGTTGAGCTCCTTTAAGAAGCAGCTGTTAGCCCCTGTTAAATTGCACACCCCCACATGTATGCTGGTTATCTAATCACATAGTAATGAATCGATTTTGCAATGTGATTAACAGGCTCACAGAATGCTATTGTTCTGCTGGCCCTCTCTTCTCCTGAAGTACTACAGCCGTGAGGCGCATTCCCCAGAGAGTTGGCTGACAGTGTGCCCTGACTGTCAAAGTAAAGGGACGTCAACCTACAAGCCCCTCTCTGGTTTTTTTCTTTAACCTCTGTCTCTGACTTATGCTGGTCTCTGGCTGGACATGTCCAGGCAGGGGAATGCGCACAGCTGTCAATCGAACTGCCAAAGGAAGGATTTAGCCCTCGAGTCCAGCACCAAATTGAAAAGCAGGATTTCTAAATGCCCCTTATCTGACTCAAAAAGGGCAACTCTGGTTTTTTTGGAAGCTTCGAATTTGCTGATTCTGTTTTCACTGCTTCTATGCATGGATCATTTTTATATTGGTTGTTATAGCTTTTGGCCCTATACTTGCATTTGAAATTTTACTTTCTGGGAGACCTTAGCAGGAGGCTCGGCAACCCGTTGTGAAGGGGTTCCTGGTCAAGTGAAGCTGTACTTGACAGAGAAAGGGCCTTATCTGTGCCAAAGCACGTCTGAGGAATTTGTCTGTGAACATGGCATCCGGCAGATCCGCAATGGCTGACTGCCTGAAAAGGACTTGGGCAGGAGACCTGCCCATGTGACATGCTCCATTTCGGAAGCACTTACACACAGGCCCTGTTTCTACAGGAGCCCCTTCCTTTCGGAAGGGGTATGTTAATGAGTGGGTTCGAAAGATGCTAATGAGGTGCTGCCATAAATATGCAGCACCTCATTAACATAATGCTGGCCACGGCAATTCGAAAGTGCGGCTTTTCGAATCTCGTGCCGCCCGTGGAGACGGGGACCTTCCAAAAGGACCCCTCCCCCCAATTTTCAAAAACCCCTTCTTCCTCTGGTGTTAGGAAGAAGGGGCTTTCAAAAATTGGCGGGCCCTTTTGGAAGGTCCCCATCTCCACGGGGGGGCACGCAATTTGAAAGCTGCACTTTTGAATCGCCGCAGCCACTGTTATGCTAATGAGAGGCTGCATATTTGTGGTAGCGCCTCATTAGCATCTTTTGAACCCGGTCATTAACATCTCGTATAGACCCAGCCAGGGCGAATTCCCTCCACAAGGGCAAGGGGATAAAGAGGCCCCTGAGAGCTCCTCCACTTTTGTCTTCATTCCAGCTCATCATTTGAGACACATCTTTGCTGTGAACTTGAGACCGGAAGGATTGATGACACATCCTAATAAATAATGTACTCCATAGACTTTTAAGATAGAAACCTACTCCACCTCCGCTGCAAGCCTCCATCAAGAATGTTGTGTTTAGTGTATGTGATGGGATTGCTTTAACAATTTTACTCTCAATCTTTCTTTCTCACAATGGCTATGCTACTCCTCCCTTTCAAAAGGGGCATGTAAATTATGGCTGTTTGAAAATGCAAATAGAGTGATATGAATATTCAATGCCTCATTTGCATACTGGCAGCCACCTGGCCCCTCGAAAGTGCTGATTTCAAATAAAAATAGCTGTGTACCTGGGGCACTCTTTCAAAGGAACTCAAGCTACACAGTTATTTTTATTTCAAAATCAGCACTTTCAATGGGCTGGGTGGCTGCTATTCTGCAAATGAGATGCTGAATATTCATATCAGTGCCTCATTTCCACTTTTGAACCGCTGTAATTTCCATGCCCCTTCTGAAAGAGAAGGGTAGTGTAGCGACAGCTTCTTTCTTTCTTTTTTAATAAACTTTTATAGTTTAGAATCTAAAGGTTTGTTACAGAGTGCTCTTTTGGGTAAGGTCTAAGGTACACATTGACCTGGGAATGTGGCTGGTCCTTCGGGTTGGGAAGAACCACTTTGGATTTGGTGAGATTGGTTTTCATAACCTCTCGTCTGTGTAAGGAGGGATGCTGGTTGTGGCACAAGGGAAGCTGGAGTGTCTGAGGGAAGTGCTTGTGTGACTTCTTGATGGCCAGTCTGGCAACAGAAAAGCTCTCTATGGCTGGTTTGGTGCCTTATAGTGGAGGACCCAGTCTTGGGCTGTAAGTAGCCCTGTTTTAAGCAATTTGACCTGATTTGGCCCTCTCAGCGGTGCGCAGAAAAACCTCCAATATTAAAATGGCCTTCTAGGTATTGTCCCAGTGTCTCCCTTGAGCGTCTGCTGCACTGTGCAGAGCGGAACTAAGTCTCACCGCTGGGGAGAAAAGGGAAGACGCATGCCCTGTCGCCCACGGTTTCCTTTGGCTACTGAGTCCTGAAGGACACGGCCTGTGGAGTGTTGGAGCTTTATCCTAGTTGAAGCTTTTGTGTTTATTTCTGGAAAGGGTAAAACACATTTTCACTCTTCTCTTCCGTTGCCCCTCCGGGCAGTAGCACATGACAATATCTTCCTGAAGATTTAGAACTGCCACTTTCTCCTGAGGACCCAGAAGCCATGTGGCAACAACGACCTGGAGAAGGCGGCCCTTTTTAAACAGGAGCTGTGAGTAGTTTTGGAAAACATAACGTTTTCACAAAAATGATCCATTCTTGCTGGGTAAAAACCCTCCCTTCATAACATGCACAGACAAACTTCTTTCCTGCAGGAGGATGAAGTCGAGATGGTAACAGGCCAACAGCATTTGCCCAAGACACCTTCACCTTATGAGCTGGGGTTGGGAAATAAGTGCATTCAAATAAGTTGGTTCTCCTGGAGAAGAGGGACGTTGGGCTGTGGGGTAGGTTTCCTGCATGTTTGGAGGGGGGAAGGGGGATGTGCCATCCTGGGAGTGAAAAGAAAAAGCGCTGTGGCAAGGTTTGTGGTGAAAGTCTTAATTTTAGTTTTTCATAAAGCCCAGTCCCTGCTGGTTGGGGGTGAATGGGAGCTCTGCACTCCATGATTGCAAAGTATATTAGGAATAGTACCTGCTGATAGGGATGTTATAGGAAACGGACAAGGGCCAGAGCAGTGAAGTCAGCCAGCCCTTTGAACCAGCCATAGGGTCCTGCCAAGGCACCCTGGTCCCAGACCCCACCATCAATATCCTTCTGAGCCGGGGCCTTCTCTGCTCCTCCAGTCCAGGTGCGTGTCCCATGGTGTGGATTAACTAGCAGCACTAGGGATTAGGGTGAGATCATTAGCCTGGTTTATCTCTACTAGAAACCTAGAGGCTAGATTAACTAGTCTCCAGAGAAAACAAGTGGTCCTGTAGCACCTTAAAGACCAACCGGTTTATTTATTTGGTTTTGAGTGTTTTGTAGGAAACCTCATGCCCTAATAAATAAAAGTGTTAGTCTTTAAAGTGCTACAGGACTGCTTGTTTTTTGTGAAGCTACAAGACTAACATGGCTATCCCTCTGAGACTATTAGTCCTCAGAGACTATTAGTCTTGTATCAGGATCCAGAAGATAATTGGGAAGTGTTTAACAACATTACAGCCTGGAAAGAGCTCCATTAAACTAAAATCGAGAGTAACAAGAGCCTTGAGAGTCACTGTGTGGTAATTAATTTCACTCAACCAGGTGTAATTTCATTTAGCTGCATGGTTTGACACTAGTGTGAGCAACAGCACAACTAGGCCCCTGAGCTCTTAAATCTCTCTGATCTGGTATCAAGAGCTCTTTAGACACACACGCTAGCCTGAATCACCATCACTTCTCTGTCATATAACTAATGAGCACGTGTTAATGGCTTCCCAGCCATTGTAGCTTTTCCACTGCTGGAAGCAAAATTTCTGACTCTGGAAACATGTAAAGGAACCTATTGTTAAGGAGAGCTGAAAAATAAAAAAGAGCCTTCAACATGTAACATTTCTCAGATGGAGCAATTCCTAAAGGAGGCGCGGCGAAGCTGTGCAGCAGAATGATGCCTTACCAGGCACATTACACCTTCATGTTTCACTTCAAAATTATTCTGCTATAAAGTCTGCCTTTATGGTTCTCTTGAGTGTTGATGAATGGGGCCCTGTGGCCTCTCTGGGAGGTCTGGGGCCTGCAGGTAGTGATTTATTTTCAGTCTTTCACAGTTAGCAAGGGCAGCTCGGGGTGGGACTTGCAAGGGTCGAACAATACTGGTCATTAATCAAGGCTGGTTAAATAAAACTAAAGCCATTATGAAGAGAAGTCCTATTCAAAGCCTCTGGGCTGTGGCATCTGTCTTGAATAAGGGATGACCCCACACAACACACCAGCTATGGCAGAGGCACTTGGGCCTGGCCCCTCCTCTTGGTGCAAATGGCAAATATACAGTTTGGCCAGAGGCTTTGGAATTGAAGCAGCTACCTGACTGAGGTGTCTTTCTTTCCTGTGGCCAGAGGAGAAAGACACAGATGTTTAAGCCTGAGCAGGGCTTAAGGAATTCAGTGAATATCCAGGCTACCAGGAGATCTGGGCATACTTATAGGTAAGGAGAAAGGAAATGTTTAGTCAGTCACGATCAGATTATTTTTTTTATTTTGGGTTTGGTGCGGGACTTCTCAGGCTGGCTGATGTACCCCCCTGCACACTGTAACCTCTAAACTGAATGCCAGGGATATAACTCTCTGTGTGTTAACCTACCTTTTTAGTTGCTTTGTAACACCGAGCAACCAAGTGTGCTTTATAAGGTAACTCTTTTGTTAACTAATCACCTTTTATTGTTTAAAGGCAATGATTTGATTCCTGTGTCCTAGAGAAGGGTCTGCGTATATCCAGGCCTAAGACTGAATGATCAGCTACCAGATTGCACCTTAACTTCTTCCTCTTTGTTTTCAAGCTCTCTCCAAAGAGAGGGTTAAAAGCTTGAGGTTACCCCACAGGGAGACATCCCAGGTTTGTCTTCCTGGGTTTAAAGAGGGTTTTTCTCATTGGGGTGGTGACAGCTACCTCCCAGGGACAGGGAAGGGACCTTGGGAAGTTTTAAGCAGAAGCCTATCAAAGCAAGGTACATTTAAGGTCTCTTGTCGGCCCCCATCTTCTGCACCTGGAGTGTCAGACTGGGAACAGACAATTCAACGGGGCTTCCCCACACAACTGCAAAGTCCCTTTTGCCAAATGGAGGATAACCCCTGGCATTCCAGCAGCCAGAGAGAAGGCCTCAGCGTCACTGTTCTGACCTAGCTCTTTGCAAGGTTTGAAGGACTCTAGCCGTTGAGCTTTGAGGGATAGTTGGCTTTCTGTGTATGTCCATGCAAAGGCCCTGCCTATAGTTGCTTCTGTTGCTAATCAGATGGTATAGAGCTGTGAAATCTCCGTTGAGCTTCCAGGAGCTGCTTGTTTTCCAAAGCGTGCCATTTCTTTTCCAGCTTGTGCATATACCTGTGTTCTCTTGAACTGCACTTTCAGATCCAAGCGATTATGTCAGTTACTGGTGGGGCTGGAGTGTGGCGGAAGGTTATAGAATCCTCTGAATGTGCTTCTCAATGCTGGGTATGAAACTCATCCACTGCTGGGTGGATGCATTGCTAGGATGACTCGGGCATAGATCCTCTGATCAGCTGTATGCTTTGCCATCGGGGTCCAGTCCGGTGAGGTGCTAAATGCCTCCTCTTGGGTTCCAAGCACCTTCTGTTCCTGTGATGGGGCATCTGCCTGCACTGGGCCTGCAAGGGTTAAAGCCAGCCCTGGGTGGGCTGAGGTGGTTTATCCAGCCGCTGTAGCATATAGCAGCCAATTAGTGCCCAGCTGAGGGCTCCTGGAGGGAAGGGGAGGGTGGACTTTTGCTGTGGAGCAGAAGGGACTTAGCTGGGGTGTTCTGTGTTCTGTACCGGAGATGTGCTGGCACACGTCATGATTACAGCTCTGTTGCTACAGTTTCCTTCAGCACCCATGTAAACGCGACGGGGCAGATCTTCCAAGCATGTGACCTGCCATAGCTCCGCTACAGTCAGTTTACACCGGTCCATCAGTGGCATTTATTTATCTAGGGTAGCTACAGGGTGCCCATCCCCACGGCATTGAGGCCCCACACACTAACATTTACATTAGCCGAAGGCTGACTTGCTGCAGGTGCGACACTGTCCTCTTGTGTATGTCTGACTTCCGCTTCTCAGCTACATTCTCCTGTAACACCATTGTTGCTCCTTGGGCTTTTACACTGCTGCAAGGAGGCCAGGATTTCTATCCAGACCTCTGTCCTGAGAGACAGAAAACTACACAGTGCTTTAACTGCCCCCTCTCCCAGTGTGGCACTAGTGACGTCGATGGAGTTACACACGGGCTGAATGCATCCTGCTGCCCCCGCCCTGTCCCTGTGTTCCCAGCAGAGGTGGGAAAAGTACCCAGAAAGTTACTTGAGTAAAAGTGCAGCTGCTTTTACTTCTGGATACTTGAATACAATCTAGATGTGACGTGTGTGTGCACTTTTACTCAAGTAGTTTTCCAGAGGGACACTGGTAACTTGTAGTTCAGCACATCCCCCTCCCGCAAGCAGCTGCACTTTACTCAAGTCACATGTTGGGTATTTTTCCATTTCTGGTTCCTAGCCAGAGTACACCAATCAATGCCTGACTCTCCCCTAGCCTCGTGAGCTTCCGCCTGATTTCTTCTCGACAACAATTCTAGATTGAACAAAGCATCCTGCTTACAACTCAGAGTAAGCAACTATAATACTGAGCGCTCATCTAGCGGTTTTCAGATGTAGGTGAAAATAACTGCTCCTTTGCATGTGTCCAAGCATTTTAGAGCCCTTCTCTGAATTGCTGAGCCCTTTACTGTTTCCTGATCGTAAGCGCAAGTCTGAGCTGTAGCCAACGTTAATTCAGGAGAAGGAGAAGGTGTGGGTGTGACTGTCACCATGTTGGTCTTTAGTAGGCAGCCTGCGGGCAGGCCCTTGCAGAAGCAGCAGCAGGTAGGATGTGACGTTACTGCTATATAAAATAAGCTTGATGATCCCAAAGCATTTTTCAGAATACCTGTGCCCACACGCAGATGCAGAATCGAAGCCACTTCTGGGAAGGGTTCCCTGTAAGCTGAGTGCTTGGGCAGCCACCCAGGAGAGATTCAAATGCAGCCCAGCTGATTAGCAGAGGACCCACATTTGTTTCTCCTGGTTATGCTCATCTACACACGTCTTAGCGCATATTACAATTTATTCCACACACTGGAAAAAATTAGAGCAAACGTTGTTTCCGGGGAGCGGGGAGCATCAGTGGCTGCCACCCAAGGCACTGGAGGGTGGGGACCATTTTGCTTTCCAGAGTTCTAGTTCTGAAAGCTGTTCTTAGGGGAAGTTTATGCCCCCAAAGAACCTCTGGGATGAAAGGCTTATTTGAAAGACCTAACGTAATAAACTGTGTGATCAATTTGCCTTGGAAGGATCCAGGGCCCAGTGGGCCGTGCAGAGATGGGAGTGTGTTTCAGCGCATGCTAGCTATTCCATCTCTGGGACTTATCTCATCAACCCATCCCTATGCCTAGACGCCTCAGTGATTTGGTAGGAATGGCCGGGCTATAGAACATGGGTCAGCACCCTTCCGCTCATGGCCATCAGGGTACTCCGCTTCCTGCTGCTCCCATTGGCTGGGAATGGTGAACCGCGGCCAGTGGGGACGGGGGCGGGGCTGTGCCTGTGGATGATCAAGGTAAACAAACTGTCTTGCAGGCTGCTGGCGCCTTCCCCTGCTGACCCCTCTTATAGAACACAAAGAAGGAAGCTCTTGCCTAACTTTTCTGTCACAGTGATGGTTCTGTGATCAGCAGACGCAAGCCTCCACTGGGAGGAGGAGAAGTCTCTTATTTGTTTCCTCCCCTAAAAATAACAAACAAGCTTAGTATTGATGGTTCAGCCACAAGGACTGAGCTTGTGACTAGCTGCCTTGCAGATAATTTTATCAGGAGATCTTATGACAGCAGTAAAACCCACAGTGTTTTCGATGCCTGCCTTGGTGATTTCCACGGTGTTTTAATGCTTCCTCTCCCTCTTCGTGTTAACCTTGCCGGCTACACTCCCAAGTGCCTTGCCATGACCAGTGTTCCCTCTAGCTTTTTCCATCCATGGGTGAACTAAATTTTGTTATGTGCACCAAGCCCTAGAGGGGGAGGCTGGTGCCCCATGTGCATGGCTGTGCTGGCTTTCGCTGGTGGAACCATTCTAACTCTGTGCCTCAACAGGCTGTGGGCAGCATTCCCTGTAAGCTGAGTGCTTGTGCAGCCACTCAGGAGAGATCCAAATGCCACTCAGTTGATTAGCAGAGTGCCCACATCTAGGTTTTTTGTTACTCTGGGTGGTGCACATTTGCACACGCATAAAAATTATTCTGCACATGGATGGAAAGGATTAGAGAGAACACTGGCAGTGGTCCCTTTTGCACACCAAATGTCCACTTTATGAAAACCTGGCCCTTGCGAGTCTCCCAGGGTAGTTACGGATATAGTTAAATGGCTGGTTCAGCTTCTGATTTCCATGCTGATGGCAACATCTATGAGAGCTTCCCTGAAGTCAAATGAGTTATTCCAGATTTGCTCTGATCAAGCTGAGTTCTGAGCCTGAGTCAGAGGAGCTGTCCCTGCATAGGTAAGACAGCTGAGGTTCACAGTCCTGAGCCTGTGAGCTGATGCCTTTGGAGGCCAGGGGGTGCTTATAAAGATAAGAATCTGACATGTTGTCTGAGAGCAGCTGCTGAGCCCTGAGCATGTCTGAAAATCTGGCCCTGTGCTCTATTGAAAATGCTGGCCTGTATTTTTAGCGAAACATTAAACCATTTTTCTGTGCTACTACACCTTGGAAAAAACCCATCTGATCTGCTTCAGTGGCCACTAAGAGGGTTTCTCTGTTTTTTTGCTAAGTGCAATTGAATGGTGAGTCTTTGATAGGCTCATACACATCCTGAAGCCCTAGCCTATAGGGAGCTCTCTGTTGACACTTGCTGGTGAATAGGGAGAAGAGGCCAGAACTGTTTGACAGCCTTAGATGGACCACAGGCTCCAGAGTGGATCTGTTGGCCAGCCAAGCAAAATGAGCAGAAGGGCCCTCTGTCACGTGCATCGTTGCAGTATGCGACTGTTGGAGTCCTATGGTTTAAAACAGGGAAGAGCAAACTTTTGACGTTGGGCCCCAGTTTTCCTTCCTGCAGTTAGCAGCCCCCCACCCCCACACCTGGCTAATGTAATCCAAACTGATGGAAATGTTGGTTATGTTCATATGAAAAAAAAAAAAACCCTTTCGGCGTGTGTAGGAAAATAAATATGCAGAATGTAAAAACGTTATTAATCGGTATGTAAATGTGACTGCGCCAACATGAAACCTATTTAAGCATTTTTAATGAGATGGATGAGGCTGAGACCTAGCAGCCAATCAGGCTGTGCCCCTTGTTTGAACTTTCAGGCCCCTGCCCCCAACTTTGCTCACCACCAGATTAAAACATCATTCAGTTTTGAGTTTGAGGGCCGTAAAGGCTGTGGTCCCTGTTGGTAAATAAAAGCACAGGAGAAGTTCACCCTAGGCAGAGTGGGCCTGGGGGTTACCCGGCCAGGACTGCAGGCTGGCAGAGTAACATCATGGTACACGGACAAAACATGAGCGAGCAGAGAGTGGAGAGACTGTTAGTGGCCTTGTCCTGTTGCCCGACCTTGCTGATGGCTTGGTGCGGGGGAATCCTTGAGACAGAAGAAGGCTTTTGAGGGTGGATGGAGTAGAGCTGAACGTGGCTTTGAGGTGCAGGCTGAGCTGAGGTACAGAGCTAGCACTGGCATGGCCTGGGGCTGCAGTCACAGAGTCCTGCCTGTGGGACTCCAGTGGGAGACCCCCTATCCAGCAATCCAAGCTCAGATCAGGCAGATCTGTCCGGAGGGGCTGGAGACTGACCTGAGCTAGATACTGGACTCCCTCAACCCTGAACAACAGACTGTGAGTGGGAGCTACGCAGGAGGTAAGTGGCTAGAATATGTGAGCCACTCCAGAGTGTGAGAGAAGGGTGGAGGGTGATTCTACTGCTAAGATGCCCTGAGCAGGGGAAGTCTTACCTAGCAGAAATTAACTAGGTCATTGCTGGCTTTTCACCCATCCCTCCTCGCCCTCCGCCCCGAGAAAGGTCCTGTTTTAAAGCCCTGGACTCTGTGTTTATGAAGAGGGCAGCATTACCTATCACAGTGGCTTGGGGGAGCAAAGAGGTTGTATCGTTTTCCAGGTTTCTGGTTCAGGGTGGGAGCTGGAAACATGTATGTTTTCAGAAGGAACCTCTGTAGGAAATTGGACCAGGCCCTTTTTGCTCATGACACCTGGCCAAAAGATTGCTAGGGACACGTGGTTCTGTATAACAAAGGAGACAGTATCCTGAAAACGGAGCTGGCGCAGAACTTCATCTGCAAAAGCAGTTCCTTGTCTGAGCTCACAATGCAGTAGATTGTGACTTTGTATGACTTTTTAAAACCGCAGAAACTGTTGTGAAACACCCAAGCAAAAAAGAGCTGGAGCAGGTTATCATGTAAATGTCCTTGGGACTAATGAAGTAACTAAGTGAAATAAAAAAGTGAAGGACATAAAACTTGAGCATGGTTCATCGTACGCAGAAATTGTATGACATTTTATGAGTGGAATAGTTTCTAAGTGTGCTTGGCTATTTTCCAGAAGAAATTGGCCGTTAAGCATGAGGGTTGGGAGGGAAAGCAGAGTGAATAGATTTATTAAACCCTGTCTGAATTTTGCTTTACGAACATGTTAACATCAAGTGCCTGCTGAATTTATTTATTTATTTATTTTTTGATTTTCATGAAGTGTGAAAAATTAGGAGTGAAGCAATGCCCAGGGCTAAAATCCTCCTTGATTAGAGACGAGTCTTACTTGGGTGTTTAACATAAAAGAAAAACATTGAAGGTTTGACTTTAAACCAAGGGAAATCAATGAACATTCAGATGTGAACTGAAACCCAGTTTCAGATTGAAGCTCAGATTGAAACCCCATCCCAACCCTCCCTGCTTTTACCTATGGCAGAGGGCTTTCAGTGTAGCCTGCAAGACCATATTTGTTGAAGTATATCCGCGTACTTACAGCAGGGTGAGCTGAGGACAGACTGGCAACCTAAAACTGGAATTTCCTGTCCTTTCAAGTTAGCCTTTAAAAATTAATTTCCTTTGTCCATTTGGTAGCAGAATACAAATCAGAAAACTTTCTGTTTATTTTTTAAGCAGTTTAGCATAGGGCCTATTCCTACTGAAGAAGCTGGTAAGAGTTTACCATAGACATCAGTAGAAACTGTCCCATTTCAGCACACCCTTAATACAAAGACATCTTCAACGGTGAGTTTCAGGTGTGCTGGCCTTACAGCGCCTAATCCTTTTCTCTGTCGTCGTGGGAAAACTACAGATTTCAATGGTGCAGGATTGGTCAGGGTCTGCTTCCTCTGTAGCCCTATTTCCACTTCAAGTGCAATGGCTGAATTTTGAGGATTTGCAGAACAGAAACCGCTATGAGGGTCAATGGAGTTTGCATATGGTGGCAGATTTGGCATCCTGTTGTAAGCTGGAGTGAAGGGGCTAGTGATGAAATTCTGTTAGAAAGTTCAGGGAGTCCTAGTCCAGAAGGGAGCACTGTGATCCTCTAATCAGACCTCTGGTGCTACATAGGCTGTAGAATATCCTTAAGGCAATTTCTAGAGCAAATCTTTTATCCAAAAAATAAAATAAAATAAAATAAAAATCCCATCTTGATTTTTAAAGTGGTCAGTGAAGGAGAACCCAGTGTGGCTGCTGGTTAGTTGTTCCAATGGTTAATTACTCGCACTGTTAAATGTGCACCCTATGCTGGCTCAGAATTTGCTCAGCTTCAGCTTCCGGCTCCTGGATCCTGTTAGCCCTGTCTCTGCTAGCTTGAGGAGTCCGTTAGTAAATATTGGTTCCATACAGACCGTCAGGCCCGCTGATTGCGCGGGAGGGCATGGGGGCAGTTGCCCATGGGCCCTGAGCTCCAGCTGCCACTGCTGCTACATTGGCCGTGGAGGCAGCCGGATCTCCTGGCCCCTTTAAAGTACTGTGCCAGCGCTGCTCCTCACAGCTCTGAGGGAGTGCGCGTGTGTGTGCGGGGGGGCGTATCTCGCTCAGTGGTCTGAGTGGCACTAAGGGCTGACTGCACTAGGCCTCTCCCCATCAGCCCTTGGCCCCACCCCATCTGGGTGTGGAGCCGCTCCCCCATCCACCATCTGGGTGTGGAGCTGCCCCCCCCCTTTTCCTGCGGGCTACGGTGGCTGTCTGCCTCGCTGCAGACAGTGAGCAAGTCTCCCCTGAACTGTCTTTGTTAGACTCCAAGAGCTCAGGCCGTTTAGCATATCTCCATAAGGCAGGTTTTCAATCCATTCTCAGCGTGCTTCTCTGAACCCTCTCCCATTTGTCAACCTCCTTCTTGAGCTGTGGGCACTGAAGCTGGACACAGTACGCAACAGCGGTGGCCCTGGCGCCAAATTCAATGCTACAATAACTCATTCTGCTGTTCGGGTGTATTTTCTGTGCATGGTTTGGGTGTGTTACAACACTCATGATTTAGGATTGTGCAAAATGTTCTGGCTTTAATGCCTCAGCCCATCTTATTTTTTAATCATCTGCATGCATGTGACCCTGCCTGGTTTTCTTAGAAGCCTTGGATGTTCCTAATACCACGACCCTGCATTGGAATAGTGGCAGGTCCCCTTGCCCCAGAATTCTGTGTGATATTAGGCAGGTCACGTCATCTCTCCACATCTTCCGTCCCTCTGTAAAATGGGGATAGTGCTCTTTGCTGTCCTTTGCCATACACCCTGGAGGAGCCAAAGTATCATTCTATTGGTTTGGTTTAGCCCAGAAAATGTATTTCAGAAGACTGTGCTTTGTAGGGAATGTATCCGAGACACCAGGGAAGTGAACAGTAACATGGAGCTTTTTAGTGCAGGCCTATAGCAGGGTTTGCACTAATTTTTTCCATCCATGAATGGAATTAATTTTATGTGCTCCAAGGCATGTGTGGATGTGCACCACCAATAGAAACATGTTGCCCAATGCGGGTGCTCTGCTAATCAGCTGGGTGGCACCTGAATCTCCCCTGGGCAGCTATCCAAATGCTCTTTACAGGGAACATGGGTCTATAGTGACTTCAGATATTGCCACCTGACGCCTCCATCTTGACTGGTATCTGGTAGCTTTAGCAGTGAGGCCAAAGCAAGGCACAACGCGGAGATCAGATCACCCGTCAATGTCTTCTACCGGCATTGAGCTCAGAGTTGAGTTGCTTTTTCTCCTGGGATAAAGCCCAAGGCAGGGTGGTCCATCAGCTGCCGTATTCGTTGTTGTTTCCATTGAGTCAGCATTGATCTCTATTAAAATGTGCAGGGTTCCAGCTGGTTTCTCTTTTTTGCAAGCTGTGCGCTGCTTTCTTCCTGCTCCTCCATCTGCAGATTCCATCACGCTGCTAAGTGAATGCACTGCAGCGCATGGGGAAATGTTGGGTTTTAAAATAAACTTTTGCAGGTCAGGAGCATTTGGCAGCTGGTCTGTCTGCTGGAGGAGCTGCAGTCCATCCTTTCTGAGCAGGCGTTCCATGAATTTTAAGTTGCCACAAAGTTGTGCTGGCTTGGTGTGTCTCTTCCTTTGTTCCCCTCTCTGTACCGGCTCTGTCAGCAGAGTGGGCTGTCTTGATTGGAGCCATAAACAGTGGCTGTTCCTCATGTGCTCATATTTGCTATGCATGACCCCTGGTGTTCCCAAAAGGTTTATAGCCAGCCACTGAGTAGGTTTTCTATTAATTGCATATGGAGAAGGGAAAACATCAGTTCTGTTTTCTTCATACTGACCTTCTGCACAAGCCAGACTGGCAGACCATGGGTTAAAAACCATCACGTGATGCTGAGTAGAGATGCATGAGAGGGGAAGGAAAACTGGGAAGAAACTGAGAAATTAAACAACATCCCATCTCAAAAAAAAAAAGAAAAAGGGGTGATGAGCTTTCATGGGACAGACCCACTTCTTCAGGTCTACAGCGTTTCCAGCACAGATTGAAAGTCGTGTAGCACAGAGGTCCAAAAAAAAAAAAAAAAAAGAAAACAAAAGAAATAAAAGCTGACAAATCAGATACATGGAACTGAAGTGGGGGGGGTTAAGGGGGAGAGATAACAACAGTCTTGCCTGAGATCATTACAAATACCAAAGGAAGGGAAACAGTTCTTGTCACCCGTGAGAGAATTACTCTCTCTATTGAGACTAAGTGTTAACGTATCGAATTACGCATGAACATGAGCGTTCACACATCTCCCTTTTTAATCTGCTGGAAAAGTCTCTTTGTTGCAGGACGCATATTCTCAGGTCTGTGACAGAATGGCCCACTCCATTGAAATGCCCACTGACAGGTTAACATGTACAGTAATCCCTCAATAGCGCAGCTTGAAATTGCTCATTCACTTGCGTTAAGGAGAGTTAAGCACAACTCAAAATCCTGCTCCACCCTCCCCCCCCGGTTCAACACCCCCCGCATGGTGCCAGTTCAAACACCCCAGCCCCGGTTCACCCCTACCCTCCATGCCCAGCTCCAGCTCACCACCTCCCCCCCCACAAGTGTCTCCAGCTCAACTGCCCACAGGGAGAAAAGCAGCCCCCCGACTTACATGAAATTCAAGGTATGCGAGGGTGTGTGGGAACGCAACCCTTGCATAACTCAAGAGGCTACTATATTAAGATTCCTAATGTCCGCTCTGGGCTCATTCATTCTTTGGTGAAGTTTCCTCAGTTTGTCCAATGTACATAGTAGAGAGGCTTTGCTAGCACATGATGGCATATATAACACTGGTTGAGGTACAGGAGAATGCGCCCCTGATCTTGTAATCAACGTGGTTAGGTCCAGCGATGGTATCTCCAGAATAGATATGTGGACAAAGTTGGCAGCAGGATTTGTTGCAAGGAGAAGTTCCAGGATGAGTATTACTGTGGTGTGGCCTATGGTTTCTAGTGAGAGTTTTCATTAGGGTAGGATGTTGTACGTAGGAGAGAATAGGCCTCTCACCTAGGGCCTTCTGGAGTGCAGGACCATGTTCTGGTGTATGTTGCAGGTTTCTGATGACGCGCTGCTGGGGCCTATAGGTAATGGCAAGTAGTGTTCTCTTATTGACCACCTTGGGCCTATTGTGAAGTAGCTGGTTTCTGGGTACTCGGCTGGCCCTGTCAATTTGTTTTTTTACGTCTCCTGGTGGGTAATTAAGTTTTATGAGTACTTGGTAGAAACCTTTGGTTTTGGTCTCTGTCAGTAGGATCAGAGCAGATGCGATTGTATCTAAGGGCTTGACTACAAATGATGGATCATGTGGCATGTGCTTGATGGAAGCTGGAGGCATGTAGATAAGTGTAGCCGTCAGTGGGTGTCCGGTAGAGAGTGATATTGATGTGGCTACCAGTGATTTGTACTGTGGTATCCAGGAAATGGATCTCTCATGTGGAATGGTCAAGGCTGAGACTGATGATGGGGTGCAGGTTGTTAAAATCTCTGTGGAATTCTTCCAGAATCTCTTTACCATGGGTCCAAATGATAAAGATGTCATTGATGTAGCGTAAATAAAGTAGGGGTAATAGGGGACGAGAGCTGAGGAAATGTTGTGCTGTCAGCCATAAAAATGTTAGCATGTTGTTTGGACCCTGTGCTATATAACCTCCAGTCTGTGCTGGAAATGTTATTGATCTGAAGAAGTGGGTCTGTCCCACAAAAGCTCATCACCTACTAAATTATTTTGTCAGTTTTAAAGTGCTACGTAACTGCTGGTTTGTTTTGTTAGAATACAGACTAACACGACTGTCTCTCTGTTACTAACATCCCTCCTCGAGAGCGATCAGGGAATCACCACGTTATGATGATGATGACGTCTTACAGAAGCAATTGGAGAGCTGGCCAAACGAAGCAGTGCGTTGTGCCCAGTGCTGTGCAGTCACGTAAAGTGAGACAAGCCCTGCTCCAAACAGCCTGAAATCTAAGTAGATGGGAGAAGGAAAGGCAAGAGATGGTCAGCTTCACTCAGCAGAGCAGGAATAGAATCTGGGTCTTCTAGGATGCTGTGCACTAGGCGCTGCTCCCTCTCTGGCTCGAGGGCCTGCTGCTCACCCCTGAAAACCTGGTGTCCATTTCTGTGGCAGTAATGATTCTGCCTGCTTCTCTGCCCCCTTTCTTCCTTCGTTACTAGGAAACTGGTCCCTCTTATCTTAACAACTCACTTGCAATGCCCCCTCGGCAGCTCCCTTTCTGCGTGGTGCTGCCTGACCCTTTCCCAGCCAGCTGCCGGGACATCACAGAGTGGGATTGTTTCATTTGGGGGCAGGTGCAGGAAGAGCAGAGGGAGGCTGAAGAAGGTGGTGGCGGAAGGCTGCTTCCAAGCTGCCCGTTTGTAAAACAGTCAGAGAAAGGAACACAGGAAATAAATGAAAGAGAATTGACTTCGCTGTCTAAAGAAAAGTGGCTTTAACATGCGAGAAATGCCTGTTCTCCTCCTAGAGGGTCGGTGTTTTGCCTCAGGACATGGTAGCCAGCAGGTGCTGTGTTTAATACCAGCAAGGGTTCTGGCACTGTACTTGAAGATAGAGAGATCAGCTGGCCAGATATCCTGCAATCCAAGACTCCAACTCTTGTGCATGGCCAAATTCCCCCACCACATCTGCCCACATGGTGCCCCATTGCTTCTGCATGGCCCTGCACGGCCTTGGATGCGACTCACTGTTAGGTACAAGAGCCGCCAGATCAGAGACTTCAGAAGAGACATAGGAAAGACAGCAAGTTAATGGGGGAATCCAGAGCCGGAGCAGTTAATGCACTCATCTGCAAGGATTGGCACCGTTCCCTCCATACCACGCTCAAATGCTCTTTCCTTGGGCGAGCTCCTTTGGAATGGAAACCAAACCAAACAAAGGTTTGAATTAGATGTTTTGTCAAAGTAGCTTAAACCAGGATAGTCAAGATATTCACTGCCAAGGCCTGCTCTTTAGATGAGCCTTTTCTGCAGGGTATGACAGCCAAGAGGGCACGTCAAACCATCCCCATTCACAGGCCTGGAAGTGAAGGGGTCAAGAAGGGATGGCATTGCTGGCTTTCCTCATATTGGAATGACAAGGTGGGTGAGGTAATATCTTTTATTGGGCCAGCTTCTGCTGGTAAGAGAAACCAGCTTTTGAGCTGCACAGAACTCTGCTTCAAGTCTGCCAAAGCGAAATAGAAGTGGAACCTCTCTGGTATGGCAACATCCGTGGTCCAGCATGATTTTAGTTGGCTGAATGCTCACTTGTCATGGGTGTGGCCAAGTTTCCCGCGGTCCCATAAAGTTTGTTTACAGCCGTAGTCCTGGCTCTCAGCTCTAATTTACCCCTACATGTTTTAAGAGCCCAGTGAGCAGTGGAAGTGTCAGTAATGCTGCTAGACACTATTGATGTCCTGTGCTCTGACAAAGTCTCCTGAGGATGCGGGATGAGAGAGATTCAACTTGTGCGAGGTCAGGAGACAGCTGATCATAACTAAGTAGTTAACACCTATTCTAAGGGACCATTTAAAGTGAAGGGGCCCCTTGACACCCTGGTAGTCTTAGGACAAAAAGTGGGGAGGGTGAGTTCAGTGAGTTACCGATTGCTGTAATAAGCCATTAATTGAGATTTTTAGTAAGACTGATTTGAAGGTCTAGCACAATTATGAATATAAGCTCCCAGGCTTATCCACAGAAAATGTTGTGCAGTTTTCCTTTGAGGAGGAGGTTTGATGGGAAAGATGTAGAGTGACGGCTTTCTGAGCAGCGTTCACGCACAGCTGATGTGGTGTTTTGCCTTTGAGCATTCTCCTGCCTGAGTCCATTGGCGCGGACAGTGGTTTTCTCAGGTACAGCTCATGTTCTGAAAGGCACATGTAGGACCCACAGATTTTGAAAGATATGTCCTGGTCAGTGTTCCCTGGAAGCTGAACTCTCGTGTCGCTACTCAGGAGAAATTCAAATGCCACCCAGATGGTTAGCGGAGCGCCCACGGTAGGCTGTGTGTTTCTATTGGTGATGCACATTTGCACATCAAAAAGTTTATTCTACACACGGATGGAAAAGATGAGAGGGAACATTGGTCCTGGAGGGGCATTGAGCATTGCAGCAGGTTTTGCAACTGGCAGTGGGGTTGGTGCTGCTTTGAGTTGGTATGGCACGCTCTGTGCTTTGACCCAGAGCTGGAATATCCCCAGCAGCCAGTGTCTTAGGGCTGCAGTCTCTTGCTTTTGTATTTATCCTCCGGGCTTTCTCTCTCATACACACACACAAACACACACACATACCACCCTACTGGAGAAAAGGCATTGCCTGCCTGGCAGCTGGTGTCACACTCTCGCAGACAGCAATGGCCGAAGACTACAAATGACTCTAGCAAGGTAGACATGATTGTTTTTGTTAGGACTTCCTAGCAAGCTCATTTGTAAGGCCTGACTCTGAGGGAAAGGCTTTTCTTGTGTGTACTATCAATCAACATGGAAGCAATTTCCCCCCCTCTCACAGGGTATGAATGTGAGAAAATATATTGCTTTCTAGGCCTATTTGCTGATGACTTTGCACTTTTTCCTCCCAAACCTAATGTCCCTGAAGGCAAAGTTATCTGTAACCATGTCCAGTGCCGCTGCACCTGGCACTCTGACAAACTGTGGAGAGCAGAGCAATCGGTCACCATGGACTGGAAGACATTAATACACAGTAAAAGTGGGCGCTCACTGAAAAAAACATTAAAACTTGTACATGAATATCCCCAAAATGTCTGGTTTGAAACCACTATAAAAATCATGGCCAGCTGCAAAATTCAAGTTTGGGTCAGAATTTCCTTTAAGTTTGGGGATATGGGATCCAAGTTTGAGTTCAAATTGAACTACAAGTTGAACCTCTCTAATCTGGCACACTCTCATCTGGCAACATCCATAATCCGGCATGATTTTAGTTAGCGGGATGATCGCTTCTCCTGGGTATTGCCATATTTCCTGGGCTCCCATAAAGTTTGTTTACAGCAACCAGTCCTGGCTCTCAGTGTTCTGTGCTGTTATTTAGCTGTAATTTACACCTAAATGTCTTTTAAGAGCCCCGTAAGCAGTGCAACTTTTGGTAATGTTGATTGGCAATATTGATCTCCCATGGGCTGCCAAATTGTCTGTTGCAGCACAGGTCAGGTCCCAGGGGTGCTGGATGAGATATGTTCAACCTGGAGAAAGAACGTTAATCTGACCCAAAGACTAAAAATCTGTCAGACAAAGAGACCTGGAATTAGGGAAAATGTCTCCTTAGCAATGCAGATGTGGTTAGTTCAGTTAAAATAGACTGTCTTGCTTTTATTGATCAAACATTATTCCTTGTGGTATTCTGAGTGGAGAGGTAACTGGGAACCACTAACAGGAAGGGTTTAATATAATGCAAAGTAGGTGACAAAATCCAGCATATAAGTAAATGTAACCTATTTCAGAGATAGTTCTGGGTTGTGTCTTTTGAATGATATATGAATTATGGAGTTTTCCACCTTTGAATAAGAGTCAACATAAATCTGCCACTTGCTTGGGCCAGTTAATCCAGGCCAGGCAATGCTTAAACTCCCCCCTACCTCCTAATCCAACACATCCCCGGCCAACCTAATACAACAGTGGTGGTATTGTCCTGCAAGGCAAACAGCGAGGGAAGAAGTGAAAGCAGAAAGGTTCTAAATAAAACCTCCAGTTTCCTCTTTGCCCCACCCCCTCCCGATTTATTACCTCCCAGGAAAAGGGGAAGGCGATTTGCTCTGGAAATGAAGAGGAAGAGGTGGTGGATCTTTTCACCGACTAAGGCCCCTTCACAATCCCTGGTATTGTTGTGATTACCAGAGGCTTTCCTGTTCCCTATCTGCGCTGCTTGGATCCAGATGGAGAAACAAAGCTTTGTAATCACAGCGCTGTCATGGGGCTTTAAGCAGATTGAGGGGAAGGGAGGGGAAGCTGCTTTCAGGGAGCCCCGTTGAGTGAGAAGCTTCCTGTCAGACTTCACTCTGAGAGCCAACCTGCCACCCTGAGCCCTGATTAGTTAAATAATCAGGTGGTGTTAGGCCACCCCAATGACACCAGCCCTGCCAGTGAGGGCAGTGTGTATAAATAAATGAAAAGGAAGCCCGACAGCTGTCCTGCTTATCCAGACTTAGCCGGTAGTGTAGCAGCCAGCTGGACTTCTGCACGCCACCAGGCCCCTAAGGTGGCATTAGTGGGGCTGCTGGAGGGGAATCAGAAAGCCGATAAGCTGCTCGGCAGCAAAGCGGGTCCCACGGTGGGTGGGAGGGTAGGCAGAGGTTGTCACCTTTCTAGGTGGGCTCAGTAATTAAGTTCAGTCTTCTAACCTGCCCAGGTGGCCTCTCCTGGCATGTTGTTATAGTATCATAGGGCACTAGAACTGGAAGGAACCCCGAGAGGTCATCGAATGCAGTCCCCTGCCCTCATGGCAGGACCAAGCACCGTCTAGCTCATCCCTCACAGCTTGTCTAACCTGCTCTTAAAAATCTCCAGTGATGGAGGTGCCACTGACTGTCCAGAAAATTTATTCCAGTGCGTGACCACCCTGACACACACGAAGCTCTTCCTAATGTCCAGCCTAAACCTCCCCCTTGCTGTAGTTTAAACTCATTGCTTCTTGTCCTATCCTCAGAGGTTAAGGAGAATTCATTTTTCTCCCTCCCCCTTGTAACAGTCTTTAAGGTACTTGAAAGCTGTTATCATGTCCCCTCTCAGCCTTCTTCTTTCCAGACTAAACAAACCAAATTCGTTCAATCTTCTGTCCTACGTCATAGCGGGTGTTTAATCTTTTCTGTTGCTTTTCTCTGGACCTTCTCTAACTTGTCCAAATCTTTCCTGAAACATGGAGCCCAGAACTCCAGTTGAGGCCTAATCAACACAGAGTAGAGCAGAAAAATTACTTTCTGTGTCTTGTTTTAATACATCCCAGAATGCAGTGGGGTTTGTTTGTTTTTTGCAATGGTGTCATGTTGTTGACTCATATTTAGCTTGTGTATTATCTCAATGTCCCATAGGAATGACTCTCTGTGCTTCTGTACGGACTTTGACCAGCATGTCAAGGCATGTCACATCAACTAGCTAACTGCAAAACTTACAGTATCTTTCATCTGTGGCTCTCAAACCACCCTGTACTCAGAGAAGTGTTGTTACACTCCAGGTAGCAATATAGAAACTGAGGCACAAAAGGTAAGTAACTTGACTAAGACCACACAGGAAGCTTGGCTGGGAGTCCCCAGCACCTGAGGTTCAGTAGTGTCCTTCCCCTGGATATAGAGCCACACAACATGTCTGTGTGGTGGCTGAGAGAGAGGGAAGAATCCTGCTATTGAAATGCAGCCATCTCTGATGGGGAGAAAAGGCCAATAACATGGCTGTAAATAAGAATGATCATATCCCATTGACACGGAGAGGGGAGGAGGATGTTAGGAAGGTGGGATGGAGTCACCTCAGCTGTAGTTTGGAAGGATGCCAGACTAGCCCCTCTAAATGAGAGTGGTGAAGCTCTGGAATGCATCATTGAGAGAGGTGGTAGAATCTCCATCCCTAGAGGTCTTTAAGTCCCAGCTCGACAAAGCCCTGGCTGGGATGATTTAGTTGGGCTTGGTCCTGTTTTCAGCAGGGGGTTGGACTCGATGACCTCCTGAGGGCTCTCTCAAACCGATGACTCTGACAGCGCCAAAGGATCTATAATGTCTGAGCAACCACAGACCCACTTTTCCATCTCCTTTGTGTGTCTCCAGCCACAGAGCACCCCCGATGGCACTCTGAAGGATTTGCTTATCACTGATCCAGTGCCATGTAACAAATCGCTGGCTGCCCTTTCTACAGCATCTAGGCCTGTCTTGCAGATTCCTCATCCAAGTACTGAGTCAGAGATGTGCAAGGGTCGTAGCACATCATGATGAAATTTTAGATCACGAAGAGTCAAATCCTATGCTACACGTCACAGCCTAGCACGCCGCTGGATTTATTTTCAGAAGCAGCAGTAGCCCATGGTTGAAACACAGGGCTGAGACTCAAGACGAAGGAGACCTGGCGTTTGCCCACTACTTTGCCACTGGCTCATTTGGGTGGCTTTGGCAAGTGAATTAATCACACTGCGCCTCAGTTCTACCATCATCCTTCCCTGCCATGCCTGTCACTATTTATCACGTGTTTGGAGCGCCTTTAAGACACAGCCCTCACAAAGGTTCAAGGTCTCCTTCATTGCCTCTTTGGGTTCTCCACGTTGGGTTACTTCAGTATTTGTCAGTTGTGCCAATGGCTGCCACAGGCCTGGGGCAAGGTGGGAAGGGGGTCTGGCTCTGTGCCTTGGAAGGGGTGGGGCCAAGAGTGGAAGGGGCGGGGCCAAGAGCAGTCAGCTCTCAGCGCTGCCTTGACCACAGCACTGGCCCCTCCCCTCACTCTCTCTGAGCCTTACACAGCCAGAGCAGTGCTGCCGTGCCAGTTCAAAGCGGGTCTGGAGCTACTTTGGCAGCGGTGGTGTCTGGAGCTCCAGACCTGGGGGGGACAACTACCCCCTTTAGTCCCCTCTCATTGGTGGACCCAGTATTTGTGGTCACTCATGCACACTGGAGCAGAGATTATTTGCCAGCAGTATTTGTGAATCTTTGTCTGGACCAAAGATCTATAGGGAAGATACACTGCTGCTCTCAGCCGCGTGTATCTCAATACAGAGTGTCGTGCTGTCTGCTAGCTCCTCAGCCAGGTTGCTTTATTTTCATTTCACTTATGTTCTTTGGTTTACTTTGTTCTTCTTACTTTATTTTCTAGCCACGTTTGTATTTTCATGAGGGTCCGTCCTCTGTTTGTTTGCAGTAGCCCAGTGTCACTGCCAGCTCCTGTCTGCTCACATCCACTTTCCCTGGGTGGGTTATCTACAAAACCCCAGGCTTCAAACCCTCTCAGATCTGTCAATGGTGCTGTCCACTTGGGGATGGGCTTTCCAACTGCTTCCATGTCCTTAGAGACTTCCATGGCCCATCAAAGCGTATAATCTGCCCTGCTCCGGCTTTGAGTGTGGGCCCAGGAAACTGAGGGAAGACAAACTGAAGCTGTGTCTTTATGTAGTCCTCCCTGAATCCAGCCACTGTTTCAGGGCCAGATCCCAGTCTCTCAGGCTGAGCTGGCTTCAGTGACCAAAAACCAGTTACTTCAGAGAATTTAAACCTGTAAAGAAGGACAAAGCACAGGTTCCCTGACCTGGCAGTTTGGGATGGGCACAGCAGCAGCTCCTACTTCCTCTGGTACAGTAATGTTCATACCGGTGGGAAGTGGAGATGTAGAAGCATCTCAGGATTAATACCTCCATGTGGTGCTATCCTTCGTACACTTTGGTACCACCCCAGCACAGGGGCTCAAAGGAACTGCCTCCAACCCCACCCCAAGGTATGGAGAGGTGAATTGATGGCCTGTGGTGGAGCTCAGAATAAATCCTTGGACTGCCAGTTCAGAGCCCTGTTCAGTAGACCACTCTGTCACTCAAAACAGGACCAATTTCTGCCCACTGTTTTGAGCCTTGGCTACTGGTTCACTTATACTTATTTATTATCCTTATTTCTGCGGTGCCTGGGGTCCGGTAAGTGCAGTATGCTCAAAACACACACACATGTTTGTTGCTCGTGAGGCTCCTGTTTGATACTAGCAAATTGTATTTCCGGAGGTGATAGATTCCTCCACTTGGATATTGCAACATACTTCTAATGTCATGGAATCCTCCTGGTTACCCAACCCTGTAAGAATGGCAAGGAAAACATTTTAGTGTGGTGTCAACTCTCTCTCTTCTGTTGCGTGGTAGGCCCAAGTGACAACAATGCCAAAAAAAACCCTGAGAATTGGATAGGAAAAACCCTGGGTAAAACAAAGAGGAAATGCCCAATCTGGTGTCATCATCCAGGTTGATGAAAAAGCAGAAAGTAAATCCCATAAATGGAAAAAGCCAGAGAAATGTTATGTTCTGTGTCTAACCAATGGTGAGGAACAAATTCAGCTGTGCCATCCCCACAGGTTCCTAAATCATGACTCAGACTGCCTGGTCACACAAGTGGCTTAAAAACCATGAGATTTGTCACAAGTAATGAATCTGCATCTGCATTGCATTTGTCTTCTAGTTTTTGAGCTTTTTGAGTTCTCTCGAATTGTCCTTCCAAGCTTTTCTTCCCAACCGGAAGGGCTAGGAACTTTTTAAAAACAATATAAAGGCCGAGCGTCTCCTCTTGTCAATTGCCTGCAATTATAACCCAGCATGCAACCAGCTAGCTGCTAACACAGCTGCAAAGTCTCAGGAGGCTGCCAGCATTTATTTCAGGACACTAAAGTTTGTGGCTCATTCTAGGAATTGCTCCACAGGAATGCTTGTGGTGTGTCCAGCGTCGTCTTTACAAACAAAGTCAAGGTAACTGGCAACCAGTTAACTGGAGGTAATGCCCCCTTCCAGAGCTCTAGAGTATATGTGTCTTAGTGCCGTGGCATCCAACATGCTAGCCATATGTGGCTCCTGGGCTAGTTGAGTGTGACTAGTTGGCTGGAGCAATAAATCTGTTTTCAGAATAATGTGTCTAATTTGGTATAGCAGTCACCACTCTGGTGTGTACTGCTTCAGAACGGGTTGATCTTGAGATTTCTGAATGGTGAGTGCTGTCCAAGGGTAAAGTCTAATTTTGTCTAATCAAACTCTTGCCCTTTAGAAATGAAACAGGCTGGTGGCTGGTTTGATTTTGTTTTGTGTTCCATACTATACCGTAACACATTAATGCAATATGGGTTGGTAGATATGGATATAGATACACTCCCTCTCAAGGGTGTCCTCTTTTTGAAATGTCAAATACGGTAACCCTAGTCAAGAGAGCATGAAAGCATGGATCGGTCTCAGGATCTGCCATACTCAAAGAGAGCTAAGTTGCTTTTTAAGGCTTTGAGCTTGCCAATTATTCAGGGTGACAGATTTCCACTGTCCTGTGAGAACCTGGGCTGAACCAGAAATCAAGCAATTTGACTCTTAAATATTTAAGATACGAATGATCAGGGTTTGGGGAGTGGGAGGGGACCTAGATGCAAACATTGTCTTTCCACTGCGACTGAGGGAGTAATTTCTTCCCTTGCCTCTGGTAGAAGTTAGACTTATATGGAAAAAATATTAATGCCATGTTTCATTATGAGCTGGTCTCAGCTCTGTCAGAGAGCAGAAGACTGATGTATTACTGGTTTGTGCTGGCGTGGGCCTGATACCACAGTGACTGTAGCGGTTAGACTGGCACCCAGCCAAAGATTAGCTCTATAGACTGTCCTAAGAAACATGCCACAAAAAAATTGGCCCGTTAAGGGCTCTGGAAATAAAGCTTGTTTTATTTTCTAATCATGCTGAAAGGTTACAAAATATAATTGGACTCGCTATTCTCCCTAGCTCTGTTTCTGATACTGGACTTATAAAGGAGCCTTTGTCTTTGCAGCGAGTTCAGTCAGCACTCTCAAAGGAGAGTTATTAGCAATTAAAAGCAGGAGACTCGCAGTTTTACAGCCACTGGCCGTCAGAATGAAAATATGTTACAAATCAATTTTTCTGCAAAGGCACAAAACTATGGAGGGCCAGGCTGCTCGAGGGCCCTTTCCTTTAAGGCTTGCCCACCATGAAGGGCTGGTCCTTTTCGAAATGAAATGAGAACGACTGCATGAAGTCATTCCGATACCACCAAAGATTAGGCTTCAGTGGTGCTAAACGTCATTCTGGATGCAGCCCCAGGATTGGACTGACCCCAAACCAAACTTGGCCTCGATTTAGGTGCAGACCATGGCTGGTCTGTGTAAAGTAAAAATGGATGATGGGGATTTCTTGGTGTTCCACAGACATTACAGTCTGCCATAACTACCTCACATATTAAGCTTCGTTTATAGACATCCCCCAGACCACATAGGGCTGAGCAGAGCAGAATGTCCTGCTCCATATCTGCACATATGCCAATTGCTAGACCAGGCTCAGCACCCCTGACAGCGGTGCCAAGAGTGGCACATGAGCCAATTTTCATCAGCGTGTAAGGCGGAAGCTCAGCCCCACCCCGCCTCCTTCCTCATGCAGCCAGGAGCTTGCTCAAAGCCTGTGCATTAACAAAAGACCAGCTGATGCTACCAACCACCACCTGGATGGTAAAGCTCTGCATCGTCGTTCATTTATTAATGAAGCTGTTGCAAGTAGGACTATTAGTGGCTTTTAAAATTATCACCAGCATTCAGAGATCAACAGGTCACATTTCAGCGCTCTGCCTCAGAAAGGTTGCTGACTCCTGGGCTTGACTGTACCATTTTCATCCTTGCTTCCCTTCATACATTTTGTGAGCAGCACCCGTTCACTGGTGAGCCCTGTGAAGAGGGAGCAAGTTTCCCCAGCAGGTTTTTAGGTTGGCACAGTTTAGCTCCATCCATGCTCGGAAAACATTTCAGCACCTCTGAGCAGGATCAGTCATAGAATCATAGACTCCTAGGGCTCGAAGAGGCCCCAGGGAGTCACCAAGTCCAGGCCTCTGCCCAACGAAAACAGGTCAAATAAATCCAGGCAGTACCCTGGTGTGGCATGGGAGCCTTCTGACCAGAATCCTTACTCTACCTTCCCTCCACTGTCAAAGCATCCAAGCCCTGACAGGCTGCATCTTCTACCATTGCCATGGCTGGTAAAGAAAAAGCCTTCTGGTCTTCCCAGCACCCCCAATTTCATGCATCCCTTCCCCATGAATGCTGCAGCGTTAAGCTTGAGAAGGAAACTCGGGCAAACCTGCCGAGCTCAACCGCCTTGGCTTGCACAGCACCTACCATGCTGTCTTTTGAAACAGCATCCGCAAGCCAGCTGATGCTGGATTTACGGGCTGCTAAAGTGGAGATGACGGTTTGGCTCGCAGCTCTCATCTAAGATGTTTTCTGGATTTCGATAGTTTCCTGGTTGTTGTGATTCCCCTGGAAACTTGGGCCTGGGAATGAAAAGCCCAGCCTGGGTCGGATTTATTTAAAAAGGGGGGAAAAATTGGATGAATTTTTGAAAGAAGAACAGGCTCACTCTCACTGGAGGGAGATTCTTTCCACGAACAGGGCCATAAATCCCTCTTCCAGGCGAGGCATTATCACTGGGCTCCCACCTTCATCCCCTGAATAGTGTCAGGAAGGAGCGGCTCTTGGCTCCTTCCTACCAGCCCACTTGGAATGGAGCAGCTGTCTTGTCCCAGTAAGGGTGCACAAACACACCACCAGGTTCCATAGAGAGCAGGGATGGTCATTCTGATGGGGTTTTGGCGCTAACAGTGGCATTGGGTAGGTGCCTCAGAGGGCAGGCACTGACCCAGAGCACCGGGAAGACAGCGCCTGCCAAACTAAACGCTGGGTGTTTCCGTATTCAAAGCGGAGCCTGAGACTTGCATTCTCCTGCTCCTTTATATTATTTTGCAAGGCAGATATGTCAACAGTTGAAACAAACAGAGCCAGCCTGCGGTTAAGGGGCAGCTGGAGAAAGGAAAGGAAGGGACCCAGAGGGTTATTTTTAAAGGAGAATCAACCCGAACTCTAATTATTCCCCCCCCACGCTTAATGGGCAGGGTTAAGGGAGGGTGCAGAGGTTAGTGTGTTGCCACTACCATTCTGGTTCCTGAGTGCAGTCAGCTAAAAAGCTAAAGTCCAACATTTGGCCCAGTAACTCCCAAGTTGGGTCTGAGTGTTTGTTCTTTTTCAAACAAGCGCCCTGTGGCTCATGTCACTGTCATGTTGTATCACCAGGGCATCCAGGTAATTGTTGCCATTTCAGGTTCACCCACAGCCATCTCATCCACCCATTGAGGGTGATCCTGCTTTTCTTTCCAAGAGTCCCGGCTTGCCAAAGCCCTGGTTGGGACGATTTAATTGGGTTTGGTCCTGCTTTGGGCAGGGGCTGGACTTTGACCTCTTGAGGTCTCTTCCAGCCCTAAGATTCCATGATCTCCTAGTGGGAGCTGCCTCATTCGATCGGGAGGCTGGCTGAATCACAGGTCACCCCTTTCCTGCAGTTGTCTATTGCGCCATTAATCAGTCCTAGGTGAGGTTTGAGGTTTGCGCATTGTCGGAATTGAATTACTTGTCTGCCAGGTTCGTTATTGAACTGTCACTCACCATCCCCTGAACATAATCTGACATCCGGTAGCTAGCAGCAGCAGCAGCCATCTGCCCTGCTGGCTCAAGCCGGGCAGCCCGAATCACAAGGCCTTTCTTTGTGCCTGCTGCACACCTGGCCAGCGCAATCAGCCCTCCAGCAAATCAAGCACAGTGATCAAACCTGGATGAAAGAGTCATTTCATGAACTGTGCATAAGCCTAGTTAGAAACACAGCGAAAATTTTCTAATGTGCGTTTGTAGAATAATTCCCTTGGTGGGGGTGGGAAATGTGTCCCTGCCCGGCCTTTGGGGGTCAGACATATTCCTGTGCCAGTGATTCCACCCTCCAGAAGAGCCACTTCCGCCCCCAGATGAGCTCTGGTTTTCTGGGTGAGGGCCTGACGTTCCCATGTTTAGAAAGGTACAAGGAGGGGTAGGACCCCCGCAAATTGAAGGCCCATTTAGGTGAATTTCACCATCCTAGGACTTTAAATTTTACAGCTTTGAATATTTAAATCTGAAATTTCACAGTGGTGTAAGTGGGGAGGAGTGTCCTAGGGTCATGGGGGTTGCAGCGCTATGGGAGGGGGTCGTGGTTTTGGCCAGGTCTGCCAAGAGAAGGGGTGGAGGGAAGAGCAAGGGGAGCAGTTGCCCTGGGTCCCTTTGAAGTGCTGAGGCATCACTGCTTTGCCTGCACGTTGCAGGGGTGAGAGAGGGGTGGGGGAGCAGTGCTGTGCTCTGGGCAGTGCTGAGACCTAACTGGCTTTTGCCCCACCCCTTCTGCTCTTGGCTCCACCCCTTGCAGGGCACAGCGCTGAGCTGCCCTCCCACCTTGCCCCAGGGCTTGCAGTGGCTGTCAGTGCCCCTGTCACTTCTGCGCTGCTGCTGGCAGTGTCGCCTTCAGAGAGGGATGGCCAGAGAGCTGTGATTGCAGGCTGGGCACCCAGCTCCGAAGACAACTCCTAAGTCAGTGTAGCAATACGACCACCCCCTAGCATAGCCAAATGTCATGGTCCTCGATGCATTTTTCACAGCCGTGAATTCCGTGGGACCCTAGTTAAGGGCCTGCTGTTCACATGTACCGTCGGACATGCTCACACGGCTTGTGAGTCAAACTCTCTTGTGTCTCTAGGCAGTTAGGCATGTGTGTTCACTAAAGAGGGTTTGCATGTCCCCACCTGCCCGGCTTGTGGAAAATAGACATTGAAATTCATGCCTGTTAGGGCAGCATACATATCTACCTGTCTTTTCCTTGCAGCCTCTAGGCTGTACTATTGTATCTCCATCTGTTTTGTATATAGAGTAGATCCAAATAGAGGAGGTTTTCATACCAGGCCTGGATCTCTATTGCCCTGCAGCCTGTTATAGTCAGTTCAACCTGTGCAAAATGCTACACTCGCATTTTAAATTCACTCATGCGGGTAAAGATGACGGGCAGTGGGAGGAGGACAAAGTTCCGTAATGGGGTCGGCAGACCCTCTTCTTTCTTGTTTTGTAGTTTGCTGAAGACCACATGATGGTCATTTAACTGGAACGGTCTGTTTCAGCTGCGTTTGCATATAAGAATATACCAACCCAGGGCCCGAAAATCAGGCCTTATTGTGGATTGATTTTTAACCTTGCTTTCAATTATCGATAGCAGGCAGAGCTGTGATCTGCAGCTTTTAAATATCAGACGGTGCCAGAATTCACCTGTTTGTGTTTCCTGAAAGCAGCTGGCTCAAATGGCAACACGCTCCCTCCAGTACAAGAGCCGAGACCTGCGTGTGCTTCCCTGGCTTGAAATGCAGCGTGATTCATCCCTTAACATGTGGCTGTAGAAAGCTAACATATTAAACATAAATAGTGCTGCCTCTGGTCCCTGACTGCTACAATAGACTGAGGATGGGACCGTAACTGGACCAAATGTCCAGCCTCAGATTAGCGAGTCACTGGGCTAGATGCAATTTAATTGATTTAGATTTATGCAAATATTTTTGTCACACACTCAGAAGAGGCCTTGAAAATACTCCCCGACAGTATCCAAAGTATGATCAAATACACACCGCCAGGAGACAGCCAACAGAGCAACCCCAGCCCCCCGCCTCTGTTCCCCACCTCACAGAACGCTCTGTCCTTGAGTGGGTAATCACTGGCATTGCTCACAACAGTCAGCATTGCAGGATCAGGTACTTTGCTCCCCTTGGCACTACAGTGTCTGCTCTACAGGTAAGTCCTACAGTATTTAACAGGAAATGATGGTGTTTCCAAATGGTTTTGGGTTTTTTTTCAAGTAGCCCGTGGTATTGAACACTGTTCTCTCCCTGCTTTGGAACTGCATCGGAGAGTTCTACAGCATTTTTAAAAGTTTGTTATTCTTTATTTAATTCTACAGGCTTTTCCGTTAAGGCCCTATTTCATTCCTGTAGAAACCAGAGGGGCTTATCCCTGTTGCAGTCTAGGGGACTTGGGTCTGATTGTCAAAGAACAATTCTGCAAAGGATTGTAGCCTTAGCTAGACAACATCAAAATCTGCTGACAGCCGCTCGGGGTGGATGGCGTCTCCCTTTCAGCTTGCACACCATATGCACAGCACATGTGATCAAGTCAGAAAAGCAATTTAAATGCAGACCAAGCCTTTGCTTCTCCTCTCCCTGCCCCCCATGCTCTGTCGGCTGATAAAGCTTTGCTACGCCCTGTCTTATGACTGACTGGTAATCATTATCTAAGGAGTGCTAGAGCCAGGATTAACCAGGGATTCCTTTTAATTATAGCAACAGGGCAGCCATATGGCTTAGCCCATGTCCTGTTGCACTTCACTGATGGCTGTGCTAGGCTGTCTTGATGCCGGAAGAACAGATTCTCACAGGACTATAGGCCTGGGCTTAAACCAGGATAAAGAACAGGAAAGGTCAGCGGGAGCAGAAGCGGGGGAGTAGGTCATTAAAGTCACTAAATTAGCAGGGTGTCATTGCAGCTGCCTGATGTTATCAGAGACTGTAGTGGAAGAAAGTGGCTGATTCCCTGAACAAAGCCCATATCGCTGGCTCGCCTAGGCATGCATGTCCTCCCGTCTGTCCGTCCCAGAGCAGCGAGCCCTGACTCAGCAAACAGCAAGCTCCATAGGCCCGCTATCCTTTGGTGCTCTGAATGAAAGACACTATAGAAAAATACCCATTGTCTGAGTTCGTAAATAAACAGGGATCCTCATCCATGTGTAAATGCAAATGACCATGGGTGGAAAGCCAGGGACTTAACTAAACAAAGGTGTTTCCAAAGGTGGAAGGGCGCTAAGACAAGGTGTAGGAAAGGAACAGGGGGTGCTCTGGGAGAAGCTCATGCTTGGTGCTGTAACATTACTTGCATGTGGCCTCAAGCTGTTCACACCCCTTTTACACGGGGGGGGGGGGGGGTGTCATTCCACTGGCTTCCCTGGAGTCACTCCTGGTGTAGCCAGTGATCTGAAGAGGCCCTGAGCTCCCATTGCCACTGTGCTTGGTTCTGCCTCCTTTACAGAAGTGTAAACCTGCTAATCTGTAATCAGCAGTCCATTGGAGGTGGCCCTGCCTAGGAAAACCCAGGGATCCACTGCCTTCCTACCTTTTCCAGATGTCACCCTAGGAAAGCAGCCCCTGGGTCTGTTTCCTAGCAACTCAGCCTTTTTGCTTCCCCACCTTGGTGGTGCATCCTTCTGGGATGTTAAACTGTGCTCAGCAAAGGAGGCTTTTGCTGCACGTAATGTGGGATTTACCACAATGCTCTCAGCTCGAGCTGAGAAAGGGCCTCTCCCTCCACCCGCTGGCTTTTCCCAGCAGGCTTCTGCCAAACGAGCAGCTTTCTAATGAATCAAACCTCGTCTTGTCATTTGTGCAGTGAAATCCCCTCCAGGCAGAATGTTGCAGGTTGCCAAAAGGGTGCCCCCCCAAAAAGAAAAGCCAGTAGGAACAGCCTGTTACAATAAAATTTCATTACCGTTGTAGCCCAGGCAGAACTGAATTTCCATTAGCACACATTAGTTTTACATTAAAATATTGCACTCTATTACTGAGCAAACACGCCAGCTCCCAGGCACCAGCTTCGAAGACCGGCACTGTTTAGTAATTACATAACAGGGACTCTTCCCAAACAAAGCTACTTGAGCCATTCCCCAGGGAACATGCACTCAACAGCTGGGGTGGGGGGGAATAGGAATAACAACTAATAAAAAGCTTCTTGCCTAGAAGTAGCAGTTCCTTGGTTTACAAACAGGGGAAACTGAGGCAATGACTCACCCAATCACTACTACACCACACATTACTACTGCGACTACAGAACTTATGGGTGAATGCTGTCTGGTCCCAGTAACATGTCACTGGGAACAGATGGCATTTACCCAAGAGATCTGAAAGAACTCAAATGTGAAATTGCAGCATTATTAACTATGGTTTGTAATTTAGCCTTTAAATCAGCTTCTGTCCCCATTGACTGGAAGGTAGCTAATGTGATGCGAATGTTTAAAAAGGGCTCTAGAGGTTATCCTGGCAATTACAGACAAGTGTCTAACAGTAGTAATGAGCAAATTAGTTGAAACTATAGTAAAGATAAAATTGTCAGACGTAGATGAACATAATCTGTTGGGGAAAAGGTCAACATGGTTTCTGTAAAGGGAAATCACACCTTATTAATCTACTAGAATTCTTTGAGGTGGTCAGTAAGAATGTGGACAAGGGGGAATCCAGTAGATATAGTGTACTTAGATTTCCAGAAACCCTTTTGTTACGATCCTTCACCAAAGGCTTCTTTAGTTAAAAAAGTTGTCATGAAATAAGAAGGAAGGTCCCCTCATGGACTGAAAACTGGTTAAAAGACAGGAAACAAAGGTTAGGAATAAATGGTTAATTTTCAGAAGGGAGCGCAGTAATTAGTGGTGTCCCCCCCAGGGACTGTGCTGGGATCAATCCTATTCAACCTCTTTATAAATGATCTGAAGAGAGGGGTAAACAGTGAGGTGGTGGCAAAATTTGCCGATGATACTAAACTGTCAAGATGCTTAAGATCAAAGCACACGCTGAAGAGCTTCAAAAAGATCTTACAACACTAAGGCCGTGTCTACACTAGCCCAAACCATCGAAATGGCCACGCAAATGGCTATTTCGAAGTTTACTAATGAAGTGCTGAAATACATATTCAGTGCCTCATTCGCATGCTGGCAGCCACAGCACTTTGACATTGCCATGGCTTGCCGCCGCGCAGCTTGTCCAGACAGGGCTCCTTTTCGAAAGGACCCCGGCAACTTGGAAATCCCCTTATTCCTAACAGCATGGCCATTTCGAAGGTTTGGGCAAGTGTAGACGTAGCCTAAGTGATTGGGCAACCAAATGGCAAATGCACTTTAAAGTTGATAAATGTAAAGTAATGCACAGTGTAAAAAAAATAATCCCAGCTATACACACAAAACAATGAGGACTAATTTAGCTATAACCGCTCAAGCAAGAGCTTGGAGTCATTGTGAATAGTGCTCTGAAAACATCTACTCTATGTGCTGCTGCAGCAGTCAAAAGAGCAAACAGAATGCTAGGAATCATTAAAAAAGGGGGTAGAGAATAAGACAGAGAATATCTTATTGCCTCTGTAGAAATCCATGGTACGCCCACATCTTTCATACTGTGTACGGATGTGGTCACCTCATCTCAAAACAGGAATCTTAGCATTGGAAAAGGTTCAGAAAAGGGCAACAGAAATGATGAGGGGTTTGGAACAGGTTCTATTGGAAGAAAGATTAAAAAACTGGGACCTTTCAGCTTGGAAAAAAGGACCCTAAGTGGGGAGGCGAGAGAGGTCTATAAAATCACGATTGGTGTGGAAAAAGTGAATAAAGAAGGGTTATTTACTTGTTCCCATAAAAAAAGAACGAGGGGCAGGGTCACCAAATGAAATGAATGGGTAGCAGGTTTAAAACTAACAAAAAAAAAGCTTCTCTTCATACAACACGTAGCAGGCCTGTGGAACTCTTTGCCGGAGGAGGTTGTGAAGGTTAAGACAAAGACTTTAACAGGGTTCAGAAAAGAACTTGATAAATTCATGGAGGACAGGTCCATCAATGGCTGCTAGCCAGGATGGATAGGAATGGTGTCCCCAGCCTCTGTCAGAGGTTGGAAATGGATGTCAGGAGAGGGATCACTTTGGTGGTTACCTGTTCTGTTCACTCCCTCTGGGGCATCTGGCAGTGGCCTCTGTCTGAAGGCAGGACACTGGGCTGAAGGCACCTTTGGTCTCACCCAGTGGTCTTACATACATTTATGTATTAACCTGACTGACCCACTGTGTTGCCCCCGCTAGCCCTGTAATCTCACAGAGGGTGAAGCTGGAGTAACTCCATTGACATCTGTGACCCTGAAGCCGTTTCTGAAGGCTATTTAAGTGCTGAATGGCCATGACTGTCAATAGAAGTTAGCACCGCGCTACCTGTAGGGCTCTGCGCCTGAGAGCTGGCCGCCCCCATTGTTGGACAAGAGCCCATCCCTGAAAGGGAGGGTGCCTGGTGCTGTGGCTGCTCAGCCCCTCTCAGGATCTGGCCCTGGGAGGGGGGGTGTGACAGGTGAGGGGGTAGTACTCGGAGCGAGAGCTGGAGCATCACCCAGATGCTGCATTAGCCCAGGGCAGGGGCGGACTCCCCTTTCCTTGGGCGTTTTTAGCACTCAATAGGATGAAAGTCTTCAAGGAGCAGCTGAGGCAGCTGGTGCAGTCACATGCACTGTCTGTCATCGGGGGGGGGCATGTCGTGTTAAAGCTCGAAGTGGTTTGTGTGGCCCCCCACGAGCCCTCCTGAAGCTCCCCCAGGCTCTTGCCACAGAGGGGAGGGCTGAGAGTGAGCCTTCGAGAGGGCTCAGCCCCGGAGTGGTACCACCTCCTGGCGTGCTGGGCATAGACTGGTTCAGAGCAGTGGACCAGAGACACAGTCAGAGGACGGCTCGGAGTAGCAAAGGAGAAGCTAGACTGGCCCCACGCGGGGGGTCCCTGTCGGCTGAGCGCTTGGGCAGCTGCCCAGGAGAGAGTCAAATACTGCCCAACTGATTAGCAGAGCACCCACAGCCAGCAGTGTGTCTCTCTATTGGTGGTGCACGTCCACACGTGCCTCATTGCACACAACAAAATTTATTCTGTACATGGATGGAAAAATTGGAGGTGGGCTTGGACCACATGGCCTGCCTTCCGCCCCAGTGAAGGGGCAGCCCAACCTGTCTCAGGGGCAGAGGTGACAGCTGAGATCCCCCACTGGCCACATGATTAACCCCCCACCCCCCACTTGACTTTTCCCTGCACCACCCCTTAAAGCCACCGCCAGCAAACACCTGCACCGCTGCATGGTGCTGGGCAAAGGCGTGACATCCGCACTCCCGCAGCAAGTTGCCGCTGCCAACCTCCTGGCTCCCTGTCTCGGCCCAGCGCACTGCAGCGAATGGATGCTGATGGATGGCTTGGATAGGAAGCAAGCCACCAATGTGTTGCTGCCTCTCCCTGGCTTGTGGCACCAGGAGCTGCGGGTGACACATGCAGGAATTAAACAGGGCAGAGCTCAGCTGAATTCATTCACGCCTGCAGAGCAGATCCCTGGCGCTTGTCCAGCTGCTGCTCATCAGCCTGGAGCGCTGTCCGGCAGACGCCCGCAAAGCTCGGGTGGTTCCCTCATTGCTCCACAACTATTCCCTGCTGTGATGCCATCGTGTCAAGTGCTGCCGGTACTCCAGTGGCACCCAGCTGTAAGGCCCAGTTCCCCCTGTACTGACTGTCTCCTCCCCAGCGCTTGGAAGAAGCCAGCAGCTGGATGATGCTCAGTCCATGCGATGTGAGCAGGAGATAGAGCTGCATGGAAGCACTTACAAATGTGCCGGCCCCACCCTCGCAAGCGAAGGCATCAGATCTCGGGGCGGGGCGGGGGGGCAGTGGTGTCTGAGGGATTTCCCTTCCCAGGGCGCTGCAGATGGCCACCCCGCTGATTGACTGGGACATCTGTCTCCTGTCTTGTCAGCTGCACACCTCCCCCAAGGTTCATGCTTTCCTCTCCTCCAGGACGGGCTGCTGCACCTCCTCCTGCATCAAGCAGCACGAAGTCCATGCAGCATCGCGATACATGACATCTTGGGCCTCTGGGTCACAACCCCACAGGCTCCGTGTCACTTCGGTACAGATATCATAGCTGTGAGGCCACTGCACAGACCTCTTTCCCGAGGGGGGGCCTGCCTACTCCCCTGATGGTCTCACCCGCAGGACTCTCCTGCACAGTGATATTTCACGAGGGTGGCCATGCTAGAGAACTGCTTGGCAGCGGGTGGCAGCGTGTTTCCCACAGCCAGAGCTGGGCCCTGGCATGCAGTGGTGGAGGAGGGCAGACGGGTGCCATGCATGGCAGCCTGCAAATGGCAGGGCGTGGGATACGCATTTCCCATTTGGTGGCTTTTCCCAGGAATTTCCCCCAGCAATGAAATAATGAACTCAGACGGTAGAAGCTCCCACCAGAGAGCCAAGGGACATGGAGTGAAAGAAATATTTATTCCAGCCGCGCTTGGTCGGCGCCGTCACACTGAGGGGAATGGGCCCATTAGAAATACCAGGGAAAGAGTGCTGCAGTCTGCGTTAAAACCAGCGAGGACAAAGGCAGCGGGAGTAGGAGCAGCTGTGAACCCTTTGCATGCGATCAGTGCTCATCTGGTTGGGGAAAATGTGTGTTCCGTGGGAGAAGCATGATGCCATTCAGGACCAGGAGAGCTTGGGTTTGGTCCTGCCTCTGCCACTGACTTACTATGTGACCTTGGTTAAATCCCTTCCCCTGGGTCTCTCTTTCCACACACCCCCCCATAATCTCTCTGGGGACAGACACTGTTACTTACCATGGCCATAACCCCATGCAGCAGGGTTCTGAGCTGCGCCGGAGCTGCCTGAACGTACTGTACCACAAACGGATAGGGACACCTTGCGAAGGAATTTGGCGACAGGCAGGGAGCCGGGCTCAGTAGTGTGAGAGGAATGGCAAAGCCTGCAAATGCTCCCGCCATGAGTGCTGAATGCAGCTCTTGTTCCTGTTAGTGCGTCGTGAAATCACTCTTTTTTTCAGGCACCAGTGAGAAATCAATAATGATAATGAAGGGTGGAGGTAGAGGGTGACTGGCAAGGAAAGATCTTTTCAGCTCCAGCCCTCCTGGGCTTGTGAGACATAAATACGGGCTTTTGAGCACAATCAGTCTCTTGCAAAGAAGATAATAGTGCATAATGAGGGAATCAGTCAGGTGGGTAGAAATGGCTTAAAAATAGAGCAGCCTCAATAAGGGCTTGATTGCCAAAAAGCCCCTGTTCATATCACTGCCTTTTGCACATGCCCTGGCTGGCGCAGCTGTGCCTGTGGAGTGGCATTGCTCCGGTGTTGGCCGGGGGCGGGGTGGGCGGAGGAGGTGGCCTGGTTGTTGAGAATCCCTGTTGCTGACTAGGGCCATCGGGTAACCCTTATGTTTCTGCCCACCTGCAGGGGTCTTCCACGCTGAGCTGCTCATCTAGCTGGGACAAGACCTGGATTTGCGGTTTCCCCTCATGCACCGCCCCTTTGGTTAGACTGTGAGTAGAGGCCTCCTGCTTCTCACCGTCTAGCACAGAGCCACGGTGTCTTCCCCAGGGCACCCTCTGTGCATGCGTTATTCTGGCCAGTCTGGGACTGGACTGTGCAAATGCCCCTGTGAGTGTGCGGCGCCCAGAACGGAGCGCAAAAGGGCCTCTTGCTATCACCCAAAAATCCATGGCACTGGTTTGGTTCTCATTAGGCCCAAGCCTCTTCACGCTGTAGCTGAAAGCTCTAGGTGACCCATCTGCACCTGCTAGAGCCGCCGTGAAAGAGACCCAGCATCACTCAGTGGTGGGCGACGCCGTGTGTGTGTGTGTGTGTGTGTGTGTGAGCGAGCGAGAGAACTAAGGAGCGAAGCGAAGCGCTCGGCTGCCAAACAGCACCTCTCCTTGCTGGTGGGAAGCAGGCAGGCAGCACCAAGTCGCAGCTGCAGGAACAGCTGTGGTTTCAAAGGAGAGACACTGAAGAGACTCGTCATGGAAGGGGGAACAGGTGAGAACTGGAGATGGGCAGCTGGGGGGAACCTCCCCATGATGGGAAGCTAAACCATGCCTGCTGGGAAGCCAGGCCCTGTGCGTTGCTCTGTGTTGTAATCAGAGCAGGGAAGGGTGGGATGCGGAACTGAGGCTCAGGAGGGTTGGGAGCAGCCCCAGCATGGCCCGAGATGGGAGGTTTTCGGCCAGTTCCCTCCACCTCTCCCGGGGCTCAGTTTCCTGCTTGTAAAAGGAAGAGCATTTTCCTGTGTGCAAGGGTGCTTGGGTAACTGCTGTTGATGGGTACAGGCCTTTCCGGTGCCAGGAAGCTGAAGGCCATGTAGAATCAGAGACCACTAGAACTGGAAGGGCCCTCAAGAGGTCGTCGAGTCCAGGCCGCTGCCCTCATGGGAGCACCAATCACCTTCTATATCATCCCTGTAAATAGATAGCAGGGACCATGCCGGTGGAGCCACTGGGTGGGACTAGGAGGACATGTTTATACTACAGTCATGGTAAAGGCCCAGCTCCAGCATGGGCGCTGTAGCACCGTCGGGTAGCCAGTGGGGTCCGCCATCACTGTAGTTGATCTCTCGCTCCAGTTGGCAGGAGCTAGGGCTAGAGCTGAATTCTTCCAGTGACCTAGCCACACCTGCACTGGGGCAGGGGAGGCGGGGGGCGGGGTAGGGATGCCACTTTGTTGAGTGGCCATTTCCTGGTGAGAAGGACAACCGGTCTGTGCAGTTATGTTTTTGTCTAGCTGGAATCAGAGAAATGCCATGCAATTAAGTTACTCTTTTCCTTCCTGTTTCACTTGACAAAGTGTGGGTTAGGATAGGTCATCTAAGCCTCTCATAAGCTAATCCTGGGAGCAGTATTCATGCCTGTCAACCTGAATGCCAACGTACTGATGCTAAACTGTTGGCTTCCTGGGCAATGGAACAGTCAGCACAGACTTGACTCCTCAAAGGCAAGACAGTGTGTGGAAATGCAGCTGGTGCAAATGACAAGGGAACCCTAAATACTTCTGCAAGTCTTTGGCATCAGCAAACAATAATAATTTTGCAAGGCTGTGCTGCATTTTGGCCCTTTATTTCAATCAAGGCCTCTAAAACAGTCCTCCCAGGGTCAAGGAAGCAGCTGGTGCTGTAGAACCTGAAGGTGCATTAGACACGAGAGCCCTATTCTGAACTTGGTTCCCTGAGGCAAAGTCAGAGCCCCTCAGCCCCATGGAGTTAACCACAGCACAGAACTGTGCAAGTCTGATCAGAAACAGGCCCCTGAGAGCGAACCAGCTGCCAGAGAAGTGCTCCAGGCACTGGGGAAGGCAGTGAATAAATATACATTAATTAAATAAACTGCCTGCTTAACCCTTTTGCTGGTAGCTCCTTCAGGAAGCAGACCAAGGGGGTTTGCCTGGGTGGCTCTAACAGCTCTCGGGCCGGGCCAGGCGTTTCGTTTGGCCTGTCGGCCCAGTGCCTCAGTGAGTAACTAATCGATGTGTTGTGTCCGCCTGCCAGGCTGAGTGTGGTCACTGCTGAAGCGTTCGCCCCTCCCCCCCCACCCGGCTCCACTGTGCAGCTCCAGCCTGGCTGCTATTACTGTAGTTAAGGCCCCTCATGCCCATCAGGATCCTGCTGATTTTGACATTGCTCTCTAGCAGCAGCTCCAATTTGTGAGCCGGCCCCAGCGGGTAGCTGCCCTTGTGGCTTTGCGTGGTCCTATGCCCCCTTCAGCCAGGCTGAGTGACGCTGTGTGCCTGTCAGGCTTGTGCTGGACAGCTGGGTTAATAAGCTCCCTCCCACCCCAGGCATGCCCCTGCCCCGACACCGGCACGTAAGAGCTGCTTGAAGGAGTTAGGCTGTTGCAGCCCAGAGTCGTCCGATTGCATTGCATGTGAGTGATCATAACATTTGGCTGTGGGCTTTTTTTTGGGGGGGGGGAAGGGGGACACGACTTACCCACCTGTTTTGGCAGTAGAGCAGGCAGGTCAGCAATTGGTGGTGGTGGGGGCGTGTCCGACTTTGTTGGCTGATGGAGCGTTTGTGTGTCCGTCCGTCCGTCCCCACCCTTACACTGTCCAGCTCAGGGCCAGGCGTTGTGCTGTGGCACCAAAAAGGGCAGGTGGCGGGGGGGGGGGGGCAGTTATTTAAGGACTGAGGCTGTGGGGAGGTGAGGTATGGAGGAGGCCTTCAGCAGGGGCTGGTGTCATGGCTTGGGTGTGGGGGGTGGCAGGACGGTGTAGTGCAGTGGCTGGGAGCTAGTGCTGTGGGGGCTGCGACTAGGACTGGGGGCTATAACTGGTGCTGTGGGGGCTGGAGCTAGGGCTGGGGCTGGCACTGTGGGGGGCTGAGGCTAGGACTGGGGGGGGCGGCGTTGTGGGGCTGCAGTGGCACAGAGTTGGGAGTGGAGTGGGATGTGTGTGTGTGTGTGTGTGCACGCGCACGCGCACGTGTGTGCTCCCAACTGGCCCTTGGGCCGCAGTGCTGGAACAATTTGTCCAGGGGCCTGCTGCGAGCAAGTCACCCGCACTGTAACCTGGTTAGCTAATGGACCCCACTGCAAGCCATGGGGTGCTGCAGCACCAGGCCGCAGGCCACGGCGGTGGCCCTGCCTAGCTCGCTCACCCGCCAGCCCAAGGGACCCCACCTGCCGCTAGCACACCAATGGCTCCCCCCCGCATGGTTCCCTCAGCCAGCCCCAGCACCCTGCTGAGACACCCTGCCCCCAGGCCCGACGCCTGTTAGGCCGGCACTAGTGTTAGACTAGGCTGGGGCCAAGCTCAGGGCTGCTGACTGGAGCTGAGCCCCCCCCGCCACACCCCACCACTGGGGGTGGCCAGGGATTGCCAAACCAACAGCCACGCTGGCAGTGGAGCCTGTTCCCGCAGCAGGGCTGGTGCAGCAGAGCGACGCACCCAGGCCCACCGCGCTAGGGGCCACCAAGGCTGCGGCAAGAGGGTTCCGCCCGCAGCAACTTGGCTTAGCTCTGCAAGGTGCCAGAGCCCAAATTGTACCAGCGCCAGGCACCCCCAAAACCCACCTGGGCGGCGTGCCTGCGTGGCAAAGGGCCCATGCGACCAGCTCTGTGCCACCCCCACCTCTCCTGAGGGGCGGGGCAGGGCGGGGGGTGCTCACAGAGCAATGCTGAGCTCCAGCCGTTGCCCGAGACCAGACCAGGCCCTCGTAGCCCTTGCAGCTGAGCACAAGCTGGCAGAGCCCCGGTGGGGCGCAGCTACACCGCGAGCCAGAAGCCCAGCGTACAAAGGGGACTGCACTTTGGGCCCAGCCATGAAATCCTGGTCCCAGTCACCCCGGGGGCCTTGCTTTAGTTACCAACACGTTGTGCCAATTCTACTGTTTGCTAGGCAGCGTGTATGCCGTTTGGAGTCACTTGGAAGGTGTGTAGGGCAGAAGGAAAGAGTGTCAGTCATTGGCCCTGCAAGGGGGTTAAAAGACAGCCTGCAGAGTTGGGTTGAGATGGATTAGTAAAGGGGGCCTGCCAAGGCCCAGCTGGCCCTGGGACACTGGAGTAACAAGCTGTGGCTTTTCTGGGCTTTGTGCCTGTCATGTCACAGCTTTGATGTGTGCAGTACAGAGACCATTTGTCTTACTGCGTTCTCAGAACTGAGGCAATGCGCTCGCCAGGGTAGGCACTTGGTGGTGAATTGCAATTGTGCTTTTATTGTCACTGAGGTGCTGTCCACACCCTGTGCCTCAGCCCCAGGCTCCCTGGCCTTAGTCAGTGCTGGCTAATAAATGGTGATGACTTCTGCAGCTCTCACCAACTGCGATGTCATGGCTAATACTGTATGGCTCAGATTACTGCGAGCATATTGTCTGAGCAAGTTTGTGCACTTAGGAAAGGGGGAAAAAAAAAAACTCATGAAGCACAAAGATCATCGGCCGACTGGCGTCTCAACAGCTGCTCTCAAAGCTCTCCACAGCTCATCTGCAGCCTTGTCTGCTACCCCGAAATTCAGCCCTGTGCAAGGCGCACCCCCTCCTCCCGGCACCATCCTGAGTTCTGCATTGGCGCTTGAAATCAGCATGTCAATGGGGCCAGGCACTGGGAAGTTCCTCCACGCAGGGGTAACTGTCTCCCCTTGTCCTGGGGGAGGTCATGAGCCTCCTGCTCTCTGTGGTTTAGCTAACGAGGTGGGGACAAGGGACCCATGTGGGGCTGGACTCGGCTTATACCCACGCAAAGCCAGACAGCCACAGAACCCGGTTTGGCTTCCTTAGAATTTAAAATGTAACCCCACTGCAGGAAACCAACACGACCCTGCCCAGAAGGAGCTCAGTATGGCACCGAACACTGACCGCGTTAAGGGCTGCAGAGCGACTGAGGCAGCGCTTGGGCAAAGGAGACTTACGCAGCTCAGTGTACTAGCCGGACACTGCAGCGGGAGCAGCAGGGCAGCAGTGCTCCCCTGTGTGCTGGGCTGGGCTGTCCCCAACACTCTTGGGCTTGCCGCAGATGCTGCAGGTCAGCGCTGAGCACCTGGGCCTTACTTTGCTAGCGGGAGTGCGGTAACAAACCAGAACCCTCCTATTGTCTGACACGCCTTGAAGCTTGAGCGCCCTCTTGTGCCCAGATGGGGACAACAGCCCAAGGCCTAGGCTGCACTTGGAAGGTGGGTCGCTGAAGCTGTAACTCAAACCCCCACAGCAATGCCCACCTGAGAGTGCAGCCACAGCTAGGCTAGGGGCTAAATGCTCCCACCTGCCATTGCTTCACACGGATGGCAAAACCCTGGCTGGCAGCATGGGCTGTTGTAAATTACAGGGTATAACAGCCTAGCTATGCCTGGAGAATCTCTGTAGCGGAGCCATCCCTGAGTTAGCGGCCGTTTTTGCTGGTAAGAGAAACAAAGACGCAATAGCCAGAGATGTAAACTAGTTCATGATTAACAGGAACAACCCCTTTGCACTGCATTGACTTTATCGCTGGCAGCCAGACACAGACTCAGGGCTTGCCTAGGGTTGGTGTTAGCAGGCAAAGCTAGTGCCCTTGTAATGCTCATACCCCCAACCAGCCAAATTGACTTTCAGTTGAAAACAAGCCCTTAGTTACTAATCAAAGCAGCTACTTCTCTACCACTAGCAATGTAGGCACCCAGCGAGACCTTAATGCAAGAGGAGCCTCAGCCTCAGCTGGCAGAGCCAGAACCTTACCTGCTGTACATTAATGTCGTGCCACCTCTCTGTCCCCTTCATCCTCAGCCAGCTGGCCACTTCCTGGTCACACTGGCTGTGCTGGGGCCGGGGTGGGTGGCTCGCTGTGACTGCACCAACAGTTGGTGACTAGTTAGTAGGTCATTTGCCTCGAGAGCAACTGGTGTGTGTGTGTGTGTGTGCGTGCGTGCGCGCCTAGATTTTCTACACCTGTAAATCAGAATTGAATAGCACCACATTATTTGTGACCTGGTAGTCACTGTGTAAACACAGGCAGCCCCACTGCCCAACCCTTGGCGCTTAAAACCAACCTGCAAAATCCTATATGCAGGCCGAACAGTGAAGGCACAGACTCACGGCTCCAGCCTGGTGGAGATGTACTTGTTCTCACTGGTGTGGGTTTATGAAGAGGTAACTGTGCTTGCCTGGTCTTAGGAGCTTTTCCCTTAACACCAGGGCTAGCTGGACATATCTGGTCAATAGCTGGTGGTTTTGATTTACCTCACCTGTTCCCATTTACAGCTGCGTTGTCTTTCTGCAATGTTTCCCTACCTGCTGTTGGCTCTTCTGTGGGTTTTACTATTAGTTTATTACTCAGTTCTACAATGTGAGCAGGCAAAAGGTAACTAAAACTGCATCTTAAAGAACAGGAGATTGCCCACCCATTGGCGCCTCAAGCCTTATAATAGGTCATAGTCATGCAGTCATAGGAGCATAGGGTTGGAAGAGACCTCAAGAGATGGAATCTGACCCCCTGCCCAAAGCAGGACCAACCTCCCCAGGTAACTCATCCCAGCCAGGGCTTTGTCAAGCCAGGACTTAAAAAACCTTCAGGGAAGGAGATTCCACCACCTCCATAGGCAGCCTCTACCAATGCTTCACCACTCTCCTAGTGACATAATTCTTCCTAACATCCAACCTGGACCTTCCCCACCACAACGTGAGACTATTGTTCCTTGTTCTGTCATCTATTACCACCAAGAGCAGCCTCTCTCCTTCCTCTTTGGAACCCCCTCACTTCGAGCAGTTGAAAGGTGCTATCTAACTGTTCCCTTCTGTAGACTAAATAAGCCCAAATCCCTCAACCACGCCTCATAAATCATGTGGTCCAGCCCCCTAAGCCTTTTGTTGCCCTCTGCTGGATTCTCTCTAATGCATTCTGTAACTGGGGAGGGGGAGCCCAAAATTGGACACAGTACTCCAGAAGTGGCCTCACCAGTGCCAAGTAAGGGGGATAATCACATCCCTAGATCTGCTGGAAATGCTTCTCCTAATGCACCCCACTATGCCATTAGCCTTCTTGGCTACGCGGGCACACTGCTGACTCATATCCAGCCTCTCATCCACCGTAATCCCCAGGTGCTTTTCTGCTGCACTGCTGCATAGCCAGTCGGTCCCCAGCCTGTAACAGTGCTTGGGATTCTTCTGGCCCAGGACTCTGCACTTGTTGAACCTCACCAGATTGCTTTTCGCCCCCATCCTCCCATTTGTCTAGGTCATGCTGGATGCTAGCTATCCCTACCCTCCAACGTATCTACCTCTGCCCCTAATTTAATATCATCTGTGGACTTGTTGAGGGTGCAATCCAACCGCTCAGCAATAAAGCTATTGAACAAAACGGGCCTCAGAACCACTCGCTGGGGCACCCCGCGTGATGCTGCCTGCCAACCAGACATTGAGCTGTTGAGCACCACACGCTGAGCCCAACAACCTCGCCTGCTTTCTAGCCAAGTCCTTACTTTGGGCCCTAAGGAGCTAATAAAAACCAGCTGCATGTGCCATGAGGGGGCAATGCACCACTGCCTTAACCATGTCCCTTCTACACCCTTATAAGATGGCCCAGGCTTATGCTTTAAGCAGAGAAACACTTGCAGCAGCAGTTGGCTTCTTTTTTGTTAGCTAAAAGCCATCCAATTAAATGTCACATGCTTAAAAAAACAAAAAAACCAAACAGCCTTGCCAAACCGCGTCGCAGGGATCGGATTTAAGCTGTGGGAGCAAGGTGCACACTCTTAGCTGTAGCTAAGGGCTCAGGCTGTATGTGCGCTACACTGGCTGTGGAGCTAAGCGGGCAAGTTGCTGATGCCTCTGTGAGGAGGTTGAACTGAGCACAGCTGGTACATTTTTCTTTGTCATTGAAATTGCTCATGAGCCCAGCCAAGCTAGTCATGTATGGCAGGAACGTTGCAGTGAGGATTCAGTCCTAAGGATACACGTATCAAGCAGCTGTTTAAATGATAGCACGTCTCTTTTGATTTGATGAAGCATGAATGTGATGTATTCAGGACTTCTGCAGGGCTACCGTTCTTCCATGTACAGCCGACAGGGCGGTGTACCACAGCATCACTGGGGTCAAACAGGCAGGATTTTCCATGGCAGCGTATGCAAACGCAGAAATGCCCTATTGAATAGAATTAAGGCTGCCATCATGAACCCCTGTTCCTTGAAGTCAGGGTCATACAGCCTGAAGGATAGTTAGGCTGTGAACCCCATGGATGTGTGCCTTATGCACATATGAGTTACAAAGCTTTTCTTGTGGTGACTGACTGGCCTTTTAGAACAACCACATTGTAGCCTATTTGTGTACTGAGTGGTCAGTCCTTTGGAACATGGTTCCTGTATTTCCTTATTTAGGCTTTCGTGGTAATTGACAGACTTAAAAATACCCTGGTTTTATTGGCTGTGATCACTGAAGCTGCGAGCATCTTTTTCAGCTGAGGCAGCTGCAACTCGTGTATACGTTCCTGCAGCAGGGAGAATACTGCACTCACAAAGAGGCAGCTGTGTTACCGCATCTTCGCAAAACCAAAAAGCAGTCATGTAGCCTTTTGAAGACTAGCAAAATAATTGATTAAGCGACATGCTTTGGTGGGGCAGACCCACTCCTACAGGGCTGCTTTTTGGTTTTCTGAAGCGGGGAGAGAGAGCATTGAGAAAAATGTACACCTACTGGCAAAACCTGGACAATCTACCAAACAAGGCTGCACCATTGGCTTGTTCCAACTGGGCAGCTGAGGAAGTCATTCACCTTGTTTGAAACAAATGTTGCGACATACATCAAATTGCACTGTCCCAGTGCACTTGTACACTTTCTGACCTCTCTCTCTCCCTGAGATGGGAATGCCTAAGCTGGATTTCCCAGTCACAAAGGCTCTTATCCCCGGGCTGCTGTTTTACCTGGGACTGATTTTTAACAGCACAATCTTGGAGCCAGATTCTGATGCTGTCACTCATGTTGAATGGCACCTGAGTCTGTGAAACTACCAGCCAGAACCTGGGCCACGACTGCGTCCCCTGCACGCCTGTCCCACAATAGCCTTTTGTCTTAACCAAATTGTGCTTTTCAACATACAGGTTGAACCTCTCTAGTTTGGCACGCTCTGGTCTGGCAATATCCGTGGCCCAGCAGGATTTTAGTTAGCTGGATGTCCACTTATCATGGGTGTGGCCAAGCTTCCCACCATCCATAAAACTTTTTGACAGCCACCAGTCCTGGCTCTGTGTTCTGTGCTGTTAAATAGCTGTAATTTACCCCAAATGTGTTCTTAGAGCCCAGTAAGCCACGGAAGCATTGGTATTATTGCTAGACAATACTGACCCCGTGGTTCTGCAAACTCTCTGGTTTGGCACCAGCCAGGTCCCAGGTGTGCCGGGCTAGAGAAGTTCAACTAGTACAAGCAGTTGGTGCCTGACACAATCCATTCCGTGCCTGTCATCCAGCCCAGTGGAGAAAGAGCCCTGGCTGTGCAGATTGATGCTGCTCTGACTCTGGCTGGGTTGCACTGGGGGAGGGATGGGAGCTGGAAACTTTACAGGCATCTCATGAAAATTGTTTTTAATCCTCTAGCTTGTATTTTTTCCTTTGGAGCACTACTACAACAGCCGATAGCTTGGTAACTGGGCTTGACTGGTGGCCAAAAATTCAACTGCGTGCAGCCTCCAGAACTGGCTTTCATGCCCAAGCCAATGGAACACAGGTCTCACGGCCTTAAGACCAGCAGGGACCATTGTGATCTAGTCTGACTGCCAGCACGCTGCAGGCCACAGAACCTCCCCAGCCCTTCCATCCACAGGCCAGACCCACTAAGGCAGAGGTGGGTAGTAATTTTTGCAGGAGGGCAACTCCATGAATGTTGGGAAGTTATTGGGGGCTGGCTTCAGGCCCCTGAAACGGATAGGGTCGCAGGTGGAACTGGGTGCTAGACAGTGTGTGTGTGTGTGTGTGTGCGCACGCACGAGAGGGAGAGGGAATGTTTGTGGCACTGAGATTGGGAGTGTGTGTTTGGCACAGTGTGTGTACAGTGACTGTGTATATGTGTGTCATAGAGATTGGTGGTGTGAGACTGCGGGTGGGTAGAAGGAGAGAGAGAGAGAGGGAGTGGGAGTGTGTGTGTGCACGCGTGTGTGTGTGTGTGCGCGTGAAAGAGAGGAGAGGTGGCTGCTGTGGAAATCTTAGAAATAGTGTACTGTCTCTTTAAGATGAATTTCTCCACGTCAACATTCATACCTCAGACGGGAGCAGCTCTCCTGGGCATCCGTCTCCCCAACACCTGCTCTGTGCTGACATCAGCACTATCCTCTTCCCCCCCTGCCCCGTGCACAGGGAAAAGGAGGGTCCTGGGAGCAGCCTGGCTGCAGGACAGACCCAAGTGGAGGAGAGGGGCAGCTGGCTGTAAATATGCACACTCTGCTAATCAGCTGGGTGGGCTGAATAGCAAAATTTTGCCCACCCCTGCACAAAAGGCTGTGTTCAAAACTCAGAGCCTGCTGGGCTCCCACAGGTTCCACAGTCAGCAGGCGATGTTCTTCCCACACCGAACGACAGGCTGGTAAAGCAGCCACAGCACAGAAATAGTGGTCCAATCTGGGCTCCAATCTGTTATCACATCCCACCGCTGGCTTCCAGACCTGCCTGGGCTGGTCCCTTCTTACTGGGGGCCTCTTCACTTCTTTCACCTCCCTGCTACGATCTAGACTCTGAGCTACCTCCCAAGAAGTGTATTAATAACAGTCAGGCTGGCAACAACCGGTCTAACCCTGCTTCGTCATTCCCTTGATGGCCTTGCTCAGTCATGGTCTGCTTTTGTAGATCAGAGCTTTTTCGGGTGAAGAGAGGTAGGGCCTGTACAGTCAGGGGGTGTATAATAACTAATAATGCTAAGCAGCTCAGGGCCTGCTCCAGTGCCCATTTAAGTCAATGGAAAGACTCCAATTAATTTCACATGAATATAGGATCAAACCCATGTAGCACACAGCCAAACACAGGGAAAAATAGCATGTGCTGCCTCAATGCATGCCCAAGAATCAGTGTGTGAGAGAAGCAGCCACCAAAATGTGCAATTCCCACAGCTGACCACGTCCTTCACGTTGATGGGGCTGGTTTTGGTTCTAGTTTTTTAAAACCCACAGTCCCTTGCACCACTCCTGACTGGTATCAAGGCAGATTGTATCTGTAACCCTGATATGGTCTAAAGCTGCTGGTGAAGCCAAGGGGCAGGACCACCTGTCTTCTCCCCACCATTCAGGTATTTAGTGTGGGGGAGCAAGAGCTTGCATTTTAATCAGATGCAACAACTCTGGAGCTGATCATGGAGCTGTGCAAACATCCAGTGACTGATGCAGTCACCAGCTGCCAATAAATGGTAACACTGATGTGGTGTAATTCTTGGAGGAGTCTGTTTATTTTGAGATATGTTTTGCTTCTGATAGTTATTTTAACAGCTTGCAGTAGAAATGTAAATCTGACATTTAATCTGCTAATTCTACATCAAGCAGCCTTACATCTATGTTCAGACTTAGCATACGTTTCTCAGCATAAAACCTGTTCAATACTGTACACATTCACTCAGCAGCAGCTGCCTCACTTTTTACATTCTGTACATGCTGTGATAATGTGATTGTGTTTACACCTGGTGTAATGCTGTCTTAGGTCCAGTGTGACCTTAGTGATGTGAAAAATAAACTGTATAAACAGCTCTATCTAAAAAGTGATAGAACACTTATATACCAGCAAATTGAGCTTACTTCCAAATTCATTTGCAGAGAAAAGTAACAGAGGGAGAAGGACCAAATTTCCAAGTCCTGCTGATGAAATTACTCCCTTCTCTTAACAACTGGTAAAGCAGCTGCAGCGCTGATGTTTCACTTTGTATTGGACTCTATATACAATTCAGTTTGCAGCAGTACAATTAAATAGCTCATTAATGAACTGACACTGTGCAGTATTCATTGGCAGATCATTGTGGGCCTTTCACAGTAACTCTGTATCACAATATCTTTTACAGATCAGAAATACATTGATCACTGAAGGATTATTGTTGAGAGCAGATGGTAGGGGTATTGTGTAAAAGCTCAGTCTCTGAGGGAGAGAGATGTGTATCTGTGTAGTTAATAAAGCTCTCTTGGATGAGGAGCTAAGCAGCAGCTGCACTGATGTTTGGGGATTGCAGAGGGACTTTACACTGGGAGAAAAGAGAATGGAAATGGGCAGAGGGTTAGGGAGGTGGTACACGTAAGGGCAACCTTGTGGAGAGATCATCCCCTTTCTGGGCTTAATAAATCCTGTTCCCTACTGAACAGAAAGGAGGAAATGACCAGTTTGGTTTTCCAAGTCTCTGGCAAATGCACTGCAGAGGAGATCTCTTCAGGAAGAGCTCTGCAGTGTTCCTTAGCAGCAAACGTGAAAAATGAAAATGCTAAACACTTCTCTAGGTACACAACAGCGCCCAGACTGGAATTCAGAGGAGCGTCAGTTTTTTTTCCCTGTAGCTGGTCCTTCCTGGATGCTTGATGTTAAATCTGACAAGCACTACCTTCTTTTTCGCATGCAGGTTTCAAGCCTTCCCAGCTCTTCATAGGACTGGTAGAAAATGTCAAACTCTTGGGTGCCCCAGTTCCTCCAGACAGCGAGACACCATTCCATGTTTTTGTTCTCAAAGCAGCACACGACTGTGTCCTTTGCTACGATAGCAGCTTCAACCAGTGCCCTGGGAAACCAAGAACAGGTTTGGAAAGTGGAGTGTGAGACAGGTGTAGCTCTTGAGAAGCACTGGCTGCTCAGGGTTTGTCTTACACTCAATGAATCCGCTTTTCTAAGAGAGCGGGAGGTATTCTAACACATGAAAACAAAGCGGGGTAACTCCTAGTGACATTTATAGTGTTTCCTCAGAAAACTAACCCCAGACCACAGCTCGGAGCCCAACACAGTGACACAGTCATATGAGGCTTTTTTGATGACACTAGTACACTAATGCAGGGCCACATTCAGTAACCCTTCATCCCGTTCATTTCACGGAGGCTATTCAATGTGAGGAGAGGCTGGAGAACTTGCCCCATAATACGTTTAGTAAGATCCGAATAACTGATTGGATTCCAGTGCTTGCTAGGCTCCTTTATGCACTCTACGAAGCAGTGCTTAAGGAAAAGGGACTTGCCCCTTGGGAAACTGCCCCAGCAGGGTGGTAGGAAACAGGAACGGGACAAGCAGCTAGGGAGTTCAGTATCTGACAGCTGTGGGGAAGCTGCCCTATGTCACAACAGGCCCTAAGAATGCCACCTTTAATCGCCACCTCCCACTCACACCCTGCTACTGAGACAGAGACCAAACAGCTGGCTCTGTATTAGTTATGCTGCAGCCTTGCAAATGCCCCCTAGCCAGGGCGAGTAATTTGTTGCCACCGGGAGCGCTATCTTGTTGGCTTTTTCAACCTGCTGGCAGAGGGTGAGTCAATCACTTTTTTGCCTGAATCACCCAGGCTGCAGACTGTAAAAGGGGACCCGTCTAGCAATGGGCATTTCATCTAATCTTCTACTCCCCCCATGCTTCTTTCCTCCTGGTTTTTAAATTAGGTGATCTCTGAAATGAGCCCACCCAGCCAAATGGGCAGGGAGTAGAAGGGCCAGTGGACAGGCCAAGACATAAATTATCAATGGGCGTGAATGAAAGGAAGAGTTTGGTTTCATATGACTTGTGCTGTGCACTAATAAGCGGCAATTCACAACGCACAGCACAACTTAACTTCTATTCTCTTTGTCTTGCCATGAATAGCACAATCGTATGTCGGTGTTTAAATGGTCAGCAAAAAACAGCCCAATGCTATAACCAGGGTGATTTATTTACTTGGAAGCTCAGTTGCTACATGAAGCATTTTAAATTAATGTCCCGAACTGTTTCCCACAGGGTGCCAGGAGTTACGGCTGGTATAAATGTGCTCATTTAGAGCTAGAACTTCAACCTGCTCTGAGTGAATGAAGCCACAGACAGGCGCTGCACTGTGTAGTAAATACGCTTCTTGTTCTTAATACAGGGACTAATTCTGCCAATCGCTGAGGACCTCCTGCCAAGTGCTGGGTGCCTGCAAAGCCCAGGAAAGTCAGCACCTGGCAGGCCTGGGCCAAGGGTTATTGCAACATCCCATTTTGCAAAATGAGAGGCGCTATCTCAGCTCTGGCTTGGCCTGGGAAACAAGGCAGGCAGGTCAAGATTTGGAGATGCAACTTGCCGTGATATGTCTGGGTCAGATCATGAACACTGCCAGACTGGACTGATCTGGCATGCAAGGGAAGATCTATCCCAACTTCTCCTGCTTATCCCTGTCTAAGGAACAGGAGGAGCACAGTTACACTCTGCTCTGCTTTACCAAACTAGGGCCATTCCAGCCTCTGGGCCGCTCTAACTTGCACTGGGGCCATCTCTATGTAATTCAAGTCTAATCAGTAATCACAGTGACTCCTCAAACTGGGAGCTTGCTCGGCTGTGCAGAACCCATGCTCGCATGCCTCTAAGTGAGAGAGGCCAATCAGAGGACTGCAGGCCTTTCACACTGACACTGACTTGATCCTTTGTGATCATGAATTACACACTCTCCTTCCATCTCACCCATAAGGAGCCAGTTCCCCAGCCTTCAATACGGCTATGACTCTGCCACGCTGTGTGTCACACTCCTTCTCCAGGCCAATGACTATGATATCGCCACCCCTCCTAAAGACAAAAAAGAGACAATCGTGTTCAACAACAAGGACCACTGGCAGCCAGGGAAAGCACGTGCACATAATGCAACATTAGCTCTTCTCATTACACATGTTGAAGGCTGGCACCAGGGGATGGGTCTGAGATCCACAGGTGATCATGAACCTTATTAAAGACAACAGCTGGGACAAACAAACAATCTCTGTCAGGCTCAAAAGGAGGTTCAGTCAAGCTCCTTACATAGTAAAAACAATTTCAGACAATGGCACCCACTCAAAGCAATAGGCCACCAGGCAGGTCAGTACTAAGACGTGGACTGAGTGTTTGTCTAGCTGCAAATGCAGGGAAATTGGTACCAGCGTGCATGAAGGTTAGAGTCCATCTACACTGCAGTGTAAGTCCAGGGTTTGAACTCACACTCAAGTCAAGCCTAACCCTCTTCTTGCTACGCCATCACATGATAACCTAGGGCTCAGACCCAGGGCTGAAGGACCCGGTGTGGGTGGAGGTCCAACCCCGAGTCAAGCGGGGCCCAAGATTCAAGCCCTATTGCTCTGCAGTGGGGACATAGCCCCCGTGGATTCATGCTTTGGGAAGCCACTAAAGTATTCACCCATTCATTGGGATGGCATTCTTTGTCCTCTGGACAGAAATTCGGTGGACAGTGGAGTTTTCCCACACTGCACCATCAGGCCCACCTGCCCCAGCCCTGCCCCTTCTGCCAGAGGCCCCACCCCTTTGCCCAGGGGCTCAGCAAGGCTGTTGGCTCCACTGTGCACCATGAACATAGGGCTACAACAGCCACATGTTGGGAGGGAGTTAGGAAAGCTGGGAAATGGCTGGTTGGACTCAGATCTGTGAACTTGGAGTGGATGCTGGAGCCCCAGATTCAGGTCCAGGTTAGAAAATTCTTAACCTAGAGCTGACAATCAGTGTTGAAGCTGAAGCACTGGGTTTTCTAGCCCAAAGTCTGCTACCTCCAATTCCACTAATGCTGACTTACATTGCAGCTGATATAGCCATGTCCTCAGAGGCAGAAAGCCAGCAAAAGCAGTGGTGAGCCGGACCCAGACAGTAGCCTAAAGTGGTGGACTTGGCAATTTCTAGGCAAGAAAACTGTCTGCTGATTTTGCTCCTACTCTGTCCAACGAAACAAGACTTTACTTCTTTCTTTCTTCCTTTCTTTCTTTTGTAAATAAACAAGATGGCTGATTTGTATCATGATTTCTTTTCCTAATGGAATCAATCCTTCGAGAACCCACTTTTGCCAAAGGGGCAGTACTAGATACTATCCAAATGTTACAGAAATGACATTCTAGGACAGTTATGTAGTTTTTTTTTTTTTTAACTGTAAACCCCCAAAATGCCGGAATCAGAGTTGCGCTTAACTCTCATTAACGTGAGTTAAGCGCCACTTGAAGTCGCTCTGCGACTGTCTGCCCACCTGCCTCTACTGTACCTGATTGCTACTCACCGTCATGGGTAAGTTTGATGTGAAATTACAAACAGAAAGAAACCCAAGCATTTGAGAGCTTTTCTAAACCCAAACTACTTCATGCTCCACTTGTGCCTCAGCCCTAGCTTGTGTTTTAATGGATGATTTACCTAGGGATCCAGATGAGGTCTTTCACTGCAAGGATCTTTACAGCTTGGAGAAGTTGTGCATTGTCTGTCGGTGCAGCATTGTTTTCAGCTCTGTCTGGGGAAGGGATTGGTTCATGAAACTTGCCAGACTCCTCGCAATCCGTGGAGAAAGGCACGCTGGATAAGCTCGCAGGTGAACTTGGCAGACTGGAGGAGGACCTAGTTATTCTGTTAGGAGGGGAGGACGAGTAGGAAGACACAGAGCAATAGTCTGTGAGGGAGTCCTGATGGTTTAATATTTGCGTACCCAGCTCCTGGCTGTAGATAATGCTCATATCAGCCAGAGAGCTACTCTCAACAACCATCCTGTGTATACCTGTTGTAGCAGGGATCCCTGCGGATGGCTGTTGGATCGTAAACATGTCTCTTAAAGGGCTGCGGTCACCACAGAAATATCGTGCGCAGAGCTGATAAGTTGCCGTATGGTACATCACCAGGTAGTTCGTTTTATCATCCAGGCACCAAATTACTTCCTCCCCATGGTACTCTGAGTTACAAACCATAGATATGATCACAGATGGAGGGTTGTAGGGCTCCAGTCTCCTGTTTATTTCTAAGGTCACACAGTCTATGATGAGAATGCCAGGGCCATTGCTGTACCAGACCTCAGCCCCACTGTTTGTTATTTCCATGGCTTTCACTGGGTAGGGATTCTGCCGGGGGTCACTGTCCAAGATGTTGAACTTGGACCTGTTTGCCACGTGTGAGCACAAGTAGGAGCAGCTGTCATCTGGGATGCCACGTGCCACGGAAAAAACTGCCACAAGTCCATCTGACAGGCCAGCCAGCACCAGGTAGGAGTTCTGTGGGGGAGAGAGAGGCAGACTTGTTTCCCCAGGGAGAAGTTTACCCCTTTTACAATAAGAGTTCCCCATCCAACGTTCCAGATGCCCTGACAATGTCAAAAAAAAGCCATCCATTGCCCCGAAAGCAAACAAAATCCCCCTGCAACAGCATCATTACCTTCAAAACCAAATGAGCCTATGCAATCCCCCTGCTCCCTCCCCCCAGCCCTCCACAGCCCCTCTCACCTTACAGGTGGGAAGAAGGATGGGCTATGCTCTCCACCTCAAAGCCTAACAAACCCAGGCTGCGATACACTCTGAGGCGACCAGGTTTTGTTGATTAAAAACTGTTTTTTGGTGAAAGACGCCCAGCTCATGTGACAAAAATCTTTCAGCCCTACAAGAGACTTCTTTTCCTCCTCCCTTTGCCATTGACAAGAAGCCAGTGCAGACACTGCCGTTTTGGCACCTGCCCTGCTAGCTCTGCTCAGGGTTCTGATCTCTGCTGGCATGTGCCCCCCCCATTTCAAAGCTCTTGGAAGTATCTGACAGCTGAGTGAGCTGCTCCATTTGGGGAACAAAACCAAAGAGTAAATAATAGGAATGTTCCTTTTCTGCCCTGTCTTAGGAACAAAACGTCAGGCTACTGCTGCGGGAAGGGAGACAGGCTGCTGTGCTGCTTCTGACATCCCTCAGCAAGGAGAGCTCACGGAGCTACTGACGATGCTGATCCCAGCAGCCAAGGCACCTGTGGGAGAAGATGCAGTGAATCCCAAGATGCACAGGGATCAGCAACAGAGCACTATGGGATACATTCCCACAGTGCATTGCTCCCACTGTTAATGGTGTCCCCAGTGTTGACATGATCTCTCAACAGAGGGGCAAGTGTGAACACCCTCCGGCAGTGCTTTTTTTCCCGAGCAAAAAAGGTGCTGGAACTCAAGCCCTGCCAGCAGCCTCAGCCCCCATATTCCTGGCGGAGGTGTGTGGTGGGGGGAACCCTGAAGCCCCACACCTGGGAGCTGGCTGGGGTGCGGAGCCCTGGCTGGCAGTCTTTGTCATGGGAACCCCAGCTGATGGGGTGGGGGAGAGAGTAGGGGGTCCCCACAGCTCTGAGGCTAGGAGTCAGCTGGGGCGTGGAGCCCTGCCAGCACCACCAGCTATGGGATTCCCAGCTAGGGTTAAAATAGTGCCGGAAAGCAGCTCCTCTGCAACCCAGCAGAAAAAAGGCCTGCTCTCTGGCAATTTTTGGGTGTTGACAGAAGTAGCCTGAGACAGGCATTATGTGCTTGGAAATCCAAGTGTTCAAGGGCTGCTTAGCTCAAACAAGGAATAAAGCAATAGAGAGGAAGCCGTGCTAGTCTATACACTATCAAAACAAAAAGCAGTCAAGTCGCACTTTAAAGACTAGCAAAATGGTTTATTAGCTGAGCTTTCGTGGGACAGACCCACTTCTTCAGACCATAGCCAGACCAGAACAGACTCAAAACTCAAAATGTTGACTAACTGGTTTGTGGATCTGGAGTGTTTTGATGTCTGTTTTGTGCCCATTGACCCTTTGTCTAAGGGAGTTAGAAGTCTGTCCAATATACAAAGCACCTGGGCATTGTTGGCACATGATGGCATATATGATGTTAGTAGAGGAGCATGGCACTTTGTGTCAATGGGCACAAAACAGACATCAAAAAACTCCAGATCCACAAACCAGTTAGTCAACATTTTAATGGAATGGGGCATTCTGTCAATGACCTAAAGGTATGTGTGTTACTGAAAAGGAATTATCACACCGTTTTGGAAAGGGAAACGGCCGAGCTGGCTTTTATATTCAAATTCGGCACATTAACACATGGTTTAAATTGTGATGGGAACTTTCTGAGTCACCATAGGGGCTTGTCTGCATACTTGGCTCAATCTAATTCTTGTCCTTCCCCCCACCCCTCCACTCTCTGATTTGTTCACCTTGATTATCTTTTTCTGATTTGTCCTCCTTGCTTACTGTTTTTGGTTCTCTGTGCCTTAAATATTGAGTCTGTTCTGGTCTGGCTATGGTCTGAAGAAGTGGGTCTGTCCCACGAAAGCTCACCTAATAAACCATTTTGCTAGTCTTTAAAGTGCTACTTGACTGCTTTTTGTTTTGAAGGAATAAAGCAGTGTGGGGCTTCTACTGGGGTGCCACTCTGACAAAGCAGAATGGTTACCGAACCTTGGCCCAATACTCTGCACACTGCTGCACTGCCACTGGCTACTCTGACAAGCATGGCTCATCTAGATAAGAGTCCACATGAAGGCTGCACGACTGGGGCTCAAGCCTACATTGTACATGTATGGAGATGGCGGCAGAATTTACAGAGAACAGGCTGACAAGCACGTTGGAGAATTTGAAGGTACTTATAAAAATACCCTTTGTTTAATGAATACACACAGCTGTGGCAACTTACAGCACAGTGAGCAACTTGCATGCTATGCAGCTTTCATCACAGCCAAAACATAATGCTCTGTACTGAAGTCATTCTCAACCCAAGAACTCCTTCCTGTAGCACCCAAATTCAGACACCAAATTATGCACAGTGCAGATAACACTATAACACTGCTCTAGGGCAGAATGCTCAGAGCATAATGAAACAGCTACCAAGTAAGAGAGAACATTATGACTTGTCAGACCTTCTGCTTGGCCATGTCTTCCCAACCACACCAAAAGCCCACAGGACAGCAGTTAGAGGACAGGGAAATGAGTTTCCGGGGAAGCTGACTCATTATGCAAACACTCTCCCTATGTCTTGGCTCCTCAGTCTGTGAAACAGAATAATGCTCGCTTCCCAGGAGATGGGGAGGTGGGTTTTTCCAGTGTATCAGACTGTAAGAGGTGTCTATCCCAGGTGCTTGGTGTGCGTCAACACTTCTTTATCCTATTGTGTGTAAACCAAACCCAGCAGCCAAACTTCCCCATACAAAAGAGAAGACCAGCTAGACCCTGACAAGAATCTTACCCTTTCTGGGTACCAACCCTCAAACCAGGAACCTTGCATGGTATAAAAATGCAATTTGCAGCATGGCCCAAATGTCATCAAATTTAGTCGAATTCAGACCAGGGTCAAAGGCCTTCCCAAAGAACCTCCTGCCACGTGTAACTAAGAAATTCTAACCCAAGCACCCTCACAGATCTTAGCTAATCACACAGGGAGAGGGGCAAAGAAGTGGGGCATAGACCATTTAGGTTTTAAGAGGCCAAAAATCAACATCAGTACACATAACCTAAAGGGGAACAAAAAGACATTTGAGTAACCCATCACTTAAGGGACATTGGGAACTGCAACTGGTGAGCCTGTGAAAGTTGGATCCCCTGGCTTGGTTGGCTGGAGATGCTGGTAACTTTCTGCGAGTATTTATGTGAGTAAGAAAGCTGCTTAGACAAAGGTTGTAACTCACCAAGATTAAGGTCTAGTCACCTGAAAGCATGTTTCATTTTGTTTTGCTTGTAACCAGACCTCTCTTTTTTCCCTTTGGCTAAGTGTCACTTAGATGTCTGATCTTTGTCAACAAACCTATTCTTGTTTTGTTACAAAACCATATTGATGCTGTGTATCAAAAGTGAAGTGCGAGTCTTCAGCTAACCTGATTGCTACCTGCAAGACCAAGTTTATTCTGGCAGTCCTGAAGAGTCTGGTGCAAGGCGGACACGCTGGTGCACCAGGGAGCTGACACTCACTCCTGCTGAGGCAGAAGGAGAATTCAGTACCTCACAGTGCTGGGGGTCCCAGATGTCACAGAAGGCCATTGTATATTAAAGAGTTTTGATGGGAAATTTTCAGCCAGTTCAACTAGCCACATTTTAGCAGGCGTTAGTGGGACAGTGAAAGCTATTCCCTGACCTTTCATTCCTTTTGCCTGCCCACCCCCTGCTCTGAGTCACTGTTAGGATCTTTTAAACTACTACCTAGCTAAGCACGTTGGAAGAAGACAATTTGCCTAGCAAGTGCTATATTTCCTTTAGCTTCGCATCATAACAGCCTGTTTGATCTCCTTGGTTAGTGTCAGCTACAACAGAACAAAACAAGGTAACTTGCAGATTCAGTGGACCAGCTTCTTGCTATGTATAACTCAGCATAACTCCACTGGAGTCAACACAGCTGTGCCAGCTATACAAGCTGAGGACTGGGACCAATATATCCCAAGGAATATTACAAAACACATAGACTTCCTTAACTCAGCCACCGAGGAGGCAAATTCAAGCAGCCATTTTGCCACAGTATGACTCAAGAGTTGGACATTAAACCTGTTTTATTCAGGCATGAGACTGCCCCCAACACTTTGGAAAGCAAGACATGAGAATTCCTGCCTGAAAAAGGGGCCTGAACCACATTTGTTACTGCATGTCCTGAGGTTAGAGCACTGGCCACTTACTATGCAGGTGCAATGAAAGCCACATGCTCACAAAGGCTATCCACTTCATTGGTGCTATCAAGGCACAAGTGTGTTGGGAGGTGGGGGACATAAGGTAGATGTAAACCTCTACCTTATACCCCGGGACAGGGCACTCCATATTCTTTGTTGGGAATATGCTCATGACTATGAATATGACACAACTGGTCTATATTTTATACAAAATACATCATGTGAAATATCGTTGGATGGCTGTAATCAATGGAATATGATTTTCACATTTGCATGCATGTATTTTCCCCATATTTGAAGTTAGAAATATAAAGCTGTCTTACTAAGGCAGTTGTGCTAAGTGAGGCCCATAAGTAATACGCACAGAAATTAATGGCCCAATATTCAGGATGAAGATCTGTGTATAGATTTGTTTTTCGTGTAAGCCTGGGAAAATGGTGAGTCCTACCAAGACGTGGTCATGTTACCCGATGGTGGGATCCATCTTGGATGCTGTATTTTTCCACAAGAGCAGAGGGAAAGGTTAGATGGAACACAGCAAATTCCCCCTTTTGCAATATCTATTTAAAGGCTGGGAGTGAGGTAATCCAGGTCATCAGTTCTCCACGGCTACCACACCCTAGATGACTGCCAGAAACAACCAAGACTAAATTGGAGAAAGGAACTGGACCCAGGCTGGAAGGATATCTCGTCAGTGAAGATAATCAGAACAACTTTTAGGGTGAGATACTGTATGTAATTATTTTTTTTTGGTGTCTTAAGCTTAGCTTGTAAGTTCTGTTTTACTTTGTTTAATAACTGGCGGTGGCCCTGACCCCTGGAAGCAGGCTGGACTGCAAGACAGGGTTACTAGAGTACCCAGTCTATCAGGAAAACCATGCTCAGTGGGGTCTTCACACATCAGATGACAGTCCCAAGGGGGTCCTGACCCGTCACAATCTCCCAATCATGATATCAAAAAAGTGACCAAACTCAAGGAGCTCAGCAGCCTCCATCAATGTTAAGTAACTTTCTCAGAATTCACTTTTGACATTTTAGCTGAGAGAAGAGCCAACGAAAACACAGAAACAAAACTGCATTGGAACCCTCTGGCCAGCCAGAAGTTTAGCTGTGCCAGTGAGAATGGCCTCCTAATGGGGGCGTGTGCTGTATTGTACAGCAGACAGAATGTGCCTGTTCCAAGACAGTCCGGTCTCACAATTACAGTACAGTGCAGTGTTTAAAGCCTCTGGAAATCATGAGGTACCAGGTAAATTCAGCACTCAAACACAGACTTTGTCCCTCCCCCCATCTAATTCCCTTCTGGCACAGAAGACTTCAGCAGGCTACAACCTTTACGGGCAACTTTTTTTTCGTATGTTCTCGGCTCTAATAGAGAGGCCAAGTCCTGACATGCGTTCAAACCTCTCTCTCGCTTTTTTGTTGTGAAAATATTGGAAACAGACAGGAAGGTAATTTTCTTTTTGGGGGTCTTGAGGATTTTATTGTTATGCGGTTATAATAATTGATCATAAAAATTAACCAGCAAAATTACACTATTAATTCTTCTGGTTGTTTTTTTTTTCTTTCTTTTTATTCTTTTCTGAGGGGGAAAGTTTATTTTCTGGGCTTTACTCTGCTACGTTCAAGTATCTATGATGTTTCCTTTGGATGAGAAAAGAAGCATGGGAAGCTATTCTTTTGGATCTGTCTTCTCAAATACAGCCAGTTAAAAGTATTTATTTCCCTTATGAGCAAAATCCCAGGGCCTTGATCTGACTGCATGTTACTTCAGGCTTCATCAGCTAGCTGGCTCTTGTGCTTGGAAAAGGCTTATGTTCCCATCGGCCTCAGTGAAAGTTTCTTTTCTCCACTGGATTATTTTCAGAGGGTCATTCCGTACTGCAAGCTCAGCAGCTTAATACGCTAGGCCTTATGTGTCTCGCTTAGCAAAATCTTCAAATCTTGTAAATGGTTTTGCTTCTTATAGACTTTCTTATAGCACTTCCTCCTGATTATTGGCCTGGCCACACATAGATAAGTGTCCACACAAAGGAGCAAAAAGCCCTACAAAGATTTCTGCTCAAAAGATTGATTTGGTGGCAAGGGGGCAGAGACTGGGGACTCAACATTATTGTAGGGCCTTGAAACATTTGCTGCATTCATTAGACATATCACAACTGGGAAAGAGAAACCTGGAGACCCGAGACCCCCTAGAGTTGTAATCAGTGTGAAAGTGGAAACTCTCAAAATGACAGGCACGTTCTCCTTCTTTGGACAAAATGCAAGACAGCAGGAAAAAGGCAAGTGACATGTGAGGCACCAAACATCATAGGCAAAAATTGTATCTTTGGGAACCAGAAAAAACAACAGCATCCTGGGGTGAAATTAATTCCTGTGCGAGCAACAGGTCTGTGCACCCTGTAAGTAAATCCAACTTACACCTTGCTTCAGAGGGTGAAGTGGGAAGTAAACAGTGCACATTAATTCTGCACTATCCCTCAGGGATACTTCTCACCAACTATACAGCAGTCTGAGCAATTGAGTCAGAAATGCACAGTAACACAGAATGGGGACATCATAAAATAACCCCACACAACCTCATTACCACTGTGAAAACTGTTCTGTGCAGTTGTAGACACAGTATGCTCCTTAGTTGTATGCATAAGCTTTTAGGTAATTAGAAATGTTGAAAATAAATGGATGATAATGGGACTTTTTTACTCTAGATTGTTACAGGTAAAACTGAGGATAATTTAATCAATCAGAACTTGAAATGTCACCAAAAATAAGGCTAGTAGCTCTATGTCACATAATGCCTCCCTTTGTTATGATTAAGGAGACAAAATATCCTAGCTTGCCTTTTTGTTGTATACAAATTCCTAACGTAAGGTAAAAAGGGCTGTTGCTAATGCATAGGAGATACATATGCATGTATACGCTGCATGCATGGAGGTTGTCCAGTCAATGTGCACTTAAAATAAATGCTGAAGTCCTACATTAAGAATTAACTGATACCCATTCTAAGCAATCGGTCAGTTCCCTCTATCCCATTTTCTCAGTAACTTACACTATTTTTTCTAATGATAAGGTGGGAAAGCATTTGGAAAGGTTCAGTGGAAAGAAAGCAGGTGTATTTCAATTACTTCCCCAGCAAGTTCTGAAGTGCTGTTTCTATACCTCAGGTTCTCCCCTGTGCCATTTTCAGGCCTCTGTGCTCCCTGGCGTGAACGCAGAGACCTGCAAACTGCTCTTTTGGCTCTGCCCACAAGTTTTAATGTAGAGGAGTTCACAGCAACATTCCCTCGTTATGTAGAGGATAGTGAGAAACATTATTCTGGGGTCCTGGTTCCTTAAGATTATTATTTAGTTTCACTGATATCCTTTTCCAATTCTGAGAAACATTCCTCTTTACCTTTTTTACAACAGGCACGGCTAAGAAACAGCTCACAGTAGCCGGAGTGTCTAATCCCTTTTGTGGAGTATTTAAAGGACACATGCCTTGTAAGCTATATATATAAATCTTCTGGTCCTGCAAATGAAAAAGAGCAGATTAAATTAAGTTTAATTCAGTAATAATTCAACTTACCCAATTTTCATGTTGTCAGATAAACTGTTCCAAATTTGTCTCCTATAAATCCATCCAATTTGTATATCTAGAGATCAAAAATCTTAACTTTGGATTTAATTTAGTTCTTTTTTGGACAACTTTTAATTTAAGGGTCCTCTCCCTGGTGTTTTGTTTTGGCTTTCTGTGATCCATACTGGTCAGAGAGGCTTGCCTGGAATCCCCTTAAAGTGTGTGAGACCCAATGCTATCTGGCAGTACAAGGATCAAATTTTACCAAATCTGCAATCAGGTTAAAAAATATGATTGACTCCACACATAGTTCACATCTATTAGCATTGGTAGGGAATTTTCTCATAGGAAAATTGAATACATATATTCTTTTGGTTACTTTGCTGACCGGAACCAAAATTTCTCATTTTTCAACATCAGACTGCACCTCCTGTGGGGTTGCACTGGTTTAAAGGAGTTGTAATTTAGATGCTTCACGCCTCCCACCCTGCTCTGTGTGCTGGGCCTTGTGGTTGCACGGCAGCTCCCATGATGCACGGCAGTTTTCTTTCTCACCAAGCTGCAGGATGCCTCATTGGAGATATAGTCCAGCCAGGGAGCCCAGCCCATACAAAAGATTGAAGGCATGAAAAACCAGAATTACGGCACTGAGGAAGCTGGGTGGCACCATAAGGAGACAGATGTAGTCTAATGTTGAATTCACTTGAAGTAAATATTTTAGTTTTTGAGAGGTAGCCGTGTTAGTCTGTATCTTGGAAAAACAAACGAAAAAAGCAGTCCTGTAGCACCTTAAAGATTTTATTTTTACATTTTTGATTAAAATGAAACATTTTGACATTCCCATAATGAGGTTTTATTTCTGCTTGAACAAAAACTAAATAAAACAAAAAGTAGTCCTGTAGCACCTTAAAGACTAACAATATTATTTATTTGATGATGAGTCTTCGTGGGACAGACCCACTTCTTCAGATTCTCCAGATCCAAAGAAGTGGGTCTGTCCCACAAAGACTCATCATCAAATAAATAATATTGTTAGTCTTTAAGGTGCTACAGGACTACTTTTTGTTTTATTTAGTTTTTGTTCAAGCAGAAATAAAACCTCATTATGGGAATGTCAAAATGTTTCATTTTAATGAAAAATGTAAAAATAAAATCTTTCAACCTTCACAAATTTAAACCTTTCTGTGCTTTTTTTTTCCCTGCAAAATGTCCATATTTTGACGTTCTGACGCAATTCAGGACACGTAAAATGTCACAATAGCAGAATTAGCTGCGGGATACAAATCCAAATTTTCACTCAGCTCCAATGTCATACATATACAACTAGAGTTGGTTGAATCACCTATTTCAAATAATTCACCCTTTTTCGATTTGCGAAGCTCTGACTTTTAGGAATTCAAGCTGTTCAACAGTTCTGCAGTTTTTATAAGAACATTTTTGTTTTGTATCAGAACCTGGCTGCACTCAAAATGGTTCTGTTTGAAGAGTAAACAGGGACCTAGAAGAGATATATCCACTTTGCTGTCTGGAGAGTTAGGCACTTATTTGCCATGGACCTTTAACTCCCTTTAGCATCTTTAAAAATCCCCAGCCTCAATGTCTTTTCTTCCAGTGCTGTTCCTTATCACTTTCAGACAGGACTTTCGACCTGATAGAATCCCTCAGTACTGATGCACTATAAGCTGGGACAGTTTTATGGTGAACTGCTGTTGTTTCCATGTTTCATTCAGAACAGCAGAACCATGGTCTTGGAACCAGTCAGCTCTAGATTCTAGCTCAATAACAGGTGGAAACAATACACCAGTGAGAGAGCAGATGCAAAGTTTGACTGCCCATCTGAGACACTCATTGTCATGCTAATTCTCTGAGCTTTACATTAGTAGTTTACTGTGCTAAAATACCATGTTTGTGTTGAACATACATGAATACAGATTTTTCCAGTAGCACAACGAAGCGCAGCCAAACGACAAGAAGAGAGGTGAAATATGGGATAACATTTACCTCAGTGGCAGTCCATAGTGCACTCTGAACTTTTAACTGGCAGCATAACTTCATTCCTGGGCAGCTCATTCTTTCCACTTCTATGAGTCCTTTCTCTGTGTTCACTACCGTGTAGTTTCTGAAAGGAGCAAATGCAATTTGTTAGATCAGCGGTGCCAATAGTAAAACAGTATTAACAGGCAGGTGCAATTAATGTGTTTGCACAATTTGGAGATCACTTAGTATTTTTGGCCAGGTCACATATACTGTCAGCTCTTTAGCTATCCATCATCTTGCAGATGAAGAAAATGCTCAATTTTGGGGGAGAGAGGAAATATTGTCGAGACAAATTAAGACACTTAAAAGTTCCTTCTACTATTAACTGTTTTCTAATCAAGAGGGAGACATGCTAGTCTATATACTATCAAAACAAAAAAAGTAGTCAAGTAGCCCTTTAAAGACTAACAAAACAAATTTGTTAGTCCTTAAAGGGCTACTTGACTACCTTTTTGTTTTGTTTTCTAATCATATTCCAACTACTGTCTTGTTACTCTGATTATTTTGTTAGCTAAATGAAAGGGAAGTGACAGAATAAGAAAGACTGAAGGTCCTTAGCATGGAAAAGTAATTTTAAAACACTTGATTAATTAATATTTTTGTGAATAAAAGCAGCATGTTTCTTTAACTATGATTTGTGGGGGTCACATTTTTATGGGTTTTTGAACAAACCCTGGGCATTCACAAATGTGTCTGTGAATCTCAGAAGCTGCATCCATTTTAGCATAAGTAGCTGTATGTTCTGAAATGTGTACCAGAGGTGCATAACTCCTTACTCACCTGTCTAACAATCAGGGAGCAGAAATAAATACTGTACAGCTTAAGCAGTGAACCAAATGGCATGAATGACAAATAGTGAAAGCAAACAGTTCATGACTAACAGAACCAAAATTACTTACCTATACCATTTGGCAAATACTTGCTGAAAGCGAATACCTTCATAGAAAATCTGGATCAGCTCATAAAATAGTTCCATCAGCAGTACGAGGCATGTTCTTAAATCCAATATCAGAATCAGATCCAATTCAGCAAAGCATTTAAGCACTTGGTTAAGACCATCCCTATTCAGTAAAAAACTTAAGTATATACTAAACATAAAGTATTAAAATAATTGGATTTAAGCACAGGCATAAGTGCTGTGCTGAATAGGCATGGAATGCTGAATTGGTCCCTCTGTTACGAAAGGCTTAGTGTCAGATGGTCTCATTAGTAAAAGGCGATCTTATCTAGTCTGATGTGCCAATACCACATCCTGGGTTTGTTACAGTTCCTGACCTTGACCCGATAATAATTTGAAGCTCAGCTAAGCTCTGTAATACTCTTTACTTAAAGCAGTCTGGGATATTATGTCTTTTTGGAAGTGCTCCTAATTCACTTTTACCTTCCTTCCTTACTGCCTCCACTAGCATGAGTGCTGACATGGAAAGAGTCTATATTAAATCAAGGACGTATCAAAAAGGATGAAAAGGATAAAAACAAATAAAGCCTCTACCTGGTGTCTTCCTTCCCATCCCAGAATACCACAGTGTACTCTTGTCCTTGGGAAGAGAAGAAGGAAGACTGCTTCCCACAAGACAGCATGTACATGAAAGTAGCAAAGGTAGGATCTTTCATCTGTGCTACAACAGAAATGGCCAATGGACGCTGAAAGACAAAACCCATACCTTGAATGGCAGATACAAAACAGATTCTTTTGCAGCTCACGAACGAACAATACATTCATAATAGTTAGTGTTTATTATATCTATAGCTTCACAGTCTGGGGATCTGAAAAGAACCTAAGGGAGGTATGTACCCAAATATGGACCCAAATTCCTCACACTTCTTTCAAAACCCTGTCCCACAGGTATTCCCTGAATTTTGCACTTTGGTGTAAAACCAACATGAATTTCAACAATCCAGGCTGATCTTTCTCCTTCCACCCCTCTTCCACGTTTCCCTCTCTCATTAGGATTTTATCTATGAACTTCTTACGTTTTGAGAATTTAGAAGAGAGAGACACATTCATCACAGAGTATCAGTGTTTGTAAATCAAAGCTCTGCCTAGCCCTTACTTGAAGGACTGCGGCTGCAAAAGTGCACAGTGATTAAAGAAAGATGTAGTGCAGCAGACCCCAAGACAAGTGCACTCAAGTTGCGTGAATCTTGGGTTAACACAACTGAGTGGTGGGGAGCTGGCACCTGGCTCTGGGCTGCCCGCCATTCAGGAGAGCCAGGAAACGGACCAGTGTAGCAGCACTGTTCAGTTTCCACACTCCTGTCAGTGGTGGCCGTGGAGAGCCTGACTCTCAGCTGCTGCCACTGACAGGAGCAGGGAAACAGCTCCCATTAGGAGCGGCAGCCTGACTCTTGCCGTCCCTGACAGAAGTGGACAGCACTGATCAGTTTCCTGTCTCCTGTGAGCCTCAGGGTGCTGGGAGCCAGGCTCCCTGCTCCTGCCACTCACAGGAGACAGGAAACTGTCCAGCACTGCTGTGCTAGTCAGTATCCTGGCTCCCCTTAGTAACGCAAAATTTGACTTACACAGGGTGGCACAGGAATGCAATTCCATGTAAGTCAGGGGTCTACTGTACAGTGTAATCTCCTTTTGTATTTGAAATCCTTTCCTGTCCCATGGCACCATCTTTTCAAAGTTCCTGAATTCCTTCTAGCTGTATTCACATCATGACAAGTCCAAGCTTTTTAGTAATTAAGGGTGGACTCTTGCTCCCCTAATGTCTATGAGAATTTTGCCCTTGATTTCAGTGGACCATCATTTCACCCCAAGAATAAGCATACAGTTGCTCCACACATGGAACCCACACTGAAATCAATGGAAGTTAAATTCCAATTACCCACAGGTGTAAATGGATGGATCTTCACTGATATCACTGGAGTAGTGCCCATTTACACCAGCTGAGGATTTGGACCTTAGCATGTGGGGAGGGGGATGTTGCAGGATGGCCCCAGTCACAAACTGTAGATACATGGTCAAAAAGCATTAATTGTCATCCCCCTTTTGTACCTTTTCTGGCTTAGTGTCCCAACATTCCATCATAAGTGTCTGCATCCTGTGGAACTGCACTTCCCCCGGCTGCCCCAGAATGGGGCGGATCCCTTTGGACAGCTTCTTGGAAATTTGAAGTTGATGTTGTCCAAGCACAGGGCGCTGTCCAGACAATAGCTCATACAGGACCATTCCATAGGAAAACATATCCACCTAAGACAAACATCACACAGGTAAGCACAAAACTCCCCATGGATGAAGTGTAGCTATTGTTTGGAAGGGAACTTTATGGTATTTCTAGACTTTAGGAGAACCTCAACAGCAATGATGGAAACCAAAGAACACACAAACAACCAGAAAGAGGTAATAAAATAAGATCAGCAGCACATTCAGGATATACACAGATGACATGCACCCCTGTGTGGAGGGACTAGGCTTATTCCCCTCATCAGTGTTGAATAGCTCTTAGGCTGGCTACTATGCATAGGATTAATTTCTTCTATAAAGAATGAACTGACCTAAATGAAGAGTCCTAAGAGCTTTGTTCCCAGGGACTCTTCCATGGCACATGGCATTTCCCACCTAGCTGCAGCTGGTGCTATGAATACAGACTCCAGTTTGCATGTGCCTTGCTCTTGTGCTGTGACCAGTTAACACGGCAATGACATGAAAAGCTTCTTCATCAGTGATTCTAGTCAATCAGATCTCTGTTTAGAACAACCTGTTCAGAAGTGGATGCCTCAAGTTAAAATTCCAAAATCCAGAGTTAGGCTCCGAAATCAATGCTCTGATTTTTCAGAGGTGCTGAACACCTGTAGCGCCCACTGATGGGAAGCTGTTGGGCACCTCTGAAAAAATCAAGCTATTTACCTATACGCTCACATATAGCTTCAGGGGCACAACTTCAGGCACCCATTTTTGAAAACCCTGGCTTTAGTCAGCAGTGTGAGAAAAATACATTGGGGCCTTCGTGAGCATCCTTTTCATTGATTTATAGATGAGAATCACAGCACTTCAATGGAAATTTCTTAGTTACCTTTTCATCATACACTATTCGAGGCCTAATCTCTGGGGCTTGGTAACCAGGAGTGCCTTCCACTCCAAGAGCTCCTTCATGGAATGACTGCCGAGAAATCCCATAGTCAGAAAGTTTGATGTTGACATGATCTTTAATGTCTAAGGACCACACTAAAATGTTGTCTGATTTTAGGTCACAGAATATGATGTTCTTCTTATGCAGGTAGGCAAGGCCTGTTGCAATCTGATATGCTATTTTCTGGGTTAGCATATGTCCCAATGGCACAAAGGAAGCCCCTGTCATCAACAAAAAATGCTATGTTTAGTAGAGAAAACTTTCATAAGGATGACAGTTCTTATTATTTTAATCTGAACTAACATAAACAATCTATTTGTTAAAATGTTACTCTGAATGGGATGAACTGCACTGGCACAGTTCGTGTTACTGTAGGTAGAATTCTGTCAGCTTTTTAACCCCTTAATTTCAGCCATTCATAATGCTCCCATAAAAATTAATAGTGGGATAAAACTAGACAAAGTGCTGAAATGGAGATAGGGCCAAGTTATTAAAGGGGCCTCATCCCACATCTGGATTTTATGCCATTAATTTAACAGTGGCAAAATTACAAGTCATAGATTGACATTTAGATCTCTGCATATCTGATTTTCAGGGGGCAAATTGCATGTGCAGTATTAATATAAGATTTGGACACCATATTCCCATTAATTTTAAGGAGTACTGGGCCTATAAATTTCTAGATCATTTTTAAAAGCTGAGTCTTACTGGCAGTTTTCATGAGACCCCAATAAAGTCTCAGCATGACAGGAATTCCATTACTGCCTATCCAACTCGGAAAAAACATTACTTCCTTTTACAGCTCAAAAAATAGCTTCAGGATGGCAGGCCTTTTGCTCACACTGTGACATAAGCATTTCATTATTTTCAAGAAGCAGGTTTGGCTGTTACCTTTGGACTTTCCAGATAACACAGTTGTGAGGCTGCCCAAGGGAGCCAACTCTAAGGCAAAGCAGAGAGGATGGATACTAATCCCAATCAAGGAAACAACGCAAGGGTGCTGCAAGGAGTGGAGCATGCTGGCTTCCTGACGGAACTCGGAGAAGTTCTTCATGGCGTCCATAGCTCGCAAGTGCTTCAGCATGGTATCTAGTAAAACACACAGACCTCTTTTCACTTCAGCAAGCAGCATTGCAACAGGTGAACCAAGCAATGCCGTGTTTATGGTTGTCTTGAAAACTAGAATTGCTTATAGGATTTTAAGAGCTAAGAAAACTACTGCAGGAAGCAAACAATGTCCTTACTTATTCTAATAATGGTGCTTTGGGCCATGCCCTCCTTTGCATGACCTTCTAAAAGGCATTATTACTCTGTCAGTAGCAGTTACGTTAGTGCACTAGGAAGCAACTGGGTATGGGATTTCGAAGGTCTCATAAATGACTTAGGACCATAAGACCCACTAAAAGTCAGTGGCACTCCTGTTCTTCCAGAATGTAAGTGCTTTTGAACATCTCTATTTAAAAACATCACGTGACTATTATATAAAACATAATGGGGAAGAGACATGGCCCCTCTGACTCCACCCCAGCACTGGAGTTGTGCATAATCGCAGCTCTTGTGCCAAGGGAACACAGAAGCCATTCATGGCTAACCTTGCTATTAGCCCTAGTCTTTCCAAAGGGCACATGCAATTGGTGCAGTAGTTGCTATTCTCCATAACCCACAGAGGCACTATATGTTTCCTCTTTGAAGCCAGAAGTGAGCTGAGTCCCTGAGGCTCTAGACTGGCCTTCCAAGGGCAATGATGGAAGCCCTAGGACTTGAGATCTCAAATTAAACCAGCTAAAGCACTGGTAGGCTCATCATTCTAGCCCCCATGGGACTGACTGTATGATCTAACTGACTTGCCTGTGCTTAACTGCGAGGACTTGCTATCGGTCCCAGTGAAAGGAGCACCTCAGAGACCGTGCAGATTTTGTAAGGTATGACAACTGAGTAACAGTACTTTTTGTTATGGCAGAGGTCCCTTTGAGCCAAGTGCAAGATGCTGTATGGACATATGAGAGACCATCCTGCCCCAACAGTCTGATGGTCTATATGGAAAAGACACAAGAAGTATCATCATCCCATTTTACAGGTGGAGAACAGAGGTACACATTGATCAAATGACTTGGCCAAGGTCACAGCTGGAAACTGAGGGCAGCTCTCTTGAGAACTAGCACAGTGCCTTGTCCATGAAACCAATTCTGCACAACAGGATGGCTCAGGCTCGGAGAATCATGAGGAGGATGTATTAGGGAGAAAAGTGAGATTCTGTCTTCTCCCCCAAACTGAGGCTCTGTCTTGTCAGAGCCCCCAGTCCCCAGCTGGCCAGTGCATGAAAGACTGAGAATCCAAACCTGGACCCCAAATGCAGAAGTGCATCATGTGCCAATGACTATCAGCCTGGCTTCTGTTCTCCATTTCTTATATATGTTTTCATAGGGGATGCCTACACTGCACAAACCCCCCACAGCAACGTGTCTCAGAACCTGGGTCAAATGGCTCGGGCTCATGCTGCAGGGCTCGACATAGCAATGTAGTTCAGGCTGAGACTGGAGTCTGGACTCCAGGACTCTCTCCCCACAACGAGTTTCAGAGACCAGGCTCTGGCCTGAACAAGGACATCAACAGTGCTATTATTAGCCTTGTAACACAAGGACTGTAACCCCAAGTTAACTGACCCAAGCTGTGAGATTTGCTGCAACAGCTTTCATAACTTTTCTTGCTGTGGAGATGTATCTGTAAAGACTTTCTTAAAATACATCTATCTTCCTTTTCTTACAAGTTTTGCTGTACACTGGAAAGCTATATTTAAAAAGAGGCCGTCAGTCCTTAGCAGACCAAAGACGATTCAATCATAGTTCACAAATTCACTGTGGACAGACCATATTTAACAAACGTAACCCCACACGCATTCTGTGCACTGTACCTGTAGCTGAATTAGGAGAACTCTTGCATTTCTTAATGTGATATCTCTTCACCGCCACTGGTTTTCCTTGGTATTTTGCCTGATATATAATGGTTCCACTTCCACCCTGGCCAAGAACATCGTTTTCATTTTCACTGTATTCTAGTTTACTATTTTCCAGAAATAGTCTGCCAGAAATGTAAAATATAAATCTTTAAAGGAACTGTGATTTGCAAATTTAATGTGATTTTTTTCACACTTTTAAAAGACTATCATCTCAATAAAAGTTTTCACTGAGAGGACTGCACAAGTTGCTGTGTTGTTAGATATTTTAAAGGCCAGTACACATGGATTTGTTTCTCACAAGGAAGAAAGATGTGGGCAAACCTGCAAAATGGGGAGTTTACTGAGTTGAATGTAGGTCACTGGCAACCAACAAGATTCTGAAAGCCAGCAAGGATCCATTTCTAAGCTGATGAGGAAAATCCAGCAGATATGGACAATGCATGGCCAGTTTTACAGGTTTTTACTTCCTCTGCTTTCCAGCAGAACTGGACTGTGTGCTGAAAAATGATTGTTCTAACCAGCCTGCTTTTACCAGACAGGAATTCATTTACACACCCTCCCAGAGAAAGCGTTTACAGCCTCTCTGACATCAAACATTTCCATATGCCTTGATGGACTCGTCAAATAGAATTCTAACAAATAAAACTCCTTATGAGGGCTTACATGCTGCAGTGCTGGCAAATTTACCCAGAATGACCTACTAAAACTACCTGGAGAAAGGAACACTGGCTACTAAAATTATTTATTTGACAGGCTTACGCGACTCTGCGCAAATATTGGGAGCTCAGACAGCAGCTGGTTAGAGTCTTCAGAGCTCTGCACCATACCCAGTAGACAGATCTGAGTCATAGAGACAGTATGAGCCATTAGGGACACAGGACTGCTGTCTAAATGCCCAGATGCCCTGATGAAGGACCTTCAGACATTTATTCTCTAATTAGCAAGAGTGGATTCTTCACTCTTTGGAGCCCACTGTGTGTCTGTCATACATATGGGGGACAACTATCAACAGAGACATACACAATGTTTGCACTAGGACCAGGAGAATGACAGCTGATTACAGTCTTAATGAAAAGGCAGAACTCAGCTTGGTTTCATTAAAAGGGGCAGGGCAATAATTTCAACGGCTGGCTAGAGATTTCACATCAAATCCAGGTGGAACTTTGCAGCTTAGGATCAATTTGCTTTAAGCATGTGTGCTCCCTTATGTCCACAATTGAGCTCCATGAACCAAAAGCTAATATTACAGAATAGGTGCAATGTGAAAGTTATACGAAACTCTTATAAATTTAATCTAAGCATGAGAATAAAAATGTCTACTTCTTCCTTAAATCTGACCCTAGATTCTGACTCTTCTTCCCTTCCAGCCCATAAAGCATATAATAGCATTGATGAAGACATCCAAGGTCATGTATACCAGAAGACACAAAATGGCCTCCTAACTGTCTTCACAGATTGACTTAACAATCAATCAGGTTCTCCTTGTGCCTTGCCTCATAGGCTGAAACATCTCAATCATAATATTGTTAATGAAATGAGTTCTTGTGAGTGAGTCCGGCGCTCAGCTCCTTTACTGGAGATGCCCAGAAAAAAAACACTACATCTGACGGCATGTGGAAGCCTAAATCCTTTCATTACTGAAAGGGCCTCACAACTCAAAATTAAATGGGTTCCTTCTACTTCAACTTCCTTTTCTTGTACAGTAAAAGCTTTATCATCTGGCACCCTCAGGGAACTGGGGATCATGGATAATAAAATGTGCCGATATTCAAACTGGAGCTGGCATCTGGCTCTGCTTTGCCTCCCAACTGGGCAGTGGGTAGCAGGCTCTGCTCTGTCCCCCAGCCAGGCAGTGGTCGGCTAGCTGGTCCCGTGGCAGCTGGCTGTAGCATATCAGTTAATGCAATTTGCCAGTTGTCTGGGTGCTGGATAATTGAGCTTTTACTGTATATGTTTTGGTATGCAATGCATCAGACATTGGTTAGAAATTCCTATGCAGCTTAGAATGGCCTTTGAGTCCAGATGAAAGGTCTGTCAGACAGGGAGATAGAGATGCACGTACAGAAAATCATTCCACATACAGAATGCTTATCTAATCCCCAACTTGGCCCTGCAAAACCTTTTGATAGAACACCTCACTTTCTAAGTGACCTGCTTGACAAGCTTGGGAAAGAAACTTGCCTATCCACTATCCTTTCGAAGACTTTCTTTCCTGTCTTCAATGCTCCAACACAAGGAATAGTAGGAATGGGATAGGATTGGGTTGGAGAGAGTGAAAAGCATGAGGAAAAGGTAAAGCTTGTGTTTGGGTAAAAAGAGAAGAGGAATCAGGGAAAAGCAATGAAGCAGAAACCACAGGGTATATATGAAGGAGATAAAGGCCTTTACTGAAGAGTTCAGCTTCACTTAAAGGGATAAGGAAAAAATTGTGCCAGTGGTACTTTTCTTTTCTTTTTTCAAACCATCATTTCTCTCAGCCTCATTCATTATTAGGTTTGTAAAATGCATTAGTAACTGAGAATATGATCCATTAATCAGAGGATTAACTTTTCCCTGAAGTAATGGGAAAAGTAACCGAGAATAGCTTTTAGGGGAGCAAGGTCTAGGATTTTGGTCTCTGTATAAACTTCAGGAAATATCATCATTTCCTATAGCAGATTTGATCTGATGCCCACTTTTGCTAGGTCAAATTTGCTTTCGACAGCAAAAGTGCTTTAATTTTCTCAAGGACGGAAACTGCACTATCCAAGCCAATTACAGGGCACAGGAGTCAATCCTCCTAGAGAAGTAGTTAAATCGTTTAAAGTTTCTGTCTGGGACAGCAAGACTTTCTGTAGAGTCCAGGACTCCTGCAGAGGAGGGAAAGTCTCTCTGAATCACAGCCAAAGCCCCAGAATCTGCTGCGGGTGCGTGTGTCCTATCATCCCGCAAGAGCAGAAACTGCAACTTGAGCAAGCGTCACAAAGAATGGATGGATGTTTATAATTGTTCACTGGGAACAGTCTGAAGAAATTTGTTGTACACAGGCTGTGTAAGGGCTAAAGGTTGAAATTAGCTAATTTCAATAATCCACTCATGTCTTCCAAAATAACACTCCACCTCTGACAAAAATGAATTTTGGGGAAGTTTTAATACAAGTCTGAACACTGTAGCTGATGCCCAAATCAAAATGTGCCCAAATCACAGGGATGTTGAAATGCCTTTGGGATGGGCACTTTGAAGCACTCTATATTATTAGCGCACTATTAATAATCTGCCATTTTATACATAATAAGGGTCCTGAATGAAATATTTTGCACCATGTCCTGGCCAGAATATGCTATTAAGGACAGTAGAGAATAGGATCTCTTTTAAAAAGTGATTTCCACATCATGCCACAGGAATATCAGGAGACTTTACAAGGTGATGAATCAGATACTGACAGCACATAGTGACTGTGTAAGCAAATGTAATGACCATGTAAGGCAGACTAAGCTAGGATACGATGACATAGCTTGGAGTCATGGTAGATGAATTTTTTTTCACATCAAGAGTCAGTATAGACGTCCAGTAGAAATGAGCTGGAACAAATGCAAACAGAATTATTCATAGAAATTTTGAAGTCCAATCAATGACTGTCAAGTAACATTACCTGGCTGGAAAATCTGTCATGAAGAGCTCTGGGACCAGCTCTTGTAGAGGAACTGGGACGTCACGGTGACAAGGACATACGATACAATCCTGTTCTATAGCAGTCAGAACACAATCCTCCATGTTAAAGTATTGCTCAGCTTCCAGTTTATCAGGTGGCTCATCCTCCTTTGCTCTAGAAGTTGCGCAGATATGGCATGGGACATACTGTTCCATTAGCAAAGTCCCGTCACTCTCTGTGGCAGTCAGTGCTACAAATTATAAAATAATAAAAGACATTGAACAGCAGTGTCCAGTACACTCATCCGCATGAAATCCTTGCTTGCAAAGTCCCAGGTGCTCATGTAATCCCTCATGTGACCAAACTGGTGAGAGCAGCTCTTCTAGTTTATCAGCTGTGATAAAAAGTACCTATTTGTCAAAAACACAAAGGCAGCAAGGGCAGCGTTGGATGGACACATGCTCCAGGATGGTGACATAACTTAAGAAGTCTGGCAGTTTTTCATTCAGTTCTTCATGCACCAAAAATAAGTAACCCACAGGGAGTGCAAATAATTTTTTCAGCATGATAGAAATTTTAAAGTTTATGGATAGGAAAACCTTTTTATGAAAGTAACAGAGAGGAAGCTGTGCTAGTCCATACACTATCAAAACAAAAAGCAGTCAAGTAGCACTTTAAAGACTAGCAAAATAGTTTATTAGGTGAGCTTTCGTGGGACAGACCCGCTTCTTCAGACCACAGCCAGACCAGAACAGACTCAATATTTAAGGCACAGAGAACCAAAAACAGTAAGCAAGGAGGACAAATCAGAAAAAGATAATCAACCTTCTCTGTGCCTTAAATATTGAGTCTGTTCTGGTCTGGCTGTGGTCTGGAGAAGCGGGTCTGTCCCACGAAAGCTCACCTAATAAACTATTTTGCTAGTCTAAAGTGCTACTTGACTGCTTTTTGTTTTTCTTTTTATGAAACGTTTCTTCATGGCTTTAGCTAGCCACGCTTCAGAAAGATGGAGTCCATTGTAGTGAACAAAAAGGAATAAGAATCAAGTCTGTCCCTTTACAGTTCCTTCCTCCTTCTGACTCTGCTTTAGCCAGAATGAAGCAGACAAGAAATCAGAGAGACAGTTCCCAGGAGTTATGGGCCGAAGCAGTACTTGTTTTGACAGACTCTATCATAGATATTACTTTACTGCAGGGCTTCTGAACCTCTGAGTTAGAGGCTTGTGACCAGCCACAATCTGAGGCAGTATTACTCACAGCTCAGTGATTCAGGAGACAAATTAGCAATCAGCATTTCCCAAAAGAGCCACAGTTTTGTGAATTTGTTATTTCATTTGCTATGTTACTATATATTCCTATTTAAATGCCATGACAGGCAAAAATTTTAGTGTGTATAAGTCTCGTAGCAAAATAACTGACCAAATAATATTAATTTTTTGACTACAATAGGCTAATAACACAATAAAAGCACCCCGATTCTGACTGGTTAAAAATTAAACCACACATTTTAATATCATGTGCCTCAAAGAACGGCAGGAGACACATTAAAGAGCCACTTATGGATGATAAGCCTCAGGCCAGCTATCACTAGTTTGAAGTGAAAGTTCCAATTCACAAAAGGCAGAGGGAAAAAGAAATTTCCCCTTGTCATGCTATGGTGGATTCTAGCTGAACTGGAAATCACAGAACACTCCCCCAGAATGCCATGAAATGCTGAATGGACTAGGTCCTTCCAGCTGAGTATGCCAGATTCCAGAGCAGTTAGTGAATGAAGGTTCCTCTCCCCCTCAGCCACAAAGAGCACTGTCAGGCTGTGGCTACACTAGCGCCCCCCTTTTGAAAGGGGGATGCTAATGAGGCGCTGCCATGAATATGCAGTACCTCATTAGCATAATAGCGGCCACACGTTTCAAAAGTGCCGCTTTCAAAACGCACGCCACCGGTGTAGATGGGGCCTTTCGAAAGGACTCTCCAGATTTCAAAAGCCCCGTCTTCCTATTTGGTTTTGTGAAGAAGGGGCTTTCAAAATTCAGGGGTTCCTTTTGAAAGGCCCCTGTCTACACCAGCAGTGTGCATTTCAAAAGTGGCACTTTCAAAATGTGCACGGCCACAATTATGCTAATGAGGTGCTGCATATTCATAGCAGCACCTTATTAGCATCTGCCGAAATAGCTCATTAGCATCCTCCTTCTAGTGTAGCCACAGCCTCATCGTTTTAGAATGCTAATCAATTTGTGGTTCCGATAGTTCTGTTGTCTTCAGTCCAAAAAGGAACAAGAATTCCTCCTCAGACAATTGGAGGCACAGGGCAGGGGTAGCAGACATGTGCCTTGTACGTTGTTGAAAGGGGTCAACAAGTGTTGCTGGATGGGTTATTGGTCTGCCTTTTTATCCAAATGGACCATTGACTTGCATCCTCCATTCATCATTCCATATCCAAATACGATTCTTTGGGATTGAGACATGGCAGTTGCCCTGTGCTGTCAGAGGAAGGGTTAAAAATAGCCCTAGAAGATGGTTGTCCTGAGAGCCAATTGGGGGAAAAGGACTGTGACAGCCAATCAGAGCCCAGGAAAGCTATACAGAAGAGATGGCTAGCTAGGGTGAGCAGACACTCTTGCTTCAGCCCTGGAGGGAGAAGGACCTAGCTGTCTGCTAGAGCTGGGTACCATGGTGGGGAGGGGCAGAGTGAGCTGAGGGATCTCTGGCCAGGCAAGTTCCCAGCTCCAGGGCCTGAGACAAGGCCTGAGGGTATTAGGGAGAGATAGCCAGGGCAGTGGAAGGTAACAGGTCCAACCCCTTGCCAGGGATGAGTGACCATGTCAGACTGCGGTTTGCAGAACTATCTTCTTACAAAGATCTTGGACCAATACATGCCAACACTTATCTCTGAACAGTATGTGGTTTCCTAGAGTACAACATGTCAGGTTTTTTAAATCAAAATTTAGTTGTGAATTTCAGACTTCAGTTGGGGAAACAGTGGGCCTGATTCTCATTTCGCTTATGCTCTAAAAATCATGAGTAACTCCATTAAAGTCAATAGAGTTACCCTGGTATAAAACTGGCAAACCAGGCTCAAACATCGTGATTTAACTTATCTTGGCAGTGTGGACCTGACACTGCTTGCACTACATTCCATGGAGGACTTGATCACTGACTCTCGGTTGTTGTACATCTAATCTGTGCTTGCTTTTAGGATTTTGAAGGATTTGCATGCTTTGGATACAATGCTCACACTATGTGGTGTCAGTAAAGATGTGTATAGCAGTGAGTCTACTGCTGCCTCTAGACTGTAGAATCCTTGGGACCTATGCTGATCTGATGGTTTTTTAATGCTCTTCATTTATTGCCTGTTGTGCACACAGATAGCTTTGTGAAGGAATAATTTCCAAAAAATACTGTTGAGACATAACAACGTACAGAATGCTACAGTTGCTTTTCTTACCTGGAAACCATTGATCTATCAAGGAGTTGACGTGATCGGTGATGAAAGCCATTGCTGAGAAATCTCTCACTTCTGACTGGCAAATAATTTTAATTCCACCGCTTTTTTTCTTTTTCCAGTTCACGTCAGAAGATTCCACACTATGTAATGGAAAGCATGAAACACCCAAATAAGGCATTTGTAAGCCAGGAACGTTAACAGTTTTTCTTTAGCAACATCACTGACAAGCTGAGCCATGAAATCACAAATAATTAAAAAAATACTTAAAAGGAAAGTAACTTCGATTGTCTAAAAATATGATCCCCAAACTGAATCTACCACCCAGAAGAGTTTAGATTGAATATCTATAAACACAAATAAGCAAAAGCTGGATGCTTATAAACTCCAAATGATCTGCAGTTTTGTAAGCCAGTGGAGATTATGCTGAAAGCAATAAATAAAGTCCTCAAGGGATACGAGTCTTAAAAAAACCCCTAAAACTCAAAGGGCCATAACGTCAAAGGCTCTTCAAAAACACGCTTGCAGAATATGTGGCTGTATTAATTTGCCTACAACCTCTGGTATTTATACACAGAAGTGAGCTTTTGTGCAAATTTTATGTAGAAGAGCTGCACTTTCTTTTGTCCCAACAAAGCCAAAGTAAATGGGCTCTTTGTGAGAATTAAGTATGGGTACATGAACGAGAAGTCCTGTGGCACCTTAAAGATTAACAGACTTTTTGTATCTGCAAAAACCATGAGAAGTCCTGTGGCACCTTATAGACTAAAAATTTTCGGGAGCATAAGCTTTTGTGGGCAAAGACCCACTTTGGGTCTTTGCCCATGAAATCTTATGCTCCAAAAAAATCTGTTAGTGTATAAGGTACCATAGGACTTCTCACTGACAAACATGACTACCTTCTGATATGGGTACGTGGACACCTCTGCCAAACTCAAAAGAGAGGAAAGATGGTCAGGTGGTTAGATACTACTCGAGTACTTGAGAGACAGGTTTAAGTCCTTGAGTTCTGCCATAGACTTCCTGGTGTGATCTTATGAAAGACAACTAGGCTCAGACTCCTGGCTAGTGTAAGAAAAAATCCAGCTGTTTTGCTTCAGCCAGTGGAAGGCTTGCACTGACCTAGCTACACCACATCTCATGTCCCCTTCCACAAGAAAAGCTACCAGGCTTAAGCAGAACAGAAGGACAAAAGAAAGCTCTCTGTGCTAACAAAACAAACCAGCACTCATGTAGCACTTGAAAGACTAATAAAATAATTTATTAGGTGATGAGTTTTCACGGGGCAGACCCACTTCCTTTTCCTCAGGCAAACAGTTCTGTTCTGAATGTTGCTCTGCATTTTTGGAGGTTTTTATATGTGTACCTACAACAATGCCTCCAAGAAATAATATATGATACATTCATAACTGACAAACAAAGTCTGCTCCACAAAACTGCCGAGCTTTGCTTTTCTGAGCTGCATGAACACAAACACACACCCTCCTCTTCAGTCCAAGTCAGTGAATGTGTAATATTGAGCAGCGATTACCTTAGGTAGCCACCATCAAAGCTAACAAACAGACCTTCCTGCCAATAGACAGTATGAGTTCTTTTGACTCGGAATGTGCTGCAGCGGTTTCTTTGAGTGCCTGTAAAGCTGTAGATGGTCACATTTCTGTTCCTGCTCTTGCTGTTCTTCTTGTTCTCAAACAGCTGAAATGACACAATAATTCAACACCAAGATGTTCCACACTGGGATTCCCTTTAATCAAGCACCCCCACAATCCAGCCCTGTGTCCAAACTTGGGCCCTGACTCCTGCACCTGTCATATCCTCACCCCCTTCCCCTTGACATGGGTGTGTGATAAGACAGTACCTGTAAGGAACTTAAATTACTTTTACTTTGCACTGAAGAGAAGCCGCAGCAGTAACTTATGCCACCAATGACACTCACTGCTTTAACCAACCATGCAAACGCTATTTTTATGACCAGGCTCATTACTTTTACCTTCTGACACGTTCCTATAACTCTTGCTTACACAAGTAATTAGATTGAAGGCAACAATACCACTTCTCCTCTTAGTTAAACATGCATAAATTGGAGTTACATCACTGGCTACAGTGGAGTTCCGCCAGATGTGCGCAGGCATATCATGAGAGCAGATTGTAGACCAAATATCTGTAATTGTTTTCATGTGCTGTTTTCTGACCATAGTCACCTACCTGGAGATCCATCTCAGCAAGACTAATTAACATCCGTGCTATGAACCTCTGCCAAAAGCCAACTGGGACAAAACTCATCTTGAACACCCTTTGGACAGTGTTTGTAGACTGGTGGCGTAAACCATGGATATCTAATGCTGGTTTGGCTGGGAGAAGATGAGGTAGGAGGTAGCTGAAACAAATGTGACAGTTCAAATCTTCAGTGACAGCTTTACAATAGCAAATACCTTGTATTGTCTAATAACAGCATTTAAGTTCTGAAGTGACGTTTGCACTCATTCAGACCAACACATGTGAAGATGCTGTCCTGAGATCAAAGACTTACAGTTCCAATCTTATAGGAATCTCTGAACAGAAATACCAAGAGGCAGACTGTTTGTTACAGCTGAGCTTAACTTGGAACAGATAAGAGGTATGAGAGAATCAAAAGTTACAACTACCTACTCGTGGGGCGAGGCTGTGCTGCCCTCCCCCTCACGCATTAGTGAAGTCTCAGTGTTAGTCTACTTTACCCCTGTAGTGTACGGTTCGTAAGGCCTATAATGTAGCTGAGGATCAACTGAGTAAGCTCTGTTCTAGCCTCTGCATATCCCAGGCAAACTCCTTTCCTCTTTCAATATGTCCCCATGCTGAGGTAGGGGATGGGAATAGCAGGTACAACTGCCAGCTCCCATGGCTGAGAGAGAACCTTTCTTGGAGGGAGTTTTCAGCTGGCCAGTTAGACTCACACTAGAATCACAGTAGCACAGACAGCTTTGGGTTTCCATAAAGCTACTGTAAATTTGTTAAGCAAATACAGATTTGTCCTATTTAATGGTATTTGAAAAGCTAATATACAGTGAGGGAACACTGCTTTTGAAAAGCAAAATGAGAAGCTGTTGATCTTGAAGGCTACGTCTACACTAGAAGCATCTGTTGACAGAAGTTACTGTCGACAGTGAAATCTCAACAAAACCTCTGTTGACAGATTGCATTTATGCAAAACTTGCTCTGTTGACAGAGAACCACCAGACTGCACTGCCCTCCGGTGCCAGAAAGTGGAATGGCAGCTCTGCAAAGGGGGTGCCCAACAACCAGAAGTCCTCTCTGCCAACAGAAATGTCTGCACTGTACTTCTGTTGACAGTACTCTGTCGGAAGGCCCCTTCTGTCGACAAAACTCTCTAGTGTAGACATAGCCAAAGAGAAAATCCTGCACAAGTTATTAGTCAGGTAAAGTACAGTTTTCAATGATCACTTTAGTGCCGGCTCTCAAAGAAGCATATTGTGTGTAACATCCTTTAAAATGAGTTTATTGTTTTCGATACTTACTAATAATATATTTCAAATCAGACATGTATTACTACAACAACTATAGTAACAGATACATTGTAAAGGGTTCTCCGCTCAGCCTCAACTTCTGTACTTACAGTCAGCTGTTTGTGTGAAACTGTGCAGGTGAATGCCAAGATTTGGTCATCAAACCAAAATTTAGACACCAAAATATCTGATTTGTGGTCACAACCAAGTTGATAAACAGTTATCTAAATTCTATCATTTGAACACTGTGCAACTTCTTTTGAATGTGGGAACAAAATGATGGGCTCCCTGAGATGGGAGAGGGATAGCTCAGTGGTTTCAGTATTGGCCTGCTAAACCCGCGGTTGTGAGCTCAATCCTTGAGGGGCCCATTTAGGGATCTAGGGCAAATGGGCAGGGGCAGGATAGTGCTTGGTCCTGCCAAGAAGGCAGGGGACTGCACTCAACAACCTTCTGAGGTCCCTTCCAGTTCTATGAAGTGTGTATCTCCATATATTAGAAGATTCTTGTAAAAATGTGGCTGTACAGGGCTAAGAAATAAATAAATTACACTTTTATATAGTAACAGAAGCATAAATTCTTACAGTATTACACCCTGGCAAAGTAACTAAGGCCAAAGACTAAGAGACTCAACCAAGCTAGCAGGCTGTCAGAGGCAGATGTGGGAAAACAACAAAATAGATCACAATTCTTCTTTCATAGTTAAACCCAGAGTTTTCCTGTGAAGTTAAGTATTAAAATAATCAATTCAGAAAACCAGGCTGGTGATGCTTACCTTAAGGATATATTTTTGTATATCATAAACATAATATATAACAACATTTCAGATGACAAAATTAATCATCTTACAAAACATCTTTGGAATTTAAGACAGTAACCTCAGTATTTCCAATTTGTAAACTGAAAACATAAAGGTAAGGCCATCAGCCTTAATTTAACTACCAAGACAAGGCTGAGCTACATCCGTCTTAGGCAGAGCGAATTCCAGGCAGAGTGAATTCCTGAGATGCAGAGCATATCAAACTAAAGGCTCTTGTTCCATGAAACTAGCGGACACACCTCGTGACAGCCAATAAATTTGCCTCAGCATATCTAAAAAACTGTCCAGGAATGCAAGAAAAAAGAAAGCCAATGGGGCCTGCTGGACCAAAACCATAGAATGGTTTATAATACTGATGGACACGCAACACCATGTTTGAGCAGCAGCCAATGCAAATCTTGAAAAATATGTGAAATGTACCCCGTCCACCCGTCTCGGTGTGTAAATAGGCAGCTGCTTTCTCTGCCAATTGCAGGGTGTGGAAAGCCCTATCAGGCAATCTAGACAATAATTGCAAGAGCCCAATCTCAAATAACCCCTCCAGTCTGTCAAACACAAAAATTAATGCAATCGGCTGTAGTAACTCTCCATCAGTGGTGAGAAGGGTATTGTAACCAAGAGGCTTTAACTGGCTCCAAGTAGATCAGATAAAGTATACTATCATAATCCATTTTCTTATTGCTGAGCCAAGGACAATGTAATTGCCTTTGATAAAAATGGCAGATAGTGACAAGGTATCAGGAAGGTATTTGCAATTATGCATAAACCTCGCTGCTTTGTCTGTGTTAAGCTTGAGAAAATTTGCTGGCAACTGGGCCTGGGTAACTGACAGGCATAAGGACAGCATTCAAAATACAGCACTTGTAACAGCATTCCTGAGGGGTTCAGAATGATGAAACGGGGCTACAACAGAAGAGCTAGGAAATGTCATGCCACGCTGTATGGTAAAGGCAATAACTATTGATTCAAGAGACAAATGACAAAGAAAAACAAAAATAGTGGTGAGGAGAAGGGAATGGAGAAAGGAATTTAGTAACCTTTAAGTGAATATGATCCCCATGTAAAATTCTTAATGCAACATAGGCTACGTCTACACATGCACGCTACATCGAAATAAGCTATTTCGATGAATAGCGTCTACACGTCCTCCAGGGCTGGCAACGTCGACATTCAACGTCGACGTTGGGCAGCACCACATCAAAATAGGCGCTGCGAGGGAACGTCTACACGCCAAAGTAGCACACATCGAAATAAGGGTGCCAGGCACAGCTGCAGACAGGGTCACAGGGCGGACTCAACAGCAAGCCGCTCCCTTAAAGGGCCCCTCCCAGACACACTTGCACTAAACAGCACAAGATCCACAGAGCCAACAACTAGTTGCAGACCCTGTGCATGCAGCATGGATTCCCAGCTGCAGCAGCAGCAGCAGCAGCCAGAAGCCCTGGGCTAAGGGCTGCTGCACATGGTGACCATAGAGCCCCGCAGGGGCTGGAGAGAGAGCGTCTCTCAACCCCTCAGCTGATGGCCGCCATGGAGGACCCCACTATTTTGATGTTGCGGGACGCGGATCGTCTACACGTTTCCTACTTCGACGTTCAACGTCGAAGTAGGGCGCTATTCCCATCCCCTCATGGGATTAGTGACTTCGACGTCTCGCTGCCTAACGTCGAAGTTAACTTCGAAATAGTGCCCAACACGTGTAGCCGTGACGGGTGCTATTTCGAAGTTGGCGCCGCTACTTCGAAGTAGCATGCACGTGTAGACGCGGCTATAAATGTATATCTAGTGATGAGCTTTATAGTAAGAAATAAACCATGTCACTTAAGATATGCTTCCTTGTGTTCACTGAACCGGAGATTAGATATTTACCTCTTGTTCTCATGGGTGACGTGATCACCAACATCTGGGGAGCAACTTGTCATCAGTATAACACTAGTGAGAACCTAACGGTTCTCTGCATTGCTCTGTAGCAAGGATCATCTGTTCTAATCAGATGATCTGTATTTCCTGGAAGGCAGCCATTGGTGGAGCTTTGAGCTTGTCTAGAAGGGAGCAGAAGATGTAATTTCCAGCTCAGGCAGACATACCTGTTTTGATCAAGTTGTCACAGGACTTTCCCCATGCTTTCTGAAAATGTGTTTATTAATATGAATATGTATAACTCAAAGATGTTTGAGACAAAATTCCTCATGTAACATATCAATTTTAATGTTGTAATCTGCTGAATCTGTATATCATATTTTTGTACATGTATCATTCTCATATGTGAAGTTGGAAGTATGAAATGTGGATCTGTTGATAATCCTACATGTGCTAATGAGCCCATTGCTGATGCCCCAGAACCTGAAGGCTCAGTGATCAAGTCAACTATCTCTGAATAGCTTAGTTTGTCCTATGAGCCCAAATTGTAGTTGGTCCTAGAAAGACATCTGATCAAGCCATCCAGTACTGGAATCCAACCTGAACCTGGTATTCTTCCATGGGAATAAGGAGCAGTTTTCCCTCTATTTTTTTCATTCATGGGCAGAATAAATTTTGTTACCTGCACTGAGGCATTTATGGCTGTGTACCACCAACAGAAACACATGCTGCCCACTGTGTGTGGCTGTTGCTATTCCAATGACATGGGGGAACCCTGAAACTCCAAGCAACCACAGCAGTGGAGTAAACCACAGAATCACAATAGCTGAAGTCACGGATAGGTCACAGCTTTTGTGAGCTTTAATTTATTGCTCATGACTAGTTCAAGACTTTTACTAAAAAGAACCATGACAAAATTTTAGCCTTTTTCATTGCCAACATACCTGTTATTGGCTACTGGTAGTGCAATTTCAAACTTGGCCAGGAACTGGAAATACTGTTCTTCTGTTTGTTCAGTAAACCCTGTCCCAACTAATAACAACCTGAAATCTTCTGCTTTGATCACTCCATTCCTAGCAACAGACTTTGAGCTCTTAATATTAAATATTCTCTGAAGACATTCTGATAACCAGACTGGATCAAGGAAATAGAGGTTTCTCAGTCCATGACTGGTGTCTGGGAAATGCAGCAGAGTTCCTGTTTCTATAAGAAAACTGATTGCTGTGGAAAACAAAACAAAACAACAATAACAACAACAAACCCAACAGAACAGCAAGATCTAGTGTTATGAAACCACACACAAGGTGACAGTTCAGAGCCTTGATCACTTAATGCAGATAAGCAAAAGACCAGAAATACGCCAGCATGTAGCCAAAAACAGTAAATAGCATTTACATACAGAGGCTACAGAGAACTAGATCTCATTTCCTCCAATCTAACTGCAAATACATCTTTATTGTCAGACCACTCCCAAACCTTGGGCACTAAAACCCCCTGCCCCAGCCCTGAACCCCACAAACCCACAGCTCCCTCCCTTACCCGTAAACACCTCATCCTTGTCCCCACCCCAGAGTCCACACACCCCTTGCACCCCACCTCACTATCAAAGCCCTGAGCCCCTCCCACATTCTGAACCTCTCTGCCCCACCCTCCAGCCTGGAACCTCCATCTCCACCCCAAACCTATCATTCCTGGCCCTACCCCAGAGCTCATACCCTCAGATGGAGACTGCATCCCTCCCGAACTCTCCCACATCCCAGACTTCCCACCCCCAGCTCCACCCTAGAGTCTGCACTCTAGTCAAAAGATATAATTATGTTGGGTCATCAACATCAAAATTTTTCTTCAACTGGCTCACAAGAAAAAAATAATTCGAAAACCACTGCAATACAGAGTATTCTAAACTGGCAGCAGAATGACTGTTCCTGGGAGAGGGATGCTCTTTTTAATGACAGTAGATGGAATGTGACTAGATTTTTAGGGCCTGGACACCTCCTATTATACTAATTCTACCACCCTTGATTGTTACCAATCACTTGAATAGAAACTGGCATAGACTCAGAGTCTGAAGAGCATCTACTTTCATTCTCACTATATTTATAAATCCCAATCAATGCTAACTTCCAAGCAACTACTATGTTTCCTAGACATACCAGCTTGCAAGTCCTCATAGTCTTTGATATCATTTCCAGGGGTTTGCTCTATTATTTGCTCAATCTGTTTGTCCGTTAGATACTGCACATCATCATTTTGACTTCTTTTCTGTTGTTCTGCTACAATGGCTTCTTGGAGACTAAGGTAACTTCTTGGTACCTGTAAATCATACAAGAAAAAGAGCACAACCAATTAAAAAAAAAAAAAAACAATCATGCTGCTCAACAGTTGGGTTTAAAGACACTTCTTGGAAGTAGTAGTAGGCATCCTTCAATCTGCATAGACTATGGATCGCGCCCTTTAAAGCTTCAATTGAGGACTTCATTTACAGTGTCTATTGTGACTATAAAGACCCACACGAGAGTGACAGTCCTTGCTGCATCTCTTGCAGATGTAGTGGGTGTCTGGCAAGTCCTTATTGTGCTTTCTGTGCGCTCGCTTCTCCTCTGCTAGCTGTCTGATCTTCAACTTGCCCTTCTGAAGGCCCTTGTGTAACCCCTGCCTCCATCTGCTGCGGTTGTCTGCTCGATCTTCGCAGTTGTCCAGCTCGATGTCTACCTCTCTGAGGTCTCTCTTGCAGACATCTTTGTAACGCAACTGGGGGCGTCCGGGAGGTCTTTTGCCAGAGGCTAGCTCACCATACAGGATATCTTTTGGAATCCTTCCATCGTTCATCCTGTGGACGTGGCCAAGCCAGCGGAGTCGCCGCTGCCTGAGGAGGGTGTGCATGGTTGGGATTCCAGCTTGCTCGAGAACGGCGGTGTTGGTCACTCTGTCCTTCCATGATATTCCAAGGATGCGCCTGAGGCAGCGCAAGTGGTTGGAAGCAAGCTTATGAATTTGTTTGTTTTCCAAAATCAAAAAACTTACAATGTGTGTGTTTGCTTGTTTTGTTGTTTTAAGGCTGCTGACGTACACATTTTGTATAGCTATAACTAAAAAAACCAAACCAAACATAAAACCTCTTGCTACCTGAAAAGAAAAACAATAAAATAAACTGAGCTGGCTACAATTCTCATTAGAAAAAATGAACACTCACCAATCTTGCTGCAAGCTTCTGTGAACAAATAGAGCTGCCAACATCCTTCATGTTGCAAATGAATTGAAATATCAGCTGGCGGAGCCCCTCGAGACCTTCTAGAGTCTTACATGATAGTTCACTGTAAATGAAAATCGGGGGAAGGATTGTGAGATATTAATACAGGTGGTGATAGTTCCTTTAGGGTCTGTCTACACTCCAGTTAAACATCTGCAGGTGGTGCATGTCAGCTGACTTGGGCTCAGGCTACAGAGTTGGAAAATTGCAGTGTAGATGTCAGGGCTCAGGCCAGAGTGTGTGCTCTGTGACCCTGACAGACAGGAGTGTCCCAGAGCCTGGGCTTCAGCCCAAACCTTAACTTCTACATAGCAATTGTACATCCCTACAGCTCAAGTGCAAGTCAGATAACACAGTCCAGCTACAGCAGTTTATCTGCTGTATAGACAGACCTTTAATGTCACCATTGCTTAACCCTTTTTTTGGAATTTCTAATTTTCAGTTCCCAAATAAAGAGGGGTGATGCAGGCAGGGTGCTCTCAAGAGGGGCCCTTGGCTTTGGGAAAATATATCAAGAAACGTCAGACCCCGGCCTTCCCAGCTCTATCCATGGTGCACTGTTCGTGGGCACCAACTGCCCTCCCTTGGGGAAAATGCCCTGGAGGCATAAAGCCAATGTAATTAGCTCTCTATCATACACCCTTCTTCCCTGCATTGACATGGGCCAGAAGCATGAACAGGTGTAGTTGGAGGGAGCAGGAGGAGGCGTCAGCATTCCACAGAATTCCATTCTTGTCCAAGTGGTTCTGCCAGCCTTAAGTTCAAGGAAGTAGAATGGTGGCGCGAGCTGCCTTTCCTGCTGCCTGGACCCTGCACCAAATTCATCTGGCTGGACCCAGTTCATGCTGTATCCCTATGAGATGGCCTTGCTCATCTCCCCCTCAGCTTGGAAACACCTGTGTCCATAGCATACTATTCCCAACCTCCTTGTCTGCAGTACAGAAGAACTCCTCTTCTGCTTCTTCCTCATAAAGACTTTTTCTTACTGATTCCACACATGGCAAGGAAGGGGGAAGGGATAGAGACTCATTTGAAAGGCGTATCCTGTATTTTAAACCTTGGCCATTGACTGGTGGGGGCAGGGAGATGGGGGAAGTATGTAACTCATATAGCTAGGAGCTGAGTGAATTGCAGAAAAGAGTGCTTTTGTTTCACCCACACAAAGCCTTTCTGAAACTACTCTGGCTGTCTCCAGCAGTGCTCAGAACTGTGTTTCTGCCAGCTCCAGGTGAATGATGGTGAATGAATGAAATAGTTTGGGGTAGGGGTGAGGGTCGGAGAAGGAAGTGGTCACAGTCTCTCCAGCTGAGAGGAAATGAATGAGGAAAGTGGGACTGGATTCCAGAGACTGACAGGAGCTAGAAGTAAATCATACTGGGGAGTTTGAACGAGAATATTAATTAGAGTTCAGGGTCAGGGTGAAGGGATCCTGTTAGAGAGACGGCTGCTTTGTGGTGGCTGAAACGAGTGGGAAATGATGGTACCATGGTAATGCGCAGTACCCTTACATTCAATGATACACTGCGATTGAAGCCAGCACTCTGTGCTGTGTCAGCCCAGATGAAAGCTGGACTCACAAGCAGGTTTAATTTTAGTGCCGCTAGGAAAAACAATGCCTGTTTCACATGGACTGTGAGTGCGAGTACTCTGCCAGGGTGGAATTTCCGTCATATACCAAGCATCAGGTGGTTTATCTGATTTTGGTGAGGTGATACAGGTGTCTGGGAAGCTCAGGACAGCGTCCGTTTCACAGATGGCAGCAGAAAGCTTCATACTGACAATGGGTGCAGAGTGTGAAAGGCTAGAGCAGCAGCATAGCCCTTTCCCAGATGCAGGAATTTAACATCAGCTACTGGGCCTAGTCAACTGTTCCCACCAGAAACACATGGAATTACAGCTATTAGGGGGTCAGGACAGCCTGATAGGTTGCTGCTGTCCCAGCATGCTGTTTGGATGCTGAGAAACCTAAATCATCTATTGAATTTTCCAGCCCAAGGATTCTAAGTTCCCAGAGTGCACTCTCACACCAGGCAGACGTGAGACAGCTGAGTTGGACTCCGTGACCTAATTATATAGTAAGCAGTTTCAGACTTTCTAAACAAAAAACAAACAGACAGACAAAAAACCCATATGTAGAGTGGATGACCTTTGGGATGGGGTCTGACTTTCTATTCTGGGTTTGTTCAGCACCTAGCACAGGGCAGGCAACAAGTGGATGCAGTTGACCAGGGTTAGCCTCAGCAGGACGCTGAACACTTTATTTACTTGAGCATCCGCAGGGAGAGCTGCTCGAAGCTTCTGCTGGCTGCGATTTGCTGTTCTTGGTCAATGGGAGCTGGGGCAAGTGGTGCAGGTTGGGTCACTGCTTCCCACAGCTCTCACTGGCTGGGAATGGTGAACTGTGACCAATGGGAGCTGCAATCAACTGTACCTGTCAATGCACAGGTAAATAAAGCATCCACTGGCCCGCCACAGGCTAATCCTAATGAACCAAGCCAGCCCATGAGCTGCTTACTGCCCCGACCCTCCCACCCGACCTAGCAGAACAGCATCTTATTCAATGACCAGGGAATGCAACCAACAGGAATGTAAAGTTATAACATGTATTTTGCAAATGCAGCGTTACAAATCCCATCAACACAGTGCTAATTGGCAGTAATAATGCTTAGCTCTTATACAGCAAAAGACATCTTTATCTTCAAAGCGTTTGCAACACTGATCACTTAATGGACACAACTCCACTATGAGTGAGTTAATAAACTTTATCTGTTTTACTTAGAGGGAAAATCAGGTGCAACGAGGGGAGCGTGAGTGATTTGCCCAAGATCACAGCTACGATTAGAACTCAGGAGTACCAGCTCTCAGACCCACGTTCAGACCTCTGTAGCATGCTGTAGTTCTCTCTCTAATTATAGAGAGAAATCCAAAATACACATGAAGTACAAAGCTAATGAGTTTTTAGATCTATTGTGTTGCCAAGCACACAAAAAAATAACAAAAGCAGCTTACGTTTAGGGGCCATAAAGACACAGTCATCTAAGGGATATCATACTTACTGTAAGTGCTTGAGTGTGATATCTGGAAAACCAGTTGCTCTGGATCCAGAAGGAGAACGACAAAGAGCCAGGACATATGCTCTCAGAGTTGCTATCCTCTCTACGCGAAATTTAGTTTCGATAAGGTCAAGATGGGTTCCTACCACTAACACAACAGAATTTGGGGCTTTGGCCTGAAAGAAAAATACACGGACCCTGATTTGCACCCAGACTATGTAACATACAGAACTAACAAGTGATCAGATGTCAAAGAATACATTTCATCACATTCAGTTGGATCACTTAGATGTAAGTGTAAAAGAGTCTGAACCTAACCCCTGGATCCAAACAACTTTGAACTTCAGATTCAGAACTTGTGTTGCTCGCCCCTTTCTCAGGATATATCCACACCACAATTATGGGAATCTGTTGTTAGTCAGAAAGATTAGGGCTGCCTTCAGTCTAACTAGCTCAGGTACCAGATCAGTGAAGCTGCAACAAGTACGCTCTTCAGAACAGGCTTTATAAGTCCCCTGGAACTCTGGTTAACTATGTGAATGCTACAACTGCTCTGGTACTGGAATTAGTTCAATTAAAGCTAGCCTGGGTATGTCTGCACAAGCTACAGTCATATCCCATGGCTGCAGTGTAACCACACTCTCTGTTAATAGTGCTAACTTGGGCTACATCTACTCTATTGAGGGGTTGACACTCTGAGATCGATCCATTGGCGATAATTTAGCAGGTCTAGTGAAGACCTACCAAATCGACCACAGACTTCTCTCCTTTTTACCTTGTTACTCTACCCTGGATGAGAAGAGTAAGTAAAGCTGACAGGAGAGTTTCTTCTGTCCACTCCTTCCCCCTTCCCTTACCTCCCCCCACACTGCCTTGGCAGTATAGACCTTGCAGTCGCTTTGATTTAAGGTATGTTGACTTCAGCTACATTATTCGCATAGCTGGAGTTGCATACTGCAAGTCAACTTTCTGCTCTAGTATAGATGCAAACACTGCTGAACACTGAATCTTATGTCTGCAGTGTGTCCCATCTTCAAGAGTCAGAATGGAATTCAGCCACAGAGAGCACTGAAGACCTACAAATCTGAATTTAAAATGTTAAAACATAACATCACTGGATCAGAAGAATAGAGTAAGTTTAAGTAACTAGCACATGACAGAAATTTGCAAATTTTTGAATTTACAAGTCAGCTTTTGTTTCAGTCTGTGATGAGCATACATATTGCATTTAAACCACTAAGGCCATGCCTACACTGAAACAAAACTTTGAAATGGCCATACTAATGGCCATTTCGAAGATTACTAATGAGGCACTGAAATGCATATTCAGTGCCTCATTAGCATGCTGCTGGCTCCGGCTCTTCAACATTGCCACATTTCGCTGCTGTGTGGCTCGTCCAGACAGGGGTCATTTTCAAAAGGACCCTGCCAACTTCAAAATCCCTTTATTCCTATCAGCAGATAGGATTTCAAAGTTGCCAGGGTCCTTTTGAAAAGGACCCCATCTGGACAAGCTGCACAGTTTTGTTTCAGTGTAGATGTAGCCTAATTGTAGTGACCTGGCTATGGTACAATGGAAATTTACAAGTAGCAAAGATTATAAGAGAGGTTCTAAACAAACCTAAAACATACCAACTGCTGGGCAGAATTACTATTAAAAAAATCCCACAACCCAAAGTGACTTCTTACCTCAATGTTCAGCAACCAGAACTGAAGGTTTGCAACAGCTTCTTCCCCTAGGGCCAAGTTCCATACAACTACATACAATGCTTTGTCTGTGAAGAAACACTGATTGACTGTAGACATACTTGCTGGGCCTCCAATATCCCAGACACTGAATTCCACTGAATCAATCTACTTAGAAAATAAAAGTGGTCAGATAAAATAGGTACAGTAAGTCATGGGGTGATAACAGTTGAAGTCTAAACAGAAACTTATGTGTCTGCATGACATATGACACCAAAACTGCAGTGATGTTGCAACTGAGCCTGAAGGAAAATCAAATCAACAAGCAATTATTAAATGTGGCTGCCAATTCCACACAGGAAACAAGAATTAATCACCTGCTGCTAAGATAGTAGTGGCACCACTGACAACTGATAAATCTCCAGCTAATGCTCCAGCACAAACAAAAGACTGATTCTGAATCATATAATTCACTGGTTCAAAAATAAGAACTATTTCCATCCTTGATTGTGGCACATTTAATAGGCTTGCTATACCTACTGAGCCAAAACTGCGTCAGAGAGCTGCAGCAGAGGGAAGCCCCCTGCAGAAACCTCTTTTGCTTCACAGAATGTATATCTACACCTCAGCTGACCATGTAAGCCCTGGTGGAACTACTGCACTAGTAACAGACCAGTTTCAGCAGCATGAACAGGAGAAGCATCTAGCTGTATCAAATACAATCCTATCTGAGACAGTAGGCACATACTTGGATGACAAGTCCTCCCTACCACTGTCATTACACTTCTGGGTTTTAGCATACTAGCTTGGTCAGAGCTAGCATAGGTATGTCTCCTGGAGCGGGAATTCACATCTCCAGCTCAAAATGGAGTTGTACCCTTAAGCCAGATTGCAATCAAGGCTGAGTTTACCTTTCACAAGGGCAGGTTCTGTCTAGATATTTTGGTTTGCAAAACTTCTCATGCCACTGATTAACACCTGCTGGATATCATTAGAAACCCTGACTCCATGTTCAGTAGTAACAAAGAGGAAGCCGCGCTAGTCTATACACTGTCAAAACAAAAAGCAGTCAAGTAGCACTTTAAAGACTAGCAAAATGGTTTATTAGGTGAGCTTTTGTGGGACAGACCACCATGTTCAGTGTAATATAAGAGTTGGGCCAAAAGATCACCCTAAAGCCCCTGTGAATTTGATAGGAAGATTTAAAGCACTGGATATGACTCTTCCCCCTGCAGTTTGGACTCTATTTAGGGACCTTATGAATCCCCTTCAGTGAAATATCATAGTATCTTTTGTACATTTACCCGCACATGCCAGGGAAAGCAGTCTTCTTAAAAGTGTGCACATGGAAGGAGGAGAGCACAGTGAGACCACACACCCCGTGGCCTTGTGCCTGCCTGTTCCCATCCCCCGCCAAGATGGAAGCCAGGATGCCCAGGCCCCTCCAACTTCTGGGTGGAGAGGCTGAGATCAGTCCCTGGCCTGTGTCCCTGCACCCCAGAACAAAACTAAAGGAGTAGGCTCATTTCTACTGTTCTGTAGCAGAATTCAGTGCTAGTAAGGGCAGAGTCTTATGGCTACACAGTGCCTGACAGTGAATTCATGTTGGTGTAAATGAGGAGTGATAACAGAACAGCACCATTATAAGCGAGGTCAGAACCTGACCCTTTGGTCATTGTTACAGTATTCCGGTCCCTTGCAGATCATTCAATAATCTTGTCAGATTTTAAATTCCACTTTAAATCCCCAAGACTTTGAACTTGATTTTTAGGTCAGTGATGTGTTTTGGTCAATTGAATAGTGCTCTGTGGATGCTAATGCTTGAAAAGTTTGTATCTCCAGAGAGCTCTGTTCCACATACAAATATCACCATGTTCTTTCACTGAGCTCTGACTCTCTACACCCACCTTAGAAAGAATGGAAAAGAAACACTCTGAACTTGAGAAAAAGTCTCATAGAACCAAGTGGAAAACATTTACATTTGTCTGCATTTGAACAACCTTATAGAATTCATCCTTGCTTTACAATTCTACAGGTTAGTTCAAATAGTCCAAAAATATCATTCTCTGTTAAACTCCACAGGATTGTACAGAAAATTCTGTTATGTTACTATAAGCTCCTACAGGTCTCATCTCAATTAAACTATTTATCACAAGGACTGGCAGAAATGTCTTTCCCTTTTCACCAATTAAAAAATGTTTTACGGCATCTGCAGTCCACTGGAAATATTTTTTTAAAACTGTCCTTTTTCTCCACTGGAGCTTGCTAGCAGAGCCTGATTTAATCTTTCATATGGTAAGCACATGGTAAGCATCATTCTGAAAAATGGTAAAAGGTCTGCCAAAAACGGGGAGGGCTCAGTATCTTGAAACAAACAGTTTACAGAAAAAAGCTCTTAGTCAGCTGAATGTTTGAAAACAGCTGTTCTTCTGTAGTCCTGAAAGTGGTGCTACAGCTACTGCTTATATGCCAACAGAGTCACCATGCTCTCCTAACTCAAAAGCATAATTCTTGTCAATGCATTAGTTAAGAAAGCGGCTTCTTGTGTCCATGATGACTCATTTCTCTTCCAAATCCTCATTTTCCACTTGGCACCTGGCAAACAGGGCCATTCATTTCAACTAGGTCCTGGAGCCAGATTCTCAAAGGCATCTGGCTACCTAAGACAAGCACCTAATGCATAGGTGAGCTAGGTTCCTAATGTCCATTTTAATCAAAACCAGTTAGCTGATTAACTCTCTAGATGAACTTGATTTCAAGAGGAGTTAAAAGCCCAAGCCCAGAGTGCAACAATGAAAGCTGGTCAGAAATGGGCATGTTTAACAGAAAGGGAGGATTTGAGAAATGACTAGTGATAAACAAAGACATTGCTTAATTTGTGCCAGGGCTTAACAGGACTGAGCCCCTGCACCTCTAGCCCTGGCAATTCATAGCCACAGCACCTCTGGGATTGCTGTTAAGAAGGTTAAAGAAATGCTTAAGGGATGCTTTAAAGAAGGCAGAGAACACAAAGCAAAGACCAAACCAGAAGGGAGTCTTAGGTGGTACTAAGAAAAACACTAACTACAGGGTAAGAATGTGGACCAGGGTCAGCAACCCTTCCAAGGCGGAGTGCCAAAATTTGACTTTTGACTCTGTGTACAGTCTGAGCACTGGTGATACTTTTTAGAGTCACTAGTAGCCCTACTTACAACATCTTCATTAATAAATGAATTAAGACACAAAGCTTTACCGTTTAGGTGGTGGTTGGTAGCATTAGCTGGTCTTTTGTTAATCCAGAGGTGGCCTGACTTTGAACAAGCTCCCAGCTGCATGGGTGGGTGCGTGGGGGGTCGGGGTTGAGCTTCTACCTCACATGACAATGAAAATCAGCTTGCATGCCACTGTTGGCACCCGTGCCGGGGGTTGCTGACCCCGATGCAGACAAAAGAACACACAAGCAAGGTGCCAAAAGGGGGTAGTGTGTCTCAAGAGTAATTTACCATCCACTAGGTCTGACTTAGGGATTGTGAAGTTAGTCCTGTACTGTTTAAAGGATGGACTACAGGACCCTCTGGAGTTCCTTCATGCACCAAACCATTCTACATAACAAAGTATCTCAGACCGTTATTCACCTTTGCTTTGAGTCCAGCTGGTCTCTGAAGCTCCCATTTTGTTGTCCGTATGGTGGCGTCACTGTGCATCATTTGTGGTGCCTTCCCTGTCTGCAAGATCTCTATCAGTGTTGACTTTCCCTGCCGTGGAGGACCGACAATAATCATCTTCATCAACTTGCATTTCTCGGCTTTGCGCAGCTGTGCCCGCAAGTATGCTAATATTGTTTTGGGGCCTGTTGGAAGAAAGGGTGGACACATTCTCCTGTGGTTAGCAATCTGAAAATGTGCAGCAGGGCTATGTAAAATCTAGGGCAACAATAGAAATAAGTATTTTCACTGTGGTGTCTCTTGATTGACAGGGCTCAGAGTATAAACAAAAGGAAAGGAACTTTTTAGTGGACAGATGTGATCCCACCAAAAGGTCAATACAACAAGAATCAACAATGAGTCAGTCTGCAGAGAAGGAATAATTAAGTTTTCTCTCTTCAGAAGCTCAAAGGAAACACAAAACACTAATGCAGCATTGGCTAAGTCTGTTTTCATGTTGCCAATTAAAACTGGATTTAGACCACGGCATTTTTTAGAAGAAATAATTTCTTATAACTTCATTTCTATAGGATTTTTTAAATTAAATACTACGCTATTGTAATTGGTTCAAAACATTATGGCTTACTTTAATGCTACTCTGCAGTATTTGGGGGTACTATTAAAATACTGTAGAGGGTAGTCAAAATATTATGAACTATTTGCGATCATGTAAAATCTGCCATAAAAGTCCTCTGGCATAACTCACTGACAACAAAACATTGCACTTACAGATCATAAAAATCTACCTTAAACTGAACCAATACTTGGTGTTTAACACTGAGAATTGAAAAGGGGCACAACCAGAAATTTCCTAAGGTTTAGCCCTAGGACTAGAAGAGGTATAGGAGGCAGCATGAGGAGATGGTGTACAGGATTCTGGGAAACGGAGCCTGATACAAGGTGTCTTGGGAACTGAAACTCCAAGAAGAGATGTCATTCCCCCTCCCCGGCCTTTTTTCAGGCCGTAACAGCAACTGACAGATTCCATTGCTGCTTCTTCCCCATCTCCAAGGACTGGCCCAAGATGAGGAAGATGCAGGTTGAGGTCATTCCCCTTCTAGCCTGCCACTGAAGAGGCTGAAACCAGCCCACATCTCTTCCCACCTCCCTGCCCCTTCCATCAGAGAGACTAGGACCATCCCCAGGTTCCCCACCATTTTCCATTGGAGAGACCAGAAGACACTGTGAACTTGTGACAGCAACAAAGGGTCCTGGGGCACCTTATAGACTAACAGAAAAGTTTTGAGCATGAGCTTTCGTGAGCACAGACTCACTTCATCATGAAGTGAGTCTGTGCTCACGAAAGCTCATGCTCAAAACTTTTCTGTTAGTCTATAAGGTGCCCCAGGACCCTTCGTTGCTGTTACAGATCCAGACTAACACGGCTACCCCTCCGATACTTGTGAACTTGTGGTAACACTTAAGACAGTGTTTCTTAAACTATGTTCCACGGAACACTGGTGTTCTGTGAACAACTCGCAGGTGTGTTGTGAGCATTTGGAAAAATAATTCAAAGTTTTACAGTAAATAACCATTTTAAAGTGATAACAGTTATGGAAAATACTGAAACATGCTTTTATTTCTACACCTCATGAGAGCGGTAGTAGTCTGGCAACACAGCAACATTGTACCAGCCTCCCCGCTCCTTTAATCTTCTCCTACCTATAGGGCGGTGTAGTAACTAGTAACAACGTGTGGCACATGTGCTATGCCAGCGTGGCGGCTACACTGTCATTCCGCTTCTTGATGTCAGCCAACATATGTGTGTGGCGTGTGATGATTTACTGAATTTATTACTTCCACTGATATAAGTAAACAGAGTAAGTTTAATTCCTTTTAAAAAAGCCAAAAATGAGTGAAAATGCCACTACTGTTTATTCTTAAAACCAGATGCAATGTTACTTCTTCATTGCTATGATACCTGATTAAATTAGTTCATTTTTTCGGTCTTGCTGCATATGTTGGTGTTTTTTTGAAGAAAATTTGCATAGGTGTACCGCATAAAATATTACTGTTTGGTATTACGTGGTCTCAAAAAGTTTAAGAAACACTGATCTAAGACTAAGGGAGTGGCTGAGCTCCTCAGTTCTCGTGTCCTAGGGCTGACTTTGCACTGCGTGGGTAGTTCCCTATGCAATTCCTTATGCAGTTATATCTAATTATCTATCTATAGATGGTGCTGTGAGGGCAGGGGACTGGACTTCATGACCTCTTGAGGTCCCTTCCAATTCTAGTGTTCTCTGATTCTAGTTCTTTTCTATTCAAGATGATTTAAAAAAAGTGATTCCTATTACCTTTTCAAAGAGATAAAGTTATTAAACTATGGGTAGAATACAGACTCACCCTCTTTTCTGATCTCTGCAGGAACATTGCTTATATTTAGTTCCTCGATATCCAGCTGCCAAAGATTAGCCAGCTGTCCAAGTTGAGGAGGGAGTTCTCGGATACCAGGATTACTGTCAGAAAACAAATAATCCACCAACAACTGGGCTTTGTAAGTACATCGCTACAGCACAGAGTCAAGATTAGCTTTCAAGCACAGCATGTCCTGTTCTGTGCTCAGCCCATTAGAACCACCTTTCTTACTCTAGAGCTAAAAGATTAAAACCCCTGCCTTAATTATACACATCTATGGACCCAATCCTATGAGGTGCTGAGTGCCTTCAACTCCCTCTGACTTCAAATGTGCTCATTTCCTGTGGTTTGACTCTATGGCTACAACTACATTTGGAAATAGCACTAAAGCAGAAACAGCTCTCAAACTAGTACATTAAAAATAGCCTATTTACAGTAACACGGGCAATGGCAAGGCAGAGAAAGTATCTACAGGGTTGCAGGGGGCAGCTAACCTGTGCTCCTGCTTGCTTCTGCCCATGTTACTATGGCTACACTACTATTTTTACTGTGCTAGCTCAGTGAGAGCTAGCATGAGTCTATCTACCCAAGCTGGGAACTAGACCTTCAGCCAGTAATGTAGATGTAGCCTAGGAGAGAAGGTTGGCCATCAAAGCAGCAGAATCATAATGTAGCTTTTCATCGTATATACTTACTTCCCTAGATAAAGTTCTGTCAGACCTTTCAGAAGGCAAATGGATGGTGGGATGGTGTCTAGCTGATTGTCATTTAGATAAAGGACTTCCAGAGAGTCACTCAGGAATTCTGGAAAATCCAGAAAGGGACCTGAAATAATATGAGAGAAAATGAAATGCTATAAGGAAAGAAAACAACTACATCAAAGGTTCTAGACCAGTGGTTCTCAACTTATTTACTAATGTCGGCTGCATGTGCAGCTCTCTCTGTTATGTGGGCTTTATACAAACAATATAGATACTACCTGCATGGCCCCAAGAGTGTCATATAGTCTGCAGCTGTGTGCTAACTGGCCTGCAAGTGGTCTGTGGATTGAGAACCACTGTTCTAGATAAATAGCTCTTGGACTTAATGTTTCGCTGAAGCCATTATGTAACTGAATTAGCGACCATGAAGCAACATGTGTACAGCAAGTGACCACCAACAGAAACAGTGGTAGAGAAGACTCCAGGGCCAGATTATAGCTTTTACAAGACTTGCCCTGTTGGATTTTGCATTTGTGTGGTGGTGCAAATCCCCAGCAGTATTCTACCTGTGTACCATTGAGGCAGATGGAATATCTCCATGGTGACTGATGGGCATGTGTCAAGAAGAACATTCAGGCCGTGTCTACACTAGCCCCAAACTTCGAAATGGCCACGTAAATGGTCATTTCGAAGTTTACTAATGAAGCGCTGAAATACATATTCAGCGCCTCATTAGCATGGGGGTGGCCGCGGCACTTCAAAATTGACGCGGCTCGCCCCGACGGGGCTCCTTTTCAAAAGGACCTCGCCTACTTCAAAGTCCCCTTATTCCTATGAGCAGATGGGAATAAGGGGACTTCGAAGTAGGCGGGGTCCTTTTGAAAAGGAGCCCCGTAGGGACGAGGCGCAGGGTGGCGAGACGTGTCAATTTTGAAGTGCCGCAGCCGCCTGCATGCTAATGAGGCGCTGAATATGCATTTCAGCACGTCATTAGTAAACTTCGAAATGGCCATTTACATGGCCATTTCAAAGTTTGGGGCTAGTGTAGACATAGCCTTAGTGTTTCTTTCTTGGTATAGCTGCATATAGTCCCTTCTGGTTGGGCAGATGCTTCTCTGAGATGCATCACAATCCAGGCAATGATATCCACACCCACTCCACCCACATGGCTTGCACACAAGGAGCACAAGCATTGACAAGTTAGTTTTCTGTACTCTCACCAAAGCAGACACACGGGTAACTCAACAAGAGTTTAGTGTAAGTAGAGAATCTTGTTAATTTATGCAATTAATTCTCCACACAGAGGGGAATTAGGAAGCAGTGGGAGCTGCCACTGACTACTGTGGGCAGATGAGACAATGTAGGCTGTCATCACAGGCAACAATAAAGCTAAGATTTACTTAAGGACCCCAGACAGAGGGACAGAAGAAGCTGCATTGTTCTGGAACAATGCTGTACAAACAGCCTGGCAATCAGTAAATGACAAAATGCTCCCAGCAAGATTTCATACATGCTATATGAAAATAAACATAATTTAATGCCACACTCCAATAATTGAATACAATGAGGATGATAAGGATATTTTATATAACTTTCTGCAGCTTTGCATCATCATTGTTATGGATGATATTAATAGTGTGGTGGTGAGAGACAATCATGACATCACAGACAATGGGTGAAACGGGCTCACATAACAACAGTGAACAGCTCCCTGAATGATATGACCTGAACTACCTTACTGCTAGAGCGACACACTTTCCTCAGAGACCACCATAAAACAAATTGGCTCTCACTTGATGACAAATAGATCAAATAGATCATTTTTGTGTATAAATAAAGTTCTGATCATTACCTCAAGACATCCAAGTATGCAGAAGGCAGACAGAGACAGTGATCACACTGACAATAAAATTGAGGAAAGTACCAGTAAAGCAAATCCCAAAACAAAACAAAAACAAAAAACATAGCATCTTTAAATTGAGGGTGAACAAGTAAGGAATGATATTGAATTTCAACTTTCAAACAGACTTTCAAATATGATGGAAAGACTCTTATGACACAGAAAAAAGGCATGGGACACAATCAACAAATCATATACTAACACAGCAGAGACTATCTTTAGATTTAGCAAAAGCAGGAAAACAGCTGATTAGCAATACTGCATGGCAGGTCATTGCAGAAAGAAAACAGGCAAAGCTAAATCTAGCGTTTTAGGGACAAAGGAAGGTAAATAATGAAAAGAGGAATAGTGATATAATAAGAAAACTGTTTAAAAAAAAAGCAGCCTGGAATGATAAAGGAATGTGTGTCAATACGCAGGGGAAACAGAAAAGACAGCAATGAAAGTGAGAACACTATCAAACTGTCCAAACAATTGGCAGCAGATTTTAGCCACATCAGGGAAGACACAAGGGAAAACCATTACTTCTTCAAAGGAGCCAAATAAAAGATGGCAGAACATTTCTACAAACTGCACCAGAAATAACAGAAAGTGGGGCTCTGCCCATGAAAGCTTATGCTCCAAAACATCTGTTAGTCTATAAGGTGCCACAGGACTTCTCCTCATTTTTGCAGGTAAAGTTCAAATCACAGCAGAACTGCTTAAGGCACACAGAGAGGACAGCATGAAAATTCCACTATGCCACTTCAATTTGGGATGAGAGCTGATTTTTTTAAACTTTATAAATACACTCCGGAGGAATGGAATAGATGAAATGTAACTCCCCAAAAAGAAGATCTGAGGGACTATAGCAACTGGTGTGGGATTATGGTTCTTCCAGTTCCATGGAAAATCCTTTGTGCAGTTATCCTCAATAGACTTAGGGTAGCTCATCTTTCTGGGTTCGATTTAATGCAGCTAGTGGGGACGTGCTAAATCGAACTGTCATGGTGCTGTCATTGACCAGGGTATTCATGGCAGTTGTGAGGAGTAAGAGAAGTCAATGGGAGAATTTCTCCTGTTGACCTCCTGATGGGTGGACAGTGGCAGAAATCAATTTTAGATAAGTCAACTCCAACCATGAAATTCTCGTAGTTGGATTTGCATATCTAAAATCAGTTTTACCTCTTAGTGTAGATCAGGCCTTAACTTATGCTACAGGGAGAAAACTTGGAGACCAACAAACTGGTCCTTTACCCAAATTCATTTGTAGAGATCAGATCTTCATCCTAAGAAATATCTTAAAGCAACACAATAAATGGCAGCTGCTAGTTAAAACAGCATTTGATTGCGTAGACAGAGAATCATGATAGCAGAAATTATAAATCTATGGAGTCTGCAGCAAAAGCATTCAAATGATTAAAAATGCATATGACTAAGCTCAGTGTGCAGAAACAATAAATGTGGAACTTATGGAACGTTAATTTTAACTGTGGTGTCAGAAAAGATTGTATCTTTTCCCCCACTCTCGTATGGACTCTCTATGGACTTTTTTATAGGACAGTATGGAATAAGGCATTGTATGGATAGATGGTGAGCTTGGACATTTTTGATCTTACAGGTGACATCTGTCTTGTAAATATGTTGAAAATATGCAGAAAGAGGGCAGATGATCTTGCAAATTATACCATGCAAAGAGATCTTCTTATGAAAACACAAAGATAGAAGTTATGAAAATTAATTTATCAAATTATTTCATCTACTTGAAAGGCGAAGCCTTGTAAACCATTAATAAATTTACTTATCTGGATATTGTCATTCATGGTGCTAGTATGTGATTGATGTAAAATCCAGAATAAGTACAGCAAGAAAAGGGAAGTCCAATGCATTTAGCAAAACCACCAAAATTAAGAACTTTAGAAGTAACTTCCTAAGTGTCCTCCTCTACGGAGTGCAGTCCTAGAAAAATACGACATCTGTCCAAAGCAAATCAAACAGATTTAAATGTGTGTGTCTGCACAAAAGATGCAAAGTAAAATGGATTGATAAGACTAAATAACAAAAAAATCCTAGAATAGGCACAACTACCAACCACAAGGGAAGCAGTACAGAAGAAAAGATGTACCAAGTCAAGGAAATGTGCTTTATAGCTGCACCAGTGAAATCAAATATCCAAGGCTCATCTTTGTGGATACAGAGGCAGATACAAATTTTGTGTCAGCATAAGACTCTAAAGATGGACATATCTGGTACATGTCTCATAACAGGTTACCTGCAGAGGGATTTCTTGGATGACCATATGGCAAGAGACAGACCTTGAGGCATAATCTGTGGCATTACAATGGCTGAAGTAGAAAAAATGGTACTTGAGGAACTGGATCCCCCCCAGGCTTTATGAAAATTGGTTTATGAGTATAAATATGCATAACTGTCAGATGGTTTGGATAAAATTCTACAGACTGAACCTTTTTCATTTGGCACCCTTGGGATCTGACTGGTGCCGGACGAGAAAATTTGCCAGACTATGGGAGATCAATATTGTCTAGTACATTACCAACACGTCTCACTACTTACTGGACTCTTGAAAGACATTTGGGGGTAAATTACAGCTAAATAACAGCACAGAACACTGAGAGCCAGGACTGGTGGCTGTTAACAAACTTTATGGAACCACAGGAAACTTGGCCACACCCATGTTTAGCGGTCATCTAAAATCATGCCAGATTATGGATATTGCCTGATGAGAGATTTGCTGATTATGGAGGTTCAACCTGTACTTGTAAAGTTTTAATGTTATAATCTGATCGATTTGTGCATCCTATTTCTGTGCACATATGATGCTTGTATTTGAAGTTATGAGTACTGTCCACATATTAGTATTCCCAAATGTTTGCTGCTGTGAAGACTTCCTGTTTTTGAAGGAAAATGAGTTTCCAAATTGTTTTAGCTATATGAGGTCCACTCTTGGGTCTAGTTCAGTCATTTTTCAGCCCATCATGACTTAAATCTTTTTTGTGTTAATGGGACTGCTTCTGAATAGATGGAATCACAGCAGAACTGAGAGGACTGTAGAAAGAGAGGACATGAAAACTCTTCTATACCTTGTTAATTGCAGGGGAAAGGAAATACATCCCAGAAGAAGGGACAGCTGTAGGAAGATAGATTCAGTCTACCCTGGACACATACAAATAACTATCAAAAACTGCAGCAATGCTCCTAATTTATTGCCTAACATTAGATAGAAAAGAGCGTGCTATGTTAGAACCACGCTCAAGTTGTTTATGAATAGTAATTATTTATTCATGAATTATGTATGACTTTTTTGGCTTGAACTTCAATTTTCTCTTAAAAAATTCCCACTCTAAAAATATTTTTGGACGGGTTAACTACACAAAGGGAACCACAGGTATATGCAAGAAGTTATTCTGAGTTTTATCAACCTAGTGTTCTGAGTATCCCTAAATCATTCTCTGTAAATAATTTCCTAGACATGTGTAAACAGCTTACTTGGTAAAATTATATTAAATATAGGGAGCTTTTTGTAAGAAACTGATGTGCTCTGACTCCTGTCTTCTCAAAACGTCTTTTAAACTCCCGGTCACGTCCTCTGGTCTCACCAAGCTGCACTTGGGACAGTAGAAGAAACTGGGAGACAAAGGTGATTTTACTGTACCTTTGCGGCTGTCCAATCCTGGCGCCACACAGGGAGCCAGTTTGGCCTCTGGTTCAAGTTTAGTCACACCCAGATACCCACGTATCAAAGGGGACATTCAAGCTAGGGACTGTTAGGTTATGTCTACATGACAGAGCTATTTTGGGATAACTCAGTATCTCAAAATAGCTACTCTGTGCCTTTGACACACGCCTATTACTTTGAAATATTCTTCCGAAACAACGGACCTGCAATTTCAGCATCCCTGTAGGCCTCATTGCAGGAGGAATACGGGAAGTTCTGAAATAGTGCTTTATTTCGAACTACACTCAAAATAAGCTATGCAATTTGCATAACACAAATTGCTTAGCTTATTTTGAGTTTAGGCTGTCATGTGGACATAAGCCTCAGAAATCAGGGGTTCTCAAGCTATCACCCATCTCATTAGGCCTTACTGCTTTGCTGGGAAGACTGGGCTGTGCTGGCTCTGCATTGCTTGGGGATTTTTACTGCACAAGGCTGAAATCAGTTTTAAGTCCCTTTGCAATCAGAGAGGCACAAAGGAGCTATGGCAGGACTGGGAAGATCTGGCCCTCTCACTCTGGCATCTGCTTGCTGTTAACATTCATGTTTCTTATCTCAGTGTAATGCACACCAATCTTTTTGCTGAGCTCCTGCCCTTTATGCAGCTGATTGGTCCATTAATGTCACCTAACCCAGACTGACAAATGTACCTTTCTTATCGCCTTTCTCTATGACTAACACACGTCCCCTTGTTTCCTTTTATGTTTCCTTCTCACCTCTTCTTCATCTCTCTTTCCACACCACTAGGCACCAAAGATGAGCACTAACCGGAGTAGCAATATTTGGGGGAGGGTGATGGAAATGAAGGCCAGGACAGATCTCTAGTTTAAAGCATCCCTGGAGTTAGCTCTCCATTCACTCCTCATCCCACAGCTGTATTAGCTTCACAGAAAGGATATGATGCCCTGATGTTAACAAACTCTTTAGAGCAAAGGCTCAGGGTGAGAGTCCCATGTGTTCTACTCGCAGGATCAATGTCACAGCACTTTTTTTTTTAGGTAATTCCTGCTATTTGGCTTTTCATTTGTAACTAGTTAAAGAAAATCTTATGTACAACAGAGATTTGTTTTCTTCATATGGACATGCTTTACATGCTGGACAGTGGCTCCTACCTCTAAGTTTCATAGTTCAATAAAATGTAAAGCTAGATAGACCATCTAGTCTGACCTGTATATCACAAGCCATTATATTTCCCCTAGTCAACCCTTTACTGAGTCTAATAACTTGGATTAGAACAAAGCATCTCAGCACTCATGACATTAAACTCTTTTGGTCTGGAGAAAAAGTCCATCCTAACCCCAAATCTCTCGATGAACTCACAGCAGAGGACTACCTGTCTGATGTCCTGTCTCCAGCTCTGGCCATTCCCTGATACTCCAAAGAAAGGCCAAATCTCTCTCAGAATATATCCCGGCAACGGTGCCCCAAGAGAAACACTTCTTCCTGATCTCTGTAGCCAACCACCTAAAGCCCGGATGCATGAGATTTTAATATAGTCTTTGTCTTAATGCAGATTTACAAGCTTCATGGGTGCGTTGAGAATAACGCTTCTGCCCTTTCCATGATCCATAAAGGAAGGGAACAAATAGAGGGATTTATTCATAGTGCAAAAATAAGGAGACATCCTGTGGCACCCTAAAGATGAGTAGATTTATTTGGGCATAAGCTTTCATGGGTTAAGCCCATGTTCATCAGATGGAAGCTTATGCCTAAATAAATCTGTTAGTTTTTAAGGTGCCACAGGACTCCTTATTGTTTTTGAAGATACATACTAACATGGCTATCCCTCTGAGATTCATAGTGCAGTGAGGTAAGACAATATGGCACGTGGACTGTTCTCATCAGGAAGTGTTAACTGTCACCACAAAACCTGGATTCTATTCTGTTCCAAGCATTTTCCTGGGGACACGCCAAAATACACTGTCCGGAAAGTACTCCTAAAGGAGAGTACAGTGAAGAAAAACTCTTAGTGGCCTAAAATAAAGATGGGCAAACAAGATGAAAAGCAAATTAATCTCACAGAGATTAGGGACCAGTGTAGATATCTTCAAATGGCCTTTTGATCTTGAGGGGATTTCACAGATGGTAATCCAGAAAATCTCCTGCCAGACCTTTGACAATCAAACAGATAGAGAGCAAAACCCTTCTTGCAAGTTCAGTCACATGGTTTTATGGCCCTCTGTTCAAAGAGCACACTAGATAGAACAGGAGTCTCAAACTCAGTTTACCTTAGTCCTCAAATCCTCCTAGGAGGCCAACAGGCACCCGCCTTCTGGAAGGGCCTGGGGAGAGGCAAGGGTCCCTGTGCATTCTCCCCCCTTTGTTGCCTGACCTCACTTGCAGGACCATGGGCTAACCCCTGCCCCATGTGATTCCCCACTCCTGAAACCCCCAGTCTTGTTAAAACTCCTGGGCAGCCCCCGCCATCACCACTGCCAGCACACTGGGGTTAGAGTGACTTCTGGCTGCTAGCACCAAGCTGCTGCCAGCACTTCCCTGTGTTCCAGGGAAAAGCGGTGAAGAAGGGCAACTGGGCCTGCCTAGGAAATGGCAGCAGAGCAGAGCAGAGGCTGCTGCACTGCTCGTCACCCTTGTGGTTCCCACTGCTGTGGTGAATGCGAGGGACCTAACCCTACTGCTGCTCCATGCCAAGCCGCCTGGTAATCACCAAGGCTGTGTACTGCAGGGAACGGTGCATGAGGGAAGGGGAGAAATAAAGGTGAGAGGGCAGAGCAGGGTGGGAAGAGACAGGGCAGGGAGCAGAGCTGAGGCTGGGCTCGGAGGAAGGGAATGGACACACTCCCAGACTCCAGGGACTCGAGTGTCAGCAGAGGTGCATGGACCAGACTGTGGACCTGCTTGGGCTGTTGATATCCAATGGGCCATGAGTTCGAGATCATTTAGCTAGAGCAGTTGTTCTCAGTCTTTTCACTAGTGTGGAGCCCCAATTGCACTTTCCAACCATTTGTGGACCCCCATCAAAGCCAATTCTAGCCACTACGAACACTTCATTAAATGAAAAAGGAAACAACAGTGTAGGTTTTTGGACAGCAATTAACAACATTATTGGAAGACATTTAATTTAAAAATAATATTTCATTTTAACTTTGCAATTTATTTAAATTTTTTTTCTATGGTCATTTTTATTTATCTTTCATTTTTTTCACGGACCCGCCTGCAACTCCCCCATGGAGTCCCAGGGGTCCACGGATCCCAGGTTGGGAACCACTGAGCATGAATGACTGGCTTTTCATGCACTTCAGTAATTTGGACACAGGGAGAGACTGATAGTCCAGCAAGAGAAGCAGGTTTCACTCATTTTTTTAAATTATTTCTGCAGATGGGATAGATCGCTTTTTCAGTGATTTGCCACTGAAAGTGCTTCCCATCTTATTTCAATGTCACTGCACTACAAGCTGCAGCTGTGCCTACTCTGACCACTCATCTGCCAGACTCCAAGAGAATCCCTATACCCTTGGTTTTGCAATTCCCCTGGCACAACTGACACTCTCCTTCCCAGGAGGTAGGTCACCACATACCTATCTCCAGGCCTGCACGTCCTCTGTTTCTTGTGGTAAAAAAGGAAAGCCGCTTTGTTTTGAAACCCTCCTCACTCCTGCAGATGAAATAAAATGCACAAATCAACGCCTGAGAAAGACAAAGTATCAGAGGGGTAGCTGAGTTAGCCTGTATTTTCAAAAACATGTATCTGAAAAAATGTAACAAATTCCACATTAGCTGCTGATAATGGGCCACATCCCTCCATGACTGAATTGACCTTGTCAACTCTGGCCCTCTTCTTGACTGGGACTCCCTCCTTTTCATGAGCCTATAAATTTAGACCCTCCTCTGGAACCCTCACTCATGCATCAGACCAAGTGGGTCTTTGCCCATGAAAGCTTATGCTCCGAAGTATCTGTTAATCTATAAGGTTCCACAGGACTTCTTGTTGTTTTTGAGAAAGACAAAGCTACACTAGGGGGTATTCACATGAACCCATGTGGTTATGGGTCCAACTTGTGGGAGATAAGCACTTTATGGCACTTGGACCTCTGCAAGACTCCATGCTGTCAGAGAACAGCCTTTGCTGGTTCCCATGTACATGGGAGATGGGACTGAGCCACATAGGTCAGCAGCCATTTTGAAGGCACCAACTGTCTGGAACCAAGGTTTCAGGGTATTAGTCTAGCTCTGAGGCATTATGTTGACTCCATCTGGGAAATGCACATTTAATTTTGTGTTTTCTTCACTGGTATCAAGGTTTAGGAGATTGTCAAACAGCAAATTGAACAAGCTGCATAGGGATTCCAGAAAATAGCACTGACTTACTGCCTTTTCCTGTTACAGCTAGTGCTCCTCTAACGTGGTAGCCCATGAGAACTACTTGGAGATGGGTTGAAACATTTCTAAAGCATTTATACATCTTTGTTTATTGACACTGACCGTGCAGAATATTGACGGAGCATATCCTAATGAATATACCAAAGAACTGGGAATGCATTCCAATGAGGAAGCGTAAGGTGCTTACATGCACTACAGAGAAGGGAACAGCCTGGCAAGTCTGCATATCAAACATCCTTATGTTTGATATTCACAGAATCATAGGACTGGAAAGACACTTGAGTCCAGTCCTCTGCACTCATGGAAGGAACAAGGTGGGAGGAGGGGCAGCTCAACATGTGCTGCTGGCCGTAAGTATGCTTGCTCTGCTAATCAGCAGGGTGGGCCAGAAAGAAATGCTTCGTAGACCGGATCTGGCCCGGGGCGTGGTTTTGCCCACCCCGATCTAAACCATCCCTGACAGATATTTGTCTATCCTGATCCTAACAATCTCCAGTGATAGAGATTCCAGAGCCTCCCAAGATAATTTATTTCAGTGGTTAACCACTCTGACAGAAAGCTTTTCCTAATATCTGATCTAAACTGCCTTTGCCGCTTATCGTATCATCAGAGGTTAAGAATAAACTGTCTCCCTCCTCCTTACAATAACCTTTCATATGCTCGAAACTGTAATGTCTCCTCTCAGTCTTTTCTTTTCCAGACGAAACAAACCCATTTCTTTCACTCTTGACTCACAGACAGAGCCATCCTCTTAACAGTACAAGTGGAGGCGGCCACACTAGGCCACGTGGTGGCTACCTAGCTATCTTATAAACATTAGGAGGTAGAACTACCTCGGTAGGGTAATGCAGGTAATCAGCAGCAGTAGCTTCAGGGGGTCGCCCACCCTCAGCCGCTCTCCCGCCCTGCACTCACCACATGGAGTGAGCGGCGGCCTGCTCACCACAGCTTCATAGCCTGCTCAGCCATGCTTCTCCACTAGTGGCTGGGAGGCAGAGAAGCAGGGCTCAGTGGGCTGGGACCCGGCAGCACAGCACTGTGTGGTGAGGCTAGAGGTGGGGGAGGAAGAAAACGGGGGTTCAACCCCCAGTGGCTGCTGCTGTCCACTGCCTGCTCCCTGCCTCAGGTAATCCCTGGCCAGGCTGGTTGGGGAAGGGGAGGAGCAGGGAAGGGGCTTGGCATGCAGCACAAGGAAGCTGCCTGGAGCCTGTGCCTGGGGCACTGGGGAGGGGGGGCGTGTTTCCTGCTGCCGCCCCCTGATGGCCCTGCTCCCATGTCATGTTTTCCAGACCTTTAATCATTTTTGTTGCTCTTCTCTGGATCTTTTGTCCATATCTTTCCTGAAACATGGCACCCAGAACTGGACACAGTACTTCCCCTGAAGCCTAATTAGCAGAGAGTAGAGGGAAGAATTACTTCCCAAGTCTTACAACATTTCTGTTAACACATCCTAAAATGTTTCCCCCCCCCACCCCAACTGCATTGCACTGTTGACTCATATTGAGCTTGTGGTCCACTATGGCCCCAGATCTCTTTCTGCAGTACTCCTTTCTAGGCAGTCACTTCCTATTTTGTATGTGTGCAACTGATTGTTTCTCTGTAAGTGGAGTACTTTGCACTTGTTCTTATTGAATTTCACCTTATTTATCTCAGACCATTTCTCCAGTTTGTCCAGATCATTTTGAATCTTGCAACCCCTCCCAGTTCGGTATCATCTGCAAATTATGTTCTACATTTTATTACCACAAATAACATTCATTCATGAAATAATGTTAGGTATACCCAAAGAAACTATGATTACTATTTGCAACGCATGTATAGGGAACTGTGTCTGTAAGATTGCTGGCACGTTCTGCAATATGTAAAGGATTGATTTTGTTATTAACTTTTAATCTTTAGTTTAAAATTTAGCTCTGACACAAATTAAAAGGAACACTTACTTGCCAAGCTGATTCTTAGAAAGATCCAGAGATTTAAGTTGCCTGCAAGTCCACTTATCTTGAGAAGGCAACGAAACTAACTGATTTCCCGAAAGCTTTAGTGATACCAGCATCTGAAAGAGAAATAGGCAGCACTCACAAGAAGCAATCCATTAAACAAGCAGAGAGAGGTTTGAAAGCTGCTTAAATAACAGGAAAGCTGTACTTCTTATCAAAGATACTGGATAACTAGCATATAGACATCTCCTTCCTTAATTCTCTCCAATACATGCATTTACAGTATCTCCACGTACAAAGCAATGCAACCTTTAGCTCAACACAGTTATTGTCTTATTTGCTAGAAGATTCAACTACAAATTCCACATGCCAGCTTTGGTGTTAATGAAGTAGTCCCTTGTAGAAAGGAGAGAAATTGCATAGCACATTACACAATGTGTTTATCCTAGGTGTCTGTGCACATTAAGACATGATTGGGCCTTCTCCTATAATTCATATTTCAGACTACATATTGTCTTACATACATCCCAAGGGTGAAATGTGTTACAACAGTAGAATCTGCACTTTATTTTTGTGACGTGTAGTTTAGATTATTAAAAGTGGATTTAAATTTCTTTTCACCATGCATATCATTGGTTTATTCTTTACTGCTACTCAGAATGCAGACTGAAGCTACACAGATCAGTTTCATTTGCTTCTTCTAATGCACGAAGCAGCACCACAGAACTATGGAAAGATTCCAAATACCACAGAGTTTAAGTAAACCGACCCTCCCACAAATTGAAATTTACAATCAATTTATGCCAGATTTTGTAAACCTCCCCATTCTCCTACCTGGCTGTAGAAATAAATCTGAAACTAAAACCATTTGACAGTGCCCCTTTAATTAAAAAAAGAGTATGGAAATATGGAAAATTTGGTTGGATGGATTCCCCTACGACAAATTTCAACTTTTGATTAAAAAAATGTTTTGAGCTAAAATTGAAAAAACAATTTTTTTTGGCAGGGAGGAGGTACAGTTGCCACAATATTTTTTGGTCTTCTACACGTCGTCATTTTCCATGAAAATATTCATTTTGTCAAAGACACAATTTTCCATAGAAAAAGCAATTTTTGATTGAAAATTTAATCAAGTCCTAGCTAACACATCCCCAAAGTGAATTAAGCAGAATTTTAACCTAGAAATGCCAAATTCTCTCTAGCATAACTCCACTGAAGATAGTGTAACATAACTACAGTCAATAGAGTTATGCCAGCAGAGATCTGGCCCTGGATGTTTTTGGCAGCACTTATGTTCCATATGCCATTAAAGTTTAGTGTAAATCGGGCAGACCACTTCACAGGTTATGCTGGAATGGTGTGGCAAGTATTTAATCAAGCCACAGTAGGAGTGTCTTATAAAGTGAGACTGTTTCTCTATTATGTGTTTAAATGGAAGAATATGAAATCTGAGTGGAACTGGGGTACCAGATTGTCATCAAGTTAGTTGGTTGGCATTTAATGTGCAATGTGCACAGGGACAGGATGGGCAGCACGAAAGCTTTGACGTAATGCTGGAGAAGTAACAAATATAAATATCTGTGAAATATCAGAGGAGGCCATTGGACAAGAACCAGTGAAGAAACATGCTGGGTCAATTTAAATGCTGGAATTGAACGACAACAGAAACGTCCAGAGAAGTATAAACTAATTAAGCATACAGCCTTCCCCCATCTCCCACGCATGAATTTTGTCAAGATCATTGCGCATTTGGAATCAGCCTCAGGGTGACAAGAAGAATATGTCTCAAGTCGACATTTTGTGCCAAGTTCTCTACAGGTATTGCCACATGTGTCCTCAATTGTGATTGTCCGATGGCAGAGTTTCAATGTTCAGGGTACTGTCAGGAGTGAGAAATGAGCCACAGCAGGGAACTTCCTTTTCTTTTCTGTCACAACATACAACAGTGGAACTGTCCTATAGTTTAAAACAGTGAAGAAAACTATCGTCATTTAATTACCATCAGGGCTGCGTGAATCAACTTGTAAGGGATCTGGAAAACATGATAGGACTACTTTGCATATATCCCTTCAAGAAAGGCCCCTGATCTCTCTCCAAAAGCCGTCGACTTCTCTAGAGAAGTGAACCATGACTTGGAAATGTACTTGCTTATTTGGAAAAGGGTATCAGCCTCTACAGCAAAACTGACAAGGACTCTCATCACCTTGTGAAGGAACATTGCATTTTTGTGCCAGTATTTGCCAGCACTGAGTTTCAGCACCCTAGCAGCCCCAGCCACAGGATTGGCTGGGGGGAGGGGCGGGGGGGGCAGGGATCGAGCTGAGTACCAGCTCCTCTCCCCTGCAAAAAAGCAGCACTGTAAGAATATCTGCTGTATGAGGAACCATAGAACGTGAGCTGATTTAGCTTTCTCGTATCACATATGAACAAGTATGCAACTAAATCAGATTCTTTACTGTGGACTAAATTCTAGTTTTAGGGTCAGCACTGAGCAAAGGGTGATGGTTGAACTACAATATTCCAGCAGCACTTTATGCCAGAGTGCTCCTTGGAGACACACTTCTTCCTCGCTCCAGAGGCGTGGTATTGTAAACTACTGCTGGCCAGTGAGTGTGTGTATGCTTATGGGGTGTCACTAAAGTTCTGCCCATTTTCCTCGTCCCCTACTAAATCTACAGAGGGTGAAAGTGGATGCATAGCCCTTTGTGCTCCAATGCACCCAGACTCGAGATGAGGGGTTACGGTTCTTACTTGCTCATATTCCCTTATGCAGGAATGTAATCACATCACAGTCTAAATGGGATAACTTCGGCAAGTTGGCACTTTTTAATATTATATTATTACAGCTAAAGAAACAGAGAGGTAAGCTACAGCTATCTAGGATATCCAGGTGCCTGACTAAGTATGCCAGCTTCTAAATCACACAGCCCATTGGAGAATTTATCCATCTCCTCTTAGCTGTTCTGAGACTTATCATGACAAGCACAAATCAAGCTTCCCATAGACAAACTGTAACATAGGATGAAATGTGACTCTGGAGCACCATCTAGTGCTCCCAGCATTTGTGGTGTCAACTGAATCTCTCCCATTTGTATTTTCACTATATTTAGAAAAACAAAGTGATCATAGCATCATAGCACACTAAAACTGGAAGGGACCTGGAGAGGTTATTGAGTCAAAGTCCCCCGCCCTCAGGGTAAAACCAAGTGCCGCTTAGATCATACCCAACAGATGTCCATATAACCTGCTCTTAAATCTCTCCAGTGATGGAGATTCCACAACCTCCCTAGGCAATTTTTTCCAGTGTTTGAACACCCTGACAGTTATGAAGTTTTTCCTAATGTCCAACCTAAACCTCCCTTGCTGCAGTTTAAGTGCGTTGCTTCTTGTCCTCTTGTTGGCAGGGGAAACGTTGTTATGTGCTGTACTCACAGAAACATTGTTTTGTAAAGGAATGCTTACTGATGTTCCCATGAGGTTCAATATTGTATTTAGCATTGTTAGTGAATCCTCCTTAATTTTCTCATGAAATTCAGCATTGTTTTGTTACTGAAATCCTGTTCATGTTCTATATGACTGAATAACTCTACCTCCCTGTAACTTACATTCTGTTAATAATCTATTGGTACTTTACCTCCTGATTAATAGGGAATTACCAGAGCGGAATGTCATATGAGCAGTAGGAATTCAGTTTGAGCTGGAGGAATGGATAAAGGGAGTATGAGAAACTCTCCCCTGGTTTGTTGGGAGCGGGGGTGAACAAAGGAGGAGAGAGGTATAAGTATTGCTCACTTCTTGTTGCAAGGTGCGCAGGCTTTGAGGAGAGATCCCCCTGTGCCTTACTTGGCATGCCAAATAAAGATTCTTCTTCCACTCTCGGTGTGTTATTGGGCCAGCGTTGCACACCGGGCACGAACTGCCGCTGTACCACCTTAAGAAGGAGGCAACAGTTTTGGCGTCCCTGGGTGGGCACTCTAAATTAAAGCCTTGCCCGGCTCGCCTCTTGGTGGGGGTGGCGGGAGACGGCGTCGGACTTCCAGTGCGCACACCGGTAACTTTACCGGGGGAACTCGGCGTCCGGATTCCGCAGCCCCTGCTGGGGACGACACAACGGTGCAACGCAGCAATGTGGAAGAGAGAGAGAGGAAACAGAGGGTGGAGCGGCGAAAGCCGGACCTCTGAAACTGAAACAGAGGGTGGAGCGGCGGGAGCTGGACCTCTGGACAGGTAAGACCCAGTCCCTTTTTGTGAAAGGGACTTCCGGGACGCCGGACGGCCAATATAGGGTTGGGGTGATAGGCTGTAATAAGGATGGGACTAGGTCAAAGTAGCCCCAAGGATAATACTCCCTTGGGGTGTGTTTTGAAAAACTGGAAAATTATAGGGGGGGACCCTATGATGAAATCTAGATTAAGGAGACTGTGCACAGTAGAGTGGCCACAATATATCTTAGAGGGACAAGAGCGGTGGCCACCAGAGGGATCCCTAAATTATAATACCATATTGCAGCTGCTTTTGTTTTTACAACGTACCGGTAAATGGGAAGAACATATGTATGGCCAATGTTTTGAATATCGTAGAAATAGACAAGACCTGCAGGAAATGTGTGGATTATCATGTGCAGTACAACCAGCTGTAAATAAGCCTAATGTAAACTGTCACCAGGACCCCCCTTCGGCTTCTACACCCACACCCGCTCCACACAGGGAAAGGGTTTCCCATGATTTGGGGATAGCCCCCTCAGTTGAACTGTATCTATTAGTGACTGAAACAGTGGTTGACAGACTGGGAGCTGCGGATCGGCAGGCTACTACTATGCAGGTGTATTCCCATGTGCCCTTTAATCCAATCAATTTGGCAACTTTTAAAGCCCAAGCCGGGGAGTTTTCCACGGATCCTAGCCGCTTTATTTCAATTTTCAAAGGGTGTTTAGCCAGTCACAAGCCTGATTGGAATGACTGTCAGGTCCTAATGACAACCCTGTTGTCTGAAGTGGAGCGTAACCAGGTTGTAACAAAAGCCAGGGAGGAAGCAAGAAAAAGGCATGAACTTGGCAGGAGCGAAAAAAAGCGATTTGTCAAATCCCTGAGCCCAGCAATAGGAAACAACTGTGTGCCTTTTTGGGAACGGCAGGATTTTGCAGATTATGGATACCTGATTTTGGGGTACTGGTTAAGCCTCTGTATGAGTGTGTTAAAGAAAGTAACAGAGACTTGTTCTGTTTTAAAAAAAGAGGCTCAACATGCATTTAAAGCTTTAAAATTGCATTTAATGGAAGCTCCAGCCCTAGGTCTACCAGATATTACTAAACCATTTCAGCTGTACGTGCATGAAAGGAAGGGAGTGGCTCTTGGAATATTGGCTCACCAAAGGGGGGATGGGGATGTAACTAGAGGTAATGCCCGGGCAGAACGAGAGGCCAAACGGGTAGCGAACACCGAGGGTATTGCTCTTTTGCCTCTGACTCCCACCCTCCCAGATCCCCATGAAAAGCCAGAATACTCTGCCCAAGAACAGCAGTTGGCTGAGCAGTTACAGCTGAACCTGCGAGAAGGATGGTATGTAAGTGAAAAAGGACAAGTGTTGCTTCCCGGACCCTTGATAAGGCCAATGGTTATGAGTTTTCATCAAGGAACGCATGCAGGTCAGGAGGCCCTGGTCCAACTATTAGAAAAGTACTTTATAGGAGATGGAATAGGAAATGAAGCCAGACGGGTAGTTAGAGACTGTATGGTATGCCAGAAAAATAATCCCCGAGCAGGAAGACCCGTGGTACCCTCCCCACTACCATCAGCCCCGGGACCAGGAGTTGCGTGGCAAATTGACTTTACTGAACTACCTCGCGCCAGTGGGTTTCGGTACCTCCTGGTACTTGTGGACCGTTTCACAGGATGGATAGAGGCATTTCCTTGTAGAAATTGTACGGCCAGCACGGTTACCGCTAAAACCTTAAAGGAGATAGTCCCCCGGTTCGGAGTACCAGAATGGATTGAATCAGACCGAGGAACCCATTTTGCAGCTCGATGTGTGGAGAAAGTAGCAGATGGACTCAAGATCCCATGGAAATACCACACTCCATATAGACCACAAGCCAGCGGAGTGGTGGAAAGAGGGAATCAGACTTTAAAAAGACATTTGTCAAAGTTGTGCCAGGAAGCTCAGCTTAAGTGGCCAGAGGCCCTCCCCTTAGCCCTCTTGAGGACCCGAATATTGCCCAAAGGGAGGTTAGAACTAAGCCCATTTGAAATCTTGTATGGGCAACCATGGCCAATGAATGGGGTGCCTGGTACAGGTATAGAATGGGGGATAGGGGAGGGGTTTTCTAAAGAAATATTTGCTGTCGTTGTCATCTGTTATGTCTTCAATCCACAGGTTTGTTCGTGACAACCAGCCCATTCCGTTGGACCAACCCCTTCACGATATTCAGACAGGAGACAGTGTGTTGCTTTGGACGTGGAAAGAGGAGCCCCTTCAAGAGAAGTGGAAAGGACCCCACCTTGTTTTATTGACCACTAAGACTGCTGCTAAACTACAAGGGGTCAAACCGTGGGTCCATTTCACTCGACTAAAGGTCGAACCTGCTGAGTAAAAGGAGTGGACTGTGAGCCGTGTTACCCCAGAAGCTGAAGAGGACTTAGGACTGAAATTATTGTTTAAGTATTAAAAGATAAGAAAATGGAAATGCTACCCATGAATCAGGTTTTAAGTAAGGAATATGAGAAGACTCAATATGGAACATCTTGAGTATTCTCAAAGGGGGGAAATGTTGGCAGGGGAAACGTTGTTATATTCTGTACTCACAGAAACATTGTTTTGTAAATGAATGCTTACTGATGTTCCCATGAGGTTCAATATTGTATTTAGCATTGTTAGTGAATCCTCCTTAATTTTCTCATGAAATTCAGCATTGTTTTGTTACTGAAATCCTGTTCATGTTCTATATGACTGAATAACTCTACCTCCCTGTAACTTACATTCTGTTAATAATCTATTGGTACTTTACCTCCTGATTAATAGGAAATTACCAGAGCGGAATGTCATATGAGCAGTAGGAATTCAGTTTGAGTTGGAGGAATGGATAAAGGGAGTATGAGAAACTCTCCCCTGGTTTGTTGGGAGCGGGGGTGAACAAAGGAGGAGAGAGGTATAAGTATTGCTCACTTCTTGTTGCAAGGTGCGCAGGCTTTGAGGAGAGATCCCCCTGTGCCTTACTTGGCATGCCAAATAAAGATTCTTCTTCCACTCTCGGTGTGTTATTGGGCCAGCGTTGCACACCGGGCACGAACTGCCGCTGTGCCACCTTAAGAAGGAGGCAACACTATCCTCAGGGGCCAAGGAGAATAATGTTAAAGTAAAGCTCATCTGCATGAGAGCCAACAGTGCATAGATTTTTACCCTTTGAGAGATGTGTCAGGATGGAGGAAACATACAAAAATATTAAATTACAAAATATATGTTATGAAAAGGCAACCCATACATACACAGGTCATTTGAAGTCTTGTAAAAATAATTTAGGAAGGAAATTATCTTCTTCATTCCTATTAATGGAAGAAAGCCAGAGGCATCTTTCTAGTATGCTCCTCCTTTTCTCTGCAGGCCTTCCAATGGGAACAGCTATCTGAGTCGGACTGCAGATGGAGGAGCAAAATTATTTTCAGAGGCACTGTTCTCCCACTAATTTTATGGGGATTTCCAGAGGAATGAGGGCTGACTCAGCTGGCTTCTCTTGAATGTTATTTTGAGGGATAACCTGTTTTATCTTACTTATTATTAGATGCTTTTCCTGCTGCAACTGCTCCCTTGGGCTGTGACTACACTAGCAAGCTCTTTCTCCCACTAATTTTATGGGGATTTCCAGAGAAATGAGGGCTGACTCAGCTGGCTTCTCTTGAATGTTATTTTGAGGGATGACCTGTTTTATCTTACTTCTTATTAGATGCTTTTCCTGCTGCAACTGCTCCCTTGGGCTGTGACTACACTAGCAAGCTCTTTCAAAAAAATCGAGGCCTTTTCCAAAAGAACCCACGGAGCATCTGCACACAAACTGTACTCTTTTGATCTGAAATAGTAAGAACGCAGCTCTTTTTCCAGCAGCTCTCTTCCTCTCCCAGATGAGGAAGAGCACCTTCTTCTGAAAGATTCCTTCAGAAAAAAATGTGTGTAGATTACTCAGGGGTCCTTTTTTCGAAAGAGCATCCTCCTCCTCGTACCTGATTTTTCAATCCCCAGCCCATTCCTTCGAAAGAGCAGAGGCTGTATGGACACTCTCTCTCAAAAGAGCGAACTGATTTTTTTATCTGTTTTTGTGTGTGTGGACTCACTCTTTTGAAAGAAGATTTTTCAGAAGAGATCTTCCAGAACTTCTTTCGAAGGATCACTGTAGCGTAGATGTAGCCTTGGTATCCAAGTACACTGACTTAGATAAATATGGACGTATGCCGTCACTCCTCAAATTTCTACACTAGGCAGAGCTGTGAAATTCTTGGCACTTGCACAAATGTTATCCTTGGTTTCAATCCACACAAGACTATATCCCCATGCTTCACAATCTGAAATGGCAACACAGGGGGAACTGCTGAGCTTCTCCTTGTTCAGAATTTGTGCTTTTGACATGAAATATGCTTGGAGCAAAACAATCAGTCTGTCCTATTAGCTGGAAAAATATCCTATATTTGCATGAAAGGCTTTTCAAACATAACCAAGATGGTCTACTCTTTGAGTTTGTAACTGACCTTCACCCATGCCTGTTTCACATGCTACCAGATTTCAAAGCAAGTATTTCACACAGCACTAATGCAGATCCTTTCTGCTTTTATAATGACCCCAGGTCAGATTAATACACTGATCTTCCCTCTCAAACTCAAAGATTATCTGTGGGTGCAATTAAGAATACTGAACATCTTACTCTATGGCAGGCAACTACCAAATGGAGGTAGGTTTAAAAAACGTAGTCCTAACCACACAAAGTTGCAGGTACCAATACAACTCCCAGAGAAACCCTAAAGCATTTTATAAATAATACACAAGGACCATAGATTAAGTGCACCTTTGGGAGGAATGGGACAGTTATTTAATACTGCATGGAAGTCCTGCACAACAGCTTTGCATAGGTAGTAAAGCTAAATTAACCTACTGAACACACAAACAGCCTTAACCCCTTGTTAATAATCACAGGTATGATGCAGTTTGTGTTCCTGCCCTCAACAGGTCCTGCTGAAAAAGCTCTATGAGGGTTTTACACTTACTTCAAGTTGGAAAAGTCCCTGTGGAACTTCTTTTAGTAAGTTTTCAGAAAAATCCACTTCTCTAAGGTGATTTTTCCAGAAAACAGTCAATGTGTCTGGGAGGAATTCCAATGAATTTCTAGATGCTTTACAACATTTCTGGAAGCATGAAAAACAAAATACAGAGACAATAAACTCTAAGACACATTCTTCTTTAAGGAAATATGTGGATTAATTGTCACCTTTCATACATTAATACATTTGATTCATGTAGCCTGTGTAGTTTTTTTAAACAAAGTGTAATAATTGCAAAACATGAAATTGTATACACGAAGGTTTAATCCCTTCAAGTCTAAGTCTAAACAACCCCCAATAAACTCTAAAAGCATACATTTAATTAATGGGCAAATTCATTTTTAAGTAAATGTATTTTAATTGTTACTTTGAAGACTATCACTTTCGCTTTCCCCATAAATATGCATTTAAACTAACAAAATGTGCTTTATTTTTACCTCTATTCATAAGACACTGACATTTATCTCCCTCTGAAATACACAATGACCTGTGGGTACTGATGTCTAATAATTTATCCACTGGTTTGATTAATCTTAAGGACGGCTGTGGATTTATAATATGACCCAGTACTTCCTTCAGCTCATATAAGCAGGGTCCAGGCGGTTTGCTTTATCATTGACCCTAATGAGTATATCCACATGAACAGAATGAATTACAGTGGATCTCCAAAAAACACCCTGGAAATAAAATCAACACTATAAAGGGAACACAGCTTTTCAGCCTAAGAAGCTGGACAATGTCAATGTATCAAATCCCATTTTTTTTCGCTCTGTCCTGAGAGTGGAACACTTTCCTCAGCCCTTTGCTTCTGGCAGAACAGTTTGACCTACCAAGGGGCAAGCCCAGGGGTCTGGAAACGCCTTCAGGTTGTTTCTGGAAACATTGAGGCTGTTCAGGGATTTGAAGCAGTAAAGGAACTGTGTAGGGAGCACCACCAATCTGTTGTCAGAGACATCAAGTTCTTGCAGTTTCCTTAATCCAATCCAATTAGTTGCTAGAAAACAAGAAACACCACCAATTTAGTGAAAGTGTGTCGTGTGGGGTCTGATCCTGCATGGTGCTCAGTACTTCACGGGCCTGAACCAAAGTCCACTGACATCAGCAGAAAGACTACTGACTTCAGTGTGCCCTGGATGCAAACCCCAGAGCTGCACTAAGCTCCTTCACCATCACCATTGACTTCACTATGTTATGGGTTCAAAGAAACTTGGTTGTCCTATGCAAGATCTGGAAATGGCAAGTGTAAGGGTAACACTGATTACTGTAGTTCACGTACCACTTTCCTCTTCAAAGAACTTTTCCAGATAATTTCTGGTGGCAATGAGTTTTTGGAGTTTTGTGAGATGTAGGAATCCAGAAGGGAGAACAAAGAGCCTATTGATGGAGACATCCACCTCCAGTAACCTGCAAGAGTGGAAAAACATCCAACAAAATGTAAGTAAAAGCATGAGCAATGACTAATATTGTATAAAGACATCTATTTTATCCTATTTTTAGCTCCACTTGGTATGACATATTCTCACAAGTCATGACAAACACTACACTTTAAAACATAACCATCCTGGTAATTAACTCAGAAATAACTTTATCACAAAGTACAGTGCAGTAGTGAGTCTTTGTACGTTAAAACCATAAAATATAAAACCAAGAAGTTTTTCATCTAACAAAGGGGCTTAGGTTCATTTCTTCTCTTCAGTTTTCAGCCTGTCACATGTGCACAACTGATTGATCTGAAGCAGCTCTTCGCACTTCCTATTCTTTGAGTTAAGAATACAGCACACACACCTTGTGCATATAATTTCATCAGATGACTGGACGCTGGGCAGTTCGGTCAGCTGGTTGTCAGATAAGTTTAATTTTCTGAGGTTTATTAGTCCCCATGGAATCACAGATGGCAGGGTGGTCAAGCAGTTGGCAGATAGATCAAGCTCAATTATCTGACATGAGATATCAATCAGCCAGTCCAGATCCACCCAAGGCAGCTTGAGGTTTGACCAGATCACAGACAGAGCCTGTATGCCAAAGAAAGAACAAAACACAATTGCAATATCACTCACTTGCCTTATGGCAATAAAGCCAGGGCTTCTTACAATACTGTCAACTTATTAGAAGGATCCTTGCACCTATGGATGTAGAGATTAGATTTCCTCCATGTGACACACTGACAAGAACTAGTTTAGAGTTGCATGCGTGGAGCAGGTGAAGGATTGCATCTACCTCTGAAATGTGGGACAGAATGTGACGCACTCAAGGAATGCTAGGTGCTTGTGGAAAGGAGTTAGTGCAAGCCCAACGGGTGGACAGGTTGCACTTGCATTAAAATGTCATGAATCACTGTGGCCAAAGTATGGGAAATTATACCAGTACAAGTCATGCCCACATGAGAGGTCCACACCATGCTGCAGGTACACTGGTCTAGCAACAGCAGTCCAAAACCGCACGGTATGAGCTAGCCCTAAGAGGGAGTTCCTACAGGGGACTGGCCACAGTAAAGTAAAACTTATTGCAGGTGGGCTGTTTGTGAAACTTGCACATGTATCATTCTTCCTGATGAAACCTGGGAACATCACCAGCTCTGAGCCATTTCCAGGAGTGTTCTACAATAGCACGTTCAGACCACTGAAAGAATGAGAGATGCCCTATTGGAAAGGGAATTGGCAAATGGAGGCAATTTGCTCATGAATTTAGAACTAAACTGTTGTAATAGCACCATGTATTATGAGACACAATTTGGGCAACCACTCCATTGTTGATTCTGTACCATTGAAGCCTGTGACCACAGCACACAAATAACATTTACCCATTGTTCAAAGAGACTCTGAAAGTTGTTGAAGTCTAAAACAGGGGTGGGGAATTCCCAGCCCATGCTGCCGATCCAGACCATAGCTTGCCTGGATCCGGCCCCCAGGGTTCCCCTCCCCAGCATCTGGCCCAGGGCAGTTCAGGGTGTAGAGACCCAAGCCTTGCAGGCCACTGTCATGCAAGTCAGGTCCAGGTCTGGCCCATGGGCTCTACCTCGTGGGGGCAGGAAGTGTCACTGCCATTCCCCTTCCCTCTCCCCTGGCTGGGGTAATGGCAGCATAGTACTGGCTGGAGAAAGGCTTCCTCTGCCTTCTCTGATTGGCCAAAATTCTGGAGCAGGTGGGGGTGGGCTGAGGCTGAGCAGTGGGAGAAAAGCCTCTCAAGGAAGCTTTTCTCCCCACTGCTGTTCCCCCAGCCAGGGGAGGGGTGGCAGCAGGAAGAGGTAAGCCCCCCTCTCCTGCTCCCTCCTCCAGCCAAGAAACCCCCAACCCTGCTCCTGCATACCCTCCTGACTAGACACCTTCACTACCACCCTGCTCCTGCACCCTCATCCTGCCAAGACTCCCACTCTCAAAGAGTTCCTGTACTCCCCCTCCCTCCCACCCAGACCCTAAACACCCACCTGCAGCCCACTCCTTCATCTACCCCAACCTGATCCTGCATCCTCCCTCCCACCCACACCTCACACCTGCTCCCAAGCAGCTGCCTCCCATACACTGAACCCTGACTCCCCATTTTTGGTCCCACCTCAGGTACCCAGAATACTTAGTCTGGCCTGGGGGAAGCCCTGAACCTCAGTTCCCCCTTCTCTACCTCCCTGCCCTTGGTGCTGGAGCATGAGAAGAGTGAATTGTCTCAGTCAGTGACCACAGTAGGGGCTTTGTGTGTGATCATTTCCTCCTTGAAAAAATACAAGGGGCAACATTTTCAGAAGTGCCCAAGTAACCTGGGAGCCTAATGACCATACATGTGCTTGGAGCTGAAAAGGAGATTTAGAGGCATTTGACCATTTTACCTCAAGAGCCATTTCAGATGCTATATCATACAATGCAAAATGCCAAATACTTGGCTAATGGAGTGATTCATGAATGCACCACAAGGAGGCAGTAAGCAACTGATAGGCTGCTTTCATTTCCTTTTACAATTTATTTAAATAAAAAGGAAGTGAAAAGGGGGTTTCCAGGTTGATCCCAAACACTTATTTGGTAGATACATTTCCAGATAATGAAGAACAAATAGTTAAGATGCAGAGGAAAGAAGAATTAAACATAAATTCTTGTGTAGTCTAACAAGTAACAGTAACAATCTGTAGGAAACAGACATGAAAACACTTATCAAATATTCACTAATAAACCTCAGACCCTCCCTGTGAATTAAGAAGGAAACTGAAGCACAGAGGGTGAGACACACACCCAGGGACAAACACAACACACTGCTGTATGGCCACAGCATCCAATACAGCCTGTACCAGTTGGCAGTAGGAAATCAAATTACCCAGGGAGTCCAGTGCCATGGTGGCTATAGAGCATCCTTTGCAAAGGACATTTCTGAGGTGTCTACAACAACACTAAGACCATGTCTACACAAGCACCCCTCTTTTGAAAGTGATATGCTAATGAGGATATGGGATTCAGATATGCTAATGAGGCATTCCAATGAATAGGCAGCACCTCATTAGCATAATGGCAGCAACACACTTCGAAAGTGGCACTTTCAATTGTGTGTGGCTCATCTACTTGGGGCCCTTTTCAAAAGGACCCTGCAGACATCAAAACCCCCTTATTCCTATTTGGTTATAGGAATAAGGGGATTTTGACATCTCCGGGGTCCTTTTGAAAAGGATTCCATGTAGATGAGCCACATGCGATTGAAAGCAGTCCTTTCAAAGTGCCACTGCCACCATTATGCTAATGAGGTGCTGCATATTCATTGCAATGCCTCATTAGCATATCCCAATGTGTCTCATTAGCATCCCTCTTCCAAAAGCAGGGTGCAAGTGTAGATGTAGCTTAAGTGAATGCTGTTTTACCCTAGGGTCTCTTGTACCCATCTAATTAATAGTCTGGTCATTATAAACTCTAGTGGTTACATTTTCTATGTCAGCTGTAAACATTTACTCCCAGCTGAAATTTGGATCAGCCCAAGAGCAAATTCAAATATAGCCTGTGGCATAAATCAGTGGGCACGCTTTTGAGTTATGGTACGAGTATAAAACACAGACAGGTCTGGGCATAATCCTCCACTACCATCACTCCAGAATGCAATCAGAGGGATGCTGCTAATTAGTACTGATACAACAGAGTTGCAGGGGTTAGTAAAACTTCAGCTAACTCATCCACAACATGGGAAAAACCTTTTCACCTGAAGGGTGAAAACACGGTTTAGATATAGTGCAAAATTTCTTCCTGGTCATTTCCCAGATTCAAATGTGAGAGATTCAGGAAGCCTACCTAACGCTAGGCCTACTCTAGATTTACCAGCTTCGCTATACCAGCAAAACCTTCTAGTATTGACACAGCTTATATCGGCAAAAAGCTTATATAGATTTTATGATGCTATAACTCTGTCTACCCAAATACTATTTGCCAGTATGGAAAATCTGCAAAACAATCAATCAAAAAATCATATCACAAACCAACATTACTATGCTGGTAAAAGTTTCTCAAATAAACTTGATCTCAGGCATTGAGTCCAATCCCCTGCATTCATAGCAAGACATATCACCACCCCGACAGATTTTTTTTTTCTTAATCTAACCTGCCCCAGACTCTTGGAAGGCCCGCCTCAAGGACTGTCCTCACAATCCTGGGTTTACAAGGCCCATGCTCCCTGCCTCCTCTCAGCTATCCATGTACCTACGGAGATTCTTCTCTGTGAGGAAAGAGGTAAAGTGGCAATGCAGCTCCATGCATTGGTGTGAGAGGAATCCGATCTGGGTCCCTCTCCCTTATGGGAAACAGAGAGAAGAATTAGGTCCCCTCTATATACAGAAGAATTGAAACATTACATAAGTTTCCAATTACTACCTCAATGACAAATTTTTTTGCATTTAAACATCAGGAGATGGTAGGCCTAAGAAGTAGAGCCAAGCAACCCAAACAAGCAGCTCTCAGCATAGGACTGGGGGAAGGATTTAGATACTAGGTGGCCATATGCTACCTTTGCTACCTATCCTGGGGCCAGCTGGCTGTCACCTAATAGCCTCATTACTACTCTGAAAATATGTCCACACTACAAGCTAGTGATGTGATTCCCCTGCTTGTGTACATGTACTGGCAGTGCCTCTCATTGAGCTAGTGCCATTGTACATGGCAGTGTAGGCGTGGAAGCATGGGCAGCAGCAGAAAGCGCACAGCTTAGTCTTGTTAAGTACATACCCATTGGTTTCAGGAGGGTTTGCACTTAGCAGGGCTCAGTCAGATCTCCACTGCCCCTACCCATGCTCAGCAGTGCCGACAGCTGCTGTGGTCCCCAGGGCAAGGTGGAAGGCAGGCCTGGCACCCTGCCCTGGGATGGGGCCAAGAGCAATCAGCTCTCAGGGCTGCCTGACCACAGCACTGACCCCTCCCTAAACTCTCTCAGAGCTGCAAGCATCTGCAGCAGCACAGCCTTTGCATTTCCAAGGGGTCCAGAGCTCTGGCTGCCGCTGCTGAAACATTGGGTCTGGGGGCAACTGCGCCATTTCCCCTCCCTTCAACCAATCGGCAGGCCTGCCCACGCTACTATGGTTACATGGCTGTTTATACTCACTAGCTCTCTTTAGAGACATAGCCTTAGTTGTGCTCAGTTGGTTATGAGCCCAACCAACCACTCCAGCAAGTAGGGAGCACTGGAGCCCAGCAGTGTTCCAGCCATGCCTCATATGCCCACTTTGTTAGGACCGAAGCTCTCCATCACCTGAGGTAACCCCCACTGGGGGAATCCTCCATCAGCTGGGTAAAGTGTCTTTCTATATACTTTATACTGCAATACAGACTGGAGTGGGAGTTGGGACTGTACCTGAAACCTTCCATAAGCAGAGCCTCCTCATCCAAGATGCAAGAACAAAACTAAAACAGTGAAGTTATATTTCAAAGGTCATTTCAGTGTTAATAGTCTAAGGTGCCACTAGCATTATCGTCACTATTATTATTTCATATAATCCTAGAACTAGAAAGGACCACAAGAGATCATCAAGTACAGTCCCTTGCCCTCCCAGTAGGATGAAGGAGCATTTATATCATCCCTGTTAGATATTTATCCAACCTGTTCTAAAGCATCTCCAGTGATGGAGATTCTACAACCACCCTAGGCAATTTATTTCAGTACTTAACCACCCTGACAGTTAGGATATTTTTCCTAATGTCCAACCTAAACCTCCCTTGCTGCAATTTAAGCCCATTGCTTCTTGTCCTATCATCAGAGGCTAAGAAGAATAATTTTTCTCCCTTTTCCTTGTAACATCCTTTTGGGTACTTGAAAGCTGTTATCATATGCCCACTCAGCCTTCTCAATTCCAAACTAAACAAACCCAATTATTTTAACTTTCTCTCATAGGTCATGTTTTCTAGACCTTTAAGCATTTTACTTGTTCTTCTTTGGACCTTCTCCAATTTTTTTAGGAAATGTGGTGCCCACAATTGGACACAATACTGCAACTGAGGCCTAAGAATTACTTTTCATGTCTTGATCACACCACTTCAGTTAATGCATTCCAGAGTCATGTTAGATTTTTTTTTTTCAACAATGTCACACACAGCAATGAAGGGTCCTGTGGCACCTTACAGACTAACAGAAAAGTTTTAAGCATGAAAACTTTTTTTTGAGCTCAGAACTTTTCTGCTAGTCGATAAGGTGTCACAGTACCCTTCGTTGCTATTACAAATCTAGACTAACACGGCTACCCCTCCGATAAATGTCACACGCAGACTCCTGCTCAGTTTGTGGTCCAGTATAGCCCCTAGAACCTTTTCCAAAGTACTCCATCCTAGGGTGTCACTTCCCATTTTGTATATGTGAAACTGATTGTTACCGTAAAGCCTAGAATGCGCAATGAAAATCAAGGACACCTGAGGGCTAGGAACACAAGGAAAATACTTCACACCTGAGTTCTATGTCAACAGTCAGTCAGTCCTTTTAACTTTTGCAGGGAGGTGGATATGGAAATATTCTCAGGGTTTCCCCCAGCTCCCCGCTGCAAATTGATGCACACATGTGGGATCGATGAGCCCCAGGGAAGCTGGAAATGAAAGGTTTTATGTATTCTAAGCATCCAAAGTTCACTTCTTTTGGCAGAAGGATTTCCAGTGACTTCAGCAGGCTTTGGATTAGGCCCTATATGACTCTGGGAGAACAGTGAGAATATTTCAAGGCAAAAATCCACTACCTATAATGTCCTTTAAGTATCACGGTGATGAGCTACTTGCCAGTGGGTCCAAGAGACAACTATTACCACCCTTTCAGGGCACTAGAGGCCATGTGGTACCCCAGTCCCCTCAGCCAGGTGACGTTTTTGGAAAGAAACAGCAGAGGGTAACAGAATCGTGACTGACAGGGGCACAGCAGCTGTACAGAGCTGTTGAAGCATGGGCTGAGGGACATAGGTGGTGGTGTCAGACTGTTCTCTACAGTTCTCACGCTGAACAGTCTCCTCTCTGGGCTCCACCCCCTCCCTTCCTCTCTCTGTCTCTCCATCAAGCTAATCGCCTCTTAACACAACACCATTGAAAAAGTCTCAATAGAAGCATAAAATGATAGTGCTAACACATAATTTGCCATTATATTGTTTGTGCAGCTTCTGTGTTCTGTCTCCTTCCTCTGCCCTTTGTCTAGCTTGTCTCTAAAGATGGTAAAGAACTAGGAGAGGGCTGTATCTATGTTTGTACAGGGCGTAGCACAATAGGGTCCATTCTCAGTCAGGTCCTAGGCACTAACATAAGCATAAGAAATAATAATAGGATAGATTTACCGTGCTTCTGTGGATGCAGATAAGACCATGTGTCTCAACTGCCTCTTATTCTTATCTGAACCCTTAATTACTGTGTAACTTTTACAAAGAAAATGCAGATCATGATTCTGAGGTATTTAATGCTATCAAAATCTATTGTTGTAGTATTCAGGCTGACTTCCAAAGCCATATAAAGGATTAGACTCAAATTCCCATTAAAAGTAATGGGAACAGAGCATCCAAATCTCCTGGGCATCTTGCAAATCATGTCATTAAGGTATTTGCACAGACTTGTCCTTCTGATTTTGAATCTTGGACTCACAATGTTCTTATATATGAGCCATTGAAGCCAGAAGGCATAAACCAAACCTTGTATCCTTGGTGTTAACAAACTAAAGTAAATGAGATTACAACAGGGATGAATGTGGCCCTGGATTTTGTGATTAGACCATAATACATTGAAACAAAATTTGCCAGCAATGGCATCAGAAAAGGAGCTTTCTTTGCTAGCTAGCATTTATCTCCCCTAGCTTTACAGACAACCTTGTCTCAATTAATGTCAAAGAACCCCACAGATTAGAATAAATAGTTTATAGTGACGTTGAATCAGGGCAATACAACTATTCTATTATTGGTTCCGAAGAGCATGCCCCATACTTTCAAATCCCAATAGACTAAGAGTCCAAACACACATCTTGCCTGTGAACAACTTGCTGGTTTCAATACTAACAAATTTTGACAAGGAGCTGGCTACTTGATTATATACAGAAGAATAAAAATAGTTCCTAGCTAAATTACTTTCTAAATTTCTTTCCTAGCTAAAATTCTTTTACTGGGTGCAATGAAGCTGATTTATCAATTACTGAAGAGCAAATATTATGCACTGGAAACCAAGGCTGTCTGATAAACCCTTGACAAGGTAAGGATTATAGGCCCACTTCTGTCAATGGCAATAATGCCAGAGTGAGACTGGACTATAGCCAATAAAGATTTTTACATCAGCAATGGAATAACTGACAGCAAAAATCAGACATATGCATGGTGAAGAGGTCAGAGGAGATTCTCTCTCTCTCTCTTTCTCTCTCTCTCTCTCGTGCATGCACACGCGCGCGCGCACACACAAAGGCAAAATAGTTCATTAGGAAAACGGCAACACTTTCTTTTAGTCTTTTCCAATTTGTAATGGAAAAAAATATTCTTCACACTCTGTGCAGCTAGAAAGTTATTAGATAACCATGCACAGGCCACATTCATCTCAATATCTAAAATCTGTTCCCTACTAAACCTACACTTCAATGCAGTGGATATTCAGGTGATTTCAGTGTGTTCCTATATAAACAGAATGTTTCCTCTTTTTATTGCAGGGTTGGTTGGGTTGATTTTTACATTAGGAAAAAAGAGAAGCAGACATAAGAAAATCACAAGAAATAGCCCTCCTCATCTTTCTCCCTGTGAAGCGTGATGGGGTAGAAGCCAGTAGTGCTCTTTACAGCACTGCAGCTGGCTGAAAAGTGCGGTAGGTGTAAACAGCCTGTCCTATTAAAGCCTTTTATGCCTACTCCCTGAAATTCGCTCCTTTGCAAAAGGCCAGTTCTAACTGGGATGCTTTTCACCCAAAGATGGAGCACTCGCGCTCTCTCTCTCCCTCTCTCTCTCTCAATTTTTTTTGGCGTCATCTTGAGCTGGAACTCTCTCACCCAAAAGGAGAGAAACAGAGAGTGAGCCGTGCTAATCACGACTAGTCAGACCAGCTAGCTGAGCTGGTCTGAAGAAGTGGGTCTGTCCCATGAAAGCTCACCTAATAAATTATTTTGTTAGTCTTTAAAGTGCTACTTGACTGCTTTTTTGTTTTCCAAAAGGAGAGAGTAAGTACATGCCTCTAATTTCCATGAGCTTCCATTGGTGTCTGGTGCCAAATGAGCCACCATCTACCTGACTGCTTGCTATTGTCCAGACTTCGATTTAATTAGGGGAAAGAAGAAAAGATATTGACTTTCTTCCTCTTTCACTGGCATTATGTTCATCTCAACCCTGATTCAGCAAACCATCCCTAGTAAGGAAAGCACATAAGCACGCAGTCAATGTTAAGCACACATGTAAGCGTTTTCTTCAACTGTTGTGACTCCAGTAATTCAAAAACACTGAGCTTTGAAAACACATAAGGCTGATTTCATGCCTGGCAGGAGTCTTTGAAGTCAGGGGATTTACAGTTGGTGGGAATTTTGGCCCAGTACATCAAAGCTAATTGAAACAGAAAAAATTAAAATATTCAACACACAAAAATAAACAGTAACCATGAGAAACAGAGCCAAGTTTCTGGCATTGATTCATCATTCAAAACTCTCTTCTTCACTCTTGGTGTGACAACAGAAAGTAGTCAGCCATTTATAACAGTCTAAGTTAAAGGAAAACAAATCCCCTTACTGCTCTTCACACTTGCATTCTGCAATGTATTCAAGTGGAATATCTACTCAGTTGGAGAGCTTCTCTTCTGCACAAGCAATGTATTACTTAGTTGTCTCGGCTGCTATTCAGATGCTCCTGGGCTTAATTAATTTCCTTTTATTCATCTGCTATCAAAAGCTAACATATAACTTTATATATATCATCACTTTTTTTTCCATCTACCCTCCCTTTGAAGTCTCATATGAAACTACTGTGCTAGCTCCAGAGTGAAATGTCCTTAATGTTATAGACACTCACCTCCTGTTTCTGTGACATAGTGACATGCAGTCCCTTTCTTACATTACATAATGCAACCCCTAAATTTACAAGCATCATCCTCTTGTGAAGCGACAGTAACATATAATCACGGAGTTAAGGTGATAGATTGATGGAGAGCCTAAACTTGGATGTTTCACATAGGACAATTTATTGCTGCATAGTAAGCCACATTCTGGGCAATTCTGCAGACTGGGAAACTGTCCAGTTTTGGTGAAAATTGGTTTTGTGTACCCTGTTAAAAAAACAACTTCAATAGAGATTTTTTTCACTTAAGTGGATAGTGTCTTTCAATCTTGGTTGCAGACCACAATGTACAGGTTAGTGGTGTTAAAAAAGAGACAAGGATGAATCTGCCTGACTTTATAAAACTGCCACGGGACTGTCAATAATGCAGTGACAGGACAATATTTGTATCCATAGAATAATAGTTTTTCACTGTGGTCTATGTTTGTAGTCATGTCCTTTTAAGTGCTTTCCCTTTTTTACATGATCACTTGTGCATGTAGCTCATAAACTCTGCAAAATAAACTTTATTTCTATGCTCAAATAGTAACAGAGAGATAGCCGTGCTAGTCTATATTATATCAAAACAAAAAAGCAGTCCAGTAGCACTTAAAAGACTAACCAAATAATTTATTAGTTGATGAGCTTTCGGGGGACAGACTCACTTCTTCAGATCTGTGCTCAAATGTGTGTCCTGTGTCCTGCCTGTAGAAGGCTGTATGCATGTAAAAGCATTCCTTACCAGCACGTCTCTCATAATTTGGTCCATAGAGGTTTTCCATATTTTATAGCTCGTGGGTACTTTGGTGAGGGTTATATAGACATAGAATGAATAGACATAAAAATCACAGCTGAACATTTACAAGGAACTTAAGGGTGTCAGCACCAGCAATTCGTGTTCCTGATGTCCTTTCAATACCTGAGCCCCAGTGCTTTATATCTAATATTAGGTTCTAACATGTGGATTTGAAAATGTAAAGAAGAATGTATTGTGCAGTCCTTTCCACTGGGTTAATTAGAAACAAGCCCTGCTTGCAAGAATCATTCTCATCACAGACCTTATAAACCTGAGGCAATATCTACATTACAGAGCCTGTGCTTTTACAGTTAGATCCACATAGCTCTGTAGGGTAGACACAGCCGAAACGGACAGCAGGACTTTTTTCTGTCAGTCTAAGAACACCACCTCCACAAAGGAAGTTAGCTGTACTGATAGAAACCCTCTTACCTAGGAATTTTGCTGGCTTGTAGCTATGCTGGTATAACGCTTGAGTGTAGACAAGGCCTGAGCAAGGTAGAATTTAGCACTCCTGATTAAATTCAGAGATTTGGTAAACCAAAGGACAACTGGGTAAAATGGAATTGACATGCATAGACTGAAGTTCCTCTCTGGCACAGCTTTATCTTCAGTTGTTGGAAGGAGGCTTAGCAATCACACAGAGAAGGGAAAAGTATATGACACTAGAGCCAAATACTTCTTATGTCTATAACCAGAACTGAGGTCCTATTGTGCAAAGAGCTGGACAAACACTGGTGCTGACCCTGCAATGAGATTTGTGCAAGAAGAGCTTTTTGCCAATGTCATCTCCCTCACCCATTTTCTATGAAGAACATGAATATTAAAGACTCAGGATTAGATACTCATTTTTAACTTCTGTTATCTAACTATCAAGGAAAAAGTGGAGTAATCTGAGACAATTAAGGGTCTCGAGTATTGAGAGAAAGTGTTCTATTCATAATTTATACACCTATCCAGTGCTTTTTTATACTGGTACTTGCTGATACTGAGTACTGGCACCTCAGCAGACCTAGACGTGGGACTGGCTGATGGTGGGGAGCCAGCTGAGTACTGGCTCATTTTTGTTTTTTGGTTTTTTTTTTAAACAAAAGAACACCGCACCTATCTTGAAGCTCTGAAAACAGATGTTGTGGGATACCACACAATTTGGGTAAGAGAGAGCTGTGCATAACTGAAGGTGAAGTAATAAAGAGGATTGTGTAGTTGAACAACTATGATAGAAACAGTGAAATATATTAATATTTTGCATTAACACCGAACCTTTCATCTGAGGATCAAAAAGTAATTTTACAATTTAGTAAGCATGTCAACATCTCATAGTTGGGAACATGTCATATTCTACAGGTGGGGAGGCACAAGACAATTACGTGATGTGCCCAAGGTCATGCTTTATGCCACTGACTAAGTCAGAAATGGCCTTCCATCAACCTAAAACTTCTTAGCTTCTTATTCCCAGAGGAACTAAATGTGTGCATCCCTCATACATCCTTTCGAAACACTGCATCAGTGACCTGAAAAGATACATGAACCAATTTATTACTGCAGGGGTACATGGCAGCCTTGACTAGTACCTGTGCCCTACTGTGCGAGGCATTATACATGAATAGAATAAGAGGCTGCCCTGACATTGTTGTAGTCTACACAGACCAAAAAAGGCCATATCTAAAAGGTGGAGAACTGAAGAATACAGAGATGCTCATGGTCATACAGGCAGTCTGTGACCAAATAAGAAAGTGATATATATATATATATATATATATATATAGATATATACACACATACACAGATATATACACACATACACATGCAGTGCCTTTTTTTGTAAAAAACAGAAGCTAGTACTCAGCCAACTCCTAAACCCACCTCCCCAGCCAATCCCATGGCTGGGGCTGCCATGGTGCCGGTACTCAGTACCAGCAAGTGCCTGCACAAAAAAAGCACTATATATATATTCCAGCTTGCAAAAGGATACCTTTTAATGGGCCTAATTATTTATGGTTTAGATTTCATCACTGACTTTGTAGCAGACATGTCAAATTGCTCTGTATATGATAGCAAAACGCTTCTTACATTAGAAGAAAACAGCCATTGTACCACATGTAAAGAGACGAATCAATTATTAGGATGCTTTCTTATATTACTTTCTCATAAAACAGATAAATGGTTACTTACTGTTTTTGCTGGAGTGCTACCAGGTAATGAGGTTGTTTCGATGAAATATTTCCTCAGAAGATGCTTGCTAGAATCAGGACTGTCCATCAGGATGTATGAACAAAAACAAGCTCCGTTCTGAAGTAAAAACACAGCTATATCTTCATTCCCTTTAAAGAAAAGACAGACGGTTTGTATTCTTGCTTTCAAAAGATGATTCCACTGGAGTTGTTCATTATAAATGATATGGAACTAACCCTTTTAAAAAAAATCAGTTTGGGTGTATAAAAAAAGGAACTGAACTAAACTAATTAAGCCCATTTCCTCTAGCTATGCTTCTTGCTTCAGTCAAACCTTCAAAACACTGTATGAAGTTAAGTGTACTTGTTTGATTCCTGCTTCATTTTTAGCATCTTGTACCTTATCTTTGATAAAAGAACCAAAACCATCAAATGTATCCATTTACCCTGTAGAAGCTGCAATGTTTTAGCATGCATGACAGTCATTCCAAATCAGATCTCGATTTCAAAGAATTTATCTGACGTAATGTAGTGTAGTGGCCCCGTTCCTGCAGGGAAGGGGCTAAAATCCAGCCCTGGGAGAAGCCTGAGGCTGAGGAGCTGAGGCAATTAGCTGCTAATGCAGGCCTAGCTGGGTTTGTATAAACTGGGACTCCAGGAAAGGAGGAAAGAAGACTCTAGCTGTGGAGAGGAGGGACCTACTGTCAGGGAAGTGACAGGGGCTTCCCAACACAGAGTAGGGCTGGGGGAGCTCTGGCCAGGCAAATTCCCAGGCTACAGGGCCTGAAACAAGGCCTGAGGGTACTAGGACTGCAGGGAGGCAGCAAGAGAAGCAGAACACAGCAGGTCCAAATCCCTCTTGTCAATGATGAGTGGCCATTTCATAATGCAGTTTACCCCTGAGGCAAGGGGCTAGATGACAGCTAGCAATGGGTCACTAAGGCAAGCTGGAAATAGGGATTTGGGGCTCCCTAAGAGGGAGGACCCCAGAGAGTGGGGACACTGTGGCAGGTCAGTAACTCGAGGGAAGGGCACTGTGGTCTGCAAGGGACATAGGTCCTGATAAAAGGTGGTGGAGAACAAATAGGCAGGTAACAATGGGCAAGGCATTGACTGGATGAGGGTACTATGGAGCCTGAAAGAGCTAATTCCCAAGTGACCAGAAGGAAGTGCTACGGTGGTATGTTATGCTCAGTTAAATGGATACATTTGATTGTTTGCGTTTTTTTTTTTTAATAAAAATATATGCTAACTAGAAAACTGAACTGCTGAATTTATTACAAGAATCTGGAGGAATTCTCCCATGGTTTGTACATGTTCCATTTTGCAGGGTGCTGCTGAAAACTGAAAAAAGGCTCCAGAGCAAATTGAGAATGGTCAATCCGGAAAAATTCAACAGAAGTCAATCCACATTGACACCTGCACAGGAGGAAACAGAGTTTGGCCCATTCTTCAGAAGACAACATTGAAAAAGGGACTCTGCCACAGAACACGTAATTACGTACCTGCCTTGATAGCTGCATACAGCGGCAATCTCATCAGAATTGGAAATTCATTCTTCCTCACTGCACAGGTCTCAGGGTCAGCATTGTAGGTGAGGATTAAGAATTTAACTATTGCTAGGTGTCCCTGCTGGCAGGAGATGGCCAGCATCCAGTTCAGGAGTCGCTGGAAGTTACTAGGAGCTATCAGAACAATAAAATATGGGCTTTATTTGTTACGTTTGACATGAGATAGTTGAAGATGTAGAGGAGGAGGCCTCAGATTGCCAGGCAGTAAATTATGCTGTTACAGTATCCTTTAAAGGAGTTGTAACCTGACTAGCTGCACTCTCGTTTCTTAACTGAGGAGGATGCTAGGTACTCTGCATTTCCCAACAAGCCAATGGGCAGTTCTCACGACATTCATCCAGCAGCACCGAGCACCAGAACAGCATTATGCATCAGACCTGCCAGAGGAAGAGGGGCCGCAGAGCAGGCATTCAGGGACACTGCACCCACGGCTCTTCAGAGGCCAGTGCCGAAAACGGATTAGAGGCAGGTTAGCAGGCTGCAATTAGGTGGATCAGAGGTTCATAAATCCCAGAAGGTTACCGAGTCCACAGGTTGCAGAGCTGACCCTCTATCAGTGGATGAGGAGTGGTCTCCATTCCCCAAGATAGCCTTATGCAGAGACATGCTTGACTTTTGCCTTACATGATTAAATGGCTTCTTGATCTGGTCTCTCTGCTTACACCCCAGGCATTTCCCATAAACCTTCCCACACACAAACCAACAGTCAGTTTCCATTTATGTTACCAAGTAAATTCCTGCACAAAGTTCAGAGGAGCTGGAGCCTGATTTTTACACACAACTTCTTAACCATTTCTCAGTGGAAATTACCTCACCTTCTTCATCCTTAGCAACTCCATAACACTACTGAATCTCATAACCCAAAAGCCAAACAAGTAAGCTAAGGACTTGAACATCTTAACTGGGTCATCCCTTTCCAAGAAGAAACGTTGCAGCAAATTTACCAAAGCACAACTCCTGGAATGCGATAGATAGCTCATGCATAATCATGCCCTAGTTCTGATCCATACAGGATAGTCCCATGGAAATCACTAGGGAATCCTGCATAAAACTCGACTGTCAGTTACGGCGCTTGTTAATCAGGGAAAAAAAGTGCAAAAGAAATCACTAATAAGATCATTGCAATTAATTTCGGAGTCTAAAGGCCTTGGTCATCTTCAAACTGAACTAAATTTTCTGTCTGTCTAAAATTATTGTTGATGACTGAGAGTGAAAGGTTTTTTAAATCTAATTAAATTGTCACTGTTTACTGTGTTCTGCTTCCTCCCCTGTCCCTTTCTGAGCTTGGGACATAAATATAGTCTAGCCCGTGTCACTTTCTGTTCCAGTGACCCAACACATCTGTGTTGCAAACCTGGCAAGGGGATGTCTAAACTCAACTCCAAAACTGTTTCTAATAGAGATGGAAAATTTCCAATGCTATTTTGCTTTCTTAATATATTTTTAAAAATTAAAAGCTCATCTACCTGTCTTTTAACAGGTTCATCCTGCTTCCACTGCAGTCAATGGTAAAAATCACTTTTGCTCTCAGGAATGAAGAACCAGGTGTTTAAAATGGGCTGCCCTGATAGCTAGAGTATTGCAGCTGCAGGCTCCTAGGGCTGCACCAGGAAGTATACTGAATCTGCTCTTACACTGGGATTTGGAGCTGTAGCCTCTTCCATCAGCAGTAACTTCATATCATTAAAACAAATAAATACAGTAGTGCCTCGAGTTATGTGAGGGTTACGTTCCCATGCCCCCTCTCGTAACTCAAATTTTGCATGAGCTGCACATTCTGCAGATGGGGAAGCAGCAGGATCACCTAGAGCTCCTTTTGAAAGGTAAGTCCTTGGGTTAGACTGGAGTGGGGCCATGGGAGAGTGGAAGGGAGGTTAAGCCTGGGGTGGGTAGGGCTGCAGGAGGTGTGGGGGGTGAACTTAAGCTGGAGCCACACGGCCCTGCGGGGGTTGAGCCAGAGCCACGTGCTGGGGGGTTTGAACTGGAGCCAGAGGTGGGGGGTGTTGAACCAGGGCTGTACAGGGTCGGGAGGGTGTTGAACCAGGGCCAGGGGGGAGCAGGATTTTGAGTTGCACTTAATTTGCATTAATGCGAGTTAAAAGCAACTCAAACTTGCGCATTTCAAGGGTTTACTGTAACGTGTTCACAATAACGACGCTCCAGAAAAGAAAAGTGCAGATAGAAGAAAAGAGAAGACAATGTGCTCCTCTCTATGAGCTTGAACCAATACTCTCTCAACAGGCAGTGGCTCATAGCCCATCTGAAATGTATCACTGCAGGGTGCCAGAACATTTCTTAAAATGGGAGGTTGATTGCTGAAAATATTCTCTGTTTTCTGGCCTGGGACATAACACAGCTGTGGTGATTGATGGGAATTAACTGCCAAAAAAGGCCTCTTATCCTATCTATCTCCAGTCAGCAAACACAGAATATTTTTTCCCGGTTGTTTCAAGGCACAGGGGATATCAGATCCTGCCCACTACTTTCTTTTTTGAGGGAGGGCAGAGAAAAAGTACAGTAATCCCCCAAAATACGCGAGGGTTGTGTTTCATGCAACCCTCGCATACCCCAAAATTCACGAGTCAGGGGCTTGGACAGTGGGTTGATGTGTGGGAGGGGAGCAGGGAAGGTTAAATCGGCGATGGATTAGGGCTGCAGGAGGGGATGGGGAGGTGGAGTTGATCCAGGTTTGTGGGGGTTGGAGCTGGGTCTGTGGGGTTGGGACCAGGGCACACAGCGGTAGCTGGATCTGGGGTATGCAGCGATAGCTGGAGCTGGAGCTGGGAGCTGTGGTAGTGCCTGGAGCCAGGAAGCGTGGTGGTGGCTAGATACACCTTCCTCTCCTGGCAGCAGTCAGAGAAAGAGCTGGCTGGTGCCAGCTGTTTCCCTTTGACAGGGGGATCTCCGTCCCACCCCACACCTGGCCATATCTGGAGGGTTTACTATACAAAGTATGAATCGGGGGTCAGCCGTGTGAGAGCAGGGTTGTGTACTCTGGATTCGCATACTCTGAGACCGTACCATACTGCTGATTTGAATCTACAACATAACTGTGCAATCACATGAGGCTGGTTCAAAAGTGCATGTGTGTACGTGCGTGCGTGCTGAAGAGAAGGGAACTGGAAAATGCAGAGAACAAGCTGGTCACCAACAGACAGGCAGGCGAACAACTTACCAAACAAAGAATCCAATAATTCCTTCACAATGTCCTCATGTCCAAAATATGTCGCCACCACAGCTGGATTATCATCACTGGGTTCTGTCGGTAATGCCACCAATGCTTCCTTGAGTAAATATCGCACTGCATGCAGATCTCCATATGCTGATGCAATACTCAAAAGCTGGCACTAGTGGGAAAAGCATAGATAGCCTTATAAGGTACGGTAACCACTCCCTCTCAATTCAGTTTTGGAGGACTATGAAGTAGACAGACAGTGATGATAGGGTCTTACTAGCTATGTATTTAACTGACCCCCATCCCTGTGGTATCCAAAGTCTATTCATAAACACTAATGAATTTATCATCATAACTCCAGTGGGAATTGTCAGCCCCATTTTACAGATGGGGAATTGAGAAAAAGCCCAGAAGAAGCACATAGTAAAATCTATGCCTGAATACAGACCTTCATTAATTGCCAACTGTAATATTCAGGATTTTAAAATTACTTTTTCAGACATGCTATGGCTTTTGAGCAAATCAATTTCTTGGTTGACAAAATGTTTTTTTGTAAATGGCTTTTCTCAATGACCTCATTGACTCCATCTACTTTCTGTATTAGAACAACCTACTACTTTCAGTAGATAAAATTTTTACATGTGTGTGTAATCACAGAATGCAAGTAGGGTTCCCTGTAAACCGAGCATTTGGGCAGCCACTCAGGAGGGAATCACATGCAGCCCAACTAATTAGCAGCGTGCCCACAATGCTCACAGCTGGCAACATGTTTCTACTGGGGGTGCACATCTGCACGACTCGGTGCACATAAAAACATTTATTCCACAAACAGGTGGACAAAATGAGAGGGAACAGTGCGTGCAAGTTCTAACGGTATACGTAAACAACTCCACACTTTCCAAAGATAATCAAGGCCTGTGATGTAGGCTCCGGAAAAGGCTTAAGGCAGCCAGACACTCTGTACATTTCCGTCAGATTGCCTAATATGAAATCTCAACCTTGACCTGGAGGAAACCCTCCTCCCAGAACACCTAGCATGAGGAGCTCCTCCCAAGAAGATCTGTAAAACAGTTCCAAGCTACACTGTGACTAGTATCTGCTTTGCTACTGGTTTTATGCAGTGCCCTGGGCAGGTCATTGCCAGGGACTGAACCTCAGACAAATGGCTCTGAACACAAGTCTTTGTTAGAGTTAAAAGAGACAGCAGCAATAAGTAGGACAGGGAAGGTAAAGTCACACTACCCTTGGCATGAAATAATCCAATAGCTGAGTCCAAGTGGCTGCAACAGAGCCTTTTATCGCCTCCAATGACATTGGAACAGAAATGGAATAAAAACAAAACTCAAAGCACAAGACTCTCTCTGGCTAATACAGACAACTAAGCCATTTACCCTATAATGTATTTTACCATGAGAGGCCTCTTTTTCTGGAATTATGACACAGTACGAAACCCTCCTCCCTCCCCAAACACTTTTGCAAAGTCATTTTTCTAAGTAAAACCATTCACTTAAAAAAAAAATCAGTGAACAATGAATGCTTAATTGGCTGCCTCTGAAATGAGTGTGCACGAGTTATTTTTCCCTTCCTTGCAATGAAGCAAATTCTCTTGGTATGACATCTTGAAGTAAAGAGCTAAATCATCCAGGCAAGATTGCACTAAAGTCCACCAGGCAGGCAGATGACTGAGAATCATGAAACCTAGAGTGAAATCCTGAAACCATCAAAGTCAATGAGAGTTTTGTCACTGATTTTACTGAAACCAGGATCTTGCCACCACCCCCACCTGGTTCTACTCCTGGCTCACCAATGACATGCTGTGTGTCCTTAGAGAGGCCTTTTCACCTACCTGGGCCTGTTTTCTCTCCAAACCATTCACACTTGTCTATTTAAAAAGTTTAAAACAGGATTGCCTATCACATTATGTTTGTGAGGAAAGAGTATTTTTGCAGGCTGGCTTGCCACTCTAGTGAGGAGGGCTTTAAACTAGGTTTGTCAGGGGAAGGTGACACAAGCCCTGAGGTAAGTGGGGGAGGGAGGAGGGAACAATCAAGTGGGTTTCGTGGGTAAAGAGGAGAACGTGGGTCAATCGGCCCCTCTTCAAAGATGCTTGTACACTAATGCCAGAAGCCTGGGGAACAAGCAGGAAGAATTACAGGCCCTGGCACAGTCAAAGTAGTATGAGGTGGTTGGAATAACGGAGACTTGGTGGGACAATTCGCATAACTGGAGCACGGTCATGGAAGGTTATAAACTGTTTAGGAAGGACAGACGGGAGAAAAGGAGGAGGAGTTGCGCTCTGTGTGAGGGAGCAGTATGATTGCTCAGAGCTCCAGTATGAGGAAGGAGAAAATCCAGTTGAGTGTCTTTGGGTTAAACTTAGAGGCGGAAGTAACAGAGGTGATATTGTAGTTGGTGTCTGCTATAGACCACCAGATCAGGGAGATGAGATGGATGAGGCTTTCTTCAGGCAGCTAAGTGAAGCTTCCAAATCACAGGCCCTGGTTCTCATGGGAGACTTTAATCATCCAGATATCTGTTGGGACACCAATACATCAGCACACAGACAATCCAGGAAGTTTTTGGAGAATGTTGGAGATAACTTCTTGGTACAACTGCTGAAGGAACCGACCGGGGCTGGGAGCAACTTGACCTGCTGCTCACAAACAGGGAAAAACTAGTAGAAGAAATAGAAGTGCGAGGAAACCTGGGCTGCAGCGACCATGAGATCAAAGATTTCAGGATACGGACAAAAGGAAGAAAGGTGAGCAGTAACATACAGACCCTTGATTTCAGGAGAGCAGACTTCGACTTCCTGAGAGAACAGATGAGCAGGATCCCTTGGGAAACGAAGATGAAGGGGAAAAGAGTTGAAGAAAAGTGGCAGTATTTTAAAGAAGTCTTACTCAAGGCACAGGAACAAACTATCCTGCTGCATAGTAAGAAATGCAAACATGGCAGGCAACCAGCTTGGCTTAACGGGGAAATCCTTAGTCAGATTAAATTCAAAAAGGATGCATACAAGAAATGGAAATGTGGACAGCTGACTAAGGATAAACATACGGCTGGAGAATGCCGGGCAGTAATCAGGAAAGTGAAGCACAATTATAACTGCAGCTGGCAAGAGATGAGAAGAGTAACAAGAAGTGTTTCTACAGGCTTGGTAACAATAAACGGGTTATCAGAGAAGGTATGGGGCCGCTACTGGATGAGGGAAGTAACCTAGTGACAGATGATGCAGGAAAAACTGAAGTACTCAATGCTTTTTTGCCTCAGTCTTCATGGACAAAGTCAACTTCCACATGACAGTCCTAGACAATGAAGTATGGGAAGGTGGAAGGCAGCCATCTGTAAGGAAGGAACAAGTTCTGAGCTATCTAGAAAAACTAGATGTTCACAAGTCCATGGGTCTGGATTTAATGCACGCAAGGGTACTAAGGGAATTGGCAGAGGTCATTGCTGAACCTTTGGCCATTATCCATGAAGACTCTTGGAGATCAGGAGAGATCCTGGATGACTGGAAAAAGGCAAACATAGTGCCCATCTTTAAAAAAGGAAAAAAGGACAATCCAGGGAACTATAGACCAGTCAGCCTTACCTCAATCCCTGGGGAAATAATATCAAAACAAAAAGCAGCCAAGCAGCACTTTAAAGACTAGCAAAATAGTTTATTAGGTGAGCTTTCGTGGGACAGACCCACTTCTTCAGACCACAGCCAGACCAGAACAGACTCAATATTTAAGACACAGAGAACCAAAAACAGTAAGCAAGGAGGACAAATCAGAAAAAGATAATCAAGGTGAGCAAATCAGAGAGTGGAGGGGTGGGGGGGAAGGTCAAGAATTAGATTGAGCCAAGTATGCAGACAAGGCCCTATAGTGACTCAGAAAGTTCCCATCACGATTTAAACCATGTGTTAACGTGCCAAATTTGAATATAAAAGAGGATCCTCAAGGAATCCATTTTGGAGCACTTGGAAGAGGGGAAAGTGATCAGAAGTAGCCAACATGGATTCACCAGGGGCAAGTCCTGCCTGACCAATCTGATTAGCTTCTATGATGAGGTAACAACCTCTGTGGACATGGGGAAGTCAGTGGGTTTTGATACAGTCTCCCACAACATTCGTGTCCACACATTAAGGAAATATGGGTTGGATCTTTGGACTATAAGATGGATAGAAAGCTGGCTTGAGGGTCGGGCCCAGCGGGTAGTGGTCAATGGCTCAATATCTGGATGGTGACTGGTTTCAAGCGAAGTGCCGCAAGGCTCGGTTCTGGGACCAGTGTTGTTCAACATCTTTATTAATGACCTGGATGAGGGACTGGATTGCACCCTCAGCAAGTTTGCTGATGACACAAAACTAGGTGGAGAGTTAGATACATTGGCGGTTAGAGAGAGAATCCACAGTGACCTGGATAAATAGGAGGACTGGGACAAAAGAAATCTGATGCGGTTCAACAAGGAGACACGTAGAGTCCTGCACCTGGGGCGGAAGAATCCCAAGCATTGTTACAGGCTGGGGACCGACTAACTCAGCAGCAGTACGATGGAAAGGGACCTAGGGCATATGGTGGATGAAAGGCTGGATATGAGTAAACAATGTACCCTTGTAGCCTAGAAGGCCAACAGCTTACTAGGGTGCATTAGGAGGACCAGATCTAGAGAAGTAGTTATTCTATTCGACACTGGAGAGGCCACATCTGGAATATTGTGTCCAGTTTTGGGCCCCCCAGTATAAAAAGGATGTGGATTTGCTGGAGCCGGTTTAGCGGAAGGCAACAAAAATGATTAAGGGGCTGGAGCACAAGACCTATGAGGATAGGCTGAGGGATTTGGGCTTGTTTAGTTTACAGAAGAGAAGACTTAGGGGTGATTTAATAGCAACCTTCAACTTCCTGAATGGGAGCTCTAAAGAGGAGAGTGAGAAAATGTTTTCAGTGATGTCAGATGGCAGAACAAGTAGCAATGGTCTGAAGTTGAGGAGGGAGAGGTGTAGCTTAGAGATTACGAAAAACTACGTCAGCAGGAGGGTGGTGAAGCACTGCAATGTGTTGCCTAGAGAGGTGGTGGATTCTCCATTCCTTGCAGTTTTCAAGTCCCGGCTGGACAAGGTCCTGGCTGTGATGACTTAGTGGGGGTTGATCCTGCTGGAAGCAGAGGGCTGGACTAGATGACGTCCTGAGGTCCCTTCCAGCCCTATGATTTGGTGGTTCTGTGTGTGGTGCGCAACACCATAAGCCTCCAATATTTTGTGGGTTTCTGGGTAATACTGTAAGCTAAAAATGAATGGATCTTTTCCATGAGAAACAACTCCAGATGCAAACCCATAGTTGGTATGTTTCTTTTCCAGTGAGATCTGATGACAAATAACACATACTCTACCTTTTCTACTTGTAATATATTCTCCTCACATGCACGTTTAATCAGCTCTTGGGCTTTACTGGTGTCTCCAATTTTGTAAGTGGCCTGAATGCTTTCTATCACAGGGGACCCTCCTACGGAGACATCACCATCTGTGGACTGTTTGCCACCCATGTCCACTGTACCTGGGTTAAAAGAAGGGAAGAAAAGAAAGGAAAAAGCATTTGCTTATTACTCATGCTTTGCAGCAATGTTAAACCACTCTGAGAGAAGAACAAACAGAACTATATTTGTTGTGAATTATTTTCTGCAGACGGTAAAAAAAAAAGGAACATCCTGAAACCGGTTGTGAGACAACTTTCCAACATGGACTTGAAACTGAAAAGGGCAATGACTTCCTTAATCTCTGTGAGAGGGACTTTCCATTGGGAGGTGCATAAAAGCAGACACACACCGATTCTGTTGCAGTCTGTTGGCAGAAGAACATGGGCTGAGTAAGTACTTCAGTGAGACTGCCACCTGGAGTAGTTCTGAGGAACTCAGTGGTCCCTGCAGGCAGCAAGACAGCTCTGAATTCTCATTTAGACCTACTTCTATCACACTCAAGTCTTCTCCCACTGTTATTTCAGTCATACTAAATAACTAGCTGTTGTCATTCTGTGGCACCTCCCATTAGAGGGACTCACCTGATCTTTACACATGTTAATTTATTAAGCCTCACAACATCCATGTGAGGGGAGGAACAATTATCATCTTCCATTTTATGTACAGGAAAATTGAGGCACAGATAGATTAAGCAAGATACACGGGATCACACAAGTCCACCTTGGATGAGCTAACAGGAGGAACCTCAGCTCCAAATCCTGCATTTTAGCCACAAAACCATCGTAGAGAGATTAGACCCTTTTTGTCTGAGGCTGTGTGCTAGAGCTTATACATACCACACCCCCAGTTGGGTCACAAAAGGGAGCTGTTAGGACTGACAAAGAGATCCCTTTATTAAGAGGTAGTCATAAAGCTGATGTTGATGGGGAGTGCATTATGGGGCAATAAATTTGCAAGGCTGCTTTTCATCTTAGAAAAACAGAAATCTGAAATAAGCTTAAATTGAAAATAATCATAACTAAAAGGTGGGCAAGAGGCAGCCAGGCTTAGCCGGAACGGCAGTGGCCAGCAATAACAGCAGGTCTGGATTCAGTTTCTGGCTTCATCTCTCACCTTGTGCGTGACCACGGGGAAGTTATCTCACTTTTCTATGCCTGTGTTTCCTTCCCAATCCTTTGTCTATTCTGGGTGTATGACCTTTGGGCCAGGGACTCTCTTGGACCATGCACTTACTGACTGCCTAGCAGAATGGGTTTCTGACTTTGGTTGAGGCCTGTAAATGTTACACCAACCCCCAACAAGCAGCAGCTAATTCCACTAAAAATGTATGAGAAGCCTGAAAGAATCAGACATAATTATATGGAAAGACAATCCAGGGTGCTTCTTACAATGAAGGGAGATGTGTTAGTACTTAAATAAGTTTTTCCTACTAAACCTTCCTTACAATAACTTGTAAATGTGTCTCCAAAATGCCTTCAAAGCCACCAGCAGATCAATTGTGCATAAGGGGATCAAATGTCATTATTTTATAGGGACAGTCCCAATAGTCAGTGCTTCATCTTTTATAGGCAATTATTCTCAGTTCCATTCCCCTTCTATCCTAATTGTTCACATTTGCTATCTGGTCACAGTAGTTCTGCATCCAGGTTTATTACAGGAGTTAACAAGGAAAAGCATTGTGAATTTTAGTGTAATGCAGCCTGAAATAAGGAAAAAGTCTGGATCAATCTATATATGTCAGTACTTATCCTTAGATAATGCAGTTTGAATTACCAATACATTTTGACTAATGCTGCTCATTAATTATTTAAATGAAGCTCAAGTGACCAAGACATCTGAGAAAGCTCCAGAGATTCGCGCCTCCTAAAGAACTGCAAAATGTGTGAAGGGCAAACAGCAGGAATTCAAACCTCACAAACATGATATTAAGTGAAAGTGGAATGAGCAGCGGGTCTGAATTCATATAAAAGGGACAATGCCTTAAATGCATTAAATTTGAATCCCGTGAAATTGTAGAGATTTTGCTGAATGTAGAAGAACATTTCACATTTACAAATATTCTGCCCCAGGTCATTTATAAATCACTGCCTAACCATACATCAGAGACATAGTTAGTCTGTATCTTTGAGAACAACAATAAGTCCTGTGGCACCTTATAGACTAACAGATATTTTGGAGCATAAGCTTTCATGGGCAAAGACCCACTTCATCAGATGCAGCGGGTCTTTGCTCAGGAAAGCTTATGCTCCAAAATATCTTTTAGTCTATAAGGTGCCACAGGACTTCTTGTTGTTCTGCCTAACCATAGCTGACCTAGCAAAATACCTGTATTCTTCTGTGCTTTTATGAAAGTTACTTTTTAAACTGCCCATTTGAATGCACTCTTTTCTTAGCTTGTTTGTAATGGATATGGAAGGGATATAATGCAGATAATTCATTACAAGACAGTAATTTAATGGTGATGATATGATACTTTACTAGCTAGGGAAGTTTAAAGGAAAATGATCTTTACCCCAGTAAGCTCAGCACCTGCTAAGGTATAACCAAGAACTAAACCTGTAATGCTGCACTTGAACGCTCGTTACATGTGGAAATGACACAGTTCATAAATGCTTTAGTGGGAGACATAGCTCAGCCTGCATATCACACTCCCGATCTGTATCTGGCCTGGGCTAGAGACACTAATGATCCAAACCGCAGACTAAATTTGGTGAGGACTTCTAGTCAAGTGCCACCTGAGGCAAACTGCAGATATGCTCAGAAGAATGTTTCACTGAACCTAGCTAAATTCTAGTGTTTGAAAAATTGGATATTGCATATTATTTAATTCAGTTTTGTAACTGTCATCAAAACTTGTTTCTCAGATCACATTCTGCTTAAAGGAAACTGATGTCACTCCTCAAAAGCTGGAGATGAAGTGCTATCATTAGATCATTAGCAACAGAAAAAGCTTGCAACTTAACCTACTTTCAACAAAAAGAAAGCAAAATTGAGCAGTCACAGAGCAAGAAAAAAATTTTCCCTCAAATTGAATTGCCTCTATGTGATCACAGTGAAGTTAATGCGGTCCATAGATTTAAATTATAGGGGAACCCTGTCCTTTCTTTGTAGGGGTCCCCAAAAAATAAAGGTCGTCTGTTGCATAGCAGGGGTCTGACAGAGCCATACTAATTACCGGATTAACAGACAGTAGATTGAGAAATTACATAACTATTTTTGTCATAAATTTTAAACTGGTTTTCTTAAAGAGACTATAAGACTAATAACATTATTTAAGAGATAGGAAATTAGAGGTAAGAAGTGTGTTACTTGCTTAATTTACATTAACTATTATAAGAAAAGGATACTTATCTTAAAGTGAACAAAGAATTTTACTTCCAGAAGTCTTATGACTGAACTGCCTTTACTGAATTTTAACAGTACTTTTTTCTTTCACAGCTGAACCCACTGTTGGTGTCACATTAAAGGAACTAACTTGGGAGATGTTACACACTTTTCATTTCAGTATTATTTAAGGGGTCACCAATCAACAGAAATTTAGATTTTTTTTAAAGATACTGTAAAATCAGGCTTTTACTGAAGCTTGGAGTCATAGAATATGTTTTGTTATTTAAGACATATGCCAAACAATCATGAGACCTGCTCTGTTTGCAGCCTAAATATCATGACACTAGCAATTTGGAAGTGAAATTGACAGCATTCTCCAAATTAAAAGAAATGCAATAAGAAGTAAATAAATGTCATTAATATGAAAAAATATGAGGATTTTAGAATTACATGCAATTTTATTAACTCAAGGGCCTTGTTAATGGCATGGGTAAGGAATCCGTTTAAAATGTAGCATTTCTAAATTGACAATGTTCTTTCAATTAAAAAAAAATCACTTTGCAGATAAACTCCACTGCCAAGTATCAATATGTCGATGAATAGTAGCACAGTAAAGGGCAGACTATGCAGTACTGCATGAGTCTCCTTAAGTTCCAAATTACCTGCTCATCAGAATATATGAGCAGTGCCTTTCTTTTTGAGAAGTCACAATATAAAGTTTTAAAACACTACATATCTCCATATAATAGAATAGGCAAAAGATCTTTGGACTAAATAGACAAATATTTTCATTTTAAGATATTTCATTTATTGGAAAACAGACAGAACACAAAAGATATGTTTGACAGAAAAACGAGAGAAAGTTGTTCTGTTTAAATAAAGGATTTAAAACAAATAAACCAACAAAAACCCCAATCACCCTCTTTAAAATTGCTACTAACCTTGTCATATTTTAGGAAGGTGATTCCAAGGACTGGAGCAAATCAAAGACCATTGTTTTAAGACCACCTCCCAAAGGGTATCAACCCATTCATTGATGGTCCATTAAGCTGTTAATTCCTTGAACTATTAACCATCTAAACTCTGCTTCAGCAGAAACAGCTCCCAGCAATCCTTACTGTGGCCACTAAATGTAATGTCTCTTTGTCTGGAAAGATGTCTCTTTGTCTGAAGTGTCTACTGCATTAGCCTTGATGGTAATTTTCATCCCCATGTCCTGTTGCAGTGAAATTCAACCTTCTGGTTCGAAAGAGAGGATTCATGGTATGGGAATGGGACGGATGGGGAGACAATGCTCCAGGGTGACCTCAGACATTAATTCCTCAGTAGCACCAGATGGCTAGTGCTGAGGTTTATCAGATTAATCTTTTGCCATTTTGTCTCTTGAACACTGTCACAGAGCAAATGAAAAAGGAAACGTAGAGGGTACTGACCTTTTTTAAAATGTGCAAAATAGTTCTGAAAAAAAATATTACCAATCCTAGCAATGATGTTGAAATTTTACAATAATAATCCAAAGAATTCTTAACAGGTATTTGTGAAGCTCTGAAACAAACTCCGGACCAGGCATACCACAGGCCTCTTCTGTAACAGACCCATGCTGCCACTTCATTACTATTTCTCTGAAAATTTGTAAACGAATAACACTAATCTGCACTTCCAGGACATTAAACAAAGCCTATTGCAGTCAGTAGAAAGATTCCCATGGGCTTGGGTGGGCTTTGGATCAGTCTCCCTTACAGCATCTCAAAAGAACTTGCTATCATTAAGGACCAGGTTCTGTCATCATAACACATTCATTCAGAATAGTTCTTTACCCCACTGGTGCCAGCAGCTAGCCAAGATAACTGGATCTCTACTTTCTCGAGAGTCTGAGAACAGGTTTAACACATCCCCTGTCTGTGCCTCTGTGGCTCCCAATTTACTAAACAAAAACGCCCTGACAGTCCTGATACTGGTGTTAAATATGCTGGGTTTGCAGAAGGAAAGATCCTCAGATTCTGCCCCAATCACACACACGACTGGACTGTAACTCTCCAGATTAAACAAGGTTGGGAGTAGGAGGGAGAAAGACTCTCATTCCTTTGGGGGAATATTCTTTTTTACTTCAGTAAATTTGTATGGTGAAACCACAGATCCTTCCCCCTCTCACCATGGCAGGTCCCAGCTGTGGCAGGACCATCCATCCCACCCTGTGTGGTAAAGACCTCATTCTACCCCCCAGAAAGGCGTGAGGACAGTGGAGTGACAACTCTGTAGCTTCACCATGCACATAGGTATCATGAGGAATAGCCACAGAGGCTACAACTGAGACTGCAGAGCAGCTCTGCTGCTGCTTCTATGGTCTTTAGAGGGAGATGGGGAAAAGGAACAAATTTCGTGTCCACACACCCCAGTTACTTGAGATTGGGCTGTACTGTGGCAGATACTGTACAAACTCAGTGGAAGATATGATTCCTGCTCTGAGGAGCTGACCATCTAATTTACACGGTTCTTGTGATTTACATACCACATCCCACCTGTCCAGCTTACAATCATGGTGGTGACATTTTGAATAAAGCAGAGTCATCACAAAGTTCCTCCTAGGAAACCCACCAGTGAGGTTATAATGAATCTACCAAGGCGGTAACAAAATGGCCTGGATCTACTGAACGGCCAAAGTGACAAAGCTGTCAGGATGGTAAAGTGATCTCTCCATGTGAACAGTATCAGAGAGGTGGCCGTGTTAGTCTGTATCTTCAAAAACAACAAGAAGTCCTGTGGTACCTTACAGACTAACAGATATTTTGGAGCATAAACTTTCGTGGGCAAAGACCCACTTCGTCAGTTGCATCTGATGAAGTGGGTCTTTGCCCACAAAAACTTATGCTCCAAAATATCTGTTAGTCTGTAAGGTGACACAGGCCTTCTTATTGTTTTTGTGTGAACAGTGTGACACAATGCCTGGAGACACAGGCTATGATCATACCAAAGCTTCTCATTCTCCATGCAACCAACATCATGTCACTTCTCCAACCAAGGGGGAAATTAGTTTTTGTGGTGACTGAGGATTTAGCAGCTTGGTTAAATCAAATATCCATTAAGTAAACTAACTACAGCAATTGTTTCACACTGAGATCCCCTTGGCAGGCCACTGGGGAAAAAGCATGTAAAATAGGGCATCATCCACAGCACACAGAATTAAATGTTAATCAATGCCCAATTCCCCTAAAAATGGAGCCATAACTATGTAATTAGAGAGAACTAAAGATGAATTCTGAAGGAATAGTACCAGGCTGAACACAGACTGAAACCAGACTTTGAAGAGGTCTTTTGCTGCTGCTGTTTAATTTAGCACTATTCTTAAATTGCTTAAATGCTAGTACTTTGCATGCCTGGCCTGCCTAAAGTGTTTGTCACTGAATCAAAAGGACTTCATCAGGCAAACACTGACCAGCTTAGTTACAGTGATGCACAGTGCACTGGGATAATGAAAGCCACTGGAAAAAGTGAAAAGAAATATCTTCTTAATCTATAAGTGACATCTTTATTAAAATTGTAAATGAAAATCAGAAAGTTAAAATATGGGCTCTGGGATGTAAAATTCTTTGGTGTTTTACACCCTTGAAAAGGTACAGCCAGGGGTGAATTACAAAAACCCAGCAGCCAAGAAAGCTGGATCATGGGAATGAATAATTTTATTCCAGGCGTTTGAGTGAAAATGGGTCAGTTATTCCTTTTGTGCTGGATGACAATGTAAGTTTAAGGGGTCACTTACCCCTATGCAAGAACAATAAATTTAGAGCCAATACAAAGAAACATACTTCATGTACCATAATATCAGCATAAATCTGAAACCTATATTTTAAGTTAAACTACATTCATTAGACTTGAGTAACTTTGTGTTCCCCAGCTACATTTGTAGTTATGAATGGTAAGGGAATACAGGCAATTAAATTTCACCCTTACGGTGTAACTACTCCACTGTGGTCAAAAGAAAAGAATGTCTCCCTTAAGTCTAGCACGGCACCGTTGGCTAGTTGTTCAAGTGCATGGCTGTGTATTCTACATATGGGCCACAACAAGAGTCTTAATGATAGCGTAGTTTGACAAATCCTATCTGAAATCTCATTTTACAAAATATTCAGACATTCAAATGCACATTTCTCCACATCCCACCCTCAGCTCCCTCAATTCTAAACATTGTCCTTTTCTAAAACACGAAGGCTGTGTCTACACATGCCATTTCTTCCAGAAGCGGCACACTAATGAACTATCCAGAAGATGTTAATGAGGCGCAGATGAACATTTTCTGCACCTTATTAGCATATCGGCACGTGATTTGGAGTCCGGAAGAAGGGGCTTCTGGAAGGAGGGTTTCCTTCCAGACTGGAAGAGCTTCTTCCATACTCCAAATCACATGCCAAAATGCTAATGAGGCATCTGTGCCTCATTAGCATTTTCCGGATAGCTCATTAGCGTGACCGTTTCAGAAGAAGGGGCACGTGTAGACACAGCCTGAGGCTATGTCTACATTAGCAAGTTCTTTCGAAAGAAGGGGGCTCTTTCAAAAGATCCTGTGGAGCGTCTACACAAAATAAGTGTGCTTTCTAACGTAAATTGAAAGAATGCTGTGCTGCTTTCTAAATCGCTCTTCCTTTCCGATTTCAGGAAGTGCACCCCCTTTCAAAAGCTTCTTTTGAAAGAAAACATGTGTAGATGCTCTGCAGGCCCTTTCTTTCAAAAGAGCAGTCCTCATCAGGCCTGATTTTTCGATCCCTGGCCTGTTATTTCAAAAGACCGGGTGCTGCGTGGGCATTCTCTTTTGAAAGGACAGATCACTCTTTTGATCCTTTTTTTTTGTGCGTGGACACAATCTCCAGAAAGAAGTTCTTTTGGAGGAGATCTTCTGGAAGGGCATCTTTCGAAAGGTCTTTAAAGTGTAAACATAACCCAATGTGTAACACAGATCCCACATTCCAGGCAAACTAGTCAAACTGTCACAAGTAAATGAAAGGGAGAAGAAAAACTCAGAACTGCCCCTTTCTCTTTGGCCATGTCTGCACTTGTCCCCTCCTTTCAGAAGGGGTATGTTAATGAGGCAGTCCGGAAGATGTTAATGAGGTGCTGACATGAATATGCAGTGCCTCATTAGCATAATGGTGGCCACATGTGATTTGAAAGTGCCACTTTCTATTTGGTTTTAGGAAGAAGGAGCTTTTTAAGTTGGGGGGGTGTCCCTTCGAAAGGCCCCAGTCTACATGGATGGCGTGCGCTCCAAAGGCAGAACTTTCGAATCCCACATGGCTGCCTTTATGCTAATGAGGCATGTCAGCACCTCATTAGCATCTTCCAAACTGCCTCATTAACATGCCCCTTCAGAAAGGAGGGGCAAGTGTAGACACAGCCTTTCTGAATAGGACTCAGAAGGGCTAAGTTAGGAACACTAGCAGGTATTAGCTAGCTAACCCTACTGTCCTCAGATCATAAATACAAAATCCATATTTGTCAGAAAGATAAGCGGTTTGTGCTTGCCCTTCCTGCTCTGACTGCTGAAGAGGAAGAAGGGAAAGCTAAAACTAAGTGAAAAGTTTATTCTGACATATTTGTATTAGTGGGATCCTGGCTGGTTTGCAGAGAAGCAAGCAGAGATTGTGGGGAGGCATAAGAATCAGTCAGAGCAACTCTACTTCGTTCACTGAGGAAAAAAATGAACTGATTGGGCTAATCAGTCACAGAGATGACTTCATCTGTTTAACTGAGTGCAAGATCAGGCCTATTAGCTTTAATGTTAACAAATTCATTCCCCCGCTACTTAAGTGTTTTCAAAAATCTTGTAGTCACAATCCATTTTTAGTAGGCAGAGTCACAAAACCATCCTCATAATCTGCAGGCTGGTAGTCAGTGCTCTCTGTCCAAAACCAGAATGGGTATGCAGCAGGAGCTGACCTCTTGCCCACACAGACTGCCCTTCCAGATCAAAGGTGACCTGCCCTAACAAGCAGTGGGAAGATTATACTGTCTTTACTATTATTAAACTCCTCTAGTCAGAAACAAAGGACTTTAATAAAACACCAATATTTTGAAAGTGAAAAAGCTGACATTAAATTCTACTCAATAAGCAAAACAATAAAACAAATGCTAGGGAACAGAACCTGAAAATGGCCAGACACAGGGTTACTGTACAGAAAAATTAGAATAATTCAGTTTTTAAACAAAACTTCTATTTCTGTGGCATGGCCTCAGTGATTACATCCCAGTCTTGCAGTTTGCATCATTCACAAACATGCTTATCATTATAAGCCACCTTTCCTACCTTTTTTTTTTAACCAAATATATGTTTAACCAGAAGAATCACATTATACTTGCAATTACTGTTCTCCCTTTGATTCCCTTCATGCTGCTTTTCCAAATACTACGTCAAAACCAGAATATTGAAGCACTGCCCCGGGCCACCAGTGGAAAATGACAAAAAAAGAAATGTAAGAACTATCCGTGTTCAAGTGAACAAAGCACAACAATCCATGAAATCCAGACCAAGAAAGGAAATTAATCAGTATAACTAGAGTTGGTCAAAATTTTCAACTGATTTCTACAAAATGAAATATAGCCTTTTTCACAATTAAAATTTTCATGCCCAATTTTACTTTTTTTAAAAAAATTTCCAGTTTCCCACATTAGCCCCCTCCCTAATCCCTTGAAAAATTTTCAAGTGTTCAGTTTTTCACTGGAAATACCCTAACGTACAAACAAGTAGTATTTCATTCTTTTACATATTGTTCTCAAAAACATGCTTACTATTTTCCAACTAGCACTAATAACTGCATATGTTAACTGCTACGGCAATACATGCATACATATACATATCTCAGAACTGAAAGGGGCCTCGAAAGGTCCCAGTCCCCTGCTCTCCTAGCAAGACCAAGCACCATCCCCGACAGATTTTTTTTTTAAATCTATTTGCCCTAAACGGCTTCCTCAAGGATTGAGCTCACAACCCTGGCTTTACAAGGCAAATGCTCATACCACTGAACAATATATACAATGAAACAGGAAAAGAGCCACTTTACCATTGGTTCTCAAAGTTGTAGGTCAGGACCCTGAAGTGGTTGTAAACCCATTTTAATAGGTTTCCATGGCTGGCTTAGATTTGCTGGAATCCAGGGCTGACGCCTGAGCTCCACTGCTAAGGACCAAAGCCAAAACCCAAGGAATTTGAAGGAGGTGAGTGTTAGCAGCTTTACAGGCTAGTCTGGCGAGAACAAGGTGGCAGGGCTCAAGGTATACAGCCCATGCCTTCAGTGTAAGTGCTTGGGCTTCAGCTTTGTACCCCTACCCCCATCATAGAATACTAGAACTGGAAAGGACCTCGAGAGGTCATTGAATTCAGTCCCCTGCCTTCACGGCAGGACCTAGTACCATCTAGACCATCTCTGATAGATCTAACCTGCTCTTAAATATCTCCAGAGATGGAGATTCCACAGCCTCCATAAGCGATTTACTCCAATGATTAACCACTCTGACAGTTAGGAAGTTTTTCCCAATGTCTAACCTAAACCTCCCTTGCTGCAATTTAAGCCCATTGCTCCTTGTCCTCAGAGGCCAAGAAGAACAATTTTTCTCCCTCCTCCTTGTAACTCTTTCTTAGGTACCTGTAAACCACTATCATACCCGCCCCTCTGACTTCTCCTTTCCAAACTAAACAAGCTCAGTTATTTCAGTCTTTCCTCATAGTTCAATGGTATGGTGGACTTGGGCTTGAGCTCCCCCTCTTGCTCCCACTCCCCTGAGGTGGGTCATAGTGTAATGAAGTGTAGGAGTCACACTGAGCTAGCAAATGTTCAAACGCAAATGATGACACAGTCCTCATCCCACGCAACTCACAATTTGAGGCCTGCATTCAGAATAGCATCCTTATTTAGGAAAGCACTTAAGCAAATGCTTTATTTTAAGCAAGCACTGGAATACTTTCCTGATTCAGGGCGTAATATAAGACAAGATGTAATGCCAGATCCCAGTCATCTGCAGGCAGAATGACCCTGGGACCTTGAGAACTTAGTGAATGAGTCTCTACCACATGAGCTAAAAGTCAGCTGCCTATTAGGTCAGGCTACAGAGCAGATTCATTTTTCTCTCTGTAATTAGTCAGACTGGAGAGTATACCACACCTAGAAGGTGTTTGGGCTACAAAGACACAAGAGAATGTTACAATGCGAAAAAACGGAGGGGAAGGGAGGTCACAACGCTAAGAACATGGGTTCCATAGTCTCATGATGACTCCAATTCAAGCAAACAATTAAGCAAAACTTTAAGCATGTTAAGTTCTACTGACTTCAATCAGACATGAGCACATATTTAATTTATTGAATTAGGGTCTATGCATGTGATTGATGGTTCAGCTATCTCAGCAATCCCCACTGGCCCTTTACACAGCTCTTAGCCACTGATGTTAGGGATCTCAATAGAAGCAAGCCTACAGGTGGAATTTGAAGAAGGTGTGTTAGCAACTTTATAGGTTAGTTTGGAGAGAACAATCCTTCTGTGTTTCAAGAGTAGAGCAGATGAAAAGGCTAAAGATTAATCTACACTATGGCAGAAGATGGACTCACTCAGGCTTGATCTTCCAGGGCTTGACTTCACACACACACAAAATCAAGCTCTCAGGGGTCAAAGTCGACCCCTATGCTCCTCACAAGAGGGGAGAAATAAGGAAGGTCAAAGGGAGAAATGTTCCCATTGACCTTGCCCTGTATAGACAGACATGGAAGTTGACTGCAGATACGTCAACTTTAGCTATACTATTGGTGTAGCTAAAAATCACATACCTGAGGTCAACTTCCACGTCTAATATAGACATAACCTAAGTTATTTCGGGAGGAGCAGATGAAGGATGGTTGTGGTGGATACGGGGGCAGCACCTAGGAGTGGCAGAAAGTCTCTAAAAGTGTGGGAGGAAGTCTACCAACACCCAAGCCGTGGCCCAGTTTCCCATGCCACCTCTTTTCCCTAAGGCCCTGCATCTACAATGCCCCTTGTCCCAGAGCTCTTGCCTTCAAACCAACCCATTCTCCCAAGGCCCCATGCCTGTGTGGCCGCTTCATACTGAGACTCCACCTCATACTTGCTCCTCTCCTCAATGGGAATTTTTCCACAAACTTCTATGGACTGACCTGCAGAGAGGTGAGTATGGAGAAAACAATATGGAAGAAAGTTAATCTTAGCACCTGTGCTTTGAATGGACTGGAAAATATGGAAAGAATAACAAACGTCTGCAAGTAATATCCAATAGAATCATAGAATAAGATAAGAAGAATGGTTTGAAGTCAATCTGTGCAGTTACATGCTGCCAAAATTTCAGCAAGCGACTCCCACAAAAAATGTCTGTCTTAGTCTGTAATAAAGCTTTGATACCAGAGATGCTTGTGCTTGCAAAAAGAAGAAAATGAGTGAGGAGCCCATTTATTTGTTTTCATAGTAAACACACAATCTTTCTCATTAGGAGGGAGACATTACCACTGAGAAAACAAACTTCTATTTTGCTGGAAATACACAGACTTTGTCCTTGAACAATATATGGGGTAAAATGTCAGCTTCAGTGGAAATAGTAAGAGTGGTCACTGATTCTAATGGGGTATGGATTTCACCCAAGCTGTATCCAGATTAGGTGCATTAATGCTTAACTGGTTAGCCTCACCCTAAACAGATGAGGCTTTACTGGATATGTTTAACCAGTGGGGGATGGAGCAGCCCGCCACATGCTGCAAGTAGGAGGCTGCTCCAGCCACACAGGTCCCACTGCGGGTGAAGGGGCACTCCAGCACAGACGGAGCAGCCCTTGTACAAAGTGAGGCCAGAGGTGCTGTACACGAGGGCTCTCCAGTTTGGTCAGAGTAGCCCTGGTCTATGGCAGCCCTGGGAGTGCCATAGGCAGCGGGGAGCAATCCAGCCTTACTGGAGCAGCCCCTGGCCCCCTTGGCCATCCCCCTCCCCATTTAATTGGCTAACATGTTAAACTTAATGTGTAACCAGCAAACTAATTAAATGGGATTTTCTATCCCTAGTCCAGATAGCATAACATAACCAGTATAATCTGAAGGGGAAGTGGACTGAACGAGTTGAGAGCCATAGGAGAGAGTCCCTGGCAAGGCAATGCAATTTGCAGCAGCCTAGGAGGAGGATCTGAATTGTAACACAGGCCAAAATAGGAAACTTAATTTTCATTCTCTCTTCCACCACGTGCAAAATGTGAATCCAGTGCTCCTAAGGACCTGGTCCAGTGAGTGCAAAGGGGGTGAAAACAGCTAACATCGAAGCAAAGACAGAGACTTCAGATATGACAGCATTTTATTCCTACTTTGCCCAAGCGATAAGAGTACTCAAAGTGCAAGACAGTAGAAAACCACACCCACAGTGGTAAGGTGAATAGAGAAGGCTGTACTTTTGTAAACAATATGGAGCTATATTTAAGATATGAAAAGGGATCCTGCCCATTATTGTTTAAAAATTCTGTTTGATGCAAAAATAAAAGCTTTTCCAAAAGCTTCTGAACACCTTTGATCTGAGAGAGACAGATTCTGGGGCCGTTCTGGTCTGAAGTGATTATCAGCTTTCCCTTTGAATCTTACTCCCTTGACAGAATTTTAATGTAAGGTAAATAATCACTCTAAGTATGTATCAGTTCTAAACCTTGCAAGCCCAGCTTTGTAGCTTTTCAATTGAGCAACAATATGTAGCCAAATACTCCTTCCCCAAGGAGGGGAAAAAATCAATAACTCCAAAATAATAAATCCAGGTGAATAATTTAAAACAATTTTAAAGAGTCTTAACTGTAAGGTTTTGTCCAGTCAGTGACTCTAGTTTTTCTAAATAATACTACAATTATTAAAGCATGAAGCACTGTTAAGTTCCACAGCAACCACAAACATACCAAGAATGTTTGAGCTAAATTTATCCGGACTTCTCATTTCTCTTAAGTTTGAATCTCTGCCATGGTTCATAATTTTACCAGAACTTACAACTGTATGCAGCAAACGCTTGGAACTGAGCTTTCTGAAGTGACTGCTGAGATACAGCCCTGTAACACATAGCCATTTATTGACTATTAGAAGTCTAAAAAACCAAAATGAAGGCAGGGAAAAATGGAGAGAAAGGTGGAGCTTAACATTTCCTAAGCACAATTTAAATACAAGTCCTCACAAGATACTCTGATAACACAGTCCCTTCAAACACTGCTATGAGGGAGAAAGTGCTGTTATCCCCATTTTACAGATGGGAAGTGAGACACAGATGCTAAGGATACACTATGGGTTATATCCTGAAATAGAAACCGTCGGCCAAATACTATGCTCAAAACAGTGGGGTTATTTAGCAGTATTTAGTTCCCGGGAATAACTGTTGCACAAGTTTGAAATAGCCCCTTATTTCAAACCCTGGTGCAGCGTGGCCTGCAAAGGGTTCGAAATAAGGTAGCTCGAAATAACTTATGCAAATTGCTACAGTGTAGACCAAGCCTAAGTGACTTGCCCAAGGTAAACCAGCAGTCATGTAGAACCTTAAGACTAACAAAATGATTTATTAGATGATGAATTTTCATGGGGCAGACCCACTTCCTCAGATCTGGAGATATAACATTTCCAGTACAGCCTGACAGTTTTATAATACAGAGATCTAAAACAATTGAAATAAAAACTCATAAATCAGACACAAAGAACTGAAAGGGGGTGCAAAATACTAAGTGTCCTGCCTGAGATCATTATGAATATCAGATACACTGTCTTCTTAAGGAACTCCCTGCCTCTGCTCGGGACTAAATTTGCACAGATATACCTTCTGAGCCCTGACCTGGATTTTTCCTTTATGTGGGTAGATAGCTATGTTACTGCTGATGGGAACACATAGACAGAAATGGAAACTCCATCTCTATGAGACCACCGGATGAAAGGCACTAACAATACATGTCTGTTCCCGCCTATAGCAAATTGATGGAAACATGTAATATTGAAAGGATATTTGTGATACATCTAAGTAATGGGAATATCTTCCTTATTTTTCATTCTGCAACAGGAACCAATCCCTAGACAGCAGCAATAGGTCAGCATTACTAATGAAACCACAAAGAGGCCGTGAGGAAGGGTGAGAAGTTGCTAATGGACACAATCTACACTCTTACATACATGCGCACAATTCACATGGATTTAAATGAGAGCTCTTTTCATATATTCCAAGGACTAGTAGATATATTCACAGCATATATTCAAAAAGTTAGATAAAACATAAATACCATTTATGGAAGACTGCAGAATAAATTACACTATGTTGTAGAAAATACAGTAAAACAGAAGAACCACAAAAGAGAGAGAAAACAAGCTGCTCTCTAAGGCAGCACAGTACAACTTGCCTCACCTTGCTTCCAGAAATGCCGCGCACACGCACACACAAACACACTCTTGCATGCTTTCAGTGACAGTTTGTAATCCTTTACATAACACATTAACAAGCAAGTGACAAAGAGCTCGAAATGTTATGAAACCTTATTCTTACCACTGATACAGATTAAGACTTAGGAAAAGTGGCCCAATAGAGCAGAATCAAACAGCATTTGAGTATAAAAATGTGGCCCAGTGACAAAGTTAAGGTCAGCATAATTGGGAATCTTGAACAAAGGGCTGAGAGTCCTACCCTGAGTTGTATCAGAGCGGTAGCTGTGTTAGTTTGTATCTCCAAAAACAATTAGAAGTTCTGCAGAACCTTATAGACTTACAGACTTACTGGAGCATAAGCTTTCGTGGGCAAAGACCCACTGTGTCAGATGCATGTAATGGAAATTCCAGAGGCAGGTATAAATATATAGGCACAAGAAAAGAAGGGGTAATCAATCAAACTACCCTGAGCTGCAACCACAGGCTCTTGCAACTGACACACACTGCAGCCTTGGGCAAGTCATGCCACATCCTCATCTCAGTCCCCCTACCTGCCAAACGAGGAAAATAATTCTTCCCTAGTTGATGGGGTGGAGTTAGTTAACAGTCAAGGTATGTTTACACTACAAAATTAGGCCGAATTAATTAAGGTTGATTTTGTAAAGTCGAAGTTGCATGTCCACATTGATACATAAAGTCAATGGCGTATGTCCCCATCAGCACTGCCAGGTGCAACTTTGTTGACAATGCACTGCGGGTACCTGTCTAAAAGATACATTAACAAGTTGTTCTGGGGGCCCTGGGCTGTGTAGGTGCAGCGTCTGCCATAGATTACATTAATTGCCTTAACACATTTATAGTAGTAGTAGTAGTAGTAGTAGGCATCCTTCAGTCTGCGTAGACTATGGATCGTGCCCTTTATAGTTTCAATTGAGGACTTCATTTACAGCGTCTATTGTGACTATGAAGACCCACACGAGAGTGACAGTCCTTGCTGCATCTCTTGCAGATGTGGTGGGTGTCTGGCAAGTCCTTAGTGTGCTTTCTGTGCTCTCGCTTCTCCTCTGCTAGCTGTCTGATCCTCATCTCGCCCTTCTGAAGGCCCTTGTGTAACCCCTGCCTCCATCTGCTGTGGTCGTCTGCTAGTTCTTCATTATTAAAAATGAGAACTCACCAGAAATGCCCTTCCCACCATGAGGGTTTGGCTGTGAAACATCCTGGGAGGAGGGGATGAGATCCAGCACTACAAAAAGTTCCTGGCTGTCAGCTAAATCAGCTGCTCCATTCCCCTGCTGACCATTGTCCTCCCCCATGCCATTGCCACAGGCCTCCCGAGGAATCTCCTTGGAGGTATGCACAGACTGTTTGGCTGACAGTGGTTGGGCCACTCCCTAAAATCTCATGCAGCTGCTCACACAAGTGGCGGGTTTGAGTGATGACCCAGAACGTCCATTTGCTTCCTGCGTTTTATGGTATGCCCCGAGGTACCCTTTTTCCTCCATGCCTGTGAGATCCTGGCATATAGCTCTGTGTTCCTTTTGCTGCTTCACAGTTTTCCCAGAACAGATTCATCCCCCTGCACCACAGCAATGAGGTCCTGGATCTCCTGCACGCTCCATACTGAAGCTGTGACCCTGAGAATTCACAGTCAATTGTGCTGCTGAGGTGGGCTGCGTGGTCTGCTTGCCATGCTGGCCAAACAGGAAAGGACATTCAAATTTTCCCGGGCTGTTTCCTGTACATTTGGAAGGCAGCAGAGCTGGCAGTGATGGCCAGAGCGGTCACACTGGGGCACTGGGGGTGAGGGGGGCGGGGAACAAATCCAGGAAGCCAAGAACGATGAATTTCACAGTGCTCCATCTGCACCACCCAAAGGTCAACTATGCAAGTTTCAATTTGGCATTATTCCTTGTGAAAAGCAGGAGTGCAAAACTCAACCTTAAGAGCTCATAAAGTCAACGGACTGAACCCTGTAGTTTGGACTGATTCCTTCAAAATTCAACCAAAGTCACCTAAATTCGAATTAATCTCCTAATGTGGACCAAGCTTTACACAGCTCTCAAAGTGGATGTAACTTCTAAGTATTACTCTGGTTTGGGTTTGCAAAGATTGCTGGATCAGACACATAGCAACCAAAAAAACAAAAAAAATCAATGCTGATATTTTGATGGTCAAAATAGCTTTTCCAATCAGATTTTCACAAAATGGTGAACTTTGCATTGTTAGCTCCATTTTATTTTTATATCAGATTGTCATTAAGTTTGGCTGATATTATAAAAATAAAATTTATGGGTACAGTTTGGGTTTAGAGATTTAGCCCTTTTTATTAACTGCACTTAGGTCCCATTCCTCCAGCAGGACCCTGAGAAAGACACCTGTGCCAACACAGAATCAGGCTAATTGCATGCTCTGCTTGTGAATGTCTCGTTACAGGATCAAAGTCCAAGGGCGCGTCCACACTAGAAACTAACTTTGAAGTTAAGTTAGGGCTACTTCGAAGTAGCCTGCAGAGAGTCTACACACGTTTTCCCTTACTTTGAAGTTAACTTTGAAGTAATCAGGGAGCCCAACTTCGAAGTCCTTATTCCATTCCCAGAAATGGAGTAGTGCCCTAAAGTTTAACTTTGAAGTAGTGTGTGTGTAGACATTCAACTTCGAAGTTATTTTTGTAGTGTAGACACAGCCTAAATGTACTTCCCTAGTATTCAGATCAGATAACCTCCAAGTGGGAATGAAGTTATAAATCAAACTATATCAAAATTTAAATACAAAATCAAACTACAAAATCAAATTTGAAACTGGGTGGAACAAAAATTCATCCCCGTTCTGCACTGCAAACATTTCCTCTGGGGTGGCTGTGTGACTAAACGACTCTGACCATCACTGACGCTTGGCTGAAGTCCTGCTGAAGTTAGTGAAAGGCTCCCATAAATTTCAATGGGCTTTGCCACAGGTCTGCATAGTTTTTCTGACATTATGAAAAATTACAGTTTTGCTCAAATCTTTTTGCAAGTATAAAATTATTTACAACACTGTTGGCAAAATGATAGCAATGATTGCTCTTGTAAGTGTTGAATGTGCACATATACCATGCAATTAGTATTTTCATCATGTAACCAAGGACAATGATTTTGTTTTGCACCAAAGGTTGAACCCTAACTCAAACTATTTTATCATCTCATACCACTATAAGCAGATAAAACTCGTGTAGACAAAAATCCTGTTTGCAAAAGTTTTTCAACGTGCCTCTCTTATATTGTTAGAAGTACTTCTGTCGTGCTGCTCTAACTCCCACATGTTGCTTACGTATTAAAAACTAATGATTTACATAGGAAGTCTTGTCTCTTCTTGCATAAATAAAGATCACACCTTTCCCAAGCGATAAACAACTGCAATCAGAGTTGTACACTCTGCCTAGTTAACTCTGCTCGAAATGTAGGGCTTGAGAGGTCAACTAGTCCATCCTCATGTATAACTACAACACCCCTGACTGGCGATTGCCTAACTTGTTTTTATAAACCTCCAGTGATGAAGGTTCCACAAACCCCTGGTTAACCTGATCTCCTACTTAACTAGCCCTATCAAGTTTTCCTAACATTTAAGCTACACCTCTTCCTGAAGATTAAATCAATTACTTCTTGCCCTACCTTTAGTGGGCAGGCAAACCACAAATAACTATTCCCTGAGCACAATGTTTGAACAAGCTTTAACTCTTCTTTACAGTAGTCTCATCTAGGTTCCCTAGGCTGCCTATGAGAATGTCATGTGGGATGGTGTGAAAAGCTTCAGTACAAAAATTAAGATATATCACACCTACTGCTTCCTACCCCACAACCCCCATCCACTATGCTAGAAACACCGTCAAAGAAAAAACTTAAATTGGTTTCATATGATTTGTTCTCAACAAATCCATGTTGGCTCCTTTGCAGTCACCCTATTATCTTCTAGGTGCTTACAAACAGTTTAATAATGATGCTCTTGAACACAGGCATCTGTATTTCTTTTTATAAACTTCTTTGGCTTCTCTTTACTTCCATGGCTTCTCAATCCTTTTATAGTTTCTCCTTCATGGTCTGGGTTTGGAACAGACTATTATCTAACCTCTGTAGCAGTAGTCTCCTGTTTAACTTCAACCGGCTTTTCTTCTAGTTCATGCATATCCTGGTGGGATTTGTTTTACCATTATTACGATGAATTTTATAGTTACCAAGTTAAACTCTGAACCAGCATCATCAGTCTCAGTTTGGTCATGAGACCATGTAGCTTTTGTAAACCAGATCCTTTTTAAAATCACAATTATGATTTGGAAGGTGACTCTCACCTGGTCTGTTATAAATTTTTAATTGTCTTCAGGAACATTTCCTCATTAAATAGGTCAGGTTACTTCTTCTTCTGTTACTTGCATGAACAATTGTACTATATTCCACGAGTTATTGCTCCACCTGTGCATCCTTATTAGACCAGAATGTGCAGGTCCAGTTCCTGCTAGCTCCTGTGCCTGTTCCTACTCAAATCCCCTTCCCCTCATTACCCCTGGCTTTCTGCCTCTGGGAAGGCTACTGGCTTCCCCAGTTTTTGTGGATATGCTCCTAATTCCCTACTGCAGATCCCTCCTCCCTACAGTGGCGTTCCAGTTCAAGAGCTGCAGAGCCAATCTATGTTTTACAGCTTTTTTGTTTTTTTGCGCATTGCTTTGCACACAATTGTATAAAGGCCTACCATTGTGAAGACACAGCACCAACTAGACCATGTCACTGGGCCATGACTAGGAGCTCAATTAATACTGTGTCCTACTTTACACACAAGGGCCAAGATGTTCAAAAGTGACTGAATATTTTGGAGGCCTCCCATCTAAAGACAACTTGAGGAAGCCTGGTTTTCAACACTATGCCAAGCATCTGCACTTTGAAAATCAGCCCCTTCAGAGAACTGAGTCACCAGAAATACCACTCTTTTTTCAATATCTTGGCCAAGAAAACTATGAATGTGCAACGTGATGCCTTTGTATTACACAGTGTCTTTATGCAAAGAAGGCTGAATTTCTGTCAGCTTTTGGCCTCCACCAAACGTCACCACTTCTGTATACCATCTACTTTTCAATAGGGTTAAAAATAAAACCTGGTTACTGCTGTATAAGTGCACTTCCTATTTCTGCTTGCAATTTCCTATTTTTGTTTCTGGTGGGTATGCACAATGAAGTCCAGCTCATGTAGCTACTTGGTTTTTTTTTTTTTGTGATTATAAGGTTATTTTTGATTCACTGTTTGTCCCCAAAGGATCTCAGATTCTGAAGCAGGAAGGAAAAAAAGCTCAATATTTGTTTATTCTTATTTTAATATCATAAACACCAAACTCACATCACACACAGTGCCGTTACAGTGCATTACCCATCCCAAATGCACACAATTCATCCTCAAGACACCACTCTGAGGGACAGATGCAGGTTACTATCATTAACTTGTCTTCCAAATGGAGAAGCTTAGAGAAACTCAGAGCCTTTTGCTGAAGGATTTTCAGTGCATCATGACAGGGGTGGGACTAGAATGTCAGTGCCATGACTCCTAGTTCTGTGCTTTAAGCATGACACCTTTCTGCTGGCTAACTCCCCCTTGTAAAAGGTTACACTGAGAACAGTTAGATCAGCTACTGCTAATGGAACTGCAGAGCCTGTTCTCCCCACTTCCTCCATCAATCAGCAGCAAAGATTTATAAACGAAAAATACTACAACCACAGCAATAAGTGACCCCCATGTAATACCCATGACATTTAAGGGAACACAGTCAATGAAGCAGAATGTTCCAAAATTAAAAAACAAAGATCTAAGCCAAAGGCATCACATATGTTAACACCTCATTGTATGTTGACTTCAACTGCTTTTATTGCTAGGAGGCAGGCACTATTCACTACTGTAGACCTTTATTTTCTAAAGTGATTTAAAGTTGGTGCCAGACTGGTAGGACTAGTGGCTAAGTTTACACTAAAAAGAAACAGCATGGGTAGGAACGCTGTAAACTCTCTTGCTTTCTCCCTCTCACCACTACCAGTGTGCTTCAGTACTGATCTGAAAGCATGAGAGGAGAGCTAAGCCTCTGGCCCACTATGGTTACGCTACAGTGTTCTGTCCACAAAAGTCACTGTCAGATGAGATTTCTCAACAAAACCTTTGTTGACAGAGAGCAGCCACACATAAAAGGAAATCGGGAGGGAGCTCTGCAGACTGCCTGGCTGCTCTCTCGACAAAACAGGCACCCGAAAGCACAGCAGACAGGGCTGCCCATTGTTGGGATGCATTTACACAGCCTTTTTGTCAACAGAAGCAGCGTTCTGCCTTTTGAGGCAGAACGCTGTGTTTGGTCAAGATACTGTTCACAAAATGCACTTCGTGTGTGCACGTGCCATCCGTTTTGTAGACAAAAATGGGGGTTTGCTGGCAAAACCTGTTAGTGTAACTGTAGCCACAAGCTATAGTGAGGGGCCGGATGGTGATGTGGTCACCCTCCCACTAGGAATGGAGCTAAGGGCACCAACTTATTTCACACAATATCATAAAATGAGAACACATTTTGACTACTACCTCTTTGGCTGGACTGAATGGGCAACCTGCCTATGGAAGGTTCCTCAAGGCACCCAAGTCTGTCTTGCACGTTTGCTAATGCAAATAGAGCAGAGAAAAGCCACGCGGTATAGCTTTTCTTCAAGGATGACAGTTAAAATAGGACATGTAATTACTAAGTAACCAAAATAGTTACTATCTAATGGCTTATGACATTTTTTACAATTACAGTATACCCTCGCTTTACTCATCTTCACAGTGTACGAAACTCACTTTAATGCGAGTTTCACACAATGTGAAGTTGCTGGGCTCTCAGCCTGCCTAGATTCCTGTAGCAGCAGGAATCTAGGCAGGCTGAGAGCCGCTTACCCCTGCCTTCCCAGAGCAGTGCTAGACAACCCTCTGGAAAGGTAGGGGCCAGGCCTTTAGCTCGCCTAGCTGCCTGTCGCTGCCATGGCAGGCAGCTAGATGCTCTAAAACCTGCTTCCCAGAGTGGCGCTGCTGTCAAGCTGACAGCAGTGCCGCTCTGGGAAGGTAGGGAGAAGGGTTTTAGCCCCCCCAGCTGCTCACTGCTGCAGGCAGCAAGGGGAGCTAAAACCCGCTTCACCCCATCACCAGACTCGACCTGTCTGCAGCCCCAGCTCACCCACGCTGAGGGCTCTGGCTCCAGCCCCTACCCCCTGCACAGGCAGGGCTCAGTTCAGCTCGGCTCCTACCCCATTCGCACCACCCCCACGCCCCAGGTCCAACCCCCTGGATGACTCAACATCCTGCCCAAACCCCTGTGCCTTGGCTCCAACCCCCCTCAATCCCATTTCATCTCTACTCCCCAACCTCCCTGCCAGGCTTAATCCCCCTGCCCTCCTCCTATGCCCCAACCCACCACCCAAATCTCCCAACTTACACAAATATTGAGGTACGCAAGGGTTGTGTGGAACTCAACCCTTGCGTATCTCGAAGGACTTCTGTAATTGCTTTGCAGAATTAACTAATTCATGCGGAAACTAATAAATCCTGTGATCCTGTGAGATCTTACAAGCAAGTGAAGGTCAGGGTGGGTCATGACCTGAAGAGGAGACCTATAAGACTTTTCAGCAATGCAGGAAATATTGTTGGTAATGTGCAGGCAGCTTATTTGTATCTAAGTCATGGTATGTCTGTATTTAAAATCCAGCACCATTGCCACAGCACTTCAGTGTAGACACTCACTACACTGTCAGTGCAATTTGGTCAACCTAACTATTCATGTAAACCAGCCCTCAGTACCAAATGCACCAGATCTTTGTACTCGGCTACCCCTCTGACACAGATCTTTGTGCACTTTTTAAGAGACATAAAGGCATTAAACTAGGGGTCTGCACTAAATTCTAGCTCATGTAATTACACTCTGGCCACCTAAATCTGCAGAGAAAATTTGCCTTTTTTTCTTCACCTTCTATCATATATAATGATGCAATGTGTCTCTGTGCTGTTAAATGGCTGCTGAATTCAAGCCATAGGCAGCATGATCCTTTGGTGTACAGACTTGTGTCCGTGGATTTGTAAGCATTTAATTAGCTTGTTTTTTTAAAGTTACTATGCAAATAAAAAGTATTACAATAGTGATAATTATTATTTCTTTAATATTCATCATTACTGAAGGAAATGACTCTCTCAATGTTTTAAGTGAGAACCAATTACACTTAGTAACCAACACACAGCTCACTTGACAGCTGTGGAGCTCAGGACCACATTTATCATTGCAGGCATCACCTACAGAGGTGTCACTAAGAAGATCCCTCTTAAATTTAATAAACAGGGATTACCTTTCTGTAGCTTTCTCAAACCATCTCACAACATTTAAAGAGAATCATCTCCCTGCTACAAAATTCTGTAAGATTAAAAAAAAACATTCTAGAAAGGAGCTCTTTTATTTTCATTATATAATTTGTAGTGTAACTTCTTTAGAACCCTATTGAACTGCTGCAAAATCCCATTTGGTTTCACTGGTGTTAAGCTTTACAGAACTTTTCAATATGCAACATAAAGAACTTTCTCTTCACAAAAGGCAGGAATAGCTCCAATATCCCTACACTTGCCCAATATGGCTCTTCATGCTTCATTTCAATAAGCATGCTAATAATGTATAACAGAGAAAGGAAGCAGAGGTCCCGCTTCAGGGGTGGGGGTGGGGTGTCAATTATTTACAAGCTGAAAAAACAATAAATATTACTCACGCAGTTCTACAGTGTCTTTCATTTCAGGAACCCATTGTGCTTTACAGACATTAGATAATCAAGCTTAGCAACATCCCTGTGAGGTAGGTGACAATATATAGGAAGCACTACGTATTCCACTGAAATGAAACTACCTGACAGCTGGAGTACAGCAGAAGATTAGCTGGAAACAAAATTAACATATAAGTTAGTGTAAGACTAACATAACCAATTGAAACTATAAAGGGTACTGAGGTAGACAGATTGGAACAGATTCCCAGCTGGTATAACTTGTCACGGCTCTAATGAAGTCAACATAGCAAGGGCTACGTCTACACTAGCAAATTCTTTCAAAAGATTTTTTGAAAGAACGGGGCTCTTTCAAAAGATCCCAAAGAAATTCTACATACAAAAAGTGTTTTTTCAAAAGAAAATTGAAAAAACATGGTGCTCCTTTCAAAATCACTGTTCCTTTCCCATTTCAGGAAAAGCGCCCCCTTTCAAAAGTACCTGTTAAAAGAAAATGTGTGTAGACGCTTGGCAGACCCTTTTTTCCAAAAGAGCAGTCCTCATTGGGCCTGATTTTTCGATCCCTGGCCTGTTCTTTCAAAAGAGCGAGGGCTCTTTTGAGTGTGGATGCACTCTTTCGAAAGAAGTTCTTTCGGAAGAGATCTTCTGGAAGTGCTTATCTTAAAGGATCTCTGTAGTGTAGCCATAGCCAAGGACAACATACTCCGCTTGAGGATCTGCACCAATGTTCAAGTTTCAGGAAAAGCACTCTTGGATTGCAAGAGTGTTAAGTGATTAGAACACAACTGTTATTTCTTTCCTGAGGAAAGGGGCCTTCAGCAGTCCATTACCTCCCATACCCTTTTGGATGCAGTAGCCAGTTACTGAGCCTCTAACACAATTTTATTATGTGTTAGAAGCCATCCATTCATATACTAACCAGACCTGTCTTGCTCAGCTTTTGAAAGCTGACTGGATTCCAGAACAAGCTGATCAGACTTCTAGAAATATTTCCAGGGCCTTCTAGTGTTACTGGAATCCATGACATTTGATGATGAGATGGTATAGCCTATTATTATTTACAATGGCCTGCACAACGAAAGCAGCCAACACCATCTGTGTAGAAACCATGAAAACAAAAATTCACACATGATGGTTTAAGGACTCACTATATTCCAGCATTAAAGATAGGTAAGTAAATCCAAATGGTGAAGAAGGTCCATCTAATTTAAGGAGTGGACTGACTAGCTGACATCATTCATCTTTGGCAAAAATTAAACAATCCTGAATCAAAACAAGTTCAAACACATACAACATACACACAGGGATCAAACTTTCTGAAGTAGTACACGATTGAAAACCTACCCTCAATACCACACGGCCAATCTTCTCTATCACATACAATTTCTTACACACCCATTTCTATGCATAGTGACTATTCCAGAATGGAGATATACATACATATCTCATAGAGCCAGAAGGGACCTCAAGAGGTCACCAAGTCCAGTCCCCTGCACTCACACTATGACCAAGCACCTTCCCTTATATTTTTTAAAATCTATTTGTCCCAGCCCCCTAAATAGCCTCCTCAAAGACTGAACTCACAACCCTGGCTTTAGGAATGCTTTGTTCATTACTTGTTACTGGTAACTTAACACACTTTTTACACAAGTAACCAATACAACAATTTCCATCAAGAAAGCCAGCAATTATCAGATAGAAAAAATAAGAGTTTATGGCTTTTTCCCCCTTCCCAGCTCATTATTCATGCACAGATAAATTGGTTTACTATTTACCTTTTCTTTGAAACATTGAGAAAAATCTGTCAAATTAGCATTACAGGTTAGAACTGCAGGAGATCCATTAAAGTCTGCTAATCGTTACATCAGATTAAAATTCCCCTCATGGTTTATACTTTCATATGCCAACAGAAATGAATCCAGATTTCCAGAAAGAGAGTTTAGTCATATGATTAGCAATTTAAGGCATATACCAGATTTAATCATTATTCCCAAGAGCTCCTGCTCACTATAAAACTTTAAATATAGGGGGAAAAAGCCACCACAAAATAACCATGATACATACAGGGAAATGAAAGAGTTCCCGGAGCTCCGTGTAACACTGGTGCAAAATGTCCTTGATAAAGGTAAAAAGGCCTCTGAATAAGATATCAGGCATTGCTTCATAGTTCTTGATAAAATCCAAAATAAGGCTGCTAAAACGTTAGCCTACTCCGAGCTTTGCTTACTCACTACCCAGCGTCAAAAACACCTTCATCCCACACTTCTAACGCAAAGGCTGCCTCCTTATGAATTGTTTATGACAGGGGAAAACACTCTAATATAATAAGCCAAAAGATTGGTTCTTGTTCCTGAGACACGACTGTTTTTGACTAGGAGGAAATTAACATTATTTGTCCTGGGATTGACAATTTCAGCAACAAACATTAATATTTGAAGAAGAAATAATCACTCCGACAAAAACTATCCTGAAACACACATCTCCTTTTTTGAAGAAAGATTTCTACTTATAAATTCAAAACATTATTATATAAAAACAAACCTCCTAATTCATGCTATGGATTTTTAACATTATATCATCAGTAGTTGCTCAATCAAAGCTTATAGTACAACAGAAGCAGATGAATATCTGTTCAGTCTTAGGAACAATGCTCTGATTTTAAAAGCTTTGGTAGCCTGAGCACATACTGCAGCAACAGTTGGTAGCACATTTGTATTCATGTGCTAAAAAATCATGTACCTTATAAAACATTTTTGAAGTGATGGTATGTGATAGAAATATCGCCTAGTTCCATTTGTTAGGAACAGTGTTCCTCTTTTATTGATATGTATGTGTCATTCTTCTTGCAAGTAAAATTAACTGTTACATTTGTTAATTCTTAAAGATAAAGACCTGGATTTTCAAAGCACCCTAAGGCAATTAGGTGTTTAAATCTCACTGTATTCCAATGGGAGTTGTGCACCTAAGTCCCCAGGGCACTTTCAAAAATCAAAGCCTAAATATTTGCTATTGCTTCAATAAGGAAAGAAAAAGCTGTTCCATTTACCATTTTGGGACTCCATGTTGCACTCTCTGCCAACAGCGGATTCCTCAGTTCCCACGCACCAGTACATTCTGGGCTGTAGTTGCAAAATTTCAATGAGCCAACTTTCCGCAGCATTTAAAATTAAATAGTGTTGTCAAACGCCCTCCTTTTGGGTGCAGGATTGGAGAATCAATGCTAGTTGTCACAGTCAAGAAGAAACACCATCTGCCCAGCTTTAAAAAAAAAAATCATCATCTCAGGGCAGACATTGCAAGATGCTTATTCCTCTATACATACAAAACATGTTTCTCCAGACATTACACCTTGGAAAAATGCATTCATTTCATGACAGTGTAAATACAATTTATTATATAATTCTTCAGCTATCCATAATGTGCATCAACAAAATAGCCTGGCAATGTGTTTGCACTTAACAAGAAGTGTAGTCTCAATTTCTCTCAGCCTAAATTACTACAGAAAATACACTCAGAATTGGGATATTTTGGACAAGAATCAGAGATCCAGTTCCTGATTCTCAATGGGCTAGCATAAAGGCCGAGCACTGAAGTGGTCTATCCCTGCTGAAGGGAACTCCCGGAAATTCCTAAGAAATTCCACTTCAGCACCATCTTCAGCCGAAAAACAAACTAAAATCTAGGCAGAAATTGCAGATCCAAGTAAGAGTGCACTTGAGAAATCGCACAATATTTCCAACTACTCTGGTCGCCAAAAAGGGGAGATCCTATAGGGAAGGAAAGAAAAGAAGCAAGAAAAAGAACACAAATTTTGTATCCGCATAAGTAATGCACAAGGACTTCACTGCAGAACAAACAACAGTTTGCAAGAACATATCCAGTCATATTCAATTCCTAAGAGTTACCAAATCTTAGCTGAAGCCTGATGCAAAACTAGCAATGACCAGAGCATTAGTTTCCTCACTCGTCAAAGGAATTTTGAATTTCTTATCTGTTTAAAAATGTGTCTCTAAAACTTTCTCTTTTCAAGAGTCTTCTGCCTAATATTGCTGTAATATTTATATTATGTGCACAATTAACAGTATACTTGGTTCCTTTATTTTCTACTTTCACTTTCAGTATGTAAATTAATTCACATATATAACAGAGGGCTATTGAAAAGATCAGATTGTAACCCAATTCTTTCCTATTTGATGTATGCCACCAGAAGTATGATAGGACACCCCAAATACAGCAAAGCACTTAAGCATGTGCTTAACATTAGGTGTGCACGTAAGCACCATTAAAGTCAATGAGATCTAAACAGTTCAATATAGTAATCCTTCAACGGATTTTCATTCAATTTCTTCATGGTCCTCCATCATTTCACAGAACTGTGACAAGTCAAGCTGGCAATGCATTAAACATCTGTGAGCGGCAAATGGTTTTTTCCTATGCCGACGTTTCTGAGTCTGGTGCCATTTTATGTCCTTATAGACAAATTCAATTTCTAGTGATCCTCAGGTTATGGAATCTGTTCAAGTAACAAAATCTGACCTTTCAAGTATCCATTGCAACTTGCATCAGCATGTTGGAACACTGGCATATTAGATTTTTAAAGATTATATTGGAAAGAAATGCATTTTTGGGTGCTCGTTGGCTACCAATAAATTACGCTACTTACTTATGACAAACACAATGTGATTGGCCTGCTTTGGAATTAAAATGTAGAAGTTACCCTGTCATTACCAGATGGGGGGAATTTGATAACCATGCACGTCTGATTTGACAAGATTGTGGTTCTACAGATACAATTGCAGCAAACATTTATTCTAATTGTGTATATTACAGCTGATCAGGATTACGCTCTTCCAAGCCTGTAGAAAGAGAGCGGGGTCAAAGGCACTGCAGGGGTTATGTCTTTTGTGGGCCATTGAGGTGGGTGAAAAATAACCCCCTGCAAGTGCGCAGCAGAGTATCTCCCTGAAGTAGAATTGTACTCTCTGATGATGCATACTGCAGCCAGTCCCTGCACCTCTGGCCTTTTCCCAATGCAAGGGGTATTATCATTGGAGCAGTAAGAGGCATAGCACAGCTAAGCTATGCCATGCCACTTCTCCACTGGTGCATGGTTTATTAAGGAACCCACATTCTAAGGACATGACTGTTTTCTGTAGCCATTCTGGAAGGCCCAAAGCCAAAAGCCTTCATTTGCAGCCAGATTGAAAGAGCAGCAGATGTTAGCTAAAAAGCAGAGGGTCATACTCATAATCCACATAAATTGCAATAATATAGTGTAATACGAGGCTGTTAAAATGGAGACCCTGCCCTAATAAAAGACAATATCACCAGATAAAGAAACCCATCCTAGACGGTTAAAAAAAAAACTTAGTTTGACAGGCTTCCATCCGGCAAGAAACTCCTTATCAATAGCTGGGTTTCTGGAATTGTCATTCTAGGATTATGGTCCTCATTTTTTTATTGTTCAATTGTATAATTTCTGTCTGGCTTTTTATTTGTTTCTGGCTGCTGTGTAATTAATTTTGCTAAGTGAAAATCAATTAAGGCAGTGGGGTATGGTTATTAGGTAATTCTGTTACAATTAATTTACTAAATGTTAGTAAAATAATTGGTTAAGGTATAGTTAGAGAGCAAGGATATTACACTGTAAGGCTTTTTTACTGTTAAAAGGTCCTGCAAACCTGCAGGAAGTTAAGCTCTGAGCCCCAGGGATTGGGTAATGATGGGTATTTAAATTAACTGAGTTGCACCTTGTCTCCTGGGAACTGGGTAAAAACCCCTAGAATGTGGGAGTGACAGAGAATTTTGTGTGGATAACAACATCAGTAGCCAGCGGGGCAGACACCCACTGCAGCTCCTGGGGCAAGGTGAGAGGGAGGCCCAGTTCAATGCCCCCAGAAGGGATGGGGTTAGGACAGTCAAAAGTGCTAGGCTCTCCTCCCATCAGAGCCACATAGAGCAGTGCAGCAGCATCGCTGCGTCATTTCAACAGGACCTGATGCTCCAGCCACCAGCACTACCAAAGTAGCAGCAGCAGCAGTGGCTGGAGCTCCCGGCCCCTTTGAAAAAGGCTGGGCCCCAGGGCAACTGCCTCTTTTGTGCCCCACTCACTCCCCGCCATTGGCGGGCTTGTCAGTAGCATAACTGAGGCTGTGCCTACGCTTACTGGGAATGTTGACAGCTGCTATACAATTTTAGGTACAACTGTGTACCTAAAATAGATTTTACAGCTGTTGACATTGGTCCCTGTCCTCACTGCAGAATGTCGATGGGACCACTCCTCCCGCCAACATCCCTTGATCCTTGCAGCTCGCAAGGAGTTCTGGGTTTGACATTGATCCCAGAACGTGCCATTTCATGCATGTATGAAACGGTGCCCCAGAGGATTGGACCTAAGCATTCAATCTTCCAAGGACAGTGTAGACCTAGCCTTAGTGATGCTCAGGAACATCTCCAAGTGACACCAGGCCTGCATCTGCCCTTTAGGAGTATGGAGCCATAACCTGCATTATCACTCCCAACTCCTCCCCTTTGTCCTCTAAAGAGCATCTAGCCTGTTATTTTCAAGAACCAAGGTGGCTGTTAAAGCAGAAAACAATTTGGGTTACTTCATGTGAAACTGTCCAGTGATGGTTGAACAAACTATTTTGGAGAGTTTGTTTTTTCAAGAAAAGTAAAACAGCAAAAATACTTGTCAAATTACAGAAGATCTCATTTTGCAAACTATTAACGTAGTGATACTCTCTTCTCCAGTGCCCAAAAAATTCAAGATTTAGTGTGCGTGATATATGTTCAGGGCTGAATGACTGACATCACAGCTCAAATTCACCTTGATCATAACTCCACTGAGTTAAATCAAGCATGAAAGTGCCCTGCTTCTGCAAAAGAGAGAATAGTTCAATAGTTACTTCCAGCAAGTGTTTAGACTTATGGGGCATTTCTCTGCAGTAATATTAAAAGTGCACATTTGCACAATTTCATAAATTGTGGGGGAAGGCTGTTTTCTGAACTTAGTGCCCATTAGATGTTTGACAATCATCTCATTCCTGATTTCAGGAACTCCTAATCCATTCTACAGTCTTTCACTGTCCCATATAGTGGTGCCAAACAGGGATGAAAGGGATGGGAGGAAACGTGCCTTTAAAAACAAAGTCTCATTTAATTGAGGACGAAAAAATGCCTTAATCATAATAATATTATTTTTGCATAGTCACAACATAAGGCAGAGGTAAGATTGCCTGGATACTTTACATATGCATTTCCATACCTTAACATCTTTTGATTTCTTTTAATTTTAATCTGCATTTCCTGGATTTGACATGGTTGGTCTGGAGAACATCACTATAAACCTTTTCACCCTTAAGTTAGTGATACACACACTCAACTTTTAATTCCATTAACACAGCCTTTGCCCTGGAATGTATGATAACTACTGATTCTTAGACAGGATGGTGTTACGCAAGATTCTGTAGTTTCAGCCATATTCCTCTCAGCAAGACTAAGAGCAGGTAGCAATACATTTTAATGAAGATTTAGATTCCAGTCAGCATCTGCCCAAATTCTCTTTTAAGATTCGTTAGCTGACAAAAAGCTCACTTTTAGACATAGGTTATGAATGTAAAATATTTTATGCAAATTTTTTTTTTAAATATAGCCTTTTTTGATCCAAGGATATTAAAGCTCTTCATACACATTCATTAAGCCTCACAATACCTCTGTAAAAGTATCATACCCATTTTGTAGGTAAGTACAATAAGGTACACAGAGATGCAACGATTACCCTAGATTAGTCACCAAGTCAAGAGCAGATTCTAAAATAGTATCTAGACTCCTTTGCCCAAATCACTGACTTTGAAAACAATATTATGCCACATTCCAGGCCAGGGACAATTTTTCAGAGGTTCTCTTAACAGCTTGAAGGTGGATGAAGCAGTCACTGGGCAAACCAACTGTGAGCTCATGTCAGGATACAGTGACACTCCGAAGATATAACAACAACTTACCTACCAATGCAATTAGGAGAGAATGTGGCCCTTGGCATTTTGTTAGGGCAAAATCCCAGCTAAACAGCAATCCATCTTTGATCTTCATACGAAGTCAACGTATCCTTGCAGTCTTGGATCACCAGAAGCTCTGTGCAGAAGAACAATGTATCCCGCCCCCATTAATTGCATAGAATCATAGTACTGGAAGGCACCTAGAGAGGTCGTCTAGCCAGCCCCCTGCAACAAACAACTTGCTGTCAGGCATGAATATTGTGCATAACGTGCAAAAAAGCAGACAGTGAAAAATAAAGCACCCTGTGCCTATTTAAATAATAATTGAAAGATACAAAAATAACAGACATTGAATCAGAAGTGAGTTTATATTCAAGGCTAACACTTTGAACCTGTTGCATTCTCCACTGGATTACCTCCTTTCTCCTAATGTCCTGTGTGACTAAATCAATTGTCACAATACAATGGCATTGCACTGCGTATTTCAACTTAAGTCAGAGGACTTTTTAAAGTGCTCTGTAAGTGACATGTCAAAAGTGGGTTCTACCTCAAGTTTTGGGATAAGTCGTCATGCATTTGTACACAATTTCACTGGTCAAAGAAGCAGGGACAGGCAGAGCTGATGCTCAGAGCAAGGACTCCAGGGTTCTGTTTCCCCCTCAGACGCACACTGTGTGAGTTTAAGCAAGTCATGTAAATTGTGTGTGCATCAGTTTTCAAATCTGCAAAGTAGTTATATTATTTTTTCTCCCTCCAGATGTACTGTAACATTTAATTATTATTTATGAAGCACTCTGAATTTATCATCAGTGAGGTGGAAAGTAATAAACTAATAAAACAAATAATACAACAAACATTAATCATTAATAAAATAAAATCATCATCATCATCATCAGAGAGGTAGCCGAATTAGTCTGTATCTTCAAAAACAACCAGCAGTCCTGTGGCACCTTATAGACTAACAGATATTTTGGAGCATAAGCTTTTGAGGGCTAAGACCCACCCCCCACTCATGCATCTCGCAAAGTGAGTCTTTGCCCATGAAACCTTATGCTCCAAAAAATCTGTTGAGTCTATGAGGTGCCGCAGGACTTCTTGTTGTTTTTGAAAAATAATAATAAAAAAATACTGTGCACTATAAAAATGAAGTGTTTCTATTCTGGAGCTCCAGAGTGTTTCCTGATGGCTGCTGTAATGGTTATTATGCAAAGGAAGTTTCTCCTTACCGTTCAATGCCTTACTGTTCAATAGGCCATTTCCCTCTGCCACCAGTTTTCAGGAAAGGAAAACAGCTTCCTTGCTGCTTATGAAGTATTTAACTGAAATATTTCCCTTATGAATCCCAAACTTAGGTTATTAAGAAATAACCCAAACAATCCATACCTATATAAACGTCTTCTTTTTTGAGAAGCACTTCTCACTTTTAATTTCTCCTGAACACCAGACTGAGACGGGCCCTGAAACTGTAAACACATATGCATGTAACAAAGCAAGCAGTCCTGTAGCACCTTAAAGACTATTATTTATTAGGAAATGCGCTTTTGTGGGAAAGACCCACTTCTTCAGATGTGAGTCTTTCCCATGAAAGCGCATTACCTAATAAATAATATCGTTAGACTTTAAGGTGATACTTTGTTTTGGAAACATACCAACTAACACTACCTCTCTGAGACTACTCACATATGCATGCATTTAACTTTACTCACACAAGCAAATCCCAGTGATATCAATGTGAACTTTTACATGCATAAAATTAACCACATGCTTAAATGTATGGAAGCTGGCAACTTTAGACCAGGAGTGAGCAAAGTGGGGATGGCCCCCCTCCCAGGGTGTGAAATTTTCTGAGGGTGGAACAGCAAGATTGTCTGCTGGGTGTCAGGTTCATTCATCTCATTACAAATGTTGAAAATATGTTACTGTTTTTATGCCTGTGTATTCACATTTATATACTGATTAACAAAGCTTTCATGTTCTACAGACTTATTTTCTTACACATGCCAAAAGGGTTTTTTTTTTGTTTTCATATGAACATAACCAAAATTTCTGTTGGTTTGGATTTCATTAGACAGGTTGTGGGGGGAGGTGCTAATTGCAGGGAGAAAAAGTGGGGCTGGATCTAAAATGTTTGCTCACCGTTGCCTAGACTATAAGGAAAAGGCATCCGGATTTGCATCCTTTATAATGTGTTGTGCATATTATTCCATACAAACACATACAAAAGACGAAAGAAGAGGAGTATAGTTTTGTCTTCCAGAGCAGGTGAAATGCAAAAACTCCAACCAGCAGAAATGATTAAAAATAAATTACATCCTTAAACTTCTCCTGACAGTGAGTGAGGAAATAACTTCCCCTGACCCGAATAACACGGGTGGGCAAAAACCCAAACTTAACTTCCCTTCATCTTCTTTTATTAAAGTAAAAGAAATGAAGGTTGGTTGTTTCTTCCAGCAAAAACCTGGAAGCTTTTAACTAACACAAGCGGCCAGGAACAGGAACCCTTTGTCCAAACGCCACTTTTCAAGGGGGGAAAAAAACAACGTTCAGTGAAAAACTTTCATGCTAGCTCGAATTCTGCAGCTCAGAGGCAAGACAAGGGGCTACCCCAACCGGGCCCCTCTGGCTGGGGATGCCAAGGCAGCAGCAGCAGCACCAGCAAGGCGAGATGGGTATCGCCCCGACGGCCAAACACACCCGCCCCAGTGCCCAGCGCTGGGTGGCTCCTGGCCCAACTTCGGCTGCTCCCGGGGACTGGCAAAGCGCGGGACCTGGGGTGGGTATGTGTGCGCGGGGGGGGGGGGGGGGCGGTCTGCCCTTTCAAAGCGGCTCTGGCCCGCGCCTTGTCCCCTGTCCCCCCGCCCGCAGGGCAGCCCAGCGCCGGAGCAGGTGTCAGGCGGCCTGGCCCAGCCCTGCCCGGCCCGGAGCCCGCCAGGCGGCTGTGGCGCTGCGGCGCGGAGACAGCGGCTGTGGGGGGAGCGGGAGGAAGGCCCCAGCTCTCCGCTCTGCGGCGCAGACGCCCCCGGCGGGCTCGGCGGACTCGGGCCGCGGCCGCAACGCTGCCCAAGGGAAGCGGCAGGAAAAGCCCCTCAGCAGCACGGCGGCGCCCCGCCAAGCCACGGTACCTCCCGTCTCCTGCTGGATGCGGAGCCGCCTCCTTCTCCGGCCGGGGCAGCAGCGGCTGTGGCGCTGCTCCGCGGCAGGGAGGCCGGGAGAGGAACGGGGCGGTACGCACGCGGGACGGGGCAGCCAGCACTTCCTCAATCCAGGGAGAAGCGGGCGGAGTGTGGGTGAGGGCGAGTGTGAGTAGGGTGTGCCCGGGAGGGGAGGGGTGAGGCTGTGTGGGGGTGAGTGTGAATAGGGTGTGCCCGGGAGGGGAGGGGTGAGGCTGTGTGGGGGTGAGTGTGAATAGGGTGTGCTCGTGAGGGGAGGGGTGGGGGCGAGTGGGAGGGGAGTGTGGGGGAGTGAAAGTGAGTGTGTGGGGGGAGTAGGGGGTGCCTGTGGGTGGGGTGAGGGGAGTAGGGTGTGGGGGTGAAGGAGTACAGTATGACTGTGCGGGGAGTGAGGAGGGTGTGCCTGTGAGGGGAGGGGTGAGGGGTGTGGGGGTTAGTGTGAGTAGGGTGTGCCTGTGAGGGGAGGGGTGAGGGGGTGTGGGGGCAAGTGTGAGTAGGGTGTGCCTGTGAGTGTGTGTGGGGGTGAGTGTGAATAGAGTGTGCTCGTGAGGGGTGGGGGTGAGGTGAGTGGGAGGGGAGTGTTGGGGGAGTAGGGCGTGCCTGTGGGTGGGGTGAGGGGAGTAGGGTGTGGGGGTGAAGGAGTACAGTATGACTGTGCGGGGAGTGAGGAGGGTGTGCCTGTGAGGGGAGGGGTGAGGGGTGTGGGGGTTAGTGTGAGTAGGGTGTGCCTGTGAGGGGAGGGGTGAGGGGGTGTGGGGGCAAGTGTGAGTAGGGTGTGCCTGTGAGTGTGTGTGGGGGTGAGTGTGAATAGAGTGTGCTCGTGAGGGGTGGGGGTGAGGTGAGTGGGAGGGGAGTGTTGGGGGAGTAGGGCGTGCCTGTGGGTGGGGTGAGGGGAGTAGGGTGTGGGGGTGAAGGAGTACAGTATGACTGTGCGGGGAGTGAGGAGGGTGTGCCTGTGAGGGGAGGGGTGAGGGGTGTGGGGGTTAGTGTGAGTAGGGTGTGCCTGTGAGGGGAGGGGTGAGGGGGTGTGGGGGCAAGTGTGAGTAGGGTGTGCCTGTGAGTGTGTGTGGGGGTGAGTGTGAATAGAGTGTGCTCGTGAGGGGTGGGGGTGAGGTGAGTGGGAGGGGAGTGTTGGGGGAGTAGGGCGTGCCTGTGGGTGGGGTGAGGGGAGTAGGGTGTGGGGGTGAAGGAGTACAGTATGACTGTGTGGGGAGTGAGGAGGGTGTGCTTGTGAGGGGAGGGGGGAAGGGAGTAGGGTGTGCATGTAGGAGTGAAGGAGTATGGTATGACTAGAGGGGAGTGGGGAGGGTGTGCATGTGAGTGGAATGGGGGGTGAAGAACAGGGAGGGACTAGGAGAAAGGGAGTGGGGGGAGTCAGGGAGGGGAAGTGGTGAAGGTGTGAGGAGAATGGCCACAGTGGGGGTGAGAGGAGGGATGAGAAAGGGGAGTGTGGGGAAGGGGTAGCAGAAAGGGGAGTGTGTGAGGGGAGTTGGGGGAGGAAAGGGGAAGGAGAAAAGAGTGTTGCTTATGAGGATGGGAGAAAGAAGAGGGGAGGAAGGAGTTTGAGGGGTGTGAAGGGGGGATGCAAAAAGGAGAATTGGGGGAAGGGAGAGTTAGAGGGGTGAAAAGAGAGGTGTGTGTGTGAGGGCCAGAGGAGAGCTGGAGGGAGGGAGTGTTCTAGGTTGGGGTGAGCAAACTTTTTAAGTTGGTCTCCGCTTTTCATCCCTGCAGTTAGCAGGCCCCTGCCAACCTAGCTAATGTAATCCAAATTGTTGGAAATTTTGGTTATGTTCACGTGAAAAAAAAACTGTTGGCACAAGTAAGAAAATAAGTGTAGACTATAATATTTTTATTAATCAGTATATGTGTGTGTATGTATGAATACGCATAGATAAAAACAGTAACGTATTTCAAGATTTTTAATGAGATGGATGAGCCTGAGACCCAGCAGCCAAACTTGCTGGGCCTGTCCTTACAAAATTTCACATCCCTTGAGGGGGCCATCACTCTGCCCTAGAGCTCTGATTCTCTCAATGCAGTCTGTGGACCATGCCACGTTGCAGCTGGGCGGTGAAGCTTGGGGTTCACTCTTTCCCCAGCAGCAGGGAGCCCACAGTGACATTCCAGTCTTGGGGTTCCCCTCCCCCTTGCCAGGTTTTTGCGCCAACTGCCTGCTGTAGGCAGAGGAGCGGCCACAAGCATTGTGGGCTGGATCCCACACATGTGGGGAAGGTGGGAAGGAAGGATGGAGAGTACGGCTGCTTCCCCTCCTCCCTGTGAGGCCAACTCAGCACTAGGAGCCATTCATGAGAGGGTTTCTCCTCTGCTCCTATTGTCTGGATTTCAGCCAATGGGAGCAGGAGAGGGCAGTACCTGGGAAGTGGTGGGGAGCACAGAGTTAGATAAGTCATCCCCCCGCCCCCGTTCATCTCTCCCAGCCTTGGTCCCCTCCTGCCCCACCCTCCCTCTCATTTCTTGCCCCCTCCTCCTGCACAGCTGTCCCACCCCAGCCTGTTCCTGCACTCTCTCTCCTGGCCAGATGCTGTACCCATACACTGCTCCCACATGCTCCTTTGCTCCTGTACTCTTCCTCTTGGCCACACACCTCATCTGCAGCCCACTGCCTTCCCTGCCTTGTAGACTTTCCACCTTCAATCCTCTCCTGCACCCTCATCCTTGGCCAGACCTCCACTCCCAGCCCACTCAAGTACTCTATCTCACCCCACTCTGTTGCACTCCCTAGCAGCCCTGTCTTGCACACTGATCCCCTAAATTTTGATGCACCCCAAAGCTGGGGGTGGGGGGATGTCACAAATCTACAAACCCTAGGACCCCAAAAGCATTAATCTAGCTTGTGGAAAGCCTTGAAGCTTGGTCCTCCCTTCCTCCTCATCCCTTGCCATGGGGCTGGAGCACCAGGGGAGTAAAGGATCTCAGTTGGGGCCACATCAGTGAGGGTTGGAGGGAGTGGGATAATTGCCTCTCACTTGTGTGGCCCTGGAATGATTTTTCTGTAGATCAGTGGCCCACTGATCCAAACAAGGTTCCCTACCATAAGACAACATTGGAACATTTTTTGGACATATCTTATTAAATGAAGTTAACTAACATGTTGAAGTTAAAGCACTTAATCTCTTTAATTATTTTGTTTATTAATACATATGCCCCCCCTCTGTATAGCTCCAGTAGCCTAATATAAATACATTAGTATTTTAGATGTTTCGAGCTAAACAAAGACAGTTTGTCATCATGGGTGGTTAGCTGGTGGTCCACGGCGTGGTTTGTATTGAGCTAGATGAGCCACAAGCCCAAAAGTTTGAAAACCGCTGCCGTAGAGGGACAACTGTGACATAGCTGGTAACACAGATTTGGTGAGATAATATGCACAACTGGAATGTTAGAAGTGTACAGCTTGCTCAGGAAGGACAGGCAGGGGAAATAAAGGAAAGCATTGTCTTGTGTATTAAGAAGAGTATATATTTGGACTAAGGTTCAACTGGAAATAGGAGACAGACTTGAGAACTTCTGGGTAAAGATAAAAGGGGGTTAAAAAAACAAGGGAGATGTCATGGTAGTAGTCTACAACAGAACACCTAGCTGTGAAGAAGTGGCTGAGACTTTATTTAAATTAACAAAATCAGCCAAAGCACAGGACTTGATGGTGGTGGGGGACTTCCACTACAGAGACATCTGTTGGAGAAACAACACAACAGGGCACAGATGATCAAAAAAGTTCTTGGAATGTATTGGAATTTTTTTGTTTATTTCAGAAGGTGGAGAAAGCTGATTTGGTTTGATTTTGACAAATATGGAGGAATGGTTGGGAATTTGAAAGTGGAAGGCAGGTTGGGTGAACATGATCATGAAATAAGTGTCCATGATTCCCAGGAATGGTAGGAAGGAAAACAGCAAAATACAGACAATGGATTTCAAAAAGGTAGACTTTACCAAGCTCAGGGAGTTGGAAGGTAAGATTCCAGGAGAAACGGATCTAAGAGGGAAGCAATTGAAGACAGTTGGCAGTTTTTCTTTAAAGAGACAGTATTAAGGGCACAAGATTAAAACTATTCCACTGAGTAGGAAAGATAAGAAGTACAGCAAGAGACCACCTGATTTAATCAGGAGATTAAATTAAAAAAAAAAAAAACCAAAGTGGAAAGTAAGTCAGATTATAAAGGATGAATATAAACAACACACGTAAGATGTGGTAAAATTTGGAAGTCCAAGGCACAAAACAAGCTCAAACCAGTTAAAGACTTGAAGGGTAGCAAGAAAATATACCACAAAATACATTGGAAGCCAGGGGAAGATCCAGAGCAGGAGAGGCCCATTACTCAATGAAGAGGGAAAAACAAACAATAAATAGAAAAATGTGGAAAGGGTGGAGATGCTTAATGACCTATTTGCTTTTTCACCAAGATTTGTGGTAATTGGCACCTAACAGTGAATGCCAGAGAAACTGGGATAGGTTCAGCAGCTATAATAGGGAAGGAACAAGTTAAAATATTACTTAGACAAGTTAGATGTCTTCAAGTTACTGGGCCTGATGAAATGCACCCTAAAGCACTCAAGGATTTGACTGTGGAGATATGTGGTGATAACAAAACATGTCTCATGTTAAAACAAAAAGCAGTCAAGTAGCACTTTAAAGACTAGCAAAATAGTTTAAGGTGAGCTTTCGTGGGACAGACCCACTTCTTCAGACCATAGCCAGACCAGAACAGACTCAATATTTAAGGCACAGAGAACCAAAAACAGTAAACAAGGAGGACAAATCAGAAAAAGATAATGAAGGTGAGCAAATCAGAGAGTGGAGGGGTGGGGGGGAAGGTCAAGAATTAGATTGAGCCAAGTATGCAGACGAGCCCCTGTAGTGACTCAGAAAGTTCCCATCACAATTTAAACCATGTGTTAATGTGCCAAATTTGAATATAAAAGCCAGCTCGGCTGCTTGCTTTTATATTCAAATTCGGCACATTAACACATGGTTTAAATCGTGATGGGAACTTTGAGTCACTATATCAAGTATCGGAGGGGTAGCCGTGTTAGTCTGGATCTGTAACAGCAACAAAGGGTCCTGTGGCACCTTATAGACATCTGAAGAAGTGAGTCTGTGCTCACGAAAGCTCATGCTCAAAACTTTGTTAGTCTATAAGGTGCCACAGGACCCTTCGTTGCTGTTTGAGTCACTATAGGGGCTTGTCTGCATACTTGGCTCAATCTAATTCTTGACCTTCCCCCCCACCCCTCCACTCTGATTTGCTCACCTTGATTATCTTTTTCTGATTTGTCCTCCTTGCTTACTGTTTTTGGTTCTCTGTGCCTTAAATATTGAATCTGTTCTGGTCTGGCTGTGGTCTGAAGAAGTGGGTCTGTCCCACGAAAGCTCACCTAAAACTATTTTGCTAGTCTTCAAAGTGCTACTTGAGTGCTTTTTGTTTTGATAGTGTATAGACTAGCACGGCTTCCTCTCTGTTACTATGTCTCATGTTAGCTGAAGGAATCTGGCCTGGAAGCTATTGGATCTGAGAGAACTAGATTGCTGAGACACTTACATCTGCAATAGCCAAAAAAAAGAGACTGATCTTGCTTGCTTACTCCTGCAGAGTCCTGACTTCATTGAATAAAGTTTTGCAGGATGGAACCTTTAAGTGTGAAACTACTGGTGTACTTAACATCTGCACAACCAAATGAGTCAGAGAATAGAACTGATTTAAAGTCTGTGGGTTTGATGTGAATTCTTTGCTAATTTGGATATAATCTGTTTTGCTAGGCATATAGGAAACCTGTATCCATTCTTTGTCAAGCAGTATACTCACTCCCAACCACATGGGTAAGCCTTGCAAGGCCTGAAGGCAGCAGTACAGTACACTTCACCAAGCACTGAAATGCTATTTTGAAAACAAAGTGTCCTATGTGAATTCAGACAGTGAACAGGATCACAGAATGATACACTGCCTCAGAAGTCAACAGGATGCATCTAGCTTGAAAGCCAGTTTCCCCTCACCAACAGCAGTTGGCCCAATAAAAGATGCTACCTTACCCGCCTTGTCTCTATCATCAGAGACAAGCCCAAAACCTTGGATATCAACTTCCATCATTCTGTAATTGGCCAAAAACCTTGACGTGAATATTCTGAAGTAGGACAGAGATCAAAATGTTAGTGCAGGCAAAGTCTTGCATTCTGAGTGTTCACCCACCACTTGAAGTATTTACCCAATATTTACTTGGGGGTGGGGGAGAACATTTACTGGTGTGTCCACAGATGTATACTTTATAACCCACATATGCCATTCAAAGGAATATACCAGCCTGTGCCAGAATATACCCTATGCTGTCTACTGCTGACTGTACATCCTTGTATTGTTATAAACCTACTGCATAACACCTTTATTAGGCTGCAACTTGATTGTATTACACCTGAGTCTTTTTTCTAGTTTAAACACTCACTTTCCTATTGCAGATGAGCATGTAATACCTGTCTAGAAAAGATATGCTCATTTCCTCTTTTTTTTGTTCTTCTCCCTTTATCTTTCTTTCCCAAATGGAGCTGTCTAGAAGTTTACAAAATGGGGAATTTTGATTTTTGGGAACATTTCCTTGTGTTTCCCGGCCAGATCTCTCTATTCCCTGCATGTTGGTATCTTCTTTCTGCACTCTCCCTTGGGCTTCCTTCTACAACTTTTCTTTACCCTGTCCAATCACTGACACCCTTACAGCAGCACTCATGGGGCTTGGAAATGTTACTAGTTCAGCTTTAAGTGTTATGGGTAACTGGAACTCTAACAATCCCAGTACCTAGCCTACTACACAAGATCCACATGCAAGTGTCTCATTGCCCAGAAGCAAGTCTCAGCTGAAAAGCCAAATCCCTCTATATCAGCTCCTTCCACTGCTATTGGGTACTACCCCTAACTTCTGCTTGGGATCTGGGCCCTGTATTTTTCTCATGCTCCAGCTAGTAGGTGCCTGGTAAAGCAAAATCCTTCTGACCTGTTCTCGATGCTTTCCTGTTCAACATACATACATCTGCCCTGCTGTTTTGGCCTGAACTGCTTAACATGCCCCTTTAAGAAAAGGTAAAGCAACAATGAGAATGCAGCAGGGCCCACTCTTGCAACTGACTATAGTTCAGTAAACCTTCTATTAGAGATGGTAGGCTTTGCTTAAATAAAAGCTGCAGTAGAGAGACGGGTTAAGTAAATAAAGACAAATAAGAACAATAACAAATCTGCCACGTCTATAGTGGTAGATGACATTGTAGACTTTTTGGCTGCATTTTTCTACTCCCTGCTCTAGTTTCCTTTTAACTTGCCCAACAACTCAGTCACCTGCCACTATAGTGACTTACAAGGCACTGCAATTTATCATTAACATAAAAGTGAATCTATGGCACTTCTCACCAAAGAGCCACGACATACATGAATGAATCAGCCCACAATCATTCTGAAAGGTAGGGAAGTCTGCCCTTATAGGCAAAAGAGTAAGGTTCCTCTTGAACCCATAAAAACATGGACATTCAAATTTAATATTCTCATTGCAACTTTGGCTCCCCAGTTGTGCCAAGGTGTAGCATTATTTAGTGGTCAAGTCCTCTTCTGATAAAAGCCTTGGAGGTTACTGATCTGATCCTATTCCCTTGTAGAGGGGAGCTAAATACAGAGTGACTGATCAGACAGGTGTTTGGATTAAAAGACACTGCCCAGTTTTTAAAATAAAGAGACAAATACATAATTTTTTGAGCAGATTTCAAATTAATCTTTGAATCACTTTTTTCAATTAAAGCCATGAAATATTGAAAGTAATTAAATAATACAATCTTTTTTTAAAAAAAAAGGATGGAGATTTAATATGTAGTACAGGTTGAATCTCTCTAATCTAAAACACTCTCATCTGGCAACATCTGTAATCTGGTATGATTTTAGTTACCCAGATGGCCATATATCATGGGAGTGGCCAAGCTTCCTTTGCTCCCATAAAGTTTGCTTACAGCCACCATCCTGACTCTCATTGTTTAGTGCTGTTTAGCTGTAATTTATCCCTAAATGTCTTCTAAGAGCCCAGTAAGCAGTGGAGGTGTTGGTAACGCTGCTAGACAATATTGACCTCCCATGGTCCATCAGATTCACTCATTTGGCACCAGTCAGGTCACGAGGGTGCAAGAGGAGAGAGGTTTAACTTGCAGTATTACATTTCTTTTTTTAAAATTACTCAAATGGTGCTAGCAGGTGATTTATCACAGAGATCTTTATTCAGAGCTATCCTCACTGAGTTCAAGGAGACAACAGAGCTATTTTGTGTGAGTATAGGTCTCTCAATCTTACATTTTCAGAGTTTATTCTCTGAACTAAGGAAAACCACATATTTTACTTTTTTGAGTGAAGTTGGCAGGACTTCCCCCAACACTTTTCAGTAGACAAGATCTCACCTGCAACATTTATACAAACTACCACAAAAAGTTAAAAAATTTTATTAAGAATTGGAAAGATAATACTACAAAAAGGTACCCAAATTCTAAATATCTACATGAGGTTTACACACATATAGCATTTCCCTGTACCTTCAGCTATAAAAATACATTAGATTAAGTGTACTCTAATTTATAAATATATTTTTAAAAAATTAAGTAGTATTTCATATGAAAAGTATTACTGTGCAATGAAAGAATATAAATTCTTTAATGGGTCATTGTATGTTAGTGGCTATTGTTATCTGATATATAATTTAGAAAATTCAGTGTGTAAAATCAAACCCTGATTTATACAGTAAGAAAATACATTACTAAGTCATTTGTTTAACTTGAGAAGAAATATATATATATATATATATATAACATATATATAAACCAAATGCTAAAATAGATTGTACATTTCATATGTCATATTTCCCACCCCAATATGTTTAATCAAACCAAAAATATGGAAGGCTATACTGGTAATTATTATTCCAGTTTCATTTTGCTATTTACCTTGCCTCCAGATCATCTGCTTGTAGCTCTAGAAAACATAAGTAGATTATAGTAAAATGCTCCTCTGCTAAGGCAGTTGCGATCTCTTGCTAAATGTATTACAAATGTTGAAATATATTTACAGTTTTCCTATTTGGACTTTCATGGGGATCTCATCTGCATTTAGGTGGGGAAATGCACCTCCTGAAGTGCCACCTCCAATGACTATAGGAATGTGCCCCCTCCCCAGTTGTGTACAGCTGTCAGTGGTATGTTAGGCCAGGTCTACACTGCAGGGAAACAAAACCAAAAAAATTAAGATATGCAATTCCAGCTATAAAAATTGTGTAGCTGGAGTTGGCACCTTAAATCAATTTTTGCCACTGTTCCCACAGAAACTCTCCCATTGACATCCCTTGCTCCTCACAAGTCTCAGGAGTACTGGGGTTGATGACAGCACCCTGGTTGCTAAAGCGAACCCTGGAAGATTGACTACCAGCACATCGATCTTCTGGTAAGTAGAGACATGCTCTTATTTATGAGTGATCACAGACTGAGGAGCACAAAAGCCCCATTCCTTTCAAGATTCAGTAATTAACAGTGGAGTTCAGCCACATGCAAACTTCCTCCATACCTCCTCATCTATTAGCATGGTAATATTTTTTACTTATTTAGCAGGAGCATGTTTGGCAGAAGAGAGTTACTGGGTTATGATCTAACTTTGCTATTTTCCCTTCCACTTTAAACCGTAACTTCTGGGGTTTGCTATCATTTGGAATGTACCTACCACCTGTGTAACTTCTTTTGACAATGAAGGGCCTTTATCAGCACTCCAGTTAAGTCAACAGGCATTTCCTGCTTTAGCATATAAAAGAAGTTTTGCACCTCTGGTCAGTTTGCGCCCCTGATGCCTGGGTGGGATATATGCTTATTACCTACCTCCTTTCAGCTTCAATCTTTGTTGAAGGTTCTGCACAAAGCCCCACTGGAACTGGCTGTGTAAATAGAGCACCTTCCAGCTGTCTTCACCATAAGTCACCCTCTATTGCTGCCCAGTTTGGGGCCGGACTGCCAGTGTGGTGGGAATTTTATAGTAGTGCAAATTCCCTTTCCTACCCTCGGCCTTCACCTAGCTGGGATCCACGCCACAGGCTGTACAGTGGCTTCCTCCAACATACACCTAGGTGATCTAGCCCATGAAGTGAAGACAACTGAAACTCCACAACAGTCTGGGAGCAACTTCTTTTTCACAGCATATTTTCAGAAGCCTGTGGTAAATTACATTCATCTGGGGGTGGGGAGAGAACAGGGCTTTAGGGGAGTTTACTAATCCTGCTCAAAACAGGTTTAGCTGAACAAAATGAGATTCACATGTTGGAATAAAAAATGATGGCAGAGAGAAGAGATGCAATGCTTGCTCTCTTTCTATCCTCCTGTTTCTTTTGGATGATTTCTGTTTGGGTCTCTCTGTCCCCTAGATGTTTTCTGCAGCATGTGTGCCATGCTACAAGATTGGCAGGAGTGCTGGCATCATTAGTGGAGATACAGTGCAAAATCCTCTTGTGAAAAGTGCTGTAGTGAAGATTTACCATATACTGTACGAACTCTTCTGGAGCCAAAGAGGTTAGCAAGTCATTGCTTGTTTTCAGTATTCGTAGAGAACATGCATCACAACACAAGGCATACAAAATTTCTCCCTCACCCACCCCAAGTCCAAATATGTAGGATGAAATCCTGGTCCCACTGAAGTTGATGGCAAAACCCCTACCGAGGTTAATGGGACTATGATGTCACCATTATAGAGAATGTGTGTGTATTAGAGAGACCAAGACAATTCTTTCACATAAAAGTGCTTTACATAACTGTCCACAAAAACAAACTTTCCCATGGGGCTTAATTCTTCCCTTAACCCCAACAGAACTCCTGTGATTTCAGTGCTGTTAGGTGCAAAACTACTGAAGTCAATGACTTTATATCAGTTAAAGTCCACAGGTGTTTTAACATATTTAACAATCCATGCTGGTGCTGCCTTGTCTCTCTCTAATAGCATTGGGGATGATTTTACCTTCAAAGCCATGGTTTGATTACAGAACCTTTTTTTTTTTAAAGCACCGTGTGACCAGTAGCTTGGTCATGGTAGGAGAGTGATGCAAAGCCAAGGACTTGTCCACTGAATGCAGCATAAAGAATATGAGGACACAATGTGGACAGCTGATATGTCACTTAAATTTTGTGTCCAAAAGCTAACTGATGAGCAAAGTCCAGAAGATTCAAAGTTTATATAAAGTTTAAAAAGTGTTCTTTGTAAGAAGTGCTGTTTTCTCTTCCCCCACCCCAGCAAGTTTTCAACGTTCTCCCTGTCTGCATATCACATTCAGAATGTCAGCTTTTTTTTAAGCCTCCAGCTCCTCGTCATTCTTCTGAGATAGTTTAATGGTGACTGTTTTCACCTCAGTATATTCTGCCAGAGCGTATTCACCACTGAAAGAAAAAATAAAGCAATTACAATGCTTGAATTTACCACTTTAATCATATGCTACATTTTCATGTACGATAGCTGCTGTCGCTGAGCACCTTTACCCAGAACATCTTATTAAATAATATAATTACATTTTAGATAAGCAACACAGGCCCAGATCATAGAAACATAGAATACTAGAACTGGAACATCAAGAGGTCATCAGGTCCAGTCCCCTGCGCTCATGGCAGGACCAAGCACCTGACTCGGTATTTGTCTAATCTGTCCTTAAATATCTCCAATGATGGAGATTCCACAAACATCCTATGCAATTTATTCCAGTGCTTAATCACCCTGACAGGAAGCTTTTCTTGATGCCAGACCTAAACTCCTGTGGTGCAATGTAAGACCGATGCTTTTTGTCCTACCCTCAGAGGTTAAAGAGAATAATTTTTCTCCTTGCTCCCTTCTTGTAACAATCATCAGTTGCTGTGAATCAACATAGGTCTGTCAAAACCAATGAAACTCCGCTGACTTAATCTAGCTGGAGAGTTGACCCCCTCCTGTCTCATAATGCACTTCATATATAGATTGCAAGCTTTGACACAAGATTAGTACAATGGTTGAAATGGCTGATATTGACATAAGGAATGTCTCCATTGCCAGTGTGGTGGAACTCACAAAGCATTTTGGGAGGCTGCAGAAGGAAAGGCACTGCATGCACACCGTTATTATCTTGTTGACAATAACTAAAATTACACTTCCCTTCTTCACCCTTAGAATAAAATAAGCTTCTGTGTGGGAGCATATCCGTATACACATCTATAGGGCATTCAGTAACTAAAAAGACTTGGAAAGCAGGAGACAGATTTTTCCCCCCTCTGACTGACTGACTTTATAGCCACAGGCAAGTGAGGCAAGGGCAAAGCTTTTTTTGTGCCAGTACTTGCTGGTAGTGAGTACCAGTTCCCCTTTTTTTTTTTTTTAAAACAACAAAAAAGAAAAACGCACTGGGCAAGGGGAATTAATTATACAACAACCTGGGGCATATTTGCCTGGCAGGAAATATCCTAGAGCAGGAGCCAAGTAATGGAGTTCTGAAAAGCAGTTTTAGGACAGAGTGCACTGACTAGGTGACTTGTACAGTGAGGCAGGCAGATTAGGGGCACTATTCAGATGAACAAATCACCATGGAAGTTTTTACACCCTCTTACCCTCACTCAATTGTTTTCCTAATACTACAGTGGCCCTGATCACTGTTGTACCTCCATTCTACCTATTCGCTCCCCGTGGCACGTAACAGTTTACTCTCCTGTGGGATATAATACCTTGGCCTGATTTCAACTGCTGGGTTTAAAAGGGCCAGGATAGGAGGCCTATGATACACAGGCAGATTGATTTGGTGGTCTCTGCCAGCTAGCCTTAAACTCTATGATATGTTGCACTGGTATGTATTGCTCTGTAGAGGTATAAGGACAATGCAGTCTAGCCCCAGAAATTTAAGGCAAGCTTGATGAACTCCTAAGTTATCACTCTTACTGTACTGCATTCAATTTTCTACATTAAAGAAAACAAAACAAAAGACAAAAGAAAGAAAGATATCCTCAAAACAAAACTCACAGTTCTCTGCCATTTCCTGACATCTTAAAGCCACCAAAAGGAGCTTGTGCATAAAGGGCATTGTAGCAGTTGATCCTAGGGTCAAACATATTTTTTTATTAAATTAAACAGTTGGAATGTGGGAAGAGGGGAATGTATTCATGTTTATTAATATTCCAGAGTTGAGAAGAAACATTCATTTATCAAACTTCATCTACTTCACTAAAGCAGTGTCTACACTACAAAAATAACTTCGAAGTTGAGCATCTACACGCACCCTAATTTGAAGTTAAACTTCGAAGCAGGGCACTACTCCATTCCTGGGAATGGAGTAAGGACTTCAAGGTTGGGTTCCAAAGTAAGGGAAAATGCATGCAGACTCTCTGCTGGCTACTTCAAAGTAGTGCCTACTGTAGACGTACCTTAGGTGTTTTATTCACTACATTTTGGTTAATTTCAGTAAAAGAGGTTGATTTTATCATAGGAGGAAAAGTATTTGATAAAACTCTCTCTATAAAGATTGGTCCTCCCCACATTTCCCAGCCACAACCAGCTAACACATATGTAAACACGTTAAACTGTGTCTAGGCTGACTTCAAAGTCTCATTTAAAAATACATGTTTAAAAACAAACAAACAAAAAACAACTCCCACAACCTATTTTCTTGTCCAGACATGCCCACCTCAGCTGCAAATGCTTTGCTGCTGTCCAGGAAAGGTGTAGGAATACAGCTGTATTATACATATTTAGAAAGGTACAGCTAGTAGTAGAAATTGCTAGTGTAAACCCACTGGTTAATATACTAGCTCCTCTAAGACTTTAGCTGTGGTGAGATGATGAGGATTTAAAACCTGATCCCTTGACTTCGGCACCTGAGCGGGATTTGGCCTGCTGCAACAGACAAGACTATAATGTCACAGGAATACATGTTGCAGATGGCTTCTTCAAAACCAAAGACTATTTCAGAGAACAGGGGAAGAGACAGGAGAATTATGGATAAATACAAAGGATTGTTTATAAATAGAAAAAAATATATATTATTAGGCACCAGCGTGAAACTGCCATTGACTTCAGTGGAGCCAGGCTTTCAGCCCAGCTCTTTAAAGTGTCCTAATACTAAATAAGGATCTTTGGATGTAAAAACTGGACTTTCCTCTTTTAAACAGTGATGTGGTGCCATCTACTGCCTTGATGGATTTGTTACATATTCTGAAACCTTACATAACAACCACATCATAAACAGCATCCCAATAGTTTGGAGTTTTTTAAACTAGAAACCTCTCAGCAGGCCTAACCATGTTATTCCATAAAGCAGCATATACTGTTGGAATTTTCCATATGAGAGATTATATTTAAAGGGGTTGGGAACTAAAATAGTTTGAAACAAAAAGCAGTCAAGTAGCACTTTAAGGACAAGCAAAACAGTTTATTGGGTGAGCTTTCGTGGGACAGACCCACTTCTTCAGACCACAGCTGTTCTGGTCTGGCTGTGGTCTGAAGAAGTGGGTCTGTCCCATGAAAGCTCACCCAATAAACTATTTTGCTAGTTGTTAAAGTGCTACTTGACTGCTTTTTGTTTTGGTCGTGTATAGACTAGCACGGCTCCCTCTCTGTTACTAAAATAGTTTCGTTTCTGTAAAATACCTTGTGCTCTCTCTCATGATGAGCAACAGCTATTGCTTCTTTGGACAAAAGTGCAAGAGGGAGGGAACTCAAGATTAGTGCTACTGGTCACCAGGCCGCAGACACACTGTAAACAACCTCTGTCTATTGCAGCCATACAGGCAAAAATGTTTACCAGACGGTTCCAGACTCCAGTGCAGAAGCTAACGTCAAAGCTCTGTCCAGATTCTTTGTGAACACTGCGGCTGTGAGTCCATATTCAGTGTTATTCGCTCTTCTTATGACCTCTTCTATGCTTTTGAACTTCAGTATTGACTGCACTGGTCCAAAGATCTGTAAGCAATTAAATAGGTATTATTCTGCAAAGAACAGTGTGTATTCTGTAAATTAAATTTAGAAATGTTACACTGAAGACATCTGTATTGGTATTTTAATGGTTTTCAGCTGCATGACGGACCTGCTCTTGTGGAAACCAATGACAGAACTTCTCAATGATGGCACTGAGTCTGAACCTAAGTCCATTGGTTGAGTGAAGTGCAACAGTAGGAAACAGATGCAAAGCTCCAAAGATTACAAGATGCCATGATGAGAAGGAAAATCTTTAAATCTACATGAGCAAAGTTATCTGTTAAAACAGGCAATAGATAATTCTGGGTCATTCTCCATTTTTCCATTCAGAACTCTTAACTCTCTATGGGCTCAGTAGGCACTTTCTGTAGCAGAAATATACCAACATTTACCTCAGTTTCACCCCAGGCTTTCTACACTTTGCTGATACATGCAGCTAATACTGCACACACAAGTGGCTGCCCACCACTTCTGTATGCACTCTTCTCTGGAGGTAAATGTGTATAACTTGTACTGTTCTGTGGGTGCAGATTGCCCTTATCAGTACACAAGTCTCCTTTTCTGAGCTCAAGCTGTTTCTTACAAAATACAGTACATCTGCAACGCAAGGATGATTGTGTGCTAGCGACCATATGTTGTGTGGGTGATACTCCACTGGTGAAATGGAGAAATGCACACATAAGAAGGCTCCTCACCTCTGCTGTAACAACTGACATTCTTTGAGATGGGTGTCCCTGTTGGTGCTCCACATAAGGTGTATTGCTGTCCTGCACTTATAATCAGTGATGTTTTTAAAGCAGTAGTACTCCCAGCAGGGGTGCATGCATGGTACACACCTCATGTTTGTAGCGGCCGTTAACAGTCACACACTGCCCAGCATCCCTTAGTTCCTTCTCTACCACAGAAAAATGTTATAAATCCAGAGTAGAAAAGAGAAAAGGGAGGATGGGTTGTGGAGCCCCCTCAGGGACATCCATCTCCAAGAACTTCAGTTACTGCAGAGGTGAGTAACCTTCTCTTCTCCTTTGAGGAGTGTCCCTGTGGGTGTTCCACATAAGATGGCTAAAGAGCAGTATGCTGTTGTGGCTCGTGGGACTTTGGAATATGATCCTGACCAGCAAAAGGGGCGTCAGGTGATAAGTGCTGCTTGATCGCATAATGGTTCATCAAGGTGTGTATTGATGTTCATGTTGTGGTCTTACAGACATCATCAGTTGAGGTGCTGTGAAGGAATGCTAAGGAGGTGGAGACATTATGCACAGCTCTGGTGGAGTGTGTATATACTACTTGTAGTGTAGGTGTGTTATTTAGTTCATAGCAAAGTCTTGTACACTGAGATATCAACTCTGAGAGTCTTTATTTGGAAATTGGGAGTCCCTGAGAGCATTCTGTAGGACTAAGGGGAGAGCGATTGTTGTGAACACCATATGTGGAAACATCTCCATTTTTGATTACAAGTTCTCCGTGTACTTGGCTTCCTGGTGTTAGTTAGTATAGACTGGACTTCTTCTGAGCACTGTAACTGTACTTCTGGTAGCTGTGTAGAAGCCAGGCTATTGGTTGGAGCATCTTGAGATTGTGATGGCTAAGTGTGCCATTGTCCTGAGTGAGAAGTGGAGTTTGGGGAAGAGGTAGTGGAGGAGTTACAGACAGTTGCATTAGAAAAGAGTACTGGTTTGCTGAGGCCACAGAGGTGCTGAGAGTATCAGTCATGCGCTGTCCATTTGAACCTTGGGGATTACCCTGTGTAATAGAGGAATGCATGGAAACTCATAAAGGAGGTGAGTGTCTCACTTTATGGAGAACGCATCTCCCATGGGGTTCTTGTCCAGTCCAGCTCGGGAGCAGTACCTCAGGCATTTGGAACTGGTTGCTGTGACAAACAGCTCTGTAGTCTGAAAACCCCATTGTCAGAATATGGCATATAGAAATTAGCGTTGCATTCTCCCATTCATGATTTTGGTGAAACTGTCTGCTGAGGGTATCTGCTGTGGGGCTCTGCTTCCTGGGAAGATACATGGCTGAGATATTTATGTGGTTGTTTATGCACCAGTTCCAGAGGTATATAGCCTCTGTACACAGGTGATGAGATCATGCGCCACCTTGTTGATTAATAATGCCATGTTATCTGTGAATATCTTAAGGGCTTTGTGATGGATTAAGGGTTGAAAATGCTCATAAGTTCTGTGTACTGCCATTAATTTTAGGATGTTTATGTGGAGACATGATTCTTGGTAGCAGACAGAAACAGGACAAAGTTGCAGCAAAACTGACAATGAATGAAACTGGAGAAGCCCCATGAATCACAAGTTTGAAGTCTAGAAGTAACTCATATGAAAGATGTTTGTCATGGGATTGTCTGCTCACCTCTTATTTGCCTCTATTTTTAGGACATAACTCACTCCCAGGATGACTGACGTCTTTCCAGATTCCTCAGACTGCACGGCAAATCTGGCACATCAAGATGATACTTTCTATGCCAAGAGTGTATGGCAAGTGACCACATAAAAGAGGTCTAAGCTACATTCTAACACATCAGTATCGGTAGGACCTTGGCAGCCATTTAATTCCCTTTCTACTCCCCCAGTTCTGTTTCAGAGTCACCTCAGGCTCTAATCACATGCCATTTGTTTCAGTTTGCTTGATATTGCATCCTGAAAACAAGATTAACTGATTGACAATGCTGGTTTTCCCAATATTTTGACAGTCAGATGACTGAGCAGTGCAGAAAGTATCAGCAAGAGAAGAACAGCCCTGGCACCTGCGGTTATTGCCCTCACCCAGTTTCTCTTTGTAGGTTATTAGAATATTCTAATTTGTCCCTGAGTTCCTATGCCAAGGTTCCACTGGGCAGCATGACAGCTACTCAGGACTTTATCGTGACTGTAGGGTAAGGACATAAGATCATCATGCCTAAAAGCATAAGGAACATACCCCTAGTGCGAAAGGGAAACCTCTCCTATCTTTGCGAGGCATGAACCCTCTTACGTCCAGCTGAGCACTTCTGATTCCATCCAGCAGGGGGAACAAAAATAGCACATGGTACACATCTTCCTCACCAGCTAAGTATAGCATGTAACTGGATACAGAGACTGAGAATTTTCTAAACATGGAGCAGGCAGGTGAGGAATTTGTGTAATTTGCAAAAATTCAAGCATATATTTACTCAAATTGCAAACGAGAAAAATATTATTAATGGCCTTCTAAGAAAAGTGGTTAGTTTTTTAGTGATAACGTTCATAGCAACAAAATAAAACACGATTCAGCATCACATTGAAGCATATACTTAAGTTTAAACGTGTTTAAGTGCCATTGACCTTAATGGGAGCTTAAGAAGCTTTCTTGAAAAGGGGCTTGAATGCTTACAACTGAAGTTTCCATTGTGTTAATACATAGATAGGTTACTGTAGGATACTCATGAGCACAATGCTGCAGACACTTATTTTGAAAAAGAGCAACAAAGCTTTTTTGGAGGATGGGGAGGGACAGGATGGGACACCCAAGAATCATATGTACTGTAAAAACAGATTAAAAAATTAAGGACTCACACTTTGGGTCTAACAATGTTGACACTCTCTCCACCCTTCTCTCCTATTAAGGTTTCAGTTCTGGTTATTGGCCAGATTTTTTTTTTTCAAAAACAAAAAAAACAAAAAAACCCCAAACTTCTAAAATTCCCCTATGACCAAAGTGTCAGAAATATATTTCTGCACCAGGCAACTTTAAGATGCTGTGTCAACTTAATAAATTCTACAAGTTCAGTAGATTATTTTGCTTGATAGCTACAAAGATCATGGCTGAAAAATTCTCAAACTAGTGGCAGTCACTGAAAGTAACAAAGGAAAAGCATTGTTGACATATTGTACTGTGGCTGCTATGTGTGACCAGAAATCTTCTGAGGAGCACTGTACCTCTTCTTTGGCAATTCGCATGTTGTCGGTAACTTCTGAAAACACAGTTGGTTTTATGAACAGCCCTCTGTCTCCGATGGCTAAACCCCCACACTCCAGCTTGGCACCTTCTTTCTTCCCGCTTTCTATCAGCTCCAAAATTTTGTCGAACTGTATTTGGTCAATCTGTCAGATACAAAGGGAAAGTAACAGACAGTAGCCCTGTTATTACCACCTTAATGGCAAAGACTTGGTTCTCTTTCAGCTATATAATGGACAACTGTTAGGATTTCGGTACATTGTTAGACTGTACTGTGAAGGTTTGCCTTTCACTTAGGATGCAGCTAAATTATAAGAATGGCCATACTGGGTCAGACCAGAAGTCCATCTAGCTCAGTATTCTGTCTTCTGATAGTGGTCAATGCCAGGTGCCCCAGAGGGAATGAACAGAACAGGCAATCATCAAATGATTCATCCCGTCTCACCCATTTCCAGCTTCTGACAAACAGAATCTAGGGACACTACTCCTACCCAACCTGGCTAATAGCCATGGTTATGAAAATGATCATACTTCAGCATTCTTCACAGAGCTTTACACTTGGACTTATTCCAGACTAGCTATCACACTTAAAATTTACCCTCTCCCTTAATCTGAATGAACATTCAAAAGTAGACAAGGTTATGTATGTCTGCCCCTTTGGCTCTCAATCTTTCCAGACTACTGCACTCCTTACAGGAGTGAGATTTGTTTATGTACCTCAAGTTTCACAACACTTGAGAACTACTTGCTTACAAAAACAGACATAAAAATACAGGAAAAAAATGTCAAAGCGCATTACTGACTCATTTTAACCATATAATTATAAAGTAAATCAACTGGAATATAAATGTTGTTCTTTCTTACGTGCCCATCTAAAATATATGGTGCCATGTAAACAAGTCATTGTTTGTACGAAATTTTAGTTTGTACTGACTTTGTTAGTGGATTTAACACAACCTATAGGTAAAAAAGTAGGCAAAAATCTAGCTGAGTTGATGTACTCCCCAGAAGAGCTCTGCATACTCCCAGTTATACACATACCCCTGGCTGAGAACCGCTGCCACTACAGTCGTAGGATGTGATTGTAACTCACACTGAATTCTTTGAAGGGGTTAATAAACATGCGGACAAGGGGCACCCAGTGGACATAATATACCTAGATTTCCAGAAAGCCTTTGACACGGTCCCACACCAAAGGCTTTTATGTAAATTAGGTGGTCATGGGATAGGAGGAAAGATCCTTTCATGGATCGGGAATTGGTTAAAAGACAGAAAACAAAGGGTGGGAATAAATGGTAAATTTTCACAATGGAGGAGGGTAACTAGTGGTGTGCCCCAGGGGTCAGTCCTGGGACCAATCCTGTTCAACTTGTTCATCAATGATCTAGAAAAAGAGGTAAGCAGTGAGGTGGCAAAGTTTGCAGATGACACCAAGTTGTTCAGGACAGTCAAAACCAAAAGGGATTGTGAAGAACTACAAAAAGATCTCAGCAAACTGAGTGATTGGGCAGCAAAATGGCAAATGAAATTTAATGTGGGTAAGTGTAAGGTAATGCATGTTGGAAAAAATAACCCAAATTACACGTACTACATGTTGGGGTCAAATTTAGCTACGACAGATCAGGAAAGGGATCTTGGAGTTATAGTGGATAGTTCTCTGAAGACATCCACGCAGTGTGCAGCGGCAGTTAGTAAGGCAAATAGGATGTTAGGAATTATTAAAAAAGGGATCGATAATAAGACAAAAGATATCATACTTCCCCTATATAAAACTATGGTACGCCCACATCTTGAGTACTGCGTGCAGATGTGGTCTCCTCACCTCAAAAAAGATATATTGGCATTAGAAAAGGTTCAGAAAAGGGCGACTAAGATGATTAGGGGCTTGGAACGGGTCCCATATGGGGAGAGGCTAGAGAGACTGGGACTTTTCAGTTTGGAAAAGAGGCGATTGAGGGGCGATATGATAGAGGTATATAAAATCATGAATGGTGTGGAGAAAGTGAATATAGAAAAATTATTTACCTTTTCCCATAATACAAGAACTAGGGGACACCAAATGAAATTGATGGGTAGTAGGTTCAAAACTAATAAAAGGAAATTTTTCTTCACACAGCGCACAGTCAACCTGTGGAACTCCTTGCCCGAGGAGGCTGTGAAGGCCAGGACTCTATTAGGGTTTAAAAAAGAGCTTGATAAATTTTTGCAGGTTAGGTCCATAAATGGCTATTAGCCAGGGATAAAGTATGGTGCCCTAGCCTTCAGAACAAGGGCAGGAGATGGATGGCAGGAGATAAATCACTTGATCATTGTCTTCTGTTCTCCTTCTCTGAGGCACCTGGCATTGGCCACCGTCGGCAGATGGGATGCTGGGCTGGATGGACCTTTGGTCTGACCCAGTATGGCCATTCTTATGTTCTTATGTTCACTGACATCCATAAGCTAGATGGGGTACAGGTAACGGGGTAGTGTGGTAAAATGCACTTTCACGCAGGCCTGCTTGGAACCCTGATATTCACTCGCAGAGCTGCCCATGGCTTCATTGCTAATGGCACCCAAGCTAGCTAGGGTAAAGTTTCATTTATGTGCCTCTACACGACTTGCAATCTCTCACACGCAGTGGTAGTGATGCAGACAACACATAACAGTCTCACAATATTTGACCATCCCTTTTCCACACTGGTAGGACCAGACAACCCTAGGACAGTCTGAAACAGGTGAGCCAGCAGCCTTGCCAGGCCATTGGGCAAGGGGGTGGTTCTGTGCTCCTAGGCGGGGCGGGACCTCAGGCAGAAGAGATGGAGCCAAGGCAGCCTGCTCTCAGCACCACCTGGACTGTCCCTTCCCACCACCCCCAGAACCATGCAGAATGCACTGCACTGGATTCCAGTGCCAATGTAAAAGGACCCAGGACTCCAGCTGCCACTGCTGCAGCCCTTTGAATAGTCATGCCCCAAGGTAATTGCCCCTTTTCCCCCACCTGATTGGAAGTCTGCAAGCTCATTAAACAACCAGTCAAGAGCTAAGTGCACCAGAGCCCTCAGGTGGCTAGTTCTACAGGCTCTTCCTTTTGGAAATAGTTCAGAATAGCACCCACATACCAAAGCGATCCAGAATTGGGCAGTCAGTTTTCCCCTCACTACAAACTTTCATTAGTATTTTGGCCTTGAGTCAGAGAAAGGTCCCGTTTTAACTTCAGTAGATGTGTGGGTGTGTCAGGATGCACGAGTTAGGATTTGCAAGACAACCCAAAGCAGACCCACTTATATAATCCCTGCTAGATTTTCAATAGGCTCCAGTTCACTAGAACTAATTCTGACCTCATGCTTACAGTCTGAATTGCAAAAACATCAGAACTTTAGGGAATAAAGAAACGTTTGGGTCTTCAGATACACAAGGAAAAGCACAATATTATGTGTGTGTCACTCACACAAGCAAAATTTCCATCTGCAATGTAAACATAAAGCAAACACTGAAGTATACATGTTGTACTGCCATGTAACAACCAGGAAAGGTTATAGTCTGGGATGGGAAACAAAAGGTTTCAAGAATGGTATCAAGGTATCTGAGCCTTTAGCAATCATTTTCGGTAAATCGTGGGAGACAGGAGAGATTCCAGAAGACTGGAAAAGGGCAAATATAGTACCCATTTATAAAAAGGGGAACAAGAATAACCCGGGAAACTACAGGCCAGTCAGCTTAACTTCTGTGCCAGGAAAGATAATGGAGCAGGTAATTAAAGAAATCATCTGCAAGCATTTGGAAGGTGGTACGGTGCTAGGGAACAGCCAGCATGGCTCTGTTAAAAACAGATCATGTCAAACCAATCTAATAGCTTTCTTTGATAGAATAACAAGCCTTGTGGATAAGGGAGAAGCGGTGGATGTGGTATACCTAGACTTCAGTAAAGCATTTGACACGGTCTCACATAATATACTTATCAATAAACTATGCAAATACAACTTAGATGGGGCTACTATAAGGTGGGTGAACAACTGGCTGGATAACCGTACCCAGAGAGTAGTTATTAATGGTTTTCAATCCGACTAGAAAAGTATAACTAGTGGGGTCCCACAGGGGTCTGTTTTAGGACCGGTTCTGTTCAATATCTTCATTAACGATTTAGATATTGACATAGAAAGTACACTTATTAAGTTTGCAGATGATACCAAGCTGGGAGGGGTTGCAACTTCTTTGGAGGATAGGGTTATAATTCAAAAGGATCTGGATAAACTGGAGAAATGGGCTGAGGTAAACAGGATGAAGTTTAATAAGGACAAATGCAAAGTGCTCCACTTAGGAAGAAACAATCAGTGTCACACATACAGAATGGGAAAGGACTGCCTAGGAATGAGTACAGCAGAAAGGGATCTGGGGGTTATAGTGGACCACAAGCTAAATATGAGTCAACAGTGTGATGCTGTTGCGAAAAAGGCAAACATGATTCTAAGATGCATTAACAGGTGTGTCGTGAACAAGACACGAGAAGTCATTCTCCCGCTCTACTCTGCGCTGGTTAGGCCTCAGCTGGAGTATTGTGTCCAGTTCTGGGCACCGCAGTTCAGGAAGGATGTGGAGAAATTGGAGAGGGTCCAGAGGAGAGCAACGAGAATGATCAAAGGTCTAGAGAACATGACCTATGAAGAAAGGCTGAAAGAATTGGGCTTGTTTAGTTTGGAAAAGAGAAGATTGAGGGGGGACATGATAGCAGTTTTCAGGTATTTAAAAGGGTGTCATAAGGCAGAGGGAGGGAACTTGTTCTTCCTTGCTTCTGAGGATAGAACAAGAGGCAATGGACTGAAATTGCAGCAGGGGAGGTTCAGGTTGGACATTAGGAAAAAGTTCCTAACTGTCAGGGTGATCAAACACTGGAACGAATTGCCAGGGGAGGTGGTAGAGTCTCCATCACTGGAGATATTTAAGAAGAGGTTAGATAGATGGCTTTCAGGGATGGTCTAGAAAGTGCTTGGTCCTGCCATGAGGGCAGGGGGCTGGACTCGATGGCCTCTCGAGGTCCCTTCCAGTCCTACTCTTCTATGATTCTAATGCACAGTTCTGCCTAGGGAAATGTCTGCTATTAATGAGATGTAGGGTGCCAACTAAAAGAGCTGGTAGGTGGTTTGCATATTGTTTATTTGCTTGGTTGCCACATGTGAATAATTTGAAAGTATCTGTAATTGCTGTCCATGCTGACCTGTCTCTGGCCAAGACCAATACAGGTCAACCAACCACTTTACATCACAAAAAGCAAGGATATTCATACAGCTGTAACTTGTTGCAAAGCAAAAGCCTGTTAGATGAGGAAACACACAGAGGAAAAAAACAAAACAAAAAAACAGTTTCCAAAATGACATGCCAGGGTAGGAGGTCTGACATTTTTCATTTAAATTAGAGCTTGCCAGACTATTTAATTCTGTTCCTGGGTTTATCAAGGAGAGGAAGGATGGCCCAGTGATTAGGGCAGTAGTATAGAACACTAGGAGACTCAGGTTCCGTTCTCTAGCCTGCTACAGGCTTCCTAGGTAACTTTAGGCAAGCCCCTTAATCTCCATGCCTTAGTTTCCCCATCTGTATAATAGTGATGATAATACTGCCCTGCATGCCAAAGGCACTGTGAAGGACTTTGGTCAGAAGCACAATATATCAATTGAGAGCTATTTAATATTTACAGTTTTAATTGTGATTTTACACTCTATTAAACAAGTCCAGCTATTGGTCCATCTAAACAAGAAAGCAGCAGCCAATATCTGAGTCAGAGGAAAGCAAAAATATATATTCACACATTGTATATACACCTCTCCCTACCAATAAAATAAACCCCAAAACCTATAGGGCTAAACTGCTTACTTGCCTATAGCGGGCTTCTAGTTATCTGTATATTAGTGTGTGTCTGTCGGTGCTACATTTGTTTAAAAAAATCTTAAACTGTAAGAGCTATGACCACAAAATTTGGCATGCAGCTTCCTCGCACCCTAACTTAAACCAAAGTCAGCGTTCAGCTGTGCCTGGAAAATGGGAAGTGCTGGGAAGGGGCTGGTTTCCAGAACACAGAAAGGGAGGGGGCAGAGGGAGGCAAAAGGGTCAGGGCACAGACATGACACAATACTAAGAGTAACCACTAGAGGCAGCTGCGCTACCAAGAGGCCAGCAGGGCTGGGGCTCCACTCTCTTGTCTGCCACAAAGGCTGAGTAAAGAGCTCACATTCCCCCAACCCACTGCCTACTTCCCCGCTTCCACCACGGACAGCCTACAGGCCCCCAACGGCTGCAGGCCATGGAAAGGGGTGCTGGAGCGAAGACCATAGAACTTTGCCCTACCCAGACAGCCTGCAGGCCACAAGAGGGCCTGCCGGAGAGGAGGACAGCTGGAGTTGGGGGCAGCCCCTGAAGCCTGGCTTCCCCCAACAGTGTGTAGGCTGCAGGGGGCATCTGGAGGAGGGGGCAGCCCAGCAAAGCCTACCCCCTCCCCACACAGGCTGCAGGCCACAGGAGGTGGCACTGGCGGCTGGGGGCAGCCCCCAGAACTTGGCCCTACCCAGCCAGCCTGTAGGCCACAGCCCCAGAGCTTCGCCAGACCCTGGAGCACCCCATCAAACAGGCTACAGGATGGAGGGGGCTGCTGAAAGCTGGGGTAGCCCCCAAAGAGCTGTCCTACCAGACCAGTACAGACTAGGGTCGGGGGGGCATCTGGAGGCTGGGGTCCTCCCACAAAGCAATGTTCCCCACAACAGACTGCAGTGAGGGGTGGCCACTACCCCAAGCAAAGACCCCTGGCGAGCTGGAGGGCCACAGCAGGCTGGGGTCTGCCCTCAGAGTGCTGCCCCCACCCTCCAGGCAGGCTGCAGGCCACATGGGGCAGTTGCAGGCCAGGGCTAGCCCAAGAAGCATGCAGCCCCAGATCCCTCCCTCCCAGGAGCTGCCACTGGACATGCAGCACTGCCCTGCCTGCTTTAGGAGGAGCCTCTGGGGAGCACTACCCTGGCCTTATGACAGTGGAGTCCGATAATAGTTCAAGGATGGCCGCACTTGTGCTTATGAGACTTACATATTCGCCACCCCCCGCCAAGGAATAACCATCCCCAGCCCTACCCAACTGTAGAGTCTCATGACTCACTGGAGCCACCACTGCTGGGGCCACCAGGGTCACAGTAGTGGCGCTGTACCAGCCTGTGGCCGGGTGGGACACTGCGGCACTAGAAGGAACAGCTATCAGAGCAGCACCACCTTCACTGCCACATGTGGCTCCAGTAACACCTCCATACCTCCCAGCCCCATCCTGCGACCCACGCCTTAGCTTCTGCACCCCCAGCCTTGAACCCCCCACCCCTCTGCCCTAAACCAACCCCCACCTGCCCCTCCTCATCCCAGAGCCTTCAATCCAGCCTTCATTTTTGAAAAATACTATAGTTGAAAACCCTGTATGTTTTTCATTTATTTTTCAAAAAAATGACTTCAGTTAAAGACTGAAGTAACACCACGTACGTCTGCTGGTGTGTGTGTGTGTATTATATATTCTTCTAGATTTATTATTTCCTTATGGTTTTGGCTATATGTTTATTGTCATCCATAACAGTACATTTATATTTAAGTAGCTTGGCTGTAACACGGGGGACTTACCCATCACATTGTGCACACTGAGCTAGACACAGCTAGCATACACATGCCTAGGATCTTTCACGTAGATAAAGCAATATTCAGTGGCATGTCAGCTTCCAAGAATACCCTCAAAAACTTAGCACATCTGTCACTACTTGAAAAAGCCCAAAATAACATGTTAAAACCCTGTTAAAACCAGACAGAATAACCAGGTGGGACAGCAACAACAAATGTGATACATCACCACAAAAGGCCAAGATAAATTGACATACATGATAATAAGTTGAGACCAATGATATACTGACCTAAAGGAAAGAGACACTTCACCATTAGTAAGGTGAGGAAATACAAATAAGGAGAAAAGGAAACATCCCCTATTGAATATGTATCAAAACATAATAGTATATTATAAAAGTGGCCTCCCAGCCTATGAGTGAGAGGAGAAGGAGATGTAGTCCTGGGGAGGTGCCCAAATGACAGCTGCAGGAGATGATGAAGACAGCGATGGTAATGAGGAAGGCAATGGTAACACTTCAGGTTGTTCTAGGAGGAATCGCGTACCTATCACGTCAAGTGGGGGTGCTTGAGACTGTGCTAAATGGATTAATAAGCCATATTTGTAAACTCACAAGCGTTCCTATAGGGCAAGCACTGCCCCTGTGCACACCAGGATTCCCCACATAGGTTAATTTTAATCCTGAGCCTGACAAAGGCTGTCAAACCTAAAATGGTAACTGGAAATTTATAAGTAATCTCTATAATGACACAATCTAAAGCTCAGGCAACATTCCTGGTAGCATGGCTGGTCAGTTGGGCCGGGGTCTGCATGGAGAAGTTCCTCCTTCTTGACTGCTGCAGTGTTTCAATATTATGTCATGAGCCAATGGTTATGACCCAATGTGTGAGATTTGATTCCTCTTCCATTATCTTATTCTGCTCTTCTGCAGTGATTACTGAAACCATCACGTTTGACTCAGTGGCTTCTGCCCAGTGAATTCCATAGGGTGACTATAGGTGGCATAAAGGCAATATTTCCTCTCATTGCATTTTTATGTCTCTCATTTTGTGCACACATGCTGCCTTGTTCATTTATTACAATGAAGAGCCTTAACCCCACCAATGCAGGCTCACCAACAGCAATTCTGGTCCCCAGGGAAGAGCGGTCAATTTGCCCCCATGCACACACAAGCCCCAGCCACACAGACAGACAGTCTGCCTGATATTCGGGCCGTGCAGGGCCTTCACTGGCTGCTGCCTAGTGACCTGCTGACTGTGCTCTTCAGGCATAACCAGGGCTTTTAAACACCTACATGGTAGGCCTGCCAACTGTCTAACTGCACAAACCCAAAGACCCTTTCCTAGCCCCCTACCCCACCCTTTCACGGCAGCTACACCCCTGTCCCACCCCTTCTCCAAAGCCGTACTTGATCCACCCTCCCTCGCTCCACCGCTCGCTCTCCTGCGCCCTCACTCACTTTCAGCAGGCTGGGGCAGGGGGCTGGAGTGGGGAGGGGTGTGGAGTACAGGACCTGGAAGGGAGTGGATTCTAGACTGGAGATTTGGATACAGAGGGACAGGACTTTGGGAAGTAATTTTCGTGCAGGATGCTGGCTTTGGGCTGGGGCAGGGGTGCAGCAGAGGGTGAAGAGGTGGGGCTTAACTTGGGTGGCTCCTGCAAGCAACCAACCCACCCTGCTGGCAGTGGCTCTAGAAGTTGGTACTTCTACCACCAGGCACTGCCCCCACTGCTCCATTGGCACAGTAGCAAGATGGGCCATACAACCCATGAGTCCAGGAGAGAGAAATGGATGCAAGGACAGGGGATCCACAGAAAAGCAGCCTCACAGTCCCTGGGCACATGGAGGGCGAAAGAGTAGCTTCGGCACGCAGTAGCACTGTGGCCACCTCCCATTTGCTGTTGGTCACCAGATGCAGGATATGCCCCAGCCCAAGGGATTACTGCAATGTTAGTTAGAGCTGGGGGTGCTTTTGTTACAGAGGGAATAAGATCTGTTGCGAAGATTGTTGCTGGGCCTCGAGCTACTTTTCTATGTGACCTGTCAGCCACGCCAATATTCCAGAGCAGGGAAAAATAGCCTGCTTGAGGGGAGGGGCTTGGATGGGGAAGAGAAGTAGTCTGTGGACTTTGCCTTGCCACTGGGCTCCTTTAGTATTTAGATGCCTATTTGACTCCTCTTTGGATGCACCAGGCCCAGCATAATGGCTGAGGCTTTTAAGCATCACATGTTATTAACAAACAAATTTAGGCCAGAATTTAGCCTGGTGTAAATTAGGAGTAATTTTACTGATTACAAATGGAGTAAGTCCTGAGTTATAGGGGTCTAGGCATAAGTAGAATCTGAGTCAGTCATTCTGGGCATAGGCCCATAGTCCCATTCCCTCTAATTTTTTCCATCCATGGGTGGAATAAATTTTCTTGCATACCAAGAGATGTGGAAGTGCACCACCAACAGAAACACGCTGCCCCCTGCGGATGGCTGAGGGCCCTCTGCTAATCAGCTGGGTGGCACCTGAATCTTTTTTGTATAGCTTCCCAAGTGCTCAGCTTACAAGGAACACTGCTTTCAGATGTGTCAGTTACGGTGCAATGATTTACCCCAGTTGTGGTTCTAGTCCTGTATGATTTGTGAGCTTTTTAAACGGTTTGTTTTTCCCCTTCTTCAGATTCAAATCATTTGCTCAAAAATGCATGTGTTTCCCCACTGCCAGCCTGGGACACACTGTCCAAAAGCCAGATTCCAGAGAAGCAGCTGTTTGGAGTACGCGCAGACAGAAGGAATGGTTTGTGTTACACTGGGACCACATGAAGGCTATGAAAAACAGCCCCCCAAACCCCTCCACTCCCTATCTTGGATCTCCTCTTGTTTAGATGGCTGGCACGCAGAGACACAGGGGATGGAGAAAAGGTCAAATGCACCCAGTAAGACAAAACAGGAGACAAATCAGCCTGTAATATGAGAACCAATGCATAACTCTTCTCAATATCACAATCATCTGTATTTTCAGAGCACCTAGGACTGCTAGGCATGGGCAAGGGCTGTGTTGTGCTAGGTGCTGTACAAACAGAATAAAAAAAAAACAGCCCTACCCTTAGGAGTTGTCAGTCCCAGGTACCCACTCTCTCACTGAGCAGCAACTAAAGCCTGGTCTACCAGAGGCACTTAGAGAATCTCTCTCTCTCTCACTCACCACACACAAAGTTGATTGCAGATACGCAATTCTAGCTACAGCACTTGTGTAGCTAGTAATCCACATATTTGCAATCAACTTACCTGGTCATCCTCACTGAAGGTTGATGTGAGGAGTAAGGGAGGTCGATGGGTGAAACTCTCCCATCTCATGATGAGTACAGGCATCACTGCTGACCCCTGAGAGGTTGATTTCATGCATCCCTATGAGAGGCACAAAATCTTACCCTGGAAGATTGACCCTCAGCAGATCAATCTTCTGGGGTAGGTGTAAATCTAGCTACAGCGATATGAAAAAAATCCAATCCGCCACCCCCACCTACCACCAAGAAATGCCGTTCAGTCAACAGAGCTGTCTGTACCAGGGCTTTGTTTGGCTAGAAAACTGTACTGTCAACCTAGCTACTGCCTCTTGGGGATATGGATGACCTGCAACACTGGGAGAATCTCATGTCACCAGAGGTACTCTCTTTGCTGCTGCACTGTTTTCAGTGTAGTTCAGCCCTTACTCTGCAAGAACTTCCACTGGCTTCCCTGGCACCATTAGCAAAATAGGCTATGTCTACACTACAGTGCCATAAGGTATATGCTTCCTACAGGGTGGGATGGGTTTTTTCCAGTTGTTATTTATCTAGGTAGACAGTATGACAGAGGTAGCCATGTTAGTCTGTATCTTTGAGAACAAGAAGTCCTGGGGCACCTTATAGACTGACAGATATTTTGAAGCATCAGCTTTCATGGGCAAAGACGAAAGTAGTGAGTCTTTGCCCATGAAAACTTATGCTCCAAAATATCTGTCAGTCTATAAGGTGCCCCAGGACTTCTTTAGGCAGACAGTGGCATTCTTCCATCTACTCAGCTGTATCTGCACCACGGCTGTCTGTGGGCACTCAGGCATATGAATTTTTCACATCTGAGTGATATATCTATGTTGATCTAAAAATATAGCTGCAGCCCAGGCTTAGGTAAAGGTATCCGAATCTGGCCCTAAAGCGCTACCCATTAAGGAGACACGCTAACAAAATTAGATAGAATGGGGCAGTAATTAAAGTGAATTCTGCCATCCCTATTCACTTCGACTCAGTTTACTTGCACAAGCAGTCCTGCGATTCCAAATACTTGCATGAGTAAGTTGTTATGCACAGACTGAATGGCTAGCAGTGTTGGGCTCTCCTTGGTTTCAGAACACCAAGTGGAACCTGCCTATTTCAAACAGGGCTCTCAGGGTGATGGCCCAAGCCAGGGCTGGCCATCCAGTAAGGTACTAAAAGTCATGTGGTTATATAAAAACCTTACTCAGTGCCCTCCCCAGAGGCAGGCACCACCAGCCCCCTGCTCTAACCCAATCCCTCTCCACTCCTCCAGAACCAGCCACTACCAGCTCCCCACTCTAACCCAATCCCTCACCCCACGGCCTCCCCCAGAACCAGGCACCCCCAGCTCTAACACAATGCCGGCAACTCATTGGAGCCACCACCACATGCTTCTTCAACCAAGCGCTGGGGCATGTACTCAAAGCGGCAGACGGCACTCCCAGTGCGCTGCTCTGAGGAGGAGCCGCATGCTGTTTGAGAAGTCATGGGTTGGCCACCCCGGCCTGAGCCTTTCAAGTCTGTTGGGAAAACTTCAAACCAAAACCAGAAAATGATGGATTCCAAAAGGTAGAACAAGTTGTGACCCTTTTCAGAGTGACATTTCCCATCTACCTTTGGCAAAGCACATGTTTTGGGGTGCTACGGGTTTGCTAAGTTTTTAGATAAAAAAACTGGTTGACCTAGGAGAAGAGGAAATGCCACCTCAATCATCTATAGTCATGGCTGGGATAGAAGGGGTAAGAAGTGGTGTAAAAGCCCAAAATGTTGTCAGGGCTGATCTTTGTCAGCTTGGCATCATCCAGCCCCCTCCTGACTCTGCATCAACCCCTCTCTGCATTGTGTTCTCCATTTTTACAGCTCACACCTCCCATGAGGCGATAGCAGCACTATTTTATAGCTGAATCAGAACACACCTGCAGCACCAGCACTCTGCTGGCATAAAATACTCCCTGTGCCTCAATACATTTTGCATTTCTATGCAATATTTGTGTAAGCTGCTTCATCATTGAGCTTTCAGTTCGTTTGTGCAAAGAGTGAACATGTCAATCACCATCATGACTGCGGTTTAGAACAGAGAGAGAAACAAAAACAATAAACCACTGTATTAGTCACCGGATCAGGACTTCAGCTGGGGTTGCACTCACACATGAATATCACAACAAAAAAAGCAGTCAAGTAGCACTTTAAAGACTAACAAAATAATTTACTAAGTGATGAGCTTTTGTGGGACAGACCCATTTCTTCAGACAGCTCATCACCTAATAAATTTTTGTTAGTCTTTGAAGTGCTACTCGACTGCTTGTTTGTTGTGATAGCATATAGACTAGCACGGCTCCCCCTCTGTTACTATGAATATCACTTGCACAATGAGAACAGAAAAGTGGTCTTACGCACTTACCTGTGGCCCTTGTTCAGTTTTGGCATCGAATGGGTCTCCTATGAGTCTTTTCTTGGCGTACTCCACGCTGCGCTTGACAAATTCGTGGTAGATCTGCTCCTCCACAAACACTCGAGAGGCAGCAGTACAGCACTGGCCTTGATTAAAGAAAACTCCTTGATGGGCACATTCAACTGCCAAGTCCACTGGAACGGAAAGGTCACCACATACAGCGTGAGGGGTTCTACGGACTCAAGCCAAAAATTAACAAGACTTGTTGCAATTCCCTCTTTCCTGGCTGCCACTCCACCCCCGTCAAAACTCACTTCCAGGAGCCCTTGAAAACGACCAAGAAAGAAAGCTCCCTGCAATCCTCAAGACCTGGGGCCTTTCCTGATGTCTGCACAGCCATCTTCCCATGCATTGCAGTGTTTGGTTGCACATGTCTCAGCTAAGGGCACAGTTCTATCACCAGTGCTCTGTGTAAGCTGGGCACGAGGGTGGCTGCTCAAGAGAGAAACCAGGTGCTGCCCAGCTGATTAGCAGAGCGCCCCCAGGTAGGCTGTTTCTATTGGGGGTGCACATAAAAATGTACTCCGCATGTGGACGGAAGAGATTAGAGGAAACACTGTCACCTTTACTCACACAGAGTAGTACTACCTTACTCCCCATGAGTAGTCTCATTCAGGATGGCAGAATTTAATCCTACTCCTGTAAGGCAGAGATTTGGTCTTTGTTTGCTTTGAATGCAGCAGGCCCATCTGTGGCTGTGTGTGCAATAATGCAGAGTAGCGAGTTTTAGAAGGTCGGGGTTGTAGATAGGAGGTGAACTGTCAGCCTAAAGGTCAATTTGGCCTCCTGCTTTGAGCCTTCGGGATACTCCACAAAATGCTGGCCTGGATTCAGGGTGGGTAATGCTGGCTCTCACCGGCATGAGCCTTTGGGCAGGGCCCCTGTGATGGGAAGGATTCTGGGAAGGGGGCTGCCTTTACAGAATATCTCTCCTCTGTCTGGGAGACTAGTGATGAGCCAGTTCCAACAACACCACCACCAGCTAACTTGGGTGCACTGGTATATTGCACTGTCTCTGCAGCCTCAGCCAGCAGGGCTGTTCTCAGTGGGCCACCCCACAAGGAGGGCTGTGTTTGTAAGAGTCTGCTCCTGTGAAGCCTCCCTCTGTAACAAAGCACCTGGTTGTTTGCAGGCAGTGGTGTAGCACACCCTCTAGCAAAGGAGTTCTGGCCACACTTTGTGGCAAGTTGAACCACACTGCGCCCTCTGCTGGAGCCCTGTCAACTCACGGGGAATGGTTCTGTGCCGGCCACCGAGTAGTAATTACTGAATTGCAATGTAACAAATACTCACAGTCAGCATCCGCACACACAATGCAGGGGTTCTTCCCGCCAAGCTCCAGTGTCACCCTCTTGAGATTACTTTTAGAGGCTGCTTCCTTGATCAGTTTTCCAACCTATGGCATTGGGATTCAGAGGGCACAGGCTTATTCCTCAAATAAGTTAATTCATTCACAGCATCATAAAAATGTACGAGGTTAACAAGAGCAAGACAGACAGTGAAACTGCTGGAAGAATTATTTTACTATTCCAGATTTCCAGTCTCTGAATTTTCTAGTTTTCACCACTTGATTCGACAAGGTGCTGAGCCATGCAAGGTGGGCCCTACAATTTTAAATTGCAAATGTTTATCATTGGTTTTAAATATAATCGCAACATTGGGACTTGATATTATCTAGCCCTTGCCCATGCAAGCAGTCCCCTGAAAGTATTTAACATAATAGGGGATGCAGAATCAGGCCGCTAATTGGACAGTTCAGGAGGTATTGGCAATAAACCACGGTTATAAAAGCCTCACCTATTGGGGGCACCCTGTAATTATGATGAAGGTACCAGCTATGGCTTCACGGTTAAGGAAATTGAGTTTTGCACTGAAAAGAATGGATTCAGTCTCTGGTATTCATATACCCTCTTCATCAAGACAGGATTTTTTGACTACAAAATTAATTGCCTTAGGAATGTACATTAGCCCTGAAATTACAGCTAGTCAAAAAGGGGGGAGGGTGATTTTTTTCCCCTTGAAAAATTTTGAACTTTAAAAATATATTTGTTTCATTTGAGTTGTCCTCTAGTATGTTCTGATAAAATGATTTGAAATTCCCATTGGGAACCTCTAGTCTGTTCTCCTTCATAACACATTACAAACGTCCTCCAAAACAACTGGTTTGAAATATAGCTCCTCTTTTAGAAAAGCATCCAGTCCCAGATTTAAGACTTTCCCATGATGGAGAATTGGTAAGTTGCCCCATTGGTTAACTAACCTGGCTGTTAAAAATGTAGGTCTGTCTGAATCTGTCCAGGCTCAATTTTCAGCCATTGGCTTTTGTTGTACCTTTGCCTGCTAGACTGAAGAGTCCATTATTGAATATTTATTCCCCAGGTATGTGTTTATAAACTGCGACCAAGACACTCCTTAGCCTGCTCTTTGTTCTGCTAAAGAGACTGAGCTCCTTGAATCTATGCTATGGGAACAGTATGTCCTCTCAAACTTGTATTCAGGTGTGCATCTGGGAGAAATACTCAGATCTCACTAAATCAAAGCAGTAAAAACAGAGTTTATTTCCCAATCAACTGAAGAGTTCATTGCTGCACTCAAGTTTCATGTTCAACCTTTATAGCCAGAGTAAGAGTCCCAAAGCAGAGTGAATCTGGGCCTTCCAACTAGCAGCACAGAACCCTTATCTTACCAGGCTAGCCCTCAAGGTAACAGGAACAGAAAGTGGTGTTCTACTGAAAATTAACATACCCTGTTAACTTTTTAGCTAATTTAGATAGTTATTATATGGTATCTGCTTGATTAGAAACAAACTCACTGGGGCAAAGACAGACACTAGAAGGAGACACTGTCAGGGAATCGAAGATCAAAAGTGTTACATATTCGTGTTAACCTAAATCATAGTTTTTAAAAGCTAATATTAATTAATAAAAAAATGTTTTCATTCTCCCCTGCCCCCAATGTTTGTTTTGATTTCAGCTGTCCCCTGCAGTATTTGTACCCATATACTAAAGCAAGATGCTAATGTGTAAGCATCAGAAAGTGAAACTGATTAGAAATATCTCCCCACCTAATGTACTCAGTATGGCCCACATTACCCATTGTATTTTCTTTTGAGTTGTGGGTGGCATTTAGTAACTGAAGTGCTCTGATATGGTAAAATCTTGACTCCAGGGCAATTGATGCAAACCCACCTACTGACTTGGATGGAGCCAGGATGTCAGCCCCAACCTTAAGACAGAGGATGTCTAATGTCTTTTCGTACAATTACAGGTGTTTTTATATATGGATCCACTTTTTATAATTGGCCAGCGTATTTGTTGCTAAAACAATAAAGTTTATTTTAGAACCGATGCACCTGATTTTGGATTACAGAAATCGTTATCTTTGTAGGCTAATAATAATATTTATCTTACATGTTTTGTTTAATAATTTCCCTATATGTGATATGGTACATACTCAGTATGGACATATTACTAGTCCCATTCATGTTTATTACCAAAATCTTCACAAGGAAAATGGGGGCTCCATGCAGTATCCTCTTTGGGATAACAAATGGGAATGCACAGATGTGATAAGCCACTAGATGGTATTGTTGATAAATGCAAAAAAACATTTGGCTTTCAGCAGGTCTTTGAATCTTCATAATGAGACACGGCTTTTGGGTTGGAGAAGGCAGCTCCATGTAATTTGTCATAATTATGCAAATTTGAAAAAGCATGTGGCAAAATATCAAAAGGAAGGAGTTACGAGAATTTCACAGGATGTCATGCAGGACTTGAATTCAGAGGAAAGTGAAAAAACAAACACAAACAAACTTGTCCAACACATGGCCTGGGTGAATAGACAACACATGTAAACCCATGGGCTAATAAGCACCTTACTTTATCAGAGGCTGCCCTTTGTCATGTAGCATGTGAAGATACATGCATGTGGCATGCATCTTGGTACAGATTTTCATGCGTTACTACTATGGAGGGCAAAGGAACTCAGTGACTAGTGAAAAAACTCTTCAAACTTGTAGACAAATTTTGATTCAGCAGCATTCACCACTCTGGCCTGTTTGCCTTCTGCCTACCATTAGCATGCTCAGGTTTTAGTAGGAAATATTGAGCTCTAAGTCTCACTGAAAGTGAAACTCAGTACATAAGTTGGTTGTTGCTTGTTTGCTCAGTACTAATAAAAAGAGCAAGACAGACCAGCACAACAACACTGAGAAGGTACATGCCTCATTTCTTTTGCCCAGGCTAACCTCAAGGAAGATAATTTTGCCTGATCAAAGCACGTGCACATCTCTATCATGCAGGTACAGCCAAAAAGGATTCTTAATTCTGCGATAGTTTAATTGTATTTAAATTTAAAGGGAGAGGACAACACTGGGTTGAAGGTGTTTGTACTATATCAGAGGTCCAACTCTCAAGCCCAGTCACAACAAGTGTTATAATTGACTTGGACTTAAATATAGGGATTTGTCCCAATAGATATTGCACTGGGGTTATAATTTTGAAAGACTCAGTAAATAGCATGTGATGATGAAAACAGTAGTAGAAATATTTAATATGAATATAATTGTTTATTGTTATGCAGTCTTGTTGGCCAATGTTGATAACCCGGACATTTCAGAGGATGTGATTTTTAAAATCATATTAATGACCTCCCCCAGCAGATTACCTTGTTTTTCGAATAGGCACCATTCAGAGTGGACAACCTGTCAGAGTTCTGGCAAGAATAAGATTGAAAATCTGAGTTTTTGTAGAAGCATCAAATGTTGGCCCACCTCTGCTCCAATTCAGTGGTCATTGTTCACAGGATATGTCTACACAGCATTATTATTTCAAAATCAGATATTCTGGAAGAGATTTTTCAGAAATAGCTACACACAAAATGCATTTTGAAACAGCCCTCAACCATTTCAAAATACAGCATCTACACATAATAGAGCCTATTTCAAAATAGAGCCATCAGGCACACTATGGCAGATTTCAAAATAAACTATTTCTTGTCTACATAGTGCCTATTTCAAAATGGAGGCTATTCCTCAGACAATGATGTTTACTTATTTTGAAATAAGCCAACTGCTATTTTGAAATTATTCCAAAATAGTGATTGCAATGTGTAGACAGTAGCAAAGTTATTTCAAAATAACAGGCTATTATTTCAAAATTACTTTGCTGTGTAAACATACTCTCAGTGGGAGCAGAGCCACACCAGTGCCAAAAGCTTCTGAAAAATTCCACCAAGCAGATTTATTTTCTCTAAGCACTGAGTGTCATGGACATTACAATAATCCAAGCTTGCATAGATAGCACTTCATGGGGAGCAGTACTCTTGTAGAGGAGCAGTAGCTGGCAAGTCAGTTAAGGCTAAAGAAAAGTTTAGGCAGAAAATGATCGCTTACCTCTGTTGATCCAGTGAAAGCTATTTTGTCAATGTTCTGATGGGCAGAAATGGCAGCCCCAGCTGTGGGGCCATATCCTGGCACTATATTTACCACACCAGGAGGAAAGCCGGCCTGAAAATTAATTTAGAGATTATATTATAGAAATGGAACAATAACTTCTCAGATTTCCTCTCAGTCTCATCTCTTTAGTGGTATATCTCACTTCTTTGCCAAAGAAAACTGCTCTTATATGTAGAGTTTCCCTTCACGCAAAGAAGATAGTTTCTATAGTGTTTCCTTTGAGATGCTTGGATAGAACTTTATGAATCTTAATCAGCTGAACCTCTCAATGCCACTAGCAAGTTACCCACCACCCATACTGCAAACACTTGAAGTACATGCATGCCTTTTCTCCCATAAGTGATTGCACTGAACCCATAACGGCCTGAATGTGCATTAAATCCAAAAGCATGCTTAGTGTTTGTTAAGACTGAGGCACGTAGCACACAGAAGTTTGAAATCAAAGGCAAACAGACAGTTTGCCAGATTCAGAATGGTTATACTCAATCTACAGGGAATGCTGGTTTAAACTTCTAGGTATTATTTGATAAACCACATGGAAAAGAGAAGAGAGTGAGCGAGAGCACATAAGCAAGAGATCTGTGGGGTCATAAGCAGTGTGTTTGGGACTTCCTACGGCAAAAATCCATGCAGTCTATCACAATTCAGCAAAGGGCACATGAACACAGAACTTTAGATGTGTGCATCAGGGAAACTGACTTCAGTAGAACAACTGGGAAAAACTGAGGCCCATGTCAGTAAAGGCTGCAGAACTGGGCCACCAAGATGGAGGTAAGGAAAGTGGTGGTTCCCATGGGTGTGGCAGGACCACATTCATCCTTGGTACCAGTGGGCCTGCACCAGCAGTGAAGTTAACTCTTTGGTTTAAGAGGATTTGGGTTAGACATCTGACAAGTATTTTCCTGGCTAGATCTTGGGTTTTTTCAGTAGAGAACTGCATGGGCACATGACTACACCTGCATTATGTGCTATATAGGATTAGGTTATATACCTATTCTTGGTGTGGTGGCTAGACCTTAGTTCTGTCTTAGGTATCCAGGACACTTTTCATAAGTCAATCATAATCAAATACAGATAGTCCCCGACTCACAAACAGGTTACATTTCAAACACCTGGTCACAACTCGATTTGGTCGTAAGTCAGGAATACCCATATATTGTAATCCCTCGAGGTATGCAAGGGTTGTGTTCCACGCAACCCTTGTGTACCTTGAATTTCGCGTAAGCTGGGAAGGGCTAGGGCAGGAGGGGTGGTGGGAGGGTGCAGCTGAGCTGGGGCTTGGACCCAGCCACGGGGTTGGAGCTGGTACCTTGGGCACAGGTTGAAACCGGAGCCCCAAGTGCCCAACAGCATGAGCTGGGGCTGTGGGAGATGGGGGTGGAGGGGTTGAAGAGCATGAACCGGGGGGCAGGGTGAGTTAGTGGGGGTGGGTAGAGCCTCATGTGACTGCAGCAGCTGACAGCTGGAGCCCCATATGTCAGCTAGGGATGGGGGGGGGGGTCGAGCCGGACGGAGGGGGGATTGAGTGGGGGGGTGAACCAGGGCAGCGGTGGGTTGAGCTGGCACGGGGAATAGAGTCCCCACGCACACTGGCGGTGGTTGACAGCCAGAGCTCCAAGCATGGGTGGGGAAGTGAGCTGGGGCTGCGGGAGAGAGGGGTTGAGCAGGGCAGGAGGGGTTGAGTGGAGGGTGCACTGGGGCAGGGTGCTTGAGTGTAGTGGTGTTGGAGCCCCGCCGGGGGCTGGGAGCCAGAGCCCCAGACATGGGTCGAAGTCAGAGACCCAGGCATGATGGAGTGAGCTGGAGCTGGGGTGGGTGTTGAGCCAGGCAGGGGAAGGGGTTGAATGGGAGTACACCAGGGCAGGATGCTTGAGTTGGGGGGCAAGCTGGAGCCCCACTCATGCTCAGCCAGATGCATGGGGGGTGATCTGGGGCCACACAGGTCATTGGGGCACAGGGGTTGGAGGGGAGCCCCAGGTGTGCAGCTGGAGCCCCCAACTGGGGAAGGTGAGCTGGGGCACATGGGGGGCTGGTAAGCTGGAGATTGGATGTAAGTACAAGTAATCCTAAATTGATGTGTTGGTAAGTCAGGGACCGCCTGGAGGCGCAATGATATAGTGACATTTCTGCACATAAAGCAGCTGCAGGATCTGGGCCCATATTTGGAGGGCAAAATTCTGCCACCTGTATGCCTGCCAACTGCTATTGCACTTTGTGAGCAGCCCCACATTTTTATGTGAAACTATGCTAACATGAGTAAGGACAGCAGAATTTAGATCCAGACCGTCTCACTAAATGTACTAGAAGAGACAAATCAACATCACTGGTTATTTAGGCACAATCTCAGCAAGATACATAAACATACACCTATTTTTAAATATAGGTCGAATCTCTCTAATCCAGTACCCTCGGGGCCTGACCAGTGTCGGATGAAAGAATTTGCCAGACTATGGAGGTCAATATTATCTAGCAGAATTACCAATGCTTCCACAGTTTACTGGGCTCTTAGAAGACATCCGAGGTAAATTACAGCTAAATAACACAGAACACTGAGAGCCAGGACTGGTGGCTCCCAACAAAGCTTACAGGACTGCAGGAAGCTTGGCCACAACCATGATAAGTGGTTGTCCGGCTAACCAAAATTATGACTGATTACAAATGTTGCTGGATGGGAGAGTTCCAGATTACAGAGGTTCAACCTGTATGTGATTAGCCTGGTCCCATTGAAATTACTGGGACTGCTTGCATGCTTAACACTTTCCTAAGTGCCTTAGTGAATAAAGACTTTCATGCAGAGTAATCAAGAGATAAACATTTGAAAGAAAAAAAAAAAAAAAGGGAGGTTGTTTCTTAATATGGCAACACTGACTGTAGCACTATCCTTGAGAACAGACGATGGCCTTTTCAACTGGATTCTGTGCCTATGAGAAACAGTAATTAACATAAACTCCCTGAATATGTTGCTAAGATTTCTTACCTCCTTGATTAAGGAACCAATGTAGAGGGAAGTGAGTGGTGTCTGCTCAGCTGGTTTAATAACCAGTGTGTTCCCACAGCACAGTGCTGGTGCCATCTTCCAAATAAGCATGAGCAAAGGAAAGTTCCACTGAAAGAGTATAAAGTTGATAAATTAGCACAGGTAGCTCCATATTTACCTCTGTGCAGAATTCCTCTTTGCTTTCAGTGACATCTGTTGACTACAGAATAAAGTCAGTAGGAAGACCATGACAAAGGACTCACAGAAGTTTATGCACTTGGATGGGTTAAAGAGATGTGATCTAAGTAAGATAGCTGGTTGTTAGTGATTGGCACAATGTATTCTAAACTTTTTCCAGAGGCAACTACCGAAAAAGTTCTACAGAATTTGAGATTGTGATGCACACAAGGCCTTTATGAGCTATAGTTAGTACCAACAAATAATGGAAACAGAAAAAAAAAAAAAAAAAAAAAAAAAACAGAACCACACCCCAATATGTGCAAGTACTATAGTTTCTCTCATTGTACATACTTGCAGTCTTATATTGTGCATGCTCACAGCCTTTGGAGGCCATTAATAGTGAAATGGAAAAGTAAAGTACCTGGAGAAACTCATAAAAGGAGAGACTATTTTGTCACAGTGCCACTTTGGTGTCCCAAATAAAAGTTGGATTTGTATCTTATTTTGTATCTCAGACTTCCATCCCTGCTACACCCACAAGTCAAAGGACCATATCTGGCACCATGTCCCTGGATGGCTGTCCAGGAAATCATAACTGGTCTTCCAGTTTGCAGATATGACTATTTGCTGCAATATATTTCCCCTGTGTTCCCAGCACATTAAAGTTAGCCTCATGGTTGCACACTTAATCTCCGAATAATTCAATTCGGTTTGTTTTTCTGTGTTTAGTTTGTTACTTATTAAAGCACTTATTAGTTTTATAACCTTACATTAAGCACTTACTCTTATGCTAACTCTTCACTTACTCATAGATTTAAGCTTGGCTATTGTGTCCAATTCTGGGTGCAATATTTCGGAAAAGATGTAGACAAATTGGAGAAAGTCCAGAGACGAGCAACAAAAATGATTAAAAGTCTAGAAAAAACAACTTGCAAGGCAAGAGTGGAAAATTAATTGGATTTGTTTAGTCTGGAGAAGAGAAGACAGAGGGGACATAATAAACATTTTCAAGTATAAAAAAGGTTGTTGCAAAGAGGAGGGAGAAAAATTTTTCTCCTTTACCTCCAAGGATAGGACAAGAAGCAATGGGCTTAATTTGAAGCCAAGGCAGTTTTGATTGGACATTAGGGATAATTTCACAACTATCAGGTGGTTAAGCACTGGAATAAGTTGCCTAGGAAGGTCTGGAATCTCCATCATGAGAAATTTTTAAGAGCTGTTGAGACAAAAACCTGTCAAGGATGGTATAGGTCAGTGATAGGCAACCCAGGCTAGTGAGAGGGCTGCATGAGCATCCCTCCATCTCAGTGGGCTGCAAAATTGTCCTAATTGTCAAGACAGTCTCCCAGGAGAGGGAATGCTTTTCTAACTATGCTTGTGGACCTAGAATTTGCAGGGTGTGCTGATACAGCCATAGAAGTGCTTTGATCAGATACGAAGGGAGTGCATGGTTCTGAGAGTCAATGTTGTGTGTAATTAGCATGCACCACACCTTGTGTCCTAGCTTTCCATACAAGTCACTTTAAGAGTGGTAGGTTAAAAAGAGCTAGATAAATTCATGGAGGATAGGTCCATCAATGGCTAGTAACCAGGATGGGCAGGAATGGTGTCCCTAACCTCTGTTTGCCAGAAGCAGGGAATGGATCACTTGATTGTCTGTTCTGGTCTTTCCCTCTGAGACACCCATCATTGGCTTCTGATAGAAAACAAGATATTGGGCTAGAAGGACCATTGGCCTGACCAGTCTGGCCATTCTTATTTAAGTGAAGACAGTAGCCAAAGAAAGACTTTGGATAACCACCATGCAATAATACTTCCTGTACAGCGCTTTCTTAGTAGATCTCAACACACTTTACTTTACACACTTTACACTTCTCAAGCCAGTGTCTATGGTCATTGACTGATATGTCTCATTAATCAAATCATTTAAGATATGAATTGATACCAAACTAAACCTCAGTGTACAGGGATTCCGTCCATATATTTTAAGCTTCATAGTATTTTTTTTTACTAGATAAAAGGTTTTACAGAAGCAAATACAAACAGAAATGTCCTAGTTGTTTTGCCCCCATCTACCTCATTCACCCTCCCTAGTGTCAGTGGAAGGTTGAAGTGCTTCCCTGCATACAGCACTGTTAAAAAAGCAAAGCCTGGGGATGAAAGGACACGCCTAATTTAATCACTCCCATGGAGTGAAATTTTAAGAACAGAAGTAGTAAATTTCATTTTTAAAATGTTAGCTTTGTTAATAATCTAAGGAGTAGTTACTATCCCTGGTAGAAACAAGGGGTCCTGCAGCAACTTATAGGCTAACAAATTTATTAGGGTATAAACTCATGGGTACAACCCACTTCATCAGGTGGGTTTTACACACAAAAGTTTATGTTCCAATAAATCATTAGTCTAGATCTGTAAAAACAATTGGCTTGTCTATACTACCACCTTCCTTCCTGAGGAGTAAGGGGACTTGGAAGTTGCCCCGGCACTTCGAAGTACTGGTGGGTGCGCCATGGCTAGATGCGTGCTGGTACTTCAAAGTTTAAAACTTCGGAGTTGCCGTGGGGCGGTGGAATTTGCTTAATGAAGAGCTGCCTATGCACAGCAGCACTTCATTAGTAAACTCCCAACACCCTAATTTACCACCCTTTCTTTGAAGGAAGGTGGTAGTGTAGACACAGCCAATGAGGAGTCCTGTAGCACAATAGCTGTGTTGTCTCTCTCTCTCGGAGACTTAACCCTGGCAGGGTATTTTCAGTTTCTACATGATCCAAGATCATGCCTGATTAAACTCTACTGAAATCCAAGTAATTGCACACCAGAAATTAGGAGGTTTTTTAATTATTATTATGACAAGGTCCTTAAAGTGGAACAATAAGCCTCAGGGTGCCCAAGAGAGCATGCTAGCCTAGAGGATGGTTACATTTGCGGTTTAAGCTCAATATTTGTGTACAGATCCCATAGATTAAATGACAACACTATAGATACAATCTTGAGATATCTGGGGGGTTGGGGGCGGGGGGGGGGAAGCTAAAGAACTCAGTACTTGTAGACCTGAGGAATTCTGAGTGCTAGCCAGAGTTTAAAGCATTAGAAACAACCCATCAGGAAGAGAAAGTGCTAATCGATCAGCTGTAAGCCCAACAATGGGAACAAGGAAACAAAACTAACACCACAATTTAAAACTAAGACTGGCAATGCCTCAGAGAGGCCAGCTACAGTAACTGCCTGGATGATTAGCTTGCAACTCATCATCAGCGTCCACAACCAGGGGCTCAGCGCCTGTTGGTGTCTGAGAAAAGGAACAAACAGGTAGGAACCGCAGATGGGGATCATCGATTGGTCACTGGTGACTCTAGCGTAAGTGCCATACGGGAGACAGAAGGCTGGGTCATGTAACCAAGTGTCAAAGCAAAAGAGCAGCTGCTGCTGCGGCGGGGTAAGCAACATCAACAGGCTCCTAAGGTCATTCCCTCCAGTCCAGACTCCTCATCTAGGAGGTCAACAGCTGCAGCACAGTGGCAGGACTAGCAAGTCGTGCACAGATATTTTTGTAAACGTAAGGGCTAAAAACAGATGGTCTTATACTTACTGGAGTTATAGCCCCACAGACACCCATTGGTTCATGCCTGGTGAAGCAGACAACGTTTTCATCTGCAAAACAAAAACATGTAAAGGATCAACCATGTACTAAGGGGGTCAACTAGTAAAAATATGAAAGTACTATATAAACAGACGGCAGAATTAATATAAACCAGTTAAGTTACCTAATCTGAACAGACTGAAGTTGCACATTTTATCCTACACCCAGGTATAGCAATCTGATAGGAAATATCTATCACAGAGTAAGTAAAATCTTTTGCTACACACAGAGGACCAAATGAGGCTCTAATTCAGAGGGTATAAACCTTTGAAACCCTCATATCAATTCCAGCAGGTCGGTGCCTCCCTTTCACTTGCTCTTGCTGCTCTTATACATACAGTTGGTACAATTCTTCATTCAAGTGAAGAATAAAAAAAAAAAGAATGGCCAATGCTTTTATGATTATTAGATTCAGCTGGAGGAAGACAGGTTGATTGCACAGGAAAAAAAAATCTGAACAAAGTTGTGTGACAAATTTCAACAAGAACTGTTTAAATGAAACAAAAACTAAAAAAGGTTTTTCAATTGGACTTTAAAAAAATCGTGTTTTGAGTTCTTCTCAATGAGCTGTTTTGTTTCTGAGAAAAATGAGTATTTTGGTGTGGAAACTTCCTAACAAAGGATTTAATAAAAAACTATTTTTGCATTAAAATTTTTGTTTTCTGTGAAACTTTGGGGGGGGGGGGGGGCGGACAAGCTCTCAGTATTACATACTTTGAAAGTGATGTCCAACAAGAGCTAGTCTCTGCAGAGAGCAGACTGCAAAATTAAAACGAGCATTGGTAACAAAGATATTAGATTTGCCATAGACTTGGACTCTGCAGCCCTTAGAAACAGTGCTGACTGGCAGAGGTTGGGGGAGGGAGGAGGCATGGAACAGGGAACGGGAGCAAGTGCAATGCTTCAGAGCTACCAGAAGAAGCAGGTCCTTAACGTTTCCCTGTGCTGCTCTTTCCTTCATGCACCATCAGCTATCCCCATGGCAAAGGGAAGGAGCACGCTGGTGACTTGCCATTAGCGGCTCACTGACTTCATGCAAACAAACACCCTTGTCAACTTAACTAAACCACTTGTCATTTCCCAAGGCCACACCTGTGCTCACACATGAGCGGATAGATTCTTCCCTCAGTTACTCACACTAAAATTGACAGGCAGGAGTTTAATGAAGCACAGAATTGGACACAACCCCAGAGAGAGGTGTTTAAAAAGCTAACTTGCAAGAGTTTGATTTCCTAATATCTGTATAAGCTGAACTACCCCCAACATACTTTGATTTCCTGCAGATCTGACCTCTTTCTAATCAATCCAACAAAGAAGGTACTCTCAAAATACTCTTTGAACGTTGATTTCCAATGCACTCATCTTTCATTTCAGTGAAACTGGATGCACTCTAACCAGAGACAGATCCCATAAAAGTATACAGGGTAGTTCCAACCCTTCCAAAGGGATACATAAACTTCTGTCCAAATCTATGGCTTTTCCCTAAGGGATATGATGCAAAGTAATTTGGCAGGAGGGGAGAAGCCAGGGATGATTTTTGCAGGAAAGAAACTCCCTAAAATGGTTGTGTCTCAATTTTCTTGACATCGCAGACTGAACAAGCTTTTAAATATGAACACGGAATCGTTCAACTTACCCACTGGGATAGTTTTGCCTTGGATTTTATCAGCCCACCCAGCATAATACCTAAGTGTCTTGATGCAGCCTTCCAAGTCAATGAAGAAGGCATGAAGAAAAGGTTTCCCTGTGTCCATTGTTTCCAAGGTCTGAAAAACCAAATCACATGGAGGGTTAGATACTGCTTAATAGGTAGGAAAGGGTGGCTGTCATTTTTCCATGATTCTAGAGGAAAAAAAAAGTTCTCTGAAATCTACACGGCATAGATTCTGGAACCAGAGCTGTGGGGGTGAAGCAGTTTCCATTAAATATAGGGTCTCCAGTTTGGTAAAATAGCTCTTCATACTCCCTACTATAAGAGTCCCGCTATAAGGTTTCTCTTCTGTCCTGCACAATGGAGAGGGGTGGGCTCTTCCTCCTGCTAGAAGTCTAACTTTGGGGCACTTTTGGGCTGTGTCTACATAGTGAAGCAGGGGTGCGACTCCCCTGCTCATGCACACATATTCACACAAGCTCCCATCCAAGGGAGAGAATGGAGTGTATCAATAGCGTAGCAGCAGGAGGGGAATGACTGAGCTGTGCCAAGTACAAACCCTCCTGAAACTAAGAGGGGGTGGGGGTGTATTGACCACTCTACCCAGGCTGCCACCAAACACCACAACTGTTTCTACTCAAGCTAGCAACAGGACTATACATCAGGAGGGGAGGGGGGAAAAATAAAAATAAAATCACACCACTACCTCACAGTGTAGACCTAGCTCTGATCTCAATACAGCTAAACTAGATCCAGAGTAATGTCATAATTGCTCCACTAAGTAATTCCATTGCAATAGCAGCTTTAAGGGAGACAGCATGAGAGGACTGCAGGGTTGGGATGCACCCAGAACAAAGAAAACTAAAGTCCCACAGCAGAAGTTGCCTGTTTGTCCTCCTCTTGTAAGTCCCAGCTTGTGTCATGGAGACTGATTTGGAAACGCATTTTGGACATTCTGAAGTGCAGTGCTAAACAAGGATGGATTTGAGCCTGTGCTTAAAGCTAAGCACACGCTCAAGTATTGTGTTGAAGGATAATGGACTTGACTCAAGTACAGATACAAGCCTTCTGGAGTTCAGGGATGTTGAATACGTATGTTTTTAGTTTATGCCTGTGTCCAAGTCCCATAGAAAAAAAAAAATTGACAGAAGTCTCTTCACTGACTTTATCAGGTAACAGATCAGGTTCTTCTTCCCTCGGACTGACCAGATTTCATTCTCAAGATCAAGGCATTGTCACAAAAATGATATTTCTTGTTAACAAGTACGATGTGATGCTCTGTGGTGAACTTTCGTTTTGCAAGCAGCATGTTCATGGGGGAAAAAAAAAAAAAAAAAAGTGCCCAACAATGCATTTGAAATCCTGCATGAAAATGGTTTGAACTTATAGAAGGAGGGGAGTAGGCTGGCTGTTAGGAAAAACTACTTCACCAGGAGGGTGGTGAAGCAATGGAATGCATTGCCTAGAGAGGTGGTAGATTCTCCATCCCTACAGGTTTTCAAGTCCCAGCTTGACAAGGTCCTGGCTGGGATGACTTAGATGGGGTTGATCCTGCTTGAAGCAGGGGGCTGGACTAGGTGACCTCCCGGAGATCCCTTCCAGCCCTAGGATTCTATGAAAAGCAGAAGGAAGACATTCCATGGTTCCTCCCCTCCTTTTATTAAAGAGTAACTCGCAGGTATTTGGATGTCCATCTTCCTTTGCTCCTCTGTAATATACAGAGACAGTCAAAAGATTTTTGTGCATGTGCCTTTAAACTGTCTAATCAGGAAGACACTCAATACTATCATAAGAATGAAGACTTAACAAAAAATAGAAAAGGAAAAATTTAACAGTTTAAAGAGAACTGTTTGTATTAATGCCTATTTAATATCAATGACTATTTAGTGTTATGAGGAAATTCCTGTTAAAGCTCTTTCAGTTAAGTGTGAGAGCTAACAGACATCTTCTGAAATCACAATGAAATCCTCTGGCAAAGACAGAAGACCAGAAAGGACATTCCAGACACAGAGGGTTCAAAACAAGCAGAAAAAAGTTTGCCTATAGGGGGGTGGGGGAACGGGGGAGCAGGCACACAGCCAACTAAACAAAATCTTTTTTGGTTACTGGGCTTGAAACAATCCAAAGTCTGGGAACATCTGAACTAGAACTCTGTGGCTTAAGCCCAAGGTTAATTTGTGCTTTTTTGAAAACAAAAATCTGACAAGGGTCACATCTAAATGAGCTGGTGTCTCTCCTCCTGGTCCCAATTTGCTCACCTAACACAGCCGCCACAGAGTCTAGCATCAACCACTCCTGTATCTGGGAGAAGCTGGTCAGGATCAGGCCCACTCTGCATGGACCAACCTCACTGGGGGAGCCACATTAGGAAGAGGAAGGAGTTGCAATACACAGTGAAAGTGCCTTGGCTCTGTGGGCAGCCAGGGTGGAATAATTTTTTTGAAAAGCCAGAGGCACAGGTGGATGTGTGTGTGAGAGAAGACTTTGGACTATTCACAAATCTTTCTGCCACTTATTTCAGTTGCTGTAAGGAAGTTAGATCCTGTAGACATTTTGTTTGATGTGATGTACAGCAAATGACAGCCCTCTTGTTTTATTGTTGCCATTGTTATTTGTCCCTTCAATGTTCTGAAGGAGAAGAATGCCCAAGTCAGAGGTGGCACAGACCTCGTTAGCTTGTCCCTTGCCAACATTAGATTGTTCCCCACACTGTATCTTTGTTATTCTCTTCAGATGTTTCTTTCATTGAATTCTGCAGACAATTCTTCATTTCATGTAGTGATTATAGAACCATTTGGCCTTAGCCAGTTGTCTTTGTCTGCCAATTTTAAACAGGGTGGGGGTTATTAATTGGTTTTGTGCTAGGACAAACAGTTATTAATACAAGGCAACAGGTGAGAACAATGTTAACCACAAGAAGGGGGTATGATTTTTTACATCTACTATCTTCGAGTTAACACAATACTGATCTCTCAGATGTAGGACCTCAATTCTCAAAACAGCAATTTGAAGTCACGCTGCCCTTAAGACAGTTAAGCCAAGGATGAATGGGGCTACCACCTCCCATGAATTCACCATGCACACACAGGCCCTGATGGCCCCATCTTGGAGCCTTTGCTCACATGGGCCTCAATTTGGCCCAGCCTAGCCTAAACACGTCAGTTGCCCTACTGAAGTCAATGTCACATAAGAACACATGTAACTTTAGACAGGTGCTTAGCTGTACTGTCCCCAGATGCAGTCCCAAAGGCATGCTTGCCAGGTCCCATGGCTCCTGCACTCACTCACTCTTTAAAAATAATAATAGGTTTAAATTTCTAAGAAATGTTTGCTCAACCTGTGGTCCCCACTGAGAAAGTATAAGCTGCATTAAGTGCTGAGCATCCTTTGTTCCCCCTTTATCCTCCCATCCCAAAAGCTGAAAGAGGCCAGCTAGACAATGTCAACTGTATTTGACCAAGTGAACAGGCTCCTGGGGTGGAGTGCTGGGGGAGGGAAAGAGGCTGGTGGAGGACAAACAAACCATTCCTACAGCTTAAAAAAGAAAAGAGAGAGTTAAGGGAGTGAGGCTTTGCAGCTCTTGTTCTCTGACACTCAAATCCATTGACTTGGAAAGCTTTCCTAGTCCCCCATTGCATGGGACAGGGAGATCAAACGGTGGGAGGGGAGGCAGCAGTCAGCATCGGAGGCTTTACCCTCTCTTGGTGGGTGGGCATGGGGGCCGCTATTCAAGGCCAAAGGGAGGGGGTCACCTCCAATGTAAAGGTTTAGGGTGGCCTCCTCTAAAGCATTGAAATAAAAAACAAGGGATCTGGAACTTTTTTGCTTTAAATGAGGCAGAGACAGCCTTAAAAAAAAAAAAAAGAAAAAGAAAAATCACTGATAGAGCGTGATGGTCAAGTCCCTCTTGTTGCTAACCCAAGCCGGCAGCTCAGGAAATGGACGCCTCCCTGCAGATGGGATTCCCCTGTAAAACAAGCTAAACACAAGCAACAACCAGCCCCAGCTCTCCAGTGTAACCAAAAGGGACAGAACTAAGCAGTCCCTCTGGGGTATCATCACTCCGCCACCACATTTCACTTACTGCCAGAATGACTCGGTCCCGCTCGATGAGGTCGCCGAGTTTGTGCAGGAGCCTTCCTCGGCTTAAAGCATCCATTTGTCTCCATAGAGATCCCCGCTGGAATGCTGCTTTCGCTGCCTCCACTGCTTTATCTACGTCAGGCTAAAGCAACCGAACACACACACAAAATATTCAGGTCAGAGAGAGAGAGAGAGGGACACACACACACACACACACTGCAGTGTGCTATGAAGGGCTATCAAGCAGGGTACTTGCTATGCTGTGTCCTGCAGAGCCTGCCTATTATAAACTGTCATCACCTCCTAAGCAATTCTCCTGTTTTACTGCTGAACACTGATCACAATTTGCAAGGTGCTAAGTGGCTTCAGGCTCCAGTAGGATTTGATCTTTCAGGATAGTAACATATTCAAACTTTGCAGAGTCAATAAGATCCTTTCAGACTCCACTGACAGGATAAACAAGCCCCATACTTTATCTACATACTTTGCTGGCAACACTGAAGAGTATCACTGACAAGTCCAGAGCCCCTAGTGGAGAATTGGCAGGGCTTTCATCGACTTCAGTGGGAGGAGGGGATTGGCCCTGGTGCCTTTACAAGCCAGATCCGGATGGATCAATATTTTTTTTTTTTTTTTTTTTTTTTTTTTTTTTTTTTTAAAACAAATACACGAAGAATAACTACTCAAAGCATGTTTTTGCCAAGGAAATGATTACAGACTCCACCAGGGTCCCAGTTTTCCTTGGGGAGCCCATAATCAAATGTGTTAAAGCCATTTTAATTCACACAACCCAGATGCACTTAGATACTAACCAGCATTTATGGAAGAACTACATGTCCAGCTTTATACAGAGCTGTTAGTGTTTTTTGCTCGCTACAAGAGCCCTAACCCTCAGATTATGTAAATCAGCATAACTCTACTGAAGTCAATTTCCAGCAGGAATAGGGGCCCAAGACCCCCCCAGTTACAAATAGGCTGGATGACTCAGGTGTCTCTGTAATCATGAGAGGCAACGGCAAGACCAAAAATGAAGAACTCCTATCTAAATAGCAAACAATATGTTATTTTGTAACCTTGGATAACTCTCCTTTAACATGTGCAGTGCACTGTGGGATATGATACTGTATCTGTATTTTGATTGTGTTGCTAATAAACTCTTGATTTGGAAAAGGAAAAAGAAGCTTGCAGCATTCCTACTGTGAAGGGCAATGCCCATTTTAAGAAAATTGAAATTAAACATGAATTAGAAAGTTGTCATAATTAAAGCAGTCAGGACGACAGTGGTACAAACACACATGTAAAGTGCAAGGAAATAGAATGTGTAAAATGTTTGACCATCCTGCACTAAACGTGTACTGCATTACAAATCACATGCATGCTCTTCCTAAAAAAACAGGGGTTACAAAAAGTGCGGTTTGACGTTATTTATTAAGGAGCGTCTTGTATTCACTTGCATTCTGGCTCTTGAATTGTTGAGTTTTACTGGCCCAATCCCCCACTTCTAAGAAGCTCCCTGGTTTCACATTGAAATTAGGATTTACAAACCACGTCCCAAAGAAATATTTTAATGGTAAATCAGGCACGAACTAAACATAATGAAGGTCTCAGGCTTAAACGTGTTCCCTCTCAAAAGGGATATAGAAAACTATTCACACAGGTGATGTGCCAGGCAGCACTATATTCATGCTGACCAGGCCTGCAGGAAATCAAGTCACAGAGACTGGCGCTAGACCCATAAGTGTGTAAATGTAAGAGTGAGCATGCATGGCAAGGAGCTTTTCTACCGGCCTTGCACACTTGTGAAATAGGCAGGCTTGTGATTACAGGGCACACACACACCTTGGGCTTGGTCCAACTCCTACTGACGTCAATGGGAATGTTTCCATTGCCTTCAATGGGAGTTGAGTCAAGCTCCAAGTGTGTGTAAGAACAGTGAGATCTAGAGCTTGCTGGGGTAGCAAACACTGCTGATTTGTTCACTCTTCCCACTGCTCTTAGTCACGCTGTCTGAGGTGAGGCTTCATAAGCTACCTCGGGGTAGTACTTGAAGCCACAATCTGGAACCCAATGTTTATTTCCCTCATCCAGCAGAAAGGCACCAATGCACAAAAAAGGAGAAAGACAGGGGCTTCAGCACAGAACTCTGGCTATTTACACACTGTACTCAAGACATGAAAATGGATATGAGCACTATCACTGAACATTCGAACTGTTACTAAACCAGGTGTTCCTTTTAAAAAAAGCTGATAGCCAGCAGGATTCAAAAGGGGTACCTCCCTGCAAAGGGTGTTTGAGACTCAGGAGCAGAGTATTTATAAGGCTCCTTCCTGCTCCAGCTAGAGTAGGAAGAGGGAACAGAGACAGTACTTGGCAAATCCTGTGCAAAGAGCGTCCCACAAGCCAAAACAGATAATGGTGCAATGGCTAATAATACCTTGAGTGGGAACATCATGTATCCCTCCCTGCTCTTGGGCAGCACATGCAGATGACTGGAACATACATGCTAGCCAGCTGGGAAGGTAGGTGTGTGCCCTGCAGATGAGGGAGCAGTCTCGTGGGCTCTTGAGAGCTACGTAAAGATCCGGTTTGTTTCCTTGCATTGGACCTCTTTGCCTTTGTCCTCCTTCCTGCACTAACTATCCTATGCCTGAGCATCACAAAAGAAGTGACTTAAGCCCTCACCAAAACTGCAGTTTTCCCACTGACATTTCATTATGAACAACCCATCCATTTCCAGAAGCCCCACTAGGAGCAGTCTTACAGAGCAGAGCAGAGCAGAGCACAGCGCTACTATGGCCCACTACTGATCTCCTAAACTAGACATGTGGTCAACTCTGTGGCTAGCAATGCTCATCCCAGTTCATTGCACCACTCCCTGGTAAGTGGTTTGGTGTTTTGTAGGAGTCATTATTTGTGCAAGCAGGAGGTATTCCCCAAAATACCTCAATGGAGATGCCACATAACATGCCCACAATAAACCCTGTTACCCCTCACATTAAGGATCTTGGTTCAAGCCAGCAAAAACAAGAGAATTCTTAAGTAAGGCTGAAATTCCCTTCTTAATCCACCCTATGACTAGGCATGAAAGGGGGCAGAACACCATGTTACCGCATGCAGACGTGTGGGATGCAAGGAGAGAGTCATAGCCATCACAGTACAAAAGGAGAATGTGTGGCACAAAAAAAGGAGGGATATACATGATCTAACACTTCAGCAATCACCACAGGATTTATTTAGCATTTCACACACAAACCCACCTCAAGAGTACTGGGGCTGCAGAGTCAAATAAGGTTAAGAAATGTTAGAAGCAAAAATTGCCTGAAACCTTAGTTCGGCTCCCTGGTGTGTAGGCATCTGTAGTACACTCTCCAATTATATGCTCAGATTGTTTTTTCCACAGGACCCTTATGGCTTTTGCTCCAGTCTAACCCCTCCTCAAAATACTCAGACTTGCAGGTCCAGCTCCCCACTGCTGCACTTGAGGTACATCTACACTTAGCAGGAGATTGACCTGGTCACGGTCGATCTTCTGCGGTTCGATTTTGTGTGTCCCTACTAAGCACACAAAAATCTGACGATAGGGGTCGGCAGTCAACCCCTGTGCTCCTCATTATTGCGAGGAGTAAGAGATGTCAATGGGAGAGTTTCTCGCATCAAGCTCCCTCAATGAGGGCTGCCAGATAAGTCAATTGCAGATACAGTAGTGCCTTGATTTACATGAGGGTTCCGTTCCCACACCCCCTGTGTAACTTGGGGGGGGGGGGTGGACCTTTTTTCCCCCCCAGTGGAATGCAGGTTCTGCAGCTGGGGAAGCAGCTAGAGCACCTGGAGCTCAAGTCCTGGGCACGAGGGCAGTTGGCTGGGGGTTAAGCCTGGCGGTGGTTGGAGCTGTGGGAGGTGGAGGGGAGGGGGCTAAGCCTGGAGTGGATTAGGGCTACAGTAGAGCTGGAGCTGCACGTTGGGGAGGCAGTTGAATTGGGGGGGGGGGGGCGGGGGGGGTGCACTGAGCTAGAGCCGCATGCAGGGTAGTGAACCAAGCCATGAGGGAGTTAAGCCAGAGCTGCGCATGTGGGTCTTGAACCAGGGCCATGCATGTGGGGTGGTGAGCTGCAGCCACGTGCAGGGGGTTTGAACTGGGGCCGGTGGGGTGTTGACGTGGAGCCATGCGTGGAGCCGGGGGTTGAACTGGGCTGCACGGGACAGGGGATGAGTGGGATTTTGAGTTGTACTTAACTCATGTTAACACAACTCAAAAATTGCACATTGAGCATTTACTGTACTTCAATTCCAGCTACACAATTGCTGTGGCTGGAATTGCACATCTAGGATAGACTTTATGGTCTAGTGCAGACCTGCCCTCAAAAGTCAGGCCCCTTCCTCCTCCCCACTGCCAGGGCACCAGCAGATGGAGCATCGAGTCCTTAAGGAAGGCTGTCTCTGGACTACGAGTTCCTGAGCCCAGTGTCACAGCAGCCCAGAGGAGCAATGGCAAGGAAAGTCCTGGTCAGCACCAGGCTGTGTGAGAATAGCACATGTGCTTGCTGTATAGTATGTGACTTAGGGGTGAGAGGGAACAGAGCGTGCCCTGTGCAGGCAGAATCCCCGAGGCATTCATCTGCCAAACTCTGATAAGTTTCTATTGAGTATGTGTGAACAGACTGATCAGCCTTTGAACATTTCAGTCGAATTTGTGCATCACCATAGGAACTGCAGAAGGCACGTGGCTGAGGCCGCTGCAAAGTGTCAAGTGTTCAAAGCAGAGAGACACTAAAGCTTTGCAATGAAGCAGCTTTAAGAACGTTCTGAACGCTGTGTTCTCCCCTCTCCTCCAAGGGAAGTGATTCATCCATTTATGAAATGTCCCAAAAATATTCAGACTGAGGCAGACATTCATCATGGAAAGTTTAGACTCAAACAGTTAACATTGGAGAAAGATACGAGCTGCTGACGACAGTGGATGCAGGGGTTACACGGGGAAATGTTGGGCCCCCTTAGCTACAGGAAGCACCACCAGTTCTGCCTGTAGTAAGCAGCCCTGTTCTTTCCAGTCCTAAGCCATCCCTCAAATGCAAGGGTGGTATGAATGGCAGACAACCTTAAAACCAATGTTCCCGCTAATCTTTTCCATCCACATGCGGAATAATTTTATATGCACCAAGGCATGTGCACATGTGCACTACCTGAAGAAATATAAACCCAGCTGTGAGTGCTCCGATAATCATCTGAGCAGCATTTGAATCTCTCCTGAGCAGCTGCACACAGCTTAAAAACCGAAGGCTGACTCCTCTGGGACAGCTGTGACGCATAAAGACAGCACATAGCACTGCAGGTTTTCAGCTCCAGGGTGGAACTCCGCCAGGTACAGAAAGACAAAACAAAACCTAGCCACCATCCTGTGCACAGGAGCGAATTTCTCAGGGAAACGCTGAAAATATTTTCTGCGATTGCACTGGGGACAAACTGGGGCAGGTTGAGTATTTTACAGGGAGCTGGACTGCCAAGTCAGGGTGCAGAGTTACAGGGCTGGTCAAGATGACAAACAGTCCTGCATGCGGCACAGTGACACAGCTGCCCTTAACCTTAGTCAAATTAATTATTCCCTTGCTTGGCATCAGCCCAACAGACTAACTCTCAGCCCTTATTTGTAGGCCAATGAAAACACCAACAGAGCATCACTGCCAGCTCCTCCTGCCCACTCAAGATTTCCCTCTAGTCCCGTCCCGACTACAAGTCCCTGCAAACAATTTCATTTTCATTTTGTAACTGAAGAAAAACCAAGATCTTTGCTCCCAGGCTAACATCAAGTTGGCCACATTACAACCCCCACGCCATCACTAAACTATTATCTGCCAAATTCTCATCTCATGGGCATAGCCTCAGCAAATAGGCATCTCACAGGGGACTTCCACCAAGGCCAAGAAAGATGAACTCCAGCTCCCATAAGCTAGAGTCAGGGTGAGCAGCAGCCACACAGCCACTTTTGTAGCAGTAACACCAGCCCCTTCAAGGGTTTGCACCAGTGCACTTGGGTTGCCCCTCATGCCACCCTCCTGGGAGGGCTACAGCTCACATCTCCACAGCAGTCTGCGTTAATGAACCCAAGCCAGTCTGCATGAAACGCAGAGATCCAGGAAGTGGGGAATTAAACTGTGGCTGCTTTCATCTCAAGGACTTCTGTGTGCACAAGACTCTTTGGCTGCAGGATTTACAACCCTCGGGGATGGATGGTTGCAACAGACCCAAAGTCGTAAAAATAAAACTCAGGTGAATATACAAGTTTGGTCTCTTTTGGGCACCAAACAAATTTTTAGATGAACCCAGCCCTAGCCTTGCCCGCTACCTCCTTCCCCACACAAAGCAGTGGTGGATGCCGGTAGGATTTAGGGTTGTAAGGAGAGACTCTGGGTACATCTAAACTGAAATAAAAACGATAATCCATGGTACAAAGTTTCAGAGCCTGGGGCAATGAACTCTGACTGTGGGACTGAACATCATACTGTAAAACTTTAGGCTCTGAGGCCCCCTAACAGTGGGAAGATCTCGGAGCCCAGATTTCAGCCTGGGTCCAAAGATCTACGCTACTATTATCAGCCGCACAACCCAAAGCTGTTGACCCAGGCCTGCCCTGGCCATGCCACAGGTCTTTCTAGTGCAATGTACATGTACCCTCTGTGGCCAGAATATAGTGCATTTGCTCCAGCTGGACAGAGATTAGCCTGCACATCTGATACCCATGGAAACTTTCAGAACTTCGACAGCTTGATCCCTACAGGCTGGCGTTTCTCTCAAGAGAGCCCCAAGAAGGAAGGTTTCCCATGACAGTCCCAGAAGCTAAAAGTTAAAATCTCTCCCTGGCATCCGGAAGAGAACTGAGTAATGAGAGCTCTCTCTGTAAGGGAGACAGTAAGTGGCTTTTTTGTTTTGCTGGACAGTTTTCTTAAAGTGGCATGACAAACAGCCTGAAATACCTACGGAACAGCTTTGTAATTACTTGAGAGGCACTCAGCTCACGTAACTGCAGCAGAGCCATGATTTCTGCCTAGTGAAACAAAGTTCCCTCAGGGTTAGGCTCACCCCTCAGTTTACACAGTAATTATAATTCGATCCAATAATTAAGCCATAAAATTATCTACCGTTTTATGGTTCCCACCACTGCTGCTCTGTCCATGGATGCTTTGCGTCTTCTGGACAGAGCAGCCGGGAAAGCTGCTTCTTATTCCAAGAGGTTCTTCTCCCTGCATTAAGCAAGTTACAGGCTTGTACTACTACCCAGCCTTGCCCTCTTCCCTTGGGCAGATTCATAGGCTCCACCCCACCACTATAGACAAGTAGGGTGGCCACCCGTCCAGATTCATTCCTTTTTTTGGAGGAAGCTGTCAGGGCAGTTTGGAAGGGTGCTCAGTACACTGTACCAGCTGTCCTGTTTTATGGGCCCCGAGACATCCTGGTCTTTGTACTGCAGAAGAGGCAACTCTGCAAATAGCATTATAGGCCATGGGAATGAGTAGGGCCATTCTTCCCACAAAGAAGCTCTGCCCCTAGTTTCACTGCCCTTGACCTGTGGGATGTAACTTTACCACAGAGGGGATGATACTCACTACGCTTAAAGTGTTCCCCGCCCCACTACTGCTAAGGAGGGCAACTCCACAACAGGAGGGTGAGGCCCCCACCCCCACTAACAATGCTGATAGGAGAGCACCAACCCAACCTTTTAGTCAGCAGATGGAAGAGGCAAGTTCTTGGACCTGACCTTCCCCCTACGGCACTTCCACAGGAACTATGTTTGTGATGTGGTATGGATGAGAGCGCCCAGCTAGTACCACTGATCTAATCCAAGCTTTGTGTGCAGAAGCCATGGACTATGAGTACTTGGCAGCATGGATGAAAACATCAAATAAAGATTTTTCTTTTAAATTTACATTGGATTAAAAAAACTAAGAAAAAGTTTCTCATTTAAAAATAACAATTAAATCTCATCACAAACATGCTACATCTACACTTATAGTCTCAAACAAATTCATGGCTCTAGTCTCTTCAGTCTATCTACTAGCTCTTGATTCTTGAAAGTTCTGGGCTTTCAGGTTCTGTTTCTCAGCAGACCAAAAAAAAAAAAAAATCACATGCAGAGAAAGACACAAGTTGGGTATGACTGTTTTTGTGTTGTGCTTAAGGGGTTGTGGATCTTGGCCAAGCATAGTAGAGAAGTTAGTTAAGACCAGTGTTTTCTTTTGTTCAGGAAAAAAAAAAAAAAAAAAAAAGGAGCCACTATTCAACACCAGCTAGTACCAGCACAAACACACACTGGTTAGGACATCTTAAAGATAGAAAGATAATATATAGGAACGGGTGGAGGAAGCACAAAAAGGAACAATGGAATTGACTTAAAAAAGCAAAGGGGGAAGGATATTCAACACACACACACACACACACACACACACACACACACACACACACACACACACACCCCGTCCTGGTTTTCCGACCCCCACGTTTGGCATAGAAAAACTATCATGGCTTCTCAGCATAAAAGACTGGATGTTGCTAAAATGGGTCTGCAAGGCCAACCAAGCTCTAAAGGCTGCGTGCAGCTCTAAGGGCTTCTTTGCGACTCTCAACACTATAATTGCAAAGTAATAAACTAAAACAAAAAGCTTCACACAGGAGAGCCAGCCTGGTTTCCAGCTATGCATTTGTCAGCATTCAGGGAGGCCCAACATTGTGGCCCCACGGGATATGGTGGTTCATTAGGAAAAGCATTTCCAGCAGACCTAGAGAAGTTTTTATTCCCCGCTACATGGCACTGGTGAGGCCACATCTGGAGTACTGCATCCAGTTCTGGGCCACCCAGTATAGAAAGGATGTGGACACATTGAAGACGGTTCGGCAGAGGGCAACAAAAATGATTATGGGTCTGGAGCACATGACCTGTGAGAAGAGGCTGAGAGATTTGGCCTTATTTAGTTTGTAGAAGTGGGGCAATTTGACAGCAGCCTTCAACTTCTTGAAAGGGGGCTCTAAAGAGGATAGAGAGAGACTGTTCTCAATGGTGACAGATGGCAGAACAAGGAGCAATGGTCTGAAGTTACAGAGAGAGAGTTGTAGGTTGGATATTAGGAAAAACTACTTATCCAGGAGGATGGTGAAGCACTGGAAAGCTTTCCTGAGAGAGGTGGTGGAACCTCCATCCCGAGAGGTTTTTAAGTCTTGGCTTGACATAGTTATGGCTGGATGATTTAGTTGGGGATAACCCTGCTTTAGGCAGGGGGCTGGACTAGAATTCTATGCTTCCAGCCCTAGAATGTTATGATTCTATTTTCAACAAGTGAACTTTTAGAAACCGCAAAATAAACAAATAGCAGCCAACATTCTGAGATCATGTTGTTTATCTCACTCTAACCTCCTCCAGAGACAGACAGAGAGACAGACAGGATGTTTAGGAGAGAGTCAGGAAGACAGGGGTACAAAAAAAAAAAAAAAAAGACACACACCCCCCCCCCCCCCGTAAAGCATCAGGAAATAGAATACATAAAAAGTTTGTGAACGTCCTGCTGTAAACATGTATCGTATTACAAATTACTGGCTGCGCTGTTCTTAAGATAGGGGTTACCAAAAGTACGGTTTGACATTCTTTAATAATGACCGTCTCATATTCATGTGCATTGTGGCTCTTCAATTATTTGAGCTTTTACTAAATTGGAAAAAAATGGGTCTTCTTGCTATTTTGGTTGCTGACCCCTGTGCTTGGTGAGGGGTGTGTAGGGGAGTTCCTTAGCTAATTCTTATGGCTTGTTACATTCTTAACGTATAGCAGAGAGGTAGCTGTGTTAGTCTGTAGCTTCAAGAACAACAAGAAATCTTGTGGCACCTTATAGACTAACAGATATTTTGCTGATGAAGCAGGTCTTTGCCCATGAAAGCTTATGCTCCTAAATACCTGTTATTCTTAACCTAGTTAATTAATCACCCGAGTGTACAGTACACAAAGCTGCAGGAAGAGAAAAACTAAAAAATGGCACTCAGTGGCAATGCGAGTTTTATATAACACAAGCCCTTTATTTTGGATCATCATGGCCAAAGACAGCAGTGCCCACAGCCATCCTGGGCCCCAGGGCAAGGTGGGAGCAGGGCCAGCTCCCCACCCCACCGAAGGGGCAGAGCCAAGGATGAGGGGGTCAGTACTTAGAGCAGTCAGTTCTGCCCTTCCCATGCTCCCTCGAAGCCACTCATGGAGCTATGGCTACTTTGGCAGTGCTGGTGGCTGGATATCAGGGGCCCCTTTGAAATGTTGCGCTTGGGGATAACTGCCCCTTGTGCACCCTCTCCCGACATCAGCAGGCCAGGCCACAGACCTTAATGGAGATCCCATAAGTCTATTCCCTATTTTACTGCAGAATAACTCAGCTTGCCCAAGGGAACCCCATTCTGCATTTGACTTCTCCAAAAGCAGAAGTGCCTTTGAGTTCAGTCAGGCTTCCTCCAAATAGTATACTCTATGCACAGTCAGCCTTGTCTTTTTCGGTAACTTGATTTAGATTGATGATTTTTTGGCCATTCATATCAATGATTTTAATCACCTTGATTTAAAAAAAAAAAAAAAAAACACAAAAAAAAAAACCAATCCATCCTGGTCTGTTCTTAAAAAAAAAAAAAAAAAAAAAAAAAAAAAAGTTTCCCTAAGAGGATTTTTAAATAAATATAATCACATGCCTTCTTTGTCCCAACTCTGCAAACACGTCATTTTACATGCAAGTAAACCTGGGCAGGGAGTGGGGGCAACAAACAAACAAACCAAACTTGGATCCTGCTCTCATGTGTCAAGCTGAGTGCATGAACAGGCATTTGCAAACTCAGGGTCTGAAGCAACCAAGAAAGGGCTGTAATAGGGTAGTAGTTGTTTAAATCACTGACTTCTAAATCTTGTGAGCAACACTTGGTATTGCTCCTAGGATTCTGTTAACCCATTACAGTAAATCACCATCTGAAGCGACTCATACAATTCTAGCAGCGTGGGACATAACTGATGCCATTCTCTCTGGTTTGTTTGAGCAAGCATGCCAAAATGTTTAGCTCCTACAAGTTTTAAACCCACTGCTAGGCCAACCAAGATTTGTAGAAAATAAAAATTGCGTACTCTGTATGCCTTCCTGATTTGTAACTCAGGAAACCTTACCTTATCGCCTTCTTCTACATCACAGATTTTCTCAGCTGTGGACGGGTTATAGGTGGGAAACTTCTTTCCACTCATGGATTCACGCCATTCATTGTTAATAAAGATCTAACAGGAATAAAAAAGAAAAAGTAGAACAGCAAACACATATGTATCATGGGAAGACACCGGTATCTGTCTGCATGGGCCTGATTCTGATAAGAGTGAAAGCCCCACTGAAGCCAATAGGACTCAAGAGAGTATTTTGCACCTTTCCAGGATTAGGTCCTAATGTTAACGACTGTTTCCATTTTTATTTGGCAACCAAACCAAGAGAAGTACACATACATAAAGATCCAGTGAAGTCAGTTTTGATTGACCAAAGAATGAAGGAACAGGTCCACACAGTGTAATTCATGTGATTTAGACTTGTGAAACAGCCAGTGGTTCTTTAAAATCCATCTCCTTAGGTACGGCAAGCGGACACAGATAGAAATCTACATATTCCAAGCACCATAGCGTCTAGTGCTGTAGAAGCACAAGCATTATCAATTTGGGTATAACACTGTTAATGCTGCTTACTTTGAGCCACTAACCAGTGGTTTTTCCATTAGTATTTCCCACCAGTAAATGGAGTAGTACAGACAAGTCTTTCAAAATACTGCCTTTCTATACAGAAGATGAAGAGTTCCACTATTTACCTAAAAAGATGCACTGTAAAACCTTAGAATGTAGAATTATTAAAATGTCAGTATTCAATATGAAATGTGCAGACACCAGTGTATCGCGCATTGAGTCAACCCGCATCTGCGCTAGTCTCACGCCACCTTACATGAGCAGACAATGTTCTTATTTACAAAGAATCCTTAACATAATGAGATTAAACAATCTTTAGATTAAGAGCCCTGGTTAATCTTTGCAAGATAGTAAATTATTTTATTTGAACAAAAGAAGTTTACCTTTCCAATGCACTGTTACAGTCTATTGGCACAACAGCTCACGCTGGAAATCTGTACCAAAATGGGATTAACAAAAAAAAACAAAACAGAAAGCAAACCTAAAAATCCAGCCAATCCTGCACTCCTTGCACACTCAGAACTCCCCCTCAATTGTATCACAGTTTCTTTTCTTGACCATTTCAAAGCGTAATTACTCCTTAACAATAGTACTGAAATTAACATTATTCTCTGAATATGCCTGCAAAGTGCGTGCGTGAACATATCTGCAAGTTGATTTTTAGACCCACCGATCCTGGATGATTTTCACCTTGCGGAAGGGGGAAGATGCACAAATGTGTCACGATTACAAAACTAAGTTTTGTAGACACTGAAATGACATTTGCAAGAGAACTCCCCATACGGGAAATTAAGTAGCCTGAAGCTCATAAATTACAATCCAATACTCTGGAAGCAAATATGTAAAAATGGTATAAGTGAGAACAGGTTTATAGAAGTAAATTTAGATCTAACACAAGGGATATCCTACTGCAAACTTGAGAGAGTTAGAGGGAGGGAAATCTCTGGAAACTACAATAGATGTTTATGGTTACTAATAACTGGGGCACCATTTTGATGCATCGATGAGATAGCTTTTATTATGGAAGAGCTGGAAGGAAGTTACCCCAGCGAATGGCAGACTCAGGATGATAGACACAATTGCCAAGCTTCTTTTCAGGTTCATACAACGCAGAGTTGGTCTGCCATAAGAAATCACTCTGAGCATATTACATGGATCATCACTGTACTATCATCTTCATCCTTAGGGACATTATACTTGGCAAGATCATTCGTGAGTGCTCATTGCTTCCTGAAAGCATCATGCTGATCAATACGAGACTTGGTCTCGGAACAGTTTTCCCAAATCATTAACTAGAAGAATTGACAATAAGATTTTTCTCTTTACAGAGGGATGGGGGCTATGGGGGGAGACAGATGCAAACATCTGGGACAAGTCAATAGAGTTTGCAGAATATACCCATCAAGGTTTATCTATCATCATTCTAAGCTAAATATTATACATGATTTTTCCATATCAGATGAGCTCTTTTTGTTTCAATGCTCAGAACACATCATGTTCTTACAACCTTTCCACTTTTGAGACAGTCTATTTAACTGTTTAGCCCTCTTTAGAAGTCTTATTCTCCCCAGCCATATCATGCGCAACCACCAGTGAAGTTAATAAAAGTCTGTCCAAAGTAACTATGGCATTCTGAAATCAGCAGCAGATGGTACAAGTTCCAGGTTAGCAGAAAGCTCTTCTTCAAAAAAGCCTCAAAGGGAAGATGTGGGTTTAAGAAGTGTAATCTGTAGACAAATTATCAATTATCAGTCATGTTTGGGTCCTTCACTGTGCACCTAGATCAATATTCAACTTGAGAAATTAATGGAGTTCAGCTTTATTTGTCCTCTTGCAGTTGGGAGGCAAATTATAAACTATATATCTTTTATAGATTGTAGAAAGATGGAATCATTTTATATTAAATTCTAACATTCTAAACCTCACTAGCCTGGTCAGCCCAGCTGCATAGTTGAAATTAGAAAGCAAAGGTCATGTCAACAGTGAAGCATAAATGTGAAGAGTCCCTTAACTACAGAGAAGAGTGGTGTTAGGACACCAGTGAATGAAACACAGGGGCTAAACTACCAGAAGGTGACAACTCATAAGAGAGGCTAATTTCTGCAATGACTGAACTCTTTACCATAGAAATCAGCAATGAGCAGATATCAAGAATGAAGTGGGAAAAAAATCAAGAACGGTAACAAGGGCTTTGGAAGTTTTACATGTCAATGGTTTGGGATAACCTTGGTGTTTTAAAAGGAAAATTCTACTGATAAACATAAGAACCAATTGGACTTTTGGCTTTGTGTTTTTACATTGAAACCCAGACTTCTGCAAGGATTAGGAGTTTCCCCCCCCGCCCCAGGGTAAACAAAAAAAAAAACAAAAAAAAAAAAAACCAGACAGACATTCTCAGAAGGGTAAGAAGCCATTCGGTGTTCAATCCTAAAAGTTGATGGAGCACCCTTCACTGCTAGTGCCTCTGGACAGGCTGAGGGCACTCTGAACCTGCAGCATTGATTCCTAATTCCCTTTTTGACACAATAAATAGAGGGTCTGATCCCATAATCAATTATGCCAATACAAACCCCCGGTAATTATAAAGGGAGGAGGACTGAATCCACAGGGGCTAAAAGTGTTTTAAATGCAGCCTTCTCACTGTTTCATTCCATTCAGATCTGACTTCAGCAGGAATGCTGTGCTCTATATCTCAGAGAATTGGCTCTTGTTTGCCGAACATATTAATTTGGGAACATGGCATCCTCTTGTTAGCGACCCAGGGTGACACACTATGTTCATTCTCAGTACAGAACCATCTTCCTCATCAAGAGTGAAATTCCAGAGAACACAGAGACCAAGCAGTACAAGTTCAGGAATATGCACTTGCAATTTTATTTGGTGCTGAAGAGAAAAAGGGAAACTTCGGCTTGCAGCAGAAATTGCTAAATCATCATGGTTCAGAAACTTTGAGAGGGGAAACACCCCAAATATCAATTTCATTTGATTTCCTGCAGTTATGGCTGTGTTGGCAGGGTAAGTCCGGTTACATTATATGCATTGTGTATAATACTCATAGGACTGACACCTTTCTCCACTTTCTAAAGATACCACAATGGACTTCCAGTCTATTAAAAAGAAAGAGCACAGAGCCAAGCTGGGGAACATCAGGGTAAAATGAGTAACTAAACAAAACGCTGCATGACCAGTGTGGATTTAACTGAATCACCGCAGACGGTGAAAAAGCCTGCTGTTAACTAGAAGCACTCGACTGGAGAGATGTCTCCTGCAAGAACAGGAAGAACACCACCACCATTCTGCTGGAGCAGGACAAGGCAGGGAAAGTTTAAGCAAACTCCAGTTTGGAGGAGGAAGCGACCTGGTTTTCCAGTTACCTTGAAACAGTGTGGTTGAAATAATGCAATAAAGGGGCACCCACCCCACCGCACAGGCACCAGTTTCCTGCCTGAAAAGGTTCCTGAATCACCCACAGCTCCCCCGGGGGTGCACACGGATTTAGGACGTGCAGGATCAGGGCCCCGCTCAGCCTGCACTGGAGCTGTATTATTTTACAGCCCACTCGCACTTACTCGGACGCCCAAAGAGAACAGCCCCGGCGCACGTGACACACTGAGCCTTTTATTCCCCAGCCCAGGAGCTTTCCCGGGGAAGAGCCTCTGCCCGACAGCCACAGTTACTTGGCGAGACTTTCACATTCGCCCCCCGCGCCCCCATCACTGCCGGTCACTGTCAAATCCGCCCGCCCGGCTAGGGCAGGGACGGGCTCCAAACAGGGAGCGACTCCCCTGCCCCCCGGGGGCCACCCCGGCCGGCCGGGCAGCGCCTTTGCGCTCCGCGGCTCACCTTGGTGTGCTGGATCGCCAGGTTCCTCAGCGGTCGGGGCAGCTTCTTGTCCGGCTGCCCGTTCTCCACCGCCCCGTTCAGCGCGGCCATGGCGGGGCTGGGGCTGGGGCTGGGGCTTCCCGCGGCAGCCCTGCTCTGCGGTGACAGCCGGCCGGGCGGCGCGGCCTTAAGGCCTCCCGGCGGCTTCGCGCACCGCCCCCGCCACGCCCCCCGGCGGGGCGCAGCGCAGCGCAGCGCAGCGCAGGTACCGCGCGCCCGCCCGCCAGGTGGCGGCTGCAGCCGGCCCGAGCTGTGGCCCGTCGAGCGGGTCTCGCCCACGGAGGGTGGATAGCGAAATAACCCCCGGCATCGGGCCCCGATCCGGCCTGGGACATGCGGTAGGCGCAGCCCGTTGGCTAGGCCCGGAGTGGGGACCCCTCACCCCGCCCAGGGACATCAGTCGGGGGCGGGGGGGGCAGAAAAAGGGAGAAGCAGAAAACGTGGTAGGTTTTGTGCCCCCCCCCCCCACCGGCTGGGTCCGAAAATGAGGGGCGGGGGTGTGCGGGAGGCAGGAGTGGGGTGGGGGGGTTGCGGGTCTGGGCAGGAGGATGTGTGCGGGGGGGGGGGAATGGAGGGGCACTTACCTGCACAAGCCCCACCCCCACACACACACACGCTCTGTGTGGCAATTTCAGCCCGTGGGCAAAATGCTCCAGGTGGGCACTTCCATGCACAGCTGGGGAGGAGGGAGCGGCAGCATGCAGAGCTGCTTCCCCCCTGCCCAGGCAGCGCCCATGGGCCGGGTCCAGCCCAAGCTTGTGGATCTGGTCCAGGAGGCGGTGATTGTGTTCCAGCACATGGGGAGGATGCGAGCCTGAAGCATGGGCTCCTGATGTGGGGTAGAGGAGTCCCAAGCCTTGTGGGCCAGACTAGGCAACTCAGGACCAGATCCAGCCTGTGGGTAATATGTTCCCCACCCTGGGCTCAGCCCTGAGCTCACCTGTTGACTCACTCCAGCCAGTGACCCACACTAAGTACACCCATGAGAAGTTTAGCCCCCTCTCTAACACAGAGCTGGGCTGGCCTCCACATTGGTTGGGAGCGGCAGGGTAGGGCCACCCTCATCTGTACACACCTGGAGAGGAAGTGACCTCACATAGGAAAACACCCACCGCTGTATTTCAAAGTGGCACTTACAGGGTTTATCTAGGTATGGTGCTTGGTCCTGCCGAGAGTGCAGGAGACTGGACTTGACCTCTCGAGGTCCCTTCCAGTTCGAGTGTTCTGTTCTAGTAATGCGGGTGGACAGCAAGGGCAGTGGTATGTTGGGCTTTTTAGCTTTACATCAAACATTAGGGAGTTCCAGAGATTTGGCCATGTTGAAAACAGTTTCACTCCTCTCAACTCAAGTGCACAAGATCTGAGCTCTTCACAAACGTATTCCATCCTCAGCATATCCATCTCCTCCCAAAGACCTGAGATGCCATGAACTTTGAGCCCCATCTCTGAGGAGATGGCTGGAAGTGTATTCACTTGGGCTATTCTGGATTCAGGCAGAGCAGGCAGAGAGTTCTGGAGAACGGCCCTGGTGGCAGCTTTTATTTCAAAGCCTGAAGATCCAGTTTGGGTGCACGGCCCAAGGAGGATGTCTCACCGGTATGCATAAGTCAAGCCATTCCTGCCTTTAAGTCAAAACCAAAATCTCAAACATAACGGTGTGGGCCACACACCCTCTACTCTGCTACAATCAGCGCCCATGCACACCACTAACAAGTTCAGCAGGAAGTACTTTGTTTCCAGACAGATCCTGGTTGTCCCACGTTGGATCCTCACCCATGGACCCTCTAGAGTTTAGTGTATGAGCTGCTATAGCATGAGCTAAAAGCCATATGGCTCTTAGCAAAGGCTGCAGAGCAGACTCACTAATTTCTCTAAGTGGGCTCCGTGTCACTACGATGGGCAGAGCACTATGCCCAGGAGGTATGTGTTTCACACTATAAATCTCTCTTTTCCTATACAACTTTTACCTTCCCCCAAGGCACAGGGCAGGAGGTCTCACTTTTCTGGCCTTCCTCTGTGTCTTTTAGCTGTCCTTAGCTGAATCACATATAAAGGATCAGTTAAACTGATAACCCAATAACACATTATCTCCTCAATTTGGCACAGGCAGGGACAATTGCCAAGTGCACAGAGCAGGGAGTCAGCCCTAGGTAACTCACCATCACACCTCTCAAAAGCAGGCAGTAGCTCAGAGAACTGAATGATACATACAGTACTAATGTATAGCGCCACCTCGGGTAAGATGCCACAATCCCCACTAGCTTTAATTTTTAAGTATAGCCCCACATAGTGTTCCTGGGGGGATTCTGCATCAAAAAGTTAAAAATTCTGCAAATTTTACTTTTTAAAATAACAAAAATCACACTGGTCTCAAGTGTATCGATACTTATTTAAACAACAGTACAATGATGGAGAATGGGAGTGGGGAGCATCGGAGGAAATCCCCAAAGAAATAGTAATGACCCTTTATTGTAGCTGTTAGTCAAGAAATACATGTAGCCGTATGCTCAGCGTTACATCAGAGGCCACTGAAGAGCATTTGAGGTTTGGGGACTCAAACTCACTGAGTGAGCACAGGCAAGCTACTACACTCTGCTCTGTCTGAGGGCACAGAGCCTGCCCCACATCTGTCTCCACAGAAACACTCCCTAAAACCCTGCCTCTCCATGCCAAGAGTGCCACAAGCACAGTCTGTCTTTCTCACATGCATGATTGCCCAGCCCTTCCAGCAGCATTGTTACATCTCTACCAGCTGCTCTGAGTGCCCAGACCAAACTACCTGCACTGCTGGGGAGGAACTTGTGACCACTCATGTAGCTCCTCTTTACTTCCCCACCAGAAGTAATTTTTCTGCAGGGAAGCAAAAAAACCTGCTGAGGCCAAGAATTCTGCACACGTGCAGTGATGCAGAACTCCCCCAAGAGTAACATGGAACTCAAACCCAGTTTGCACTGCAGCCTTCTACTCTCAAGGTGACAAAAGCATGCAATGTTCATAATCCCGGAGAAAAAGCTGTATCTTCATTAGGTGTATGGGGAAATGCATTGTGCCCTTGCCTCCTGGCTCACTTCCCACTTTAGATCCTTCTGCTGACTTCAATTTCCTCTATGCTGCCTTTGTTTGGTGTTTCTTCACTGCCCTGGTGCACCAATAACTTCTCTCTCTTCATGCAACAGCCTTCCTCTGCTCAACCTTCACTTACATCTTCTCTAAACCAAAAAAGCCTCCCAAGAAGGAAGACAAGGAGGAAGAATTAAACAAAAACTCCAGACTAATGCAATAGTGGATCCCCCAAATTCCACCCACGTCAACTGTATCATCAAGCACTGATTTCAAGCCTGAGTCTGTCTTATGTGAGACAATGGCAGTTTTGCGGCCTTGATTTGAAAGAAACAATAACTGGTATTCTTCAGCCGCAACTCACCTGGGGAGGAGAAAATTAGCTATTTTGTGTGTGTATGTCACACCTAGGCCAAGCTATCAACAACAAATACTAAATTAAATTCAGAAGTCCTTTCTTTCAGAGAGCTGTAAGGGACTCAGACCGTGTCCTAACAGTCAGATTTAGGTCCAACTCCTGCAAAGACCAAGTTGCTTATCATCAATTGCTGTAATTAAAATTAGGCATCTATATAAGTCTTTGCAGGACTTAATGAATACTGAGGACAAGTCAGTACAAGTGTGGAGAGAGAGAGAGAGATGCCCTTATGTGAAATATTCTAACAAGAAAATTTACTATCAAAATGAAACACTACCTCACTCCCTTTTGTCGGATATGTGTTCCATAAAATAATTCTGGACAACATGCTAAAATGGATCCGGAGATCAGAGTTACCCTGCAAGATATTCTGTGGTGTCTTGGATCTTCATGAGAAGTCAGGGTTTTGCACTGTACCTTGGCCAAAAGAATATCATCACCAGTGGCAGAATGTCCCATAACATCATGACAGTCTAATGGCTAATATTGACTTCAAAGACTACATGACATTGATTTCAAAGACTACAACATGAAATCATAAGCATTGATTCTTGTTGTTTTTAGTTTTTCCTTCAATGCCTTCCATGTAGGCAATAACCAACTCATGATAGGCAATACAACATAATATTTTCTGAAGCCAGAATAGCCAAATTAGTCACAAATTGCCACCCAGCTTTCCCTTGGGAACTGCAAATACTGAAGGGGACAAATGCCTGGTAATAATGAAACTAAATAGCAGTGTGCATTATTTCTAAATCATTTGTGGGGAGTATGTTGTAAATAACCTTTCACTTTTTCTATTTCAACTATCTTGGTACATCAGTGTCACTTTAGGAAACCTACATTAGTCAAATGAGCTTATAGAAAATTATAGTGTAAATTATTCAGGTAGAAACATTTATTTATAAACTATCCGCCACTCTTCAGGTTGTCACTTCTCATTTAGGGTAGAGAAGGATCAAAGCAAGAATCTCAACATAATCCCTAAACTTAGGTGGTTCTGATAAAGTGGAACTTGGATGCAAACTATCGCTAGTTTTCATTAGGTTTCACTAAAACTTGACTGGCAAGATTTTGCAAAGTCAAAATCATCCTAGCCTGCCATAATCTTTTGGGTGGAGCAGATCCAGTTTATTTCATCTGAACAAATGTTGATTTCAGACTGGTTCTGCAAAACTAAAACCTGTGCTTGCTGACCTATCTCAGAGTTACCCATATATTTTATAGTGACAGAGCTTTTTTGGGCCACAATAAATTGCAGTTCCCAACTGAGCCATAAGGAGGCATGAAACTATGTGAGCAGTAGAGGAAGTTAACTGGGAAAGGTCTGGCCAGAGGGAATACACTGGAAAATTGGTGGAGTGGAGAGTGCACTGTTGGAGTTAATCCACTGCCATTTGTTTTCATTTTTCCTACTAAGATTGGGGTGTGGGAGATACTGCAGCCCTCCTGACTTGAAGTGGTTTCCATGGTATTCAGGGGTTTATAATTTGGTTCAATGGCTCTCAGCACCCCTCCCTCCCCACCCCGCGCCCTCTATATAAACTATTATAAATTGTTCCAGCCCCTGCAGCCATCAGGCTCCTGTTCCCAACCTGTTGCCCTCTGCTGCCCCTCACCCCTTGGTCAAGATCTTGCTCCTTCTGCATCTGAGACCTTTTGAGTCCCTGTTCCAAAGCTCGGGGTGCAAGAGCTTCTCAACAAAACTTTTTAAAACATGGGCAGAAAAACATTTTCCCCTAATCTCATTCCCAGGAGTGCCCACACCATTTTTGCTGAAATCTGTAAACAAAATCAGTCTGATACAGACACGTGAAAATTGTATTTTAACAGCTAAATTTGGCAAAAGTAATAAGTAACAAGTAATTGAAAATACAATGTTATAATGAGAAATGTCAGGCAACATTTGGTGCAGGTGTGCTTCTACCTCCACCTACATATACACACACCCACTTACTCAAACTTGTCAGCACAATAAGGAAGAGCATCAAGCTGCATAATTACCAAATCAAAGCAACATCAACTTATTTATCTACCTAGCTGCTCATATGGCCCTCATCACAGTTGTGTCCAAGGAACTTCTAAAATTATGAGTACACCAGGAAATATTTTGCTCTTTCTCCAGCAGGGTCTGGATTTTGTATCTATATTATTAAGTAAGGAACTGAAGAATTACCAGACTGGATCAGCCCTGCAGTCCATCTTGCCCAGTCTCCTCTCTCTGACTGTGGCCTGCTTCAGGTGCTGCACAGGAAGTTGCAAGAAAGCCTTCAGGAGGCAGATATGAGATACACTTCCCCTACTTCCCCCATGAAGGTCCCTCTTAATCCCAAACTGGAGACTGGAATAATCGCTGAAGCATGACATTTTCTCTCTCTCTCTTCCCCACCCCCACCACCCCAACTCTTAGCGATAACCTCAAATCTTTGTTGTCCATATGAACATCAACTTCCTTTCTGAACCTTGCTTTGGATTCTCCCACTCTGAGGCTACATCTACATGAGACAGTTTTTCTGGTTAAACTGGGCTTTTGTCAGAAAAACCCATGAAGCGCCTACATACAAAATGTGCTTTGTCAACAGTCTGTCGACAAAACTCAGCACATTCGCTGCCCGCATTATATCTCACCCGGTTCAGGTATAACGCCTCTCTTGACAATATTCTGTCGAGAAAACAGCCGCGTAGATGCTCTGGAGCCCTTTTGTCGACACACGTCTACTGGTTCACCAGGCAGCCCACTTTGCAGAGCTCTGGTCAGCTGTTCTATTGAAAGAGGGCCGGGCAGTCTGGCTGCTCTCTGTCAAGAAAGTGGATTGCTCTTTCGGTCTGCTTTTATGTGTAGATGCAATTTGTTGACAGAAGTTTTGCCAGGAAATCCATTCCAACACTGACTTCTGTCGACAGATGCTTCCTGTGTAGATGTAGCCTAACTATCTAAATGCAGGCTCCCACATCCCATATAATCCACAGAACCCTACAAGCGTCAGGCTGGAGGGGATTTCGAGAAGTCATTAGCTATGTATGCACCACAAAGTTATGTTGACAGAAGAGGCCGTCTGCTGATAAAATTAGGGAGCGTCCACACTACAAATGCATTCTGCCTAGAGTCTGTCAGCAGAATGCAACCTCAGGAGAGGGATAACTCGCTGGTTTGGGCCTTGGCCTGGTAAAACCAGGGTTGTGAATTCAACCCTTGAAGGTGCCATTTAGGGATCTGGGCAAATAAATTAAAAAAAGGGATGGGAGTTAGTCCTGACCAGAAGGCAGGGAACTGGACTCAATGACCTCCTGAGGTCCCTTCCAGCTCTATGAGATTTGTATCTCCATATATTTTCATTTATTGTTTTTATATTTTCCTGACAGAGTTATGTCTTGAAAATTTGAGGCTTAGCACATCTGTAGACAGAAAAATAGTATAAATGCTCCGGGAGGCTCTCTGTTGACAGAGAGGGCTTCCTGTTCAGTGGGCTTTCGGTTGGCTGCTCTGTCGACAGAAGGATGGGCAGCCTGGCTGCACTCTCACGAAAGCTCATGCTCAAAACTTTTCTGTTAGTCTATAAGGTGCCACAGGACCCTTCGTTGCTCTCTCAACAGAGGGTGTTGACTTGGGAGCCCCTACTAGGTGTAGATGTGTTCCATAGACAGAGGTTCTGTCAGGAAATATCTGTCGACAGTGATTTCTGTTGAAAGAACTCTGTAGTGTAGACACAGCTATTGAACCCAGCTCCCGGCACCAAGGCACAACTAAGTACGGTACACTTCCACCATCTCTGACAGGGTAACCCTGGTCTGATAAGCCTCCAGTGGTGGAGATATCACCACCTTCTTTGGAAGCCTGTTCTAAAGTTGAACCACCTTTGTAAAAAAAAGTTTTTCCTAATATCAAAGCTAAACCTTCCATGATGCTAATTAAGCCCTTTGCTTCTTGTCTTTGGTGGACATGGAGAACAAATGATCACAACCCTTAACATATTGGAAGACTGTTGTCAGATCTCCCCTCAGTCTTCTTTTCTCCAGACTGAACATGCCCATTTCTTTAACCGTTCCTCCTAGGTCAGGTTTATTAAACCTTTTTAGATTTTTGTTGCTGTTCTCTGGACTCTTTCCAGTTATCCCCATGTTTTGTAAAGTGTTTCACCCAAAACTGGACACAACACTTCAGCTGAGGCCTCTCCAGTGCCAAGCAGAGTGGGATAATGAAGTCAAAGGAGCTATGTTCACTGATATGTCCGCTGTTAGGCATCTGATTAAGTACCTACACACCTTTAGGTGACCAAGCAATTATTAGACAACTAATAGACCTTTGCTTTACTCTCACTATAAGCCTCATCCAAAGTCCACTGAAGTTAATGGAAAGGTTCTGAAAGAATTAGAGATAAACATTTGAAATACTTTTATTTTAAGATTGTGTTTATCTGTTAAGGGAATTAAGAAAATGGAAAATCTTAAGGAGGTCAATCATGGGCTGAAAAGGCCATGTCAAGTTTCATTTTAGCACAATACTTTAAGCAGGGATACTGCATTTTATTAACAGATCATATTTTTTCTACCCTATCAATGCTTTACAGCAGCATAAGCACAAGTAAGTGCACTAACTAAACAGCAACAGGCAATTAAAGGATATTAAAAGTGATAACATTTATCTTTACTTGCTTGACAGCCCTATAAATAAGCATATTATTTAATGAATCACAATTAATTGCAACTAATCACACTGTTAAACAACAAACTACCATTTATTTTAACTATTTCTGGATATTTTCTACATTTTCAAATATATCAATGTCAAATTACAGCATAGAATTCAAAAGTGTACTCACTCACGTTGTTTAGTTTTGATTACAAATATTTGCACTATAAAAAAACAAAAAGTGTATTTTTTAGTTCACCTCATACAAGTACTGTAGTGCAATCTTTTAGCATGAAAGCTGAACTTACAAATCTACAATTAAGAACAAAACCTCTCATATTACCTCAGGGACAAGGCAACAAATGGCAAAAGAGGAGAAAAGCCCTAAGTAGGGTGTCCTTGTCTCAATAGATGCAAGCTGCCAATTCTCTGGTCTCTGTCACCAGGGGAAGATGTCCCCCATCCCCACCCAGAGTAATGTAATGAAAATAAAAACAGACACCAGATACGGCTAACTGATTTATTAAAGGGAGTAAAATAACAATAAATGGGGAGGAAAACAATATCAAAACCAATAATAAATCAGCTAAGTATAATAAAAAACAGCAAAAATAATAAATAAACCATGCAGTACAGAATACTCTTTGTACCCTCTACTGTCATCCTTTTAATTTCTTAATCACTATAGACCCTGGCATAAGGAAGGAAGTTCTCCTTATGTTTCTAGGTGAGGATGGAACCTGGATCCAGTGTGACTTCTGGAACCTTCAACCTTTGAGCCACAGGCAGCTGTTAGGGAGGAACACAAGGGAGTCCCCATGGAGTGTGGACACAGGTGATAAGTGATTCTCTGTAGCACAAACATGCATCCCTTGCACATAGGGCTGAGCCGCCAGTGGAGCTGCCCCTCCTCCACAGCCTCTGGAATAGATGTTCACTCACTGAAGGTGGTAGCCAGACTGCCTGGACTGACAGCTGCGCAGGGTGCTAAATATCCTCTGTGGCCTGAAAGGTAGATGATTGACAGTTCCATCTGAGTATCTTCCTGAGGTAATGGAATGTTCACTCAGCCAGCGGCGGGAAATTCCAGTTAGAGACGGTTTCATCCAAGCCCTCCTCCACCCCCCTAGGGTTGACCCTGGATTTCCAAATCGAGTCCTTATTCCAAAATGGAGTCTCTCTCTCAAGATTCAGTTCCAGGGGTTATAAAAGTTCAATCACTCCTTAGCAAACCATTAAACACATAACCACAGCAGGTAAGTATAATTCCACTCAACACCTGCATTCAAAAAATAAAATAACATAGACCTTTACAGCTTACAACTTGACTCAGTCCTATTTTTTGTTCAGCTCATTGGCATTTGTGTGGCACATAGCTGGCATTGCAAAATACTTATGTGCCAGAGGTGCTAAAGATCCACATGTCTATTCATGCCTCAACCACCATTCCAGAGGACATTTTTTTTATGCTGATGATGGGTTCTGCTTGATAACAATCTAAAACAAACTGAATCAATGCATGTTTATTTTTCTCTTCTAAGTCAGATGCCACCTGCAGAAAGTTGACTTTCTTTTTCAGTAGTTGGAGTTGTGTAGTTTCCACATCAGAGTGTCACTCTTTTAAGACTTCTTAAAGCATGTGCCGTAGCTATTTCCAAAAATCTCACATTGGTACCTTCTTTGAGTTTTGTCAAATCTGCTGTGAAAGCATTGTTAAGCTGAACATGTGCTAGGTCATCATCGGAGACTATTATAACATGAAATATATGGCAGAATCCAAGTACAATAGAGCAGGAGGCATACAATTTTCCACCAAGGAGTTCAGTCAGATCTAATTAATGCATTTTTTTAAAAGAGCATCATCAGAAAAATAGCACGTCCTCTAGAATCCTGGTCCAAGCAGGACGGGCCATACAAATGTTTAGCATACCAGGGAGTAAATATCTTGCACTGCCATGTAAATGTTTGTTCTCACTTTCTGGTGACATTGTAAGTAAAAAACACACAGCAGTATCTGCTGTCAATATAAACAAACTTGTTTGTCTTAGCAATTGGTAAAACAAGAAGTAGGACTAAGACTTACAGGATCTAAAGTTTTAAATTGTTTTGTTTTTGGCTACATCTACACTAGAAGCATCTGTTTACAGAAGTTACTCTCAGAAGAGATGTTCCAACAAAACTTCTGTCAACCGATTACGTCTACACATAAAAGAAGATCATCTTTTGACCCACTCTCTTGACAAAAGGGGACTCTGGAGCACCTACATGGCTTTTTTTTTGATGGTTTCTGTTGACAATACACATTTTGGCTGTGTCTACATTACCCCCATCTTCGAAAGGGGCATGGTAATCAGCCTGAGCAGAAAATGATAATGAGGTGCTACAATGAATATGCAGCACCTCATTAGACTAATTCTCCCTGCAGCAACTTCGAAGTTGCCATGGGGAGAATTAGCCTAATGAGGTGATGCATATTCATCGCAGTACTTCATTATTATTCTCCACTCAGTCTGATTACTATGCCCCCTTTGGAGAAGGGGGCTAATGTAGACACAGCATTTGTGTGTAGATGTTCCTCAAGTTTTGTTGACACAACCCCAGTTTTGTCTACAAAACTCTCAAGTGTAGACATAGCCTCTGAGTGCAGTTATGTAACTAAAAATATCTACATTTGTAAGTTATACTCTCATGATAAAAAGACTGCATTTCAGTACACGAATAAGAAAAATTGAAACATATGAATTCCTTTGTCAAGTGCATATTTGTAATCAGAAATAATACAAAGTAAGCACTGTACACTTTGTATTTTGTGGTGTAACTGAAATCAGTATTGAAACATAGAAAACCATCCACAAATGTTATATATATTTAAGTTGATTTTCTGTTCACCGTGCGAGTAATCAAGATTAACTTCAGTTGCAATTAATTTGAGTTAATCATCTGAGTTAACTGCAATTAATCAACAGCCTCACTTATTTGCATTTTAAACAGGACCAACTCAGATTCTCTTTATGAAACTGCACAGGTTTCAGTTGGATGCTTTACCGACTGAGCTAGCCAGGTTATTCAGGTGAGCAAAGGAAAGCAGGAATTGGTTTGTGCCCTGAACATACTATATTTTTAAAGAAAGTATCAGATCAGCCTTCTGAAGCGATTGTTTTCATATCAGAAGTCTGAGAGCCTGATTCTCACATGGTGTAAAATCAGTTTAACTTCCGTGTTGCGATGCTGATTTACCTAGTCATCTGAGCACCTGGCTGTGTCTAATGGCAGTGACACTATACTGGATCAAGGGGCAATCTTAAACATCATCTTGTATAGTCAACTGTCCTTTCTACAATTTTTATTCTTTCAACCCCATTATTTAACAGCATCCATTGTAATAGTTCTGTGGCTGAACTTGAAAGTCTCCCTCCACCCCCAGCAAAACAAAACAAATTGTGTTCTAAAGGTGAGACAGTGCAATGAATCAAAGTAGACATTGCTATGATGCAAGCAGTAAAACATGAGCTATCTAATCTCAGTCCTAAATGAGCATGTTTACAATCCTTTGGTTATTAAAACAGCCTTCTATAATTTGCATTGTGTTTATCTAATTAAGCAACAGCTCTGGTCAAAATTTTCTTTTTTCAACCAGATCACACAGCCATGATTTCTGAAGACTTGGAATAGCTTTCTTCTTGATATTCTGGTCCACACAGATACTTTGGGAAGTAGTTGGGGAACAGAATAAACTTGTTGACATCTCACACACTGAAGAGTCTAATTCCCTCTTCCTCACCCTTGTCTTTGACGACACCAGGGTCTGGAGAAATAGGAACATGAACGGAAACAAATATTGTCATTGGGATAGGGCTAGCTCTATTAAAATGTAGAGCACACTAGGGAACAAAGCCTGAGAACACTTGCGCCACAAACCAATCCAGGTGGTTGGCACCAAGAAACTACAGCAAACATGATTTGTAAATTTAGAACCAATTCCTGGCTTGATCCAGGAACCTAGACCTGGGGCATTATTTTGACTGCAAAGAGATAGCTGCAGGCAAATCTATATATATATATCTATAAATATATATCTAGACCGAGATTCAAGCGGCCACAACTCTGTCCAGACTCAGCAAGAGAGTGTGGAATAACAACAAGCTGTACACTCACACCAAAATGCAAGTCTACAGAGCCTGCATCCTCAGCACCCTCCTTTATGGCAGCGAGACTTGGACCCTGTATGCCCGCCAGGAAAAGAGGCTGAATGTCTTCCACTTGCGCTGCTTCAGGTGCATCCTTGGAATATCATGGAAGGACAGAGTGACCAACACTGCCGTTCTCGAGCAAGCTGGAATCCCAACCATGCACACCCTCCTCAGGCAGTGTCGACTCCGCTGGCTTGGCCACGTCCACAGGATCAATGATGGAAGGATTCCAAAAGACATCCTGTATGGTGAGCTAGCCTCTGGCAAAAGACCTCCCGGACGCCCCCAGTTGCGCTACAAAGATGTCTGCAAGAGAGACCTCAGAGAGGTAGACATCGAGCTGGACAACTGGGAAGATCTAGCAGACGACCGCAGCAGATGGAGGCAGGGGTTACACAAGGGCCTTCAGAAGGGCGAGATGAAGATCAGACAGCTAGCAGAGGAGAACCAAGCACACAGAAAGCACAATAAGGACTTGCCAGACACCCACTACATCTGCAAGAGATGCAGCAAGGACTGTCACTCTCGTGTGGGTCTTCATAGTCACAATAGACACTGTAAATGAAGTCCTCAATTGAAACTTTAAAGGGCACGATCCATACTCTATGCAGACTGAAGGATGCCTACTACTACTACCGAGATTATACAGCATTAGACATTAGATTATCTACCTTACCATAGCGAGAAGCCCTGTAGGCAGATACGTACCACTTTGTAGACTATCAAAGATCACAGGATCCTAAAATATGCTTTCTCCTTCATCTCCTGTCCACTACTATTCATCATCACATCTGCTCTGGGCCCGGTGCCCACCAATTTTCCATTAATCCCTCAGTACACATAAACTTGCACTGCTGAACAGTTTACAATGCACCATGTCCAGTCCCATCACCTCTCCCCGTCTGCTAGCAAATCTTTCTGTTTACAGGGATAATCGTGTGACTTTGTAACATTGTTCGTGAGCAGCACCAGACAGCTTGCCTGTCTCCAGGCCTCCCACAGGAGGATGTTGCAGGCTGCAGTCACGTAATTAGAAAAATCATAGTATAAATAAGGTAAACAAATAGAGTTAATGAAGAGATCCTCTTAGGCGTGGAGTTGCAAAACATCCTGCTTAATTCTAGACACATTAGTAGTCCCAAATGATGTCACATGAAAGTTAAGCATGTGCCTAAGTTGCTGGTGGGTCAGGGCCTTAATGTCTAATTGCAAAGTAAGAGGTATATTGCCCAATTCTATCAGCAGCAATCAATTATTACCAACACATTTAAAACAAAACAAAACAACAAGCCCTCTAAAACGGGTCCTTGAAAATAGCAAACAGGACAGAAACTAATCCATGAGCCCACTTGGGACAGACAATGATGCAGGAATGGTTTGTTCTTGGACAACACACTCTTGTCTTACGACATATCAGCATTAAAATTTCACTATGAAGATTTATCCGCCTTGTCCCGGGCAAGGGTTTTGTTTCGTTTGCATGTGCTGATCTTTGCACAACTACTCTTTCAAGTTAGCAAATATATACAACATTTTCTTCTCCTTCTTGGCCTACCCCACTTCTTCCTGGCCTCAGTCAGTTTTCTTTTGACTGTGACTTTTTCCATCTTAAGGCCTGACCCTGTCCTCTGAGGGGGATGGTAAAATTTCCCCCTACATTATGATAAAACCCTTACCTGCAAAGTACTCCAAGATCCCTCTGAGCACTGGGATTTGTCCATTTCCCCTTCAATGTGGGGGCAATGGACACAAGAGGAAACATTTTGTCCTGTAATAATAAAACTGGGTCCCTATTTTCATTAACATGGAGGGGAATAAAGGGGATTCGGGTGCCCAGTTTGGCAAGTCACAGAGAGAGAAAAACCCACCCAGTTTTAAATGATTATATTACATGCATGTTAATGATGATCCTTTCCCGCACTCCCTGTCTTGTTAACAAAGCCCCCAAAGCCACAGCCGAGTACGTCTGGCAGCCCCACTTTCCCGCCCCATATGACAGACGGCTAGAAAGTGCAACAGTAATTCATTTCAGGGCAAAATATTTACATGGCAAGGGAGGTGCTTTGATGCAGTGCCCCATGGGAGCAGTGCCCTGATTAGCGCTGACGGCAGCTCTCAGAAGGTGGGGCGGGTCCCCAGGGTCTCTGGGGCGGATGGTGTTTGCACCTGGGTCTGATGAAGTTTAATGGACTTTAACACATGCAAACAACTGCTTTTGTTCCCTGGGACAAAGGCTTTCCCAGCTCAGGCCTGCTTCCCCAACACTGGTGGCATTGTTTCCCCTCCATTGCCTCTTGTCACTCTCCTTGTCAAAGTTTAATTAGGACAACGAGCTTTTGCAGGCTCATTTTGCACTTCAGCGACTTTCCAACACTTCCCTAACGAGGCGAGCAGGGGCTGGGGAGGCCCCATACAAGCTGTGCCCAGCCAAGGAGAAGCCAGGATCCAGCCCAGAGGGAGTCCTACTGCACCCAAAGGACACGTATGTGATCAGCCGGTCTCAGATCTTGGACCCCTGCTGCACACACAGCGAATGTGTATGTAAGAATCACAGGGTGACCCCATTGCAAGTGTGACAAATCAGGGCAAGGGGTGTGGGGTAAGAGGTATCTGTAAAAGAAAAAGCCCTGAATGTCAGAGCTGACCCTATAAAATCAGGGCATATCTGGTCACCTTAAATAACCAATGTGTGCATGTCTGATAAATCAGAATCCCACCCAGTCTTGTCCAGATCCTCACAGGTCTCTGCACAGTTTGGGAAATCATGTCCTATGAAGTCTGGGGCGGTATTGTCATATGTTTTCCAATCCCCTTTAGACCATCTTCCCACACACGTACCTTCCCCTAGGGATAAGTCAAAGGCTTGGTCTACACCATATGGTTTGGTTGACATAAGCTGCTTTGTGTCCACATTAGTATAGAAGTGTCTTCACTTCCACCTGGCTTCCTCTGAATGAAGCAAGCACCTCGAGAAGCAGATTTAGTAACACTGTCCCCTGAGTGGTACAGAGCCTAGGTCAATGCAGTTAAGTCGACACAGTGTCGGCATATACTTACATTGGTTACGTCAACTGTTACGGCCTTTCACAAACTATCCCACAATGCCACAGACAGAATCTGGTTGATACAGCTACTCCTGGGGAAGACAACACAAGGAGTCAGGTGTGCGCACGTGCACAAACATACTCAAGCAATGGTCATATGTTGACATAAGCTGATCAACATACTTGTGTGGTATAGACATGTTTCCCAGCTCCTCCTCCTCCACACATCTGCCTCCAAACTCATCTCCTGGTTTTAATCTGGGCATGAGAAAGGCCTGGCAGAGAGACTTGGTTACCTAGGTTGGGAACCAGCCTTTATTCCTATTAAGGAAAGGCCTTCATTGTTTCAACACAAACCAGCCTACAGAAACCACCTGCTATTTAATGTGCCAGGCTACAGAGCTGCACTGAGGCCCTCTTCAAATGGGCTAGGGATTCAGAATACTCTTCAGAGAGGGACAGAAATCCTCCCTGAAGAAATAAAAGAAAGGTGAAGTGCTGGCTTTCAAGTCCAATCTCTCTGTATCAGGAGATAAGACCCCACTCCCAGGGGGCTGGCTGAAGTGGACACTTGCTTATGAAACATTTGCCAAACAGATTCATTCACCTGAAGCCATTTGTTTATTATTCCTAGACCTGATTACCAGCCAGAAAAAATAAACCCTTGAAATATGGGCCTTACCTCAGGGTGAACAACTCCAATGCTGCAGAACCAACCTGTGCCTGGAAAGCTGTTTCAGTGCCTCAAAGGCTGTATTTTCGTGTCTCTCTCCCACTGATATTTAGACACCCATTTTCTAATGAATCTGTGACTCTCTCTCTATCCAAACCTCAGGGTCTGGATAGGCAAAGGGGTTATGTCTTGCTGCACAAGCTAGTAAAACCAATGTGTTAGTGTAAAGATCTGGTCTTGGGCTGCCAGATCTCACAGCTCCTCCAGGACTCCCTGTGTTGGGTGAGGATATTCAATGTGCAGCAGTGGCCAAAAAAGCTAACAGGAAAAAACAGGAAAAATGTGAGAAATCAGACTGAAAATATTATAATACAACTCTGTAAATCCGCAATGCGCTCACACCTAGAATACTGGGTCCCGTTCTGGTCACCCCAACTGCAATGGGATACAGTGGAACTGCAAAAGAGAACAAAGATGATCAAGGGTAGGAACAGCTTCCATAGGAGCAGAACCCAAAAAGACCAAGAGTGTTCAGCTTAGAAAAGAGACCACTGAGTGAGTGGTAGGAGAGAAGTTTATAAAAAATGGAATACAGAAGTGTTTTTTACCCTTTCCCATGATACCAAACTTGGGAGCCACCTGCTGAAATTAACAGGCAGCAGGTTTATACAAACATATGGAGGTAGTTTTCCACACAGCACAATTAACCTATGGAACTCATTGCCACGGGATGCTGTGATGGCCACCAGTATACTTGGGTTAAAGAAAGGATAAGTTTTGTTAGGATAGAGCCATCAATGGCTATTTACCAAGATAGACAGAGATGTAACCTTATGCTGAGGGCAACCCTAACCCCCTGACTGCCAGACGGCAGGGGGGAAAGGCCTGGTTGGGTTGTTCTGGCTGTGCTCTGTTCTGTAGACTTCCCCTGAAGATCTGGTGCTGGCCACTCTCAGAGATTGGATACAGGGCCAGACAGACCAAAAGCTCCCGGGAGGCCATTCAAATCTCAATCAACATTTAGTAAAGCAACGTTCATTCTAACAGGCCCAAGTGACACACACAAGTCAGAGAGTTCACCCTAAAACAACTTGCTCCGTGAAGGGAAGTGGAAACACTCTGCGTGCTCTCCTGGCAGGTGTCTTCTACCAAAACACTTACAGAAATAAAAGTCGGGAAAACCTAGATCTACATAAGCATCTCAGCTCCTAACTTGTAATGATTTCAGTGGAAATAGGCAGCTAAATACCTGTGCGTCTGAGCCTTAATGTCTAGTGCCAGTGAAGCGCAGTGCAGCTGCTTCCACACAAAAACATTGAACAATAGGGCAAGGACTCAACCCAGGATCACTGGAATATGCCATTGGCTTCAGTGGCTGCAGCAAAGATCCTCTGATTTCCTTTACAAAAGCACGTGATTAGCAGAATCGAATTCTGAATGGTGCTTTAGGGACTGCAGACCAGGGTCATGGGCTGCAACCACTAAAACCTCTGTGTGCTGTAGCTCTGCCTGGCAGGGGAGGGGTGCCCACCCCCTTCCCATTCCCTGTCCCCAGTTGGAGCCACATTCATCACTGTTAGTGGCCTTCAGCTGTAGACTCCATCCCCACAACGTCACCCCCCGCCTGCTCCTGCATCCCACCTCCTGCCCAGACCCTGCGCTCCCTCCTCCCAGCCTGCTCTCCAGCAGCTCCCCCCCCCCCACTGAGCCTTTCATTTTTGGCCCCACCCCAGAATTTAGGGGGCCCACAAAAATCTACTAACTCCAGGCCTCCAGAACCCCTAACCTGGCCCTCAGAGCATGCAGACTGCATTAAAGCAGGATAGATTTCGTTCCTTCCACAGCAGCATTGTCTGGTGCAGACAAGACCTTCAGAGAAAGCAGCTCTGTGTTGGGCTATGGCTTAGGTTCAAGAGTAGCCAAGACCACATAAGATTCCTCTGGGGGTACCATCCATATAGAGATAAAAGACTTACAGTCCAGCCAGAGCTGATTCAGGCTCACCAGGCTAAAAATCACTGCATAGGCATTTAGGATCTGACTGTAGCCTCAGCTCTCCTCCATCCTCACAGGGTTCCAACCTGTGCTCAAACAGCCACCAGAACACGATTCAGCTAACTGGGGTGGGTCATGGGGTTTTTAATCCCTGTGTAGACATGCCCTTGGAGAGCAAGGACACCGACCCACATCTTTGACTTATGTCCTGACTGTGGGACCCTCCTTCCTTGTACATCAGGTTCAACTGCACTATCTTCAGACTTTCCAAGCCATTTATCAGAGGAACTAATTTTATGTCTCAGTCTTGTCTACAAACCAATGTAGTTAGTTGAGTTCCATCCCAAGTATACGGCAGAGGTTCTCAACTTATTTACCACTGTGGGTTATCCATGTAGCTTTCCATGTGTTTTGTGGGCCACCTCCACACAATATACATGCTACCCAAGGATGGCCCTGAAAATATCACATTGGGCCCACGTGCTCAGGGGTCTACAGATACAAAATTGGTATCAACATCCATATCCACAATAATGAGCTGTGGACATCCACATCCATATCTGCAGAAGCAGATATCTGTGTATAGAATGTGAATATCAGCATATTTACAGGGCTGTGCCCACCTGTGTGCTGATAAGGCTATCAGCTGCCCTCCGGTCAAGAATCACTGGTATAGGGTATAGTGTTGACTTCAATTAGTTGCACAGACCTCAAGCTTATGTGCCTATCTGCAATTGCCTTCACTAGGATTTTACAGTAAGATAGAGTTAGTGATGTTAAAAACGTACCTTTTGGCAGCTAGGACTCTCTCCCTCTCTCTCTGTGTGTGTGTGTGTGCGCGCGCGCGCGCTTTCTTATTCCACAAAATGGTGTCCAATTTCAAGTGATCTGGGGTTGTTTTAAAACAGGCTAAAGCAAAATAGGACACGTCTATCCCACAATTAATGCACACAGACACACCCGCATTAAAATAACAACTAAAAACTATTCATTATGCGTGGGGAAGGCAGTTTGGTGCAAGTGTCTATTTGGGGCAGCCATAATACACTGTGCTTCCTTTACAGAACTTTGGATGGGGCCAAGAATAATGATGTCTCTGTCTTCTGGACTCTTCTTACTGTCAGGTGGATAAAATCATGAACACTGAACTCTACCACAGGGACAAAGTCTGGCCTGGTAACGCCTTCACAGTGCAAAAAAACAGGAGCAACTTTACTGAAGTCAGTCTAAATCCTGCTCTCAGCCACGCAGGTCTGGAGTAACTCCACGAGGCAACTAAATTACTCCAGATTTATACCCATGTAAATGGGGATGGAAGGTGGCTCAGAGGCAACGCACTGGTGCAGAACAGTTGAAAATTAAGCCAAGCAGGAGACTGAAGGTCCAGCTATAACTGCACACCACTGGGCAACGTGTATGGAATATGTAGCCACATCCTGCAGGGAAAAGCAAGCTGCAGACACACTGCGGTCTGCAGCTACATACAGCAGTGAAAGGCTCTGGCAGTGAGGCACTGCCAGAGCCTTTCCTAGTGCCAGAGCCTTTCCCAGTGCCAGAGCCTTTCCCAAAGGTGGGGAACGGCTCCAGCAGCAGGACAGGTCATGGCTAAAAGGGATGTGGGAGGCACTGCTTGGGTGTGTAGAGAGCCAGGAGGGATGTGCCCATAGGGTTCAGTCACATCTTCACTCACCTCAACAGCGCCACTCCGCTGCTATGTACAGCTGTGCCGGGGGCACAGGCCGTGTCTGTTCTCTACACGTGGCTGAAAGGAGTATGCACTGTCACAGATGTGCCCCAACTACAGGTCGGGGCGGGCGGGAGCCAGTGGGGAGGAGGGTATCGCTGGGAAGGCAGGAGTCTGGCATTCGGGGAACGGGTTCCAGTCTCTGCCCTGCACCTTACTCTGTGACATTAAGTGGCTCACTTGGGATCAGATCCTCAAAGTGTCTTAGGGCAGGTCTACGCTACAGGGGAAGGTCGCATGAAGCTACACTATTACGTTAATTATGTAGTGAAAGGTGATGGACCTTACTTTGGGCTTCCACACTGTCCCCACTAAGGGAGACTGACAGAAGACTGCACTCCTGTTGACTTTCCTTACTCCTAATGGGGTGGGTGGGGAGGTGCCCTATAAATTCAATTTAGCATATCCCCACCAGGCACGCTAAAGCGAACATTGGAAGATCAACTGTGGCAGGGTCAAACCTTGTAGCACAGCTGTACCCCGAGGGCACATTGACACACACCAGAAGACTGACACAGTGGCAGTCGGTGGTGCAGGCTTCAGCTGAACATGTCTAGTGGGAGGATGCTAACTTGAACCATCAGGGCTCTGCCATCGCTCCTGGTACTCCTCACTGTCCCAAGAAGTAAGGGAAGTCCATGGGGGAGTTTCTCCCACTGACCTCCTGCTGTGGGGACAGCAGGGGGAAAAAAATCGATTTAGGACACGTCGACTCCAAAGCATGGAATTCTCGAAGCAGAAGTTGCACATTTTCAATCATTCCCGCCCCCCCAGTGTAAACCTGGCCTGGCTCTCCCAACATTCATTGATTTCAAGCATGGTCACGACCTAACACCCTTGCAGACTGGTGCCTCAGTTTCCCCATTGTACAATGGTGACAACAGGGCAGCCGGATGGCGTGTGTGGCACGTGGCGATGTGCCAGGATGGGTGGGAAGAGCGTCCTGAGCCGCTGCCGGTCAGAGGCTGGGGCTGGGTGACAGCAGAGCCCTGTTCTGGTCGCTGGCCTTGGCCTCGGTGGGCCCAGGGGATTCCGGGCTGGGCGGACCCGCGCCCTGGCCCAGCGCGGCCGTTCCATGCTCTGTTCCGGGGTCATTGCAGGACCAGGGCCCCAGGAACCGCCGGGAGCCCGGGTGCAATCGCTGCAGCCGCCCCCCGAAACCGCCGCGGCCTTTCAGCCCTGGGCCAAAGCCCAGCCCTGCACGTGTCGCCCCCAAGCGCGGCAGGAAAGCGGCTGCTCGCCGGGGAAGCGGGGGGCGACCCCCAGGCTCCGAGGCAGCCGAGAGGGAGGCTCCGCAGAGCGCTACCCCGGCCGGGCGGAGCCCGCAGCCCGCCCGGAAGGCGCCCCGGGAGCCGGTGTGCACTGGGCTGCCGCGGGGGTTGGGATCGCGCCGAGCGAGAAGGAGGGGGAGGAGCAAACCCCCAGCCCCGCAAACTTTGCCCCCAACTCTTGCCCTCTGTCAGGCCCCCGGCGGGGTGAGCGCCTCTCTCCCGGGGGCCGCTGGCGGGGAGCGGCTGAGCCAGGGCCCGCGGGTTCCTTTGGGAGGCCTGGCCCGAGGCAGCTGCTTCCCTGCCGCCCGAGGGAGCGTGGGAATCCCTGGGCAATCCGCTCTGGCCCCGAACTGCCGCGCGAGGTTTCCAACCACCGCCCGACTCAGGGGCGAGCCCTCCCCGCGTGGGGTGTTGGGGCCGGTCACCCGGGGGGGCCCTGGACAAGCAGAAGGGGGTCGGCCGATGGATCATTTTGTCTGTGTTTTATTCTCCCGTCCCTGTTCCTCAAAGCGGCTGCACTGTACCCCCGCATTCACTCCAGGGCTGGGCTTTCAGTTAGGCAGCGACAGGCCAAACTAAGTCACTGGCGCAAGGGAAGCTGCAGGAATGTGTTTTTGGAGATCAGTTTAGTTGTGTGAAATTCATTTTACTAAAACGGGAAAAATAATCTTTCTGTGCCTTGCTGGAGTCGAAGTTGGTTACAATTTGGAATTGTGTGTGTTTAAAAATAATGTATTTTAATTGTATTTATTAATAATCTTTTGTTAAGATCATTTGGTATTTAACTTTTTATCTTTGTCTCAACTGTTTTGATCCGGGATTAGCATATCTCCCATAAACCAGTCAAGCCCCGCTTTTTTCTATATTGGGAAGAAAATTGTAGCCGAAGTCTTTTGTGGTGGGGTTATATTAACTTTCCAAGTTTGCTGAATGAATAACTTTTTGGGAGGTGTGTTTCGTCTTTTCAGTCAAACCTCAAGATTGCAGTTAAGAACTTAGCCCTGCAAACTTGGCTTTGTCAGGGTGTGTATGTATATAAGTGTGTTAGCATAATTTATATTTAATTGTTAGGTTTCCTTTTAGACATAAATGTGTAAAAATTTAAAGTTTATAAGTTCCAGATTTGCATAATTCAAAGAAAGCTTTGATTTTAAAATAACTGTTGGCACAAAATATTTCCTTTGTAGGGTTTAACTGCTTTGATTATTCAGGAAATCACTCAGATAGCTAAAATACTGATTTACTTTAAAAAAAAAATCAGACTGTGGTTTCATTCCAAACTCTGGCTGCATTTTTTTCTCCAAACATATTTTGATAGGATTTTTTAATTTTACAATTGTAATCCCTGTTTTAGAGGCACATCCTTAATGATCTAATTACACGTTTTGTGAGAAATTTGGAAAACTCATAGAATTCTTTCCATGCAAAGGGATTTTAAAAAACCCCAGAAAGTATGCATTGAAAGAAAAAAAGCTCCCCTAAACATCTAATTAGATACTTACTCAAGGAGCCATTTTAGTCTGTTGGGTACAGAACACAGTTTACAACCTTCTCTGACAACAAATATATTCAGCAATTTCCTTTTCTCCCTCACAAGCAGATGAGCTAAGGATGGAGCATGACAAACTTCCTTCTGTTTCTTGGCTGGTGTCTGTATAACCTTCATGTTCCTTTATATGTACTGAATGAAGGGGGACAGTCTGACTGCTGGTTCCTTGCACTAGCAGCAAACATTTCCTCCCTCTGAGAGTTTTAAACGTGCTACAGCCATAAATGTTGTTGCCCAAAATCATTATCCCCAGAATAAAAATGAGTGGGCTAATTAAACTGCTTTTGCCTTTGTATACCTAGAAAAGCAAAGAGTGCTTTCAAATCTTGATGGGCTTTCTATTGCCAGGTTCTATGATACTGGGTACTACATAAAAACTAAAAAAATCTTCAGATAGACCCAGAAACACACTGACAACCATTTATATATCAGCTTTCAAAGGAAAATCTCTGCTGTTGTCCCTGTCTCTGTTAGGACTTGGAGCCACTTGATTGTTTAAGCAATTCAGACAAATCCAGCTACAGCAGGTAACTCCTACGTAATTAATCTGAGTCCCTGAATTTTGATACAAAGCATAAAAGAAAAATATTAAAATTCTTCCTAAAGTTTCTCCCATTTCCTATAGCAGATAACAGGACTGCTTGCATGCGTAACTGTTGTTAGAGGTATTACTGAGATTTTTCTTTGGAGCATCAGAAATGGAAGGATTCCTTGAACATATCAGCTTAAGTGTATGTGTAGAACTGCTGTGGGCAGCTGGGCACAGACTGAAATTATACAATGTACACATACCCTGTAATATACAAATTGGTTTAATCTGAACAAATATATGAAGGCCACTCCCATGCAAAACTATTCAGCTTCATAAGAACAGATGGACCCGAAAATAGATTGTTTCTAGTATTCCTCAAGAAAACGTCTGCTATGTCACTTGGCAAATATACAGTCAGTCTGCTGTGAAAACACTGAAAACTCCCAGGTTGCCTGGAGAAACTAGTGAATGTACTCCATAGTTGTGCTGCGGAGAAGAAGGGTTTGGTGGTGAATTACTTTGCAGCTCCTGTGACCCATCTTTGATGTTTGTTGGAAATGAATGTTGGAAACATACCAGGCCCAATCCTGCAAGGAGCTGAGCATTGTTGGGCTTCAGTGACTGCCAAAGGCTCAGACCCCTAGATTTTCTTGCAGGATCAGGCCCTTGATCTGGCTGCTTAGAAAGACAAATGCATTGTTATCCTTTGTGATCCAAACCCTTCAATGGAAGGTTTTCATGCAACCAGAGCTTATAAAATTGGATCCAAAACTAACTCACAAGATTCAGCTCCGACTTGCATTGCAATCAGAGGCCAAATTCCCACAGCCTTTCATGGAAGCGGAATTGGAAACATGGTTAATATCCATTAAGTGCCAGGTGACAGCTCTATTGGCACATCGGTTTCTATTTCCCCTTGTTTGCTTCTCTCCTGTGTTGACATTTTTAAAAAGAAAAATCCTATCAAACTTGTGGAAAGAATGAAGAAAGTGGGGTTTGTTTTTTACACTGGTTTTGCAGGTGATGAGACATATATTCATGGTGTAGTTCTGTTGCCATATAAACTCATTTGAAAGGGAAACTGTGCCCTTGGATAGTTAGTGAGCAGGCATGAGGATTTTGCTTTCATTGTATTTCTTTGTCAACTTGGGCAAAATGCTCTTCCCATGACACTGGGGCTATGCCTAGGCGAGAGAGTTTTGTTGGCAAAATGGCCGTTTTGTCCACAAAACCTGTGGAGTGTCCAGCTTCCGAAGAACAAGAAGTCTTGTGGCACCTTATAGGCTAACAGATATCTTGGAGCATAAGAGCATCTGTTGCATCTGATGAAGCCGGTCTTTGCCCATGAAAGCTGATGCTCCAAAATATCTGTTAGTCTGTAAGGTGCCACAAGACTTCTTCTTGTTCTCGAAGCTACAGACTAACACGGCTCCCTCTCTGATACTTGCCAGCTTCCCAAGGGCGTTCTATTGACAGTTGACAGAACACAGCACTTTTGTTGACAGCTGTACCCCTCTCGCCACAAGGAAAGACACCTTTGTCAACAAGAGATATCTTGAGAAAAAGCTGGACTGGACCTTCCAGAGGGGCCTTCCGTCGACAGAATGGGCTTCCAGGACACTGGGAAACCCTGTCCGCTGCGCTTCCAGCCGGCTGTTTTGTCTTTCAAACCACCCTACAGTCTGGCCATTATCTGTCAACAGAAGTTTTCTCAGAAGATGTCATCCGACAAAAACTTCTGCTGACAAATCCCTCTAGTCTAGACATAGCCTGGGAATTTTGCCATTGCCTTCTGCCTGAGGAGGATTTGCCCTTTTACTGTGCATGCATTCCCACATCAGAGTGTAAACTAAATGGAGATCTGCACATAGGGTGATTTCCCTGCCTCCAATGGCTGGAACCATCCCAGCAGAAAGAGAACATCTAACTCTGCTTCTGAAAAGCTAGTTTTGGCTTGGATTGCGCACAATAGGTTGTGGTTTCAAATAATGTATCAAACACCAACCTTCTGTTCTGTTCTACACTTATGCCTCCCACAATCCCATAATATCTGTGTAGTTAGCAAGGTGACATGTTCAGACACCTTTTGGAAGGTGTCATTCTCCACCACTTCTGTATAATGCTTGAATGTACAGGTTAAACCTCTCTTGTCCAGCACCCTCAGGACCTGACCAGGATTGGATGAGAGAAGGTCAATATTTTCCAGCACATTACCAACACTTCCACTGCTTACTGAGTTCTTAGAAGACATTTAGGGGTAAGTTAACAGCTAAATAACAGCACAGAATACTGAGAGCCAGGACTGGTGGCTGGAAACAAACTTTATGAGACCCCGGGAGACTTGGCCACACTCATTGGACGTGGTTGTCCAGCTAACTAAAATCATGTCAAATTATGGAGTTTGCTGGATGAGAGAGTTTTGGATTAGAGGGATTCACCTTGTAGGAAAAATAAGCAGATGAGCCCAAATAAGGGGACAGAAAGAAAATAAAGGACATGCTTTCACAGCTCCCTCTAGAGCATAGAGTCACTTGAAAACTGAGCGTGCAATGGTCCAATAGAGGTGCCCATTGCTGGTCTTTGGGGTGGGCGGCTCACCTTGTGCCAATGCAGATGCAAATGGTCCCGGTTCTTGTGGCAGCTGCTCAGTGCTGGGTCTGGGGAGGCCACCTCTGAGCACACTGGCCAGGTGCGCCAGCTTTAGAACAAAGGGCCTTTTCACTAGCCTCTGAGAATGAAGAAGCCTCCTCGCTACTTGCAAAATGGCTTTCCTAAATGGTAATATTTGGTTACAGGGAGATCGGTTATTTCAGAGGAAGGCCAGCAGAGGGGAGGGTAATTTGACTCAGGCAGCTTGTAGAAAACCGTAGTGGGACCCCTCCCTCGGCAACAAGCACTGGAGCTGTGTAGAGTGGTAGAGTTTCACACGAGGACAGGCAAACAGCACAGCAGAGTTGGAATCCTAGACCAGAATTTCTTTTGTTTTCTCACACCAGTTTGCGTGGGGCTGAACGAGCTCAGAAATCCTGGAGATACAAGGATCCGCACCTAGCCCTGATGCTAGGACAACAGGTGCTTCTGTGTCAATAGATGAGCTCAGTCTGAACACTTGCAACTAGCCCAGGCTGGGGGAAGGAGTCTTCACCCCATCCAGGATTTCTTTTCCGTGGACCCATCAAATGGTCTTCGTCAAATGGCTTCACAATGAGCCTTTGAATTCCCTGAATGGTTCGTGCAGCAGAAAGCCTGACTTAAAAGCTGGGAATGGTTCAGTCCTGGAGATAAGGCGCAGGCAGAGAGAAAGTTCTCCTACATTTCTGGCTGCTTCTGTTTGAGGGTCTCTGGGATTCATGGGAGGGAGGCTGCTTGATAGCATCACAGTGGAAGATGAGCAGTGGCCCCCTTCCCCCATTTCCCAGCAGCAGTCTCATGAAGGAGAGGAGCTCCCACCCCAGAGACCTCTTTATTGTGCTGCCCCGTATGTTTTCCCCTTCTCAACACCACAGGAATACGTATCATAAGTGCTGCTCCTCTTCAGTGCCCAGTCCACCTAGGTACCACCTCCTTGTGACACCCCACAGAGGTGCTTTCTCCAGGAGACACTCCCTCCCCGTGTGTTTTAGCTGACTCCCTGCGCAGTGCCCCTTCCCCCGGTGAGATGCGTTCTCGCCCGCCGGCAGGAAGCCTTCCATCCACCCCACACAGTTTTCCTCACATCACCCAAGCATGAGACATTGTCAGTGGCTGCCTGTCTCATTTGGGAGAGAGTGGGGATGGTTCTTCCGAACCTGGAAAAGGTCCATAGGTTCCCAGCTTGACCCGTCTCATGCTCTGGATGAGAAGTAGGGGGAGACACTTCAGCCACTCCTCAATGCACGTGCCTAGTAGAGAAGCAGAGGGAGAAACTGTGACAGCTGATTTCCTCTCCGCAGTAGGAGAGACCTGGGAGGAAAGAGATGAGAGCCCCTTCTCTAGTCTCACTCCTGGGGACACAAGTCTAGTTTGGTGCTGAGATCGCCTTACTGCAGAACACAAGCACATTTAAGCATCGACGCCTTTTTCCCAGTACTGGAAGAATGCCTCTGCAGGCAGTTGTTGTTGTTTCTCAATTAAAGACAGTTACATTAATTATATAAATGCCCAAGTCAACATTTCTACAAATAATGGGATCTGACCGCACACAGTTAAATATATTTGACTACGTCCAGTAGTGTTCCCTTAAGTTCAGGGACACCGATGGGGCTGGGGAGTGGGGTGGAAAGAAGGGCAAAGGGAGTAGCTTGTCTGGGGCCCGGTGATTTAAAAAGGTCTGGGGCCATTGGCTGCCACCACCTCAGCAGCGGCTAGAACCCTGGGCTCTTGGCTGGAACCCTGGACTCTTTAAATTGCTGCCCAAACCCCCAGCAGCCCAAACCTCCAGCCCTGCCCCTTCTGCTTGAGGCCCTGCCACTTGTAGGGGCCTGAAGCTGGCTTCCCCCAGGGTCCAGGGAGGTTTCTTGTCAGCCCTGAATATACTGCTCCAATGCAAACTATTTTATTTTCTAAGGAGTTTTAAAAGTTTCCTGAAAAAGACCAAATAGGAACAACGCTCTTTTAATTCCCATAAAATATCCTGCCTAGCAGTTCTTCTCAGAAAACCCTATTCCATGGCTGTAACTGAAACCCAGTATATGATTTACTATGTAAAGATCCACAGAAATGTCATATTTTCTTGTCGGGATAAGCATTCTTTCCGCCTAGTGTATATTTGATGTCCACGCACCAGTCCATTTTTTCCTTGAAGTTGTCCTCAAAATATCCAAGTGTCATTTGTTTTTCTTTATTGCTTTGCAGACAGAAATTGTATCCCAACTTTCACGTAAGAATTAAACAAACTTTAACATGACCCAACTACCAAAATATTTTTTTCCAGGCACCAATCTTTTGGAAATACAAGTAGTAAAATGACTTGCCAAAAGTATCAAATATATGTTTTCAATAACTTGTCTTTTGTTACCTAGTAAAATAGGTCTCAAAGTATTGTTCAGTCCCTTTGTGCAATATAAAGGCACAGTACTGCATTGTCTCAGAAGTGATTTAACAGAATGTTTTGGGTAAGGGGGAGGGAATTTTTTCACATGTTTTCGACATGCAGCATACATGGCCACTCTGGATTTTTCATATGCCAAATATTTTCTTCCGGGCAGTGATCTTAACTTTCACAGAATGTTGCTTAGTTAGGAATATGTGTTCGTCTGTGGGTGCGCACATGCATGCATTTTGGCAAGGCAGCAAATAATGTACAATATTTATGTCCCTTGAGAAAAGTGTGCTGCGTGGTTGCCAAAACGATCCTGGAGTTATGCAAACTGCTGTCTAAAAAACATAATAATAAATGGGAGATTAGGAACGTTGGAAGCGGGCACGGGAAGGTGGTGGTCTGACCAGAGGCCCTTTAAGAGACAAACATAAGGAAGTTTAAATGTCTAGGTCAGATTCACACTCTCCCGAAGTGACTGATTTCACAATCTAGCAAAGGGTTTTGCATACTCAGCATTTAGTCCTGGCTTCTTCCTTCACTTATTCTAGATGCATGCAGGAGTAGGGCCATTCATAAGGAAGCCCAACAGCAGTGGTTTCGCTGAGGGTACATCTACGCTACAGGGAAGAGGTCGACCCTTCCATGGTCAACCTTGTGGAGTTCACTTCAGCATGTCTAGTGCGGATGCACTAAATTGAACGTACAGGGCGTTCCCATCAACTGCAGTGCTCCCGACCCCTGGTAGGGGTAAGGGAAACCGACAGGAGCGCAGGGTCTGGTTGATCTCCCTTAGTGGAGACATTGCAGAAGCCCGTTAAGATATGTCACCTAAAGCGTTGCAATTAACATAGCTGAAATCATGTACCTCAGTTCGACCTTTCCCTGCACCGTAGACCTGTCCTGAGACCATAATCTGTCCTTTTCTGATCTGTACCACTCTCTGCCTCTGTATACTGATTTTCATGGCACAAGCACAATGCTTTGCTCACACCACAGACTGTCACACTAATCCTTTTTCACTGAAATCCTAGCACCAAACCTAAGGATCTAACATTTTACTCAGAGAATTTTCCCTCTCCTGTACTCCCCACCTGTTCCTTTTTTGCTTTATCGCTTCCTTCTATCTTCCACCTGTCAGGACTTTCACATACCTGTAGCTGACAGCTAGGAAATCAGGGACTTTGATGTTGTAAAGGATATTTTATCTTGGGTGATTCTCACCAATTCATACATTATTGTGTGGGATATTCAAGGACTCAGAGACTGAGCGATGGCTTTGTCTGGTAAGATGAGAGCAATTTGCAAGCCTTTCTGAGGAACACGTTCCAATAAAGGGCCTTTGGAGTTGAAATCTGTCAGCCCTGTCAAGAACGAGAAAGCCACAAACCCTTATGATTATTGATAGTTTAAGCATTGGCAGGAAGAGGACAAGGTGAGGGGAATGCAGTTATTTATCGCAAGATGCTGCAGTGCTTAGATTCATAGGTCCCAAGGCTGAAAGGGACAGTGGTGGTTATACTCTGACCTTCTGTGTAACACAGGCTAGGGAATGGCCCCAAAATAATTCTCAGAGCAAATCTGTTTTAGAACAAGATTCCATCTTGATTTAAAAATTGTCAGTGACGGAGAATTGACCATGAGTTGAACCCCTTTTCACGTGTCCCTGTCCAAAGCCCTGTCCGGGGGAAACATGGCCTTGAGTTTAAAACAGTGGGCAGGTCTCAGGAGGCCTTGCTTCTTTCCAGGATCCTGCCACAGCACATTCTTAGATCATGTCACATAATCTCCTCGTGTATCCCAGTCTCCTCATCTATAAAGAAGGTAAAACACTTACCAGCCGCATGGGGTGCTTTGGAATCCTGGTCAAGTAGTGTATCCGGCTGTAGCACCCCCAGCTCCACTGCAGGTGGGCAATATGGTTGAAATGCCCCTTCCCCACTACTAGGCAGGTGGGCAGGCAGGGAGGGGGGCCAGAGCACTGCAGGGAGGACGGGAAGTGTAGCACAGTCCCAGCCTGTGGGGGAGGGGGAACAGGGGGTCTTGTGTACACTGTGGCGCCTCTGCCTCTGGCCGAAAGGGAACAGCACGGAGGAGGGGGCTTGGAGGGAAAGCATGGGGCAAAGACACATAAGGCTGGCTGGGAAGATAGACCCTTCCTGTGCCTATGGTATCTGCTGCCCAGAGGTGCAGGTTTGGGGCTTTTGCTCCAGCTGGCTGACGAGGCCAGGACTGTGGCAGCCAGTCAGAGAGCAGTTGTGCGATTGCCCACTGAGATGCTCCTGCAAGCCCTCAGCATCTTCAATGCATTGTTTTGAGTCATGCAGCTGTTGCAACACAGCCAAGGTCCAAATCAGTCGGTGCCCAGTGAGCCAGAGGCCATATTGCCATGCAGTTACCTATGCCCCATGAGGCAGTTGCAAGAACCTTGAGTGCATCTTCCATAATCATTTCTGACTTGTTTTCCCAAATCCTCCCTCAATGACTCAGTGTGCACAAAATGATGCAATCCTGGAGGGAATCATTAGCTCCGGGGCTGTTACCGTGGGCTGGCCTCCAGCTTCAGCCCGTGTGGCCATGGATTGTGTTGTTGTTTCATGCAACTCGCGTTGTGTTATGCGCTCGCGGGGAGAGTGCCAGGTCTCGGGCTTACATTCTTTCTGGGGATATCTCACCAAATCTGATTACTTCAGCAAGTGTTCATGCTAGTGCTCGTCTCTGAGTCGCTTAGGAAACGGGGGCTGCGGGTGGGGAGAAAAGGCCAATCTGGTTTCCATTAGGTGATAGCAGACAACGGCATTACAGCATTGCTGAGCTGGTGGGCGTTCTCAGTTAAGTCCTTTCTAGTGTCCCTGAGCTGGTGAATGGGACAAGCTGGGGAGCAGGGCTGACCACTGCCGCAGGCCTTGGGGCGAGGTGGGGAGGGGTCCCTGGCTCTGTGCCCCTGGAAGAGGCAGGGCCACGGGTGGAAGGGGAGGGGCCTATTTCATTCAGCCCTTAGCGCTGCCTGGACCGTGACAATACCCGCCCGTTTGAAAGGCCAGGCACCAGGGCAATTGCGTTAGGGGGCCTGGCCCCTCCATCAGTGGGCCTGAAGCTGGGAGCTTCCTCATTTTGGCTCAGTGTAAGGACAGAATACGAGTTCACTGAGCACTCTGCGGACGCTATCATTGGTCCTCTGTTGCAGTCAGTGCTTCTGACCCCACCTTCATGGGAGAGGAAGAGACAAGCTCTCCATCCCCCCAGAGATTAAGGCCATGGGTGGTGATGGGGGTGGAGGACACCTCACAGGAGGTGCTCAGCTCCACGAAGGATCAAGCCCTGCAGGTTTTCAGCTTGTCCAACTTAAATCATCGCTCCTACTGTTGGTGTTTCACTCAAGCATTTGCAAGGACCTGCTTGTGAGATGGCAAAAGGGACTGGTTTGGGGCTTCCCCATTTGAGTACATCCTCCAGCTGCTGTAATTCCCCGGCCCAGCCTCTGGGCACTGCTAGCTTTTTAGGTCCTAGGCACAGATGTAATTTGCCGACTTCCATCCTGGAGCCTTTCCATAATGGAACAGAAACTGCCGTGGGTCCACTCTGGGAATCTCCCCTGTGCTTCCAGAATGCTTTTTTATGAAGGGGTTGCAGAGTGCTTTGCAAACAGTAACTCGTTAAATTTCCACTACAGCAGGCTTGTCTACACTTGCCCCTAACTTCGAAGGGGGCATGGTAATCAGGGCCACAGGAGATTACTAATGAAGTGCTGCGGTGAACACGCATTTCATTAGGCTCATTTTCCCCCTGTGGCAACACTGAAACTTCAAACTTGGAAGTGCCAGCATGCGTGTAGCCACAGGTACTTTGAAGTGCCCATGCTACTTTGAAGTCCCTTTACTCCTCAAAATTTTGGGACTTTGAAGTAGCGCGGGCACTTCAAACTGCCTGCAGCTCCACGCATGCCAGTGCGTCCAAGTTTGAAGCTTCAAAGTTGCCGCGGGGGAAAATTAGCCTGATGAAGTGCATAATCACTGCAGCACTTCATTAGTAATCTCCCATGGCCATAATTGCCATGCCCCCTTCGAAGTTGGGGACAAGTGTAGACCCAGCCATCCTGTCCTATGAGCCCAGCGGTCCCCAAACTATGGGGGGGCACCCCCAGAAGAATGGGGAAGCACAGTGGGGCCTCTGCCAGCCCCCCCGGGGACAAGGAAGAGGCATCACCAAGCCCCATTCTGCCCCCAGCTCCATTCTGGTTTTGGCCCTTGACCCCAGCTCTAGCTCCAGTGCCCAGCTCCTAGCTCGGGCCACTGATTGCAGCTGGGGCCAACAACCACCACAGGCCCCTGGACAAAGTGGGGAGAGGAGGGGCAGGGCTCACTTCCTCCCAGAAAGGCCAGGGCCAAGGGCAGAAGGGGCAGAGCCAAAGGCAGTCGCCCTCAGCGCTCCTGGGACCACAGCACTGGGCTCCACAGCCATGTGTAGCAGCAGAGCAATGCTGCTGGCCCAGAGCGCCGGCCGTCACCACAGCCAAAGTAGCAGCGATGATGGCAGCAGCTGGAGCTCCAGGACCCCTTGAAAGGCCAGGTCCAGGGGCAATTGCCCCCTTTGCCCCTCTCCCAATCCCCAGTGGTGGGCCTGACATTAGGAAAAACTTCATTAACTGTCAGGGTGGTGAACCACTGGAATAAATTGCCCGGGTAGGTTGTGGAATCTCCCTCAGGGAAGATATTTAAGAGCAGGTTACATAAACATCTGTCAGGGATGATCTAGATGGTGCTTGGGCCTGCTGTGGGTGCAGGGGACAGGACTGGATCTCTGGAGGGTCCCTTCTAGTGTTCTATGATTCTCTGACTTGTCAGCGTGTGGCAAAGCCAGGAATGGAAGTGAGTTCTCATGCCCAAGATGCCGAGCTGTGCCTCAGGCAGCAGGCGCTCCCCAGAAACATGCTGCTAATCTCAGTGATCAAAACAAAGCTGGGTTTTTTGTTTTATTCTTAGCAGCCCACTGCACCACTGGAGACCTTTTAAAATGAAATGTCTGTCTTGGTATAACTACTGGACTGTCTTGCCTTGGTAATTCATTCCCTTCCCATTTGCTAATCTAATTTCTATTGATTGTATTGTTTTTCTTTCCCTTAATCATAAAATGAGATAACTAAAATCAGCATTGGAGCTCAGTTGATTGGGGGCAGGGAGAAGAGATTTCAGTGCAGACTAATATTAAATATAACATTTTAGAGCCAGTCTCAACTGAGTGGCAACAAGTAGTAATTATACATGTTATTTATTAATATCTCTGTATCTTGCAGTTAGATCAGGGCATCCAACACGTGGCTGGTAGGCCAGAATCTGGCCCACAGAGCCTTTTTGTCTGGCCCGTGGAGCCAGCTGTGGCACCATTTTGAAAGCCACCTGGGCGGCTCAGAGCCACATGTAGCTCTTTAAGGAGCCATTTGTGGCTCCTGCTGCTGCTGCAGCTCCCTCCTCCTCAGGCTCCCTGCCCTGCTGTGCCAAGAGAGTAAATTCAATTTAATTGGTTTAATGGCCAGCAGGAGGGATGCAGCCGTTAAACTAGTTAAATTGAATCACATTATTTCAATGCAGCAGTGCGGAGAGCTGCACATGCTGCAGGTCAGGGAGGAAGCAGAAGGGCTGGGGGGAGCCACACAGCCACATTGAGGAGACGGAGGCCTGACAAAGGTGCAGTGGGGGGGCGGGGAGGCAGCACATGGAGCTCCTGCATAGAGTAAGTTAATCCTGTGTTTGGGGCTGTGAGGGGTTAAGCCGAGGGGTGGGAAGTGGCAGCAGTTTGGGGCTGCAAGGGGCAGTTTGGGGCTGCGATGGGTTAAGTCTAGGGTTGGGGGTGGGTTTGGGGCTATTTTGTGTTCAGCCCCTGGGATGTGTAAAAAGTTGCCATGTGTCCTCCAATGAAAAAATGTTGGTCACCCCTGAGTTAGAAGGTCTGGGGATAAGTTGTAAAAAGACAGATTCTGAGCATAGTAGAAGCTGCCTAGTGCTATCGCCATAGGTGGCAATAGTCAAGCAAGAGGTGGCACTGGGCCAGAATCACCTTCCACTTACACAAAATAAGGAGGTGAGGTTACTCCAGTGCATGAATCTAGCCCACTGACTTCAACAGAACGTTGTAAGTGAGCAGAGGCAGCGTGGGCTGGGGAGGTGTCCAGTGTTCCCTAGAAGCTGAGTGATTGGATGACCACCCAGGAGAGATTCAGGTGCCACCCAGGTGATTAGCAGAGCGCCCAGAGCCACCCGCAGCTGGCACCATGCATTTCTATTGGTGGTGCGCTTGCTTTGGTGCCCCTAAGAAAGTTTCCCTGGATGGAAAATATTAGAGGGTACATGGAGGCATCCCCCTTCCAATTTGCTGTTGTGTATACTGAGCATGCTCACACAGACTGAGCATGCTCAGTTACACTGCTGAAGCTGCGGCCCTTACTCTTCTCCTTTGCCCCTGCTACCAGCGGGCAAGGCTTGTCTATGCATGTGAGGATCAGGACCTAGCCATGCCAGCACTGCTGTCTTAACTAGCTGCAAACCGAAGGGACTTCATTCTGCCTAAAACAGACACCAACAGACAAAATCCCCCTGCAATTTCAGTGAGCAACAGTTTCATTCTTCACTTCCTGTCCCAAACAGAAGCAACACCCTTCAAACCCACGTGCATGAGAAATCCTGTTAGGTGTAAGGGCTGTTCAGAGCTGCTCTGCATTCTGTGGGGCCCTATTCTGTTCCCCAACAAGACAGAAGCCAAACTCAAGTGCAGGCAGTGGTGAATTAACATAAGGGCAAACAGGGCGGTTGCCCTAGGACCCCCCAGGCGTGAGGGGCACTAATGCTCCATAACTCCATTTTGTTTAAACAATCTGCTTTAATGGAACAAAAGAAATGGGTCCCATCATTCTTTACTGTAAAATTAAGTGTAATTTTATTATGTATCATGAGTCCTAAGAAGCATGAAGTTATATTAAAGAATGAATAATGGTGTCACATTAATATTTGACTATACTGGGGACCTGCAGAGGTGTGTGTTAGGAGTTTGCCCCCTGCCCCAGGGGAAAGGGAAGGCCACAGTAACTTGCCACAGTTTTCAAGCTGCCTGGGCCAGTGCAGGGCAGCAGTCTCTGTGAAGCTCACTTCCCTCTTTAACAGGGCTGAGCAAGCAGGTACTGACCTGGGGCTGGGGCAGGGCAGAGCAATAGTCAATCCAAGGCTCAGCTCCTTATTGCAGAGCTGAGCAGACAAACAGTAGGTAAGCCCTTGCCCTGGGGCTGGGCAGCACTTAGTATAAAGGTCTTTTCAGCAGGGCAAGGAGAGAAGCAGTACCTAAGGGGCCAGGGCGTGGCCACAGTGTAAGGCTCAGCTCCTTTAATAGGGCTCAGCTGGCAAACAGGTGGTCAGCCCCAGCCCTGGGGCGGGGCAGGGCAGGGCAGCAGTCTTGCTATGGGGCTGAGTGAGCAACCAGTATATAAACAGCTCTCCTTGGTGCAGGGCAGAGCAGCAGGCAAACAGTATATAAGCCCCTGGGGCAGCAGTCAGTACAAAGCTCAGCCCTTTAAGGGCTGAGCGGGCACCCAGCATGTAGATAGTTCACCCTGCAGCAGGGCAGCGCAGTAAACAAACAAGTCTGTTGGGGTCTGGAGATGCAAAGGGCTGCTGCTCTGTGGGGAGCAGGGTACAAGCCCACCTGCTCCACTGCACCCCGTTCCACTGCACCCCACTAGCAGTGGGCCTTAGTTGCCGGTCAGCAGGGATGCAAGCCGCAACATAGTGACGTGGACGCTGGCAGGGTGTTCCCCAGGGTACTTCCCACCTCCAGTTCCGTCGGCAAAGGGTCCCAATCTGGGTTACCTGGGAGACTGGGCAGGTCCACATTTTCTGGGTCTGTGGCTGACAGCAGGTCCAGAGACTCAGCCATGTCCATGGGGTAGGTCCGTAGGCTCAGGCAGCTCCACATCCTCCGGGTAGCTAGCAGCTGGCAGGTCTGTAGGCTCAGGCAGGTCAGGGCCTTCCAGGTAGCAGGTCCACAGTGGGTCAGGGCTCAGGTAGATCAAGGACCCCTGGGCAGCAGGCAAGTGGCAGGCCTCTGGGGTCAGGGCAGCTGGCCAACTGGTAGTTTGGCACAGGCGCTTCAGCTCACAGTCTCAGGGGCTCAGCCAGGATCCTCTGCTCAGTTCAGAGGTGGCCCTTTTAATGAGCCCATGCCCTGCCTCTGGCACTTCCTGCTTCACGTGCCACTCTGGGGGGTTGGGCGTGGGTGCTCTGGAATCTCCTACCAAGGCATCTGGGAGGCTTCCTCTGCTTCTGGGGTGGGGGAAGGCCACAGCACCTTACTACAGGGCCCCACCTCTCTTTAATCCACCCAAGTCCTTTAAAGAGCAGCTACTTTTCACCCCAGAGTGAGCTACCTTACAGTGATGTGGGAAGTGATGCCTGACAAAGAACTGGGGGAGCCTTTGAAATGCAGGACACTATGTATAGCTCTGAAGAAGTGGGTCTGCCCCATGAAAGCTCATCACCTAAATAATTTAAAGTGCAACATGACTGCTTGTTTTACTATGTAAATGCAACAGAGTAGTTGTTGACAGGTGGTAATGCAGCAATATGTTCCAGCTGCAAGGACCATGGGGGGGCGTTATTTTGGCAAAAGATATAGTATAGAAAACAGACCTGTTTCTGATCTTGGTTACAGCAGTGTTAATTCAGAGTAATCGCACTAAAGAATATGGAGTTACTCTGGATTAACACTAGTGTCTCCGATCTTGTACTTTCCCTTGAAAGACTGAAATTTGAGGGTTTAAATACATGCAGTTGTGTTACACATAATTTTTCCTCTGTTAGCAAATCTCAGGGGACAGTGACCTGGAATAACAAGATGGTAGAAATAACCAGTTTAATTGAAAATAAAGACACGTAACTAACATAGAAAGATGAAAGCGTTTTTACTTTGCCAGCTTTAACATGAGCACTATTAGTAGCAGCTGCATTTCAACCCATTTTGCAGATTAACTTGGAGAAGTCCTCCCTGAAACTTTACCATTTAATTGCATAGACTAGCCTTTAATTTAGGGGGCTGAGCATGATATAAGATGCTTATTAAAGCAAGACATTAACCATGTCGGAGAGTAAATCAGTTCCTTTGTTTCAACCGATTTTGCTACCCAATAATCACTGTAGTAAATTGCTCACATGGATTGCAGCAAAGGAGGACAGAGGGAGAGATACAGACACACAGAGAGAGATATTATCAGATGAAAAATAATTGTTACAATGCAGTTAAACTAATACCAGATAGGGGCTCTTAACGTGCCTAAAGCCAAGGATGAATTCCCTAGCACAAGCATTGCGCAGGGCTGCCATAGATGGCCCAATGCTATCCCACTTGCAAGTTCAGGGCCGGTCTAATTTTTTGGGTGTTTCATGCCCCACATTCTGATGTTGCCCAATATAGGGGTTAGCCCAAAATGGCCCTGTCTTTTCTCCCACTGGGGTGCAGTACAGACTGGGACCTAGCTGTGCTGAATCTGGTTCTTCACATTTGGACAAGTGTGAACATAATGAATTAACTCTTGAGATGGTTATGTGCTAAAAATCTGCTATCCTGTTCTAAACTTCTCTGGGTCTTAGAATCAGGGGTGGGTGGGGTTTTTATGGAAGCCGAGGTTTTCATGTGATCACGTGATGCCAGGAGCTGGTGCTTCATTCTACTATTGTCATTAAGTAAGATTTCTCTTGCTTTAGCACTGAGGTGCACCCTGCAGGATCAGGGTCCTGTTCTGGTAGGTTCTGTACCTCGGCTGAAAGGCAAGAAAAGAAAAGGTTGTGTTCTGTGTCATGTCTTGCTTGTTCCTCTTATTTTTTCATCCGCATGGTTTGAATATTTTGCTTTCTTACATTTCGCTGTCCTTTCCTCCCCATGGAAGATCTCCACGGCACCTGATTTATCTCTTTTTTGTTGGTGGGTAATCAGTCACCATTTACAGCTGGAATTCATGCATGAACTGTGAACAGCTCAGATCGGCCAGGATCCATGGCTAATGGCCAACAATTAGTTGCAGCAGCAAGGGGCAAGCAAATGGCTAGCTGTGCTCAAAGAGAGTTTAATAAAACTCCTTTTAGTTACTGGCAACACATTGAGAAAGATGTGTCTTGGCACAATACATGGCACTATCAGAAGACGCTTAGAATCATAAATTCCAAGGCCAGAAGGGACTGTTATGATTTTAGTTTGACCTCCTGTGTAACACAGACCATAAAACTTCCCCAAAATACTTCCTAGATGAAATCTTCTAGAAAAATGTCTCATCTCAATGTAAAATTTATCAGTGATGGAGAATTCACCATGACCCTTGTAAATTCTTCCAATGGTTAATTAGTCTCACTGCTAAAAATATATCCCTTATTTCCAGACTGAGTGTGTCTAGTTCCAACTCACAATCATATAAATGTAAAGCTAGAAGGAACCTCAAGAAGTCCTCATGTCCAGACCCACAAGTGGAGACAGAACTAAACCTAGACTATCCCTGGGAGGTGTTTGCCCAACTTGTTTTTAAAAACCTTCAATGACAGGGATTCCACCATCTCCCTTGGAAGTCTATTCCAGAGTTTACCCACATTTAGTTTTTCCTAGTAACAGAGAGGGAGCCGTGCTAGTCTATATACTATCAAAACAAAAAGCAGTCAAGTAGCACTTTAAAGACTAGCAAAAGAATTTATTAGGTGAGCTTTCGTGGGACAGACCCACTTCTTCAGACCATAGCCAGACCAGAACAGACTCAGTATTTAAGGCACAGAGAACCAAAAACAGTAATCAAGGAGGACAAATCAGAAAAAAATGATCAAGGTGAGCAAATCAGAGAGTGGAGGGGGCGGGGGAAGGTCAAGAATTAGATTAAGCTCATCTGCATACTTGGCTTAATCTAATTCTTGACCTTCCCCCGCCCCCTCCACTCTCTGATTTGCTCACCTTGATCATTTTTTTCTGATTTGTCCTCCTTGATTACTGTTTTTGGTTCTCTGTGCCTTAAATACTGAGTCTGTTCTGGTCTGGCTGTGGTCTGAAGAAGTGGGTCTGTCCCTCGAAAGCTCACCTAATAAATTATTTTGCTAGTCTTTAAAGTGCTACTTGACTGCTTTTTGTTTTGTTAGTTTTTCCTGAAGCCTAAGCTAAATATTCCTGGCTGCAGATTAAGCCCATTACTTCTTGATCTATCTTCAGTGGGCATGGAGACAATTGACCATAGTCCTCAGTAGGACAGCCACTAACATATTTGATGACTTCACAAACAACAAGCAGTCCTGTAGCATCTCACAGACTAACAAATTTATTTATTGGGTAATGAGCTTTTGTGGTAAAGACACACATAATCGATCTTTTTGGGGTCCACAGTCAACCTCCTGTACTCCTGCACTCGTGAGGAGTAAGGGAGTTTGATGGGAGAAATGCTCCTGTCAACCTCCCTCAGTCGACTGCAAATACATCGGTTCTACCTTCGCAATTGTCATAGCTACAGTGACGTATCTGCAGTTGACTGTAAGGTCTAGTGTAGACCAAGCCTGATTTTTCTTTTCTCAAGCCTAAACACGCCCAGGTTTTTGTAACCTTTTCTCATAGGTTAGGTTTTCTAAATGGTAGTGATGTTTGTGTCTCTGCTCTGGGCTCTCTCTCACTTGTACACATCCGCCCTCAAGCGTGGCCATCAAAATTGAACACAGTGCTACATCAGAGGCCTCACCAATGCTGAGCTGAGCTGAGCAGAGCAATTACCTCTGGTGTCTTGTATAGGACATATTCAGCCGCTGATTCTTGTTGCGCCTTTCTCTGCTAAATGGGAAAGTTTGGATCCAACAATTCTTTCATTATAAGGCTACAGGGATGTAGCCTAAATTCAGACTCTTTCCAGCAGGAGGAACTCCAGAAGAATCAGGCCCACAGATTCCAAATCTCAACTGCCTTATGTGGGCAGGAAAGATCCAAACACACCTTCAAAATTATGTGGCACTACTGCCATTCACTACAGAGCACCAAACCATTTGAGCATAAACCTAATTGCATCAATGGGCCCCTTGGTCTGTGCTGTGCAATATGCAGTAACAGCTAGAAGCCAACCCCTCCCACAGACCACTGGATTTCAGTTCCAGGGTGTTAGATGTATGGCAGGAGAGTGGCTCCCTGTTGCCATCTCTAGCAAGTTTGACAGCTATTCATAGTTTTTCTTAAAGCACCAGCTCTCGACACCTAGGTTTCCATTAAAAGCCCACCTGCCCCGGAGTCCAAGAAGCTTAGACTGTGACTAAGGATCAAAAACAAAAAGGAAAATAAGAACAATGCACATTTCATCTCTTGATTTTGGGGTCCAGTCCTTGATGTTTGAATTCTTTGGGCTGGTGAGGCTAGTGGCTAGTGGGTCAGTACACAATATAGGACCACATGAATACAGCCTTAATTGGAACAGCGCACCATGTGGGCTGTGCTCTGCCATATTCAGCAATAGCTGGAAGCCCCCTGGGTCCGTGGACCGCCATTCCAGTATGCCCATGTAGATCAGATGATATTGTCCTCACCCTCAGTGTGTCTGTGTCCTTTCCAAAGCTCTTTCCTCTCAGGCTCCGGATTGGGTTCATAACATAGAAAAAGCCCTTAGCGACCAAATGAAAAGCATGACTCACACAGCCTGTAATTCCTTTCTGTGGATACTGGAGGAGAATATTTCATTTGGCAAACAAGTCAGACTTAGAGAACCTGTCCCTAATCGCATTAAGAGCTCTGAACTATAACACATTTGTAACTCCAGGTGATTTTGTTCTGCCTTTTTGGACTGGGACCAGACATAAAATGCCCTTTTGCTAGATTTGGATCCAACCAAAGTTGAGGGGAATCAGATGTCAGTAAGTACTTTCCAGTTTGATCTTTACCCAGGGGTATCACAGTATGCTTCAGCTCCAAACTGTGTCGAGATTTGCTTTTAAACCCGGGGCTCTTTTTCGCATGAAGCACATATCTCCTCACAGTTGTCATGCATCCTTTGTGGCACATGTTATGCAGCGGTGTAAATATACCCTATGTTCTGCATTAGCCTCCAAGTTCTGAGGCTGGGAGAGGGTCTCTAGAAAAGAGAGCAAGCAAGCCATGTTTCTTGGATACGTGGTCACGTCTCTCATTGTCTTTCCATGAGAATTAAGTTCTTAAGTAGCTTTCAAAACTGTAGTCCCAACTCTGAATGAGACGAGTGAAGATGCTCCCCACACTCCCCCTGGGAGCTTACAAATCTGATCCCCCAAAGCAGGTCAGCTCCCATTGAAGTTCTATGCCCAGCATCCTCCAGGATGGGGCCTTATTTTCAGGGCTAGGAAATTTAGACCTTGTCTGTAGAAGAGCTTCTGCCCGGGCTGCCAAAGGTGGAGCTCTAAAAAGGCTATCAGTCGTGGAGATGGGGTCAGTGCAGAGATGTCCATCGAGCTGAATAGTGGAAGGGGGCGGGGGGGCTCACCAAAGAATCAGAAAGGGCTAATTATATTATATGTACGCAACCCACAGACCTATGGGTGCGGTTCGCTGTCCCATGTAATGGCACTTAGACCACCTACAGTGAGAAGGAATGAGTCTCCTCTACAGCCTTAGCTGAGTGTCAGCTGACTTTTAGCTCAAACTAGTGGCTCTTGCATGAAGTTCCAGAGGTTCCCAGGTTCAAGTCCACCTGAGGGTGGTTACCTATGCGACTTCCAAAAATGCCTTTTAGTTATTAGCACAAAAATACAACTTCTCTCTGTTAACAAAATTTGATGCTGGAAATTTAAGCATTAAAGAGGGGAGGAAGGTTGATGTGTAGTTCTTACTGATGTTAAATGCAGTTCCACAGCCAGTAGTACCCCACTGGAAACTTTGTAAGCTGGGCCCCATAACCCTCGGTGGTAAAAATTTGCATGGCCAAAACAGAACCCCTAAGAGTCAAAACCCTCCACCTTCAACCTCGTGCCTGGATGCCATCACAAGACTGATGCTGTAAACAATTTACATCTGTGGCTTTAGTGCTCAGAGATGTGCATTTTCTCTTCCCTGACAGATTTATCACTTTCCAGCAGGAGGGAAAATGAAGCCAGAACGGAACAGCATCGCTTCACTGAGGGCGGAGCTCTGAAAAGAGGCAGCGATGGGAAAAACAGCCCCATGTTGAATATTGCCAGATCTTGCTCCCGCCACATGGTCATCCTGCCTAATTCATTGTACAAAAAAATACAGGGGAAGAGTTTGATGGTGGTGTTGATCTCACTGACCTCTTCCTCCCCTCCGCACTGCCTCATGAAGACGTACAGAAAGGAAGGCTGTTTTGGGACATCTGACATATGTGTCCATCTCTCCCTCTCATCTCCCCACAGGGAACCAGTGCCTGATTGATCATAACCGCCTCTTCTGGCTCTCGCATCTATAAATCTCCATTGCCCAGGCGGGGATTGTGCATTCTATAACATTCCACCAAAGAGCTCATATATGTAACTAATTACACACACATGCGTGCATGCATGCAGGCAGTTAATCTAGAGAAGAAGGGTAGCAGAAACATCATGGCACCGGAGCAGTGAACTCACGTTCCAGAGACACTCAAACAAAGGGAAAAAGTCAGCAGCTCGAGTAAGCTTATATAAAACCAAACAGCTCCATATTTTGTCTTTGTGTCTTTTTTTCACAGGACTCAGGTTTTTTTTATGTCCTGGGAAATCAATTCTTAGGGCTCAGAGCATATAATACACCCCTTTACAGTATTTCCACTACCAAAGTACTTATGTACTGATGTAAATCTACAGTAACTCTAGTGAAACCAATGCAGTTAATCTGCATGTATTGTTCAGCAATGGAAACAATCAAAATGTATGCATGAAGGCCAGAGCACACATTAGTTCTGACCTGTGTTCTAAAAGATATTTAAAAACTCCAGCTAGCTGTTCCCCTGGGGTAGATTAGTGTCATTCAGCTGAGGTCTATGGAGATCATTTGGTGTCCAGGGTACGTCTACACAGCAAAGGTTTTTTTGAAATAGCAGCTGTTTTTTCGAAATAACTATGCGAGCATCTACACAACGCAACTGATATTTCAAAATAACCATGTGAGCGTCCACACAATGCAACCACTGTTTGAAAATAGTGGATGCCTTATTTTGAAATTAGTAAACCTCATTCTAGGAGGAATAGAGCCTATTTTGAAATAAACCATAGTGTGTCCAATGCTGAATTTCAGAATAGGCTCTAGTGTGTCTAGATGATCTATTTCAAAATAACTGAGCACTATTTAAAAATGCGTTTTGGACTCTTCTACGCTGGCCTCTCCCTTTCAGAAGGGGTATAGTAAATGCGGGAGTTTGGAAGATGCTAATGAGGTGCTGACATGAATATGCAGCGCCTCATTAGCATAATGGTGGCCATGCGGGATTCGAAAGTGTCACTTTTGGAACGCATGCCGCCAGTGTAGATGGGGACCTTTGGAAAGGACCCCTGGACTTCCAAAGTCCCTTCTTCCTCTTTGGTTTTAGGAAGAAGGGGCTTTCGAAGTGAGAACAAATTGTGCAAATTATTTCAAAATAACAACACAGTCTAAACATGGCCCTGGTGTTTAGTCCTGCTTTGTATGCAGCTCCTCTGGCTATTCAAAGATGGAGACAGGCAGGGCCCATGCAGGGACAAAAGCTAATAGGAGACAGGGAGACAAGGTGGGGGAGGTAATATCTTTTATGAGACCAGCTTCTGCTGGTGGAGAGGACAAGCTTTTGAGCCCTACAGAACTCTTCAAGTTTCTCTGTGGAAGGTCTAAAGCTTGTCTCTTTCACCAATGGGAGACAATGCTGCAGCCATCTTGTCTTTCTAATATCCTGCGAGCTACATGACTATGCCAACACTGCATATTAGAAGACACACACCATTTTGACCTAATCTTGCCAGGTGCTGAGAGGACACCGCTGAGGGGTGCTGAATGGCTGCTCGGGATGGTTCCTTCTATTGAGAGGTGTGGGCACTCAGCAACTTGAAGGGCTGGATGCCCTGTCTCAACTATATTGAGATATATGCTCCAGTTGTCAAAGGTTTAGTCACCCTCACTGCTATTTACTGCCCTGTTGATCGAAAGGTTCACTCTCTATGAGCCTGCATAGAAGAATCAAATCACCATACGAGAGGACTGTCACGTCTAGAGCCCTCTGGTATTAACCTTTTGTGCCCTCTTTCAAAGGGGGGGTCATTTGCTAAAGACAGCACATGGCTGACGTACATATTTTATATATTTAAAACATGGAAAGAAACCAAAAGCCCTCAGCAAAGATAAGGAATTGTTTCCCCGTGTCGAGCAGTGAGAAACCCATCTGATCATATAACAAAATGCATAGAAAGGGCCCAATTTAGCCCCAGGTCAATTTCTTTGAAGTAAATGAAATAATAGAATTTGACTCTTTTTGTGCCCCTGTGTCCATGTCAGGTTTTTGCATCTCTGTTAACAGTGCACGTTGCTGTTCAGAGCACACTGTTACGTTGATCCCTAGGATTAGTAGACGTATGCAAAAGTGGTGACTCTTGGTAATACATTTTGGCTGGGTCTATAGTTCAGAGATTTGTCGACTGACGTTACTGTCAGGACATATTTCCCTACAGAACCTCTGTCAACAGAATGCATCCACACCTAACTGAGGTGCCCCTGTCGACGCCCTCTTTTGACAGAAAGTGACCAGACTGCCCAGCCCTCTGTTGACAGAGCAGCCAGCTGGAAGCTCTGCAAACAGGGCTGTCCGGTAAACTGGAAACTCTGTCTGCTGACAGAGGGTCTCCCTGAGTGTCTACACTATTTTTTTGTCAACAGAATCTGTCAACAGAGGAGTTACGCTTTGTACAGGAGCACCTTAACTCTCCCGAGAAAACTGCTGTGTTCTCTCGACAGTTTCTCAACAGAACGCGTTTGTAGTGTGGATGCTCCATGAGTGTTGTCGACAGAAACACGCGTTTTGTCAACAAAACTCTGTAGCGTAGACCCAGCCTTTCTGTTTAAAAGTTTACTGAAAGAGAATAGATTCTTGTCTGACTAATCTTTTTCATTAGTTCCAAACTATGTCTTAAAAAGTTTTATACAGGTTTGCAACTGGAAGCAGGAATTAATGTTACAGGTAAGCCTGCGCTGCAAAATTTTGACCCGCCAGAGGCATTTCCCTAGTGCTGGAAGTCTTGGATCTGGGGTTCTGGTCTGACAGCCTGTGAGTAGGATGTGTCTGATCACATGAGTGGAGCCCTGCAAATCTGAGGGGATTCATTGTATCTGTGAGTATCCTCATCCACAGATTTGGATGCAGATCTCTGAAGCGCATTTTTGAGAATGCAAATATATCTAGAACCCTCCAAATGTGTGGATATCTGCCTTATGTTCAAGCTAACACAGCTTGAATCACATTAGCTCATGCTGAACAGGGCTCTTCAATTGTGTGACGTGAACTCAGCTGAGCAAACCATTGCAGCCCCTGCCCTCCTTCTGCCCAGCAAGACAGCACTGCAATGGACGGGCATTTGCTGAGTGCCAAGTGTTTAGTTGCAGAAAGCAGTTGCCATTCATAGCACAGAGTCAGACCCATAACCAGCACTGGAAAGTCCCTCTTGCATGACCCCCTTCTTCCTCAGCCCCCCAACCAGCCTTTGCATCCAGGGATCCACCTTGGACCCTCAAGCAAAGCCTGTCACCAAGATCCACATGGTCGCTACAGATGGGTCTGGATGTCCACTCTCTTTCAGTGCAGTCTTCCTGCAACACAGAGACACCTCTGAGGCTAAATTGGACACATACATTTCACAGAGCTGGAAGGGACCTTGAGAGGTCCCCGGTTGTCTTGGCAGGAACAACCATCATCCCAAGCAGGATTTTTTTTAAATTTATTTGCCCCAGACCCCTAAATGGCCTCCTCAAGGATTGAATTTACAGCCCTGGGTTTAGCAGCCCAAGCTTTAATTTACACAGGGTCTATAATGAGCTTCTGGGCGCCTCTGTGTCCATGATCAAATGTGCTCAACATTATCATCTTTTGCTATAACAACACCAACATCTTCAAATATTTCAAACATATACTTGCAGCCTGACAGCGAAGCCAACACCATGCTCTCTGGGTTCTTCTTGGGCTTTACCCTGCCAGAAAAAGGTGTAGTCCTTTTCCTTTAGAGATCCCGAATCTGCAAGTCGCGTCTCTTGCAGTGCAGCGATATCAACTCGGAGCCTTTTCAGTTCCTCATTGATGACAGCGGTCTTGCGGGTGTCACTGATGGCCTGAAGATCTTCAGTCAAGCCGGTCAGCATGGTCCGCACATTCCAGCAAGCAAGCTTGAATTGTTGATGTTTCTCATTTCTTGTTGATTTTCTTATTGGTTTGCCTGGTGCCTAAATTTCAGTCACTTGTCAGGTTCAGGAACCTTAAGCCTCACGCACCCAGCGAGGCAGGTGAACTGTGGCGGGACAGTACCCTATTGCCTGGGGGCTGCCCAGCTTGAGGCGGGCGGTGACTGTCCAGTGAGATGCGAGGATCCCTCCCACCATCGAAGGCAACCCCTGGTGCTCGTTCTCTACGCCAATCAAGCAAGAGCTTATAAGCGGTAACTGTTGCCTCCCATGTTGATGCAACGCTGTTCAGCGATGCCAGAGTACCTCTCCAGGCGCGAGCCTGGGCATTTGTTATGGAGACTCTGGGCTGCCCAGACACCAGTGTCCCCCTCTCGGCTTTACTGATATAGTCCAAAGGAGAGGATAACCTCCACGTCTGGTACCAGCTCAGCTGCATGAGTTGCCGGGACAGTGCCAGAAGTTGACACTGAACCGCCTTCGGACTCCACTCCGGGTTTTCTGTCAGGGTTTACTCCCTTAGCCTTCCTCCTTCCCAGGATAACTCACAAGGCAGTGGGGTGTGGAGTTGTGGAGAATGTGGTTAAGGATCATACTACTTCATACCTCCCTGTCAGCATGAGTCACCATAGCTCCCTGTGGAGCCAAGACCCTTCTCCCTACCTTTTGTCCCTCCCCCCAGCTACCATCACCATAGGACCCTCCCCAGCCCACTACCCCCATCTGCTCCCATGTCCACCCTCCTCACTGCACTGGCCCCTCTCCCCCCAGCTGCTCTCAGTGCCCCCAGGTCCACCTTCCCCTATCGCTCTTCAGAGAATTTTTTTTTTTCTCTCTCTCTTCTTCCTTCTTCTTCTTCTCTCTTTTCCTGGTAGTGCTGCCTTGCAGGGCACAGGTGGTTGATTTAGTCATGGGCGGATCAGAAAGACTTCTTCAGATCACGCTTCAAACGTGTGCTGGTCCTGTCCACCTGATCAGCGCTTATGCTCCAACCCTGTACGCCACACCAGAAGTAAAAGACAAGCGCTATGACGTGCTTAGTGCTGCTGTAGCGCAAATACCTGCTCGTGAACAACTGTACATCTTGGGTGACTTCAATGCAAGAGTTGGAGCTGATTAGGCCTCATGGCCTTCCTGCTTAGGACACTTCGGTGTGGGAAAAATGAATGAAAATGGACAGCATCTCCTTGAACTGTGCATGTACCACAATCTGCATCACAAACACATTCTTCTGAACAAAGCCACAGCACAGAGTGTCGTGGAGACACCCACGCTCGAAGCACTGGCATCAACTAGATGTGGTCATCACTAGGCGTAACAACTTCAAAAACGTCCTTCTGACACGCAGCTATCATAGTGCTGACTGTGATACAGATCACTCACTAGTTTGCTCCAAGCTCAAGCTGAGACCCAAGAAGCTGTACCGCTCTAAACCTGCTGGAAGGCCCCGCATTGACGTCAGAAAGACAGCAAACTCGGAGAAAGCTGAAAAGTTCAGAGAGACCCTCCAGGAAAATCTGCGCAGCGGCCAAGGGGGGTGTCGATGCGACATCCAAATGGCAACATCTGAGGGATACAGTTTACAACACGGCCTTGTCGGTGTTTGGAGGAAGAGCTAGAAACACGAACAACTGGTTTGAAGCTAACTCTGATTAGATGATTCCAGTCATTGAAAAGAAGCGCGCTGCACTCCTGGAGTACAAACGCTCACCGAGCCAGAGTACCCAGGAAGCACTTAGAGAGGCCAGAAGAACAGTACAGCAGACAGCCAGGCGCTGTGCCAACAACCACTGGCTCCAGTTATGCAGCAGCATCCAGACCTGTGCCGACTTTGGTAATCTCAGAGGAATGTACAAGGGTATGAAGAAGGCATTAGGACCCACCCAGAACAAGATGGCACCTCTGAAATCCAAATCTGGTGAAGTCATCGCTGACAAAGCCAAGTAGATGGAGCGCTGTGTCGAGCACTACTCCGAGCTGTACTCACGCGAGAATGTTGTGGTTGACGCAGCCCTCGATGCCGTCGAGCTCCTACCAGTAATGGACGAACTGGATCAAGAACCGACTGTGGATGAACTGAAGACAGCCATCGACAGCATTGCAGCAGGAAAGGCCCCTGGTCAGGAGGGTATACCACCAGAGGTAATCAAATGTGCCGTGGACACACTCCTGGAACCCCTGCATGAGCTGCTGTGCCTGTGCTGGAAAGAGGGTGAGGTTCCACAGGATATGCGTGACGCTAACATTGTAACATTGTATAAGAACAAAGGAGACAGAAGCGACTACAACAACTACCGTGGAATCTCCCTCCTAAGCGTCACTGGTAAACTGTTCGCTCGCGTCATCCTTGGCAGACTCCAGAAGATTGCTGAGAGGGTGTACCCCGAATCGCAGTGCGGATTCCGTGCAGAGAGGTCTACCGTTGACATGGTCTTCTCTCTGAGGCAGCTGCAGGAGAAGTGCAGGGAGCAGAGAAAGCCACTCTACATAGCCTTCATCGACCTGACCAAGGCCTTTGACTTGGTCAGCAGGGATGGTCTGTTCAAACTGCTCCACAAGATAGGCTGTCCTCCACGGTTACTCAAGATGATCCAGTCATTCCACGAAGACATGAGAGGAACCATCCAATATGACAGCGCATTATCGGATGCTTTCAGAATCAGGAGCGGCGTCAAACAAGGATGCGTGCTTGCTCCGACATTGTTCGGGATCTTCTTCGCACTCCTCCTGAAGCATGCCTTTGGATCTTCAACAGAGGGCATCTTGCTGCACACAAGATCTGATGGGAAACTGTTTAACCTTGCAAGGCTGAGAGCTAAGACTAAGGTGCGAGAAGTCCTCATCAGAGACATGCTGTTCGCAGATGATGCTGCTGTAGTGTCTCACACAGAAGACCAGCTTCAAAAACTGCTGGATCGGTTCTCCAAAGCGTGCAAGGACTTTGTGCTTACCATCAGCCTAAAGAAGACAAACGTACTTGGTCAAGATGTTGCTGAATCCCCATCAATCAGCATTGACAACTATACGTTAGAAGTTGTCCACGAGTTCGTTTACCTCGGGTCCACCATCACTGACACCCTACCGTTGGACACTGAGCTAAATAGGAGGATCGGAAAAGCGGCCACAACTCTGTCCAGACTCAGCAAGAGAGTGTGGAATAACAACAAGCTGTACACTCACACCAAAATGCAAGTCTACAGAGCCTGCATCCTCAGCACCCTCATTTATGGCAGCGAGACTTGGACCCTGTATGCCTGCCAGGAAAAGAGGCTGAACGTCTTCCACTTGCGCTGCCTCAGGCACATCCTTGGAATATCATGGAAGGACAGAGTGACCAACACAGCCGTCCTCGAGCAAGTTGGAATCCCAACCATGCACACCCTCCTCAGGCAGCGTCGACTCCGCTGGCTTGGCCACGTCCACAGGATGAATGATGGAAGGATTCTAAAAGACATCCTGTATGGTGAGCTAGCCTCTGGCAAAAGACCCCCCAGACGCCCCCAGTTGCGTTACAAAGATGTCTGCAAGAGAGACCTCAGAGAGGTAGACATTGAGCTGGACAACTGGGAAGAACTAGCAGACGACCGCGGCAGATGGAGGCAGGGGTTACACAAGGGCCTTCAGAAGGGCGAGTTTAAGATCAGACAGCTAGCAGAGGAGAAGTGAGTGCACAGGAAGCACAATAAGGACTTGCCAGACACCCACTACATCTGCAAGAGATGCAGCAAGGACTGTCACTCTCGTGTGGGTCTTCATAGTCACAATAGACGCTGTAAATGAAGTCTTAAATTGAAACTTTAAAGGGCGCGATCCATAGTCTGTGCAGACTGAAGGATGCCTACTGCTACTACTACTTGCAGCCTAATCATGCCTCATTAAAACACGAAAGTGACAAAAGCCTACTTACCAGACGCCTTTGCCACTGTCCGCTGCTTCTTTCCCCAGGAAAAATCTTTCTCTTTCTGCAGAAACACCCAGTGACCACTGAGGCCAGACAGACACACTGCCCAATTCTAGTATAACAAAGTTACTACAACTCACAATCATGCTACTTCAGTAAGTTAGTCAACTCCTGTTCAGTCCTGGGGGCCTGATTCTCATTTATTCCAATGCCCTAGCACCCTGCTATGGCAAAGCAAAGGAACCTTACATTTCAATCCACCTGAAAGCCTTTACATATCCAGAGCAGTGCAAAGGAGCTGCATGGCTCTGGACTTCTTTGCAAGATGTTAAGGAAGATGGATACAGTAGGCTCTGCCTCATTCATCTGTTTGTAAGGTGGTCGGGCAAATCAGCACAGAAAACACATATTTAGACAATTAATTGCTCCATTTCCCGGGAAAAATTCCTCTCCTCGACCCAGGGTCACAGACCCGAAAATGTCGCAGAAGCCTGTTCTCTAGCTTGGGTTCCCACAACACTGGCCTCAGAGCACGGCCTTCACTGGCAGCTGGGCTGCTTTTATGGCTCCTGTCTGGAACACCTGTGTGAGCCTGAGTTGCTTTTAACTTAGGAACAGGGAAGGTCTGTGCATCCGTCCCGTCACGCTGCTGTAATCCAAGCCCCTTTCACTTTGGGGGTGGGGAGGGGATGATGCTCAGATTCCCAACCCTCATTTTGGTTTGAAATCAGCTTCAACAACAGATTTGTCTATTCTCTTGCTGTAGTTTGTGGTTCAGAGGTGACAGACATCTCAACAGATTCTTTGGAAAGGGGATCCCTGATGGGTGAAATCTCCTGAGGCCAGCAGATCACAGGAGACCTCCACCATTTTGTACCAAAATCTCACAGGCACAGCCCATGAGATTTGAGCACCAATGAATCTCAACTCCCCTTTCCCCCAATCCCAGTGCTCATTTGGCCCCAGGCTCCAAACTGTTCTGCTGACTCTGGAAGGAAATTTACTGCCCCTGTAGCACAGCCAATTTTGAAACACAAATAACTTGCCTGATTAATTTTTTGTAGAAAAAAAATACATCAAAAGAGATTAAATCCTCATGCTGGAAGAATTTAATTTAAACAACTCAAGACATCATAGCAATGCAGAAATATCACCTCAGCCTGGTAACCTTTGGCGTCTGCATACGCTTCTGTGACTAACAAATAGTAATGTTTCCTTTATAATGTAAGAGAAAAAAACAATGCCATTCTGGAATGCCTGGCCCAGTTAAAAAGAAAACCGACCGTCCTTTACTAGTAGGGCCTCTATGGACTCATGGGGTCTGTCTCTCATACCACATGCTTGTAATAATTCCTGCTCTCTTCATAACACGCCGAGGGCATAGTTTCCAAAGGCTGAATTAATGAGGACCCCGGAGGGTTCTCCAAAATAGACACTGCTGCTTTTCATGCTGCAAAGCCAATGCCTGAGGAGTCCCTTTGGCAGGATGACCTTTACGATTTACAGACCTATTCTCATCTCCGTGGCACTACGTGTGTATTGATAACAGCCTGTCCAGACAATCTCCATGACATGATTGTCAGCTAAAGGACAATTTGCTGGAGAGATAGATAATCACCCCAAATAAAGCAGAAACGCTGAAGGTGTGTGCGCCAGTCCATCCAAGCTCAGAGAAGTGATCCGTTGTGAACATTTGATACTTGACCAAAGGCTGGAATAAATTCACTTCACACTAAGGTTAAGCATTTAAACAGTGCCCTGTGTATTAATAGCACTCCTGGTGAGTTGAAATTACACTGCAGTGGTTGACAGGAAGCAATATGCCTTCTGGTATGATCTTAAGTTAATCACTACAACCATGGGACTGCCCTAAAGGAAACGATTCTCTAGGCTGTTGATGTTACTGTATAAAGCGTGCGGTTTCTGCAGTTTATTGGCTGCAGTTTTTCCCCCATGAGTTTAATTTATGGAAATTACTAAGAGCTACGAGATTAATCTTGATTTTAGTCAGGCTTTTGACAGAGTCCCACATGGCATTTTCATAAGCAAATTAGGGAACTGTGGTCTAGGTTAAATTACTGTAAGGCGGGTGTACAAATGTTTGAAAGACCATATTCAAAGACTAGTCTTCAATAGTCGCCCATCAGAGTGGGAGGGTGTGTCTAGTGTGGTCAGTCTTGGGTCGGGTACTAGTCAATATGGTTATTAATGACTTGGACAACCAAGTGAGGAGTATGCTTATAAAATCTGCAGAGGTCACTGAACTGGGATGGTTGGTAAGCACTTTGGAGAATAGGATTAGACCTCAAAATGGACTAGACAAATCAGAGAACTGGTCTGAAGTCAACGAGATGAAATTCAATAAAGACAAGCGAGGAATCTTTCAGTGAGGAAAGAGAAAACGAAATGGGGAATAAAGGGCAATAAGTTGATAGTATCACTGTAAAGGATCCAGGGTTAGTGTGGACCACAAATTGAATATAAGACAACAGTAAAATACACAAAAGGCTAATAGCATTGTGGGATGTGTTAACAGGATTGTCTTAAGTAAGACGTGGGAGGTAATTGTCCTGCTGCCTTCAGCATCTGCTGGAGTACTTTGTCTAGTTTTCAAGTATCGGAGGGGTAGCCGTGTTAGTCTGGATCTGTAGCAGCAACGAAGGGTCCTGTGGCACCTTATAGACTAACAGAAAAGTTTAGAGCATGAGCTTTCGTGAGTTAACTCACTTCTTCAGATCTGGCCAGCATCCGAAGAAGTGAGTCTGTGCTCACGGAAGCTCATGCTCTAAACTTTTCTGTTAGTCTATAAGGTGCCACAGGACCCTTCGTTGTCTAGTTTTGTGAGCTTCACTCTGGCTCGCTGATGGGGGCAGGGTGGGGAGAGACACAAGGGGCAGTTGCCCCAGAGCTCAGTGATCCAAAAGGGCCTGGGGCTCCCAGACGCTGCTGCTGTTACCGCAAAAGTGGGGACGCCCAGAGCCCTGGTCCCTTTAAAGCACCAAAAGAGCACCATGCAGTGCATTCTGGGCAGTACTAAGAGCTATCTGAGGAGGGGCTGCAGTGCACACTGGGTAGTGCCGAGGGCCGGCTGCCCCGGCCCTGCCCCTCCTGTCCTTGTGGGAGCACAGAGCCAGCCCCATCCACCTTGCCCTTGCTCCCCAGGCTACACTCTCAGAAAGATGGGAACAAAGTGAAGGCAGTGCAGAACAGAGCAACTCAAGCAACAAAAGGTTTAGAAAACCTGGCCTAGAAAGAACGGTTGTAAAAACTGGGCGTGTTTAGGCTCGAGAGCCAAAGACTTAAGGGGGAGGAAGGGGTAGAAAATACCTTATAACAGCTGTCGACTATGTTAAGGCCTGTTCCAAAGAGGACAGTGACCAATTGTCTTCCTGTCCACAGAAGATAGGACAGGAAGTAATGGACTTGATATGAAGCATTTAGGTTAGATAAAAGGAAATGCTTTTTAACTATAAGGGGAGTTAAGTTCTGGAATAGGGTTCAAAGGGCGATTGTGGCATACCCAATATCAGAGGATTGTTGAGAACAAATTGGACAATTCCTTTTATGACGGGCTAGGTTCACTTATGCCTGCCTCATGGCAGGGGGCTGGAGAGGATGACTTTTTGAGGTCTCTGCAGGTTCTACTTTTCTGCGATTCACGTTTGTAAATTATTGCAAAGGAAAAGATAAAGAAAGGACAGCAAATTACTTAAGAGGGAGAGCTCTTGTCCACATGGTATAGGTCAGTCAAGGTCACCTTCTGGCAGAGAAGAAAATGGATGGTTACATGTGACTGTTCCCCATGAATATAAAGGCACTTTATGAAACAAAAACAAGGCTCCAGATGGAATAGACATAGGATGTGTACACACCTCTTCCTCTAATGGTAGCCTGAAAACCCTCAATATGCAACTCCAGTAACTGGCAAAAGACGTAGGCTGGCATCCTTTATTTGGCTGACCCATAAGAGGTAGGCATGACACACACTTTACAAATATGCTCCACAAACACTAAAGCAGTCTTGTGTGACAATTCTCAGCAGGCTTTTATCTGGGGAACAAAATATAAAAATAGGAAACATAACACAGCAATCCAAAGCTAAATGCAGCTTGAACTGCAAAAATTGGGAGTTCTTTTCTATAGCCAGCTCTCCACATTTTGACGGACAGAATGAATTTCACACTTCCGAGGCTTCAGTGCACTTCTTGCGCTTACAATGCACACATAAAGTGCTGAGCTTAACTGTGCTCTTTGTGCTCGTGATGTCCGGGTGCTGATGAACCCAGATTTTGCTTCCTGTTTATACCTGGGTTCACAGAGAAAGACGGGACGTCTTGTTAGCAGTTGGAGCACGAATAGCAACTCATTTTCACAGCAATCAGAACCAAAACTGTAATAACAGAGAGTGAATGGGCTGCATTTCCTCCTCCGCTTTCCCTGCAACTGGAACAGCATGAAAGGGGAAGTGCTAATTCCAGCTCTCTGTTATTGAACATGGGTGTGTAGCTGTGGAGCCCAGAGCCTGGCCCTTTATGTATGGCTGATTTCAAGGATAAGCTTGCTGATAAGTCAACACATAAGAACATCAGGATGGCCACACTGGGTCAGACCAAAGGTCCATCTAGCCTAGTATCCTGTCTTCTGACAGTTCCCAATGCCAGATGCCTCAGAGGGGTGAAAAGAACAGGCAATCATCAAGTGATCATCACTTGTCTCCCTTTCTCAGCATCTGACAAACAGAAGCTAGGGCAGGGGTCTGCAACCTGCAGCTCCGGGGCCACATGTGGTTCTTTAAGGACTTCTTTGTGGCTCCTAACACTGTAATTGCAAAGTAAAACAAACAAACAAACAAGCAAACCCTTCTGGATACTTTTGATAAATGGTGAATGTCTAAAAGCCCAAAAATGAACAGCTCATCTCTAAATAGCAAACATGTGATCTCAAAACATTGGATAACTCCCCCTGGTGTCCTTCAGCGAGAGAGAAGGCTTGGGAGAGAAAGTCAGGAAGACAGTGGTACAAACACATATGTAAAGTGTGAGGAAATAGAGTATGTAAAAAGTTTGTGGACATCCTGCAGTAAACATGTATCGCATTACAAATCATTGTGTACACACAGTTCTTAAAATAGGGATTACAAATTAGGGATTGACATTATTTATTAAGGACTGTCTCATATTTGCATGCATTGTGGCTCTTGAATTATTGAGTTTTTTACCAAATTGGAAAAAAACAGCTCTTTTTGCTATTTTGATTGCCAGCCCCGGGCTAGGGACTCCATCTCTGCCTGTGCTGGCTAATTGATGGCCATTGATGGACCTGTCCTCTGTGAATTTATCTAGCTCTTTGTAGAACCTTGTCATGGTCTTGGCCTTCACAACCTCCTCTGGCAAGGAGTTCCACAGGCTGACTGTGCATTGTTTGAAGTACTTCCTTTTGTTTGTTTTAAACCTGCTCCCTATTCATTTCATTTGGCAACCCCTGGTTCTTGTGTAAATCATTTGCATGGTTTGTATAACACCACAATCTGTCAGCCAGACAAACAAAAATACATCTTATGCATACTGCAGCTCAGAGTAATGTCCTCACACAGCCAACCCCAACAGGGCAACCATCACGATCAGAACGGGTATTCAAAACCTTGAAACAGTTTAAGCTTCTTATGGTGACTGAGCAAAGAGGGCATTAGCTAGATCGGTTTTTGATGGAAGGTTTCAAAGAACATCAAAGGCCAAAAAAGCACAGGCACATCGGAAATAGATGCAGAGCTTCCCTTAGTCTGAATTCACATTTAATAAATACATGCTCAAGCTCTGAATCCTGAGAAAGGCACTGAGAGGTTCCTGGATTCAGCCCCAGCAGTCTGGGCTGGAAGAAACCTAACTAACATGTACAGTGGCCAATTGTTAGTCTGAAAACAAGCCTACTAGATTGTGTGTCACTGGGGAAGGATATCAGTGTCTAATCTAGGTGAAAAAGGAACATAGGGGTACGTGGAGCCTTGTCAAACTCAATGCTCTTGTGTAGTAGGTTGAATAACAGAACAATGTTTACATTTCCCCTTGTGCCCTAAGTAGTTTGGAAGCTGGACACCTGAAAAGCATGAGTGATTTTTAAAAGCAGTGTCAATGTCAGCTCTTGATTACAGAAAGCCTTGACTGTGAAGCACTGTTCCTTGCAAACATTCCTAAAACACAGAGGAAACTAAAACTGGACCTTTCACTGTGTTTTAGCATAGGCATCTTAAGGTCTTTGCTCCCTGTGCTGCTGAAGGAAATATACATGATTGCAACCACAACAGCTCAGTCTTATTGTGTATCTCCTCTGGGCAGCAAAGCAAACATAACCATTAAAAATGTAGGGATTTGGTGGATGCAAGCTGCGGAAGAAAGAGGTTCCTCCCCACCCTTTTCTAGAGTGTGGAAACTTTATGTTCACGTCATAGGAAGCAAATGACACAATATCCACCGTTAATGATAAAAAAGATGTAAGAGTTGAGACACGTATAGCGAAAACATTGTTTATGTTCCCTGGAGAACAGTAAACAACAGACGGAAAATGGTATAACAAATGCACTAGCAAAGACAAGATGATATTAAACCCTGGATGCATTAATAAAGGGGATCCTGGGTTGGGATTGGATTTGTTCCTAGATCCAAGGAAAGATAAGTTCCTGTGTCTAATATATGTTAGATTCTAGTATTTCTCTTTACAGCTATGCTTGGAGGGGAATAATGGAAGCAGGCCAGCCCTGCCAAGCCTCCTGAGTTCTGAGCTAGGTGACAACTCATTAGAGCACACTTAACTTGGATCAATGTGCCTTTGAGGCATTGCCTTGTATTAGGGCGTGATGCAGAGTGTCATGGCTCAATGAGGGGCATCACCAAGTTCCCTGAGAAATAGAGGGAGGATGCTCAGGCCACATCCCTTTGTCGGGTGTTGGATACTCCAACTTGTGCACCAGTCCTGTCCCACAAGACAGAGTAGAGGGATAGTAAACAGCAGCCTACCATTCCTCCCTGACCTGTCTGAGGCTCTGTATGAGCCCCAGTGCAAGCTTGTGGCTGTATTGGACCCTTATGTTGGCCATGTTGTTGCTGATAGGGCTCCATATGCCACCAATATAAGTATCCCAGCTCTTGAGATGTACAAAGTGCTGGTGCTGGGCCAAAGGGACTGGCTCCATGTAAAGTTCTCAAAGGCTTTCATAAGATATGACTGGCCCTGTGCAGCTCTCACAGAAACTGAATGGGGTCTTTATTGATTAAGTCCCTTCTGGGAGACATAGGGAAGTGCAGCACTGTTATATGCTAGCTAGGAAGCAGCATATAAGTGGGGAAACTGAAGCATACACCCACAGTCACTCCAGCGTGAGTCACGTGTTGCTTAAAAGTGGGCAGGCTCCTTTACAATTCAACTGGATTTTAGAGAAGCTCTAGACTAGACTCTGGCTGGCCAGCTGTCAACAGGGAGCACGTCCTCCTTTTACACTGACAGTGGGCTTTTGTCCTCCTCCTTGTGCCACCCTGGCAGCCTGGGAGCCATAAGTCATGGACTTATCTACAGAGCACTGCCAGCAGCAACTGCTCCAGCAGGGCTTCCTCCAGTGTCACTCTCCAAGACTTATTCAGTCCTTGACCTTGCTGATGAGGCACCTAATAAGGTTGCCAATTAGCGCTAAGTGGGATGGTTGATATTGCAAGGTGCACACCCCACCAATAACCATCAGGCACCAATGACTTTACATCACCAACAACTAGATTTGGGCTTGAGTCTGCAGCCTTGCACTGTTACACTCCTTCCCATCACCAGTCCAGACTGCAGGGCATGTTTAGAGCCAAGTTACATTCAGCCACGTCTGCATTAGCTGCACAGAGTCGATCTTCAGGGGTTTGATTTTGTGTGCCTCATGGGGAGCTTGCACATGTGTGTACTTTTTACTCAAGTAGTTTTCCAGAGGGACACCAGTAACTTGTACTTAAGTGCCCCCAAATCAGCTGCACTTTTACTCAAGTAACTCTTTGGGTAATTTTTCCATCTCTGTTCCTAAAGCAGTTTGTCCTGGATTATCTTTTCTTGAAGCAACATCTGGGTTTGCATGACTGTCAGTCAAAAAGCGTCTTTGAGAATTGATTTTTTTCAGTCAAATTAGATTTTAATAAAAGAAAAAAACAAACATTTTTTGGTTATTGGAAAGAACTTTCCCTTCTTATATAAGCATATAAACCATATGTTTGGTAAAGGGCCCAGGGTTTACTGCTACTTGCTGTGAAAACAGAAAGAAAAAAAACCCAGAGAGGATAATAGGGTGATAATGATTAGAGATGTGCGGATTTAATTTGTGATTTATTAAAATACAGGAAGGCAATTTGTGACTCAGTGGCATATATGAACACAGGAAAATACTTGTGGCTCAGTTGTACATTTAATACAGGAAAATGCTTTGTGGTGAACTCTATTTTTCTTTCACAACAGACAAACCCTAACCAAATCACCAGCTATTAAATGTGTTTTTCACCAGTCAAACCAATTAACAGGAAGGCAGAAAGGCTGGGTCTCTGAAAGCATTTTTCATCAGATTTCCCGCTATATCATTAACCAATGGCACAGTTGTACCAGCAAAAGGAATACTAATGTAATTTGGTCAGTTGGGGTTTTTGCTACTATTTCTTCTACAAGGCTGCTAGTCAGTACGTACAGAAGTAGTGGATTTTGCAGTATGGACACACATCAAAGCATATAACTAGGCGGGTAAAAATGAGGGGAGACAGTCTACACTTCTGTCCCCACCCTGGTTAGAATTGCTAGAACTGTATTGGAGTTAGTGAAATACTGGTGTAGACAAAGCCAAAAGAGCACAAACTTACCCACTCATGGTGCCAAAGAAGAATTTGGCTCTCATAGTCTGTATGGCTTGGGGTGAACAGAGAATGGTAAAATGCCATTTCGTTTTGCTGTATTTGGAAGACTTTTTACCTCAAGCCCCAGGCTCAGTTGTAAGGGAAAAGGTGCTGTGAGGGAAGTAAGTGAGCTAGAATTCACATTGTAGAGTTGAGTCAGACAGCCGGAGCAAAGACAAACTATTTTGTCTATTTAAAACAAACACCCAACTGATGGGTGAGGCCCTGAGAACAGGTGTTTTCCAGATAAGTTGTCAAACGGAAGCTGCAAGCTGTCCACTGTGTAGGTGTCTGCAAACATAGTCTTCCAGCTGCCATAGCCTGAGGAGGAGAGGAGCAACTCTCCACTGAAACTTCAACCACAGCCGAAGACATGGCTTTCCCCCACCTCACACTGTACCCTTTGCTTCTCTCCTTTTTCACCAGCTCACATCTTACTTTTATCTAAGGAGGTTGGTCCAAAGGGGTGCTGAGCAACTCCCCATGGCACTGTGGGTCAAAATCTCCCTACATCTGTAGATTAACTGCTTGGAAATGGGTTGAATGAAAAATACTGCAGAAATATTATGGATCCACAAAACAAAAAAGCAATCCTGTAGCACTTTAAAACTAACAATATATTAGGTGGTGAGCTTTAAAGTCTTTAAAGCACTACTGGACAGCTTTTTTGGTTGGTGAAGATATAGACTAACTCAACTACCTCTCTGTGATTATGGATCCAGCAAATCTTCCATGGCCTTCTGAGGTGTTTCTGTTCTCTGCAAGGAGCTGATTGACCTTCATGCACATGGGAACCAACGGGAGTTGATGGCACTCAACACCTCACAGAATCAGGTCCTAATTACTGCAGGGCATCTATAACTCCTCTCCAGGTATTTCCTGTCTTCTGCAACTTCTGTTCATTTTGGTAAGCAAACTCTTCAGCCCTGATTGGTTCATTGTAATTCCACAGAGGCCAGAGGAGTCAAATCAGAGATGAATTTGGCCACATGAATTCTAGGCCAGTTCAAAAAATTTTGACCTAGATTTTCCAAAAGTGACTGATGATTTTAGGTGTCCATTTTCAGAACCCTTAAAGCAGCCTATGTGAAGAGGAGATGCAGTTGGAATACCTGGTTTGAAACAATAATAGCAAATGAATGTCTAGTTTCCATCACATGCCCAGTTTGCTATTTTGTTCAATAGTTGTCAGCACCGCCATTATAAAAATTGTTCCCGAGCCCCTGGCCTCCAAGATATCTCAAGATGTCCCAACAAAACTGAGGCACTCGCCATCACGTCACATTTGAAAATTTAGTTGTAGATTAAGAAAGGATAAAATTATATTACAGATAAATAACCACACAGAAAGACCCAGACAATAGTACTGGGGATAACATAAAAAGTATGTTTTTTAACAAGCAGTAAAAGATAGATCATGTGAAGATTCTCCAGAGACAGAATAATTCTGGTACAACACACAACACACTTGTGTACAAGAACACACACATGAAGGGCTTGCAAGAGTGGCTCCTCATTTCATTTGTTTCTTTCTCTGATATGTCTTAGCTAACCAGAAAGTTTCAGAGCAGGACATAGATCAACCACTAGAGTGCAAAATTCCCACAAGGACATGCTTCCTGAGAAGTGACTAAGCTGATTTTCATTTTTACAATCATAAGCAGGAGGATGAATGAAATTGTTCTCAGTGAGACAGACAGACAGACATGTTTTATATTCGTGTGTGTGTGTGTGTGTGTGTGTGTGTAAAAGCTTTAGACTGTCTTGGCCATTTTCACACAAGAGCACCAGGCCAAATGAAACACATGTTTACAACTATAATGAGGATTAGATTTAAACACACATACAAAAAAAAAGTTGAACTAAAGTCAAAGTTAGATGGTGACATGGGTATTTGCCAATTGCATTAAATGAGAAAAAATGGAGTAAAAGGTTTCTGGAATGAATAGAAAATGTATTGTTTACAGATTTTTTTTGGCCAACTACCAACACATGCCAATACTTAGACTTCTTGTTCTTAATTACTTGTCCTGACAATGCAACAATTGTTTTGTGCCAACAGCCTGACAAACTGGTTATGCACCTTAAGAAATACAGATTGGATATTATTACTCTTGTATCAGCTAAACTTAGATTTCAAAGAAAACAAAAAAGAACCCCAAAGTAATTGAATCCAGAATCCAAGCAGTTGGAGAGGAAATAAATGAAGGAGGTAATCAATTTTAATAATGTACAAGATCAATACACATAAAAATCGCAGAGAGGAGAAGGAACATGGCCTTGCTCAATTCAGATAGAGCTGGCAGGCTTGAGATGGCATTTTCAAGAGCACATCTCATTCCACTACCATACCAAGAATTCCTGGTTCTTGGTGTATGTCAATACATTAATAATAATCATCCACATGTAGATAGCACCTTCTCTCTAAGCCTGTCCATGGTAATGAAGTAAGAATCATTATCTCAGTTTTAAGATGGGGTAAACAGACACAGTGAAGTTAAATAAGTTGCCCAAAGAAACACAGAACTAGAAAAGTAACTGAAGTCATCTCAGTCTGCCCAAGTTTAACCCCTTCTGCCACCATCTCAGTCTTGTTCTAAATCTCTCTGGGACATCTGGCACTGGCTACTGTCAGAAGACAGGATATTGGGCTAGATGGACCTTTAGTCTTACTCAGTATGGCCGTTCTTATGTTCTAAGTCTCAGGATACCATCAGTATTGGAATCCCACCGCTTACTGTTAATGCATCCAACTGGAAAGACTGTCTTTTGCCTTGCACCAGACTCTCGCAGATCTGAGAGAGGGAAGTGTCTTGAGCTGGAGTCCCACTTTATTTGGACAAGAGGACATGGCCTGAAACACTCACAGACAGGGTGGGTGCTTTGGAAAAAATTTCCTTCCTTTCCTTTTGTCCAAAATAGTCTTGGTCTGGTGGCTTTTAGGGCCTGTGCCAGGTGTACCAGTTGGCATGGACGCTGCAGAAGGGGGGGCTGGATGGAGGTTAGTTCTGGGTCCAGAAGGCGTGTTTCGAAGTTTGCATTTGTAAAGGGTTCAGTTTTACTGGCTGTTGCAGGCAGGCAGGGAGCTGCTGTCTCATTTTCCCTCTGTAATTAGTGGCCGGGAAGCCTAGAGATCCCATTAGCAGCCCATTTTTTTATTATGGTGAAAACAGATGGCATTTTGCTAACCCAGGGAAATGGGGTGAGGCTCAGCTCTCTCATGTGGTTAATCCGGGGACCCTGTTACCAAAGTGGTAGGCCCTTTGGGAATGCCGAATGATCAATTATTAAACCAGCAGGCCAAGCTGGGTCGAAAGCTTTCCAGCAGAGAAAGCCAGTGAATTAAATATAGAAGGATTTGATTTTGGTGAAGGTCCAGCGATTAAGCAAATGAAGTTTTGGATACGCTTGGTCTCCTGCCAGGCTGACAGCCTGGGTTTCATAGTCTCCTGGATTTCAAGGTCCCCAGTTCCTTTTCCATTCACCCCGTGGTCTGAAGTAGGGTGGGGCTGCTTCATTCCACCTGGGATGGTGGGATTGAAAGTTCCTGGCTCTGTCCGGAAGTGCTGGTAATCCAGCTCCTCAGAAGCCTGGGTGTCCAGGCCTCAATTCCAGGGCTGGCAGCAGCAGGGTGGCAGGCAGGCAGGCAGGCAGACTGCCCTGGAGTTGGGATCCGCAGCACTTTCCCCCTCAGGGAGAATTTTGAAATTTTGTACAAAATTGGAACAAAAAGCTAACATCGAAAGACACTGTGAAATGGAATCATCTTTCTCCACGCAGCTCTCTCTCTACGGACATTTCCCTGGCCCAGGTCAGGCTGGGAAAGCCATCTGTGGACGTGCTACCAAGAGGAGCTGAGCAGCAGCGGTTCCCACTGAAAAGAGGGTCAGTTGAGGATGCCCAGCATGCTGCAGAAGGCAATTAATGGTTTTAAATATAAAGCTCATAAAGTTGAGTCTACTCTCCTGGAGGGCAGTAGGATGACTACCATTGACTTCACTGGTAATTTCTGATGCCTGGGGTTCTGCAAGCCAATGAAGCAACAACTTGGAGTGTTGTGTTTTCTCCGGAATATTTGATTCATACTTTTGTAACCTGGATTGTTGCTTCTGTGTGAAGATGGCCTCACAGCGGCAGTGACCAAGGGAAGAGGGCAAGGGAGGGGGCAAGGCTTTGACTGTACTGACGCCGCTTGATCACAAGCCAGGCCAGATTCTTGGCCTAGCCCCAAATCCAAAGGACTCTTCCACTGAAGTCTAGTTGAGACACTCAGGATTTGTCCAGAATCCAACAGGAATCTGGGACAAAGCCCCTGGCCCTTCCCTCCCATTTCTGTGCCTTAAATAACAAGACCTTCCTGTCTCTGGCATGCTTTGTTTCTGGCTGTGCTATCACAGTCCTTTACCTTGCACTCCAGGAGCACAAGTGAAACCTGGCAGAAATTCCCTGCCCCTCTGAACGGGTTAGGAGTAGAAGGATGCGCTCATCAGGAGAAGAACCGATTTCTTAAATTGTGAGTCACTGATAGCTGACTTGCCTTGAGTGACAGAGCTTACCGGCTAGGGGGGGATGTAGCACAGTAGGGTGCATATACCAGTGGAATGAATCTAAAATGCTCTTGTGCATTCAGAGCAGATGCTCCCTGAGTTAAATAACTCTACCCACCACCCACCATCTGCACTTTGGATTAATATCCCGAGAAAGGTTTCACTCTAGGAGCACAAAGCAGCAGATGAAAGCACTAACTTCTCCACCTTTATTTTGGTTTTGGTTTTGCACAGCTATAAACAGATCCATTGACTCCCGCCCAACTCCCCGAGCACACTCAACTTTTAAAATTCTGCAGAAATAAATGCTTTCCCGGACACTCAGAGTTCCTTACTGCAATCGACTGCAGCTTTCCTGCCCACTATAACCAGCGAGAGGAAGCTTGCTTGGCATGCGGACCACCCATTTGATTGAATGTCCCCTTCATAGCCCTCATTGTTCAGAGACTCCATTCTGAGTAGGAAGGATAATATTAAAATGTGTCTTCCATCCAACAAAGGCTTTTTATTGTCATTTGCAGAGAGTTTTGTAGTAGAGATCTTTTCACTTAGTTTTCCAGTAAAGATTCCAAAAATGGTAAAAATAGAAAAAAAAACAAACATGTGTAACAAAGCGTATGTTGTTACAAACTCACATCTGTTTCCAAACCAAGAAGGGGCTTTACAAAGCCAGGCTGCCACTGAAAATACACGTTGGGGGCAGAATTCCCAGGAAGGCTCAGCACCCAAAATCAGGGACAGATTTTTTTTTGATAGAGCTTAACTTCCAACTAAGTACCCAAATAAGAAGTCTATGCATAAGATAGCCAAAGTAATTGGGATGTTACCATCGATTAAAAGCACATCCAATGAGATACATGCTGCAGTCTGGATGCCACATGGGTTCATGTCTTTATTCACTCCACAGTACTTAAATGGTCATATATATGAACCTAGGAGCAACAAATGGACATTTATGAAATGTCAGCACCAAAAATTGCCTCTGATTTAAGAAGCCTGAGACACTTCAGGTTCCTGGGTGACTTCCTGCAAAATTTCAAGATCTATGAGAATAGCATTTGGGAAAGGAAGTACAAGCACCATCTTAGGACAATTGCAATCACCATGACAGTATGGCTTTCTGCCAAGAGAAAAGATGGGTGATTCCTAGTGCTTTTTTTCTAGGAAAAAAAGGTGCCATATATCAGCCCCAAACTGTGCCCCCAACTCCCCCACCCCAGGCTTAAACCTGTCTGGTGATTAGAAGGAGAGCTTTCGAAAAGTGTGGGGGGGGTCCTTTCGGACGGTCTGGTCTCCACAGGCACCACACGATTTGAAAAGCTGCACTTTCAAATCGCTGCAGCTGCTATTATGCTAATGAGGTGCTGCATATTCATTGCAGTGCCTCATTAGCATATTTTGAACTCCTTCATTAACATGCCCCTTTTGAAAGGAAGGGGCACGTGTAGGCACAGGGCAGAGGGTTAAATGCCAGGGATGGAGAGGAGCTATTAAATTATGCATTTGCCCTAATGTGGACCTAAGAACAAATGGCTATAAACTGGATATCAATAAACTTAGGCTTGCAATTAGATGAAGGTTTCTAAGAGTGAAGTTCTGGAACAGCCTTCCAAGGGGAGCAAAGGGGAGAGGAAATTAAAAAACAAACAAACAAACAAAAAAAACACTAAAACCTTCCTGGCTTAAAGACTGATCTTGACTAATTTATGGAGAGAAAGGTATGATCAGATAGCCCACAACAGCAGGTAACTGATCTGTGACTTCTAGTAGCAAATATCTCCAAGACCTTGTGATGGAAAACTAGACGGTAAGATAGGGTCACAATTCAAAATGATCTGGATAAATTGGAGAAATGGTCTGACATAAACAGGATGAAGTTTAATAAGGACAAATGCAAAGTGCTCCACTTGGGAAGGAACAATCAGTTTCACGCATACAGAATGGGGAGAGACTGTCTAGGAATGACTATAGCAGAAAGGGATCTAGGGATTATAGTGGGCCACAAGCTAAATATCAGTCAAGAGTGTGATGCTGTTGCAAAAAAAACAAACACAATTCTGGGATGCATTAACAGGTGTGTTGTGAACAAGACACGAGGAGTCATTCTTCCGCTCTACTCTGTGCTGGTTAGGCCTCAGCTGGAGTATTGTGTCCAGTTCTGGGCACCACAGTTCAAGAAAGATGTGGAGAAATTAGAGAGGGTCCAGAAAAGAGCGACAAGAATGCTTAAAGGTCTAGAGAATGTGACCTATGAAGAAAGGCTGAAAGAATTGGGCTTGTTTAGTTTGGAAAAGAGAAGATTGAGGGGGGACATGATAGCGGTTTTCAGGTATCTAAAAGGGTGTCATAAGGAGGAGGGAGAAAACTTATTCTTTTTGGCCTCTGAGGATAGAGCAAGAGGCAATGGACTTAAACTGCAGCAAGGGAGGTTTAGGTTGGACATTAGGAAAAAGTTCCTAATGGTCAGGGTGGTCAAACAGTAGAATAAATTGCCGAGGGAGGTTGTGGAATCTCCATTGCTGGAGCTATTTAAGAACAAGTTAGATAGATGTCTATCAGGGATGGTTTAGACAGTACTTGGTCCTGCCATTGGGGCAGGGGGCTGGACTCGATGGCCTCTCGAGGTCCCTTCCAGTCCTAGTGTTCTGTGATTCTATGATTCTATCATAGGGTGCCCACATTGCTTAATGGCAAATACAGGAGACCTGCCTCTGAGGACAGGGGCAGGGCTGCTGTCCCATGTCAAGGCTCCTTGGTGATGGGGGCTGCTGGTCCAGGGTGAGGCACCAGGGATGGGGGCTCTGCAGCCTCCAGTGGGGAGGCACCAGGGATGAAGGGGAGTGGAGGATGGGGCTCCAGAACCACCTGGTGGTGGTGGGATGTTTCACAGACTCCCAGCAGGGTGGGGTCAGGGAATGAAGCAGGAGGCCTGAGGCATGGGAGGCCAGGGAATGAGGCAGCTGCCCCATTATGGAGTTCACTGGCAGTGGGGGCGGCCACCGTGGGGAGCCGGGGAATGGGGCAGCTTCCCAGCAGCATGGGCTGCTGCCACAAGATACAGAGCTCTGGGGAACAGGGTAGCCACCCAATGGAGGAGCTCCTGGCAGGAGAAGCCACCCCAAGACACAAAGTGCCCAGGAACAAAGCCCCACAAAACACAGGACAATTTGCCTATTTTCTTAAAACAGTTGGGACACCTGTGAGAGAGCTTAAATAAGGGACTGTCCCAGTAAAAACAGGATGGATGGTCACTTTCTGGTAAAGGCTCTCAGTTACCATGGAGAATTCCCTCCCAGGCACCTGGTTAGTTGGGTCTTTCCCACATGCAAAAGGTTTGACTAATTGCCATATTTGGGACTGGGAAAGAATTTCCCCCTAGGTCAGATTGGCTGAGACCTTGGGGGTTTTTCATCTTTCTCTGCATCCTGGGGCCCAGGTCACTTGCAGGTTTAAACTAGTGTAAACAGTGAGTTGGCTCTAATTTGAAGTTTTGAAATCATGATTTGAGTACTTCAGTAACTCAGCCAGGAGTGTGTGGGTGAGTCTCTGTGGCCTGTCACATGCAGGACATCAGACTAGATGATCATGATGGTCCTTTCTGGCCTTAAAATCAATGAATCAGTGGCAACATCCCCTCTAGTCTCAGTTGGGGTGGATCAGGGTCTAAAGGCCAGATTCTGGGTGATCTTGCTTAACAGTACAAGGGGGAGAAGAGAATTGAAAAGAAAAAGACTTCCCTTTGTACAGCCGACCAGAGGTCAGCCACCCTAATTGCTAGGAGGACAGAGTGCCACTTGTACCATTAGACACCTCTTAAGTGATAAGATGCTGCAATAACCTTGCCCCACTTCTACAGCAGTTGGCCATATAAGGCCTCCAGGGAGCCACTCTTCCTTCCTGGAAAGGTTCCCCTCCCACATGCTTCTGTTCTTCACATGCTTGTGGCTTCAACAGTCACAGCAAGCCTCCAGCTAAGTTTGCTTTATATGTACTGGGTCAAAACACAATGAGTTTCTCAAAGACATTGATTGGAAAATCCAACTTTCTGGCAGCTGAGTCTCCTGGAGAGATTTTCACACACCCTGTGATGCTGAAACAGAGGCTTAGGACCTAGACCTGGAGGAGGACAATATGCAGGATCTCTTCCCACTCAATTAATTCACTGAGCCTGGAGGAAAACTCACCATCTGCACATTTGGTGAGTCATCTCAGCACTTGAACATTTTCCTGTATATATCAGTCTACAGGAACAAACAAACATAAAATCTCTGAGCATTAAAGTCATACTTCTTTTTTCAAATCTGGCTACAGAACCTCTGTCATAATTTTCTGGCAATTTTACACTTTTAATTCTGGTTTCTATAAACACAATATTAAATGACTACATCTAAATATTGCTTTGTAGAGGTCACCAGTGTCTCCTGGAAGGGGGAGGTTTTAGTTTATAAAAGACAAGAGGGACAGCAAAATACTTTTCCTTTCTTTACTTACTAATACCAGGGAGTGAGTTTTTGAAATGATTTCTTATGTTTTATATTTTCTCAGATAGCTTAATTTAGTAAACTAAAAGACAAGCTTGATTCCCAAAATGATATTCTGCAAAAGCTCTTAGCTTTACGTTTTCCTTCCAAAGAATGAAGACAACAGGACATGTAACTTATACTATAGTACCCACCTAGTCATCAGAAAGCACTCTGCATCAGTTTTCCTTTAAAGTTCACAAAAATGAGTGGCACAGAGAAGAGTAATGGAAGAATGTTTGAAGTGTTGAGGTTTGGGTTTGGATAAACAACCACTGGTCAAAGATGTCTATGAAGCTTATCCAAATTTTAGGAATTTCTTGGATGGAGACTATTCACCTGGAAATTTTACAAGGACTTTGGTCGTTCATAAGATGTCTGATACTCACTACTTCAGTTCAGGCTAGAAATACTGTGATAGCAGCTTCCCTTGCAATATTGCAGTAGTTTTGTTTATGGTTATGCATGGAATTGGAAGAAGCACGGCAGAGGGGAAAATAGTGAAAAATAAAACCTAATGTGTCCTTTTGGAAACTTCAGCAAAGGTTTGAGGTCATGAACCCAAATCACATACCAAGATAGCAAGAAAGTCTTATTTTCTCTGAACCATTTCAGCAATCCCTAATAAAAGATATTTTAGCTGAGAGAAAGTCTCAGGAATTGATATAACAGAAGGTCTTAGATTTCATCACCAGTAAACATCCACTTTGCATAGCACAAAAAATAATCCCAGGATGCAAATGACAGCTGACACCTAACTGCTTGAGGAGCTTAAAGTTCAAGACTCTCAGGAGAAAGGTAGAAATGTCATTGACAAATCTCATCATGCAGAAGATGGATGGACTATTTGTCAAGGAAACTGTAATTGGAAGTCAGTTGCTCAGGGAACCGTGGGCTAGGAGAGTAGAGAAAGCAAGGCAATGAAAGATGGACAAAAAACGAGGCATGTCTACAGTCAAAGAGCAGAAGGAAAAGGCCAAATGCTAGAAAAATGCTAACCCTAGAGTGACAGAGGAGGAGAAAGGTCATCTGGAGGAACAGGAAGCAGAGCGAAATCATAGAGGCAGGTGTATGTAGGCTCAGGGCTTCAGGGAGGCTGCACTGTCCACAGTTCATTTTCATAGACTTAGGCTTCATCAGTTATGAAAAAAAAAGTTGTTTAAAGAAGGGAGACATGTTGACAGCAATGACTTCACCAGATTTGGATTTCAGAGGTGCCATCTTGTTCTGGGTGGGTCCTAATGCCTTCCTCATACCCTCGTACATTCCTCTGAGATTACCAAAGTTGGCACAGGTCTGGATGCTGCTGCATAGCTGGAGCCAGTGGTTGTTGGCACAGTGCCTGGCTGTCTGCTGTACTGTTCTTCTGGCCTCTCTAAGTGCTTCCTGGGTACTCTGGCTCGGTGAGCGTTTGTACTCCAGGGCTACGTCTACACGTGCACCCAACTTCGAAATAGCTTATTTCGATGTTGCTACATCGAAATAGGCTATTTCGATGAATAACGTCTACACGTCCTCCAGGGCTGGCAACGTCGATGTTCAACTTCGACGTTGCTCAGCCCAACATCGAAATAGGCACAACGAGGGAACGTCTACACGGCAAAGTAGCACACATCGAAATAAGGGAGCCAGGCACAGCTGCAGACAGGGTCACGGGGCGGACTCAACAGCAAGCCGCTCCCTTAAAGGGCCCCTCCCAGACACACTTTCATTAAACAGTGCAAGATACACAGAGCCAACAACTAGTTGCAGACCCTGTATATGCAGCACGGACCCCCAGCTGCAGCAGCAGCAGCCAGAAGCCCTGGGCTAAGGGCTGCTGCCCACGGTGACCACAGAGCCCCGCAAGGGCTGGAGAGAGAGTATCTCTCAACCCCCCAGCTGATGGCCGCCATGGAGGACCCCGCTATTTCGATGTTGCGGGACGCGGATCGTCTACACGTCCCTACTTCGATGTTGAACGTCGAAGTAGGGCGCTATTCCCATCCGCTCATGGGGTTAGCGACTTCGACGTCTCGCCGCCTAACGTCGATTTCAACTTCGAAATAGCGCCCAACACGTGTAGACGTGACGGGCGCTATTTCGAAGTTACTGCCGCTACTTCGAAGTAGCGTGCACGTGTAGACGCAGCCCAGGAGTGCAGCGCGCTTCTTTTCAATGACTGGAATCATCTAATCGGAGTTAGCTTCGAACCAGTTGTTCATGTTTCTAGTTCTTCTTCCAAACACCGACAAGGCCGTGTTGTAAACTGTATCCCTCAGATGTTGCCATTTGGATGTCGCATCGGCGCCCCCAGGGCCGCTGCGCAGTTTTTCCTGGAGGGTCTCTCTGAACTTTTCAGCTTTCTCCGAGTTTGCCGTCTTTCTGACGTCAATGCGGGGCCTTCCAGCAGGTTTAGAGCGGTACAGCTTCTTGGGTCTCAGCTTGAGCTTGGAGCAAACTAGCAAGTGATCTGTATCGCAGTCAGCACTATGATAGCTGCGTGTCAGAAGGACGTTTTTGAGGTTATTACACCCAGTGATGACCACATCTAGTTGATGCCAGTGCTTCGAGCATGGGTGTCTCTACGACACTCTGTGTTGTGGCTTCGTTCGAAAGAATGTGTTTGTGATGCACAGATTGTGGTACGTGCACAGTTCAAGGAGATGCTGTCCATTGTCATTCATTTTTCCCCACACCGAAGTGTCCTAAGCAGGAAGGCCATAAGGCCCAATCAGCTCCAAATCTTGCATTGAAATCACCCAAGATGTACAGTTGCTCATGAGCAGGTATTTGCGCTACAGCAGCACTAAGCACATCATAGAACTTGTCTCTTACTTCTGGTGTGGCGTACAGGGTTGGAGCATAAGCGCTGATCAGGTGGACAGGACCAGCGCAAGTTTCAAGTGGGATCCGAAGAAGTCTTTCTGATCCACCCATGACTAAATCAACCATTTGTAGAAGGGTGTTTCTGACAGCAAAGCCAACATCATGCTCTCTGGGTTCTTCTTGGGCTTTACCCTGCCAGAAAAAGATGTAGTCCTTTTCCTTTAGAGATCTCGAATCTGCATGTTGCATCTCTTGCAGTGCAGCAATAATCAACTCTGAGCCTCTTCAGTTCCTCGTTGATGACAGCGGTCTTGCGGGTGTCACTGATGGCCTGAAGATCTTCAGTCAAGCTGGTCAGCATGGTCTGCACATTCCAGCAAGCAAGCTTAAATTGTTGATGTTTCCTGGAGCACTGGGTTGAGCACTACGCCGAGCTGTACTCACGCGAGAACATTGTGGTTGATGCAGCCCTCGATGCCGTCGAGCTCCTACCAGTAATGGATGAACTGGATCAAGAACTGACTGTGGATGAACTGAAGAGAGCCATCGACAGCATTGCAGCAGGAAAGGCCCCTGGTCAGGATGGTATACCACCAGAGGTAATCAAATGTGCTGCAGACACACTCCTGGAACCCCTGCATGAGCTACTGTGCCTGTGCTGGAAAGAGGGTGAGGTTGCACAGGATATGTGCGACGCTAACATTGTAACCTTGTATAAGAACAAAGGAGACAGAAGCGACTGCAACAACTACCGTGGAATCTCTCTCCTAAGCGTCACTGGTAAACTGTTCGCTTGCGTCATCCTTGGCAGACTCCAGAAGATTGCTGAGAGGGTGTACCCCAAATTGCAGTGCGGATTCCGCGCAGAGAGGTCTACCGTTGACATGGTCTTCTCTCTAAGGCAGCTGCAGGAGAAGTGCAGGGAGCAGAGGAAGCCACTCTACATAGCCTTCATCGACCTGACCAAGGCCTTTGACTTGGTCAGCAGGGATGGTCTGTTCAAACTGCTCCACAAGATAGGCTGTCCTCCACGGTTACCCAAGATGATCCAGTCGTTCCACGAAGACATGAGAGGAATCATCCAATATGACGGCGCATTATCGGATGTTTTCAGAATCAGGAGCGGTGTCAAACAAGGATGCGTGCTTGCTCCAACATTGTTCGGGATCTTCTTCGCACTCCTCCTGAAGCATGCCTTTGGATCTTCAACACAGGGCATCTTGCTGCACACAAGATCTGATGGGAAACTGTTTAACCTTGCAAGGCTGAAAGCTAAGTCTAAGGTGCGAGAAGTCCTCATCAGAGACATGCTGTTCGCAGACGATGCTGCTGTAGTGTCTCACACAGAAGACCAGCTTCAAAAACTGCTGGATCAGTTCTCCAAAGCGTGCAAGGACTTTGGGCTTACCATCAGCCTAAACAAGACAAACGTACTCGGTCAGGATGTTGCTGAATCCTCATCAATCAGCATTGACAACTATACATTAGAGGTTGTCCACGAGTTCGTTTACCTCGGGTCCACCATCACTGACACCCTGTCGTTGGACACTGAGCTAAATAGGAGGATCGGAACAGCAGCCACAACTCTGTCCAGACTCAGCAAGAGAGTGTGGAATAACAACAAGCTGTACACTCACACCAAAATGCAAGCCTACAGAACCTGCATCCTCAGCACCCTCCTTTATGGCAGCAAGACTTGGACCCTGTATGCCCGCCAGGAAAAGAGGCTGAACGTCTTCCACTTGCACTGCCTCAGGTGCATCCTTGGAATATCAAGGAAGGACAGAGTTACCAACACAGCCGTCCTCGAGCAAGCTGGAATCCCAACCATGCACACTCTCCTCAGGCAGCGTCGGCTCCGCTGGCTTGGCCACGTCCGCAGGATCAATGATGGAAGGATCCCAAAAGACATCCTGTATGGTGAGCTAGCCTCTGGTAAAAGACCTCCCGGACGCCCCCAGTTGCGCTACAAAGATGTCTGCAAGAGAGACCTCAGAGAGGTAGACATCGAGCTGGACAACTGGGAAGAACTAGCAGATGACTGCAGCAGATGGAGGCAGGAGTTACACAAGGGCCTTCAGAAGGGCGAGATGAAGATCAGACAGCTAGCAGAGGAGAAGCGAGCACACAGAAAGCACAATAAGGACTTGCCAGACACTCACTACATCTGCAAGAGATGCAGCAAGGATTGTCACTCTCGTGTGGGTCTTCATAGTCACAATAAACACTGTAAATGAAGTCCTCAATTGAAACTTTAAAGGGCGCGATCCATAGTCTATGCAGACTGAAGGATGCCTACCTATACCTGTTGACAGGACCTGAAAACGTTAATAGGGTAGGTGGTGCTGCATGTGGAAGCACTTCTGACTCTCCTCTGCTGCTTCTGGGCTATTGTTAATTAAGCACATGTCAGGGTTGTACCCATGTATATCTCTGTGCTCTTCTGGCTTCCCTGTGCAGCATGTTCCGTGATCTTCTGATCTACCATCTCCAAAGGCAAATGCCCCATAACAGCTGAAGGATGTTCAGCACCTCTTATAGTATTTGGGCTTAAATTTGTTGCACACCCTAGTGGGTGAGGTTTCAGCAGACAGTTGGCAAACTTCTGAGCAGACTTATGCCACGTCCACACTACGCTACAGCTGCTACAATGCCACAGCTCTGGTTCTGCACCTGTGGGTTTATAGCAAAAGGGTTCCTACATCACTAAAAGTTTCTTTCCATCAAGGTAGTTCAACCACCTCTTGGAGAGACTGTAACTAACATCTACACTGGGGATTAGGTCAATTTAACTATGGTGCTCATAGCACAAAATTTTTCCCACCCCTGAGCTACGTAGCTAGGACTCAATCTAAATTTTAAACATAGACCAGGCTTTAAGTTGGAAGTGTTTGGGTCTTTTTGTTGGTCTTTCTGTTTTGTGTGTGTATAGTACCTAGAACAAAGGAATCCTGATCTGAAACTGAGATCCCAAGGGATTATGATAATACACATCATAAATACTATAATAAAGATAATAGCCTGCTTTGACATCCTGTATCATGCGGAGGCAACATCTGTGCATACTAAGAAGCATGGTACAAGAGGTTCCGTACTATTTCACCAGCACTCTTATCTGACCACGAGGAATAATATTCCTGAACTATGATGGCACAGTGGGTGAACTCTCCAGCTTTTTAGGACTGGGCACAGTTTACCATGAGCATAAGCCCACCCAAACCCAGCAATGGGAAACCCACTGCCCACCTTGCAGCAGTTTGCTCTGCTCAGGAATTATCCTGTGCCAGACTAGTTGGGAGGATACAAAAACCAAAGCCACATTGGGAACCCAACAATTAGACATCATGATGAAAATCTGGCTGGGTGAGCTCACAAAATTGAGATAGAAAGAAATTTCGCCACTCACTTTTTCTTGGGATTTCTCACACTTGGTTTTCCCCGAATCCAGTCAGAAATCCCTCTAGAGTCATTTTTCTGGAGTTATTTTGACACACCCATTCCCACTCTGGAACCAGGAAGTCCAGAGACATGTAAAAAATAATAGAAAGTAAAATGTTGTCTGGAACATTTCCAAAGCTTGGGGAAGACACATTTGGTATTTGGGGGCAGATTCCAAACATGATCCCTATTTAAACAGCCACCCAGGGGCCTATAGCAATGGACACCAGTGAAGTGCTTCTGTAATCGTTTTACTTAATAAGACCATCTCAACCACAAATACCTCTGTGCCTGGAGCTGCTGAGCTCATTTCTGCTTCCTATGAACTAGTGCTAACTTCTGGTAGCACCTGCACTGCCAGTTGGTAATGGTGAACATAAGAACAGCCATACTGTGTCAGATTAAGGGTCCAGGTAGCCCAGCATCCTGCCCTCCAACAATGGCCAATGACAGGCACCCCAGATGGGAGTGAACAGAACAGATTATGATCAAGTGATCCACCCTCTGTTGCCCATTCCCAGCTTCTGACCAACAGAGGCTAGGAGCACCATTCCCACACATCCTCCACCAATCCATCTAGTTCTTTTCTGAACTCTGTTAAAATGCTGGTCTTCACAACTGCGTCCTGCATGGTGTTCCACAGGTTGACCGTGTGTTGTGTGAAGAAATACTTCCTTTAATGGGGTTTAAATCTGCTACCCATTAGTTTCATTTGCTGACCTCTCGTTCTTGTGTTATGGGAACAAGTAAATAACTTCTCTCTACACCAGTCACGATTTTATAGCTCTTTATCATCTCTCCCCTTAGATACCTCTTTTCTAAGCTGAAAAGTCCCAGTCTTTTTAATCTTTCTTCATATGGCACCGTTCCAAACCCCTCCTCATTTTTGTTGTCCTTTTTTAACTTTTTCCAATGCCAAGGTATCATTTTTGAGATGAGGTGACCACATCAGTATGTAGTATTCAAGATGTGGGCGTACCATGGATTTCTAGAGAGGCAATAAGATATTCTCTGTCCTATTCTCTACCCCTTTTTAATGATTCCTAACATTCTGTTTGTTAGTTTGTTAGCTTTGACTGCTGCTTGCCCTGCCATGTGGGAGAGACATGTGAAAGAAATCTCCCTATGCCAGAGTACTCAAGGGCCTCCCATAAGAAAAAATAAGCACAGAGTCTGGCTTATTCCTGGTAGTGGCCCCCACAAATTCCTCCACAATTGGCTCACAATTTGAAACTAGCACCCAAGAGTAAATCAGCCCATTACAATGGAGAAGACTATGTGTTTTCCATGCACATATGGTAGGCTCAAGGGAAGGGCACAGTCTCTCCAGTAACCCTCATGGGGTGGTAAGACTCAGTATTGGCCTTACACAGGCATCTCAGTTATTATGTGTATTATGGTAGGCTTTGAGAGCTCAGATAGCATCAGGTCCCTTCCTGCAGGTACTGTAGAAACATATGACAGGAATCTAATTTGACCAGCCAGGCAATGTGTAGGAGGGGAAACAGAGGCACAAGGAAGTGAAGTGGACTTGCACAAGATCACACAGTGGATCAGTGATAGGAGAAATAGGTTCTTCTTCCAAGTTCTGACTCCTGGACCAATGGTCTCACCACTAGACTATACTGCCTCCTGGAATAGCCTACACCAGGCTTTCAAACAAAAAATTAGGAGGCCAAGTTTGTATGTAGCATTGTTTACAATGGAGGGCCGGAGAGAGGTTCTGGGAAAGAGGACCCCTGTATACAGTTACATGAATTGTGTGTGCACACACCCTCAATCATTCACACTTCAGAACATTGCAGCTACTCCCAGGTGACTTTCGCAGTGCGTCATTTGAGTCAGCACGGCTCCCACAGGCATGCAGGAGAGGTGGGTCTTGTTCTGGGTTTTGTAATTGTGTTGCACATGGACACAATGAATAAAGATGCAATGGAAGTAATCCAACCCACTCCTCTTTGAGAGGAGTTCAAGGAAAATATTGTTACTGGAGCCCATCAGCAGACCCAATAAACAGAGTTTGTCTCCCCCTCCCCCTTTGTTATTATGATCTGACTAAGGTTAACAGCACCAGCTTAAGGTCTTAATTAAGAGATGGTTGCTACAAGCGTAGTATGAGGACATTTTGAAATCGTGTGAAGCACACAACAGGGAAAACGTAATATGCACATAGGCGCAAGGCAAGCTTGTGAATCAGGCTGTTTCAAATATGCCATCATGCTCCCATGACGACTTCTTTATATGCAGCCTTGGATTTCTTTGGTGTTATATTATCCCCCAGGGATATTGTACTGGAGGAGCAGAGAAGGGAGCTGATCGACTACATCCAGCTGTCCTCGTATTTTTGTATCCAGGATGACCATTTAGAGCCTTGAATGAAAGGCAGAGAAAGAGGGAATGTAGGATGTATCCATATACAGCTTGTTGTTTGAGCTCCTTCTATGTTTAAGTCATTGTTGTTCAACCATTCTTACTTCCCAGCGCCTGCTTCAGACGACTGACCTTGACCTATCCACCCATCATAAATTAAACTCTTTGATCTCATCTGTAACTACATGGAGCACTGATAACAATAGATCAAACCACAGCAAGGACAATATGCTTATTCTTTACCAACTAAGTTTTTAATTAGTAAACAGTGCCAAGGCAAATTCCACAATTACAGAACTAAAAGGTGGGGGGAGCATTTAATACTTGAAAGACACAGTTGATAAAGAGGAGAGGAATCTTTCAATGCTCTGTATCCCTGTTTTGTTCACCTAAAACCCACCCCATCCCGCAACCATAGGATGAGGATGCCGTTCACATCGATTAGGAAATCACCATGAAAATCACACATCAAAAAGATGTTGGGAGGAGGATGCAGATAAGGTGGTACAGAAATAGCATGAGGTCTTCTATTAACAATTCCTACAGAACACCTCTCTTTGATATTCTGTCTTTATGCTTGTTTTGCTTTCATGGTTCTGCGGGGCCGATACAGTGAGTCGAGTCTGTGGTTGCGTATGATTCAGTCTTGCATACCTCACTGGGGCGTTTAGTGTTTGAACAATGTTTAGGAAAAAAACATGTAGCTCCTTCTTAAGCACTCTGCTGGCATATTTCATTGATGCAGGATGTACTGACAAATCACCAGGCATTATAGTTTACAGCACAGAGGTAGTCATTTGCAGGTGTGTTTCTCTTATGCACACCTCTGTGGCATCTGATCAATGTAAAAATATTAAAGAACAGTGAACAATTTATTACCTGACACAAGTAGCTAGATAAGCCCAAACTCCATAACTGTATCATCCACTCTCAGGAGATGTCCTGAGAAACAAATGTGACTTGTCATGGCTTGAAAGCTATCAGAGTTATGCTGCAAGAGACATTGATCTACAGTTAGTTCACAGACAGCTTCTGGACATCAACTTCCTTGCATACTTAACTTGAAGGACTAACAAAATGCAACCTGGCTGAACTCATCCGTAATGGTTTGAGGACAACCTGTGAAGGTTCCTCACCAGGAGTTTGGAAGAGCCAAAATAATTCACACACCAGAGACTCTTGCCTGGGTTTTACACCAAGTCCAAAGGATGCTAGAAGCCAGGACTCTGGGTCTGTCCTCTGTGGCTGGTGAGTGAAGTTCAGAGTCTGGGTTTGTGAGGCAGCAAAGAAAAGTGACAAGATCTACAGCACATTTTCTGTTTGCTTACACACCCATCAAATAATGTCATAGGTTTTTTTAAGTCTCCAAAAGAATAACAGCAGGGGATAATCTTCAGTTTTGCTAGAATCCTGCTTTGAAAAACCACCATCACAGGTCCCACCGACTGGCAGCTTTGTTGGCAGTTTCAGTGGAGAAAGGAAAGTGTGGAAGATCAGATAGACTTTAACTGCTTTGCCCAACAGAGGCGCTTGAAACACATTGCCAGAGCAGCACGGGGGAAGCTTGCACTGCCTCAGCTAGTTCAGTGGAATAGCAGAGGGGTTGCCAGCTAACAATATTCACTCAAATGTCATGCCTTTGCATGGTGAGTTGCGTGTGGTCCTAAATTGGACCTGCAGCTATTCCCAGTCCTGTAACTCTGTGGCTTCCAGCTCAGATCAGACTAAAAGGACTATTGCTAGCCTAATGTAATCCCAAACAGCTTCCTCCAACAGGGAATTTGGTTTCTTTTGTCTTACAATCAGGAGAGCCATATTCTCCCCTTAAGCACAATGTAATTTATCCCCCACTTTTGTTACAGCATCCACCTACTGCAGATGTCTAGACGGGGTCTTTTGTTGGGGTTTTTTTTAGCAAGGATTTTTTTTTTGGGGGGGAGGGCACTTTTGCTTCTTTCCAAAATATTTTATTTTTAGTGTCATTTTTTCCATTGGCATGATAGCAAAGCTGTTGTTAAGGAAACTGTTCTGCTTTCAGTAGGGAAATGAAAAACCTGCCTGGTGGGATGGAATGTGCAACAAAGAGCAGTTAAGGTAACAGTAGGATGGCTTCAGTGGAAACATGGCTGCCTCTGAGTCCTGGACCCACTCCAGTTTCTACTGCCATCAGTGGAAGGCTAGCCAGTGACTAGATTGGAAGCTAGGGTGCACATTGCCATCAAGACTGGAGCAAGCGCCTTTTGATGCAAGCCTGCTACACCAATAAGGTTCATGCTGCATATTAGAAATGGCTCTGGGTCAAATTCAGCACAGGGGAATTACAACTGCTCAAGCCAGTTTTGAGCCTCGCAAATGACAGAGACTTACCAGACAATGCCTGGTCTGTCCAGGGGTGACATGCTCTGCTTGTTGTGGTGAGGGCGGATCATTTCCTGCTGGTTGGGTTGCAAATAGCTGAGACGGCTATTTGGCTTTGTACAGAGATGTGCCTGCACTCATCACAATTCTATTTGCTTTCTAGAGCAGTTAAACCTTATCAAGTTAGCCAAGAAGTTTAAATCTTAGCATACACTATGGCATGGATAGACACTTGCCAGTAGACAGATCTGGCATTCTCAAGTCAGAATGGGTGAAAGATGAAGCCCTTGGTTCATATTTATGAGCCCACAGTTCCCAGATCGCACTCATTATACTGTTAGTAGGAAACTCAATGTTCTTTGGCCCCTTTTCCTTCTGGTTTGATCCCAACCGCCCCCGTTTCCCCAGCCTGCTAAAGCCCCTGTAATGTTCATCTGCTACTGCTGCCTCATGATCAGGGATAAACTGTGAGTGGCTGATTAAAAGTTTCATTTTCCTCCTGTGAGAAGGGCTCTGCAGGGGGTTTGCACCTTTAACGAGTATTTAAAGGAGCTAATCACTCCTCCCCACCTTCCCAGATATTAACTGTAAAACACAGCAGAGGAATTTCTAACAAATCATTCCCCAGAAATGGCTGGGGCTACGAAACCAAGGGAAGGAGCAGGAGGCAACCCTCCCCCCCCACCCAGCCAAGAGAAAATGGTGAAAAGCAGTACTAGCCTAGAGGCGATCATCCTTCAGCTCCAACTTCGACCTTTGCACGTGGCACCCAGACTGCATGCTAATAGGGACAGTATAAATATACTATTAGATGGGCAGACATGCTCCCAGCTTCTATGGTAAAGGTAGAAAAGGGAGATTGGATCTAGAATATTTCTGTGGCAGAGGCAGTGGAAGTGGGTAGCTGCAGATTTCCTATTCATGCACATGGACACAGTGCCAAATCCAGGAGATCCTGACTGAGGCTACGTCTATCAGTCAGGGTCAATCTCCTGGGGTTCAATTTCATGTGTCTGGTAGGGACCTCTCAGGGTTGCAGTTGAGACATGAGGCATAAGGGAGGTTGATGTGATAAACCCTCCCATTGACCTTCTTCAGTAAGGATGGCCAGGTAAGCTGAGGGCAGATATGTTGGTTCTAGCTATGCAATTACCGTAAGTAGACTGCCGTATCTGTAGTCAATGTACTTTGCCTAGTGTAGACGTAGCCTGAGGTACAACTCACACTGATGTCAATGGGAGTTAGAATGAAGCAAAGGTGGCTGAATTCAACTTTAAGTAAGGACTCTCCTCCCTCTGATCCTCAGGATTTACCCATGTTATAATGTTTCCCTATAAACCAGTGGCAACAGTCTATTCTCCCCCCCTCACCGCCAAGTATAAGGATGGACAGCTTCTGGAGGAAGTTGTCTGATAGCTGGTATGAATACCCTATTCTTTTAGCCATACTCCCCCTAAGAATAAACCCCACATCACAGTTTTCAGAGCTCTGAAACCACAATCCTATTCATTGGGGATTGTTAGCACCAAAGAACAGTGATTCCACCCAAACCACAACAACCCCAACTGAATGGAAGTGAGTGGAAAGAAGGGTGGGGTTTTTTTGTGTGTTTGTGGGGCGGGTGGGGGTTGGGATCAAGCCATTTTAGTTTCCTTTATTAAAAAAAAACCAAAAAAAACCAAGCATCTACCACCCCCCAATAAAAATAATCTAAAAATGCAAACCATGCAGAATTAAGAGAGTAGGCTGGTTCCAGCTGAGCTGCTTCAGGCATTGTTTTACAACAACTTTAAACCAACTCGTCAGTTTTAATGAGGTATTTTCTTCCTCTTAACCATGCAAACCTAATCCATGATGTTAGCTGAACTCAGAGAGCCTAAAATCAGAACACTGGGGCCTTTCTTAATCCTCTTAACTTGCCAAAGGTTTTCTGATCACACACCTCTTCCTTCCTACTTAAGACTCTCTCGCCCCCTCCCCACTCCCCCATCCTTTTGTCTTCTGGTTACAGCTGTGAAAAATTAGGATCCAAGCAGTAAAATCTCAGCATAATAAATGAGCATTTGGGGATGGCTTACATGTTTTGTTGAGGGAAACTGGGCATGTTTTCTTAATTATTTCATCAAATGATAAACGTGTGAAGTTTCTTTGGGGCTCACGTGCTCAGCATGTCTTGAGAAGTATCACTGCACTGATAGCCATTGCTTCTATACGAATTATTGCGCTAAACAACATGGGAACAGACCTTAGCAATGTGGCCCCTTTGTGCCACTCTCATGGAACCGTAAGGCCATAAAACCACCCTCAGGAGAGAGCTGAGGAGATTCCCTCAGTAGGCATCCTTAAGTCTACGTAAACTATGGATTGCGCCCTTTGTAGTTCCATTTGGGATCATCATTTGCAGCATCGTCTGTGACTGTGAAGGCCCACACAAGAGTGACAGTCCTTGCTGCATGTGTTGCATGTGTAGTGGGTGTCTGGAAGGTCCTTACTGTGCTTTCTGTGGGTTCACTTCTCCTCTGCTAGCTGTCTGATCTTCATCTCACCCTTCTGAAAGCCCTTGTGTAGTTCCTGCCTCCATCTGCTGCGATCGTCTGCCAGCTCCTCCCAGCTGTCCAGGTCGATGTCTACCTCCCTAAGGTCCCTCTTGCAAACATCTTTGTAGCGCAACTAGGGGCGTCCGGGAGGTCTTTTGCCAGAGGATAGCTCGTCATACAGGATGTCTTTTGGGATCCTTCCATCATTCATCCTGTGGACATGGCCAAGCCAGCGGAGCCGACGCTGCCTGAGGAGGGTGTGCATGGTTGGGATTCCAGCTTGCTCAAGGACGGCGGTGTTGGACACTCTGTCCTTCCATGATATTCCAAGGATGCGCCTGAGGCAGTGCAAGTGGAAGATGTTCAGCCTCTTTTCCTGGTGGGTGTACAGGATCCAAGACTTGCTGCTGTAAAGGAAGGTGCTGAGGATGCAGGCTCTGTAGACTTGCATTTTGGTGTGGGTGTACAACTTGATGTTATTACACACTCTCTTGCTGAGTCTGGACAGAGTTGTGGCTGCTTTTCCAATCCTCCTATTTAGCTCAGTCTCCAATGACAGGGTGTCAGTGATGGTGGACCCGAGGTAAACGAACTCATGGATGACCTCTAATGAATAGTTGTCAGTGCTGATTGATGGAGGTTCAGCAATGTCCTGACCAAGTATGTTTGTCTTCTTAGGCTGCTGGAAAGCCTGAAGTCCTTGCATGCTTTGGAGAACTGATCCAGCAGTTTCTGAAGCAGGTCTTGTGTGTGTGACACTACAGCAGCGTCATCTGCGAACAGCAAATCTCTGACGAGGACTTCCTGCAGTTTAGACTTAGCTTTCAGCCTTAAACAGTTTCCCATCAGATCTTGTGTGCAAAAAGATGCCCTCTGTTGAAGATCCAAAGGCGTGCTTCAGGAGGAGTGCGAAGAAGATCCCGAACAATGTCAGAGCAAGGGCGCATCCTTGTTTGACGCTCCTCCTGATGCTGAAAACATCCGATAATGTGCTGTCATATTGGATGATTCCTCTCATGTCTTCGTGGAAAGACTGGATCATCTTGAGTAACCGTGGTGGGCAGTCGAAGGCCTTGGTCAGGTCGATGAAGGCAATATAGAGTGGCTTCCTCTGCTCCCTGCATTTCTCCTGCAGCTGCCTCAGAGAGAAGACCATGTCAACGGTAGATCTCTCTGCACAGAATCCGCACTGCGATTCGGGATATACCCTCTCAGCAATCTTCTGGAGTCTGCCGAGGATAACGCGAGCAAACAGTTTACCAGTGATGCTTAGGAAGGAGATTCCATGGTAATTGTTGCAGTCGCTTCTGTCTCCTTTGTTCTTATACAAGGTTACAATGTTAGCATCGCGCATATCCTGTGGAACCTCTCCCTCTCTCCAGCACAGGCACAGTAGCTCATGTAGGGGTTCCAGGAGGGTGTCAGTGGCACACGTGATTACCTCTGGTGGTATACCATCCTGGCCTGGGACCTTTCCTACTGCAATGCTGTCGATGGATGTCTTCAGTTCTCCACAGTTGGTTCCTGATCCAGTTCGTCCATGACTGACAGGAGCTCAACGGCATCGAGGGCTGCGTCAACCACAATGTTCTCACATGAGTACAGCTCGGACTAGTGCTCGAGCCAGCGCTCCATCTGTTTGGCTTTGTCAGCGATGACTTCACCAGATTTGGATTTCAGAGGTGCCATCTTGTTCTGGGTGGGTCCTAATGCCTTCTTCATACCCTCGTACATTCCTCTGAGATTACCAAAGTCGGCACAGGTCTGGATGCTGCTGCATAGCTGGAGCCAGTGGTTGTTGGCACAGCACCTGGCTGTCTGCTGTACTGTTCTTCTGGCCTCTCTAAGTGCTTCCTGGGTACTCTGGCTCGGTGAGCGTTTGTGCTTCAGGAGTGCAGCGCGCTTCTTTTCGATGGCTGGAATCATCTCATTGGAGTTAGCTTCAAACCAGTCATTTGTGTTTCTGGCTCTTTTTCCAAACACCGACAAGGCTGCATTGTAAATTGTATCCCTCAGATGCTGCCATCTGGATGTCACATCGGCACCCCCAGGGCTCCTGTGCAGATTCTCCTCAAGGGTCTCTCTGAACTTTTTGGCTCTCTCCGAGTTTGCCATCTTTCTGGCATCAACACGGGATCTTCCAGTTGGTTTAGAGTGGTACAGCTTCTTGGGTCTCACCTTGAGTTTGGAGCAAACTAGCGAGTGATCTGTATCGCAGTTGGCACTATGGTAGCTGCGTGTAAGAAGGACGTTTTTGAGGTTATCACGTGTAGTTATGACCACGTCTAGTTGATGCCAGTTTTTCGAGCGTGGGTGTCTCCATGACACTCTGTGCTGTGGCTTGGTTTGGAAAAATGTGTTTGTGATGCACAGATTGTGGCATGTGCAAAGTTCGAGAAGACGCTGTCCGTTTTCATTCATTTTTCCTACACCGAAGTGGCCGAAGCAGGAAGGCCATGAGTCACGATCGGCTCCAACTCTCGCATTGAAGTCACCCAAAATGTACAGTTGTTCACGAGCAGGTATTTGCGCTATGACAGCACTAAGCATGTCATAGAACTTGTCTTTTACTTCTGGTGTGGCGTTCAGGGTTGGAACGTAAGTGCTGATTAGGTGGACAGGACCGGCGCAAGTCTGAAGTATGACCTGAAGGAGTCTTTCTGATCTGCCCACAACTAATTCCACCATTTGCAGAAGGGTGTTTCTGATGGCAAAGCCAACACCATGCTCCCTGGGTTCTTCTTGGGCTTTACCCTGCCAGAAAAAGGTGTAGTCCTTTTCCTTTAGCTATCCCAAATCTGCGAGTCATGTCTCTTGCAGAGCAGCAATGTCAATTTGGAGCCTCTTCAGTTCCTCGTTGATGACAGTGGTCTTTTGGGTGTTGCTGATGTCCTGAAGATCTTCAGTCAAACCGGTCAGCATGGTCCGCACATTCCAGCAAGCAAGCTTAAAACTTTGATGGTTTTCGTACCCTACTGGCTGGGGGCTGCCCAGCTTGAGGCAGGTGGTGACTGTCCAGTGAGATGCAATTATCTCTCCCACCGTCGAAGGCAACCTCTGGTGCTCGTTCTCTACGCCGATCGAGCAAGAGCTTATAACCGGTATCTGTTACCTCCTGTGTTGGTTCCACGCTGTTAAGCGATGCTGGAGTACCTCTCCAGGCACGAGCCTGGGCAATTTTTTGCAACCCTGGGCTGCCCAGATGCCAGTGTCCCCCTCTCGGCTTTACTGATATAGTCCAAAGGAGAGGATAACCTCTATGTCTGGTACCAGCTCAGCTGCAGGAGTTGCCGGGTCAATGCCAGAAGTTGGCACAGAACCGCCTTAGGACTCCCCTCCGGATTTTCTGTCAGGGTTTACTTCCTTAGCCTTGCTCCTTCCCAGGATAACCCACAAGGCAGTGGGGCATGGAGAATGTGGGTAACGATCCCACTACCTCTTGCAACTCCCTGGCACCATGTGTCCCCAAAGCTCCCCATGGTCTGACGACCTCCTCACCTCCCCAGGACCCTCCGCCCCACCCCTCTGCCTCCCATCACCTACCAACACCCCAGATCCCACCTCCCTGCCCCCTTGCCCTCCATCCACTCCCATGTCCCCCCACCTCACCACACTGCCCCCCATCAGCTCTCATCATCCCCAGATCCCCACTCCCCTAGCCTCTCTGCACCCGGCCGCGCGCTGCTGCAGCCCCACGTCCTCCAGGAAGGTGCCGATCTCGCAGCCTAGCCACGCCCTCGGTCCCCGCCAAAGCTACCAACTCTCCTTCTGGCTGCGGCTGCCTCTGGAGCCCCACAGAGCTGCTGTGGGCTGCGCGTGCAGGGATTGCAGGACTGGGCCTGAAAGCCCAGGCAATCTGAGCCGGGCGCGCCACCACCAGCCTCCGTGAGCATCGCCATCCGCACAGCCGTACCACACGCCCCCAAACCACATGCCCACCACCAACACCCCTTGGTCTTGCCCCCCGCCCCCCCACTCCCCCAAGCCCACCTGCGTCCCGCTGCCTGCGCTGCACCCTGGGGGCGGCGGGTCCCTCAGCTCCGGCCAGCAGTTGGGAACACCGCTGCCGCCGCCATCTAGCCACCCCTTTCCCCTGTAGGAGTAACTAGCTCCCTCTAAGCTCCCCCTCTAAACTCCCTCCTGTTACCAACAATCAAAAAGCCTAAGTCAAATTATCACTACCACAAGCCAAAGTCAATGGCATTATCCAGGGATGAATGTGACTTACCATTTTTGCCTTCCATAGGAGCAAGAGCTTTTGAAATGAAGGTCAGTGAACGTAGCCCAGTAAGGTGCTCCTTAACAGTTTCTCTACAAAGCTTTCAGTACAGGTGATTTTACAAAATATCAATCGGTTTTGACGCATTTGTACCTTAAGCCTTTATTTAAGTAAGTTATTCCTTTGCACCTACAATTACACCAGGCAGGAAACGTTCCTTCTTTTAGAAATGCAACAATTAAAATATATCATCTTACATATTATTTTTGCTGTGTCCATCCCTCTGTCCACGCAAGATTCTACCATGCCGTCCCCCACTACTGTGCTAGCCCCACCCTTTCCCTGACCACTGCAAGGCCCAGCTCAGCCTCCCAACAGACCCGCCACTGCACCATGCCAACCCCATCCCATCCCCCACCCAGCTCAGGGCCCGGCTCAATCCCCTGAGTGAGCCCCCAACCCACACCATGCCAGCCTCTCCCCCAGCCAGCTCAGGGCCTGGCCCAGCCCCCAACGCAGCCCTTGCCCCCCAGCAAAGGCCCCCAACAGCGCCCCTCCCTTGGTCAGTGCACCTGGCCCAGCCCAGCCACCTCACGGTGTTCCTGCACACACCATGCAAGGCCCTTCTCCTCCCAGTGAGGGGCTTGGTCCAGCCTCCCAACAGAGTCCCCTCCTGCCCACACCATGCCAGCCCCAACCCCTTCACCAGCCAGTGCTGGGCCCAGCCCAGGCCCCAACGGAGCTCCACCCCAGGCTAGCGTGGGGCCCAGCTCATACACTTTGGATGTGTATTACAACAAGTTTCTGTCTAGAACTTTCTTCCACCCCAACTTTCACTTGTAAGTGGAGCTGCAACAGGGTCTCTAGTAACATAATTATAAAGCTCCAGGAGAAAGAGATTAAAACTTATGCTTTTGGTCTTATAAGTTCCTCTTACCTCCTTTTTAGTTTTAACCCAAGTTTTAGTTTAGTTTTAACCCTAGTTATCCTGACGGGCATTCCGCTGGTTACACCTGCTTTATGCCACCCTGCTGGGCTCCCCCATTTAGACATTGTAACCCCAGGAGAACACAAGAACTAGGGGGTCACCAAATGAAATTAACGGGCAGCAGGTTTAAAACTGACAAAAGGAAGCATTTCTTCACACAACGCACAGTCAACCTGTGGAACTCCCTGCCAAAGAATGTTGTGAAGACCAGTACTTGAACAGGGTTCAAAAAAGAACTAGATATATTCATGGAGGACAGATCCATCAATGGCTATTAGCCAGGATGGGCAAGAACGGTGTCCCTTACCTCCATGTCAGAGGTGGGGAATGAGTGACAAGGGACAGATCACACCTGCTCTGTTCATTCCTCTGGGACACCTGGCAATGACCACTGTCAGCAGACAGGATACTGGGTTAGATGCACCTTTGGTCTGACCCACTACGGCCGTTCTCATGAGAAGCAAACATGGCTAGAACACTTCTGCACTCCAGCAGTCTCCGGTTGTCACAATGGCCCTTTGGGGGCAGATTTCAGGGCCTGACCTACCCCCTGGCTGGCCCTAGGAGAACAGATGCATAAAGATGGCATGCAGCCTGCTTTGCCCTCACTGGGGTCCTACACCAGTCAGCTTGATTGGAACAAAAAGATCAGGACACAGTCCTTGCTGCCAGGTCTCCGCTGAAATCAGGGCAGTTACTTCACGTAAGATTTGTCTGTTTATTTCTCCTAGGAATTAGCTGTCCTCTGTACAGTTCAGCAAATGGCAGAGGCCATTAGTGGTTCCCTAACTGTGGTCTGCAGAGGTGATTGCAGTTGGCCTGCAGATAGCTGGCTGCTCATATGGTGCAGGATCTTTCTTCTTGTTGCCAGCTGCTCCATTGCATTAAAGAATCTAAAAATACATTAGGAATACTCCTAAGGTTGCTCTTTCACCTGAACTACTGCTGTTGTTGTCACAAGACGTTAGGCAATCACTGCTGCTGGAAGGTATTTCAACTGCGTGAGACCAGCTGGGAAGGGTGCTGGCCCACACAATAGCAAATGGGAGGGGAAAAGTCTCTGTGAAAGTCTGTGACCCACTAATTGTTCTGGCATTTCACCTTGGGAGGGCTGGGTTTAACTGGATGGGTCATTCAACACAGATTATCTAAGAACCGAAACACACAGCTTGAGCCAGAACCTCCTCCAAATTCCATTCAACACTCCCTCCACACCCATCAATTTTCATGTGTATGTGCTACAGTACTTCCTGGTGCTGGCCTGCCTGCTACTTGCCCCATGGGGAGGGTGTTATCCATCAGTCGTGCAGCTCGGTAAGTAACCCCACCACACCCTACACCCACCACTAAGTACCCCTCTTGGGAATCAGTCCAAGAATTCTTTAGGTTCACAAGACTATCCCCTTCCTGCATCACAATACTTCCTGCTGCCAGTGCCACATGCTAATGGTTTGGGACAAACACCAGATGTTAATACACTTCAGTGCCAGGTGCTGGGCAAAAGCTCTGAGAATTGATCTCATACCTACACCCGGAAAATAATTCATGAAATTAAAAACAACAAGAAGTCCAGTGGCACCTTATACACTAACAGATTTTTTGGAATTTAAGCTTTTGTGGGCAAAGACCCACTTCATTTATTTGTTCCAAAAAATCTCTTCATCTATAAGGTGCCACAGGACTCCTTGTTGTTTTTGCGGACACAGACTAACTCAGGACCCCTCTGATACACGGCAAAGAAAACGTGCCGTGAACAGTACATGTTGGTTGCCTTTAAAATGCTTTTCTAAAAGCTCATTTTAGTTGTGGTGCTGGTACTATCAGCCGATCCTTAGCTGGGGTAAGTGTGTCCAGTTCCATCAGCACAACTGCACTGAGCTGCACCCACAATGCTTCTTTCTCCCTTCACTGGAGATGAGCGCACTCAGGCAGGCTGGGGTTTGGAGCTGTAGAAGTTTAAGCATTCATGACTCTCTCAGTTTAAGCAGGCCCTGGCTTAGTCTTTGACTATGGTCAGGAGGTGGACATAGTCCAACTCTGTCCTCCCTGAAGTCCAGGGAGCTGTCTGGTCTCCTGGTCCTGGTAGCCCTTTGTCTCTCTGTAAGGGGTTCTGTCACCATTTTTTCTGCCGCTGGCTTCAGAAGATTTGTTTACTTTAGTCAGGATCCATGAGCAGTGGAATATGAGAGTGGACCGGGCTGTTGGCTATGTTGGTGCCTTTCTCCAGTCCAGTCCACAAGTTGTTAGTATCCCACCCTGTTCTCCCGGTAAGCGGAATGCTTCGGTGGCCACCCAGCTGATTAGCAGAGCATCCACAGCCACCCCCCAGCCGGCAGCATGCCCCAGTGCACATAAAATTTATTCTGCCCATGGATGGAAAAAATGTAAAGGAACACTGACCCCGCTATACCTTTTTAAATAGTTACTGGGCAATATGGACACATTTCTGCTTTGCCATTAGGATCAGATTCTCCTGATGCTGCAAATTTCTAACAGGCAAATTGAGGGCCATTATCTGGAACCCCATGCTAAGAAATTGGAGCTTTGCAGTGGTCATTGGGCAGCTGCAGTTGTGTGCAATGAATCTATTTCCCAATAATCCTAAAAGTAAGCAACCATTATATGGTAGATCTGATTTCCCATGATGCCTCAGCCCATGACTAGCTTCTCTCCGGGTTAATCAGGTGCTCTGTACATCAAGACTGGTTCGTTTGAGCCCCAACAGTTTGCTGTTTATGAAATGTTTCATGACATTGCTCATGTTAGGTCAATACAGGATATTTCTGGCTGCCTTGTGTAGACGTGCTTCAGCACCAATATGGCAGCAGTGTGTACAGGTCAGCACTGTAGGCTGCATGCCTTTGGTTATAATGATTCTTCTGCCTTTTCCATTTTGGACCATCAGCTCTCGTGTGTATTTAACACTCACAAATACTAAGTGGCATCTCATCCCCTCTCTCTGGCTCTTCTGACAATCAAGTGTTTGAAGGACAGCAGCGGAGTAAAGCTTTATCTGCAGAGGTCACTTATGTCTCACCAGTATTTCCTGTAAGCTGAGTGCTTGTGCAGCCACTCAGATTCAAATGCCACCCAGCTGACTGGTTTTTAGGTATGGTGCACATTTGCACATGCCTTGGTGCACAAAGAAAAATTATTCTGCACATTGATGGAAAAGATTGGAGGGAACATTGTCTGTCAAGGAATTCTCCTTATTCAGGGTGTTCAGCATACTCAAATAGAAGAAGCTTCATCAGGAACCTGAAGGTTTCATAGCATCCCAGCAATCACTGTTTTTGTGGTTCTGGATAAAAAGTCTGCCATGAACATCAGAGAGCCTCTTTTGCCTTGTACATCCATGCAACATTTCTGCATCATCCTGAATGTTCTTTGAAGACACTCTGGAGCAGCTGAGAGTCGCTTTTGCAAACAGATTCCAAAGGTTGGTGGTCTGTCCCCACAAGGATGTAATCTGACCCCACAGGACACTGGTTAAACGTGTATCAGAGGGGTAGCCAGGATAGTCTGTATCTTCAAAAACAACAAAAAGCTGACAAAGCAGGTCTTTGCCCACAAAAGCTTATGCTCCAAAATATCTGTTAGTCTATCAGGTGCCACAGGACTTCTTTGTTGTGGTTAAACCTGGTGGATGCAAAAACAGTGGCAAGGCATTCCTTCTCTAGATGAGCCAGTCTCCCCATCTTTAACAGCAACGAAGGGTCCTGTGGCACCTTATAGACTAACAGAAAAGTTTTGAGCACGAGCTTTCGTGAGCACAGACTCACTTCATCAGATGCATCTGATGAAGTGAGTCTGTGCTCACGAAAGCTCATGCTCAAAACTTTTCTGTTAGTCTATAAGGTACCACAGGACCCTTCATTGCTGTTACAGATCCAGACTAACACGGCTACCCCTCCGATACTACTCCCCATCTTTCCGCACTTGCTGTCACCATATTACTGGAGTTTCTCTGCCCATCTATAGGCTGCATCAGCAGAACCCCAAAAGTTTCACTTAACATGCACAGAAAAACCCTAGAGCACAGACTACAGCAACCCTCATGTTTTAAAAGTCTGGGTGGCCTAAAGGAACTGCAAATCTCAGCTATGTCCATAGCCTCCATGAACTGCATTAAAAAGAAGGTTGCACCTCCAACTTTCATCTTAGAGTTCCATGGGCTGCCACTGGCCACTGCCGCTCCAGTCTAAATTCACAGCAGGAATGTGGATTTCCTGTCGGACAAGAAAACCCCACAGCACAAGCAGTGCGTGTCTGCAGAACCTTTCCCCCGCCCCTCCGGCCAACCTTTTTCATTAGGTTTCTATTGTTACAAGATAAAGCTGCAAGCGGCACTGATTTCTTATGCTGTCTATGGGGAGGAAATCTATCAAACCTGGTCCAAACTTTACAAGGAAAGCTAGGCTTTCCAAAAAGCTTCAGAGCATGGCTTGGCTCTTGCCAACATTCAGCAGCAAGGAAATGGGATTTCTGGGGTGCCTGCTGTCATTAAAAAGGAGTAATTTGTAGATTGGGCCACGTGCTTTTTTCCCTGGGGCCTGGGATTTCACAACTGAAAGTCTTCTCTGAGTTTTATTATTTGTGCGAAGTACGTTTGTGCAAAACAAACTGATTTTCAGATTGATAGAAAGTTGGATGCTGGAGCATGTAATAGCTTCATTTACAAGGAGAAGCGAGGCCACTGGGAAAGTGAGGGTAAGCAAGCAGAAGAGCCCAGAATTGGCAGTTGTTACCTTGGCATTCTTGGAGAACTTACGGAGGTCTGTATAATATGGGAAATCGGGGGGAATGCATGGGGGTGCAGTAATTTTTTTCCTAAGCACTTGATGTGGTCCAATTTTGTGGGATTTTTAAGGAAGATCAACGACTTAATGAGAAAAGTCTGAGATGCAACAGCAAGGCTATCGCTTCAAGAGTGCTTCCAGATTTACATAAATAACATTCCTGCTACATAAACATCTTGGCAAAGGCCAAGCTGCTAACCCTCCTCCCTGTCCATTGGCCTCTGCTAAACTCTGCAGAATATTAAAAAAAAAAAAAAAAAATCCCTTGATGGCAACACACTCTTGGCCAGAAACAAATCATTAGCTTGGACGAGGGCATCAAACTGCATCTGTTCAGTCCCCTGAGTCTGGGCGCAAGAGCTTTTGTGGGGAGGGGAATGAAGGTTTCTTTGATAGAGGGATTTAGCAAAACGGCCATTGATGTTACTTTAAAGCAGATACAGAGACCGGGGATATGTCTTTACAGGCTGACACATATGGGACAGCCTGATTTCATTAGAACTAGAAATGCTCTCAAGCTGTGGAGTTTGGAGGGGGAGCTCAGCTCTCAGAGTGGATCTGCTCACAGTTTGGAGACCATCATGATGTTTGCATCCCAAAATGAATTTCATTAAGAATTAGGGAGTGGTTGGGTCCAGATTCATCTCTAGACAGAAGGCAGGGAAGTGAGAGAGAAAGAGGAAGCAGGCTGGTAAAACAATGAGGACACTCTACTGAGGGTATATCTTCATTACTCGGTAGATTGATCCAGTTAGGGTTAATCTTCTGGGGTTTGATTCCGTGCTCCTAGATCGATTTTGTGCCTCCTTACTATCTGGGGTCGACTGTCAACCCCTGTACTACTCAATATCACAAGGAGTAAGGAAGGTCGACCAGAGAAACTCTTCCACCAACCTCCCTCCATGAGGACAGCCAGGTAAGTCGTTTGTAGATAAGTCGATTCTTGTTATGCAATTGCCGTAGCTAGAATTGCGCAGCAACAATCTACTCTAATATCTGCTATAGACCTCGCCTCAGCGGCAGGAAAGCAGAACAAAGGATCTTGCCCTGCCCCATCCTAGGTTTGGTTCAGGGCACTCCCTGCGATTGGTACCTGCATGGGGTGATAACACAGTAGACACTATTAGGACTACAGTCAGTCACCGCATTGTGTAGCCCGGGATGGGCAATTATTCTTGATGGGGGCCACACCAAGGTTTGGTAAGTGGCCAAGGGCTGCATTTTTCTATAGCAGGGTGCAGCGTCTGAGACCGAAGCTGGATGCGGAAGGGAGCTTGGGGTGGGGGTCTGAGTTGCAGGAGGGGGCGTGAGACCTGAGTGGGAGGTTGGGTAAAGGAGGGGGTTATGACCAGGGCAGGGGATTGGAGTGCTGGACCCAGAAGGAGGGATGGATAGAAAGAGGATTCTGGCCTGTGGGAGGGTTGCACGGTCTAGGAGGTTGTTGGGGAACAGTGCCAAAGGCAGGCTGTGGCTGGGAGGCAGGTACGTAAGTAGCTCCTGGCCGACAGCACTCAGGCTTCCCTGCCTGCCAGCAGCCCCAGCCCTTGGGCTGTTCCATGTGGCTCTCTGCTCTAGGGGTGGGGAGGGATTCACACACTGTCTTAATCCCAGCAAAATCTCTCCATTCCCAGAGATTTTGCTGGGTGTGGGGGCAGCACGGGAAGCTCTACCCTCTCCTCAGTACAGAGCCACAGGGAGCACCCAGATGCTTTGAGCTGCTCATTACCACAGGGCTGGACCATGGGCTGGATTAACAGTCTTGTCCGGCCAGATCAGGCTGAGTCTTGCCCCCAAGCCCCCACCCCTGCCGCCACCCAGTGTAGCCAAACCAACCCAAAGCTGCTCCAACACAACAGAGGTGCAGGGAAGCTTTTGAACCAGAGGCGTTAGGGAACTAAAAGGATAGCTGGCCATTTTTGTAAAGCAAGGTCTCTTTCTGTAAGTAAGCCTCACCGTCTACTTCTTTAAAGGTTCTGAAACAATCTTGCATGGATCTGCAGGGACAAACAATCTCTAGAAAAACACGGGTTTCAGTCAAATCTAATCTCTTCTGACAGAGCAGAATATCGTGGACAGCCCAGCTACCGCAGCAGTGTTGTGTCCAAATTATTATGCAATGTAGGCTTCACACGGCTTTGGGGATTTGCAGCATCCCTCCAAGCTGCTGTTAGTGCATTGCAGCAGCCACCCTATGAAAAAAAAAATAGGCTCTTCCTTTCTCACCGCTGGATACTGCCCCATACACTTTGCGATAGCCAGAAATCTGGGTGAGATAGCTAAGCAGGACAGTGTTCCACAGAAGCCTCTGTTTCAAGGATTTGATTTTTTTATAATCTTCTAACCATCTCACAAAGACGCAGGTTGTTTGCAACGGTTCCTTAAGTTGTGTCTGGCATCGTGAACTAATGTCACAACTTCATTCTCAGGATAGAAAAAGGTAGAACACTAAGAAACACCATATGCTCTCCAGCCTGGGATCTTGTGCCAGACAGTGCTCTGACTGGATCATTCATGGGGAGGTGACTAATCCCTTTAACTACTGTGATGTGGAAGAATTTTATGTCTACTTAGCCCAGGTGTAGGTGACCACAGCAGATTCAAAGCAGTAGACAACTGAGCCATGCCGCAAGCTCCATGAATTTATCACCCTGGGAAGAATGAAACCTTTTATTACCTTTCAGGACCAATAAAGATAGTTATACTGTGCAAACTGCAGTTGCAAGTAACAGACAACCATTCGTTCTTTGATAACTTTGATAGCCCACAACCCTGAGCTCAAACAAACAGTGAGGAAGAACTGAATGGAGGATGGGGGTCTCCTCCACCATCTTCAAACAACAGAAACTTCAGGAAGTGCAGATAAAGCTGGAAAACAAAAGTTCTCCACATGTCACTGTCACTGTCTCAAAATAAAGACCTCTTATATGAATACAAAGGAGCCATTCCATTAATCTATTAGCAAAGGTCAACCTGGGAAATGTAGAATAGAACCAAAGACCTGGAAAGGGCCTACAGAGTCATCTAGTCACCTGTGCTTACAGCAAGATGTAGCACCACCTAGCTCATCCCTGACAGATGTTTACCTAACCTGCCCTGAGGTACTCAAAAGCTGTTATTGTGTGAAATACATTTGAGGCCCTAACAACATTCAAACTCACAACCCCCCATTTACAAGGCCAGTGCTCTAACTACTAAGCTATTCCTTCTTCTGTCAATCACTAGGGGACACCGATTAAAGGGAAAATGGAGGGGTGGGATGGGCATGCACAGTTAACTAGATTCCTGATACTCTTATAAGCAGATGTGTGTTTGGGGGGGGGTGGGGCACGCGGGAAGGACAAGTTAGCAAGACCTGGTAGCCTTTTCTCAGAAGGCAACTGTTTGAGGAGCGCAAGGAATTGGGAATGCAGAAAGGTATGGGACATCCTTGGCAATGGCCAGAAGGAAGTGGACCTCAATTACAGGTTTTCCTTTGGAAGCTGCAGAGCAATGGCATGACCCATACATATGATTTGTATTGTGGCTTTGTCCAAATAAGGATACAGAATCCATCCCGCTAACTGCTGAACAAGCATGCAGGAGACACAGACCCTGCCTTGGAGATGTTAAAACTGTTGTGTGTTGTGAAGTTGAAGATTTTTCTGATCTGGTTTGGGAGTCATCTTAGCCCCTTCAGAGTCATCAGATCTCTCAAGCAAGGCATTCGTCAGATTAGTGACAAAGGGCATTTTTAAAAGAGCAGGTGCAACTGGCACAAGGAAAGGAGGGTCTTCTTGAGATATTGAACCAGTGTCTTCCATTTTAACATCCTCATTAATTTGGGGGTGTTTTCTACAATGGCTCATCATTCTTAGAACCCACTCCTCACCCATTGATCTCCCCACACATTCCACTGGCCTTTAAGGCACAATCTGTTTTTTAGTGAGAAAGTGAGTTGAGCTATATGGAGGGCCTAGATGAAAGGTGGGAGGTGGTTTGTTTCTTTTAGTAGCTGAGTGCCTCTCTGGTGGCTGAGCTAGTTATTGAAACTGATAGCAGTTCATTAGTCTCCATTTTTCAGAAGTCTGACACCTGAGACCTGGGTTCAAGACAACCTTGAGACTTTCTTACCTCAAATTGGTAAGGGTGGAAACACCCTATGGAAGAGACCCTCTCCTCCATGGGGTAACAGGAGAAGGACTGAAGATCACATTAGCATTACCTAGCAGTTCGCCAGGAGATGGTACTGGGGTCTCAGCAGAAGACGCCTGCCTGTTCAATTTTAAGACGAGTAGAAAGCTAGGCCCGGCTTCTGGGTGCATGGATTAAGCAAACATCTCAAGACAGAGGAGTTAAAAGACATTCGATCCCATTTATATAAATCAGTGCTTTGAGGACAGAGCCATTTCTCCCTCTTTTGCATGTGCTTTTATTGGCTTGGAGGGGGAATAGGTCTTTGGACCCTTCTGTCTCTTTGTCACTAACACCCCCCTTTAACAAGCCAACTTATTTTGTGCAACACGGCTTTAAAGATCTGACTTTAAGCCTAAACTATGTTGTGGACCAGCTGACTTTACATAACACTTGTTATTAGAAACAGTTCATCTGAACTAGAGTTTCATGAGATGTATCTCATCCAGAACACAGGAATATGCCCTCTGTGTGAGGTAGCCAGGTTGTTAAACTGCTAACTTTGCCGCCCTGAAAAGACCCGAGGCATATATTGACTCAGTGGTTCCTCCAGATGGTTTTCCATAGAAGGAAGAGTCAGCTTGCTTGCCGAGGGGCTGAGCCAACCAGATGCCAGTTCTTTGCTGGTAAATACCACTTCCAACGTCACTTGCAGGCTCCAACAGATGTTTTTGCTTTTCGGTGTAATGGAAATTTTATGGACCATTTTCCCCCTTCTGCTGAGGAGCAAGCATGAGACCCAAATGCCTTTAGGAACAGAATAGTCCCCGTAACAGAGTGTACTCTGAGGCTAAGTGTTCAGCAGCTCAAGGAGCCAAAGCAGGATTTAGGCTCAGTCAGAGAAACAGGCTAGGCAGCTGTGGATTGTGGTCACCTGGAAGTAGTAAGGCATTTGTAGATACATGCCCACTCATCTCGTGACAATTCGCACAACAATTTGCACTTGTTCAGAAATTTCCACCAGGGAGTGCCACACCCTTCTTCTGATTTGGACCATTTTTATCATGGTTATGTGAAAGATGGGAAACTGAGGCAGGTAACGATTAAGTAAGTCACCCAAGGTCACACAGCAAGTCAGGGACTGAACTGTGAACATACCTGATGAGTGCTAGAGCCCAGTACCATGCTCTAATGACTGCACCACACTTCTGCCCAGGAAGAAGAGTCAGAATGCAGGCAATATGGATCAGTGATGGAGAAAACCCTTTGCCAGTTCAGACAAAACATCCAAGTGTCAGGCTGCCTATATGTTATCTCTAGGAGTGCAAGTTTATTCTTCATCAACCTTCATTTCTTTCCTTTACTGCTCCCCCACCAAAATCTCATCTCTTCTTGCACCAGAATTGGGCAATGGCCAGCATTGCTCCAGACTGATCAAATGAAATGCATATGCTGTAATATTTCTTTAGCAAAAACCAAACAAAAGTGGGGGAATCCCATTGACTCACACCTGTTTTAATTTTTTTTGTTAAAAGTCTTGGGACTTAGTGAATGCCAATATTATCCTGTGTGGATTGAGAATACAATGGGAACAGGAAACTTTTAAAAAGCATTTCTGTGGAGATATTATCTCACTGCTGTAGGACACAAGATTTACTTAATTGCAGCCAAGAAAGTTTTAGATTACCCTTTGCAAAGTCTGCACAAAAGTCTCAGCTATCACAGAAAGGTTTCTTGCAGGGCCTTTTCTTTTCAGCTATGTGCCTCACTCTGACCACGTTAACTAGAAGGGATTTTCTGATAATGCCAGTGATTGCGGAATACTTAAAAGCCTTAAATTAGATTCAGGGCATCACAATCCACGATAAAGAATGTAAAACTGTTTTTTTCGCAGATGACATCTTGCTTTCTCTCAGTGAAACACAAGCCCCCATTCAAGGCCTTAAGGATGTCTTAGAGGCCTACAGCCCCATGTCTGTAACTATGACCAAGACAGAGGCAATGCCCTGAGGCTGCAATCCAGCAAGAACCTCTTAATTTTGCATGCTGATTGTCTCTTGAGGGACTCAAATACCTGGGAATGCACATCTCACCTCATTTAACTAGACTCAGACCAGTAAATCTGTGACTCCTTTTATATATGCCACACATCAAGACCATCAAAGATCACCATCGTCTTTGCTTCGCCGAGCCCATGTGAAGGAGATAAATGTCCTTCTGAGCATTGTACTCCCTACAGGTTCTTCCAGTACTGCAGCCTACTTGGCATTCTTAAGGCCTACAGAGAATATACAGCAGTGTTCGAACAGCATAGACAGAGACCATCACCAGTTTATCTACAGATATAAAACAAAAAGAGCTATTAACCTTATAAACTGGAAATCCTGCAAATGGGCAACAATAAGTTTATATGCTTGAAACATGGTAAATTTTAGAGAAACTCAAAACTGCCCCATAGAGCTCTGCACTGAGGCAGTGTGTTATGTTCCAGTCACTATTTAAATTTGATTTAGGGTTAATATGGTTTGGACCTTCTGGATATCACACAACATCCTAGCCTAGGAATTATTCTGCAAATAAGGGGGGGTGAGGGAGGGAGGGAGGAAGTAGCATTGTCATCAACTTCCTGGACATGCTAACTACCAGCTGTATATTTACCCAGCTTCCTACACACTGCTGCTAAAGCAGAACCTATCTTAACCTACTGAAAACAAAACACTGGATCAACAGCACAGAAGAAAGCTCCCATAAATGGTACATTTATAAACACTTTATTAAAGGATCAATTGATGGCTTGATTGACTACCACTGTAAATTCCCAAGATATTTGACTATGTCCAACCCAATTCCATAAATGTATTTGAATTTGGGATTTAGAATGATAATAGACATCAGATGATTTGAAGGAACAACATTTATTACAACTTAACCCTTGACATTTAATTTGTGAAAAAGTGCAAAGCTCAGTGTTCACCTATACCATGTGATTGGTGATATAAATTTAATTTCTATTACCTCATGATCGATTTTGTGCTATCAGATTCCACTGCAACCATTCCTCTTGTCATGGTCACCTTGAATGCAATAAAAATAAAGTCTTTGGTTCATGCCAAGAAATTAGCGTCTCATTAGTTTCCATAAATACAGAGTCAAAGGAGGAAGGTTGCTGGGATGGTTTGGTACCTTATATGAAGCAATATGAACAATCACACCCAGCTCTTGTTTCCAAAATATGTACGTATAAAAACAATAGCCACCTTACAGATAACTGCAGTAAGCTACAGGAGCTCAAATATTTAGGTCTTGGCTACAGCTCCTGATGTGCCGTTGCAGAAGTAGAGGTAAGTAGGAATACTTTTGGGGGCAGACTCCAGATTTTTCTTTCTGGGGCTTTTCACTCTGACCTGACTGAGCCTGAGTTTTTAAAGGTCACAAAGGACTGAAGGCCTATCCATTCAGTCAATCTTTTTGGCCAACTTGGTTGTGATCAAAGCAAATGACCACGTACCTCTCTTCTACAGCTGGACAAACCACTTCACGCCACCAGCGGAACAGTTTAGGGCAGGGATCTGCAACCTGCGGCTCCAGAGCCATGTGCAGCTCTTTAAGGATGTCTTTGTGGCTCCTGACCGTACAATTGCAAAAGTAAAACAAAAAAACAAAAAAACTCCTGATTATTTTCGATATTTCAGTGAACGTCTAAAAGCTCAGCAATAAACAACTCGTACGTAAAGAGCAAATAACGTGTGATCTCGAAACATTGGATAACTCCCACTTTAATATGTGCAGTGCATTGGGGGATATGTGGGTGGGCTATTCTTAAAATAGGGGTTACAAAAAGTACAGTTTGACGTTATTTATTAAAGACTGGCTCATATTCACATGCATTGCAGCTCTTGAATTGGTGAGTTTTTTTTACCGAATTCGAAAAAAATGGCTCATCTTGGTCATCTGGTTGCCGACCCCCATTTAGGGACTAGCTTGAGAGGGCCCTTGTTTTCTCACAGGAGTGGAATTTTCAAAAGCTATAAGTCCTATTAACTTTCTTAACCCTTGTAAAATGAATATCAGGATACACACACGCATGCACGCACATACCCCCCACCCACAATCTGAGGAGTGGGAGGAAGGAACAGTAACTATTTTTCCCTAACCTCCAATGGAAAGTTTTAGTTTGGTTTTGTTCAAGATCAGGGCAGCGATTCAGAAGGGATTTTATCCAAACCAGCTCATCCATTCCTCACTAATACAGTAGGATCTGTCTTCTGGGAAAGCCAACCATCAGCAACATATGTAGCAAGTTTAATAAATTGAAATCATGACTGCCTTGGCATTTCTCCTGGTGATCTGAGTGCTTTTTTTTTTTTTTAAAAACACCACTGCCCATATATGATGCTCAGTTAAAAATCCATCACCTCCACACCAGTGCAGAAACATACAATGCAGCTCTCTCTCACTGGTGGCTGCTGTTGACTAGCAAACCACCTGCTAACTTAGCAAGAAGTGGGCAGATCCCTGTACCACTATTTGAAAGAAGCACAATTCTCACTTTCTGCATCAAGGTTATACAAAGTCACTCTCCTCTTTCTGAGAGAGTTTTCTGTACTCCCCCTCACTGCAGTACTCATGACTTAGCTCTCAGCAAGAACGTCCCTTAATCAGGCAGTACTGTTCATCTGATCTGAATTCACAGAACCAGCAATGATCATCAGCAAGTTTCATTGATAAGTCGTGGGCCCGACATTTAGGCTATTGGGAGACACACACATTGCTCCCAAGTAAACCAGCCGTTTGAAGTCAGGATGAAGAAGCCAGAATGCAAAACCAAACCAAAATAAAACTGAAACCCAGTAAGGTCACATTCTCAGGATGAAGCCATGTGTGAGATATTTTCCCTTAATTATTTCAAGAAAAGTACGGCCCCTTAGCTATCACCAGGTTGGCCTTGTCAGGCTAATATGACCAGCTCTTGTGCAGACAAATGCCTGGATACTTGAAGTATTTGAGTCCTTACTAATTAGATCATGTTTCATATTCCGCTTCAAGCTTTTTAACTGAAATAAAGCCCCTACTGTTTTACACCAACCATACATGCCCTTAGTCTTCTGTTGCGTGGTTAGCTCTGGTTGGATCTGCTTAAGGCTTCCTAGAGCATGAAAGACACAAAACACGTACTTTGGTCACTTGCTTTCAAAGCCAAGGCATCCTACTACCGCCCTTCCATGACATCGGGTTTACAGAAAATGCCGTATGAAGTGCAAGGCAGATAAATAGTGGCTGTAGAGTATCTCTTAAGAAATAACTCAGCAGGAGGGAATTCCAGTGTCTGAGTTTCAGTCAGTCATGCATCAGTGCCTCGTGTTTCTGGCTGGGAAGGCAGGTGCTTTCAGACCCAAATTACACCGGATATTGCAAAAGATGCCATTTGCTTTCCTAGGACATCACTCCATTTGGACTGAAAGCTTTTACTACATGCAGGGGAGGGTAAGATGAACATTGCTGAACAGTCTCTAAATAGTCATAGAAAAATAAAATGTCTCAACATACAGTGCCTCTCTGTAGGCTAATATTCCTGCCATGGTAGCTTTAGAGATGTCCATTTGGAGAAATCAGAGAAAACCTGGCTCTGACACACTCAGCGTAGTGGGAATCTTTGCAATACCCAGTAGGCTGTAAAAACCTGACAGGGGTTCTGTAACCAGAATCACTCTGCATAAGTTAAATCAGTAATAGCATAACACAAAAAAGCGAGAGTCACAGGTTGCCTTAAGCTAACCAGAGAACTATGTGGTTGGTAATTAAATTGAAATGGAATGTTGAGAGAGGCTGGAAATCATGAGGTTAGTGAATGTAACAGCAAAGAGACTGATCGTTTTAGAAGCAAAAGTTGCCTTTTTATTTCTTTATAAAATGCTGGCAAATGGCCTTGATGATCAAAAAGTAGACTAAGGATCCAGAAACCAACATAGATCACTTTATTTTAGCTAGGTACATGTTTAGTCTGCAAAGAACTGAAGTCTGCAGCAAGCAGGGTTGAGGGCTCCTGGTAGCTACTGCCATGAAAAACTGATGTGTTTAGGGTTTTTTTTGTTTTTTTTTAAATTACTGCTGACTGGGCCCCTCATTTCTCCTCAATTTGATGAGGGCCCTCAGAGTGTTCCACAACAGATAAGAATCTCACCAATTCTCAAACAACTCGTTTTGGAGAACACAGTACATACTTCAGTGGTGGCAACCTACAAAAGGTAATTTTGGTTTGTTGGGTTTGTTTACTGGTTACAGGAATATATTACTAATTCCCACTTCATAACTGCAAGGTATTGCTTCTCCAAAGACTTCCTGTCTCCAGAACATCACCCACGGAAGTTGATTAGATATTAACAAAAATTGCAATGTTTAGCAAATCTCTCTTTTAGTTGGGAAGTCCTCTCACACAGGAGCTACCAGAACCTACAGAGCACCAGTGTATATGTATGTAGGTAGGTCTTGTATGTATGCATACAGTTAAAGTAATTTGGAGCACAGCTGTATCCATGTGGGCTCCTCATGTTCTTAATGTTGTGTAGAGAGCAAAGACAACAAAAAAATGAAACCCAAAGTTTTATACAAACAGTCTGACTAAAATGATCTCTCTTAATTGCTCAGTTTATGTATTTTTGGCTCCTATTGCTACCATTGTGCAAATTGTCCAACCATCATTCTTTTGCAGGCTAGACAAAACCCAGTTTCTAATTTATAAAAAGATGTCTGTCCTTCATACACATAGAGAGGAACAAAAACCATAGGCCTCCTCCAAACTTCATTCCAAGACACACACCATAATTGGTCTATGTCAGCCTGATTTAGGGGATGTGTGTTAAAGCTAGAAAAATTAAGTCCACTAAGTTGGGAAACAAAACAATTTGTTTTTCATTAGTGGAAACTATAAATCTGAGTTTTGTTAAGAGAGAATACAAATCAGTAGTTTGAGTAAGTATTTGATAACTATTATAGACTTGGAAAAAATGGTCTTCAAGTAAGATCAAGGAAAGATAGCTCAGGAAAATGTCCTAGGGTATAGCCCCGAGGTTCATGAGTCCAGGGGGACGGTGGTAACATTTGTATTTGCAGATTTTAAGAACAACAATAAAGCAAGTGTTACATGCATTACAGTTGTATTTCTCCCATGAAATGGCATGATTTCATCCTCAGCTTTATCATAGCTTTCTAAAAACACCAATGTGGAAATAATTGTATTACACAGAAATGGGGTAAATCCTATTGTGCTGTCAGAAGCAAAGCCAGAATTCTCTGGTAACCTCAGCATGGTAATGCAACACGAGTCACAAGTGCTGTCATGAGGGAAAAGGAGAATGTAATAACTAACAGAAAGGAACTCTCTCAAATATAGCTGGAAGGATGCAGTTGAGCCCAGGGACATCTAGACCGGGTATCAGTAAAGAGATTTTGTTAGATTATGAAATAGCCTCCCAAAGGAAGCAGTACCAAACCGAGAGCTCATTTGGAGTCGTGCATTATAGCAGGCACATACATTAACAACAACAACAAAAAAGCCCTATCATAACAAACTCTTTTGCATGCACTTCTCATCCCAGGAAGCAGATGATACAACAAATACCCTGTCAGAGATGCTAGCTATGTGGCTTGATGTACTACAGACTGAACTTCTCTAATCTGGACTCATACAGCAACATCTGTAATCAGGCATGATTTTTTGTTTGTTTACAGCAACCAGTCCTGGCTCTGAGTTCTGTGCTGTTATTTAGCTGTAATTTACCCTAAATGTCTTCCCACAGCCCAGTAAGCAGTGGAAGTGTTGGTAATGCTGCCAGACAATACTGACCACTGGTGATCTGGCAAATTCTCTCATCCAGCACTGGTCAGGTCCCAAGGGTGCTGGATTAGAGAGGGTCAACCTGTACTGCAAGACACTCAGATGCCACATTGAATAAGCACAGTATCAGCACCCATATGCAAACAATAGACGCTATGTCTTTGTCAAATTGTCAGTTAATTCTAGGAAATGATGGGTCGGATATGACTAAAAGACAGCAGCAGAAGTTAAGGGAGCATTTGGAAAGAAAAACTTAATGCTTTAGTTTGTCAAGAATAGCTGGATATCCATAATAAATGACCAGGATAATGTGAAACTTACAAGCAGTACTTTTGGCTGGGCAGTACCCTTTGGATGATATCAGGCCTTTTAAGGAATGTCTGAACAGTTAGTAAATACCCATGGGTGGCCGAGTCAGCTGGGTCAGGCTGCAGAGCTAAGTAATAGTTGTGTAGGCATTCAGGCTTGGACAGGATCCTTAGCTCTGGAACCCTGCAACGTGGGAGGGTCCCAGAAACCAGGCTCTGGCGCAGGCATCTACACAACGCTTTTTAACCCTCTATCCCAAGCCCTGAAAGCCTAAATCAGTTGCCCTGGGACAGCTGTAGCTGTGTCAAGAGTCTTTTATGTCCATGTAGACTGGTCTACACTTCTGCCAGCCATTGATCTAAGTTACACAGCTTCAGCTACAGGAATAACATAATTAAAGTCGATATATTTAGGTCTGCTTACTGCGGTATCTTCACAGCAGTACGTCAAACAGCTGATGCTCTCCCGTCAATTCTGCCTACCCTTCTTGTTCTGGTGGAGTGATGGAGTCTATGGGAGAGTGCTTGGTGATCGATTTGCTAGATACAATAAATCGAATCTCTGCTGGATCGATTGCTTCCCGCTGTGCAGGTTGAGAATGTAGACATGCCCTGAAAAAAGACGCCATTTTCTCATCTGTGCTTAAAATATGCAGGCAGAAGACAAAATTAGGGAAATACCTGTTCAGTAGCCGTAATGATTAGATGTTTAGTAATGGGAAATGAAGCACATTGTTTCACTGTTTGGAATGGATACAGTCATCAAACACAAAACCAGTTAAAAAACCCACAAAGGAACCTCCTGTGCTTGGGCTTATTCCAGATGATCTATTCAGCAAAGGAGAAATGTATTGGCAAATACGTGCAGGACAAGTCTGTAGTGTTCACAAACAGCAGCTGAAGAGGTAGTTTCTAAATGCATTGTATGGAATGTCCCGTGGCGGAAAATATATATAAATGAAAAATGAGGAAATCCTGTAAAACTAATTTCCTGGAACAACAGCTTTAAATATCTTCTTAAATCAGGCATAAATTAATGTTTTGCAATATGAAACTAATCTCTCTTAACTGATACTAGCAGGAATATAAATGCCAAGCAAATCGTTAAGAGCTATCTTCCTGCGAAACACTCATTGGACAAGCACTCAGCAGTAGCCTGTGCAGTTGTATGCACTTGAAAATGAAGCCAAACACAGCTGCCTTGGGTAGATGCAACATCCTGTGTTATACTTTCAAACCAAACATTTAGAGAATTAGCAATTTTATAAATTGATTTTGCTTCCCCTCCACCGCTCTAACAATTCTGGAGCTCCTCATTGATGGACCATACACGAGTGCAGTTCCCTATGTAATCCTATCAGGTGTTACATACCAAAGTAAATTCCTGGATTTGGCATAATTAAGGGCCATTTCTTGTTGCAGAGGATTACACAGGACAAGAAATGGCTTCTGCAACTGGTTAATTACACAGCAGAGCAGAGGCATTTGATAATCTCCCAATCCAGTTAGGACAAATTAGCAACCACAGCCTCTGATTCTGAATGCTCATTTTGCAAATGCAATTGTCTGTGAAAGTGAGATTGCACACCCATTCAGTGTGCACAAAAACAAGAATTTGAACTGTATGTGCAAATGCTGGTTTCAGATGCACATAACTGGATGGTCTATTACATGTCGAAATTGCCAGTCACCAGAAATTCCAGAGTCCATCCTTTCTGGAGTGACTAAAAGTACTGGGAACCGTACAATACAATGTTTTCTACACAAGGCTTCCAGCTGTAACAGGTTTTGGTACTTTAGGTGCATTGTCTTGAAGGATCTGAAGTTGTAGGTGCTTAGTTATCAGAACCGAACTCGCCAATGTGGTGGAGGTGGGGACAAAGAGGGCAGTTGCTGCCTAGTTTGGAGTTGGCAGCAGCAGTGGCCAGAGCTACTGCCCATGGCTGTGGGGGAATGGTGGGCACAGTGCCATGGTTCAGGTAGTGCAGACGGCTGAATGCCCTTGGCCTCGCCCCTTGCAACGCACAGAGCCAGGCCCCCCCCACCTTACAATGGGGCCTGCAGCAGCTGTTGACCCTACTGATCAGAACCCTCTGACATTCACCCATCACTGCCTTCAATCAGCTGAAACTTCTCTTTAGTATCCAAGGTAGTCATATAGCGGCACATTTTCATTATGGAAAACAGCAGAGAAACGAGCATCTCTGACTTTACATTCTCAACTCACCTGTTATCAAAGCCTAAACATAAGTGAAACCTCCCACAATTCAGAGTACAAATTTGTCTCACCAAAGTAATATCTATAGGTCTATACTAGGCAGATAAGTCAGTTGCATATATAAAACCAGCAGCAATGTAGCTCATTTCTGCTGGTTTTATATATGTATATATATAGAGAGAGAATATATATACCATTAACATATATATACACACACAGAGGATCTAACCGCAGAGCTACTAGCAGAACATTGAACCTGTGGAAGAGCCATTCAAGTGGTACAGAAACCTTTTGACAGGCATTTGCCAACCCTGGGTATATACTGCAAGTTCCTGAATTCGCTGTTAGTCTACAGGACCTTAGTTAAAAATACCCTTTAAAGTATTCCATTAGTGTCATGCTGAAGATTATAGAAGTGTCACTCTAAAAATTATCTCCCCTCTCCAACCCCCAGTTGCCATCTGGAATAGGGGCACCAGTTTAATAGGACTGCATGGGACCCCATAAATCATAAGGATGACCCTGCCTGTAGACACCACCAGCCACAAATTCAACAGGTCTCCAGCAGCACACAACTACAGTACACAGCAATTTAGGGTATGTAGTGAAGATTATGGTGTCCTGGGTCCCTAAATTTGGAGCTTCAGCCCTGGCTTTGGAGCAGCCTCCAGAAGAAACCCCTTCAGCTCACTCACCCAGGGTAAGCCAAGGGGCTTCACTGCCTCCTTAGAATAGACCTTCGGGCATACAGTGAATCCAATTGAGACAGACTGCTCGTATACATTTTAGGGGTCAATCACAGAATTGTAGGACTGGAAGAGACCTCAAAGTCTTCTAACCCAATCTAGATCATCTTTGACAGGTGTCTGTCTAACCTGCTCTTAAAAACCCATTAGTGACGGAAATTCAACAACCTTCCTAGCAAATTGGTGCCAGTGCTTAACCGCCCTGACAGGCAGATTTTCCTAATGTCCAACCTAACTGCTCTTGCTGCAATTTAAGCCCACTGCTTCTCGTCCAATCCTTGAAGGGGAAAAATAATTTTTCCACACTTCACCTTGTAACAAGCTATTATGTACTTGAAAACTTATCGTGGCCCCTGACTTCACAGAATCATAGATAATTAGGTTTGAAAGAGACCTCATGAGATCATCTAGTCCACACCCCTTCTTGAAGACTAAGCAAAGCCAGTTTCATCAATCTTCCCTCATAGGTCATGTTTGCTAGATGTTTGATCATTTTTGTTGCTCTTCTTTGGACTTTCTCCAATTTGTCTGCTACCTTCTGAAAATGTAGCATTCAGAATTGGGTACAGTACGTCTTGCCTAATCAGCACGGAAGAGAGCATTAGGATTACTTCTTCTGTCTTCCTGACAATACTCCTGCTAATGCAGAGTAATTGGAGGCTTTTTCTCTAGTATTATATTGACAGCTCACGTTTAGCTTGTGATCCACTATGACCTTCATATCCTTTTCCGCAGTGCTCCTTGTACGTGGTCATTTGCCATTTAGTATTTGTGCGACTGATTGTTCCTTCCTAAGTGGAGTACTTTTGCCCTTAATGAATTTCATGCTACTTACTTCAGACCCTTTCTCCTAGTTCTGCAGATCATTTTGAATTTCATCCCCATCCTCCAAAGTACTTGTAAAGTCTTACTGCTTGACACCATCAGCAAACTTTGTATGTGTACTCTTTGTGCCATTATCTAAATCATTGACGAAGATCTTGAACCAGGTCCAGAACTGATCCCAGGAGGACCCCACTCAATATACCTTTCCAGATCTACTGTGAACCATCAATAAGTACCCTCTGTGAATGGTTTCCTAACCAGTTTTGCACCCACCTTATAGTAGCTCCTTCTAGGCTGTATTTCCCTAGTTTGTGTGAGAAAACGTCACATGAAACAGTATCAAAATCTGTACTAGAGTCAGGATGTACCACATCTACCACTTCCCCCATCGACAAAGGCTAGTACTCTGTCAAAGAACTAATAGGTTGGTATGACATTATTTGTTTTGGACAAATCCATGCTGACTGTTACCACCCTATCTTCTAGGCTTCTGAGAACTGATTGCTTTATTATTTGCTCTATTATATTCTGACTGCCAAAGTTATGCTGACTGATCTGTAATTCCCCATATTGTCCTTATACCTCTTTTTATAGTTTGACATTATATTTGCCCTTTTCCATTCCACTAGATTATCACCAGTCTCCTATGACTTTCCAAAGATAACCACCAATCTTTTCAGGCAGTTCCTTGGGTATTCTAGGATGCATTTCATCAGGCCCTAGTGGCTTAAAAACATCTAATTCATAAGTAAGTTTTAATTTGTTCTTTATCTATTTTAGTCTCTGATTCTACCTCTTTTTCATTTACATTCATTAAGTTAGATGTCCACTCACTACAGTTTTGGTTAAAACAAAAAAGTCATTTGGCACTCCTGCCATTTCTGCATTTTCTGTGCTTGAAGCATTTGCAGTGACCTGTGCACAGAGTTGTCCGAACAGTAAGGTTTAATAGTGATCTGAAACACATCATCAGAAGTACATAGATTAGCCTAGGGGAATGAAAGTTAAAGCATAGTGCCCTCTGTTAGCTCAGAGCCCAGCCAAGCTGTAGCAAGCCCCATGGTACAACACACTGACTCTCAATTATCTATCTGACCTGAATGGTCAAAATCCCAGGCATTTCTTGACTGCTCCCCTCAGCCCAAACTTAACCCTCCAGCCCTCACCTCACACCTTTCTAGACCTTTGTTTTTAAGGTGAGAAGATGCAGCTCAGCTTCCTACAGACAGGTGGACAATCGAAGGTCATTGTTTTCTAAGGGACAGTGGGATGCTGTTCACACCTGTGTCTTAGCCTATTACCACAGCAAACAGTTCCTTTCCACCCACTAGGAAACGATACAGCACATGAGGGAAAACTGAGGCACAAACAACTCAAAATATTACAAAGTATTCCCACTTCATCACACCTGGTACCCATGTGAAACTGCAGGAGAGACCATATGAGAAAATTCCATAGCATGTTTTATAAGCAGTTGTCTTATTTAGGTTCTGTTTGGGGGAAAAAATGATTTTTTAAGGGATAAGGAACATTGTAAAGGGTTCATCCTAAAGGATATGTTTAGGTACACAAGCTTCAGAACAAGTTCCCATATAGAAATAAGTTCCCCCAATGTTCTGGGAACTCTCTCACTTGTGCTGGTTTTTCATATAAAATATCTACTTCTCCTTTGATTCTTTACAGAGGTTCTAATTCTAAACATTACACCAGCTCTTCTTGTCCAAAGTGTCACACATCAGGAACTTGAACTGCCATGTGTGCGAGGATCTAAGTTTTACATCTCATCCAAGAAGCTTTATCCTGGAGGTCGCTTAGCACCATACTGGGTCATTGACTCAACATTGACAGACCAAAGAGCATGATCAACTACATGGTTCCTATTCAAGAACTAACCTGGCATGGCGCAGCTCAACACAAGAGTTAAGGCCTATGACAGCCAACAGTAGGAAGGCTGGATGCAGAAAACAGAATGCAGAGAAGAGTGGGTGGGACTTTGTTATCCAAATGTTGTATTCCCTGGCCTCTCTTGAAGGCCATGAGTAACATATATTTCAACTTAGTAATATGGGGGGGAAGAGCCATTTACTTTGGTCTCCTTCCACCTTCTCTTCTTCACACTTGATTTATATTTCCTCATCATTTGTAAGTCTTAACCCTCTGTAGTGGCCTCCCTCCAATAAAGCAGCTTTCCACTGAACAATACTACCTGCTTTAACTTCTGAGTTGCTGGGCCACATGGGGTGGTTGTAACTTCCTACATTTTAATCTGTATGTCTTTGGCTACATCACTTATCCTCACCAGTTTCCTGACCTTAAAACGGGGATCGTTACAGAGCTGGCTGCTTGGTCATCCTCCTATGGCCTTCACATGCAAGAGCCTACATTATCTGCTGTGTCATGACTTATGTTCATTCTGTATATGAAGCAAACTGAAGAGACAGGCAGGATGCTGCAGCAAGGTATGTAGATATTTGGTTATTCAAAAAGACTCTTATCCCATCTTCCCTCGATGAATTTGGGAGGTGCCTGCTTTTGGCTGCCAGCATTAATCACTGTTATGGGTCCCTCCCTACCTCTGGAATTCATTCCCATTGGCTATTTTGATCTCCAGTGCATGGCATGAGACAATTAAAGGGGTTAATGTTTGCCCAACTGGTTTTATTGTGTGGCAATTGGCTGTAGTTTACTAACACTCAGAAAAAAAATCCAATTTCTATCCACAAGGGATAAACTGTAAATAGACATCTAGCAGATGTTGGGTGGGGGGAAGTGATCCGTAGAAAGGAATGCTTATCCATCCCACCAGAGTACTGTTAGGGTTAATTCTTGTTTGTCAAATATTCTACTAATGCTGAGTGCTACTAGGATACGAAACTTTCACTGCATGCCTCTGTTTTATTGTCTCTTCTTTGACAAACCATTTGTTGTACATACAAGGCTTTAATGACCCTTTGGCTGAAGTAGCAGCAACACCCAAGGCAGAAGAAGCTGGATGATTTTGAATAATGTCTTATTGGCATCCACGTCCAAGTAACTTTCTTGTTAGATCAGCCCACATACACCTGGGATTTGGGTTTCATTTTATGGCCATTGCTCTTGGGGATGATGTGGGAGTCTCTCACTCTTCTGTTATTGTGTAGCTCCTTTTCTCTCTCACAGTTTTTTTACAGCTGCAGTATTGGAATTTTCCCAATGTTTATTCTCTCTAGACTTGTTCAAACCCAAGCAGATACTTTGAGATAGTCCAGCCTGCTTGGGAGTGATCGAGGTTCATTTTTTTTTTTTTTTACTGACAATGATAGGTGGCAAGTATAAGAGGCCAAATGAGGCTCAGCCTAGCCTAGTACAGCTGCTTCTGCAGGATGCCAGGGTACTTGTTTTGAGGTAGCTTTCTGCACTATGCAGGTTCCAGGGGAGCTGAGAAGACAGTATCTGCTTCCCAGCTTCATCAGTAACTTTTCTGGATTCCAGAGAGATTGAACTAGGGCAGCTGAGTCGTGTCAGTGGAGACCATCTTCTCAGCCAAAGAGATATAAAAAAGCACATAAAAGTCTCAATGTCTTGCCACCAAACTACTGGGGATCTCAGGAGGGTAAAAGTGCCATACTTCTCATTTTCCAGCAGGGGCTGGTTGGGCTGGCCCAGGGCTGGGGTGGCTCAGGTAGCTAGTGCTGGCCGAGGGTTCTTCCATTGCAGGTGGGGATGCTCAGGTCTCTTGTCATGGGGATCAGGGCCTTGTGCAGAAGTGGTAGGGGAAGAGAGCAAGCTGGAAGTTTATTTACACTGGATAGTCTCTCAGCAATTATATATTTCTCCTGTGGCAAGTTTTCTTTACCATTTCATTGTGTTAGCCATATAAATTCCTTTAGCTCTTTCTTCTCTGATTTACTGAATGCTGTTTGGCATATGCAGTATCAAGATTAAGGTCCTGTGCTATTTTTCATTAGCAATAGCAACCAAGAGGTTCCTTACTAGCCTCCAAAAAATGATGAGAAGTCCTGGGGCCTCTTCTAGGCTAACAGATTTGTTGGAGTATAAGCTTGCATGGGCAAAACCCCACTTTGTCAGATGTTGCATCTGCCAAAGTTGGTTTTTGCCCATGAAAGCTTATGCTCCAATAAATCTACTAGTCGATAAGGTGCCACAGGACTTCTTGTTGTTTTTGCACATACACACGAACATGGTTACCTCTCTGATACTTACTAGCTTCCAGTGTGTTTCCTTGGGCCTGTCTTACTAGGGTTCTGTCATGCCAGATGATGGGAGTACAAACAATTCCAGTTAGATTTTACTGAGATAATAATCACTAGCACATTTCTTCTTTACTACATGAAATATGAGGGCTTAACAACATTCACATGAGTTAAAGATAAGCCCAACTGCATTTAAAGAAAAAAAATCAACCTAGTTTTAGATATTGATATGACTATCCTTTACTCAGAACTTAACACCCCCTCCTCTCGCCCCCCAGGGTTAGAGTCATCCTTGACTCTGAACTTTCACTCTTTTCATGGCCTTGAATTTCCACTTTCCTCCCACAGTGGCATTGCCTGTAAATCTTACAGCTATCTCTAGAAAGTTACCATGAATAAGTCCTGATAGCTCTACCCTGCCCTTTGACTCAGTCTCTGCTGAGAACATTATTCATGCTTCAATCCCATTACACCTCAGCGACTGCAATTTCCCTCTTTTAAGGAGGTTCCCAGAGCTATTTGTACCAGAGACCTGGAATGCTTTGGCTAGACTTATCTTTCTCCAGGAAACAGATGATGTCACTCTATGATTGGTCTACTGCACTGGATTCCCATCACCCTGAATTTCAAGCATCCATAGCTTTTACTCCTCTGCCTATCCCTCTTGATCCAACAGGCACAGACCCACGATGTTCTGATAGTTTGTTAAAGCATCTGCCATTTTCAAGTACTTCACTGAAACTTTTGAGATTTGCCCATCACAAAATATTATTCTGTCCTGTGACAGATATTAGTAAAACTCCTCTTTTCTTCCCATCTGATATCAGTACTAATGGTTCTTCCAAATGTAAACACAGTTGCAACAGTTCTGCCAAGCTGTGGACAAATTACAAACTGCTAGGCAGAACCATTGCAACGGCTGTGGGGCAGGGTTCAGAGATCTGGAATTTCGTAGTAGCTGTTGAGTCTGGGAGTCTCACTTGCTATGCTGTGCTGGGCTCTTCTGTCTCTATAGACTTATCAGTTGTTCACTCCTTCCTCCTCCTCCCTCCATCCCCAACACTGAAAAGGAAATGGATCAGATCCATGACTCAATTTGATCTTATTCAAAAGGAAGCAGACAGGTTTTGGACTGTAAGTATTTTCTCTACCCAAAAGCAGCATCAGCCGCATCTGCATTCTTGCAAAAACAAAAGAAATGGGGTCAGGGTTGGGGAAAAGGGGTAAAACTCTTCAGAGATTATGGTTTTTGTGCAGAAAATAAAAAGAAGTGTCTCTTGATTTAGGGCAAGACATGTAGAGGCAACAGATGATGACTCTGAGCTCTGCTTTTAGTGGGATCACAGATTAAATTTGAATGAGGTAGAGCTTTGGAAAGGGGGATATAAAAGGGGAAGTGTTACCAAGTAACCAAAGCGGATTATTAGGTCTGCCAATTCTAAACCCAGCCTAATCTGAAACCGATGACATTTTCCATCCAGTGCCTAAAAAGAACAGGAAGAATGCCTGACAGAAAGTAGTCCAGAAAGAATCAGAACAGGACGGTTCATTGAAGCACGTGTTCTGGGAACACACAGTGATCAAGTGTACACAGTTACATCAGTTCCTAAGGCAGCACCTGACACATAACCACAGCTCAACTGAATACATGTGGGAATGTGATTACAAGGGTGTTTGTTTCTGTCAATGTCCCATTTAAGATGAGTATAGGACAATTATCAGCACAAAGCAAACTATTTTGCACCACACCTAGGGCTTACATTAGGACAAGTTATCCAGTAGCTGTTTTGAGATCTTGTTCAAATATTTACTCATGGATGTATTGGATCCTCCCGGTTTTTGTTCACACTGTTGGAACAGATTCCTTATTTATATTCCTGCTATCCACAGCTTATATTTGGAAACCTCCCTTGCTAATTCCAAGCCAGCTGCCATGACAGAGAGCAAAACATTATTCCCTCCCTGGCTCAGCTTCTGCAGTTGCACCCTGGAGGTCTTTATCTACAGCTCTCCTCCATACTTCTTTTCAACATCTGGGTATGCCTCTTGAGGCTCTGGAAATAAGCACACCCCATACATCCTGCCCCTAAAACATGACATCTTGAAATAGACACAAGAACATATACTTGACTGCAGTTTGTTATCTCATGCAGAGCTATTTGCCTCTGTTGTACTCCTTGCAGGGTGGGAGTGACACAGAACACAGGTTCACATGTTTTTTCCCTACTGGTCATTTAGTCTATGTGAAAATACCAAGATTAGGAGATCTTTTGTGGCGGGCTGATCTGCATTAGGGGAAATGCCAATCAGTGTTCCAGCCTCTTAAAACCAAATCACAGTAGTGTGAGTACACATTACTCTCTCTTCTCCCCCAAACCACTACAACAACACCTTCTGATGTCTTGCAATAAGGCATCAGCTCTGATGGGAATTTCAGTGGAATCTGTCCAGGCCTCCTATGCCAGAGGAATGAAAGAGATTATCTAGGGCTCTCTGAAGGATGGGACCAACACTTCGGAGAAACCAAGGAGGAAAAATCTCACTCGCTCACAGTCACGATCTCTTAGATCCAATCCGCGTTACAGATCTGACTCAAATCGTAACAGTGCCCTCATGTAGATGAAACACACTGATTAGTAAGTGTGAATTATCCCTCCTCTGTGACTGGATCCACAGATGAGAGTTTCTGCCAAGCTCCAGAGGGTGGCTCTTGAACTCATTCTGTAGGGAGAGATTCATGGTTTCAGATCAAGATGGTGGCTCATAGGTCTGGATCAAGCTGGTGGCTCACACAAACAGCTTCAATGTTGGATAACTCAGCTACAGCCTTGGACTTTTTAATGCTACTGGAGATCATGGATTTAAGTGTGTCTGTCAATGTAAATAGACCCCTGTAAAGCAAGGAAAGTACCAGCAACTTAATTGAAGTTACTGACAATTTCTCTCCCATCTCTACCTTCCTAGAGACATCTGAAGGTGCAGGGTCTAATCCAGAGACTAGTGGTACATGGGAGTATCATTGCAATGGAAGCATTAAAAGCACAGACGTAGGTGATCTGATACCACAGCATGGCATGCAACACGTAACTTTGGATCATCTTGAAGCAGAAGGTTTCTAATGTAACCGGCAAGACTTTCACTTGGTCTTTTTAAGTGCACCCAGGCCTGCTGACCAGGCGGGGGTGAGGTGGAGAGTGGCTGAGGGGCAGGTGCACAGGGGCCTGGCATTTTAAGGGGTCCAGAGTGCCACCCACCACTGTGGCCAGAGTTCTGGGCCCCTCTGAAGCACAGCAACTGCACTGCTCCATGCATCTGAGGGAAGCGCCATGGTCTGAATGGCACAAAGGGCTGACTGACCTACCACCCCTTCTGCCCTTGGCTCTGCTCCTTCCAGGAGCATGGACCCTCCCACCTTGCCCTGGGGTCTGCAGTGGCCAACAGCCCCAGTGAGCTCACCCAGTGTTTCAGTGATGCCTGTCTGGAGTTCTGCCCTGCAGGATTATGGTATACTGTAAAATGGGAAAGCCTATTAGGCAGAACTCATAAAAATGTAAAGCCACTTGATAACCCCAAGGAAGAAGCAGGCATTGATGTTCTCCCCATTAGCATATAAGCCAAATGGATGGGCTTCAGCTCAGAAGCAGGAAGGCAAAATGTGACAAGCAACTGATTGAATCAAAAGATCATAATGAACTGAGCTCAAAGGGATTATTAAGGACAACACCTGGACAAATGGTTTTTATACTCTTTGCTGAGGCTGGTAGAATATAACTCTAGTTTAAATGTCATGGTAAAGCCTGACATCTGCGCGTTTGTTCGTTTCTTGTCCATTCTGACCCCGTATGTCAGCCATGACCCATCTCCTCTGTTTGGTCTACAACATACAGGGTCAAGTTCCGGGGACAAGCCATGTGAAAGGAACACTTGTGATAGGGCCAAGTGACACTTTCCCCTGTCCTCTGCACTGGTGAAACCATACTAGTAGTTTAAGAGCGCTGTTCCCAGCTGAAGGCTAGCATGGTTCTCCAGGCTGAAGAGGACGATTTCTCTTTTAATTGAAGAATGTCGACTATACCTATTAAAAACTAGAGGGGACAAAATGTTATTTAAAGATGGACTTTCCCCTTACACATTTGATTTGCAAAGTGTTCTGGGTTTTGATGAGATAGGAAAATGTAGTCTGCGTGCCCCTCCCCAGCCTACCCATGTGTCATCTTTTCCCCAGTTTTTCTTTCCTGCTACTCATGCCTGCTATTTAAAGTTGCAGTGAGGGCAAGTAGGGAAAGGCAGAGAGCAACCAGAAGGGAAAACTGAAAAACCCCAAAAGTTTTCAAAGAGCATTTGTAACAAATTCCTTTTCAAATCCTACAAAAAGAAAAATTCAAAAAGTACTTTTTCATGAAATGTTTTTCATTGGAGCCGGTCAACAAATGGACACAGGATTCTAGAAGCCAAACTGATCTGGTGACAGTTTTTTCTGGTGTCAGAAGTCTAACGTATGGCTACGGAAGTCTATAGCCTCAAGAACTGACAGAATAAAGTAATTAGTTTCATATTTGAAATACCAGCTCTTCAGTCAAGCTGAAAGAAATCCAAGTCATATTTCACCCTAAACTGAAAAACTAATGAATAATGAGGTCTACCATATAACATTTCATAAGTCGGGGTGGAGAGTAATTTCTCCCTGACTATTTTATAGGACCAGTAACAGAAGCATGGCGACTCATAAAGGCAAAGTTTCTCTCATGGTTAATATACAAGACTCAGATGAAGAGTCCTCCATTCCAGATTTTGCCCTACATTTTCTGTGGGATCTTGGATACAAATAATTAACTTTGCAGCTTTGTTAACCACCTGGAAAACAAACAAACAAACAAACAAAATTTCGAACTAAAAGTTCTTTTCTCATCCCTTCTGGCTTAACTCTTTAGATTGTAAGATCTGTGGAGGTTAGCATTGTCTTACTCCACATATGTGCAGAAGCAAAATGGGGCCTTGATCTCAATTGCTACCATAATACATAGCAGAATTACTATGCACTTTAGTCTGGCTATTGAGTGAAATATTTAGGCTCAGCACAAATGTTCTTAGAAATGATCCACGGTCCATTTTGAAAACTAAGAATACCACATATTGTGGCCAGAGGAACAAGCTATGGACATTGGAAAACTTGAGTACAGATCGGTGAACTCTGACAAAAGAATTTCTCTGTTTACCTTAATTATATCAATCATAAAGTTCACATTTTTAAAATCACTGAGAAAAATGCTCCCAGTTGGGCTTTAGAAGCAGAAAATAGGTCAGCTTTTAAAAAAAACCAAATTCTTATTTTCAGCCTCACCTTTTATTGCTCCTGTTTGCCTTCTCACCTCACTCCAACAGTCAGTCATTTAGAGAAAAGCACCTAATAAAATATAGGAAACACAAATTGTAGGCAGTAATATAGACCTATCATTCATGTAATTCTTTTATGATTCTAAATATTTTTAAAAATCTAGTTACTTCTGTACATGCACACGAAGCATGAAAACGTGATTTACTAGATTCATTTACATGTTGGACTGTCCTTTCTGGGATTTTCAAAAGTTCATTCACAGAATTAATCTGCTGTTGAGAATTGGGTCTTAAACATCCATAACTCATGTCTGAAATCAAGCAGATATTTTTATTGCCACATTAAGTTGTTCTGCAAAACTTCTCTTTCAAGACAACAAGGCAATCAATCAAAAGAGGAACATAAAGAGCTGCTTCTGAATCCGTCACAATTTGGACCACCTTACTAGAAATATTGGTGTTGGCTATGATTCAATAGAACGGCTCACCGAGAATGAATGTGTACAAGAGGAGACAGGGAGAGAGTGTGTGCAATGTGTAAAGATTACACTTGACAACATGGAATGCGGTCAGGCATTCTGCATGCTCATAGCACATGTGAAGAGAAACACAAAGGGAGAGAGAGGAAGAAATTCAGCCAGGTGAGGCGTCATTTATTTATTTATTTTATTTATTTAATAAAAAGTAGCATCTTCCAAACCACAACGTGACACCCGTTGTCTTTAGAATTGAGTCATTTGTTCAAAGTGCGCTGGAGTTTCAGTCTGCCCTTTACCACACCTCAGCATTAGTAAAGTAATAAAACAATTAAGGCTGGATTTGTTGAATCACTACACCACAACACTGCTGTAACAAGAGAGCTGGAAATATTTTTCTCCATGTTGGTCTTTACAGGAAGAGACCTTTTTCAGAAAGGGGGGTATGAGAAAATCTTTAGGGCCTGATTATTAGCAGGGTTGCAGCTAAGCCCATGACTGGTGCATGTGTAAATATTCAAATGTAAGTATGGCCATAGTGAGTGAGACCAACAGTGCATCTGGCCCAGTATCCAGTCTTTCAACAGTGGTCAATAGCAAGTACCTCAGAAGAAATGAACAGAGCAGGCACTCGTTAAAGCCACATCTACACTAGCCTGCTACATCCAAAGAGCAGGCACCACGTTGAAGTAGCACACATCACATGTACACATGCTGTGTGCCACTTAAAAGTCAGACCTGATGTTGGGCGACGCAGACATTATTCCAACCAGAAAAGAGAAAGAGGGCACTACTTTGATGTCAATAGCAGAAAGTCATAACAATGATGAAAGTTGAGAAAAAATATTTAAGCACCAAGAATGAAGTCTGATTTCAATATCTCCAGTTTTTCCTTCAGTTCCTACCTAAAACAAACACAGAAATATGAAGGTGACAAGCCACATGAATCTTCATCTAAGCATTCAGTTTAACTAGACAAGGAGTTTAAGCAATGTCACCAGAGCCTCATTCTTTGTATTAACCTCTGTCATAAAGCAAAACAGTGCAAAGAGTAAATGTGAAAAAAGTGATGGTTTAGTTCTGCTTATTTGTCACAGTCATTGCTCTTGCACAAAGTGATTTTTATGGCAATAAACTTCCAGAAGTGTAGATGTCAGGGTCATGATATCAATGCATCATTCTCGCGGCGAACCACACTGACCCTCTCTCTTTTGTCATAGTGAAATAGAATGCAGTGGTATCTAGAGGCTCTGTGAGCACATGCGCCATTAAAATCTATGCTGCAGTACACTTCTAGACAGAAAAGCAAACACATCAAGGCAATAGTCCTGCATTATTTTCTGTTTCCTGCTTTTCCATTTGTGTACAATATCATGCACTAAACTGCGCTGGATAATGAGCTATTGCTATCGTAGTCGGTCTCCACACTTCACTTGCATTACACTGGAGGACCTCTTTTGTCAGATCCTGGAAGTTTGATCATTATTAACAAAGAGGCTTCCATCGGCAGCAGGAGCAAAATGCTGCAACGCAGTTGAGAACCTGGCCATAGTACATGCAGGCTATTTCAGCAGGCAACTAAAGGTCTTATCGACTGTTCTTTATGGTAAACATATTGCTGAATTAAAAAGGAAAAATCTCAGACTACTTTACAGCAATATCATATCTTCCAGCGGACCTTAAAAAAACAAAATGTGGGGGTATCCATCATGTAGACAGGGCTTAAAACAATATTTACTCAGAAACTATCCCTTTAGATCAGGGGAGCTTGCCTCAGGCTAGGGTGACTAAACACCACAAGCAGCATTTTCAGGAGAAGGAGTTCTCCCTACCTGTCAATGAAGAACTGGTCTAGTTCGGACCTCAGCTGCAAGCAGGCAAGAAGTGTTTGTGGCATTTCTTAGCACAAAGACTTATAAAATCCAGATGTGGCTCATAATAAATGACAACTGATTCCCTCCTCTAAGATCACAATGCAATTTGAACCTCTCTAGTCTATCACCCTTGGGAGCCTAGAGAATTTACTGGACCACGGGAGGTCAATATTGTCTAGTAGCATTACCAACATGTCTTTCTACTGCTTACTGGGCTCTTAGAAGACGGTTGGGGCAAATTACAGATAAAAACAGCACAGAACACTGAGATCCAGGACTGGTTGCTGTAGACAGACTTTATGGGACCACAAGAAACTTGGCCACACCCATGATAAGTGGTTGTCTCGCTGACTAAAATCATGCCAGATCACGGATGTTGCTGGACAAGAGTGCGCTGGACTAGAGAAGTTCAATATGTAATTCTACATAATGCACGTTAAAGCCATACAATCCAACAGAAACAAAATACGCTATAATCACTTGTTGAGGTGGTAGGGAAATTTGAAAGCAAAAACCAAAATCACACGCAGCAGGTGAATATTATCATCATCAACAGACATGGGCTCAATATCTGCTGGTCTCCAATGCCTCCCTTGCTATTTCCTTCCATCTTTTCTTCTCCAGGACGGAGTGGCTTAGTTTCTGCAGTCTACCTCCGCACCAATCTACCGTATCATCTGTCCATTCTCTGTGGAATCTCTCTCTCCTATTCAACCGTCCATTATGCTGTCTTGACTTTTTGTTCATTGTTCATTCTGCAGATCTGCCCAAATAGCTGTAACTTCTGCTGTATAACCTTCTGCAGTAGGTTCTCTTTTGGCTGTGTCTTCCGATATAATCCTCATTGGTAACCTTCTGCATCCATCCTATTCTCAGGATCTTTCTATAGCAACTCCTCTCGAACGCCAATATCCTTCTCTTCAAATCCTTCACTATCACCCATCTCACATCTGTGCAACATGAGGCTGAATACACGTTTTCAAGATGCTCAGCTTCATACCTAAGCTAATTGCTTTGCTTTTCCAGATCTTATCCATCTCCTTCAAACTTGCTCTTGCTTTTGCTGTTCCAGTCGCTATTTCCTTCTTAGTCTAGATCATAGTTCATGTTGCTCCCTAGATACGTGAACTTCTTTACACTCTCTAGTTCAATCCTATTTACACTGGTCTTCTTTCCTATTTCCTTATCTCCAAATACCATTGTTTTCATTTTATTGATTGCAAGAGGATATATAGAGAAATTATTAAGCTACTGCCAACAAACGTAGTGATTTAGAATAAAGATGCAAACAGAGCTACTGATACAACTAAGGCTTCTAATCAGGTGTGGTATTTTGTTTGTTTTTTGTTTTTTAAATCAGACATTTAAGAACAGAATGGCCTACTGAAGAGAGTAAATAAGTTTTAAAGTTCAGCCATACAAAATACATTGTTCAAACTGGCACATTCAGTTGTGTATTAAAAGCTGAGAATAATTGCAGTATAGCTTAAAAAACCCACAAAATGAAAACTGAACAGAGCATTGAATAAAAATTGCAAAAATGGACATCAGGTTGGCAGAGACAATGTCCATTAAAGGTAATGGGTCTGACCCTAGTACCATTGCAAGTCAACACTGAAAATATCACTGACTTGAACAGAAAAAGTATCCAACTAAGTGTGCCTAAGCCTATGTCTACATTAGCATGTTAGACAGGAAAAATTCTGTGGCTCAATAGTGTGTGTATGTGGGGCGGGGGGGGAGGACAACCCACACTGATCATTATAAGTTTCACAGACAAAAGCACAGCTCTTTGTTGGCGGGAGATACTCTCTAGCTGACGTAGCTGCCACTACTTGGGGGCAATTTAATTATGCTGATGGGAGAACTCTCTCCTACAGGCATACAGCAGCTACATAGGAGGCCCTACAGCAGCACAGTTAGGTCTGAAGTGTAGACAAAGTGTTCCATGAGGGTGGTTCAAATTCATTGAAACTTCTCCTTTGCTTAAAATGGTTGTTTCCAGTACATCCATGTGTGTGGGAGGGAAGAAGGGGGAAAAAATCAAAGTATTGTCCCTAATGTAGTAAAGGGGAAGAAGAGAAGCCAGCTAAGTCTGAGAGAAATATCTGAATCCATTTGCCAAACAAAAAGCTTCTGATCTTTCACAGAAAGTCCTTTTTGGAATAACCTATGTAGTGTTTTCTAATGTTAAGTGATGAATACTGTGTAGACACAGTTAAAGCATTGCCATGGATTACATTGACTCAAATTAAAAAAACAAAAACAAAAACACACAACAAAAAATTAGAAGTTGCATCATGAAATTAAATATTTTACTTGAACCAACAATTGGGGTAGTAACATAGCAAAATGCTGCAATATCTACAAGACCTTTTCTTCCCTTAGGAGTGACAGCTGGTTAGGCTGATGTACGTTTGTTAAATGTGCTTAAATCTTAGCTACCTGATTTGAAATATGGCTTTCATAGACTAATAGAACACTAGAACTGGAAGGGACTCAGAAGTCATCAAGTCCAGTCACCTGCCCCTGTGGCAGGACCAAGCACCATCTAGACCATCCCAGACAGATGTCTGTCTAACCTGCTCTTAAATATCTCCAGTGACGGAGATTCCACAACCTCTCTAGGCAATTTATTCCAGTGTTTAACCACCCTGACAGTTAGGAAGTTTTTCCTAATGCCTAATCTAAACCTTCCATGCTGCAGTTTAAGCCCATTGTTCCTTGTCCTATCCTCAGAGGCCAAGGAGAATAATTTCTCTCTCTCCTCCTTGTAACCCTCTTTTAGATACTTGAAAACCTCTACCATGTCTCCTCCAAGTCTTCTCTTTTCTAAGCTGAACAAGCCCAGTTCTTTCAGTCTTCCCTCATAGCTCACATTCTCTAGACCTTTAATCATTCTTGTTGCTCTTCTCTGGACCATCTCAAATTTCTCCACATCCTTCTTGAAATGTGGTGCCTGGCACTGGACGGAACACTCCTATTGAGGCATAATGAGTGCTTAGTAGAATGGAAGAATGACGTCCCATGTCTTGCTCTCGACACTTTTATTAATGCATTCCTCAATCACATTTGCATTTTTTTTTGGCAACAGCATCACACTGTTAACTCATATTTAGCTTGTTGTCCACTATGACACCTAAATCTCTTTCTGCAGTACTCCTTCCTAGACAGTCACTTCCCATTTTGTATGTATGAAGCTGATTATTCTTTCCTAAGTGGTGTACTTCACATTTGTCCCTATTAAACTTCATCCTGTTTACCTCAGACCATTTCTCCAGTTTGTCCAGCTCATTTTGATTTCTGACCCTATCCTCCAAAGCAGTTGCAATCCCTTGCAGTTTGGTATCATCTGTAAACTTAATACTCTCTATGCCAATACCTAAATCATTGATGAAGATATTGTATAGAACTGGCCCCAACACAGACCCCTGCAGAACCCCACTTATGTTTAATTCAGCACACAGTTTGGTCTTTAACAAGGAAGTAGTGCAAGTCTTTGAACAAAGCAAAGAAAAATAGAGATTCTGAAAGTACAAATACCTAAAAATACTGAACCACATTATAATCCCAAACTGCAATTTTTCTGCTGTGTACACAATGGGTATACAAACAGCTTCCCATTCTCTCTCTCACACCCCAAACTAGGCTCCGAGTCAGAAAAAAAAAAATCACAGAAGTGAAAATTGCACAGCTCTCTTCCTCTTCACCCCCCACCCAACACCTTAATGTTAACCACAACTACTGTATGTCACAGACCACACACCACAACAACTGCCACCCTCAAACTCCCTCCCCACACTTCTTTACCACACTACAGTCACTACTGACAAGAGGTTAGCCTCACTAAGGCAGGAGGGAATGAGAGAGAGGTAAAGTTGCAGCATATGGTCTTGTGAGGAAGCCAAAATCAAGCTCTTGTGAGCCCTTCCCCAGCCTCTCCATCCCCGGTTGCTTGTTTGCTTTTTAATTCCATGATAACCCTTTTAGTGGTTCTCAGGAGTTTTTTCTAGCCTGCCTGGGGCTCTGTCTTTCTATACTCTCAGCCCTGGTATGGAGCTGTATCCTCAGGGCTTCCCCTTGGAGACACTTCTCCTAGGATCCTCCCCAGGCTCTGTCTTGAGCCATTTGAGCAGCCAGCCAACCAGCTTCTTGCTCTCTTAGTCCCTGCCCCCCACTTAGCTGTGGTTATGCTGCAGTTCCCTCAGGCAGCTGGGCATCCAGTCCATCCCCTCCTAGCAGTGGCCCAGTCCAGCCACTCTTACCAACAATCCCTCTGCTCTGTTACTCCTTTTTGTATGTCCCTCCTACACTCTAGGCTGCTTGGAGGATCTCCTCACTGATCCCTTCTGGGAAGGTGTGGTGGAGTCCTGAGGTCTCTAGTAGGGTTCCTTTGGGTTCAGTCCACCCCTTCGTTGGTCTATACAATGTACAGTAGTTGTGATCACGGTATGGCGAGTTCCTGGCGGTGAAAGAGGGGTGGGTGTGCATCGCACTTGCTATCACTTGTAAGCAATCATCGCAACTGAACTGACTGGCATTTTTATGAACTCAGACTTCTTGCCCATTCATCCTCCTTCCATCACTCCACAAATCCCTTCCATACATGTGAATCCATGTTTATTCAGTCCTTCTTTCACTCCGCCCTGTCTTGCCACCCACAGTCATTAGATCCACACTTCCCAGACAGAACTCTACCCAGGCACCATCTACTCATTCATTTTACACTCACCCATCTGCTTCTTCCGCATATGGAAAAAAACAGTCACTCATTCCGTGCACCCTCCCAACCTGCCCAGAGGAAGGACAGGGTTTTCTTGTGTACAGCAAAATCCCATCTCTCAGCAAACATCCCTAGTGCATAACTTGCTGCACCTAGACCCCTACCTCCTCCTTCTACACAAGAAACAGGCACAGCCCTGAGAGCCATGCCTCTGGCACTGCCTCAGTATCTGATCTCCCAACTCTAATGCCTAACTCATCCTTCCCTAGGCTGAATGTCACCCTCAAAGCCCTTCTATATTCCCAGCAAAGGAGTTGCATCAGCCTCATCATCTCATTCCCCACAAATCCCTCCTGCCCCTCTCCCCACACCAAACTCCTCTTCCTCTAGGTAGCAGACACCTGCCCCATCCTTGGAAAAAGCCATGTCAGGGAATGAGGTTGCTGGAGTCCTCAGTCCCACCCCATGACCATGAGATGAAGCTGGCTGGACTCCAAAAACTTCCAGTGTGGTCACCCAACCCAGCTTCCATTTCATTAATTTCCTGTATGTATATCTGTCGTCTCAAATTCCTCAATGTTCCTCAGACTCCACCGTTGGGACTCTCAGCTGGCCTCTTACTGTGCGAGGGACACCCCCAAGTTAATACTCCGCTCTGTCTTGAGAGGATGCCTAGTTGCCCTTCACCTCAAATCTGAGGGGCCAAACCCCAAACAGACTGAATATAAGGATAATCATGTGTAGAAAGAGAGCCTTGTCAGATGGTTGACAGTCAGAGCAAACTCCTGTCCTGCTTCGGCAACCTCCACCCTGTGGAGGGATCTCATGACGATTGTGGATTTTCAACTTACATGGGGAGGAACACCAATTCATATTAGATTTTACTTTTTTGTGGGTTCTTACTAAACATTCTTAAAAAGGTGGTTGGCTGCATGAACACAGGAAATAAACATACAAGTTGTGTGCAAGATCAGCAGCTAATGGCAAAGGTACTAATATCCTATGAGTGATACATACAGTTATGTGCAAAGAGTTTCTCCATGAGCAATGCCTGGTACGTAGGTTTTCTTTGAAGGAATAATGGCCTAAAAAAATTTCTCTCTCTCTCGAAAGAGACTACATGTTTCAACACATTGATTCAGGATACACTTTTCTAATGAAGGCTGAGGAGATATACAGTGAAATAAATCAATGACTTTGCCAACTGCTAGTGGGAAAAAAAAAACACAAAAAAAAAAATCACAGTAACAATTCTACCCTTTCCTATTAACATTGAGAAACTGAACTAAAACTTACTGATTACCTATGTTTATAAAAGGCATAAATCCTATTTTTCCTACCTCCAAGGACTTTTTTATAATGTAACTAACTGCGGAGTTGCTAACAGGGCACCTTCCCAACACTCTAAATACATTTCCAAAAGATACTTTCACAGGAAGGAAATCCCACTAGCCCAGCTAAATGCTGAAACTCCAGTAGAGTAACTCTAGATATATGCCTCGGGAAGAACAGCATTTGGTACTCTGTATAAGAAATGTTATGTAACTCAGGCTGTGTCTACACAACAGCCTAACCTCAAAATAAGCTATGCAATTTGTGCTATGCAAATTGCATAGCTTATTTTAAGGTGATTTCAAAACAAGCTATTTCAGCACACAGCGCTGTCTAAAGGGGGCTGCATGCCAAAATTAAGTGCTATTTTGAAGCATCCTGTACTCCTTCTGGAAGGAAAACTGTTCTGAGACAACGTGTGTGTTTCTGAGACATTGGCAGCTATTTTGGTATCCTGCCATATCCCAAGATAGCGCCTGCCATGTAGACATAGCCTACCAGAGCAGCATGATTACAAACTTTCACCATCTGTGGACAGTAGGAGAACTGTAAATCTAGTTTTCACTGTTATTCAGTTGCCATTTTGCAGACTGTTTCGGTGTAAAAAATAAGAAAAGAAACAATAGTTTTAGAAATGACAAAGCAATGCCCTTGAATGTATCTTCCTATAAAACAACACAACCAAGGAAATTTTGCAAGGGGAGCTTCCTCCAGTAGAGCCTGTTCTTAAATACATCTCATAGAGGATCATTCAGGCTCCACCATATGGTAACAGGGCCAAGTTAAGAGAAACTTGATTGTGCTTCCATACACATACACAAAGGGGATCCTCTGCAGAGGGGCCACACCCAGCTTCCCCTCTAATTTATGAATGCATTTTGTTATGTGCACCAATATAGAGATGACTAGCGGCCTGCAGCTGAGAAAGAACCTCGATCACACCCCCTCATGCACACAGGGGTATCAGCCCACTCCACAGCAGTCTCCCACTTTTCCCTTGGATTCCAAAAAACATTCAGAAACCCTGTGAGGTTGCAACAAGAAGTGAGCAGAAAGAAGGTGGAGTACAGATCTTTTCACTGGGTCCATGGAGATTTCTCAAGATGCTGCAGCTCCAAATTCCCAATCTCCATGGCTCCCTGTATGTGATGTGGATCCTTAGAGAATCCAATGACTGACAAAGTCTTAGCATTTCAGCTCCATGAAGAAACACAAACTTCCAACCTTTTTTTTTTTTGGGAGATTAAGCTAACACATCAAACTGTTACAATAAATCAACAGAAAGAGATTAAAACTTCCCAGTGTCAGTAGCAAGAATAAAATTTCAGAACATGTATAACATTGTATGGTTTCAAAAGCACAGTTCCAAACTCCTGAGGTAGGTACTAGCTTCAGTCTAAAGATAGGGGAAACAGAGTGAAGAGCAGGGAAGGGTTTTGGCTAAGGCTGTACAGAGAATCAGTGGCAGACCAGAAGAGAACTTAAGACGAAGAGCTCCTAGCTCCCATCCCTGCTAGCCATTCTGCCTCTAGTAAAGTCAATTATTGCTTCCAGTTTACAAAACTAACTTTTTCTGAAACCATGAAAAACAACATCCTTAGACACAGTAAGCACGATTTCTAGTAATGCAGAGATCATACAGGCATACAGAGATCACTGGACTTAATCAACAGCTTGCAAACCCATTGTTGCTGTAAACGACAGCATGTATCAGTAATTGTTTTTCAGCTGACAAATGAATAAAAGCAGTAAACAGGATACATAAACAGAAACATCACAGAGAACATAGCATTTAGAAAATTTGTTAGTCTTCCACACCTGTCCAGTCTGTTAGTACCATCATTAAGCAATTTAGAAATTTGTGAGCCATGTTGTAATGTATGGCACAGAATCCACAATTCAGATTCGGTTTTTGCACCTAGCTGCTCAAGAGCATTCAGCCATACAACAGGGAAACATCCTCTTCCCCACCAGCTTTTAATAACATAATATTTGTGATGGCTACCAAGGCTAGTGATCCAGTTCCTGCCCTCTCCCACCCTTAGAGCCCCTGAAAATATCACAGCTTGTACTTACAAAGGGTCCTCGAAGACTCAAGCTGTTCACTTATTCTTGGTTCCCATATGAATGATATATTCAGAAGTAGCTGTTGCCTATTCACTTTTTCAGTATTAAAAAGACAATGCACATTGATGGATCCATTTGCAAAATGGGAATGGGCCATAATTTTTGCACCTTATTTGCATATGCAGGTAATGAGAGTGGTGTATGTTTTATAGCTTGTATGTGCAAATCAGCATGCAGAAAGGTGAATGGAAATGATCAGTCATGTACAAGTAAAAACTGGGCTGGTTCACCTTTGGCAGCCCAGCCCTGACTGTCCAAGTTTGCCCTTGATGTATTGACACAAATGGTCTAAATTCATGGGAGACCTGTATTCATATCACAACCCAGAACTGAGCTTCAACAGCTAAGTTGTTACTGCATTAGTGTTTGCAGGGAGGACAGGCACTGAGGAAAACCCACAAAGTGATGCTATATTATTAGAACGTTTGATTAGAAATAAACAGAACATAAACCCAAAAGATTTTAACCAGATTTAAATATTTTTAAAATTCAAACTGACCCAAAGCAGAACATACATTACAGAGGAAGAACAAAATACATCATGATATTGATAACACAAAAAAGGTGCATGGAAGCTAGATTTGTGGGCAAATTGTAAGTTGCTCTTGTCCCAATGACAACGTGGGCTCTCGATCAACTTTATTGAGAAGTTAAGATTTAAAATTTCCATGTGGTCCACTCTAGCAAACAAACTGTCTTCTCTTGCTTCACGGTGTCTGTCTGACAAGTTAATCATGCTAGTCCTCTTTGCCCAGATGTGTTCTCTTATTATTGCCAACTATAGCCAGAAAATGAAATTCTCCACACAACCCCAAAGAATCCAGAGTTGCTCCATTCCAAGCATGACTGATAATGAATTAAAAAAAAAACCAAAACACTCAAAAGCTTTTCAAACAAGTACTGTCTATAATGTAGTAAATAGTTTAGAAATATGGTAATTAAATAATCTAAAAAACCCACTCTTACTCTGCTGTACATTTATAAACACATATTTACAAAAATCTTTCTGTTTTGTTTTTTTAAAGGATGAGGTTTGTAGTTTATTATTAATGATCAGAATCTTTTACTTGTCTGTTTCTTTGGTGCATTTGCCAATTTTATTATTTTTTTAAGATTCAGTAAAATGTACACAAAGGTACATTAAGGGAATGGAAGTAAGAGATGTGTGATACATTTCTATTATGTACCCATCTTTCCACATTCAATTCCAAAAGATTATGGAAAAACCAAATCTGTTTGTGTTTTCTACCTATTTGTGCACTGAGTGACAAAAGAATAGATCCACAACATTCAAATATAGTTATGCTTGAATGACAAATAAACCCTGTACTTTACTGACTTAAGCATGTGCTGCTAAAGTTTCTATATCTATAGTCCCAGTAACAACAACAGGACTACTCACACACATGCTTATCAGTAAGACCATAAGTGCTTTGCTGAACGAGGGCCCTAAGGCCTGATCCAAAGCTCAGTGGAAGTCTTTCCATTGGCAGCAGTGGGTGTTGGATCAGGTCCTTTGATAATTTAGACTTGCTAAAGGGGATTAGGCTTCTGCAATTTTTTCCCCCTCAAGAAACATTTTGCATTAGCCTAAAATGTACAAGTGTTTCCTTTATATGTCAGTTATGAAAATACCAAACCTCAATCAATAAATAATGAATGACACGCTTCTTCATTAAATAGCATTTTTGTTACCAGCAAGGTCTTTCATAATTTTCTGAAGTCACAGCAGCAAGACAGAACAAATAATTTATCTTAATATGGATTCTGACTAAGATACAGTCTAAATTATTTCAGAAAAGATTCCTGTAAAAATGCACCTTCACTGATGGGAAACAAAACTATTTAAAACCAAACAAGTTACTTAGGAAGGCAGAAAAACAATATTAAATATTTAAAAGACAGAATGTTAACGTTCCGTTTCTATGTAACAAAGCTGAGGACACAGAGTTAAAAGCTGCCATCCCATCCTTATTATGCCTATGTACTGCAGAACTTACAGCAGAAGAGATCAGCACCTATGGTGTTTTGTGTGTTAAAGGTATTACTGAACAGCACTCTCTCTCCACACTAGAATACCACAAATGGGCTTCAGCTATGACCTGTAGGAAGCATTATAGGGAGAGGAGTGCTGTCTTGCTTGGTTATTCTCTGTCCCCTTTGCTCAAGCTGTCAATAAGGATCAACATTAGCAACAATGGGGCTAACTGGTTGGATGTGGACAAACTCACTTCCAGAAGGTGGCTGTTACATTAATTTTTGGTCACCGATGAAACAGGCTGGATTTGAACTGAACAATCAGAGATGAAAGGCTCCACATCCCATTAATTCTCCTCTGAGCCACTGACTCTCTAAAATCAGTCATTGTTTGGAAACCTGTGCAAGGCTAGGCACAAAAGGGTGAGATAATCCTTGCTGCCATGGTTCCTGTGCATCCATCATTAGCAACAGGATTTGTTCTTGAAGAAACTACAAGCTCTGGCTTCAAGGAAATAGTGCTGAGCTAGCAGGATTAATTTAAATGTACCTGTTTCCCTTGCTTCCACCATTTTTAAGTTTAACATTTTGACGGGATAGTGTGAAAAATTAAGAATCAACATGGTTTCCCCGAACCTCCCAAGCTTTACTCAAATCACTACTGTGAAAGAGCTGCTGATGTTTAAATAGACTGTTTTGGAGCCACGACAATGGCAAAGCAGGAGTAGAAAACATTGACAAGAACATTTTACAGACTCCATAATCCCTTGGAAATAAAAACAGTAAAATAGTTGCAAATTTTGGTCCATTTCTGTTTGATGCCAAGGCCTTCTATTTCCACTAATAACTAGGAATTGGCTCCATATCATGTCTTGCTTACAGTGAAAACATGAATGTAAAATTTGACTTCTGAAATCACTTGCCGGTTTCAGGTTTAGTGTTTGCAAAATTTAAGCATCTAATGCTAGGTGGGAATATTTTCTTGTCAGTGCACATGCAATTAATGGGGGGTTATGGGCTCATTATCAATGAAGATTACATCTAGTCAACTTCAGGCAAATCAAAAATGAAAGCTAAACGCAATGAAAAGCATGGAAACCCTTTAAAATAAAATGACTTAGCCAAATCATAGCCATTTAAAGAGAAGCCTGGCCTAATAATCTATATGCAAAATTTCATCTCAAAGGGGAATAAAACAGCCAAGTTATACATTCAAGTTCAGGGATTGTAAGGGCAACTGACACCCTCATTATAGCATTGCTGGAGCAATGCTGCAATAAAGAAACAGTCCCTGTTGTCACAAATAATGCACTGAGACTATAAAAAAAAAAGGGGGGGTGCAAAAGTCACAATCATAACAAAATACATCAGAAATATTGCACAGGAGGCACTGTAGGAGAAACAGAATACACTGGCTTCAAAATCTAAACTTGTTTCCACTCAATGTGAAAAAGAGAGACCGAACGACTCTGTGCAGTGTACTGTCAAAAACAGCATTACAAGCAAAAGCCAACTGACAGGGACAATCAGGGAAGAGGAGATCCTGGATGGACATCCAAACGACAGTAGTTAGGAAAAGAACATTATAAAAAGAGAACTTACACATTTTAAAATTGAACTAGGTGGCCTCATTTTTAAAAAGCTTCCATATGGCATTTGTACAGTGTGTCCCCGGAAACCATGGTTACAATTCTCAAAGTGATTCACATGGGCAGAGGTTTACACCTACACAAACTCCCATCAATCAATCAGATTACGTGGACATAAAAGTCTGCCCACATGGTCCCTTTGCAGGATTGGTGCCTTAGACGCCAAACCTCTTTTTTTTTTTTTTTTTTTTTTAAAACAATCACACAATTGGCTTACAATACTATGTAGGCCAATCACAACTAATCACTGCCTTTGAATAGGTTATGTTTTATTTCCATTGCAAGTCTGCACGCCTCATTTAAAAAAAAAATTAAAATGCAATATTGTATAGAAAGCTTGGACCTTGTAAACTTGGACCAAAAAAAACCAAAAACAAAAATTAAGACCTTCTAGCATGGGGTATAAAAAAAAACCCAAGGAAGTGTATACCTGCCTTCTGACTTTTAGAGAAATCAGAATTTGCATAGGATATACTTTGTGCAAGGCAACAAGCCTCTAAGTATCTGGAATATAACTAATCGTGCTCAGTGTTTTCTTCTTCATGGATATCAGATATCATCAAACTTGTGTTTTAAGTAGTCTTTGATGACCTTGGCAATGGGTAGTTCATCAAGTAGTTTTAGGTTTTGAAGGCCTATACACTGGCGGATTTTAATTCGGCATAGATCTTGCAAATTTCTGGGCTGTCCTGAAATGAAAAGACAAAAGAATGTATTTAAGACAGATAATCCCATAGAATATGTGCTTCAAAAGATTACTTACCTTTTAAAAAGACATTGTTAGGGGAGGAGAGGAAGAGAGGGACATTTCCTCATCAAGTCTGAACCAATGTGAAAGTGAATAATTCTTTACAAAACCAAGGACTCAGTCCCCAAATTACTTAAGAATACTCATAAAAACTACACACGCATTATTGGTTCCCTTGATTTAAATGTAACTACTTATGTGAGCTTACACATTTAAGCATATGGTGAACTGGGGTTTAAAATGGTTTTGAAGTAATTACACTACAAAAATCTTAATATGGCCTTTTCTGATCCCTGTTTTACCACATACAGATACACTTGAACCAGGAACACCTATGCTTCAGACTCTCAAGGCTGGAGTGCCTGTGCCAGCTCCCTGCTTTGGAGGTTGAAAGGGGAGGCTGAGCCTTGCAGACCAGATCCAGGCAAGCCAAAGACCAGATAGAACCCACAGGCTCTGCCTTGCAGGGGGAAGGAGGAAGCAGCCCTGCATGCTGCTGCTCCCTCTGCCTCTCTGGCTTGGGGAAACAGTAGCACAGTGAAAAACTAGTCTGGAGGCTTTTTCCCTGCTGCTCCCATTTGCCACAAATTGGGGGTGGAGCTACATGTGTCCCTGGGAGCGGGATGCCAGGTAAACACCCAATCCCCAAATGCGCAGACCTTGCACCTGCATCCCCTTATGCACCCAGACCCCACACCCCCCCAAGCGCACTCCTGCACCCTCCCTCCCAGACTCCACATGCCCCTCCCCCTGCAACCCCTTCTCAAATAAAGAACACTTTAAATACCATGCAGTAAGGACTCATGACATTATATCTGTACAGTACTCCATAATGGTTTGGACATAGAAAAGGTTCAGTAATAGACTTTGCTTACCCTTCATTATGGCAAACACCCATGATCTGGAAAGTATAGTTTAGCCTTTTATCCTTAGAAATATCATGGCAGATATTTTGCCATGTTCAGCTCTGAACATGAATTTAGAGACTATTTAGAGGCCATGGTTTAAACAATTTAAGGAGCATACGGCAAAGTTTAATAATTACACTTTCCCCCTTCAGCCAACACAAAAGGCTTTTAGTTTTTAACACACATGCAGAATGTATGTGTGTCCCAGTACAGTGAACTAAGGCCTAAGCTGACTACATTTGATGAAGGTAACGCTCTCTACCTCCACCGCTACCATGTCAGCAAAAGAATTAATGGCTCATTTTTATGAAGAACTGAGGTCCCGTTTCGGCTCATTATCTTCAAAGGAAACGGCTGGATTCTGAGCAGTTTGGAAGGCGGGCCCCCAAATCACATAACATAGCCAGCAACATCTCAAAATGACTGGTATGGGATACTTTGACCCTTGAAGTTTGTGTGTGTCACCAGTCACAGTGCACAAAACGGTTTTAACTTCAAATATTTCCTTCGTTGGATGAGAAAACAAAAATAACCAGAACCCCTAAACAATTAAGTCACCAGAAAAGCAGCAGACTATGTGAGTGGAAACATCTTAAAATTTGTTTTCAATTACCTTGAATAGACTGGGCACGAGGGACACATGAAAATGCTTATACAGCTATCTCAAAATAATCTGTAATCAGCAGACCTTATGGCAATCATTTGTCATCTTCCTAAAAGTTAGTGCTGAAAGGCAGCATTTGTCTTCTCGAAGAAAGAAAAAGGCAGATTGCACTAAACAGACTATTTGCATTGCTCTTCATAACATCATTAAAATAAACATGTGAACAGTTTACGCAGCAGAATTTGATCTGAACAATTTAAATATTTTCCGATTTCTAGAAGAGTTCCTAGGGGGTGAGCATATAATCAAAAGAGGAAATGCTTTTAATGAAATGGCACTTGAGATCTCTGCAATTGCACCTTATAACGTAAATCATACAATGCTAAAAAGCACAGCTGTGTACACTAGGCAACAAGGCTACAAAAGAGAGGTGGTAAGATCCTCTAGATTTAAGTTAGTTGCTTTACTGAAGGCATATTTATCTCAAGTTTGGAGTCGCTTCATTCCAAATGAGAGTCTGAGGCTTTGTCTACAAAACAAAATTTTATTGACCCAGTTAAGCTGACAATTAAAAAAAAAAAAAAGTATAATTACATTGCTTGTGCATGTCACATAATGCTCTGTCGGCATTGTGTGTTTACATTTAATACTCTAATATCTATGGGGAGAGCAGTGCACTCTGTGTAGCTTTTCCACTGTGCTATTTGCCACTTTCTGCAGTGAGGGGTTGTGGGATGGCAGAGTGGATCCCAGTATATCACAGGCATGCAACATCCCCTGATGCAAAATTCTTTCCATCCCAGCATTTCATGGACTTCTGATTTCATTTTGCAGCATTTTTCAATGGCTACAGTTTATTGTGCACCTGCCACCTCTGTCTGAGAGGATGGATCCTGCACTGCTCTCTACAACTATGGTCATGGTTACGATCACATCATGGATGGTTATGCAATATATCTTAACTTCCCAAAATGAACGAGAACCAAAGCTGCCTGACCTGCTGCATGCCAGGGAAAGCAGCAGCACCGGATTACTGCTGGACATGGTGAACCATCACTTTTGGGGTTAGGAAACAAGCAATGAGTGATCATATCGTTATACAGATCTGTAACGATGAGCACTGGGTGCACAACGCCATGTTGATGCCACTGTGTGAGGAGTTTGTCCCAGCACTGTAGCATAAAGTCAACAAAATGGAAGATGCCTTCTCAGTGCAGAGCCTCGTGGCAGGTCGAGAATGCTACTTGGTAACAAATCAGTGTGGACTCAGGAAGTCGATGGTTGGAACTGTGTTAACACAAGGCCATTAATTATATCCTGCTACAAAAGATTGTGACTCTGGACAATGTGAGTGAAACAGGGGATGGCTTTACGGCAATGGGATTCCCTGACTGTAGAGCAGCAATAGATGGTGTGCATCATCCAATCTTGGGCCCAGACTCTCTTGTGACAGAGTACCTCCTAGAAAGGGGTACTTCTCTATGGTATTGCACGCACTTGTGACTCATCATGGGCATTTTCACTAACATCAATGCAGAGTGGCTGCATGATGCACACATCTTCAGGAACACTGGCCATACAAAAAGCTCCAAGCAGGGACTTTCTTTCTAGACCAGAAGATTCGGGGGGGGAGAATACAGAAATGCTCATGTGAACCTGATAAATTCAGCATTACCCCTTACCTTCACGGCTCACAAAGCCTTGCACAGGAAACAGAAGCAGCCCTAAGGAGTGCTTTAACAATAAGCTGAATAGGTGCAGAATGACCGTGGAACGTGCTTTTGGCATATTAACAGTGCACTGACGATACCTTTATGGCAGGCCAGATAAATGAGGAAAACATTTTGCACATTCCATAATATTTGAGGCTAAGTTTCCCCAGAGGTGGAGCATGAAGGTGGATCATCTGGCTGCTGAATCTGAGCAGGCAGATACCAGGGCTATTAGAGGGGCACAAAAGGGTAGATATTCAAATCATGGAGACTTTAAGACAACATTTCGACAATGAACACCAGTCATACAGCATGCTTTGTTTACCTGCTGCCTTGCTTGAAAATTGTAATGATTTCTGACTGGGATTTGCAGTCAACAAAATGATCAAACTGACCCTGTGCACAAGTACCAGCACCAACCACACTGTGTGGGAGACAAAGGTCGTTATCTTTCAGAGAGTTCATTGTTACTAATACCAATTAATACACACAAAAAGCTTGGTGCGAGGGAGACTAGCATGCAAGGCAGTGTAGCCTCTCATAGCTATGTTTAAGTCCAGGTACCGAGATGCTCTGAGAGAAGTTACAAGGAATGTACTGGAAGCAATTGGAAATGGCATGAAAAGCAGTTCTGTATCAGTTGCAAAGGGGCTGAGGAGAAATGAACACTTGTGTTTTGCTGCAGCGTGATTAGGAACTTCAACATCTCTGTTTGCTCCTGGGTCATTTATCACCTGTTTCTGGCCCTTTACAGAATGCTCCCCACTCTTTCTATTTTAAATTTTTCTTTCAGCATCTCTCTCCATTCCCTGCATTTTCTTCTGCTCATCTGAGGATTGGAGCGCTTCCCAGCACATGTCCTCTTTGCTCTGTCTTGGTCACTTCCTTATCGTTCAGGGTCACTCTGCATGTGTGTAGGGGATTCCCTGAAGACCACATCTGCAGAAATACAAGAGATACAGAAGCATGGTTGTTAGTTCACACCCAGCACTGAATCATTTCAGTAAAATACACCTATTTCAACATACAAATCACTTTTGTGCTGTCCCTTGAAAAGCACACACACAATCTCGGACAGCCTAAACATGGTGACTTTTGGCCAAGTGGGGATTGGGAATCAACATGGTGCAAAGAGTCAAGGTTTTTGTTTTTTTTTAAAAGGGGATCAGTGCAGGCAACCAGGGACAGTCTTATAAATTCTGCCACCACTTTCCACAGGCTGGAGTAGCTGAAGTCAGTATCTCACTTCTGATGGTGAACAAGAATGGAAGGGTGCAACCCCTGCATACAAGCGGCTTCGGACCCAGTCTCTGCGCTGCTTGCCTACGTGTTACTTTGGAACCAGCACAAGAGACTGCAGAGTGGTATACGAAAGTTTCCTATAATGGAGGGAAGGAACAAAGCAGCTCTGCCAAAGAACCTTTGGCACAGAATTGGCAAGTACCATTGGGAAGTTTCCTCGTCTTCTCTCTACCCTGTAAAATCTCAGTGTGCATTTATGCGCTGTTCCCCTACTCAGGGGAATGCAAAGCATACTCTACAGCACAGCTAGTCTTGTACACAGCTATCCTTTCACCCACTTGTAGAACACAGAGCAAAGGACAGCTCTACCTCATAAGACCAATCAGCATGAACTCAAAAAGACCACTTACCAGAGCTCTTCTGTCCTGCGGCATGCGTGCTAGCAATGGACTGGCTAGATCTCTCCAGAGCGGAGCAGAATCCTTGACTTTCGTGCCACTGGATGAACTTGCCCTGGGCTCCATGCTGTCCTCCAACTCAACCTTCTTGTCCATGACTTCATCCTTGGGGTTAGATCCACTATCCTCCTGCTCTGGAGGTATCCATGGGGTTGTGGGTATTAAGCTGGGGTTGCTCCTATGGATGGCATTCATAGGAGTGGCAGGTCTTCAGCTCAGCACTAGAGACTGTTTACACCTCTCTGACCTTCTGTTATGCATTCCTCTGCTCCTTTTTCTTCACATGGCCCTGCTGCATATCTCATTTCTAGCCCTTATCCAAGAAAGCCATGAGAAAGCTGCCTGTAGACACTGAAGTTCCTACAGTGGAGCAAAGCTGGGACTGCACAACGCCCCTTCCCCACAGAGCCAGCATATCCAACAATTTGGGTGTGCTCCAAGCAGGAGACTGGTGCTATGTGTAGCCACTACAGTCAGCTGGGCAGAAGCAATGTGAGCTCTCCATGCCAAGACGACAGGAAGTGGAATTTCAAAAATTCCAGGCCTTTAAATGCAGAGCGGAGGATGCCTATCTACCTGCGTGTAAGGCAGAGTGTTAGGATGGGCATTGTGGGACACCTGCTGGAGGCCATTTACAGAGATATAGCCAAGCGAGGTGTCTGACACTTTGTTGATATAACTCTTCTGGGAAAAAAAGCGTACTTCTCTTTGAGATGGTTTTATTCTAATGGCAAAGCAGGAGAGTTTTATGGTGGAAAGAGCATGGTAGTGTGTACATTTCCACTGTTTTGTTGGAGAAACCCCTGACTTTTGTTGACAAAAATGTGGCACATAGACAAGGGCATGCTACTGACTTAAGTTCACTTGCATTCTACAGTCCTCTTGTTAAAGGCAACAAAACATTTTAGACAGAAGTTGACTACCTTCTATTACTAGAAGAGCCAACATCTGTATAAAAGGATGTGTTATTTCTGGTTTAGTCTGTGCATAATTCAGCACTTCATACGCAGAGTTTTACAGCTTCACCTTTGTGTGCCTTTTTCACAAAACCGGATAGAGGCACATTTATAATTAAATTTGTCTTTTTAAAAAACAAAAATCTGTAGAAGTGACATCTGGCAGGTATAGTACTGGAAACTAATTTAAGCCCATTTTTAAAGTTACTAGATTTGAAGTTAAAAACTTTGGAGCTTTCCTTTATTTCAACAGTAATATTTCTAAGACACTCACCACCATAGAAATTAAGTGCTAATATTTTAAAAAGTATAATATTTCAACCATGATACAGTGGCTGTCATTATAAATCACTGATGACTTCTATTACCAAATAGAAAATTTCTATTATATGGCGATATGTATGAGGTAAGTTATACAGCTCATATGCTAACGTTTCAGGGGGCAGAGGGAAAAGAAAGGAGAATTACTTTTGACCTAGGACCAGAATGGGATGCTTCCTGTTCCAAAAGAAAAGCTTCTAATAAATATATCAGTGAATGAAACAAGTGTCAGAATGCCCCTTTTAAACTTTAACTACAAACAACAGTGTTTGCTGCTAGCAAACACTATGATACTCTGTATTAGTACACACAAGAATACAGCTATGTTACAATGATTTCTGGTTTCAGAATCACATGCTACCTAAATTAACATCCTGTGACCTGTTTAAGAGTAAAGGAGAACAATGTAAAATAGCCGGAAAATTCACCAACAGTTAAATTAAGGGAATTATTAGAGACATGGTTATCAAAATGTCTGACATTTCCCCTGATAAGCCTAAGAATATTTTTCTGGGCATGTGTTAACAATGGACTTTTCCAACATTAAGCACCAGTTGCTACATCTACTGGCTGTTAGCGTCTCAGGTCATACCTTGCAAATTCCAGGGTTATTAATGCATTTGTGATTTATTAGAAACAGTGTCTAGAACTCTTACTCATTCTTGATTGAATCTGAATGAAAGGGAAAAAAAAAGGATTATACACCAACATCAGTGAACTTTAGCTTGGCAAATGTAAAATGTTATTAGAAACAGAGAAAAGTAAGTCAGGTTAAATGATGACTAAAAATGACTAGGAAGGAGCGAGTAGAGAGAATTTGCTGCATCATGGATTTGAAAGGATACTTAGGCAAAGAAAAAGTAGCCCACAAAAGAATAAATAAAGAGTAGAAAGATTTTTCAAACCAGCAATCTGCCGCCTCACGGATTTCAGTCACATACAAACTACTTCCATAAATAGGAAATACCTCTTAAAGAAACTCCTTACTCATTCTCAAAAAGCCATTTGTTTTGCAGCACCTTTAAGTTTGGATTATTCTTTTACCATTATCTGTGTTGTGATAGTTATGCACAAGCCAGCGAATGCCCTCTGCTCTTGCAGGACTAAAGTTTGCTAAAACATCTACATGAGTACATCAGCTATTTTAATAGATTGCTGTTTTGTGTTTTATAATAACGGCCAAGTGGGCAGAACTAATAATCAGTTCTTATGGCTGCTATTCCATCTGGTCCCCAAAAGCTATCCATAAGCATTAGATCAGTGGTTCCCAAACTATGTTCCAGGGGAACACTGGTGTTCCGCGAGCTACGGCAAAATGTTCCGCCATTGAAATTGTGCAATCGTGGTCTCTTCCTCCTTCTCAGGGAAAGAAATTTTGGGATGGAATTTTCTCGATTTTAGAGTTTTCTTGAAATGACTTTACAGTAACCAATTTTTCTTAACAATTCTGCTTGTTAACAGGCAACGAGCGCTTGCTTTGTTAAGTCATCACTTGTGTCTGCTAAGAGTTTAGAAGCCTTACACCAGCGGTGAGTAACCTGATACAGGGCCAATTTAAACTATCGTTACTTTCCGAAAGTCCTTGTGAGCTGCAACAACGTAAGAATAAACTGGGCATCTTTGTTTATCCTGTCATGCTCATCCATAATATTACATCTGTTAGGGAAATATGCTGATCTTATTTATGTTTTAACTGTCATCCTTGCTAGATTCGTTATGTTAATGTCTGGTTTCATTATCATTTGTTGAGTTGCATTTCTGCACAATAGTTTATTATGAAATATTTGCTATTAGTAATGTTCCTCATTGTTAGTATACGGATGTAAAAAAAGATAGTGTTCTGTAGAGAGCACCATGACATCCAAGTGTTCCATGACCAGAAAGTTTGAAAACCCCTGTGTTAGATGATGGCCCAGAGGAAAGCAGAATTTCTCAGTAGTCCATTTGCTTGTGCAATACTCCAATCACAATAGACAAATTTCTTCCTACTACACCACTGATGATTTTATAGTTTACACCAAGGGTGGACCATAATTTTGGTAGCAGGAGGGGCATTCAAAGATTCTGGTAAGTGGTCAGGGGCTGTACTCTTCTGCGGAGGGAATGCAGGATCTGGGATGGCGGTTGGCATAGGTGACTGCGGTGCAGGAGAGAGTGCAGGATCTGAGAGGGAGTTGGGTGAAGGAGGGGGTTGTGACCTGGGGGGCAGAATTGGGAGGGAGGGATATAGGTGCAGGAGAGGATTCTGACCTGGAGAATAGGAGCAGGAGGGAGTAAGGGTACAGGAGAGGATTCTTGCATAGGAATGGGGTGTCGGAGCAGGGAGCAAGCTGCGGAAGGAAGTTATGACCTGGAGCTGGGGGAAAATGGGTGTGCAGAGGTTTGAGGTGGTAATCTTGGAGAGGGAGTTGGAGGGGCTGGAGTGGTACAGGTAGGCTCTGACCAGGAGGCGCTTACTGAGGGGGCTCCCGACCAGTAACCCAGTTGGACCCCAAGACAGGTTCACTGCCTGCTGCAGCCCCAGGCTGCTCAAAATGGCTGGAAACTCCCTCCTTGTGTCTCTCTGTGCCATAAAGCTCTTGTGGGGACTGTGGGGGGGCACTCTGTATGCTGTCCCTGCCCCCCACCCAATCACTGTAGCTATCACTGGCCAGAAACTGGTTCCCCCTTCCCCACTCAAGGAGTGTGTGGCACCTAAAAGGGAGCCACCAGCCATTTTGAGCAGCCAACCTTTTGAGAGTCTGCCTTCGGGTCCTGGCGGGGTGGAGTGGGATGCAGGCCAGTTCAAAAGGCTTGGCAGGACCGGATCCAGCTCATGGGCTGTATCTTTCCTAGTGCTGATCTACACTATGAAATGCTGGACAGCTTTGTGATTTATCACATCTAGCGAGACAGATTGTTGTTCTTATAAATTGTGTAACATTTTTATCTAAGTTAGATGCCTCAGTTGCTTGCAAAACAAGTTCCAGTGGTTCATTATGTTGGTTAAAATTATTTATTTAGAAAACATTGTTTATTTTTAGAGTGGTCTGCTCTTGTGCTAAGATAATAGCTTGTATTTTGAATACAACACATTTCTCCCATTTTACTCTAAATTTCAATTCACGGACCCAGCCTTCATGTAGAAAAATATATTTTTTAAAATTGCATTTGAGGATACTGTTACATCTCAAGCCTGAGTGAGCTGCTTCCAAAATAACCAGATAGGGGCATAGGGGGTTGGCTCCTGAACTTGGAAATGAGTGGTATAATTCAATATGTTTTACAATACTTTGACATTAGAAACTTTTTACATAATATAAAATAAGAGGCCCAGTTTTTAAAGAAAAACTCATAGATATTTCTCAGGCATCTCTATGCACTAGTTATCAGAGGTGGAAGGGACAAACAGCAAGCTTTAAAGATCTTTAAAAATACAGAACACAATTTCCAAACTTCATCTTTAAAATGCTGCAGCAGTCTATTTTCAAAACATTTTTGCTCATGATAAACCAGCCAACATTCTTCTCCTCAGAATATGAGGGTAAGGGCTATTCAAAGAGGAATACTAATGGCTTTAGAAAAAGGACAGTTACAAAGCTAATGATAATATAGTCCTCGTTGATACTCAGTGATGTTCTTACTTAATTAACGACCTGGCTGTCTTTTCTGGAACATGTAACACTGTGCCCGTGTCTACACTAACCCAAATCTTCAAAATGGCCATTTCTAAGATTACTAATGAGGTGCTGAAATGCATATTCAGTGCCTCATTAGCATGCCGGCAGCCATGGCTCTTCGAAATTGCCACTTTTCACTGCCGTGCGGCTTGACCAAATGGGGCTCCTTTTTGAAAGGGCACCACCAACTTCAAGATCCCCTTATGCCTGTCTGCTGATAGGCATAAGGGGATTTCGAAGTTCTCGGGGTCCTTTCGAAAAGGAGCCTTGTCTGGATGAGCTATGCAGCAGCGAAAAGCGGCAATTTCAAAGAGCAGTGGCCGCCGGCACGCTAATGAGGTGCTGAATTTGCATTTTGAAGATCTGGGCTAGTGTAGATGTAGCCTGTGTTTGGAATGCAAAATCTCTGTCCACTTTGTGCTTTCATCACTGTAGTAACCTAACAATCAGCTGGCAAAAAAGCCTGGTCTGCGCTACATTGGCATGGCAGAAATTTTAAATTTCCCACTCCACTGTTTCTTAAGTGGTGTATAAAGAAGGTGTCTCCTGTAGACACAATCTCTGCCTAAATTCTGATTTAATTATTGGTACCATAATACAATATTTGTGAGCATCTGTTTTCAGTAACTCTGCTACCCTAGACAATGAGTTCAGAAAGTAATCAGCAAAGATGCATTTCATACAACACAGAGATACAACACAGAATCTTTTAACAAACGTGACACTGAGGGGGCTTCTTAACAACAATTCTCTATCTGGATCTGTCACTATCACAGGGAAGAGCGTGTATCATGATGGGGGGAAATTTAATCTGCAGTGTCTGAGGTCTGTATAGCACAGTCTACCTACTTGGCTTATTCACCATGTCTACTTGCTCATCCTGCAATAGCTCTTCATGTGGACACGTCTAGATTGTGGGGGGGAGGGGGTACAACGCATCACTTATTCTGGAATGGCAAGTCCATGGAGGAACAATTCTTGGAGAGCAATTAACAGTCTATTTCCTCATGTGGACAAGGTCATAAAAAGAGAGGAGGCTCTTCCTAATATTCACCTAACAGCCTAGATTCATGGTTTTAAAGGCAGTGCTAAAGTATCTTAAACAGCTTTAGTCTACTTTATCTGTGGAGTGCCAAAAACAGCTTGAAAAAAGTGGAACAGGCAGAGAAACTCAAAGGCACATGAGGATGTAGACTGGCTGACATATTGGTTCTACTCCTGTACCATAATCTTCTCTCAATTAAACTAAAAGCTAAGTGAAAAATTAGATGAGACTCTATATGCTTGTAGGCCATTTGTTGCTACACAATCCTTTTCCTCTAATGCTTTGTTCCAACAATTAAATAACTTAGTTTCAAGAGTGCTGTGGGTCACTCTCTCTGGTCAAAAGTTCCTGAGATCTAGTCAAACCTGCAGAATGGCAACTGGTTGATGTGCAAGGGATAATGGTCCTGCTTGTAAGAGTGGAATAATCAGGAGATTTCACCCAGAGATAGAAAATGGCAAAAGACCAAATAGTTGCCACATGAATTCAATGAGACCAAAAAGGGGACAAAGTTCCAGGTAGCCAATAACAGTGACTGACATTTTAGTACACAAAATACGGTTTTATGTTTGTTTGGGAGCAGGTGGCTAAAGTTAAAAGGGAACCAAATCTATTTGTTTTCCATCCAATTTGTTGAGCACAAAAGTTCAATCTATTTTCAAAACTGTGAGAAAACAGACACCATAGTTTAAAAAGGTGTCCAAAGACTTTTTAAAGACCCTGAGTTGTCCATTGACTAGCTCACATAAGAGCATATAAATCTTTTCATTTAAGAATATCTTAAGTAACAGACTACCCTGAGGCACGTGGCCTATTGGGAAGAAAACAAACCTTTTGTGCTAATACACACAATGCAGGAGCCCATTCTCTGTGGGACAGGAACCTTTTAGTTCATGCTCACAGCATTCACATAAGAGAATAATAGTGCAGCAATGTGGTGCATATTGGTGATATAATACATGCCTTAAGAACCATATGTTGCAGAAGAGGCAACAGGGCTTTGTTAAAAGGACCTGGTCAGCCAACACAGAGCTCTCACCAAAGTGAAGGGGAGCCTGGTCCAAATTGAGACAAATGGGAATCTTGCACTTTATTTTGGAGGCTTGATTCTGGTGCAGCTAACAATTTAAGAAGTGTAATATCTAGAATTCCAAATCTAAGCAGTAAGTCAATTAACTAAGGAGATCAAGCAACATGTCAGGATTTGATTTTGTACCATTACAAAGGCCCTATGAAGATTTCTATGGTCTAAAACAAACCAAATCCATCTGACTACTATGAATATCAAACATAGCAATCGTATACTCAGACTATTTCCCATGCCACTAGAATAGAATAGTTGCATAGTTTGTGGCTACCAGTACAATAGTGTACTGTGAAACTAAGCAGATTCTTCTTCCCCACCCCCAAGTAGTTAACATTTTACCCCATTTAAGTTTATGCAATACAAGCTAGTTTCAAGCTCCAGTTTAAATTTAAAAAACAGTGATGACCACACCCTCTGCTATGAGACATGTACATTAAGCATATTTTCAAACTACACTAAAAACCAAAATTCCAAGTAAGTTGGGGTTTTCAGATTAGTCATCATTCCATCAAAGTTCAGGATTTCTGGCACAGCAAATATCTACCAAAGAAGGAAATCCTGAGCTTGAACATTTGTATATGGAGGAAAAAACACTCAACTCTCTGAAATGAAGCACAGTGGTGCGTAATAAGATTCTTGATATTAATAACATTGTGATTTTAGTATGCAGAAGTACACATCAGAAATAACTTCTTGTTTGTAATACAATAGCTAATTTGATAGTCTTTAGTTGATATATATATGTTTTTCACCAAAAATAACTCTAGCTTCATAATGCTCACCTTTCATATTTCTTTTTTAGGTGATGATATATCAAAGAAAACTGCATTGAAAGAAATCCATGAACTAAAAAGTATTTATAAAAACAGACCTACTGAACTATTTTATAGTCTGACACTTTTCTATACGCTATACTGTATTCCAAGGACTAAGCTGCCGTTAAAGCACAGAAATAGGTATATGAAGTTTTTTTTTTCTTTTTGCACAAAGGAGTCTTCAAACTGCTGTGTTGAGATAGCAAAAATGCTGAAGACTTAAATGAACAAAAAACCTAGTTACAGTCTAAAAGCTGACTTGCTGGGTATATTTTCAAAGCATTGTTCCAGTTTTAGCCAGCCAACTCTGACTACAATGACAGTCACACTGCAATGCTGCACACAGCTTTGAAAATTTACTCCCTTTGTTTTTCTCAACTGAAAGAAGGTGGGTTATCAATTCTTCGAAAAGGTGATTTGATCTGTCTTCTACATACTACATAAAAGAAACTGAAATTGTTTGAAGAACATACTGCTCTTTGAACAGCTGTTACTAGTGAGAAGAGGAAAGTATCAAGGAACTTGTAAAATATTTTATTTATTTAATGGGGCCAATGATACAATAACTTATTCCGATAGCTCTAACACTAAGCAAAACCTAAGGTTACAAAATACAGCCCATTTATTAATGCAGGCTAACTACTAGCATGTAGTGGAAAAACAGATTTTCATAATTTTGGTAAGTTTCATGTATGTTACCACACGTGTATATACAAAAATTAATGTTGAGTTTAACCTTCCAATTAATTCCTATGTAATTAATCACAATTGAGTCACAGTTTTGGTTTTTTTTTGTTTTTGCCTAAACCCTACAAATTATAGCAAAGTGAAAAAAAAAGTAAATAGAAATCTTTCAGGGCAGTGAATTCCTACATCTTTAAATTTTCATGCATGACTACAATATTATAAATGTTTTCTAAAGCAATTTGAAATCCTTTGTTAAAACTGATGACTTGTCCTTTTGAAAATACAAAACAACTGAATAAAGGTGAAATATTAATTCAGCTAATTGCTGATTTAATGGCAACCTAGGATTCAGTTAACACGTAACTGTTACTTAACAATTCTTAGCATTCATACGATGTAAACTATGCCAGTGGATATACCAGTTCATTTAGTTGTCTCCCTCTAGTCTAGAGGTACACGCAACCTACATGGCTAGTCAAATGATCTTCTCACTGGCTAAATTTATCATCTGCATGGGGATTAAACTCAATATGAGTTCAGGGAAGATAGATTTAACTGAAATACCACATATTTGAAAGTTTAACTTAACTTGTAATTTTTCTAATGATTTTTAATCTACAATATATTCCTTGTGTTTTTACTTTAAAACTGCTTTCTCAACCTGAACTCCAGTTCAAGTTTTCTGTGATTTTTAACAGTACAAGTACATAATTATTGCTCACACTGTGTATGAAAAGTTTTTCTTTTTTAAAAAATGGTCTCAAAGTTCAAACCCATTGAATTCTACAGATGACTATGAAGAGGCTGGCCCTGATCTATATTCCTAAACCTCTGCCAGGAGATGCAGTAAGTTACCTGTCCTTTACCTGTCTCACAGGACAATTAAAGCATGCTGTTGATGGCCTCCCACAAAAGCCACAACTAGGTCAGCTGAGCTACTATGATGCTTGACAGGTAAAGTTTTGGGAAGGCGAGGGTGTAATTCATATAAGACAGTACTCATACAGCACTTTTCATCTTCAAACCAACATTAATCAATCTTCCCAGTCATCACTATTAACTAGGATGGTATCATCCATTTGCCAGACTGGGAAACCAAGGCAAAACTTCTAACGTCGTATTCCATGTTATGCTAATCTGGCCTCTAAATATACGTAAAGGAATCCTAAAAGAAAGGGAAGTTAGGTATCTGACTTCACCTTTCATTGGAAAGCACAGAAGAGAGATTTCCTCAGCAAAAGACAGATATATAAATCATCTTTCTTACAGAGCCAATTTCAAGATTGAAGATGTATTTACAGGCTTGGTCTCTTGCCCATTCTCCATTTTACAGAGGTATAGGCTCTCTGTAGCAAGTCTACTGATACCAGTGTTCTGACTCAAGTTCGGGGGAAAAAAAAAGTTTAATGCAACAAGCTCACATGAGCCAGAAAAAGCAGAAATATACTATATTTCTTCAAGAGACATAAGAATTTTCAATATGGCGGCTTATACCTAAATTGTAAAACAGATGGGTAATTGTCTAAAGAGTGTATGTAGTTCCTTGCTTTGGAAAGTACATATTAAAATACTGGCTTGGTGCCCTTCACAAATTAACTCACAATTTATAAAGCTTTCCCTCCCAGTGGTGGCTCCCATAATTAAAATAGAGACTATAATGACTGACCTAAGATATTCATTGAGTGTGCTGGAAACACATACAAAATATATTAAGCGTACTGGATTTAACAACCAAATAAAAGCTAAATATCTTGCAAGCACCAATGTAAGACTGAAACACCCTACTCCAAATGAGGCAGCAAAAACTCTAAATTGTCCACCACTAGAAATACTTTTTAGTGTTCTAACAACAGATGATGTGTTGGAGGCAAAAAGTCACATGTAGTGCCATGGTATAAGCTTTCAAAAATTCTTTACGTAACCATCTGTCTCACCTGAAGAAGAGCACTGTGTGGCTTGAAAGCTTGTGTCTGTAACCAACACAAATTGGTCTCTAGAAAGCAATGGCCTCATCCACCTGTGCCTAACATTGTGGGACTGACATGGCTACAACTACACTGCATACATGACCTAGTTGGGGATGTCTGCTACCACACAGCTTGCTGACTCTCTACATCCTTTTTCATCTATACGCAAAGGAAAGCTAGAAAAACAAAGCAAGGGGAGAGGGCACTTACAAGATACCATGCTGAAAATAAATGATGTAAGACCATTAGTGTTCAGTCGTCCATCAGCTACACGTTGAGCTTGCCCAACAATATAAAGTCAACAGCTCTTTAAAAAAGGCCCTTTGACATAAGAAATGCATACCCTGATCTCAAAACAAAAGGAAGAAATGGTACCTGATACAGGTCCAAACTTGATTCTGCCCAATTCCAAATCTAAAGCAAAAAACAATTCAAGAGGATGGCCAGGTATGTGTGGTGAGACAGCAAAACCTGAGATAGTACCACAGCTGACAGACTGAATTAAACCAGATGAATTACCCACACTGCACTATGTGACTTCATTGTCAATCAGCTCGGCTCAGTTAACAGTTCTGCCATAAAACAAGACAACCTCTTCAATACAAAGTAACACTTTGCTGGATTCTCAACAGATGGACAAACTATCAGATTAATTCTTTGACTTGGTGACCACTTTTAGACAAACAATTAACACAGTCACACTTCTAAGTTTATGTTCACCCAACTGCAGTGCTTATATACATATATCCTACAAAGTCATCTAACCAGAATTATTGCTACAAATTCAAATTTGGAGAGTTCATCCAGAACCAACTCAAAGATGGTGATAACTACTTCTGCTGCTGCTGAAGGTCACTGTTACACTATCCACCTTGCCCAAGACAGAATCAGAAGATGGCCAGGAAGATGGAGATATTTCAAATTCAGTTCCTATCTTCCACCTCTAGTCCTGCATTGTTTTCCTTTGTCTATCAACGAATCCGAGTAGCCAAAGATCTTGCAACCAATCCTACTTCCTAGTCCATTTTAAACCTTCATAATTCTAGTTTATACAGTTGCACAACGCTTGCAGCTATCCTAAAGCAGCTGATGAAGGACTGCGGCTGACGTGGGATAGATGAATGCTAGAAAAAAAGATCTCCTCCCAACCCAAGCAGACATATCAAGGTCATTCATTGTCACTCAGATGCTGCTGAAGCCAATGGGACTGGGGGTGAGGGTGGGAACAACATGAAACTCTCTCCCCAATACAACCAGATCTCTGCTAGTGTCTTTACACCCATCCCCATCCATAAGCTCCACCTCCTGTAATTCTCACCTCAGTTCCAACAAGCCTCAACCCAGTCTGGTTTAGCAGGACACACCGATATTATAACTACTTATTTTTAATGTGCACTTAGCCCCTCAGAAGAACAACGACAACAACAGTACGTAAGAGAAACTAACTTTAAATAATTATTCTACACTACTTTGAAAATGTAATTGCTATATTGGAGTTATTTTTGTATATACAAATGGAATGTCCACTCCAGATGTAACAATCTTTGTTTTTTTGATTATTTGTGCATATTTATTAACTAAGTCAACTCCACTACTTAAAACTGTAAAGACACTTTTAGAATTTCTTTGGAGTTATTTCTGACATCTATGTAAGGAAGTCATTAATGCTAAATCGTTAGAAGCTAACAGTTCCACTGCTGAGTCTGCCACCTACAAACAAGTTATATAAACTTGCAGCTTTTTGCTAAATTTTCAGAAATTAGGGACAAACTTCAAAAGATTAAAATATGCTTCAATACTACAGATAGAGGACTATAAAAAAATTAGAAGACTGTATATTTTTAGAGCCTGTTCAGATACAAATTTTGTATCTGCATTTGCATCTGTATCCACAAAAAACGAGCAGCAGATAACTGCATCAACATCCGTGGATGTGGCTATAAATTGGTTATCTTCATATCTGAAGAGTCCTAGATAAAAAATTTGTATCCGTACCTGGGGTGGGGAAAAAAACAAACAAACTATGGATATCTGCATTCATATCTGTGGAGGCAAGTACAAAACAAGACTCTATATATTTGTCCACAGAGAACTCCAACAATAAAATAGTGAGATGTGGTTTTCAAAGACAGGCAAAAAAAAAAGGAAGGTAGAATTCTATTTTGAATTAAAAAAAAAAAAGGGAACTAAAGCCCCCTTTCCCCTTGTTTTTCCTATTTCCAGCTTATGCCCATCCAAATCTGCATACAAGCTTTAGTAAAAACACAATACAAGTAAGACATACACTTAGAAGTCCAATTCTAAATGCTTATGCGACTCTTCAGTTGCTAAATTTCATCTGATCCAGTCATTAAAAATTCAGTTTCTCTCTAGTGTCTATATTGCATGTAGTGGTTTACTTTTATTGTTTAAAAATGCAACATTCAAAAGTAAGAAAAGGTTTAAGAAGCCCCATCAACTACCCTATTCTACTTTAAGATTCAAACATGCACAATTGTTTCATACTGGAAGACGATTCTGGACACACAACAAGCAGTCTAAATAATAATCCTTGTTTATACCTTGTTACCTCGCTCTGGATCATGAACATTTTCAGTGGCAACATCCTTCTTAAGGCATTTTTTAAATAGGTCACGCTATTTCTAACATCTTAAAACATCAGTTCTAGCACAATGAAATCAAAACCTTTTCAGAACTGGAAGGGCACTTCAGTAAATCTAGTGTTCCCAGAAACCAAACAGGTACTCTCTTTTAATGTGTTACACCCAGTCCTACTCACGAGGTTATCCATTTTTATCCCTTTAAACTTCTAAGTTGAAGACAAAACAGAATGCCTCTCTCATATCAGTAATACAAGCTTTATTATCCAGCATCCCTGGGGAACTGAGGATGCTGGATGATAAAACGTGCTGGTTATTTGACCTGGGCCCAGCAACCATCCCCATGGCAGCTACCACAGCCAGCCCTGGCCAGGCAACTGGCCCCGTGGCATGCTGGATAACCAAATGTGCCGGTTATCCAGGGGCCAGATAATCAGACTTCTACTGTATTAACAAAATGCTCAGAGCTGCCATTGCAACTTAGGGATTCCCCACAAGTTGCAGGAAGAAACAATGAGGGTCATGATTTTGTCCAGGGGTAGGGTAAGGGAGGAGGAGGAGAATAAAAAAAAACAAAAACAACAAAAAAACCCTAAGTGGCAGAAAAATTCCTCCTGCTCTGGTCCTAATGCCCGATGAGATAGTGAGATGCAGAGATTTTCCAGCAAAGGAGCCTATGAAGCCATGTTATGTTTTTACTTAAGGCCAGCTCTAGTAAAGCTGGAGTTTACAGCCCATGCTGATGAACACTGCCAGACTACAAATATAAATTAAACTAAGTTCATTTAAATATACTGTCCTCAGTGTTGGAGCCTTTACTGAGAAGGAGAGTAAACTTCCCCCACCATCACCCCTAAGGAACTTTCTTATGCATTTAACTAGCTGGGATTAAATGTTTTTCCTGAGGTTAAATCGAAACAAGGAGACTGACGTGCTTTGATTAACTTTTCTTACATACATACTTGTTACTTCTTGTAAGAAATCCAGACAGGGTCGGCTACTTCCAGAAATACTTATTGAAACAGCCAGTGGGGTCTGTCCTTCATAGTTCCTTGTGTTAGTGTCTGCTCCATAATTATATAACATTTGTGCACAAAGCACATCATCTCTAAGAGCAGACAGGTGTAATGGTGTCTGTCCATCTTCTAAGCGACCCAAGTTTGTATCCGCCCCTCTCTGAAGAAACATTCGGCAGTAAGAGTGATTGCTTTTGATCACAGCGTATCGTAACAGGAAACCATTTTGAATGTCAATGTTGGCATTGTGATCAAGAAGGATTTTCACACAGCTTGACCTCTCTCGGATAATGGCCAACTGAAGCGGTGTAGTACCTTTATCACTGAGCGGATCAACCTCAGCCTTGAACTCTAGCAGGAGTCGAACAAATGAGTCTCTGCCATAGTGGGCTGCTACGTGGAGGGGAGTCCAACCATCATTGCTTTTTGCATTGATAATGTCACTTCTGTATTCTGATTCCAACATCAAGCGTGCAATCCTTGCCCGGCCATGCATGGCAGCATAATGCAGAGCGGTGAAGCCTCCAATTAAGTCCTTAACTGTGGGATCAGCTAAAGTTAAAATACAAAATAAAAGGACAAGTTACACAAACCACAAAAGGCTGCTACCAAAATATATACATACATATATATTATACATATAAAAAAAAAAAAATCAAACCACAGAATGTTACTCTTCAAGAAAATCTTGAATTAGTTTGACATGCTTCAGACTACTACTTGTTTTATTAGTCTATTGTCCAGATTTTAAAAAGTATTTAGGCAATACTTTACTCAATTTAGAAATCAAAATTGCCTAAATCCTTTGCAAATGAGATTTAGACTCCTAAGTCAGTTAGTATCAGAGGAGTAGCTGTGTTAGTCTGGATCTGCAAAAGCAACGAGTGGTCCTGTGGCACCTTATAGACTAACAAATGTATGAGCATAAGCTTTTGTGGGCAAAGACCTACTTTGTCGCTTATACTCATACATTTCTGTTAGTCTGTAAGGTGCCACAGGACCCCTCATTGCTTTTGCTACGTCAGTTAGGTGTTGCAGTGTCGAGTGCAGCAATGCCTGCATACCTTTAAAATCTTGACTTAAGTTTTAAGAAAGAATTAAAATTATTTATTTCCTTTAATAAACCAATCAACAAGAAAAAGTGATGCTAATATTTATGCACAGTTCTCCTAGCACTTTTAAGCTAATTGTTCAAACTTTTGTCCACTCAGTTCCTTTCCATCTCTGTAATATCATGCTTCTTTCTCTGTTTTATTTTCCCTTGTGCTGCTCCTTGGTCTTAAAAAGAAGCATGTGTAGCAACATCTGCTGTCCCAAATTACAGATGTTTTGTGGTTTGGCAAGATGGTGTTGTTTTAGGGTGTAATACTGTATTAGGTAAAAAGTTACTCTGTGGTCTGTAGCATTTCCAAAGCATGTAAGATGTATGCTATTTCAGATCATTTTGATAAAAGTCTGTTTTTATAAGATGAAAAGTCTGTTCTGCATTTGCAGTTTACAAAAATGCAAGATTTTACAAGAATGTAAGTATCCTCTTAATGGAAGAAAAAAAATCAGAAGACATGGTAGTACTAAATTTACAAATGATTGGACAGGTTGCCCCCTCTACTCCTAGGATGGTGCAGAAATTCAGATATATATAGTTAAAATAAATTAATCAGACCAAGTTACCTATTTTCACTCCCCGCTCCTAAACAGAGTCACACTCCTTACATCCCATTATAATTTTTCACAAGTCTCTCCTTGCATGCATTTAGCATCTTACCTTTAGCCAGTTAAATAGACTCTGGAGCCTTTCCCACTATCATTCTTATCAAGCTGGCAAGGCAGGAAGATGGTCATCTCCCTCTCTGTTCACCTATGTGCATCACTTTGTAATGTGCTCAATGTCTATCAGCCTACAGTTTGAAAATCTTAGTCTACTTCTCAAACCAAGTCTCCTGGTGTGCAAGGAGAGGTGCTGTTAAGATGAAACAAAGAGCTTTAATTTGACACTACCACAGGATGCATTTCTACTGTGCAATACCTTGCCAAGCACATTGCTGCATTCTAACACTTGACTGATTACATTTTGCCTACCCATAAATACATAATATGAAAAGGACAAGGAAGGAAGGGATGCAGATGGAAGTGCGATGGAGTGACCCTTCTTCCAGAAGGTCAAAGAACAGAACATAGCTCTCTGTGGAGACTGTCAACATCTCCTCTAATTATGGCTGTTGCATGCGTTCTGCAGGAAACACACTTTCCCTCCCTCACCTCTTCCACGTACATACACGGGGCAACTGGTGCGTTCCTCCCGCTAGGCAGCCCAGGGAGCAAGGTACTAAGCCCAATCTCAAATTCCAAACTACGAAGGAGGGATACATGGAGTCTGCAATATGATATGGCAACCAGTTATGTCAACATAATGGTGGGCTAAATATACAGGGGAATCCAGTCACAGAATGGAGAAGGAAAAGTTCTGCTTTATATGAGTCTCAAATGTCCACACCTGGAATCAGTTATAAACATCACCTCACCAGAAATATTGACAAATAAGACAGAATTCAGAGGAGACCAATAAATGTGATGAAGGAGCTTGAGAGATTTTTTGGGGGGGGGGGGGAAAATTATATAAATAAATAAATAAAACAGGAAAGATTAAGAGAGCCAAATAAGTATAGCATGGCTAAGCAATTAAAAATGGAGCAGCGTAGGAACAATCCACAAAGGCTATTAAGGAACAGGAAGTGTTCTTGCCTGAGGTAAGTAAAGGGAGTCGCTCGCCATAATGAGATGAAATTAAGGACAAGTTTAGATGAAGTATCCAGGCAAAACTCCTCACAGCAAGCTGTAACAGACTGAGGACTAGCCTCCTGACAGAAGCAGGAGAAGCCTGAGAACTTGAGAAGTTTAATAATGAAACTGGACAACAATAACTGCAGGGATCAGCCCTGGATTGACAGGAAGCAACCACTATCTTTCTCAACCTGCTCTAAAATAGAGTCCGTGCTACAGTAGGATCAAAAAACAAAAAGACAGTAAGGGCTTGTCTATACTAGCCCCTTCCTTTGAAGGGGGCATGCTGATCAGCCCAATCAGAGGAGGCTAATGAGGTGCTGCAAGGCAAATACAGTACCTCATTAGCATAAGGGCTACTGCAGGAACTTCGAAGTTGCTAACTTGTAAGTGCTGACAGGTACTATAGCTGCGGGCACTTCGAAGTACCTGCCACACTTCCAAGTTCCCTTAGTCCCAAAACATTTAGGGAGTAAGCGAGCGTTGGAGTTCGGCAGGTACTTCAAAGAGCCCGCAGCTACACTGCCTGTCAGCGCTTACATGTTAGAAACTCTGAAGTTCCTGAGGCAGCCATTGTGCTAATGAGGTGCTGCATATGCATCTCAGCACTTCATTAGCGTCCTCTGATTGGGCTGATTACATGCCCTCTTCAAAGGAGTGAGTAGTGTAGACAAGCCCTAAAAGTATTAATTATCAGCTAAAAAATTTCCCAGCCAGCACTCTACACTGGAGGTGTCCAGTACGCCTCCCGTTAACCACATGTGGCAAACAGGACAACGCAGTGTGGCGAATGGAGTGCCTTCCGCCTGCTCTCCGCCCATTCTGCGCACACACCCCATCACTCTGTGGGAAAACTGTGTGCCAGCAGCTGCAGTGGCAGCTCTGGTCAAGCGTGGCTGGTGTGGCTCCAACCGTGGCCCGGAGTGGTCTCCAGCTGCAGGGCCCACGACACCTGTGCAGTTTCCAGCCGTGGACCAGGTGCGGTCTCCTGCCACAGGCCCTGGTGGTTCCAGAGTTGCGGAAACTCTGGCACATCACCAGCAGGGGTGGGTGGGTGGGTGTGCGCGCACGTGCGCACCTAGCTCTGCGGAGGGGCACAGGACAGGTTGTGGCGATCGTGAAAATCCTATTGGACACCACTGCTCTAGACCTTCTCTCAAATCACTCCCACTCCACTCTGTTTGACCATTCTGTCCAGCCAGCCATGTGCTTAAACACCTAACAGGTTGTGGTGTACAGTGATGTAATAAGTCTGTGGTATCTCTGTTTCTTTACTCACCTAGATTAGCAAGTAGCACTAACAGTGTTTTTTAATTAATGCCACCGGCTCTCAGACAAGGGCACCTTATTTCGAGTGTTTTTTCCCCCTCTACCTCCAATCCAATTCAGTTACTCCCAATTATATAAAGCCCAACCAAGGAGGAGTAAACTATGCAGGAGATACCACATGAAAAAAGTGAGAGAATCCAATCAACTTCACAAATAAGCCACACGACTGCTAAGTTTATAAAAACCAGTAAGATGGACAGCACCATATGGCAATGATATTTTAATTCCCTTTAAGATTATGGGTTTTTACAGGACCACTGGTACCAATTTTCTACTCAATTAAGAAGTCAGATCATTAAAATACAAACCCAGAAGACTGCCCATTATTATTGAGTAAGTGCTTTGCTGCCATCTTGTGGAGAAATCATTGTAAGTTACACATTGGGAGGATAAAAGAAACTTATAAAACAGGAAGTCCTGTGGCACCTTACAGACGAATAGATATTTTGGAACATAGGCTTTCGTGGATGCTCACAAATATCTATTAGTCCACAAGCTGCTACAGGACTTCTTGTTGTTTTTGAAGATACAAACTAACTCAGCTACCCCTCTGATATAAGGAACTTATACAATTTGTTACAAAAAGCTAGTTTTTTGTCCCAATTCCTACCATTGCACAATAAAAATCAACATTGTGATATTGAAGTCAAATGTGTAATCATGTTCATGTTAGGTTTCTCTCTTTGCACCACTCTCCCTAAGAACTCCCTCTGGTTATAAATTGACAGAAATTGTTTGGAGACGCCTTGTGGCATGTTTCTTATTTTCCCTCCATTCCTCCCACCCAACCCCTATCCTAAGTACCATTTAGCTCTTTTCTCTCAGAAAATTTAGTGGGACAGGGTTCTGACTCAAGATGCTGAATGCTCATCTCTCTGATTTTGTATTTTGTTCAGTGCAAGAACAAGCTCAATTAACTGACCTTGGAATCAAGGAGTTTTTGTAAAAGGCTAAAAGTAAGGAGTGCTCTATTGTCAGCAATGTGTTTTGTCTCAACTACTTTTAAGTAACTCGAAAAAAAAAGGCTTCCATGATGCAACAGAAGCCATTAGGAGTTACATTTATCAAATTTTACTTCTATTTATTCCCTCCTTCTATTTATTCCCTCCTATAGCCTCACCAGTTGCTTATCTTTGATGTTATACTCTTTAAGTACAGAGTTGATAGTTACAATTAGAGTCTTTCTTCTCTGTGAAAAAAATGTACGTTCGGAACTCAAAATTGCCAGCTTGAGGTAAAATCCTAGTGAAGACAAGCAGTTTGTAGTTTTCACACGAGTTATTAGGTCAAGTTAAAGTACCAAGAAGCCCAACCTTTAGCATGACCAACTGACTCAGTTTAGAACTACAAACTGCCTTGTGCCCACCATTCACTAGGGATTTATCTACACAGTAGCCCTAATGAAATAATTATATTGCATAAATTATTTTGAGTTAACTTTTTTCAAACTTGGTGCTCCAAACAGCACCAAAATTCCAAATAAGTGGCTATGTTGAGGTTTCTCCTACCCCCTCATGATGAGGGGTAGCGGAAATGGAACACTGTGCTTGAAATAGTGCTACTATTTCAAGGGCAGCAAGTAGCCACAGACTTGCTATTCTGTAGTACATTTGTATCCCATAATAGCAAAACTACTCTAGACCAGGGTTCGCAACCTGCAGCCCCAGAACCGAATGCAACTCTTTGAGGAGTCACTTGCGGCTCCGAGAGCAGCTCCCCAGACTCTGGAAATCGGAATTAGAGTTACCATGTGTCCGGTTAACTCTCTGTCCGGCCGGATTTTTACAAAATCTGAAAATATCCAGGATTTTGCTCCACTCCTGCAAACTCTTTCCGCAGCCCTGGAGTTTTCCAACAGTTGTGTCTGCCTTGTCTCAAGTTACAGCTGCTGGAGCATGCGGGAGCAGAGCTGTGCTGGGAGATAGTAGGAGGGCTCCCCCTTCCCTTTTTGTTTGGGGGTAATAAGATCTAAGGGGACAGGTTATGGCTGGAAGCTCAGCCCCTCCAAGCAAGCAGCATGTTTGCAGCCAGTCAGCCCAGACACTGTCACTCACTGGCAAGGTAAGCACTCACCTTGTGGGGGCTGGTTCAGATGGGAGCACAGCCCAGCAGGCAGAGTGCTTGCAACCCAGCTGTTGATGGAGCCAGCCTAGGGTTGGGAAGAAGCAGCTCCCTGGGAGGCTGCATTGCTACAGCTGCCACATGGAGCTGCCTTGGCCCGAGTGCTGTACAGTTACTGTCAAGGTTTTGAAGGGTGCTCAAATTAATTAATACTGAGATTTTTCCCAAGGTATGGACTCAGCGGAGCAGGAGAGAAGGAACAAGTTGTTCAGCCTGGATGGCAAAAGGGTGCTCACATTCACCGTGGGCTACTGGATTCTCTTCCACCTACTTTCCTGGGTCTGTGATGATGGAAGGCTCAGGGTGTGCCCACCACTGAAAGGCTTTCAGCTTCCCTTCGTGATCTGGGCTGCAGGTCCCAGCAACTAGGACGCTTCAAGAGCAAGTCTGCCATAGGCTGCTAATGGGGATCAACCAGATAAGTTTTGCAGTAACAGAGAGGTAGCCGTGTTAGTTTATAATCCAACAAAAGCGATAAGTTTTGGTTCATTCTCCCAGTATCTCTGTGAAACAGGAATTATTATTAAACTTGTTTCAGAGATGGGCAACTAAGGCTGAGAGCGCCAGGCATCACAAGTGCTGCAAACCTGTGTCTGAGAAACAAGCCTCAGCTAATTCTATTTTGCTGCCAGCCACTCTCAGTCTTGGTGTGCCATTTATGGACTTCTGCTTAAGCTGAAACAATGAAAGTCTGGAAAAAAATTCACCTCAAAATGCCTCAGCTTCTGCTCTGAGCACTAGGCCAGGGGCATGACATTTCCTAACAGGCACAGTGCAATCAGCCTCCCACCTGCGGCTTCTACAGGCTCCCCCTTTGCCCCTGCCGTTGCCAGAGGAGCACGGTACATAACTTACAGGAGATCGATACTCACTTGTGGGGCATTGGACAAGCTGGGGGAGGGACCCTGCTAATTGCAGGGACAAAAAGTGGGGCCCAACATAAAAAACTTTTACTGATCCCTGCTATAGCCTATGTTCCTAAACAGACCCCCGTTTGGATCACCGATTAATTTGTGGTAGTCATTGCCACTAGACAGGCTCCAAAATCAGTCCTGCTAGGATTCAGAAAAGGGTTAAAAATATTTACATGGATCACATTACAAATATTGTGTGTGCACTCTTCTTAAAATAGGGGTTACAAAAAGTATGGTTTGATGTTACTCTTTAAAGACTGTCTTGTTTTCAAGTGCACTGCGGCTCTTGAAGTATTGCTTTTGTAACTGAATTTAAAAACATGGCTCTTCTCACTATTTTGGTTGCAGACCCCGGTCTAGACGTGGCCTAGGATTTTACCTACAGTTTGCTACTTAAGAGTACATCCCCCTTATAGTTCAGACAAGGCCTGCAAGAGATGCAGTAGATTCTCTTGCTTTCTATCTAGCTCTTCCCTACTCACCTACTTTTATAATTGCTTATTAATTTTGATAATTTCTCCCAGGCAATTTTGAGAACTAATTAATAGAGATAAAAGGCTAGACAGTTTTCCAGCCCATTCATGGAGCCAACATCCAAAATGAGTAGTAAGGAGGAGCGGAGATAAAAACAAAACAACACTCCCAAGACACCCATGAGGAAAACGAGAAAGTCACTTCAGAAATAATCAGCTATCAATCTGGAACTGGATGAGTTCTGAATGGAACCCAAGACCTTTTATCTCTGTACAACTCACCTCCGTGTTCAAGAAATACACGAACACATCTCTCTTTTCCTCTTGCAGCAGAGAAATGAAGCAAGGTCCAGCCATTGGCATCTCTACCATTAGGAGAATAGCCCTGTTCCAACATCTTGCGCACAGTGTGAACATCCCCAGCAGCTACCGCAGCCTGAATCTGCAACTCTTCCTGTAGCTCAGGGTTCCTCCGACAGTGATGGTGTAACATCCTAGCTGAGTCTGCTTCTTACAAAGCACTAGTCACCTTTAGTCAACACAGAGCACACAAATTAGAACAGGGATTGTAAAAGAGAAGATGCAGTAAAAAAAAAAAAAAAAAAGTCAAGGACACTTGTTACAAATGATACATGTATTCTTTCAATACCCACTCACACTAAGACCTTTATAATCACAGGATCAAAGACAGACAAAGACTAGATAAGAGAAAGAGCTGGTTTTCTAATATTTTCATCCCAACAGAAAGGGCTAGTTATACAGTTCGGGATGCCATTAACACTGCACAAAGTTTTTTTATTGTAAGGACAGTGTAAGAATAAATAATCAACAATAAATTAGGCTAACAAACCAAAGTTCTTAATGACAAAACTTCACATGACTGTCAATGCCTGCAATTCTGGAGCTATAATTCCATTTTTACCTAAAGTAGAGCATATTAAGTACTTTATGCCTAGGACCCTACCAAATTCATGATCCATTTTGGTCAATTTCACCACCAAAGGATTTTAAAAAATTATTATTTTAGTTATTTAAATCTGAAATTGCAGTGTTGTAATTGTGAGCTGGGGTCCATGTTGGGGGACTGTGGTACTGCTACCATTTCTTCTGCACTGCTGACGTGGATGGCAAAGCGGTGGTGCTTTCAGACCTGGACAGCTGAGAGCATTGACTGTTGGCTGGGAGCCCAACTCTAAAGGCAGAACTGCCATGATGAATAGTACTGAAATAAGGATGGCACAGTATGGTATTGACACCCTTATATCTGTGCTGCTGTCTGCAAAGATACTTCCTCAGTCAGCAGCCACCACTCTCTGGCCTAACTCTGAAGGCAGCAATGCAGAAGTAAGGACGGCATGGTATGGTGTTTTCATGGTTACTTCTGTACTGCTGCTAGCAGGGTGCTGCCCTCAGAGCTGAGTGCCTTGCCAACAGCCACCACTCTGTGGCCACTTAGGTCTGAAGGTGGCACAGAAGTAAGAGTAGAAACACCACTGCCCACTAAAATAACTGCAGGTCCCCCTTGGGTCAGGATTCCCTCCATTTAATCTGTATAGTGTTGTGTAAAAGCACACAATTCGCCAGATTTCACAGTCCATGATGCATTTTTCATGGCTGTGAATTTGGTAGGGCCTTATTTAGGGCACTGGCAGAGAAACAAACAAGATAATCTACTAGATCTTTTTGTCCGTCCCCCCCGGGAAAAAATCATGTATAGACGTGTTACATATAAGATCTACAATTTTACATAAATGAACACATCATTTAATTAACGTGATCTTCTCATGTGACCTGCTTAACAGAATGTTAGGATGATTGTACAAATGTTTAAAAAGAGCATATAGGCATTACATTTATTCCTGATTAAGGACAGAAATCTGTTACGATTCAAAATTGTGAAATTCTTACAGTTAATTAAAAATGTAAAGAACCTTCATATTGTGAAGGTTAGATATGCAGATAACATTACAAAAGATCATGAAGACAGAACTACTGTTGGTATAACCTTCAAAATAAATTACTGAAACTCCAACGAACATATAAAACTGCCTAATTAATTTTGTAATTATCGACACTCCAGCACAGAGAGCTGAATCAAAACCATACCGCCTGTAATATTCATGAAAAGACACTGTACATCTCCGACCAGGAGCTTTGAAAGACACATAAATATTGCATTCCATGTTTCTATATGAAAGGTACAGGCATCTTTAGACCCATCTGTTAATAGCAAGGGGCAAGACAATACAATCAGATATTTATGAAGCTTTTCACAGCAGACACAGTTGGCAAGGTGTTCCTATTTTTATGCATGCTGCATAACATATCCCATAAAGAAGTAATTTTATTATGGAGGGATCAACAGAAGAAAATAAACAAGTAGCATCACAAAGGGAAAATTGAGCAACAGAAGATAACCTGGATGATGTTCAGACATGGTAAGACAGCTAGGGGAGACCTCTTTTCCAAATGAGACCCTTAAACACGTTTAAAGATTGAAACTCTCAAACAATTCTTTTTGCATTTGTTCTTTTAAAAAAATGCATTACAACGTCCCTTTAAAACAAGGTAGCCAGACTACATCATATCATCTAACAGTTTAAATAGGCCAAATTAAGTATGTTAAGTAAAGGGTGTAAAGCTGCTTATAGGTCATTCAAGAGAATTCTCTCAATTAGTGTCTTGTACTCTCTTTGGCTACCCTTTTTCTACTCTTCCCAACATACATACAGTTGAGAGAAAACTGAAAATGTCAAACATTGCTGCTCTTCCTCAATAAGGGCCTTCATAGCCATTCTTTTCTCAGTATGGTTGAGTCTGTTGCATAAAGTTATTGCTCGCGTGCATGCTGCCTACTGAACTATCTGCTGCAAGAATGTGGAAAGAGTACGCAATATGTACTCAGAAATTCCAGAGAGGTAGCCAAGTTAGTCTGTACCTTCAAAAACAACAAGAAGTCCTGTGGCACCTTATAGACTAACAGATATGTTGGAGCATAAGCTTTCATGGGCAAAGACCCTCTTCACCAGGTGCATCAGAAGTTCCAAGTAGCCACCTAGATACAGACTAGATTTAGGAATAAACACACGGTCCTATTTTGTTAGGTATCTGATTAACTGAAATTCACACAAAAGTTTATGGTTATTTGAGAGTTCTGGATGATAGAATGTTGGATATGAAGGAGTATACTGCATTAGATATTTCCTTCCCCTTTGTAAATGCACCCCTACGATACAGTATAATACGGGTTATTCAGAGGATGCCAGAGCTCAAGTATTAAAGTAATGTTTAAACTAGCTTCCATTCATGTTTTCAGGTGTTTTTAATTAACGGCATCAGTAACATAAGCTCTCCATGGTGAAGAGTTAAAAACTGTAAATTAATTTTCTATTTTATTCAACTTCTTAAAACAGCAAGACTTCCAGCATAAAGTATCTAATCCAGGGAATAAACTACCAGGGTAAGAGATGGCATGAGGGTAGAAAGCAGTTAAGATTTAAAAAAAAAAATCTGCAGAAAGAGCAGGAGTAGAATACAATTAGGAAGTGGGGCAAGAGCACATGAAAGAAGCTTCTGGATCAAACAAAAGAATGCTGGGATTTCAGGCAATTATGTTGGAAAGTCTTTCTCCTCACACCCCTATAAGGTCTCTGCCTTGTTCCCCATCTATTCTATTGTTTCCTTTTTTTCTGTCTAACTTCCCCACTTTAAAAAAAGCAGGTATGAGTAGTACATACTGTACTGTCTTTGGTTCTGGTAAAAAAGAGTAGCTATAAAAAACAGCACCTGCTTTACTCTGCTCATGAAGCATATTCAGATTTGCTTAATCTAGTGACAAAGGGCCTTCTCCACTACAGTCAGTGGTAATCTTTACGTTGATCCCAGTGGGCTTTGGATCAGGTTTCAAGCCATTTCCTCCCCAACCCCTTTTAAACTCCACTAAGCACATCAAATCCAAGTCACCTCCCGGACAGAGGGAGACAGATGGATTCTGCCCTGGATAAGAGATCAACATTACTGCTAATGAAGATTGAACTACAGGGCCAAACTCTAACCATTCTTAAACTTGTGCAAGTCTACCAAAGTCATGGGGGTTATAAACATAACTGAAGGGAGAAACAGACTAGAAAAACGTTGAGTGGTGATACGTATGAGCCGGGGAAACAAATACAACTTCGCTCTCTGATCAGAGTTTGGGAAAAAAAGGATATTTTTCCCCTCAAAATGAGGGCTATGTTATGGAAATCACCAAAACAGCAACACAAATAACCCCTTCTATAAGCATCTGTTTGCACAGGGGTGGCACTTTTAGGACATACTATCCCAAGATACATGAGTACCATGTTAGTCACTCAAACAGTATAGAGACAAGTACTTAGGCAGAAAAAGGGAGGAAAGAAATGAGAATCTTTCTTCAGAGAATCAACACTGAGTTTCCAAATATATAAAGGCAGCTTGATAAGAAGTAGAGATCTTTATCATATTGCTGGAGTCTCAGCTGGTGGGAATATTTGTAATGCAATGTTATAAAAAGATGGCATTGGCCCGCATGCCATCTGAAGCCAATGGGTATTATTCAGATTAGCTAGACCAAACACATATAGCGCAGAAAGACAAATTAAACCACTGGCAGCTTCTTTGACCACTTGTATAACTTTTACATTTACATTTCACCTCCTCAACCAATGCCGAAACTCAAATTATTTTACAATAATTAACATTTTGAGCTGTATACACATACCGTTTTAAACTATTTTCATTTTAACTTCAAAAGTTTTTTAAAAATCCTTGACTAGGCCTTCAAACTTTGAAGTATGAGGGAGAGTTAGTGAAAGCCTTGAGCAACCTTATACTTTATACTTGCAAATACAGTCAAGTTTTATTTGCATATAATTTTACATAGCTTGATTGCCACATATTGTAAAAGCAGCAAGAAAGGGACATGACATGTACCTGGAAATTCCCACTTGCCATGATTTGTACAGCATCATACAAACAGAAGACAAAACAAGTTAGTTGATTTGTAACTAAAGCATGAATAAATTCAATCCTTTCCTGAAATATTACCTTACAGGAAGCTGTCGCTGTTTTTGATGTATATTCTACTCTTCATTGTCCTCATAATACATAATCTTTTGTGCCCGTATAATATTTCAAACAAGCTGCTACCCCTTCAAAAGAATAATATATTCTTGTTAGATACATAGATTAAACAGAAAGCATCTGTCTACTTTTATATTGCACCGGTTTTAGCCTCATGTCCTCATAATACTCTTGTGCTACATGGGGTACAAAGTGTCTTGTCAGTTCATATAAAATGCTATGACAGGCTGGCAATTCCTCAGGTGGGAGTTCAGTTTGATTTACCATCAGCTAGTCTTCCAGGATATCTTACTCCAGATGGAGGGGAAGAAAAACAGAATTTTTTGAAGTAGGTCTATAGCAGATTTCTCCATTTCCCACAGTAAACTGAAGAGTGAAAAACTAAAAGCTGAGTTCTCTTCTGATGAATCAATAGGGGGAAGAAAGAATACTCCTCACCACAAGCTGTGGAATATGAGTGGATACAAATCCATCCAAAAGGCTACAGCAGACTCTACTGCCAAATTCCCAGGCACGCACCCAAAAGGGATGCAGAGTGTGAAAACAACGGTAGGACAAGTTTAGATTTTCCCTACTAGCAACCACTGTCACCCACTACAAATTAGTTTTTAAATGCTAGGAGTTAAGTGACAACCATTCTTTCTAGGTACAATATCTGTAACTTCTATCTCACTTGCACTCCCAAGATTCATTTTGTACTAGTCAGCAGCCTCACATGCCCATTATTTAATATGATTCAGTACACAGGTACTCTATCAATGCTTTGTCTGACCGGAAACTTTGCAACACAAAAATCCCTGGTATCATAACTAAGCTGGGGCTTTGCCTCTTCTTTTTATTAAACAAACCCAAAACAACTTCTGAAAGTGTTACAGGATCAATAGTCTCACTAAAAGGGCTATTCGTTTGACTTGGACTTCATCCAGGACTGCTCTGATTCCTTTGTTCCTAAGTTCTCAGCCTAACCGCTCCTGCCCCCACTTGATCATCAGCTGTTTGCATCCCCCACAATATCTTGTCAGTCTGCCTTTCTGAGGCTTTCAGTCATTAGGCACTGATGATACCTAATCTTCTCTCCACACCTTCCTCTTTTCTCCTCCATTGTTATAGCTGTGAATTCCCTCCATTCGCTGCCACTGACTTTTTTGTTTCTCTTTCCCATCTTAAGATCCACCTTGCCACATCCAACTCTGGCTCATCCCTACCATCCACCTTCTCCTCTCCTGTTCTCCTATTGTGGATCATCTCTGGTGAAAATTCTGGAACAAGACAATAAATTCCCTCTCTTCCCTTTCAGTTCTGCCATCTTTCTAACTAAACCACATTGCTTCTCCAACCCAGTAAATCCCATGCCCACAATACTAGACATCTCTTATTTACCCAAACCCTCACTTTCTCCTGCCTTCGTTTCTCTCTCAAAAATTTCTTCCAAGGGAAAGTTTACGAAGTATATGACCTCTCTCACCTACTCATCTTGCCTTCATTTCTCCTCCTCCAACGCTCTTCTCTTTCTTTGACGCAGGTTCAGAAGTTTCTCATCTGCTCACTTGCCCCAGTGACCACATCCTCTCTCCTGATCACCCCCATACCCACTCTCACTCTTCTCTGACCTCTCATTCTTCTCTGGCTGCTTTCCTTTACAAGAAAAGTATGCTTTAGTCTTTTGCACCCCCCAAAAAAACCAACCCTTTGTCTAATCTCTTTAAACACTCTGCCTACAAATTGCTGATTGGTGTTCCTTTCCTCCAGTTCCATACCAGGCTCTCTCCAATCCAGTGTCTACCTCTTGCACTTCAGTGAAACCTCTCGTGCCAAAGTATCATCCTCGTAATACAGTCAGCCATTTGTGACACCATTGACCATGATCCTCCTCTTGAAATGTTATCCTTCCTTGACTTCTGTGACTGCCATTTTCTGGTTCTTTTCTTAGCTCTGTAATCTCTCCTTCAGCATGTCCTCCAAAGAATACCCCTTATCTCCCATTTCTGTAATAGCTCCACTGGGCTCCTTAGAGCCCCCTTCCCTCCTCCCTCTACACTTTCTCTCACTGGTTAACCTCATCCAAAAACATTAACTCAACCACTCAAAGGTCAACCTTTCAACTCCAAACCTGTCTTTCAGTACAAACTAAAATCTAGGCCTGTCTCTCTGACATCTCTTGTTGATGTCTAACAATCAGCTCCAGCTCAACATAACAAACACAGAGCTCTTAATTTTATTCTCAAAGTCTTCCCTATTACCTCCCTTTCTCAAGTCACTGCATATAGCACCAACATCCAGCCCATCATTTGGGCCTGAAACCTGGGAGTCATTTTCAACTCTGGCCTCTCTTCAAGCCCTAACATCCAAGCTATGTCTAAATCTTGCAAATTCCTTCTGCATGACATTGCTAACACATGGCCTTCCCTAGCCATCTACATAGCTGAAATACTTGTCCAGGCTCTCATCTACCTTACATCTCAATTACTGCACCATACTTCTCTCAAGCCTAAACATATGCAACATTGCTTGCTCTTATCCATTCAGAATGCTGGAAAGATCATTTCCCTAATCACAATGACACAACTACCTTTGCTTCCTTCCACTGACTTCCATTTCTCTTTCCCATCAAACATAAAAGCTACTTGTCTTCATTTTCAAGGTCCCTCACAGCCTATCCCCATTCTATCTACCATTTCCTATTCATTACCAAGATGTTGGCTCCCCTCTCCAACTGATACATGATGCCAATCCCCATCACCCACTTTTTACATTTCCAAAAAAGCTCATTCTTGTTTTCTCGCATGCTATCATTCATGAGGAGTTCCCCATGAACATCTGCCAAATGAACATATTATCTTTATTCAGAATTGCTCTTTGTCCATGATGCCTATAAAAAGTTTGCCAATGGCTATGCTGCTGTATGCTAAGACCACTGTTTTTCATGCTGATCAATATGCTCTCCATGTATCTGTATTCACTTGCTAGTGCTAGTCTTAGTTTGGAAGTTCTTTAGGGCAGGAACCATCTTTTTGTTGGTACACAGTCTAGCACATGGGGCCCGGGCCCATGACTAGGGCTCAAAGGCACTGCAGTAATACAATAAAGTATTAGTTATTCCAGTGTGTAACAGATCATATAAAATAATTTGGCTCCATCTCTTATATTGTGTTGCAGAGCTGGACCTAAACTCTTACAAGAGATATGAAATTGTAGCTTACACTAAATGGCAGAAATTTTAACACAGCAAGATTAAATTTTTTCATTCTAAAAGTAGTTGAGAGGAAAAACCCAAAACAAGCCTATCGTTTCATGATATTTTTGCCTTCCAAAACACAAAAAGCAACACAAAACTAGAGAAAGGATCACAGACCTGCCTTGACCTAATTCAATCACATTTCTAAACTTGTTTGTGCATATGTGATCAGCCAACTACTTCTCTCTTTATTTTTGCATGGATTTTCACTTCAAAAATACACACATTTTCTATTAGCTGATATAAATGAGAACTTCACTTACTTCACAGACCAGAAACAAGGTAGCAGCTTTCTCCAGAAAAAAGTAACAAGTCCTCCCCCCTCCCACAGAGGAAAATAGCTGCATATGGCAAAAGTAAAATCTGCAAGCTTAATGAAGAGTGATTTTATTAAATGAAATAATTTTCCTATTCAAAGAGTTTACAAATATTGGTTAAATTACTTCATCAGCCAAGCCGATATCAGAAATAAAATGGTAATCAAAATCTGGCACTTTTGTCTTTATTATCCACCAATGCATGCTCTAATATTGCTTCAAAGATTATAATTTAATATCAGAGAGGTAGCCAAGCTTGTCTACATCTTCAAAAACAACAAGAAGTTCTGTGGCACCTTATAGACGAACACATATTTTGGAGCATAAGCTTTCATGGGCAAAGACCCACTTCGTCAGATGCATGGGGGCAGGGATTTCAGAGGAGAATTTAAAGAGGGCGTCTCAGTAAAGGGGAGGGCCAGAGCTGACATGTATTCAGTCAGGGTGGATATGGCCCATTATCGGCAGTTAATGTGGAGTTGTGAACATCAAGAAAGGAGAAAACAAGTCAGTTCAGTCGGGGAGATGTGGCCCATTGTCAGATGCTAATGAGGAAGCATGATCATCAAGAGGGGAAAACTGCTTTTGTAGTGGGTCAATCACTCCCAGTCCCTGTTCAATCTTTGGTTGATGGAGTCAAATTTGCAAATGGATTGCAGCTGAGAAATTTCTCTTTCCATTTTATTTTTGAATGTTTTTGTTGTAGGACTGCTACTTTTAAATCTGTTACTGAGTGTCCAGGGAGATTGAAGTATTCTCCTACAGGTTTTTGTATGTTACCATTCCTGATGTCTGATTTATGTAATTTAATAAGGAACATACATGTAGAAAATTCTCAGAGAAGGAAATAACCAAAATGGAAATACTATGTCAAAAATTCTTACATCTCTTATAATGTTCCTTTTACAGCAAGTTAGAAGTTGGTATTCATGAACATGAGGTCTGATAGCAATAGCTGTAGAAGTCTCTTGTGCATCTAGGTACCAATCATTCCAAAGCCATGAGGTCCTGCAACAGGCCTGTGACTTGTTATTTTATTGCTGCCACTTTAACCAATGGCTGGGCTGCTGCATGCTGAGACCACAAGATGAGTAGTATAGTATTATAAATGATATTGCTATGTGCATGAGACAGGAAGTCTAGATCCTGTCTGCCTCTTGAAGTTAAATTTCTAATAGCACTTTATTCTCTCATTTAAAACAACAACAACAACGATGACCAATATTCTCTCCTCAGAACCCACTTTCCCATTACAAGAAGTTATTCAGCTAACACTGACTATTTCAAATGGCAATTTATTCAAAATAAAAAATGTCTATACTTGACAGTATATTTAGCACTTTTCCATCTCCCTTAAATTGTTGCTCATTTTCTTAGGTTGCAGTCTATTAAAGGTAGTGATTGTATCTTTCTGCATCTATCACATTATTGTTTGTGTTCCTAAGCCACTTAAAATAACCATTCCTATAAGATCCCATTTTCACAAGCACCAACTCAAAAAAAGTTAGATGGAAGTATTGTTAGAGGTTTTATTATACTGTGGTACTTCATGAGGGACACCTTGTGCCATGATCCAGTCAAACTTCAAGCTAGGTAGGGCTTAGACAAGTAAACCCATAGAAGGGAGATCACCAAATAATATTTAACTGCCAGAGGATGTGGCACTGTAGAATTACGGGGAGGCATTTTTATCTCAGTGGTGGGGGGGGAAGTCCTCCAAAAAGCTACTTGTAACAGCCCACTCCTGGCTTTCAAATCTACTTTTTTAAAAGGCCGAGATCCTCATAAGTGGTTGTAAAAGGTACCATAACACTTCCTATAGGGATAGTAACATTAGAATCCAGCATCCTAGCCAAATTCCAACACCTTTAACTACTTTCTGCTTATTTTAATTTTCCCATAAATTCCAACTGGCTAAGATATTCTTCACTTCCCATTCTTATCTGTTGGGTGGCATTGCTGTTAAACAGCTGTTCTGTTGCTACACTCCACGGGTGGCTGCATTTCAATTGTGGTTGAAGTAATACCTATCTATATCACAGAAGTGTTGTAAGAATTATTTTATGGGGCAGGTTTGAAAGAATTAGTGATGTACACCTCCCTGCAAAACTGAAGATCTCCGTACTAGAAAGCAGCATGGGTAGGCAGTGCTTCTCCTCCTTATCATGTTTCCTGCCAAGGAAAGGGGCAGTTTTAACTGTGGTTGGCGTTCCACTAGTAGAAGCAGTCAAAAAGAATCCGAGACCATTAACCCTTCCCAGACAAGGCCACAATGAGTCCTTATGGCTCCCTTGGTACAGGTTGAACCTCTCTTGTCCAGCACCCTCAGGACCTGACTAGTGCTGGATGAAAGGTCAGTATTTTAGAGCACATTATCAACAGTTCCACTGCTTACTGGACTCTGAGAAGACATTTAGGGGTAAATAACAGCTAAATAACAGCACAGAACACTGAGGCTGAGGGCTGTAAACAAAACTTATTGGACCACAGGAAGTCTGGCCACACCCATGATAAGTGGCCGTGTGGCTAACTAAAATCATGCTGGATTACAGAGTTTGCCAGACAAGAGTGTTCTGGATTAGAGAGGTTCCGCTTGCAGAAGAAAGAGTATAGCAGTTTGGTGCAAATGGAACCTCTTCTTTCAGAATCTCCATGAGAGTCTAAACCAGTGATGGGCAAACATTATTAGTAAAGGGGACACATAAGTGGCCCTCAACCTCAGTGCCGCATGCAGCCTGCGCATCCCATCTCTCTCCTCCTTCCCCCACATCCCTCATGCACTGGAGTCCCACATCTCCTATTCTGCTGAACTGCACTCTGTGTCGGCATTTCCTCCTCCCTCCCAGAGCCTGAACAGGTGCAAGGAGCTGACTGGTGGCATTCCAGATCTGGGAGGGTGAGGGGAGCAGCCACGACAGAGCCTGAATCAATAGATTTGTGGTGCTCCAAAAGCGCTGGGAGGGAGGAGAAGCAGCAGCAAGTGCAGGTCTCCAGTGCCCCATTGGGAGAGACGTGCATTGGGAAGGGGGCAGACACGTGAATCTGTCTCAGTCTCCAAGTGTTCCGAGACCCTAACTTAGAATGTGTATGGCCTATACACTCCTCTTAGGTCCAATAGTGTAATTCTTATTTACTTCACTGAAAGCAGCAATGATGAACTGACATGAAAATTTGTTCTCAAGAATCAAGCTCAACTATGAGCAAACAAATTTACATGATAATCGACACATAATTTAAACATCCCACTAATAATAAAATGAAGATTCTTTGTATACAGGTTTTGTATGGGCATAATATCCAGCAAGAAATCGTAACTAAATTAAAGCAGTTAATCGTTAAGCATACCAGTAAGTATGAGACCTATCAGTTTAACCAGCCCTTGCGGGTGAACTATGACCTAGGGGACAGATCCAGCTACCTGTTTAATTATCTGGCCTGCAGCAAGTCTCCACACCATAGGCTGGAAGCCCTGCGCCCTGATGCCCCCCAAACCTCACAAAGATGGAGCACAAGCAACGCACTGTGTGTGTGTGTATCGGGGGGTGAAGCCCCAATCCTCAGCACCACCCACAAACCCCATGGGACTGGAGTACATTAAGTGTGAGTAAGGGGTGGGGTCTTTTTGCTTCCTACTTTGCACCTTGGGAGCAGATGAGCAGTGGAGTATTGTTTGGTTTGGTTTAGTTTTTTGGCTTGTGTGTGGCTTCTTATTTTTCTCTGGATCAGTGGGCCCCTGACCAAAAAATGTTCCCTATCCCAATGTACAACTTTTATATAAGCCTGATTTAGGCTTCAAGACAGCCAACATCTTTCATTCTCCTATTCATATATTCTTCCATGCAGAGCCCTACACCCGCAGCCCTCTGCTTGAGACACTCCTTTCTTCTTTTACTTCCTTCCTTCAAGAACTACTTCCTCCTCACCACCACTTCAGATCTCTCATCCTATCATATTTTCTCTTACTCTAAGGCTATGTCTACACTAGAAGCATCTGTCAAAAGAAGTTATTGTCGACAGGGAAATCCTGACAGAGCCCTGTCAACAGACTGCATCCACACACAACTTGCTCTGTTGACAGAGACCTGCCAGACTGCACTGCCCGCTAGTACCAGAAAGTGGAATGGAAGCTCTGCAAAGAGGGCTCACCCGCAACCACAAGTCCTCTGTCGACAGAAGTGTCTACAGTGCACTTCTGTCAACAGTACTTGGTTGAGAGATTACTGTGATAACAGTAACAGAGAGAAAGACGTGCTAGTCCATATACTATCAAAACAAAAAAGCAGTAAAGTAGCACTTTAAAGACTAACAATAATTTATTAGGTGAGCTTTCGTGGGACAGACCCATGAAAGCTCACCTAATAAATTATTTTGTTAGTCTTTAAAGTGCTACTTTACTGCTTTTTTGTTTTGTTCTGATAGTACTGTCAAGAATCTGTTGACAGAATGCTTTGAGTGTGTAGATGCTCCCCGAGTTATGTCGACAAAACTCTAGTATAGACCCAGCCTAATAGTAATAGTAGTTGTATACAAACTACTGAATTCTCAAAACAAGAGTACTACCAACTAAAGCAGCCTCAGCCTGGTTGTCCAATGCTCATACTCTATTTTTCTCCCCTGACTCTGTTCGATTCTTATCATCATTCTACAATCACTCTTCATGTGATAGCTATTTAGATTACAAAATCATTTATGGCAGCAGCATGGTACTATTTGCCTGTAACGTATACTTATTGCCTTGTACAACTAACCAACCAATGACTTCTGTTCCAGAAGATTTTACTGTAAATGATTGTGAAAAATCATTTAGATAAAGATATAAACACTCAGTATCATCAGAAACAATGAAAATGTTCAATTTACTTATAAATATCTAACTAGAATTTCTGGCACAAAAAATATAGTTTTCACTAAAGTATATGCTAAGACAGCTTTAACTCTTCCAACTGCTTCCTTCCTTTCAAAATCCTTTGCTAGCAAAAATTTGTGAATTGCAATGAATAATACTATTTGACTCCTCCGTGACTAAGTCCGCAGAGACCAGCATACATCAAGGCAGCCTGAACTTGTAAACAATAGGTTAGTATTCAGTGTTCACAAATTAATCATCATGCAGTCTGTGTACACACACTTTTTACACACTAAGGCTACGTCTACACATGCAAATGGCCATTTCGAAGTTTACTAATGAAGCGCTAAAATGCATATTCAGCGCTTCATTAGCATGCGGGCGGCTGCGGCACTTCGAAATTGACGCAGCTCCTTTTCGAAAGGACCCCGCCTACTTCGAAGTCCCCTTATTCCCATCAGCTCATGGGAGGGGCAGGAGCAGACATTTGGTGCAACTTCCCCTCCTTCTTGGGGGGTGGGGGGTGATGGACAGCAGGCTCTGGTAACACGCCTATGTTTCTCAGTTTCAGCTGCATAAAGGCAGCTGGGCTTTAGACTTCACCACTGACCTTCAAGCTCACCCCACCTGCCTTCCAACCACCGCCCCCATTACCCTTAACTCCGACTACCACAGCTGGCCCCACATCCATACATCCCAATACCCAGGCCATTGCTACCTCCCTTTGCACCTTCTCATCTAAGGCTTAATTTGTCCTTCACCTGCAAGCAGTGAATAAGTCTGCTCTGGAAAGTGACATTCGTACATTTGAATCTAGCTACCTCTCAACTAGCTAACAAATGTGCTGCTGTGACAGGCAATATGAACAGGCATACAAATATAACTATTCACAGCAGCAGACTTACTAGCTAGTGACTCTTTAGAGACAACTGTATGTTATGATTACTGAGCCTATTAAAAAAACCACGTAAATGAATTAAAACAAACCCTACATATAGGTGCATACGTATTTATCTTCCCTGACGTTAAATATTTTAGGAGAAATTTTCATAGTGGCCACCACAAAAGTTGGTGGCCACATTCTGAGAGCACCAAAATTTGCTGGGAGAATACCAGGAGTGGGGAAGAGGACAAAATGTGGGGAAGTACACAAAACAAAGTATTTCAAGACATCTGAAAAGAGAAACTAGACACCAGGAACGGTGAATCCCGGATGGCCTGGCGTCCAGGGAAGGATCTAGAGCTGGGCATGGGGCAGATGTGCTCTTCTCCCTAACAGTCTTGGAAGGATGGTGGAGACAAGGGATACAGTGGGAGAAGAGGAGCACGTCTCCCTCGCAGGAGTCAGAGGGATGGGGGCAGGTGTGGAATGGGCTACTCTTCCCACCGAGCAGAGTCTCAGAAGGACCATAGGGGCAGCCCTCTCCCTAAAGAGAAGTCTCAAGGGAACCGTGGGACAAAGGGGATTAGACCCCCCCCCAAAAAAACCCACAGCGCTAAAGGGACAACGGCACAGAGGGGTGCCCCCCCGACAGCGTGAGCAGGGGGGTGGGCTAGTCCCCCCACAGCAGACACACGGGCTGCAGGCTATTCCCATCCCCCCCAGCGGAGTCCCGTGGCAACAGGAAGGGAAGGCGGGGGTCAGTCCCTGGGGCGCACGCCCGGGGTGGGTGGGGGAGGGAGTTACCTCCTGTACCATGGTTGGGGTAAGCGCCCCCATGACGGGGTCTCGGGACAGACAGGGCTTTAACCCCCCGGCCGTTACCTGTCTCCTCCTGGGGGGGATAGGACCGGCGACCGCTCCGTAGCCGCTCCCCCCACTGGCGCTGCCTCAGGGGTGGGGGGAGCCGCAGACCCAACCGGGGGCGTTATAGGGACACTTTGCACAGACTGAGCCGCCCCCCTCCTCACTCTGGGGTCACTGGGCAGGGACTGACCCACACCGCAGCCAATCAGCTGCGGCAGCCGTAGTCCCGCCTCGAGCCGTAAACCACCGCCGCGCCGGGTTGGGTGATTCCGTTCGTCTCTCCTCCCATGCCGTAAAGCTGGATGGGGGCTTTGCGACAGCTAACGGTGAGGAGTGGTTGCGCTCGAGTTTGTCCTGGGAGAAGTGGGCCCTACCGCGCCCCGTCTCCAGGGGGCGGGTAAGGCGAGGTGGTTGCCTAGCAGCGCCAGGTGGGCGGGGCGAGCGAGAGGTGGGAGTGGGGCGAGCGCCGCGCTTGGGGGCGATATCTGAGAGCCGGACCTGGCGCTGCTTGGTAGGGCGGGCGGGGCCGGGCTGATGTGGAGGAGCGGTCTGGGATGCTGGGTGTGGACTCGCGCTTGGGCAGCTGAGTGGGGGGGAAGCCTGGAGATGTTGGCGGGACGGGTTCGGAGGCTGGTCTGGGGGCCCAACGGCCGGAGGGTGGAAGGACTGTGGGCAGCGGAGAGGCGAGGCTGAGAGGGGCAGGACAATGGGAAACCAGGAGGTGGGGCTGAGGGGGCTGCTGAGGAAGTTTAAGCTGAAGTTGGGGGGGGGGGGGGGGGAGAATTTGTAGGAATACAGGAGGTGGGGCTGTGGGGGCACTGAGGAAGGTTGGAGGAGGGTGTGGGAAGCCAGGAAGCAAGTCAGAACTGAGAGGGGGAGCTGAGGTTGGATGGGGAGCAGGCTGGAGGTGTGGGCTTAGGGGGTTGGAGTTGTTACTTCATCACTTTAGAAGTGGGGAAAGGGCTGCCTGTGTGCAACCTGCTTTCATATTACCTGAGTGGTTTTTTTCCCTGCTCTTATGAGCAGCAGCAAAAAAAAAAAAAAAAAGTGTTGATATTCTAAATTGTTCTAATTAAGAGACAGGAGGTGAGAGAAGTAAGACTGCTTATTGGACCAACTGCTGCTGCTAAATGAGACAGACTTTTGAGCTGTATCAGAGGGGTAGCCGTGTTAGTCTGGATCTGTAGCAGCAACGAAGGGTCCTGTGGCACCTTATAGACTATCAGAAAAGTTTAGAGCATGAGCTTTCGTGAGAAGTGAGTTAACTCATGAAAGCTCATGCTCTAAACTTTTCTGTTAGTCTATAAGGTGCCACAGGACCCTTCCTTACTTTTGAGCTGGTTTCCCAGACCTGAAAAACAGGCCTGTTTACATTTAAAGCTTGTCTTTTTGACCAACAAAAGCTGGTCCAGTAAAAGATATTGACCGTGTCTACACTAGCCCAAAACTTCGAAATGGCCATTTCGAAGTTTTGGGCTAGTGTAGACATAGCCATTATGTCATCCTTGTCTGAGGATTAACCTGTCTTCAGCAGCACCCCATACCATCATGGTAGCAGATGGTTCACGCCTCACAGTTGTTGGAGACTGTTTGTACAAGCAGGAAGGACCAACTGTGATTTACATTGAAAAATATTTATTCCACCCAGAGACTGGAAATTTAACAGTTTCTAAAAGCAAGTTGATAAGCTGAAAAAACTTTCCAGCGAATTACAAAATTAAGAGAGCAAGAGTATAGTTCCCTTACATCAAGTGGTGTGTGAAATTAGAGCCTTTCAGTGAAATTTGAAGATACTCGTGCCTCATTTTTATACATCATAGTTGCTTCCAGTATTTTCCATTTATGAAGATGGCAGTAAGGAGAAAAAACTTTACATGCAATAATATCTAATATGATCATACTCCAATGAAGGATAAAACAAAAATAGTGATTTAATAGGACTTTACATTAATCATAACTGTGAGAAACACCTTTCCTCAGCTAATTGTATCATATGTGAGTTGTGATATGCCATCCAGATGCGTGTCAGCTGTTATAAAAAAAATCACATTTTAAAATGAAGTTTGAGAATGTAGAAGATAATGTGATTTAGAAAACAAAATATTTCATCAATCATTATCAAATTAACAATGAATTTCTGTAGGTTAGGTGAAGTATTTGCTACTGAATATGTATACAGACTTCGTAATTCCATTTTAAGGATATTGTGAAGTCATTGACTTGCCTGTGACTTATGTGGCTAATAGTGCTTCTCAAAACTTGTTGGCCTCAAATCAACTGTCCTCTGGGCTTCATTCCCTTATCCCTTCCCCTCTTTCCCATCAGAGTCTCATCTCCCTTACTTCTGTTTTGGTAATTTTTACTTGCCAATTCCTGTGGTTTTATTTAAGCCAAACCAAACAGTCATGGAGAATAGTGACAGAGATGTACCTGGTTAGCCTGTACTCCAACAAAACAAAACAGTGACAGTCAACATCCTCATGCCCCTTTGCAATTTTTAACTCTGTACTTATAAATGTCAGTCTGTATTGGAAATGAAACTGATTTGATGAAGTGGGTATGTCTCATGAAAGCTCATCACTGAATAAATCATTTTGTCAGTCTTTAAAGTTCTACATTTCTGCTGTCTTGTTTTGTTGGAGTACAGACTAACACAGCTACCTGTGTGTTACTATTCATCGTGCCATTAACACAATAGTTGAGAACTACCACATTACTCATCCGCTTTATCTGTTTTTTCACAACTTTTTGTCTGTCTTGCCTATCTACATTTCACCTTTTCACAACAAGAATTGTTTCTTATTCTGGATCTCTTTCTTGATTGGTTTGTGGGAGTTGCCATAACATTAGATATGACTGGAATATATTATTTCTTTCATATCCCTACTATCCTATGTGCCTCGTTTTTAATTTTTTGACATCTATCATACCATCTTACTTTCACTGGACAAAAAAAATCTCTGTCCTTCGGTATCTTTTCTTGCTTTAAAGTTCACCTTTATAAACTCATGTTCTAAAGCAGCCCTGTCCCACCTACTAACGATCACCACTCTCTTCCTTTTTCCTGATCTGGTATCCTATGTTTGTTTAATCTGGTTTAGATGGAGGTCTTTGTAGCAAGTGACACCTTACTGTTGGTGAAGTGCTATGCAAATTTATGTTGCTCTACAAATACATATGATGAAGGAAAGCACAAACACTATTATTTTGAAAGATTAAATTTCATAGTGCTTGGCCTAGAGGAGTCCTAAATTTGTTTCACGATAATGGCTGCACTGTGTTGTATAAATTGTTGCACAAGAAAACCATTAATTTAATACCTACGACAGTAATTCAGTTTCATCCTGAGTATGTTAGTTTTGAAATAAATGTACTGTATGTATTCATTTAGATAGAGTTGTATAAAATATTCACAGGGTGATGTCCAAAGAAATTTTATGAGTGTTCAGGTCATACATTTCTGCTTCAAGTAGAATTCAAAGTATATGCTGCAAATGAAGGAAGAATTTGTAACCTAAAGTGTCAGATTTATTTTTAGTGTTTAAAGTGCAGGCTTGGTGACCTGATAGAGGTCCCTTCATCAGCTTGACTGACATTTGGCTGAGGAATTTTATAATGTTCTAAAACCTGTAGGTCTGCTGGCACAAGTGCCATGGAAAGATATTCTCAAAAATACATGGATGTCTATGTTTAAAAAAAAAAGTGCTATCATTTTTATACAGGATGTACCTCTCTAATCTGGGACTCTCTGGTCCAGCAATCTCCTGGACCAAAGAGCCCCAGCAACAGGGAGTCCAGTGGCAGGACAGCCAGGAGCCCAAGAATGCAAGCTGGACTAGAGCCTGTATGTCGTTGTCAATTATGTCTTATCTTCTAATTCTAATTTCAGTTTCTGCCTCTGAGGAAATATGGTCTATTGATGGCAGTCAGGAGACTTGGGTTATATACACCTCAGTCTGTCACAAGCTTACTACATAACCTTGGAAAATCTATCTGTACCATAGTTTCTGCATAGATAAAATGGGAACTTTCCCTACCTTTGGAAAGTGCTTTGAGATCTTCAGCTAAAAAGTACTGTTTGTAAACTGGGTGCTACAATCTGATATTTTGGCACTTCTATAGATCAGGCTCAAAGTGTAAGAAGTTTGGCACCCAGAATTAGAGACCACTTTCAAAAATATAGATGTTAACTAATGCAGTTGCACAAGTTTTGTTTTATTCTCTTTATATTAAAGTAAGGACCCAGTTCTTTTTGGAATGTGCATATTATTCTCTCTGACCTCACGTACAACACAGTGCAGTACTTGGTTATTAATCTCCATTCTTTTAAGAGTGATCCTTAAAGATTTTTGTGAATGAAAATCTTTATGCCTACCCTCTTTGGATTCACATTACTAAGACAACATTAAAAAGTAATGAGATGCCAGATGTAAGAAAGCAGTGTTTTTTATTGTTCTGTAGAAGCAGAGTAGTGTTAATCAATGTTATTTTTTTGTTTTTTCAGGTAAATATGTATATTCTGATAACCGGTGTTACCCGTTGCCTTCATCAGTTTCTGTGAGCACTCGAATCTTGCACTCACTGATATTTCTGAACTCCAGAGGAATGTGCACTATTAAGAAGGGTTAAGCTAGCCTGTTTTTAGCATAGCTCTTTGGTAATGCTTTTCATGTTGGCCACTTAAAAAGTTTTGGTACTAATTCTGCAAAGATCTGTACAGTTTTCAAACGGTCCTTTTAGTAAACTGAGGTTTGAAGCCGTCATCTTGCAAACATTTACGCAGGGAGGTCTTGATACTGGTGTATAGTCCCTCTGCTTTCATTGGGACCCTGTCTCGTTCAAGGGTCTCCTTACCTGGATCCAGTTACAGAATGGGAGCCTTATTTTCATTAACGAAAAAACAATGCTAACACATTTTGGGTTCTGTTCTGTTTTGTTTTTTAATTTTGCTCATCTACCAGCCAAGTTGTGTAAAACTTGATATACTGGATGGCTTTAAAGGGAAGTAGGTCAGTTGCTGGTATGTCTATAGCAATAAAAGAATATGCAAATTCGTATGTTTAGTCAAAACAAGCTATTGTTGCAAGTATCAGCAACTGTGTTAATTTGTATCTGAAAAAAATAACATGGAATCCTCTGGCACTTTAAAGACTTAAGATTTATTTGGACATGAGCTTTTGTTGGCAAAAACTAAAATCCAAGGAGTACAAGTTTTGAAAAGAAGGTTATATACAGTTTCTCTCGTAGACTAACATTGAGACGTACTGGCTATGCATAGTAACAGAGAGGAAGCCGTGCTAGTCTATACGCTATCAAAACAAAAAGCAGTCAAGTAGCACTTTAAAGACTAGCAAAATAGTTTATTAGGTGAGCTTTCGTGGGACAGACCCACTTCTTCAGACCATAGCCAGACCAGAACAGACTCAATATTTAAGGCACAGAGAACCAAATACAGTAAGCAAGGAGGACAAATCAGAAAAAGATAATCAAGGTGAGCAAATCAGAGGGTGGAGGGGAAGGTCAAGAATTTGATTGAGCCAAGTATGCAGACGAGCCCCTATAGTGACTCAGAAAGTTCCCATCACAATTTAAACCATGTGTTAATGTGCCAAATTTGAATATAAAAGCCAGCTCGGCTGTTTCCCTTTCCAGAACGGTGCGATAATTCTTCTTCAGTAACACACACACCTTTAGGTCATTGACAGAATGCCCCATTCCATTAAAATGTTGACTAACTGGTTTGTGGATCTCCAGATGCATTCTGTCAATGACCTAAAGGTATGTGTGTTACTGAAGAAGAATTATCGCACCGTTCTGGAAAGGGAAACAGCCGAGCTGGCTTTTATATTCAAATTCGGCGCATTAACACATGGTTTAAATCAAAACAAAAAGCAGTCAAGTAGCACTTTAAAGACTAGCAAAATAGTTTGTTAGGTGAGCTTTCGTGGGACAGACCCACTTCTTCAGACCATAGCCAGACCATGGGAACTTTCTGAGTCACTATAGGGGCTCGTCTGTATAGTTGGCTCAATCTAATTCTTGACCTTCCCCCCCATACCCCTCTGCTCTCTGATTTGCTCACCTTGATTACCTTTTTCTGATTTGTCCTCCTTGCTTACTGTTTTTGGTTCTCTGTGCCTTAAATATTGAGTCTGTTCTGGTCTGGCTATGGTCTGAAGAAGTGGATCTGTCCCACGAAAGCTCACCTAATAAACTATTTTGCTAGTCTTTAAAGTGCTACTTGACTGCTTTTTGTTTTGGCTATGCATATGTACTCAAGTCTTTTTTTTTTTTTTTTTTTTTTTGTCAAAAAAGTACTTATTCATAGCTGGCAAAGACCAGGATGTTATAGAAAAGGATGCTGGTAATGCAGTAGGTGGCAATGTTCCCTCAAGTCTGAATCTGTGCTCCTGCTTGCTAATTGGACAGGGTAGGCAATAAATTTTTGATGGGCAGGCAATGTAAGAATTTGGTAGGCGGTCGAGGGCTTCTCTCTTCCATGACTGTAATGGATGAGAGATGTGGGGTGGAAGTTGGGTGCAGTAAGGAAAGCTGGGTAGAGGGGTGAGGTGCAGGAGTAGGGTGTAGGGACTGGGAGGCATTTGTAACCTGAGGTAAGGGTGCAGGAGGTGGTGCAGGGGTTTGGGTTGTGATATAAGGGAAGAGGGGACAGGGGATGGGGTGCACAGCCTGGCAGAAGGTATGGGTGCAGAAGACTGAGGGGGAAGGAGGAAGGTACCAGGTGCAGGCTTCTCCCAGCCAGATCCCCGGGCAGGCTCCCTGCCTGCTGCAGTCCTGCATACTGCTCAAAACATCTCACTGTGGAGCCAGTGTACATTTCTGCATGCAGTGCACGCTGGGAGGGTGGGTTCTCCCTGTGCTACTATTGCCACATATACAGCCCGGGCAGCTTCCATTGGCTGGTTTATGGCCAGTGGGAACTGTGAGATTGGGCTGTCCTCACCTTTAACACACACAGCTCCCACCCTAGTGCACAGAGATGCATGTGTCACCTGCAGCTGACCACTTTGAGTGGCATGTGGGCCATGGTGCTTGCCCCAGGCTCCCATTGGGCCATGGGATTATGGGAGGTGGATGTGGTGGTCTTGTGGGCTGTATCTTGTCCACATGTGCTTTTGGAGTTACTGGGGTTTTCTGGAGTTCTTGCAGGTGAGACTTTAAATTGAGATCTTGATAATTGAGAATGGCATGGTATTTTCTCCTGGCCTGGTCAAACTGACTCAGAAATGTTATTCCGCCTGCCTGAAAGTGTCAGATAGTCACAGTCATTTTCATTTCTGCCCCATTTCAGAACTATAGCCGTGCACCCAGTCCTGCATAACTCCATCCATTTTTCATCTTCATTTTAGAGACTGTCAAGATTCCTGGATTTGTGTTATAACGAAGTTTCTGTGTTGGAATGATTGGATGAAGAGCTTTATGTGCATGTCAGTTACCATTCTTACCTCTTAAGAAATATGGTGCTGAATATGCATTTGCAAGTTTCTTTCAATTGATGTTTATTAACAATAGTTTCATTTTAAGTATGGTGCTCGGTAAATGATCCAAATTCAGCTGTATCATTCTGCCAACCCATTACATTTCATAGCAAAAATGGTTTAATCTTGTTACTTTTTTTCCTAGGTACCCTAGAAGATGTGCCTTTAGAAAGCTACAAATCCATTTCTTTTATTGGACAGAAGTAACTTCATAAATGATTCATAATACCTACATGTATTAAGTGAAGGCATAAGGCATTCTCCAAAACAACATTTTTCACAATATGGGAGATCTGTCTCTTTTTCTCCGGGAGCTATATAAGGATGTGTTGGTAGGCGCTCCTTTAGCAAAGGACAGCCATGATTATGCCTCTTTCCTCAATTTGCATGTTTTACCAGGACACTCATCTGCAGGAGGTAATGAGTCACATAATCAAATATGCTTAGAATCTCCTAACTGTGGCATTTGGAGACATCAGGAATCTGCTGTTTCAGATGATGTTGCCCTTGTGAGAGATGATAAATCTACTAGCTTTGCAAATATGAACTCTTCAATGCTCTGTTCAAGGGAAATGATACTGCTCCAGTTAACGTTGATCAAGATGATGATTGCCAAAATACAGTCCCACGAGATTGAATTCAGGATAAGACAGAAGTATCTTGATATAATTACATTTCTTCTGAAAGAGACAAAAATTGATTCAAAATTAGTAAGCGTATATACATATTTTCAAAAATTTTCATAACAAAGTAAAAAGTGACTGTAACTTACAGGTTTTTTTGTGTGTCTGCAGATTTGTCTGTGCAATAGTTCTGATAAATTGTTGTCTCACATGGCTTCAAAAAGCATAGCCTCCCTTGTATATTTCCAACTAAAGGAAGAGGTAAGTGTCTTAAGTTCCTGGGTGAATTCAAAGTGAACAGCAGTACTTGGTATGTTCCATCCAGTTGCTCCATCTAATTATAGCCGGCCCTGTACAACAGTTAAATTACGCAGAATAGTCACCGAAAAATTTACAGTGTAATAGTTAAGTTTTCTGTCCAGTGCAAAGCTGGATAAACTGGCAGTGCATGTTGGTGGGAGGAGATGCTGGAATCCTTCTATACCCATAAGATTTATAGGGCGGTAACAGAGCTTTTCCCTTCCTACATCTGTAGCATCGGAGTGGTAATACCTATGTCTTCTGTGACCCATCCATCCAAAAGGGATTTTAGATAATGGATATATGAAGTTGCAAGCATGACTGCTTTGCAGCATGCCAGGGGCACATTTCTCAGTGGCCTCTTGCTTCTAAATCTTGCTCTTGTGCAACTACGGGCACAGGGTCATTTTTCTTTTTTTTTTTTTTTAAGAGCCATTTTCAGAAACTGAACATAAAGTAATATGAGGTAGCATAGTGAAGGATTGGCATGCCAGGTATCTTTACACTGCAACTGGGAGAGAGCTAGCAGGGACTGAGTTAAAACAAAAAAGCAGTCATGTAGCACTTTAAAGACTAACAAAATAAGTAGGTGATGAGGTTTTGTGGGACAGCCCTACTTCTTCAGATCTACAGCCCTACCAGAACAGACTCAATACATAAAGCACAGAGGTCCAAAAATCATCAGGGTTGGCAAATCAGATAGAACAGCAGAAAGAGGCGGGTGTTGGGTGCGTGGAAAGTAAAGTGTTTGGTCAAACATCCAAGTATGTGAAAAAGTCCTTATAACAGGTCAGGTAATTGCTGTCCCTGTTCAAACCAAGTGTTAATGTGTGAAATTTGAATATGAAGGTTAGTTCCGAACATTCTCTCTGTAGATGGCTGTTAAAATCTCTTTTCTCAGAACATGAACTCTCAGGTCTTTAGAAGAATGGCCCACTCCATTAAAATGCTGGCTGACAGGTTTGTGTATCTGGATATTATTGATGACTGCTCTGTGTCAATTCATTCTTTGGAAAAGAGTGTTTGCAGTTTGCCCAATATACATAGTGGGTGGGCATTGCTGCCACATGATGGCATATATGACATTAGTTGAAGAACAAGAGAATGTGCCCCTGATTCTGCAATGAAAGTGGTTAGGTCCAATGATGGTATCTCCAGAATAGATATGTGTACAAAGTTGGCACCGGGCCTTGTTGCAAGGAAAATTTGCAGGATTAGTATTGTGGTATGGCCTGTGGTTGCTAGTGAGAATCCTCATAAGGTTAGGAGGTTGTCTATGGGAAAGAACAGGCCTGTCACCTAGGGCCTTCTGGAGTGTAGCATCATGATTTAGGATAGGTTGTAAGTCTTTAGTGATGCATTGCAGTGGTTTGAGTTGGGGACTGTAGGTAATAATGAGTGGTGTTCTGTTGTTATTTTTTTTCGGCCTATCTTGAAGTAGTTGGTTTCTGGGTATTTGTCTGGCCCTGCTGATTTTTGTGTGGTGTGTGGTTTTTTTTTGTTTTTTTTTTTAAAACTTCTCCCAGTGATTAATTAAGGCTTGTGAATGTTTGGTAGAGATCTTATAGTTTTTGGTCTCTGTCAGTAGCATCACAGCAGATGCAATTCTGTCTCGGGGCTTGACAGTAAACAATGGATTGTGTGGTGTGTGCAGGATGGAAGCTCGAAGCATGTAGGTAAGTTTAGCCGTCAGTGGGTTTCTGGTAGAGAGTGGTATTGATCTGACCGTCAGCGATTTGTGTATCTCTTGTGTAGAGTGGTCAAGGCTGAAGTTGATGGTGGGGTGCAGATTGTTAAAATCTCTGTGGAATTCTTCCAGAGTCTCTTTACCATGGGTCCAGTTGATAAAGATGTCAAGGAGGGGTAATAGGGGATGAGAGCTGAGGAATCATTGTTCTAAGTCAGCCATAAATATATTAGCATATTGTGGGGCCCCGTGGGTGCCCATAGCAGTGCCACTAATCTGGAGGTATAAGTTGTCCCCAAATCAGAAATAATTGTGGCTGAGGACAGAGTTACAGAGGTCTGGCACCAGATTGGCTGTGGTAATGTCAGGGATGGTATTCTTGATTGCTTGTAGTCCATCTTCATGTGGAATATTAGTGTAAAGAGCCTTTACATCCATGGTGGCAAGGATGGTGTTGTCAGGAAGTTTTCTGACATTTTGTAATTTCCTCAGGAAGTCAGTGGTATCTCGGAGGTAGATCGGAGTGCTGATGGCGTAGGGTTTGAGGAGGGAGTCTACATAGCTGGATTGTCCAGTAGTAAGGGTACCAGTACCCAAAATGATAGGGCATCTGGGGTTTCCAGGTCTGTGGATTTTAGGATGTATATGGAATGATCCAGGTCAGGGCTCAGATGGTGTGTCTCAGGCTGCATCTGCACTAAGAGAGAAAATCAGTTTTATTAAAATCGATTTCTTAATGCAGGGTTTTATCTATTTGATTTTGAGCATCTTCACCTTCCCACATGCTCCCCACAAAATCAACTTACAGCTGCCACACACAAGTAGCTTAAATCGAGTGCTGCTGGAGTGTATTGTGGGAACCTATCCCACAGGTCTCTGAGCCCAGTTGTATTCTGGCTCCACAAGTAGATGTGGGTATATGACACCATCTTCCCACATTTCATTCTTCTCTTTCCTCTGCCATGTTAAGTATCTTTAGATAGATGCAGGTGTTACACTGAAACTTGAATGAATCATCAGTAATGGACTAGGGTGGCTGAAAGACGGTACCCATTTGACAGCCATGCAAATCGTGACTGCCTATGGAGTCCCTCTCTCAGACTTGAATCTGGATGTAGGCCACCTGGAAAAGAAGATCCTTATGTTAAAGTATATACGGTTGTTACACTGAAACTTGAGTGATTCATCAGGCTAAAAGACCCCAGACTGCAGCCAGGTTTGCACATGGAAAAGAAGACCTTTCGGACATGAATATTCCCACTGCAAGCCTTATTTTGACATCTGTGGCAATTGTATAGCTAATACATTGCCTTCATTGTGACATGTGTGGCTCGGGATGGCTACAAGACCCCCAGCTACAGCCAGCCCCTCAAAATCATGACCGCTAAGGGAGACGTCCAGCAGGTGGCTAAAACAGCCCCGGCTACAGCTAGCCCCTGAAAATCGTGACCACTGAGGGAGACATTTCCCTGGGCAGCTAAAAAAGACACAGTACCTTACCATCTAATATCCTGGGGCATCCACAGGTACAACTACCCAGTTTACTTATGGGGCCAATAGTATGTGTCTACTCACAAGTTCTTTGGATTGTATTGTCTTTCATTTGTTTTTAATGCTTGTTTTAAGATTCCTGCACAAGGATTTAAAAATGATGGCGCCCGTTAATTCGGTTTCTGTCTAATGTCTCAGTTCACTAGTAATAAAATAACTTTCACATGTGCAGAATACTTTGGCTTTGTTACCTTGCAAATGATTTCCCACACTTGAGCGATTACCGGACTCTACAAATGAGAAAGATGAGAGCTGTGAGTTCATATCTTGCTTGCCTCCTTTGCAGTTCCTTGTGGGATGTTGGATAATCACATAAATTCACTAGTCTTTCCTGTAGATTAAATTAGGAGGATTTTTTCTTAGCCAGTGGTTGTTGTGCAGTTTAATGTTTGTAAAGGCATGATACAGATAGTCCCTGATTTACAAACTGGCTGTGTTCCGAACACTTGGTAGTAACTCAATTTGGTCATACATTGGAAATACCCTTGTACTGTAATCCCTTGAGGTACTCAAGGGTTACGTTCCATGCAACCTTTGTGTACCTTGAATTTCATGTAAGTCGGGGAGGGCTTGGGCTTGGGGCCCTGGGAGTGGGCAGGGGGGTTAAGCCTGGGGTGGGTGATAGTGGCAGGGGTGGTGGGAGGGTGCAGTTGCATTGAGGCTTGCAGGGAGTTAGACCTGGGCATCAATGGGTTGGGGTGGGGGTCGAGCCCAACCAGGAGGTTGGCTCTGGGGCTGAATGGGTGATGGGTAGGGGTGTTGGAGCTGGAGCCGCAGCCACATGTACCTTGTGTTGGGAGCCCCACGCGCAGGTTGAAGATGGAGCCCTGCGTGCTGGGGTGTGTGAGCTGGGGCCGTGGGAGATTGCCGGGGGCATGGTTTGAAGAGGGTGAACTGGGGTGCAGTGGGGATTAGCTGGTGTGGGTAGAGCCTCATGCACCTGCAGCGGCTGACAGCTGGAGCCCTGTGTGTGCTGACGGCTGACAGCCTAGCCCATGCTGGTGATGGGGGTCAGCTGGGGATGGGGTGGGTTGAGCCAGGCAGAGGCGGATTGAATGGGGTGAACCGAGGCAGGGGTGGATTGAGCTGGCAGTGGCTGATAGCTGCCCTTGTGTACACCTGCAGTGGCTGACAGCTGGAACTCCAAGCTTTGGGGTGAGGGTGTGGGGGCGTGAGCTGGGGACGGGGACGGGAGGGGTTTGAGCTGGGCTACTAGGGGGTTGAATTGGGGGGGTGCACCAGGTGGGGTGGTTGAGTGGAGAGGGGCTGGGAGCCCGAGCTTCATGTATGCAGGAGTGAGCTGGGGCTGCGTGGGAGGGGTTGAACAGGAGTGCACCAGACAGGGTGCTTGAGTGGGGGGCAGGTTGGAACCCCATGCATGCTGAGCTGATCTGGGGCCACACAAGGGTTGTGGGGGGATGAGGCCAGGTCCGTGGGGCATTGGGAGTGGGTGGGGGGGCAGTCAAGGCCTGGGTGTGCTCAGGGACTGAGGCACAGGGATTGGAGCCGGGTCCACAGGGGTTGGAAGGGAGTCCCAATCATGCGGCTAGAGCCTCGAGCTGAGGGGGTTGGGGCGGGGGGCAAGCTGGAGGTTGGTTGTAAGTACAAATGGTTGTAAATTGGGGACCACCTGTAGGTACTTTAGATGTGCCAAGCAGTTTAACTATATTCTGTCTCTTTGTTCATTATCACACTTCCCCCTTTTAAACGTAACATTTAAATTATTGTATCAATGTATTAAATCGCTGCGCCCAACAATTATAACTAAAAAAGTAGTGATAGTACATTTTGTGTTGCAGAATGATGTTTTAAATTATTTTTTTTTTTTAGAATACGCTTAATGTTACATGGCTCACTTTTTGTTTGAAGACATTATCAGAATTCCCTAAGAGTGATCAGGTAACAGAATGTCTGTGGATTCTTACAGCTATTATTAGAGACCTTTTGAAAGATAAAGATTTGCAGAATGAAGGTACTGTAAGATTTTTTTAATATTGTTAATATATAAATATCCACTAGGGGGAGGAATGCTACTTATCTTTATTTCAGAGCGATCTACCAGTTTAAAATATTAATGGCAATGGGCTATTTACTTCGTCATAATGAAAAAAAGAACATTACACATAAAAATGCAGTTCCCTCAGTGTACATTGAATTTAAGAGATTATTGTCACTTTCCGTTTACTGATTACTATTTCAATGTGAAAAGTTTTAAATTACCTGGCAGTTGAACTGTACTTTAGGAATTCTTTCAGACCTGCTTAATATTATTTTATTATTTGTTATAGATGTACTGAAGAATATTTTCACTCCTCTTGATTCTGTATTTGAAGAATTTTACAATTCTATTTTGTCTCATCGTTTTAACAGTTGGCAAGGTAGTTCACCATATTCTAAAGCTGCAAACAACTTGATTGGATTCATAGATTTTCTTGAAGTTCTTGTGGCCTCAAGAATCCAACTACACTCATATTTCCAATGCCAAAGAATTTTATTTTTGAATACATCTTACATCTTGGACCTTATTTATTCATCTTTTCATTATTTAATCAAGAAGAAGTCCATTATGCTCCTTAAAAAATGTATCCTCTCTAAAGCTGGTGAAGATTTCGTAAGTGGATCATTATCCACTTCATCTGTACAAGATCCTTATTTGGATAAGGATATGTTAACACTTGCTAACGTTGTTTTGCAAGCTGTCAATTTGGGGTGGCTGAATCAAATACCTGTTTCTGAAAAAGCCAGCTATTTTGGAGGCAGTGAATCCCAACCTGAGGAGAGCATCCAAAGTGGTCCTGACCAAGTGATCCTCAGAGCCTTAAGTTTGGTTTTACTTAAAGCTTTAGAGCTCAAGTTCCAGAACTCTACTAATGCAGCTGAAATAAAAGGTATTGTTCTGTTTAAATTCATTAAGTAGCATGTATTCTAAAGATTATAAATTTATTTGGGAGTTTTAAGTTTCTTGGCTGGGTTGAGCTTGCAAAGCCTTATCCACAAATTCACTAATGTTTTTGTATGTACATGTGTAACACAATTGCTTACTGATCAATTTAAGGGTCTCCATGACCAGAACCCTATTGATTTTGGGAACAATCTGAACATTGATAGAGGGAGCATAGGAGGACATGGAGCTACTGTTATTGTTTAATGCATCTATTAATATTTTGTAGCTTAACAATACCCATATTCCATCACCTCCCTTGCCCTCTGACCAAGTGGAGTGCAATGAATTTGCACCATGAATAACAGAAGAGAAACCATTGCTCTTTTTTCTGGATGCCTGGGGGAATAGTCAGTTATTGGGGCTGAGGGACAGGAGAGAATCATACAATAATAGGTCTGAAAGGGACCTTGGGATGTAAAGTCCAGTCCCCTGCACTCCAGACATCCTAGATCATTCCTAACAGGTGTCTGGAGTTTTTTAAGAGCAGGTTAGACAATGGAGATTCTGCAACCTGAGGCAATTTATTGCAGTGGTTAGTCACCCTGATAGGAAGTTTTTTTTCTAGTGTTTAAACCTAAACCTCCCTTGCTGCAGTTTGAATCCATTTCTTTATGTCCTGTCATCAGAGATTAAGGAGAGAATGATTTTTCTCTTCTTGTAACAACCTTTTTAGGTACTTGAAAGCTATTACCACATCCCTTCTCAGTCGTCTCTTTGCCAGACTAAACCCACTTCTTTCAGTCTTCCCTCCATAGATCATATTTTATAGATCTTTAACCATTGTTGCTCTTCTCAGGGCTTTTTCCAGTTTTTCCACATCTCTCCTGAAATGTGGTGCTCAGAACTTGACACCGTACACCAGATGAGGCCTAATCAGCGTGGAAGAGTTACTTCTCGTTTGTTACTTGACAACCTCCTGTTAATACAGCCTGGAATGATGTTTTGCCCCCTTTTACTTTTTTGGCAAGTGCACAGTTGACTCATGTTTAGTTGTGGTCCACTCTGACCCCAAATCCCTCTTCTCAATACTCTTTATACTTCTCATTTTGTATGTGTATATTTTTTTGATCCCTCATAAGGACTTTTGCATTTTTTTCTGGTTAACTATCATTTGTCTCAAACCATTTCTACAGTTTTTTCAGATCATTTTAAATCATAATCCTGTGCTCCAGAGCACTTGCAAACCCCCACCCCATCTTGGTATCATCCACAAACTTTATTGATACATTATCTGTGCCAGTATTTAAATCTCAGCCCCATGGATGGGGGAGGTAAAGGGGCAGGCGCCTTCGGGCCTGGCCTTTCAAGAGCTTCAGCTACTGCCACTGCCGAAGTAGTGGTGGTGGCAGGAGCTCCAGGCCTCTTTGAATTGCCATGGCAGCACATCTCTGGCTGCATGTGGCTGGGAGGAAGTTGCAGCGGGAGGGTAGTACCATGGTCCTGGTGATGCTGAAGGCTGAGTGCCCTAGGCCCCATTCCTTCTGACATTGCCCCCTTTGGGGGCACACAGCCAGGCCCCACTTCCACGTTGCCCCAAGGCCCACAGTGACTTGCAGCAATTCTGCTAAATCATTGATGAAAATATTGAACAGAACTGGACCCAGAGCTGAAACCTTGCACATCTGTACTAATCCTTCCAGCATGATCTGGAACCATTGATAGCTTATTTTCTTCTAGATGTTTGTAAATGGATTCCTTAATTATTTGCTCTATTATTTTTTCTTTAACAGAAGTTAAGTTGCCTTGTGTGTAACTTCCTGGGTTGTCTTTATCTCTCTCTTTATAGATGGGCACTGTATTTGCCCAAGTCTTCTGCTTTGGGTGGTGTAGTTAGTTGTTTAATTAAAGCCTAATCCACCTCTTGCTAGTCACGTGGTCTGTAGCAAATTCCTACCGTGACATCCTTGGTTTTTTTACCTCTTTTATTCTTACCCAAAGGTTCTCAACAAGTCTATCTTCTATTTCCAGCTCAGTCTCGGTCCATGTGTATACATTTGTAGTATATAATGCAACACTACCTCTCTTTTTCCCTGTCTGTCTTTTCTGAGCAAACTGCATCCTTCTATACCAGTATGCCATTTGTGCATGTTATACCACCAAATCTCTTTGATGCCAACTACATCACAGCTGTATTTATTTAATAACATTTTTAGTTGTTCCTGTTTTGGTTCCTGTTATTTTCCATCCTTCTCAAATTTGTATGCAAACATCTAAGATACTGGCTTGACTCTCCGCTCTGCTCACCCCCTACCCCCCATTCCATTTTGCTGTGTTATTGTTACTCCCTAGGAGGCCCTTAATTGATTTGATCAGACTCCTGGTTAAGTCAGGTTGTCTCTTTCCATACTACCTATCTTTCCTAAGCAGTGGAATAAGTTTACTCTTGTGCCCATAATAATGTCTCTTTGAAAGACTGCCAACTGTCTTCAGTTGTTTTTTCCTCTTAGACTTGCTCCTCATGGAATCTTACCTTCCAACTTTCTGAGTTTGCTGAAGTCTCCTTCTTGAAATCCATTGTCCTTATTTTGCTGTTTTTGCTCCTATCATTCCCTAGAATCATGAACTTTGTGATTTTTATGATCACTTTCACCTGTACTTCCTTCCATTTACAAATTCCCAACCAGTTCTCTCTTTGTCATACTCAGATCTAAAACACCTTTCCCCAGTAGCTTTCTCCACTTTCTGAAATAAAAATTATATCCAGTACACTTCAAGAATTTATTGGATAATCTGCCCTGTAGTGGTGTTTTCCCAAGAGATATCTTGGTAGTTGCTTCATTCCTTCCCATCGCTTTGCTTCCTCAGTGTGTGCTCTAGGTGGGGAGCGGGTTGGAGAGGCACCAACTATCTACCCCTTCCCTTTTAATCGAACAGAAGAAAAGGTATTTCATGGCAGTGAGAAGGAAAAGAGATGTAGCCACTGCCATGCATGATGGGAGCAGGTGATGAGTGGGGAACGGAAACCATGGCCTGGTGGAGAGAATTGAAGACTCGGGGAAGGGAGCACACAACACCTTTCATCACTAGGGAGGGAGGAAGGGGTGACAAACAGACCCTCTGCTATTTACGGTGGGAAAGTGAGAATGGAGGTGCACATAGAGCCACCAGCATAGTGCAAAAAATGAGGGACCCTAGTAGTGGAAGAGAAGGGAATGGGGTACATAAAGGATCATTGCTGGAGGAATATTCAGGTGGGAGTTGCACGAAGTCCTTGAAATAGAGTCACATGGGATTGTGGCACCCAGGAAGAGCGTTAGGGGAATGAAGGGTCCAGTGAGCTCGTAAGATGTGCATTGAGCTTGGCCTACAGAAGTACAAATGGTGCAACCAGGTAGAATAAAACACAATTAAAATGTTAGTGCAATGACTTCTCTTAATTTTATTCTTACTGAATGTTAGGAATGCAGTTTAAGCACGGGTTGTTGCTTGATGTTTTGGAGTTATTTTTGCTAAATTATAGACGTAAAATTGCTTAAATTTAACTAACCTTGGGGGGTAGCTACCAGATGTCTTAGTAGTACAAAAAATTATTTTTAAGGCGAGCTACTGTGTACTTTTTTTTTTTTTACAACAAAGATGATTCTCTTACTGTAACAAACATTGCTACAGCATTAGCTTCCATTCAAATAAATGGTAAGACCATACCATTCAATCCATAGAGCTTTCTCTATATGATCTAAGAAATGCCTTCTGATAACTAAATTGCCATTATTTTTTTATAAGCCGAGTGCTTGTTGTTTGGGAAATTTGCGGCCCAAATCAGGATTTGGAAAGTCTTTTTACTATGCACTGGAATATTGTAAAGACAAATCTCTCATTTGAGGAAGGGTATATATGGTACAGACAGGGTAGTTTTTCAAGAGCTGGCCACAGCACTAAAAAAGGCATGTAGTCTTGAGAGAATCTGTTTCCTCTTCTATCCCCAGGGTATATGTGGCAATGAAGGTGCTGCTGACTTGTAGCGTAGACGTAGTAGTTAAAATTAGGGGGTGTTGCAATCCAAAATGAAGGTGTGCAGGAAAGCTTTATTAACATAATGTAATTTTCTTGCAATTTTTGTTGTATATCTCTCAGTATTTATGTTCAATCATGGCAGTCTGCCAACATACACATGAGAACGTGGCTAATCTTTGCAGGATTTATCATCAGAGTAGGTTTTGCTGTAGGTATATTACCAGTTGCATACATAAATATTTCTTGCAAAAGTTCAGGCCCTGATTCTTAAATTTGTTCATGCTGAACAATTGGACCATAAGGGTCTTAGTCTTAACACTGAACCAGATGATTCCTTTGCTTGGGAGGGACCAGTGGGATAAATTAGAGCAACATGGCTTTATCACATAATTCCACTGAAGTGGATTATATCTCACCCCTCTCTTTGTATTTGCATTTGCTGGAGGCCAGATCCAATGCAGACATGCAGTCAGAGAGCCAAATGAGTTAGACACACAAGGGAAATTGTAAAAACACAGTGTTTCTGTGTAGACAGTCTTGGATTTTTTACAGCTGTCCTGGAACCAGCAGGTTTTAGAGATGTAATCTCGTTTGATCTGCAGTAGGCCTGGGAGGGAGAGACCCTTATCCTAACTCGCACCATAAAGGTTCCCCTGGCACACCTTTTATATGCATTCCTGTGGAAGGGAGTGATGAGCCATAGAATCCCATTCTTCAAATAATATACTTGTATGTCTTTTAAATTGCATCTGTGTTAACTCTTAAAGTAGTCCTACACGTGAACAGTGAAATCTGAGTTTTTGTAATTAGACTTATAAAAGTTAATATTGTAAGAATTTATATGTACACAATGTTTGTGCAAAATGTATTTGTTGCATTTGGGTGAAGTGATTCTGCTGATTGCTCTTTGCAAACCACTTCCAGTTGCTTTGATTTTTGATTCCTTAACGGATGGCATTCTGAAAGGAATTTGTCAGTACAGTGCTAATCCAGGTGAGCTAAAGGATGGGCGCTTGGTCAGCTGGGTTCCATATTATCCATTGTTAATTTAAGAAAGTGTATGTTTGGCTTTTAATATGAAAAAATGAAAGCAAAATTTCATAGTTATGCTTTGTTTTTTAGCAGACTTGCTGAGTTTCATGTCTCGGTTGTTGATATTCTTGAAGCAACATCTGAAGTCTTCACCATATTTTCGTCCAAATGCACATCATTGTGAATGGCTTTCCATGGTCTTTATAGAACAAGATGACGACATGCTGGAAGCTGCAAAATCATTGTTAACTATTTATTTAAAGTTTGATAGGTTGGTATATATTAATTTCTTTATTAGACCTGTGAAGATAAACTAAGCTTTTAGGCTGTGTCTACACTTGCATTCCTCTTTCAAAAGAGGCATGCAAATGAGGCACAGATTTACAGATCTGGTGCCTCATTTGCTTATTCTTTCAAAAGAGCTTTCGCGAGAAGGAAAGCAGTGTAGGCGCAGCTCTTTTGAAAGTAAACCCCATCTTTGAGAGAACCCTTCCCCCCTGTTTTTTTTAATGGGAAGAAGGATTCTTTCAAAGCTGGGGTTTACTTTCAAAAGAGCCACATTTACCCTGGTTTTCCTCTTTTGAAAGAATATGCAAATTAGTCACCAGATATGTAAATCTGCACCTCATTTATATTTTTGATTTCCTTCATTTGCATGCCTCTTTTGAAAGAGGAATGCAATTGTAGACACAGTCTTAGTGAGATCATACAGTTCGTAATAGCGGTATTTTGTATGAACATTATTTAAGAAATAACAGGAATATACATTTAACAATTTTTAGTGGATTTATTGAATTATTTTATGGGATCTGATATGATGCCCTTTGACTTCAACAGAAGTTGAAAATCACTGAGCACTTTATATTGGTGTTCATAGGGTTTTCTTTTTTTTTTAAATCAGATTATACCTGGTATTTATTGTATTTTTTTTCTCTTAAAAGGTCAATCCTGCCCTCTAATTCAGTGGCAGCCAAGATAGGGCCCATGGGCAAGATCTGGCCCGTGGCCCACCCTCATGGCAAGGAGCAGCTCAAAGTAGCTAGCTTTTCCCTGTAGCTGTCTGTGCTCCCAGGTGGATTCCAGTGAGAGCTGAGAGATTTTACAGGGGATGGGGGCAGCATGCAAAGCCCTCTTCCACCCCAGTGCAGGGAGCTACATGGAAGAGTTAGTGGGCTGGGGCTGCTAACAGGTGGGGAAGCCTGCAGGAGATTGCTGCTGGCCAGGAGCTGCTTAAGGAAGCATCTCCCAGCCAGAGCCTGCCTTGGGCACTGCACCCCAACTCCCTACAAGACCTTGCATTCCTTCCTATACCCCTTGCCCAGGCCAGAATTCTCTCCTGTACCCCCATACCCAGTCACTGGTCACACATCCCTCCTTTACCCAAAATCCCTCTCAGACCCCACAGCCTATTCTGCATTCCAGTCCCCTACCCCAAGCTCCATTCTGGACAAGGATTTCATGTTATGATTAAACTTTAAGAAAGAGTGGAAGATGGATTGGAGGGTTGTTAAACTGAACTGTTAACACATCTTATAGCAATGGCTTCTAAGGCAGGATCCCCATAACTTGCAGAAACGTGGCAATACTGATAGTGATGGGTTGGATCTCAGGGTTCTCTTGGTGTTGCCACCTCATGTGCTGGTCAAGTCACCAAGCCTGCCTACCTGTTCTCTGGGACTCCCCACCACCCAATTCTGCTGAGCCAGAAGTTCTAGTCTCCCCCCAGCTAAGGCACAGATTGGGGTAACAGCCCCTCAGCAGAGCAACATAGACACTAAACCACTTCAGCTCTGGCGGGGCCCAGCTATAAAGACATGGACAACACACAGCAATGCAGCCCCCAAAGAAAACCAAAATCCCAAAGACATCTGTCGTACCCTTTTGTACAAAAGATTTACACAGAAAAAAACTTATCTAAGTTCACCCTTTTTATCAATGAATGAGATATGCACAGTGGGTATTTCCCCACAGGTAAGAATTACTTACATTGGGCTTGATAATAAGCATAAGTGTTCTTATTACATGTAAAATGTAGGAGTTAGGTGATTTGATATGTCTTTACTTTCAAAGTCAGTTAGTAAGCCAAAATAAACAAAGCCTGCCAGCTAACTAAGAAAAGTTACATGCAAATGCTTATCCTGACAGTTGTTCTACTTATCTCTTTCACAAGCTAGGTAGCTGCCTAGCTTGTGCCCAGTCCTTCCCCTGCCGGGTTCAGTTTTAGATGTTTCCAGCAGGCATTTTAGGTTCTGTGTGGAGGGTCTTCTTGAGTCTAATCAGTCCCTGTATGGTTTGGTTTCCCTGTTTAATCTCTTCTATCCAAGATGGGAAGTTTGTGTTCAGTTCAAATTGTTGTCACCTTGAGTGGAAAAGTACGAGATCCAGAATGGGTTCCAGTATCAAGTGGCCTGGTCACATGTCTTTGGGCTTACAGGAGAAATAAAACCATTCACAGGTTATTGACTTGATCGCCCTAGCCATTAAGTTTCAAAAGTTTTAAATAGAATACCTGGACTAATAAAACAGGTTCCCACTTACTATTTATAACTTCACATATTAGAAAGATACATGCACGCAAAGAAGATATACAGATTCAGTGGAAAACAAAAAAGGCAGTCCTGTAGCACTTTAAAGGCTAACAATATTATTTATTAGGTGATGAGCTTTCATTGGAAAGACCCACTTCTTCAGATTACAATTTTTAAGATGACGCCATGTAATGTTCTTATAAAACATCTTTGAGTTATGCTTATTCATATTCATAAGGCAGTTTTCATAAAGTGTGGGGAGTGCGACTTTGAATGCTTGTACTTTATGAATTTATCATGCAAACAGTTTTTTTGTTTCATTTTCGTTCAGCTTTCTGTCCAGAGAGGGAGAGGTGGGGAAAAATAGCTGGATGAATCATTTCGTAATTTCAAACCTCTTTGATGGCACTATTGCTTGTAATATCTCTTGGAAGTTAAGGCACCCATGTGTGACAGTGCTGGCCTTAAAGTGTCTAACTTTAATGCAATAAATCTATTTAGAAACCTAAATAACTTTTCCAATATGTGTCGTATTTGGTAAATGAAGAAACCTTTATGAATTTCGTATGCTTACAAAAGCATGTAAAGGATATCTATTCACATACTCAAGGCGCTTTTCACATAACTTATAAAAATGTATTAAATGGAGTAGTACAGCTTTCAATATAACTTACCACCAGTGTTTCAGGCATATTAATGTTCTGGATATCATCAGATTAAAGATACTTGAGACCAAAAAGGGAAGCAGATTCCCAAGCTGGAAGGCCCTCACTGAGAAGGCCGTGCGAACAGTTTCCTTTTGTTTTCATAGTACCAGAATCCAGGTCAAATGCTACTGCTGATCTCAGCTGAATTCAGTTTATAGGTTGGAAAGTCTCATCCTTAATATTAAACTATAGTAGGATCTGATGTGTATCCTGCTGAGCTCTCCTATATTGCCGCTACCTCTGTAGTTAATATTTTCAGTAATTTTAAGCAAGAATGTTTACAGAAAAGTTATTCAGCAATAAATAGCTGTGTTCCGTTGCATTCCATTTATTCTGTGACTAATTTTTCAGGTTGCAGCATGATGCAGCTGATAACTTGTGCCTTGCAAAAGAAGAAGAAACCTGGATCAGCCTGACTCATGAGAGTGGCTTTAACCCTCACTGTATCTTTTTATTTTTCCTAAAAAGCATTGCATTTGATTCTACAGTTCTTCTTGATTTTTTGATTTCATCAGAAACCTGCTTCCTTGAATACTTCGTAAGATATTTAAAACTCCTTAGAGAGGACTGGCATAATTTTGTCAACATCTCTAGCTGCTTTGATATTGCATCTACAGGAGGTGTGTGTGTTTCTTTTGTCACCTCATCCCACCAAGAAGAAAAGCCCTGTCTGACAGAATTGAGTTTGAAAAATGCTTGTTGTGATCCAGAGCAAGACACATCGATATCTTTGGCTTCTTCCCAGAAGTCTTCTGTACCCATTGAAAAGCAAGGTGTTGACCAAGCTGTAAAATGCAACAAGTCTAACTCATTGATATGGACCGATAACACACCAGTATTGGATTGCCTTCAAAGCCTTGTTAATTATGACAGTTCAGAAGATTCTGAGTTGGAATCAGTGGGAAAGGAGTGTTTGGCAAACATGGAGGAGATGCCTTTAAACAATCAAAGCAGCATAAAGATAAGGGAAGCTGTTTGTATGGATGTGGATGACAAATCCCATGCACTTGAACCTGAAGTGTTGCCCCTGAACCTACAAAGGTCTAATTCCTCATCACTCATGGTGTGTAATCTGTCCCTAAATAACCTTGTGCCTGTAGAAAGAATGCTTCTCAAATCAATTAAATGTTTGAAAGAACTGCAGAAAGCAATTTCTAGGTTACAGAGAAGAAACCTTTTCCCATACAACCCAGCTGCATTGTTGAGACTGTTGAGTCACATTGAGACAATCAGTAAAAGTATGAATTTACTCTAAGGCAATGAAGTGCTATTGTTGACAGTTTTGGAATGGTTTCACACAAGTATGTGATAGTATTTGTCTACAAGAAGCGTGTACATACTCAGAGATGCATTCTTTTTGGACCGATCAGTGTGTTCAGAGCAAGCAGGCTAAACTGGCTGCCGAATGACACTGTGAAAAGACAAATCTGCAGCAGTGTTAAGTACTCAACCTGTTTTCTAATGGTCCCATACTTATTCATGGTACATATGACAGAGTAAGGGTGAGTTACTAGTTTATTAGCAAATTAAACAATTGATTATTCACATAAAGACATAATAAAATACTTTCACTGGATGTGTAAGAGGTAATTCTTCCTACTGTCATTCTAACATTGTAAGACCCAACTAGATTTTTAGTACATTGCTAGTGCAATGACAATTTCAGGCTCAGGTACTTAGAAGCTCAGGTATATAAGCTCTTTTGGGGAAGGTTCATCTGTTCTGCAGTTGTACAGCACCATGTGTTTTTTGTCCTTGACTGAGGCTTCTAGGCACTGGGTGTCAGTTTTAAACTTTCCAGACAAGAATTCACCTTTTGAGGCTGTAATTTTCTGTACTTTGTCATTGCCTGAAGTTGAATCTCAGTTAGAAATCAATGAAAAATGAGTGTAATAGTGGGAAGTGTTTCACATTCATGGTTTATAGGGGATACCTTCCTGAATGTAATGGCCACAGTTTTATCTACCTTGAAATTCATAGATTCTGCTTTTAAATCTAAAAGTTCTTCTAATTAAAAAAATTGACTGATTTGAGCAGGTTTGGGTATGCCTGGAGTCTGAGAATTTCTCTCCAAAAATAATTTGTATATATTTATTTACATAATCAAGAACTAATCAGTTGTATAATATTGCAAGGACTGTACCAGACTACTTCCTGTAGAACACCCAAGGGTGTTCAGTAGTAGTACCTGAGACTCTCCTGATTTTTTCCTTGTACCATTTTCTTGCATCCAGATCCTTCCCAATATACCATTGCACTTGCAATATCACTTACAGAGAATAGCACCACAAAGGGGAAAAATGACCACAAATATCTAATGTGTTTAAAAAACATTTTAATTTAATCTGATGTCACATCTGCTATTATGCATTAATTGTAATTATCTGATTATTGTATGGCCTTCTCTGAACGTTAATCTTAACTCAGAATTTCCTGAGTTTGTGATGTTTGTTTTGTTTGTAACAACTCTAAAGGATAAAATAGTTCATTATAGATACATAATCTCAATCTTAACTTCATTTTGATATCATTTTTATCTGGGCTCATTACTCAAGTGATGGTTGTTCTAAGATACTTCTACAATAGAACAGATTTTTGGTAAGCTTGTGAGTGAAAAGTCTGACATAGTGTTTGTCTTTTATTTGTGAGTCCAGTAATGTTACAGGAATGCAAATGATATGTATACTTCTTCCAAAGCAGAAGTATAGCTTTTTCCACTCTGACTTCAGATAGGATCTGGTATTGAGGATTTAGCAAGATTCACCAAGAACTCTGAAGCTATATCTACACTACATTCCCCTTTCGAAAGGGGGAATGCAAATGAGGGAGACTGAAAATGCAAATGAAGCTCTGATTTACAAATTTTGCTTCATTTTCATAATCTCATGTGATCGTGTTTTTGGCAGAGACTTTTTCGAAAGAAAAAACAGCCATGTAGGGGGGTTCTTTTGAAAATAAACCCCATTTTTGAAAGAACCCTTCTTCCTATCTTGTTTCATAAAGTGAGTCTTTTTAATCTTCAGTACATGAAATGAATCTTTTTTTTTTCCCCTTTTTATTTATATTGCCTTTGGATTTTGAGCATGTTGTAGAAGGTGAACTACTTTGTTTGTGGTCTTTTCGATGCACTAATCTTTATTGACTTTTACTATGCCCCTCTGTGCTTAGTGTTTGGTATTTTTGTGTAATTCCTCCTCCATGCATATCCTTTTATAAGGCGGCTGTTCCCAGTGACCTGCTTCTGTTTGAGCTGTTTTTTGTGAAATATAAAAACGAGTTAAGACAATCAAGCCTTTTCTGTTTCAGAAAGGAACAGAGCCCATCCACTTGATTGTATTGGCTGTCATCTGAAAGAATCTGAAACTACTTTCCCAGCATGTGCTCACTAAAGTTGATATGGTGCCACATTAGTTGCCCATGACAAAAAAGAAGGCGCAATTAATCCACAGAGACCGTTCCAACATGGCTATAATTATTGATGTTTGTATAAACATTTCATAACCTGGCCCTATATATCGCTATATTAGTCTATCATTGAACATTTTAGACAGACAAAGGAAGCAGATGTGGCCAAGTCTCCATGGTAGCTTACTGGGAGTCCGTTGGTCTCCTGATACAAAAGGACTTAGTGCCACTGCAGAGAATCCCTTTTGTGGACTTATTCAGGACAGGCGGTAGACTACTCAGCTCCAAAATTTATGTATAACTTAATGAAAACAACAGTCTTTGGTAGTAATATATGTGTCCTCAAATGCCATTGAGAACAGCCTGCTCTCATAGTTAAAACCTCACAATACCGGGCTTATTTCCTTTCCGACAGCAGTTGTGAATACCATTTGACTCCCATTGAAGAGAACAAGACTACGCTGGGCCTGTAGGACAGTTCCATTTAATTGTCTATTCTACCCCCTCACGCCCCTGTGGGTTTATTTCATGTAAGTTTGTAATTAGTACGTATGATTAGGGGTTTTGTTTTGTCAGGATTTATTTTATCGTGCAGTTGCTACACCATTACTCAAGGGTCTAATGATGATTAATGTAGCTGCTCATTTCCCTCTTGCACTCCCTGCATAAGTTAACCTAAAATTATTTCTTTCACAAACTCCTAACTGCCTCAGCTGTACTGGGGTGAATCCGAATACTGGAGGGCTGGGACACTGACTTCACTGTCCTCAGATACCTGTTGGAATCATCACTTAGATCATCATATGACAAAAATGATTATACACTGAAATTGTGCACCCCTTTCCTAGGCATGGTTACTATCTGGAACTAAACGGGGCTGATCTACCCAGTGTACAGAATGCTATAAAGCTGCTTACTAGGAGTGGGAGATGGCGGTAACTAGATATGTGGTTAGTTTTTTTTGTGTGTGCGCGCGCACGTACGTACCTAGAGAGACATAAATAAGCTTAAGAGACAGTGTGATTTGCTTGCATTGGTTTTCCTATCGTGGGCCAGGCCCTTCAGGAAAGCTGTGAGAACATTATCAGGGGAGCTTGAGGATATTAGAGAAGACTGATTTTCCCAGGTGTGGAGGTTTGATATCCCTCCAAATAGAAGGCACTCTGAAAGCACTATGCTGCCATCCTGCTGGTGGCCAGCTCTCAGCCTGACAGGAACTCACTCATTTTCCTTCCCTCTCTCTGGGTTTCACACTTAGGCTTGACCTACACTAGGAGATAAAGTTGAATTTAAGGCTCTGTGGTCAATTTTTAAGAACTCTCCATCTACACCCCAGTGCTCAATAAGTCAATTCTAAGTGGTTGTAATGCCAACTTCTCTACTGCTGACTTTCCAACGAAGGTACTTGAAAAATCGAATTTGCAATGTCGAGCTAAAGGAGTGGAGATTAACCAGGGTTAAAACTGATTTAATGAGCTTGGGAAAAAGTCTGCCACTGCCTGGTGAGGCTCCAGGAGCATGAAGTAGGAAAGTGGAAGCCCAGAATTCTGATCAGGGTGATGATCGCATGCAGCTACTTTACAGAGTTCTAGCATGGAGCCATCAGGAACACTAGGGACTCATTTTGTCTTGCAGGCTGCCCCAACACAATACGTGGCAGCTTGGCTGTGAGGACCAGACAGTGGTACATGAGACAGCAAGGTGTCATGTCCTGCACAGGGTGAAGGCTTCTTTCCTGCAGACGATATAGTAGGAGAGGCAGAGAGATTTTTTTTTCAGTGCTTTACATTTATAGGTGGAAGTCCCGATTCCACCCCCCCCGCATGAGCACCATGCAGTTGGAGATCCAGCCACCACCTCACCACATGGCTAGTCCCCCCCCCCCCCCCGCCCAACTGCAGGTGCTATGCTGTGGGCCAGCCCCTGCCCCACCACACCACATGGGAGTTAGACGGTGGAGGTCATGTTTGTATGAGAGGTCGAGAAACTTCTTTTCTGTGGCTCACATTTGTGCAGGGGCATCCTCCACGCCCCACAGGCACCATTCAGTCAGGTGTGTATCCTCCACCCAACCACCCCACATGGCTAAGTAATGTACTTTGGAAAATATAATCCCAACTGTTGGGTGTTCCAACACCAACTATACATATAAATGATGGGGTCTGACTTAGCTGTTAGCACTCAAGAAGGAGATCTTGGAGTCATTGTGTATAGTTCTCTGAAGACATCCACTCAGGGTGCAGTGGCTGTCAAAAAAGCTAACAAAATGTTGGGAATCACTAAGAAAAGGAATAGATAATAAGACAGAAAATGTCCTATTACCTTTATATAAATCCATGGTGCGTCCACATCTGAAATACTGTGTACAGATGTGGTTGCCCCATCTCAAAAATGATATATTGGAATTGGTAAAGGTTCAGAAAAGGGCAACAAAAATTATTAAAAGTATGGAACATCTGCCATATGAGGAGAGATTAATAAGTCTGGGACTTTTTAGCTCGGAAAAAAGACAAGCTGGGATATGATAGAGATATATAAAATCATGATTGGTGTGGAGAAAATAAATAGGGAATTGTTATTTACTCCTCACAGCACAAGAACTAGGGGTCACCAAATGAAATTAATAGGCAGCAGGTTTAAAACAAGCAATAGGAAATAACCTATTGGAACCTGTGGAACTTCTTGTCGGAGAATGTTGTGAAGACCAGGACTATAGTAGAGTTTAAAAAAGAACTAGATAAATTCATAAGGGATAGATCCATCAGTGGTGATTAACCAGGATGGGCATGGACTGTGTCCCTAGCCTGTGTTTGCAAGAGCCTGGAAATGGGCGACAGGGAATCAATCAGTTGATGATTACCTGTTCTTTTCATTCCCTCTGGGGTACCTGGCATTGGCCACTGTTGGAAGGCAAGATACTGGGCTTGATGAGCCTATGGTCTGACCCAGTGTGGCTGCTCTTATGTAACACTGGATTTTATAAAGTCGAAGTTGACTGTCCACACCTGCCCTCAATGTCAACTTAGTGTGCCCCCACTAATCCCCAAAGACCGAGAGTTGCAGCAGTGCATCGTGGGAACCTGTTCCTCAGTTCCCTGAGCCCCATTGCATTCTGGGCTTTTATGCTGCTGCATTAAGGAAAAAAATTCCCCACAAGGGGTTGGGGGAGTGTCATCTCATCATCCCACACTGCATTGCTCTCAAAACAAACATTGAGCTCATAGGAATAAGGGGATTTCGATGTTGGTGGGGTCCTTTCAAAAAGGACCCTGGTGTACATGAGCTGCACAGGAGCGAACCGTGGGACCTTTGAAGTGCCGCGACTACTGGCATGCTAATGAGGCACTGGATGTGCATTTCAGCACCTCATTAGTATTCTTCATTTTGGCCATTAGCATGGCCATTTTGAAGTTTTTACTAAGTGTAGACATAGCCCAATATGTACAGCAGCCAAGAGGATTAGAACGTAAGAACAGCCATGCTGCGTCAGACCGTAGGTCCATCAAGCCCAGTATCCTGTCTTCTGACTGGCCAATGCCAGGTGCCCCAGGGGGAATGAACAGAACAGGTAATCATCAAGGGTGTGTCTACATGAGGCCCCTCCTTTTGCAAGGGGCATGTTAATGAGGGAGTTCAAAAGATGCTAATGAGTTGCTCCCATGTGTAACCTTTCTGCTGGAAGGAGTTGGCAGTAGCCAGGGCTGGGTTCAACATCTAGGGGTTTCTTTTCATCCATCTCACACAGAACTGACTCAAGCCCCCACCCAGTAGCCTGGGAAATTCACCCACCCCAGGCACTTCGGAGAGGCAATGCTTCCCCACTCGCAAGCACAGAGTCTGACTGTACAAAAGAACATGTAATAAGAGGCAGAAAGGTCGATTAGCATAAGCTTGGGAAAACACCACACCCAGAGCTCTCAATGGCTGTGTCTACACGTGCACGCTACTTCGAAGTAGCGGCGCCAACTTCGAAATAGCGCCCGTCACGGCTACACGTGTTGGGCGCTATTTCGAAGTTGAAATCGACGTTAGGTGGCGAGACGTCGAAGTCGCTAACCCCATGAGGGGATGGGAATAGCGCCCTACTTCGACGTTGAACGTCGAAGTAAGGCATTGTAGCCAGACAGACAGCCCCCTCTCAGACCAGCATTGCTGGGAACACAAGGGAGCCAAAACAACAGGGCACTTAACATAAATGCCAGCACAGCCTTTGAAGCTGTGAGAAGCACAGGTGTGCTGCTACAATGTGCCTCTGGGAACATATACAACGATTAGGCTCACAGCAGACAGAGAAGCTGCGAGAGACATGGCTCTTAGCCCCTACTAAATAACGTGATGCACACACACCAACATCCTAGGTGGGAAAATATTTACCCTAATAAAAGGAATGTCCAGTAGTCGAAACTTATTGTTTCTCTCCCTTGCAAGTGTAAACTACTCTTGCGAGAGCTGGCATCGCCCAGACAGACCAGCCCCAATTTGGCATAAGAAAGGAGAAAGAGAATAAAGGAGTACAGAGGTATAAGTATGGGACCTACAGCACCATGATTTTTGAATGCTTTTCACTATCTATCTGCTGGTCAGATAAGTGACAGCCTCCCAAGGCTTCTGCAGCTAAAAGGGTCCCTAAGCCTTGTCCCTTATTCGTCTTTCCGCAGAATTGAGTGACCGATCCTGGCTTGGCACCGCTGGAATCGAGAGATACAAGGAGGGTAAGAAGCACCCACACCTGATCTCCTATCTTTAGTGTACACATATTTTGAAATAGAGCTCTATACTTTGTTTTCTTTCTTTGGGATAGTGGCTTCAGTTTTGTAACTTGTTTGTGCGTGTAACATCTATACATTTAAATAAGTAGGCACTAGCAATTTTGTAACCACATGATTAAAATCTAGTTTAATAAATTTTGGGTAACCGTTTGTGCATAAGCCTGACTTGTTTCTCTGGTTTACTGTAAAGCAGCCAACACAATTAAAGAACCTCAGCCGTTTTGGCTATAAAGCCTGGCCATTAGGTGAGAGTACTAAGAGCCTAGCGTTGAGTTGTGCCGCCTCCACGGGGCAAACTCTTGGGGCGCCTGTCAGTCAATCCTGACTGCCCACTGCGAAGGGGCTCTGAGCTCTAGCAGTTAAAGTCACGGGTGTGGAAAGGCTCTTAGTGCTGCCATTGGGGCACCTGTCAGTCAGTGTTGACTGCCCACTGCGAAGGGGCTCTGAGCTCTAGCAGTTAAAGTCACGGGTGTTTAGGACCTTGGGGCATCCGTCAGCCTAGCCCGGGCTGCCCGCCGCGAAGGGACAGTGCGTCCTAGCGGTTAAAGTCACGGATGGTATAAAACGGGCATAGCTGGCACCTCACCAAACATCCTTGGCCATCGGCTAACAGGCATGTGTAGACGATCTGCGTCCCGCACCATCGAAATAGCGGGGTCCGCCATGGCGGCCATCAGCTGAGGGGTTGAGAGACGCTCTCTCTCCAGCCCCTGTGGGGCTCTATGGTCATCGTGTGCAGCAGCCCTTAGCCCAGGGCTTCTGGCTGCTGCTGCTGCAGCTGGGGATCCATGTTGCATGCACAGGGTCTGCAACCAGTTGTCGGCTCTGTGGATCTTGTGTTGTTTAGTGCAACTGTGTCTGGGAGGGGCCCTTTAAGAGAGCGGCTTGCTGTTGAGTCCGCCCCGTGACCCTGTCTGCAGCTGTTCCTGGCACCCTTATTTCGATGTGTGCTACTTTGGCGTGTAGATGTTCCCTCGCAGCGCCTATTTCGATGTGGTGCTGCCCAACGTCGAAGTTGAACGTCGACGTTGCCAGCCCTGGAGGACGTGTAGACATTATCCATCGAAATAGACTATTTCGATGTAGCGTGCACGTGTAGACGTAGCCAATCAGTCCTCAGGTAACTGGTCCAGCTCAAATGCATTGAGCAATGTCTTTGGCCTCTCAGACTCACCAGTCCAATACAGTAAACAGCCAACCCACACACCCAACTTTCTCCACACCCACAATTCAAATGCCCCACTTCAATTTGGTTCAGTCCATGCGGGCACTGACACTTCACATTCCCTCATGGAACCTGAGACAATGCCACCTTTGTGCTGGTCCAGTGTTCTGCTTGCTCCTACCAGCCATCTGCTGCTCCTCCTACCGCCCATCTGCGCGTCACACCATTTGTCCGCCATCCACTGCTCCTCTTACCAGCCGTCCACTGGTCGTGCTGTCCATTCACCGCTGCTCCTCCTACTGGCCAGCCACGAGTCACACCATCCATCCACCACTGCTCCTTCTACCAGCTGCCTGCTGGTCACACCATCCATCCATCCATCCGCTGTGGGCTTAGCCTGAGGCAAATCCCTGTGGTTTCAGCTCTTAGTGGCCTCAGCTACCACCCTGTGATTTCAGCTCTTAATATCTACCAAAATGGAGTCCCATAAAAGCTACTAGTATCCAGCTCTATCTTTTGACAGGCAGGGAGGACTAGTCAAACCAACCTTATAGCTATATGGCCAAGGCACTCAGCTAGCTGATTCCACCCAACTCCCTCCCCTCCTGCTTTAAGCCAGAGAGCCCTGTGTAATCCATGTCTTATGCGGTTATGACGACTGCCGTGTCCCCCACAATGACTTGGAGCATTGGTGCGATTTCACAATTCTTATACTGAGTGTTAGCATAAATTGTGATTTTACAACAATGTGTTTAAATAGACAAAACCTCACTACTTCCTTGCTACCCATCAGGCTTTGTTGGCAAGGTATCACATATGCACACCTTTGAATTCTCATGCAAATAATCTCTGGGAGAGACATTCCTCCCAGCCTCCAGCAGCATTGAGTTCCTGCTGGCACATTCCTTACACATGAATATGCAGTGCCTCATTAGCATAATGGCAGCCACAGGGGTTCAAAAGTGCTGTTTTTTAATGGTATGCTGCCCATGTAGCCAGGGGCCTTTCGAAACGACCCCCAGGACTTCAGAAGCCCCTTCTTCCCATTTGTTTTGGGAAGAAGAGGCTTTGGAAGATTGGGGTGTTGTTTCAAAAGGCCCGACTGATAAATTCAACATTATTTCTTTATCTGCCTGTCTCCCCGCATCCCCTCGCTCTGCTGGGAATCAGTATGGCAGTTGAACTACCTTTGTGTCCTGCCCCCACAGCAATGACACATCTTTCACGTGAGGAGCAACACACGCAGGGTGAGGGCAGGGTTGCAGCACACAAGCACAAATTGCCACTCTGGGCAACTGCCATTGGAACAGGGAGTGCCAGCTTCTTCTCACATGCACTGCTGGCAAGTGAAAGATCCATGAGTAGCTTTGGCCAGTAGATGGAGATGGCTTAGAATTGAGTTAGTTTGTTGTGTAGCCAATAATACCTTTCTTTAATGTGATAGTGTCCAGTTACTCTGGTAAGTGTAGTGGCACCTAAGTAATGCTCTAAAATGTGTTTAAAATGGTGTCTTCTGTTTTATTATCTATAACTAGGCTTGGCAGAATTTGATTTGTATTTTTTTAAAAATAATTTCAATGGATGCTATCAATGTTTATTTTTCAAAGAGTGTAAGGTTTTTTTTCAATTTTACATTTTTGGAATTATGGGAATTCGTGGGGTGGCAGACAATTATTTAATGACGCACCTGAGGTTCAGAAAGTTAAAGCTTTAATAACAGTTGATATACACTGTCAACATCACATGTCAAACTATACCAAGTAAATACCCTTCCATTAACAAATCGTACCTATTCTTTTACTATTTACTAGTCCATTTGTAACAACCCTTTTGGCCGTGTCTACACTGGCAAGTTCTTTTGGAAAATTTGGCCCTTTTGCAAAAGAACATGCAGAGGATCCACACACAAAATGTGCTGTTTTGATCCAAAATCAAGAGAATGCTGCTTTCTATCCCTGGCCCGTTCTTTCAAAAGAGTGAAGGTCTGTGTGGATGTTCTCTATCAAAAGAGCAGATCGGTCTTCCAATCCACGTTTTTTCTGTGGATGCGCTCTTTCAAAAAGAGGTCTTCCAAAGAAATCTTCCTAAAGATCATAGAATCATAGGGCTGGAAGGACCTCAGGAGGTCATCGCGTCCCACGCCCTGCTTCAGGCTGGTTCAACCCCAACTAAGTCATCCCAGCCAGGACCTTGTCAAGCCAGGACTTAAAAACCTCTAGGAATGGAGAATCCACCACCTCACTAGGCAACGCATTTCAGTGCTTCACCACGCACCTGGTGAAGTAGTTTTTCCCAATATCCATCCTACTCCTCTCCTTCTGTAACTTCAGACCATTGCTCCTTGTTCTGCCATCTGTCATCACTGAGAACAGTTTCTCTCCATCCTCTTTAGAGCACCCCTTGGAAAGACCTCTGTATTGTAGACGCAGTCTATGAGAGTTCACATCCCATGTTTTTAATGAGCCCTCAGGCATCATTTTTCTCACTTTGTCTAGCTGTAAATTTTCAGTGGTTTTAAATGGAATCTTGTGTATGTCTGTGAAATCAGCATTTACCAATAAAAATCTAATTCTCTTAAGGTTATCTAAAAGGGGCTTGGACTTTCCTTTAGTTTAGGACAAATGAGAGCAGCAGTGAGGAGTTAGTGAATCAAGGTATCACTAACATCCCAGTGACTATTAAATGATAGGTATTGTATTAGCCAGTGATACATGAATGAACTTGCTCTATGCTTGCATAATTGGGATGGTACTCTTAGATGTTCTTCTGTTTGGCTCACAGTCCTGGGTTCAGATGTGGGAAAGTCTGGAAATAGTTTGAGTTGCACAGCAAAGGGATAATTATCATTGCCTTTCTAGAGTGAATCTTCAAGTTAAATGTTTCTGTACTGTTTCAGGGTGAATGCCATTCACAGCTTTTTGTAGTAGAACTGAAGAAATGAAATGCACCCAGCTCATAAGGGGTGCTGTCCACCTCCCCACCTTAAAAATGGGGTTATAAACATCCCTGAGTTTTGGGGAAATTTAGACCCTGGTCCCAACTTTGTGGCTGTTACATCTGCCTTTAGGGAGCAGATTGAGAGATCTAACAGAGTCTTCCAACCTCCCTCCAGAGTCAAAACCATGGGGCCACATGGGCCTCAGCAGTTATCCCATCTCTCTTCCCAGCAGCACCAGGAGATGGTGCTTTTACATTCCCAGTGATGCCATCAGTTCCAGATGCTGTCAGCTGCTTGTGGGAAAAGCGGTGCAGAAAGGCCTTTGGCTACTGCCATATCCTAATTCTTACTGGATATCATATTTAAATATTCATATGACATGAAACAAAATTGGTAAGATCATAAATATGCAGAGCTAGATTCTCTGTGTGTGTAAATCAGCACAGCACTATGAACATAATGAAACTATGGCAGTTTATGCCACTTGAGCAGCTGGGCCCCGCTATGGAATTAGTTTCTGTGAAGTACCCAGTTGACACTGAGACATTGAAATTTTCCATTGTATACATAGAAAAAGGGGAGCCCTTTTCCCAGGTTTTATTTTCAAATCCAACTGGAGTACACAATTATCTAATGATGCTCACATGTTTGCGCAGACTTGTGTATTTCAAGGTTAATTTTCTTATCACATCTTTTTTGTGTGTGTGTGTAGAGCAAAATTTGAAGAGGGGAGAGAGATGCTCATGTGTACAATGAAACAGATCCACCATAAAGTTCAAAACCATTCTCCCTTTACTATGCTGAAACTAACAATAGTGAAGACATCTTGCATTACTACTCAAAAATTGTATCCAGTGGTTTTGCACAACATCAAGGTTGCCATCAGTCGGCAATCTTGAATTGCAGCTTTACTGGGCGGGTCTCTGAAGAATTTGAAGGCGTTCTGCAGATAGGGCGTGTTTACCTCTGAGAAATTAGCCTGCATATATACACGCCTCTTCTTTGCTAACATGCTATCTTGCTCTTTGACTGAAAAGCTGCAAAGGTAGGCACTTTTCCTTTCACACTGTATATGGAAGAGCTGAGCAATTAGTATTCGCTGGTCTCTAACATTGTCTGGTTCATAAAGAAAAACAGCAATTCTAACACAACTTACAGTGTTTTGAGACAGAAGTTGGAGAGAGCTTTTAGCAAGCCCTGTTTATGTTTTATGCCTGATTCACTGGAGACCAGTTTTTGGATTTTGCAGTTGTTTTCTTTTTAAATTAGAGAGTGAAGGTTAGAATGGCAGCTTTTGCTTTTCTCCTTTCGTACCTGTTTGGCTGCTGTTCCATGAAACTTTAGTTCCATTCTTAAATTGAAGAGGTAAAAAAATGCTTTTAACAGGTAAACTAGGTGAGCTAACTACACCGAGAATTTTTTATTTTTCTTTTAATATGTTTTAGGAAAATATTTTAATTCAAGTCACAGGAAAAAGGTGTCTTTTTTTTGGTGGGGTGTTTAAAAAGTTAGAACATTATTCTACAGGAAAAAAATAAGATTTAATGTCAGAACATGAGATGTCTGTTTGATATATTTAGAGCATTCTGACTAAAAATCTGAAACAGGTGATACCACAGATCATGCACTAAAACAAGTTACTACAACTATTACTTTCAGAGTGAGGGTATCACACTTTTACATACCCCTGCAGAGAGCTCTTTGAGGAAATCCACACATTTTTTTTTGGCTGTCCCTCTTTTTTAAGATTTTGTGACTTCCTAGTCTCAGTGTCAGGTTCTCAGCTGGTATAAGATAGCACCATGCCACTTTGGTTCTTGGGAGTTAAACTGATTTACATCAGCTACAGATCTGGCCTTTAGCCTGTGACTTGGTTTGAAGCAGGAGCTGGGAACCAGCTGCTATAATGTAGAGGGAAGTCCAGACAGTGGCTGGATTATTGTAGCAGGCATGTTCAGTCTCTCTCTTGTGCTGGTTTTGATGTAGGTGGGAGAGGTATGACAGAGGAGGGGATAGCCAGCAGAAATCTGTGGAGAGCTCCTATCAATAGCACAGGGGGCTCAGTCTAACTCTTGCTTTTGGTGTGACAGAAGCAGTTGCAACAGGCATGCAAAGTCTGGTAGCTATCGTTCTGTGGGTTAACACTGAAACTCATCTCCTCCTACATGTATCTTTGTGCAGCATTATTATGAATTATTCATTTATTATTCATTTAACCTTTAACTCTTACCTATCTTGGAATGGCTCTGCTGAATGTTCCACTGTGTAGTAATCACACATTTCCTACTCCACAGAGCTCTCAGTACAAATGAGTAGGATGGGGCAGGCCAGGGTGGGAGATAATAGGGAAAGAGGTTTGGCAGAAGGAGAAGTGTACTGTCTGATGTAGTTATTTTGTTTAGCATTTCTCTCCTCTCCTGATTGTTACTTCTTTGCTTTTCCATATGTTGACTTAGAGAATCATAGGGAGGAAATCTATAGTCACTGGGACTAGAAAGGCTGCAGCTGATTTTGGGTCTAGATTCCAGCATAAAACTGCTCCATCCAAGGTTCTCCACTCATCACTCACCCCAACATTTGGCCTCATGGCTACTCACTGACTGGCTTTGAATGGAGGAGAGGTTGCATCTTTAATTTCACTGTCCTCCATCCTATTCCTTCCCAAATCAGAAACTAGGTTGGAGTCTCTTTTCTAGCCCAGTTGACCACTTTGTGAGATGGATAGCATTCCCACTCTGGTCTCAGTGCCATGGATGGCGCTCTCAGTATTTGGGAGTAAGACTGTAAGAGTCCATCTTCATTGCCTTGCTGCGCACTATCTCCAGAACTGCCTAGCTGCTGGTGTTGTGTTCTCTATCACACTCCAGTGAGCAGCCGGTGATTCTAAGCCGTGGGTTAAATCAAGAATGGAGAATGAAAAGTTATACTGGTCTGCTTAAAAAGAACCCAAACTCCATTTTCCAAAGTAACATAGACTTGGATGGTAACTAACCATTCATTTAAAAAAAAAAAAAAAAAAAAAGAGTGTGGGGAATGAGAAGCTCAGTCATTGGCATGTTTTTTGTGGGGGGAATAGGAGATGAGGACTGTTTTTTGACCAAGAAAAAAAAACCCCACCCACACACTCCTTATTAAATAAAGGTTGACCAACTCTACTGGTAGGCACATGAATCGATTTGCATGCATTTGTGGGGCTGGTCAAACATGGGACATCAGACATGAATCTGGCACCTGTATATTGAACTACATTTTCTACAGACTATGCTCTTCATAAAGTCATAACTAAAATAACTCAAAACTAGTCTTTCTTGTACTCCTTATCCAGAATTATTGCAACTTTAAAATAGTAGCTGTTTTTTGACATAGCTCTACTAAGAACATTGCAGCAAGAGTTGAATTTTTTTCACTTCCTCTCCTAAATCAATAATAATAATAATAATAATAATAATTAATAATAGAATAGAAAAAGTTCCTAACTGTCAGGGTGGTCAAACAGTGGAATAAATTACCTGTGGAGGTTGTGGAATCTCCATTGTGGGAGATATTTAAGAACAGATTAGATAGATGTCTATCAGGGATGGTTTAGACAGTACTTGGTCCTGCCATAACGGCAGGGGACTGGACTTGATGGCCTCTCGAGGTCCCTTCCAGTCCTAGTATTCTATGATTCTATAGTGAAACTCTCAGGAACAATTCACCTTTGGGAAGAGACCCAGCATGAACATTTTCTGCCTGAAAGAAAGGTGCCTCTTTAGAAAAGTTTTGCACGTGTGAAAACAGAGAAAGTATAATAAAAATTGTGCTGCTGCCTTAATTATAGCAATTATCATTGTGTGAGCACTATTTTATATATGCTTAGATAGTAATCAAATAGTAGATAATGTGATAGAGTAATAACAGTCTTCTGACTCTTAATTAAAATAAACTAATAAAGGGATGCCATAGTTCAGATTTTTATAGTTATTAGTGAGGAAATTTGGAGTCTGAGGTCCTCCAGAAATCATAACTCAGCACTATTGTGTTGCATATTACTTTATACTCTTGGCATTATAAGAGGTGGAGCAAGTTCAACTACTTTCAGTTTTAGTCTGCTCTACCACCAGTTATATTTGCATATTGCTTGAAGTCATGCATGCCATAACATAGAGTTTGTGCGAATGTGATGACATAATTAAGTAAACATGATTGCAAGATACCACCTTATCACTTCATGTTTACAGACAGTTCAGACTATGCACGTGTCAGCCCGAAAAGATCCATCTAAACCTGAGACATTTGATTTCAAGGTTGCAAGTTGGGCCATGCCTCTATGGTGGACAGATGCATAAGACTATCACAGTTTAAGGTGGCATTTGATCTGCAGGCTAAGGCCATTGGAGCCATATTTTAAACAGTCAACAGTGTAACACTGTTGCAAAAAACCAACCCTCTGGGATGTATTAAAAGGAGAGTTATAAGCCAGGCACAAGGAGTAATTGTTCTGCTCTGCTCCACTCTGATTAGGCTCAACTGGAGTATTGTGTCTAGTGCGAGGTGCTACATTTCAGGAAAAATGCAGACAAATTTGAAAAAGTCCAGTGAAGAGCCACAAAAATGATCAGAGGCATGGAAAATGTGATCCGTGAGGGAAGCTTCAAAGAATTGGGATTGTTTAGTTTGGAAAAGAGAATTCTGAGAGGGGACAAGAAGGAATGGGCTTAATCTGCAGCAAGGGAGGTTTAGGTTGGACATTAGGAAAAACTTCTTAACTGTCGGGGTGGTTATGCCCAGGAATAAGTTCCCTGAGCAGGTTGTGGAATCTCCACCGTAGAAGATTTTCAAGAACAGTTGAGACAAACACCCTTCGGGATCAGGGTTGTCCTACCTTTTTTCATGGGGAACCACACAGAATTTTTTGTGTGTTCTGGGGGGCCAAACACAAAATAGCCCCAATCCACCACCAACCTGGTTTAAACCCCTTGCAGTGCCTAACTGCCTCTTCTGACCCCAGGCTTAGACCCTTGCAGCCCCAAACTGCCCCCTCAGCCTTAAATCCCACTGACAAGCTGTCCCCTGCCCAACCCCAGTTTAACCTGCCCCCTTGCAGCCCCAAACCACCCCCTGCCCACAGCCTTAAACCCCCCAGAGTCCCAAACTGTCCCCTGCACACACCCAGGCTTCACTCCCCTTGGCAGCCCCAAACCACTCTGCTGCTGGCCCTGCGTCCCAGCTGGGGCTGTGCCCTGGGGCCAGTGGCGGCTCTGCACTCCAGCTGTTGGTGTCGCTGTGGTAGCCAGCCCCGCAGAAGCTGGTGTCGCCATGGCAGCTGACTCCAGGGGCCAGATAAAAAGCCTCCATGGGCCAGGTTCTGGCCTGCGGGCTGCTTGTTGGATACCACTGGTCTAGATGGTGCTTGGTCTTGCCGTGAGCACAGGGGACTGAACTTGATGACCTCATGAAGTTCCTTCTAGTTCTACTATGATTCTGTGATTGTGTGGAGAGTGGGTGGGGTTTTGCTTTATTTTTGTTTGGTTTGATCATGGCAGAAGGTTCACTTTTGCCTCAGGAGTACAGCTGTCAACTATGATGTTCATACCAAGTTTTAGGTGATCTCTTAGATATTATAGGCCCAAAGCCTTACAATAAGGCATCAGAATGTGAACTTGATTCAGTATCCTATAGGAAGTCCTTGAAGAGAGTGAAGAACAAGTCTGATGCACTCCTGGTTGCTGAGTTGACACTGCAAAGTTCTCTACTAGTTGGAGATTCCTAAGGGCTGATGGCTTCCTGCGTAGTGATATTTTGTTGCCATAGTCCAACTCATGGGAGACAGCAGTACGTAAAAAGGTAGTAGTACTAGGCATCCTTCAGTCTACGTAGACTATGGATCGCGCCCTTCACAGTTCCAATTGGGATCATCATTTGCAGCATCGACTGTGACTGTGAAGGCCCACACAAGAGTAACAGTCCTTGCTGCATCTGTTGCATGTGTAGTGGGTGTCTGGCAGGTCCTTACTGAGCTTTCTGTGGGCTCGCTTCTCCTCTGCTAGCTGTCTCAGTATGTTTAAAAAAAAAAAACAAAAAACAAAACAAAACTGAGACCAAATCTGTGTCAGTGAGGATGGGATGGAGTCCACTCCCAACTAGAGGTGGTAGATGGTGTTACTTGCAGATTCTGTTATGTGAGAGTTTCGTATTCAGGAGATACAGACTGAACTGACCAGATAAGTGTATGTACAATGAGCCAAAGAAAGCTACTCTGCTTCTGTGAACCCTCCAAAATGCTTTTCTGTTCCTACTAGCATCGCCTCTGTCTTGAGTCGATTCAGCTCACGTCAAGAACCTCCTCAGAAACTCAGTAGGGAAAATGTAATGTCCCATCTACAGAGAAATGATCTCCAGAGCCTGCCTGCAGCATGGGAGGAGAGGTGAGGCTGGGGCTTGGTGTAAGAGAGTAAATGGTGGGAGCAGTTCAGATGGGATTAGTCTGATTTCAGAAAGATGTGTGCGTTTGAAGGCATTGAAGCCATATTGCCAACAGGCAGCAAGGCTGGTTAGGGAAAAAGCATCTGAAAGCCACAGAGGCTGGCTGACTGGCGATCACAAAAGGGTTATGCTTGAGTGCCTATTAAATGGGCAATGTTCATAAAGGAGTGATGGAGACAGAGAGGAAGTGGCTGAGGTGGGGAGACTCCCTAGGTCTGATGGTAAAACCAATAGATGAAAAAGACCCCGTGAGGGGTGCAAAAGGGGATCAAGTGTGGATGTGGAATGAATACAAATTAAAGGTGTGGGAGACAGAGATGAGTGGGAGGAGGGAGAGCCAGGTGTCAAAGCCAGATGAGGGCAGAAAGGAGCCAAGGGACCATGTATGTTAGTTATCTGGAGGAAGAGAGAAGAGAAGAGATGGATGGAGAGGACTTCAGAGAAGGAAAGAGTTGGTTGGAGGGAGGAGAAAGTATGGAAAAAACAAGGAGTCTATTAACATGTATATACACCTCTCAGCGTGGGAGGGAAGCTTTCCAAGGGATTGGCTAACTCCTGAGGCAGAGTCTGAGAGAAATAGGTTATCTCAATCTGTGATCAATCCCATGCTTTCTCTTCTTCCTTACTGGCTATTTGGAACTAGGGCATGAGTTCTGTGTGGAACCACCGTGGGAGTGAAGGAACCAGAGAGCAGAGAAGTCGGAAAAAGATTTGCAGGGAGGGAGCTCCCGGGGTAGCCGAGGGTCAGGGAATGGGCATAGAAGGAATAATGGTGGGGAATAGGTACTGCTAGAGAGGAAGCGGAGACAAGAAAGGGTGAGCATGAGGAATCGGGACAGGTGATACGGCTGAAGTGATAGGAGAAAAGAAGGCATCAGGACTTGTGGGAGCAGATGGAAGGTAACAGGGGGACTGGAACAGGAAAGGGAAGGGTAAAGTAAATAAAGAACATGGACAACATCTGGAAACATGTTCAGAATGAAAAGACAATAGTGCAAAAGATTTACCTGTCACCCTGTAGTGAAGGAGTCAGCAACCTTTCTGAGGAGGAGTGCTGAAATTTGACCTTTGGACCTCTATGAACAGTCCGAGTGCCAGTGATACTTTTTCAAGTCACTAATAGTCCAGTTTACAGCAGCTTCATTAATAAATGAAGAGGCAGAGCTTTACCGTGTAAGTGGCAGTTCGTAGCATGAGCTGGTCTTTTGTTAATCCACAGGCATTTTGGATTTGCACTAGCTTCTGGCTGCATGGGGGAGGAGGGGTGGGCTGAGCTCCTGCCTCACATGCTGATGAAAATTGGCTCATGTGCCACTCCTGGCACCTGGGTGAAGGTTGCTGACCCCTGATGTAGAGTGTATGGACCTGACCCCTGGGTGCTTCCATTAACTTCAGTGAAAATTGAATCAGACCCTGAGGTTGTAGCTTTAAGTGCTTAAGATGGTGCCCCCCACATAAGCAAAAACAAATCTGGATTTGTGTCATACAGGTTTGTGCTTGTTTTGGGAGGTGTCCATAGTCCACTTACGATGGACAGCAGGCATAATGTGGTATTCGTTTCTTTCAAGTTCCCATGTACCAGTGAGCATTTGAAATACTGGACGGTGTCCCTGTGTCTACACGTGCCCCTTCCTTTCGAAAGGGGGATGTTAATGAGTGGGTTTGAAAGATGCTAATGAGGCACTGCAATGAATATGCAGCACCTCATTAGCGTAATGGCAGCCGTGGCGATTTGAAAGTGTGGCTTTTCGAATCATGCACCTCCCGTGGAGACGGGACCTTCCAAAAGGACCCCCCCAGTTTTCGAAAGCCCTTCTTCTTAACACCAGATAGGAAGAAGGGCTTTTGAAAACTGGGGGGGGTCCTTTCGGAAGGTCCCATCTCCATGGGCGGTGCACGATTCGAAAAGTCGCACTTTCAAATCACCGCAGCCGCCATTATGCTAATGAGGCACTGCATATTCATTGCAGCGCCTCATTAGCATCTTTTGAACCCGCTCATTAACATTCCCCTTTCGAAAGGAAGGGGCACGTGTAGACCCAGCCTGTGAGACTGTCAGAACTTTCCCTTGCATGCATACTGTCCAGTCTGCTGATTAGTGTCGGTACACACTGCATTAATAATCTGGAATATTTTCTAAATCCCTGGTTTTTTGTTTAACTGTTTGGTTTTAAAGGCACCTATTTTACGCAGTGCTACTGCTGCCCTCAATAAGGTAGGAGGTGGTACACAGTCACAAAGTGGCTGTGTTCAGGAGCCATCAAGGCAATTAATGGCAGATCCTGGGATTCTTCATTGTGAAAGGTGCATACTAGTTTTGTGTTAGTTGTCCACAGAGTCTGTTGCTAAGCTCAGCAAGCAGCATGTTTGTAGCTGTTGTTGCCTGTTCTTAAGCAGGAAACATTGTGACTGATGACTCTGTGTGCTATTTAGCCTTAGCCCTCCAGCTGTTTTCTTGTTTAGCATCGATGATTAGTAGCTTGGAGTAAGTTCACTCTCTCTCTTAGTATCTGGGGAACACCAGTTGTGTCTGCTCTTCTCTAAGTCACTGTACCAGCTTTTCTAGTTTGCTCATGCAATTTAACCTTCTTAGTTCTTTGATCATTCTGTGCTCTGCTGGATTTATATCCATCTCCTATCATGTCCCTATAGGCAGCATCTGGCAAGATCCTTAGAGAAGCCATGTCTTCTGTCCCTAGCTGGGCAACCCCTGCTTTCTATATGCATTCTCGCTTTATTTAAAAGCTAAAGACAAACATTCTTACCTACCCTTTCCTTCAACTTTGGTTTGGACAAAGTATCACCTAGGCGTGAATCTGGTTGTTGCTTTGCAATATATGTAAGTATCTTAACCAAGATTTTTGTAAAGCCATTCTGATTTTTGTAGGAAGAAGACAAAATCCTATGTCCTCATCTGTACTTTCCCCAAAGTTTTGGAACTCAGATGCAAGGGACCCTGGTTCTAAACAGCACCTGACTGGGAAAAGAGCAACCAGTTAGGTTAAGGCAGATTAAAAGTTGATCTCCTTTGCCCAATCTATTAAAAGTACAAGGAGAAAAGGTTTTAACGGAACATCTCAAGAAGTCTAAGAAATAGATCTTTAAAATGCACATCATTTAGATATTCTCTGACTGAGTGTGTGTGCTTGAGTAAGGGTACAGAGTAGCCAGTCTGAAATTCCTCAACCCATCAATCCTGATTTTCCTGTCTTTGTAGAAACTCATTAAAACTTGACTGAACAGGCTAGAGATGTGGCTCTTTCATTGGTTGTAGTGGATGAGGTTTCCTAATAGACTGACTCCTGGAATTCAAGAGAACTTTCCAGCTTCCCAAAGTATTTTTAATTGGGGATTATGCTCTGCAAGGGCCGTGAAGTCAATTGTAAAGCATTCTTTCCCGTTCTGGCAAGTAGGATTGGACATCAGGGCAGGGGAGCTCTTCCCACAGTGATACAGCAAAGCATGGTGCATCTGACTGAACTTAATCCAAACCAAACACCCAGAGAGTTGGGTTGGCTCTGTCTGTAACTAGAAGAACAGAATATTGAACGTAGCTTTGGCCAAGCAGGAGATTGACATGGGGGATGCTTTCAAGATTCATGCAAGACCCAGCCCTTAATCAAGGCATTTTGCACTTAGCTGTAACTGGAGTAGGTTTGGGACTACTGGGAGGAGGGTTGAAACCGGTATGTGAGTTTTATGCAAACCAAAAGAGTTGACTGTCCTAGGAATCCATGAATAAGATTCTGATCTCAGTTCCACGGGGGCAAGTCCAGATAAATTCCAGTACAGCTAATACAGTGATCTGAGATTTGTGCCACTGTAAATAACTTGCACACACGTCAGTGGAACGTATTCTGATTTACACCTGTGTGACCTAAGTGCAGAGTTTGGCTGTATAAACTCCTGTTCAGTAGCACGTGTGTTACAGAGCTGCTGGTTGGAGGGCAGCCTGAAACAGGCATGTTGTGAAAGCCGTGTAACAAAACACAAGTGCAGCCGAATCAGAACAGGCCTTAGTGGGGGGCACTGACTAGGTCTTGGGTTTTGTGGCACCATAGCGTTATTTGCCAGCCTCTCTGAAATCCTGGCATTTGGCAGCTGCCAGGTATCTGCTCCATTCTGTTTAGGGTTGAAGCATCTCAATTCCCGATGTTGCTAAAGTGGGTGTTTGAATGGGTGCTTGTGGGTAGTGCCAGATTTGCAGCGGTGGGGTGGGAAGTTCTCTGTCAGTGGCATGCATACCGTGCACGCAGTAACAGGGCGAGCTTTGCCCTTGCTGCTCTAAGCAATGTGCCTTAAACCTGATCGGGACTGTAGGTTCAGACATAGGGTATATCAACTCAGCGCTCCCAGGTGGCATTGCATCTTGGGTAGGCCTGCACGAGCTTTGTGTGGCTAAAAATAACAGTGTACCTATGGTGGCCTGAGCTGCAGGAACACACTGGGACTTCCGGGTACGTACGTGCCTGGCTAGGATTACAGTGTTGGAACTCGCATAGCCTGCCCTGAGGGAATGCCTGTGGGTCAGAGAGGCCTCAGCAAACCTCTCCCACCAGCCCCACCTGTTGCATGGCTGGAAAATTCACACACCACCATTGCGATCCTCTGAAAGGTGGTGCTTCCCCCCTTGCTATTTCTGAGTATGAAATGAAACATTTAATTAAAGGGAAGGGGGGAAGTGACTTGGCATTAGTTTGGCAAAACACCACAGAGTCCATAAACAGAAACGATGAGTGAAAGTCCCACCCTAAGCAGGTTGGGCAGCATCCTTGTCCTTGTAGGTTCTTAAGTCCAGCAATGTAAATGTCCCCTTCGCATGCCCAACTCTTCCTTGCACCCTGCTCATTTGCTGCCTTTGGTCAGTGCAGACCCAGAGTTCACCTCCCATCCTGAGTGGAGGGAGCTAAAGAGGCATCGTACTCACTCCACTGGCCAGTCGCCACCTGCCTGCTCTCTGCTGCTGCCCTACTAGCCATTCACCTCACCTCTGTCCCGCTGCCCTGCTGGCCACTCCTTACACCTCTCTGCCACTTCCTTGCTGGCTATTTGTCATGCCGCTGTGGTTCTGCTGGCTGCTCATCACATCTCTCCACCACCGCCTGGCTGCTTTTTGTTCACCATCTGCTTCTTGGCTGTGACTTCTGCTCATCCATTTCAAATGATTTCAGCTGCCAGTGATTTCAATTCTTAGCAAGCAGGGTAGAAGAAACACAACTTCCATGCAATTAACATAAGAAAGGCATTTGATGATGCCTACTTATCTCTGTTTTTTGAACAGGGAACTGGGAAACAGGGAAAAGCAATCCAGGCAAAGGCGGCCATGCATCAGGGGTCAGCTACCTTTCCAAGACAGAGTGCCAAAATTTGCCCTTTTGACCCTTATGCATGGTCTGAGTCCCAGTGATACATCTTAAAGTTGCTAACAGTCCTACTTACAACAGCTTCGTTAATAAATAAAGATGCAGAGCTTTGCTGTTTAGGTGGTGGTTAGTAACTTTAGCTTGTCTTTTGTTAATGCACAGGCTTACAGCTGCATGGGGAAGGTGGGGTGGGGCTGAGTTGCTCCCTGGTGTACCAGTCTTGACAACTATGCCAGGGTTGCTCACCATAACCATATATCATCCTGAACAAAATAACCTTTCTTCACCCCCTCTCTTTCTTATGGAGCTCTGAAAGTCAAGCCCCTGCTTAGGAAGGTTCTGCAAACAGTAAGACCTTTCCTTTGGAATAAGTTAGCATGGTCCTCCCTCTCTGTATTCCCGCAGAATTGCACACATTGGTAACCATAGTTTGGCTACCCCTGCAGACATAGCTGGAGTTGAGCTACGAATTAAGTTGATGGAGCTCATTGCAGTCTGCTATCGAGAAAATCTTAAAAAAGGTGCAAACGCTGTTTACGTAGACACACTCAAGATTTCTCTCCCTTTCGAGCTAGCTGTAATGCAGTGGTTCTCAAAGTGTGATCCACAGACCACTATTGTCTTGCAGGTGTATTGTGGGCTCAGGGCTCACCCCCACCACTGCAGTGGGGAACCCATGCTGGTGCTCCAGCTCTGCAGCCCCACCACGTGGCTAGAGTGCCAGGGCCAGCTTCTCATTGCAGAGGGGAAGCCCTGAGCCACGTGGGCTGGATCCAGCTTGCAGGTGGAAGGAAGAAGTGCTGTGTGCTGCCACTCCCCCTCCTCCTGTCTGGGAGAATAGCCGCACAGGACACCATTCACCTGGTGGCTTTTCCCACTCCTCCCATTGGCTGCAATTTCAGCCAATGGGAACAGCGGTGTGAGGTGGAGCACCTCCTGGACGGATGGGGGGCGGGTACGAAGCTATGCGTGTTCCCCAGGGAGCTGTGCAGGTAAGTGCCTTACCCCTTTTGGGCTCATGCCCAGAGCGTGTGCTCTTAATCCCCTTCTTTGCCCCTCTCCTGCCAAGATCCCCACCCCCAGCCTGCTCCTGCACCCAACCTCATACCCAGAGTCCACACCCTGATCCCCATCCCACTCCCCAGCAGCCTCCTTCCATGCTCTGAACTCGTTTTTGGCCCCACCACAGAGTCTAGAGAGGCCCCCCAAAATCTACTAGCCATGGGACCCCAGAAGAGTTAATCTGACCTGTGAGAAGCACTGAACCTTGGTCCTCCCTCTCTCCCTGTTCACCCTTGGAGCTGTAGCATGAGATCAGTGAGGAATCTCACTTGGGCACCACATCAATGAGGGCTGGATGGTTTTAGGAGGTTTATTTATTTATTTGTTTGTTTGTTTGTTCTGCTTCTCACTTTTGTGTGGCCCCCAACTGATTTATCTGAGGGTCAATGGTTTCTGGTCCATAAAAAGTTTCCCCACCCCTTCTATAAATAAAGACAACATAGAAACCTTTAGTTTTGAGCATACATTAATGTTTTACTTTATTTAAAATGAAGTTTGGTAAACTAACATGAAATACCCATAAGACCTAAATAAATGCCCCTTTATGTGATAGCTATGAATTTATGCTCCAGTACACTCGTATGAATAACTTAGTATTTAAGGTATTTAGGGATAAGCAAATGCATTTAGTCATCATGGCTGCCTGGCTGGTGGTCCACAGAAAGGTGAATGCAGAATGCTTCCATTACAACAGTGTTTCTCAAACTTTTGGGCCCACAGCGCAGGCATGTGCTTAAAGTTAAGTGTGTGTTTCAGGGCTTTGCTGAAAATGAAAGAAATGCTGCATCCGGACTTAGCACAGTAAGGTTAATAAATGCTACAGTAGCTGTAGTACTGGCACACTGTACTAGAAGGATCAGAGAGGTAGCCGCGTTAGTCTGTATCTTCAAAAACAACAAGAAGTCCTGTGGCACCTTACAGACTAACAGATATTTTGGAGCATCAGCTTTCGTGGGCAAAGACCCACTTCGTCAGATGTCATCTGATGAAGTGGGTCTTTACGCATGAAAGCTGATGCTCCAAAACATCTGTTATTCTATAAGGTACCACAGGAGTTCTTGTTGTACTGGAAGGATGGGATTTTAAAATCCCAAGAATTCAGTATAAAGATGCATGCAGTCCTCAGTTTGCTAATATTGAGGACTTCATAAAATGAGTGTATAAAATCCAGGCTCCATCAAACCAGGAATGAGGGGGAACTTTGCTGCTCTTTCTGCTGTGTTACAGCTGACTAGTCTCTTTTTTTTATTGTGCATTGTAAGTCATTAGTGCTTTTGACAGTTTGCAATTCAGTCTTTAAAAAAACAATATGGAACATGATTGTATAATGTAGTCTCTCATCTTACTCTGTAAACCTCTAGGTCTGATTGAAAATATGAGGGGTTAATGCTCTGCTTCATTATCATGGCGCCTGTTAGCTGTAGTTAAGGCTCTGTTAACAATCCCCTTATAAATCCCTACATCTAGAAGTTTATAATTCAGCAGTTAATGTATGCTCTAGGCCAAAACTCAGCATGCAAAATCCCTGCCCAGGAACAACTGTGATTCCCCCCATTTAATTTATACATATAAATATATACCTACATAATCAGTGTAGTAGATTTTTATAATCCCCTTTTGGTATTTAAAAATACTAAATGGGTGAGTAACTAATGTTTCAATACCAATTACTCTGTATGGTCAGTAACTTCCTTAAAAGGATCTGGATTACAACAACTCAGTACCAAACAGTCCTGTGATGCACAGGTTGTTTCACAGATTGCTGGAAGGCTCCAAAACAGATCAGTCTCTTTTAAGAAACCTCTCAGAACTGGACTAAGGTCTGAATCTGGAAAGTTTTGCGCTGGTGTGCTAGACTGGTAGGGAGAAGCTGCATGTGAGAGCAAACAAAGCTAAGAGCTGGGTGATGTCCTCTGAACTGACCCATCCTTTACTCACAGTTGTACAGGGTGAAAATGGGTTAGGTAGGACAAGGGAACAGACATTTCCTTCTTCTTTGTAACTAAGGCACATTTCAACATTACATAATTTCCCACAGAACAGAATAGCCAGCGTCTGCACAGCTCTTCTTTTACAGGGCTGCTCTCTGTAAATATGTATAGCACTGTGGACTGCCGGGTTTGCAGAATTAGGATCCAAAGTCTTTTGCAACCAGACAACTAAGTAAGATTGGCTTAGCAGCCAAACATTAGCAACCTTCTCAATACGGGATTGGGTTCCCTTCTGCTCTGTCTCCTCTCTTTTAATCTCGACTTAATATAGATAAGCAGTGCTCTACACACAGGTGGTCCAACCCCATCCTAGACTATAGGGGTGGATCTACACTAGCAAGTACATTCGAAATCCAGATCGAAAGAGCAAGTTCTTTCAAAAGAACCTGCGGAGCGTCTACGCACACACGGAAATTAAGTCGGTCCTCCCATCCCAGGACGGGAAGAGCACCCTCCTTCGAAAGATTATTTCGAAAGAGCACGTGTAGACGCTCCGCAGCCCGCTTTTTGAAAGAGCGGGTCCTCCATGGCTGCGATCAGCCGGCGGCGCCACTCCCAGCACAAGCAGAGCTCTATGGCTCCAGTGTCTGGCCACGTTTCAGCATGCAGGAAGCCCTCAGGCAGGAAGCTGAGAGCGTGCAGGCAGCAGGGAGCCCACGCTGCTGCACCGCTTGCTCCCTGGCACGACACCCCAGCGAGTCCTGAGCCCTCCTCGGCACCATGGCCAGCACCCCCAACCCCTGCCCACCCCAGGGGCCTCCCAAAGAAACCAGGGAGCCCTCCCAGGAGGGGAGCCAGCCCCCCAAGTGCCAGGCCCCCTCCTGGACCGACGCCGAGGTGCGGGACCTCCTTGCCCTCTGGGCAGACGAAGACATCCTGCACCAGACGGGTGTCCAGCGCAGGAATGCGGCAGCGTTCCGGTGCCTCACCACGGGCCTCACCGGCTGGGGTCACCCCACCCGGACCCTGGACCAGGTGAGGTCTAAGGTGAAGTAGCTGCACCAGGGATACTGTAGGGCCCAGGACACGGCCAGGCAGTCAGGGGCACCTCCCACCAGCTGGCCCTACTATAAAGACTCGGAGCACCTCCTTGAGGCCCAAGGAGGTGGGACCCCCAGCTGTGCTGTGGACACAACGGTCCTGGCATCGGAGCAGGAGCTCGAGATGGGGACAGAGAAGAACTGTGCTGGACCTGTGCCCAGCACCAGGCGCCCACAGAGGCTGGAGACCATCAGCGATGATGAGAGCTCAAGCGAGGGGGCCCTCGTCATCAAAATCTCATCCAGGCCGTCTAGCTGGGCCCCATCCATCCGTACCTCACCTGACTTCCTGGAGGGACCCACAGGTAGGGTAGCCTGCACATCAGCCACGCCAGGACTGAAGAAGGGGCATCCGGTTTCGCCCAGGGTTGCGGCAGCCACCGCAAGTGCCCACCACCCTGGGGCCTGTAGAAACCAGACAGCCATGTTTCCTGGGCCCGGACGGGGCACTGACACATGGCACTCAGCACCACATGGACGGGACAGCACCACAGACTGGTGGCTGTGGAGAGACCGGGTGGAGGCAGTGTGGGGCAGGCTGTGCCCTTGGCACCCACACAGGGAACCCTGAGACATGGACATTACAGGGCACCCGGTGAGAGGGGGGACACAAGGTTCAGTGCTTGGGACTCATTGCCCTCCCCTCCACCCTCCCCTTTTGTCTCCACAGCTCCCGCAGCCAGTGGCTGGACCAGCCCCACCACTGAGGGAGAGGGGGAGCTACCCGGACCCCGCAGTGTCCCTGGATGGGCCCGCCGCCGGGCCATCTGCTGGTGCCACCTGGGCGGGGAGGAAGACATAGGGGAGCCTGCCCACACCGCAGCACTGTGGGACCTTTTCAGCATGCTGCAGGAGTGGCTGGAGATGGAGCAGCAAGCCTGGGACCAGGTGGCAGCCAACCTCGACACCCTGACCCAGGCCATGGCCGTCCGCCTGGCCCTGACCGCTGCCCCATCGCCACCCACTCCTGCAGCCACCCCTCCATTCCCTGTCCGCCCATCACCCGCCCGACCCCCAGCCTCCCCTGTTCCCCACTCAGCCTCCCCCCTTCCAACCTCTCCCCACTCCCCAGTCTGCCCTCTGACCCCCCTCACCTGTAGTGAACCCCCCCAAAAGCCCAAACTCGCTGCCCTGATCCCACCCCCGGCTCCCCCCGTGCTGACCCCACACAGCCTGCAGAGGCCTCGCCCCAGGTGCGCCCCCACCTGCTCATGGCACCAGCCCCAGCCCGGCCCCGACGGGGGCCCCGGACGCAGGGGGATAGGCAGGGCATGGGTGATGGGGATCACACCCATCGAGCCCCCAGGGGCGCTAAGCTGCCCCCCTTCAGGGAGCCGCCCAGGGCCTCTCCACCCCTGTAAATAGTTACCTCCCACCCCCCATCACCCATTCCGACCCCCTGTAAATAGTTGTAAGAAGACTCAGCTTTGTTATTTATATACAATGTTTATTTTTGTGTTCTACCCTTGTGTCCCCTGTGCATGTGTGGTGGTGGGGGAGTGTGCAGTGTGGTGCTGTGTGTGCGTGTGTGTGTGCGCAAGTGCAGGGTGGTGGTGTGTGTGTGTGTGCAGGGTGGGGGGGCTCATCGTGCACCTCACTCAAAGGCGTGGCGCAGGGCCTCCCTGATCCACACCCCATCCTGCTGGGCCAGGAGGCGGGGGTGGCAGGGGACTGCTCGTACCCATGCCCTGGCTGGGTGGCCCACCCCTGCATGTAGGGCTGGTTTTTGGCCTCCATGAGGTTATGCAGGGTGCAGCAGGCCCCAACCACTGCCGGGACATTGGCCAGGCCCATCTCCAGCCTCGTGTGGAGGCACCTGAAGTGTCCGTTGAGGAAGCCAAATGCTCACTCCACGGTATTGCGGGCCCAGTTCGGCCACTCATTAAAAGGGTCCTGGCTCGGCTGGATGTGCCCAATGTGTGGCCTCATGAGCCAGGCCTGCTGGGCATGGGCCGCACCTGCTACGATACATGGCAGAATTGTTGTGTCCCCCATGGGCAGCTTCCACCGGGGAAGGAAGTTCCCCTCGGCCCTGCTGCATCCCAGTCCTGAGTTCCTGAAAACCCTGGCGTCATGGGCGCGGCTGGACCAACCCACGCAGATGTCCTGGAACCAGCCGTTGGCGTCGACGAGCACCTGCAGGACCATGGAGTGGTAGCCCTACCAATTCACATAGGCCCTGCAACTGTGCTCCGGGGCCCGGATGGCAATGTGGGTGCCGTCCAGGGCCCTGAAGCAGTTGGGGAAGCCCAGCTCCTGGAAGCCCTGCATGGCGTCATCCAGGTCCCCAACGCCGATCAACTGCCGCAGGAGCCCTTGTTGAAGGCACGGATGACCTGCGGGGTGGTGAGGGGGTGTGCTCATGAGAGTGGCCTGGGCTGCATCCTGCACACCCACTCCCCACCACTCCCCACCCCTGCTCCTGGCGGAGGATGCCCCACCACTCTCCACCCTTGTCCCCAGTGGGGGATGCCCCACCGCTCCCCGATGGGGCCCCTTGCTGGGGCACCCCTGCCCCCTGCTCCCCACATGCAGTGTGGGTGTGACCCAGCCATAGCTTACCTCGACGAGGACAGCCCCGACGTTGGTCTTGCCCACCCTGAAATGGTGGCCGACAGATCGGTAACTGTCAGGGGTGGCCAGCTTCCATAGGGCGATGGCCACCCTTTTCTGTAGGGGGAGTGCTGGCCTCATGTGGGTGTCACGGTGCTGGAGGACTGGGGTGAGCCAGTGGCACAGCTCCAGGAATGTCCCCTTGGTCATCCTGAAGTTCTGTAGCCACCGGTCATCGCCCCAGTCCTCCAGCACCAGTCGGTCCCACCAGTCGCTGCTTGTGGGGAAGCTCCACAGGTGGTGGGAGACCCGAGGGACTGGCTGGGGACATCGTGCCCTGAGGAGGGCCTCCAGGAAGGCAGTAGCAGAGTGGCCACCCAGAACCCCTGGAGCACAGCGGCCAGGACCACAGCCAGTGCACTGGCCATGGCCTCAATGCTGGGATGCTGCTGCTTGGGATCCATGAGGGCCCAGAATACCTGGGCTGTGATCTCTCTCTCTCTCTCTCTCTCTCTCTTCTCTGCCTGAGGGCAGGCCTATTGAGGGGGCCCTTTAAGGGGATGGTGGACAGTGGGCGGCCCGTGGCACTTCCTGCCCCTGCTCTTTTGAAAGAGCACCCTGGTGTGTGTGGACACTGTCTTTTGAAATTGCACTGGGGGGGGCCTTTCAACATAATGGATCGAAACTTTGGTACCCGCTGGTGCATGTGAACGCTCCATTTTGAAAGAGCATCTTTCGATGTTCTCTTTCGAAAGATGTTCTTTTGGAACAGAGCTGTAGTGTAGACACACCCTAAATGTGGATTCAGTAGATCTGACCACTTACTAACTAAGCTATTGAAAAGTGAAATGAGCCAGCACAGAGAAAAAATAGCAGTCAGCAAGGTATCTTCCCAAAGGGACAATGCTTGTAATAATTCAAAACAAGCTAACATAAGTAGGAAAGGAAAATGAAAACATCCCAGCCTTAGGCATCATTCTAGGTCTCGGAGTCCAACTTCCCCAAATACTTTCTGCTATCTCTGTCTTCCAGACAGCCACTTTGGAGCCTGTGTGCAAGAGGGGAGAGATGCTAGGCTGAAGTTAACCCATTGCTTATCTTGAACAAGGAATACTCCAGCAGCTGTTACATACAGACAGCCAATCAGAGTCTCAGTTCTCAGTCAGCACAGAACTGTGGAAGTCCTGGAATGACACCAATTTATACCCTAATTTTTCATATTCCATTATTTTTATTAACCCTAACCATGTACTCTAAACCCTCTTCAGTATATTGTTTGTTATTAATATACATGTGGTTTCTCTTTGATGTCAGGACAAATTTGAAATATTCTTCTGCCTCCTTACTATGGCGTACATTTTAAAGACACTCAACAGCTGGTTCTGGTGGGAGAACTTGTGGATGCCTGCCAATTGCACATGGGCCGATCTCGAAGACCACGATGGCCTTGTGTTTCCAAAGCCATATCAATTATATGCTGCGATACCATATGCTTTTGTGATGCTGATGGTCCGATTTGTGATAGAAAGGTAAGAGACCTGTATGGACTTTCGCTTTGTTTCCTTCCCATAGCTCCAAGGATATTAACAAGCTAAAAGGTGTTTAGATCTGCATGTCAGTAATTCAGAAAGATGGTGTTAATCAGTAGTCACACTAGAAAGGTACAGTGCAGGAAACACAGCAGGTCATAAAGGCGGAATACATTTATAGAAATTTTGCCATTATTAAGCTCATGTGATGCTCCATCTCCTGCAATTTCACAGTTTGAATCTTGCAGCTCAGTTTACAAAAATGGAAATTGATTGCTCATGTTTAGAGACTGACTTTGTTAGTCTCTGAGAGGAGATTATACTTTTCTCCCATTAGATGAAACCAACCCATGAAATATTCTGATGCTTTTTACTCACACTGCCTTCCTGGTCTAGCTCCTCCTTCTTCTCCCTGAGTCTTCAAATCAGGAGTGTAACACTGTGATACCCATGTGTGCAAAATGGAGCAAACCTACATGTGCTGGAGGAGTTGTGAAGTTCCAGATGAGCATTTCATGCTGTTCTAGTGAAGATAATTGTTAAAAAATCTGGCACCAAACATAGAACTGTTGCAACAGCTGGAATCTTATGGGACAGCTTGTGGTTGGCCTTTATAAGGTTGCAGCACAAGCTTTGCAAACATGCCCCACCCCACAACCCCTTTGATTATTTTTGTTTTAAAAAATGCTGTTAGGTTTTCATATCTATTCAGGAGTAGAATGGGGATATTTAGAGACCTGTATGCGGGAGAAATTTAAGGCAAAACCAGAGACAATCACTCGTATTAAGAATCAAGAATAATTTGAATGACCAGTTTATAGCAATTCAGGATTGTCTTCTCCTGATCAAATGCTTGCCCAACTTGCTGCACTGCCGTTTTGAAACTGCTCATCTGCTCAATTAGCCACCCAGTTGAGCAGTGTATATCTGCTTTTGAACAGGGAAGAAACTGACTGCTCCTCTGGGAACAACTCACTTTAAGCAGGCCACCAGCAGGAGCGAGAGGGGCTTATTCCAAGCAGACCAGCTAAGCCGCTCAGCCATGCTGGTGGCATATTGTGCAGCTGTGTGCGAGGTGGAGGATGAAGCAGCTGCTTCTGCCCTTTCTTGTTGTGGGAGATGCTGGGTTGTTTGTCAGTCAACCCAGACACCTCATGGAGAATGTCACTTGGCGAATAAGTAAAGTACCTTATTGATTTGAAGGTTCTATGAGACCGTCTAGGATAGGGGTCTGCAACCTGCGGCTCCAGAGCCACATATGACTCTTTAAGGACTCCTTTGTGGCTCCCAACATGCTAATTGCAAAGTAAAAAAATCCCCAAATTCCTGAATATTTTCGATACACGGTTAATATCTAAAAGCCCAATAATAGCTAAATCGCAAACAATATGTGATCTCAAGATGTTGGATAACTCCCCTTTAATATGTGCAGTGCATTGTGGGATATGATACTGTATCTCTGTTTTGAACATGTTGCTAATAAAGTCTTGATTTGGAAAAGGAAAGAGCTTGAGGCATTCCCGCTTTGAAGAGCAACAGGCATTTTAAGAAAGAAACCTGAAATTAAACATGAAGTAAAGTTGGCATAATTAAAGGGGAGTTGGAATGGCTTCAAAAAGAGGAGAATCAAAGATGAAAACAGAGACTTTCAGACTGAATGGACCCAATCCTTTGCATTCATATTAAGTTCGGCTGGACTCCCATTATGTCTCAGTTGCAATGAGATATTCTCCAACAATAAAAAATGCAACCTCAAGAGGCATTTTCTCAAAAAAACATACTACTTTTGCCGAACAGTATCCAGCTGGGGATGCCAGAAAAAAGCCTGTAGAGGAGCTGCTATGTAAAGCTGCATAAAGCAGAGTGAAAAAAAGAACACATTCACTAAATGGGTGAAATCTCCATGTAGCGTAACTGTGGCTTGTTTCTGTGGCAACTCAAGAGATCGTGAAACAAGGAATGCCATTCATGGATGGCAAATATGTAAAAGAGCGCTTATCAAAGTATCAGAGCAGCTGTATAGTGCTTTTAAAACCAAAAATGAAATTGTTTAGCATCTAGTGTGCTCCAGAGAGAAGGAAGGTTCAGGAGCGAAAGTCAGGAAGCCAGTGGTACAAACACACATGTAAAGTCTGTGGAAATAGAATATGTAAAAAGTTTGTGACTGTCCTGCAGTAAACACATACCATGTTACAAGTCCTTGGGTGTGCTATTTTTAAAACAGGGGTTACAGAAAGTACGGTTTGACATTATTTATTAAGGTCTGTCTCCGTATTCACGTGCATTTCAAAAAAAGTCTCTCTTTTTCTATTTTGGTTGCTGACTCCTGGTCCTTGAGAACAGCTCCCCTTCTGTAAATTACAGCAAAGGAAGTTTAGGTTGGACATTCGGAAAAACTTCCTAATGGTCAGGGTGGTTAAGCATTGGAATAAATTGCCTAGGGAGCTTGTGGAACACCCATCACTGGAGATATTTAAGAGCAGGTTAGACACCTATCAGGGATGGTTTAGACAGTGGTAGGTCCTGCCATGGGGGCAGGGGGCTCCACATGATGACATCTCGAGGCCCTTTCCAGTTCTAGAATTCTATGATTCTGTGATTCCTCCTCCTCCTCCTGACCTAGATAAGCAGTACCACATCTCTCTCCTCCTTGGACCTCCTAGAGCTCCCCTTCATATTTGGGCTGCCTCGACTCTTGCATAACATTCCTCCAATAGCAGCCCAGCTGCCCTCTGAAATCTGTAGGAGGGGAAGAGCTCACAACTTTCCTTAGCCATATGTAGCATTTCAGGACCATATTTAAATAGAAGCCATCCATCATGCTGTTGCATGAGCAATGAGATGCTGTTTTCTGCTGAACCAAGCTTCTGTTGGACAGACACTACTATCTTTTCTTAAGGCGGCTCTTCTGAAGATGCCCATAAATATTCTCTCTCTCCTATGGCAGAGGAAAAAAAGTTTCAGATTGAATTCCTTAGCGTCCTCAAGGGCCAGCTGAATGCCATTAACCATTGTACATTTTGAGAGATCTTTCCAATTGTGTCTTTTTCAGATATATTGCCATACCTCTAGCAAAAGCTTTAGGTATAAAGAATGTAACTCGAGTGAAGCCACAGCCAAATGCCATTTTTGAGAATTATTTCCGAAAATGCACAAAACATCCATCCCAAGTAAGGATTCTAATTCTTTTAAGGTGCTTTGGGGGACAGAAAATCCCAATTCTTAATGTTTCAATCAGCTATCCACAGTGACCTCATGCATTCAAGGGATGGGTTGCAGCTGATCCGTGCATGATGTAATTCACTTGGATTTCTTTTACTACCCTGCTGACAGGGTATGCAGCATCCAAAATATAAAACAAAAAAATAAAATAAAATGGTTTAATTTCTTGGCACGTTATTCTAGGGCAGATCGTTAATGTTACTTCTGCAGAAGATCAGTAATCCACCACTCTATTCGGAGAAAGCAGCAATGGCCATCTCTTGGTTAAAAACAGTATTTTGCTACACTTTAAAGGAATAAAATTGAAACAATAGACTGCAACCTTTCCGAATGACTCTTATGTGTTTAGTCACAGGCTGCATGTGGCATACAAATGACGCTGATAATCTGTGGTTGGTTTTGAAACCAAAACAGGAGTAATTAAAATAAGACTCCAGCATTTTGCAAATGCAGAAAAGGAGTCACTCTGGTCATGTCTGAAAACACTCACCTTCCTGGCCAGTATTTGTATCAGTCCCACGCCTAGGAGTAAGGGCTAGACCGATTCAAGGTTCTGTTCCTGGCTTACTTTCTCTTTACCCAGGGATGGCCAAAGATGGGCATACTTACGTGATCACACTTCAGTTGCATATACAAATCCTCTGCCTTGGGCAAGTATCTTGACTTTTCTACCTCATTTCCTCCTCTGTACAACAAAGGTGATAATTACCCACCTGTCAGCATGGAAATGTGCTTAATTAAAGATAAAAAAATTAAAACTTGACCCTTATCTCTGTCCAATAAATGAGAAAACTGAGGTAGAGAGGGATTAAGATTTGCCCAGTGTCATACAGCAAAATTTTTTGCAGTGGTGAATAGACTCCAGATCTACTTTGATACCACCCCCCTTCAGGCCTGTGCCTTAACTGCAAAACATCCTCTCTCACTTTATATTACATAAGCACAATGGCACTGACAGCTGCCGCAGGCCCCAGGGCAAGGTGTGAGGCTCTTAGTCCTGAAAGGGAGGGGCCAAGAGTGGAAGGGGCAGGGCCAAACTTAGTCAGCCTTCAGTGCCCCCCAGATGGCAGTGCTGGCTTCTGCCACCCCACCCCCAATTCCCTGACAGCTGCTTTCAGTTCAGTGTTTCAAAGGGTCCCAGAGCCCCAGCTGCTGCTACTGCCAAAGTAGCAGCAGTGGCGGCCAGAACTCTGGATCCCTTTGAAATGCCAGGCCTAGGGGCAGCTGCCCCCTTTAGCCCCCACTCCCCTGGAGTCTGTGGGTCTGCATAACCAAGTTTCACTGACTAAAGCCACTTTGTGGTGCATGGAATGTCAATGAGTAACTTGCATGGCGTACCAAGCTTTCCCCGCTTAAATCTCGTTCTGAGCAGTAAATGTTGCAATGATGAAAAACAAATGTTAACTTCCCAAATCCTCTGAGGCCAACAAACAGACAATTATTCTACTTCTAGGCCTGTAAATCACACATCTGCTTCATTTATATGCATAAGACCAAAAGAACTTGCATCATAAAACTGCACAATATGTCCATGGGAAGGGGCAGATCATTGTGTCCTTTTTCCAGATAATAATTGACAGATAACATGTGCATGTCAATGATGAATGTCCAAGAATTAGATCCAACAGCCATCAGGCAAACCGTAAATTGATAACATTAACTGGCTGTTTTCAAAACTTCTTATTTTGAGATGCTGGTCTTTAAAATACCAAGTCAGCAAAGCTAATACCTGAGGTAGATGTAGAGTTTTTGGTTTTTGGTTTGGTTTGGTTTTGTTTGGTTGGGATTTTTTTGCCACTGACCTTCTTCTCTCCTTTTGCAGTCGGAGATTCAAGGTCTGGCCAAAAAGTGTAACAGGTCAGTTCATTCGGTGGAAAAGTGGTTTAGGAGACGGCGAAATCTTGAGCTCCCAACGATGCTTCAGAAATTCCAGGAAGCTTGGTAGGAAGAGGAAAACTGCTTATTTTGATTATTCTGGGCCTGCATATTTCAAAGTAACTACTGATTTTGGGTGCCCAAACTGAGTTCCTCTTAAAGTAGGTTCATGTACTGCATCTGCACGGATACAGGTTGAACCTCCCTCGTCTACCACGCTCAGGACCTGAGCAGTCCTAGACCAGGGATTTTGCCAGACTGGGGAAGGTCAATGCTCCCCTGATGGTGTTCCAGCCCCTGCTTCTCAGCTTCCCACCTAGCTGTTGCCCGACCTCTGCAGGCTCCCCAGCCATAGCTGAGCTGCAGCTGCTGTTTCCAGGCCTTGGCCACTGGCTCTCGACCCCAGCCAACCACTCCCCAGACCCAGCTTCCCCAGGCCACAGCTTCCTGCTTAGCCCCAGCCATGAGCTGCTGCAAGCTGCTGCCCCCCCATTCCTAGGCTGCTGTCTTTCCAGCTCTGGCCAATGCTCCTGAGGCAAGGGTTTCTCACTGCCTCCCCACTGCCCAGGTTCCCTGGCTGCTGCTGGTACCCCCGACTTTGCTGCCAGCCCTGCTATGGCTGCCCAACCGTGGGCTCGGGCAGCTAGTCTACCTCCCCCCACCGCATCCCAGCCCCAAGACTCTCTGGTCCTGGAAGATCTGAGGTCCTGCCAGACCATGGCTGTTGCAGGAAGAGAAGATCGTGAATTTCAGAGTTTCAACCTGTATTGTATATTGACCTGTAAGATGTGACAAGCAAAGCACCTCTAATCACCAGTCATTTTTGCAGCTTTGGGGATCCCTTTAGCATGAAGTATAATAATTTTGATTGGTAGATTGAGACGTTTAAAAAAGGAAGGGTTAGAATCATCCCCATTTTATTGATGGGGACGTTGAAACATAAGAAAGTGATGGTACTTAGCCAATGCCCCATGGCAGGAAATTGAGAGAGCACATAAAATCACCATAGTCCTTTTCATTTACCTGGTACTGGGGATGTCCAAACCCAGGTTGGTTGGCATAGCTCAATTATTTTTGCTGTCATGGCCGTTAATGCTAATGCTTATAATATTGCTTTCATTATAACAAGAGCTACATAAAATCCAAATCCTGCTGGCCATGTTTCGCTAAATTTCAGTGGGCTTCCAAGCAGGATTCAGAGTGACTTTTTAATCTTACAATATTCTACCACATAATTATTTTTATCTTTGTTGCATTTCAGTAGCAATGTATTATTTGAGGAAGTCCCAAGTCTGTAGGTCCTATGCTTCATAATGGATGGGATGAAAACTTGTCTTGTGACTATGCTAATGTCTGAACTCCACTCCAAGTTAAACCACCATGCCGATGTTCATTTAATATGCATATTTTTGTGTTTTCACATGCACTCAATGTCATTTAATATCCATTCCACTTAATTAATGTTTTTATTTTTGAATCTAATAGGAAATGTTTATCAAACTGTACAGTATATACCATAACACAAAAAAGAGAGTTTTTTTTTAAAAGGACTTATTATATCAGTTTACTTCTTTAGGCTTGCAAGCAAATTGGAGTCATCTTTTTCTCTGTCTCCAGAGTGGGCTGATATTTTACTTCAGCAGTTACTCTTCTTTCTTAAAGCAATTTAAAATTTGCCCTGGCAATTCACAGAAATGTTCTGTTTTGTTCTTTGATGTGCTTAATATTTGTTCATAGCATGTAGCTACAGCACTCGCTGTCAATGGAAGCTTTCAGAGAACAGGAAGAAATTTTGATGTGCAAAAAAATGTTACTGAGAGAGAAGTTTTTGTTAGGCCTTGTTCAAATGTGGCTGCTGTCAGTGACAGAGTAGATGCTTATGGAGAATAGAGTGTGAACATAAACTGAAATATGTTCATATAAAAAGATTAGTTATGTTGGTAAAACTTTGCTAGTAATGACAAGTCGAAGTGATTTAGGATCATAAATGCTATTGTCTTTCATTTGAATCTCTGGGTGAGTTTTGCTTTGTTTTCTGGAATTTGTTCTAACTCCAAATTCATGGCAAAACTCAGCTGAGTATAAACTGAGACTCCAGTCCTGCAAAGATTTATGAAAGAGCTGTCCCATCAATATCAATGTGACTGCTCATATGCATAAATCTTTGCAGGATTGGAGTCTAAGACCTCAGTTCTGCAAGGTGCTGCACACAGTGGCTCCAACAGTCTAGTTGGTAGTCGATATCAAGTAGAGTGCCCCAGGGGTTGGTCCTGGCACCAGTTTTATGCAACATCTTCATTAATGATTTGCATAATAGGGTAGATTGTACCCTCAGAAAGTTCACGGATGTCACTAAGCTGCGGGGAGAGGTAGACATGTTTAGGGATGGGGATAAGGATATGGTGAAGAGTGGCCTAGACAAATTGGAGGATTGGGCCAAAGGAAATCTGCTGAGGTTCAACAAGGATAAGTGCAGAGTCCTGTACTTGAGAAGAAAGAATCCCATCCTCTGCTACGGTCTGGGGACTGATAGGCTAGGTGGCAGTTGAGCAGAAAAACACTTGGGGATTACAGTGGATGAGAAGCTGGGTATGAGTCAGTGTGCCCTTGTAGCCAAGAAGACTAAGGGCATGTTGGGATACATTAGAAGAGTATTGCCAACAGATCTGGGGAAGTGATTATTCACCTCTATTCAGTACTGGTGAGGTCATGTCAGGAATCTTGCATCTGGTTTTGGGGCCCACCACTAAAGAAAGGATGTGGACAAATTGGAGAGTCTAGTGGAGAGTAACAAAATGATTAGGGGGCTGGGGATTATGAGGACAGACTGAGGGAACTAGGCTAATTTAATTTGCAGAAGAGAAGAATGAGGAACTTGTTAGCACCCTTTCAGCTCCAAAGAGGATGGAGTCAGGCTATTCTCAGTGGTGGCAGATGACAGAATAAAGAACAATGGTCTTAAGCTCCAATGAGGGAAGGTCTAGGATGGATATTAAGAAAAACGGTTTTACTAGGAGTGGGGGTGGAGCACTGGAATGGGTTGCCTGGGCAGGTGGTGAAATCTGCATCCTTAGAAGCTTTTAAGGCCAGGTTTGCCAAAGCCCTGACTTGAGTAATTTAGTTGGGGATGGTCCAGTTTAAAGCAGGGGGTTGGATTAGATGACCTTCTGAGGTCTCTTTCCACCCTAATCTTCTATGATTCTAAAGCATTTAAGCACAAAAATAGGCCCATCAAAGTCAACAGGACAATTCACATACTTACAGTTGTAGGTACCAGCACCTGCCTGATCAGGCCTGCAGTGGGCTGAAAACTAGAAAAAAATACCCTCTATATAAACCCCAGTAAATTGGTTTTGCTGGCTCATTGGCTTCACCACTGACACTGGATTTGAGAGAGGGCAGTGCAGATCGAGGGACTGCTTTTGTTCATACATGCACTCGTAGGTTACAGCTCTCTCATCTTGTCTCAGGGGTTAATCTAAGTGAATTATTGTTAACAGAAGACCTGGCTATGCATTAATTCTAGTGTAGGCAGTTTCCCTGTCGGGAGTCTGTCTTGTCTCATCGCTGTCAGCAAGTCAAATCTGCTTGGTCATTCTTCGGCACTGTTTCTCAAGAGCCTTGTGAAACACTGGGATACCAAATATTCTCACCAGATTGTGTATCTCATGTCTATTTTTACTTCCACCTGAAATCAAGCTAACAAGCGTTGGTTGGGGGAAGTTACGGATTGAGTCAGACCGTCCCTAGGCAAAGAAAATGATTGTCATGGAAATAGTCATGGAAAGCTCCCGCCCAATCCTTTGCCCTTCCCACAATTAGGATCATTGCCTCCTACTCAGATTCTGGAGCTATTACAGCAGTCCTGGGCTGGCTGGAATTTACAGTACCTCTTTATTAGATCTGTAAGGAGCCATGTGGCTTCTGTTGACGTGTAAACATTGTTTTGAGATTTCAGTTCATGTTTAGCCTGGTTCGGATGAAACCTGTTTGACAGCCGTCAAGTAGCATGTGACTGTCACCCACAACCAAACATCAGGGTCAGCAAACACTAGCCCACCTGACCCAAGGGTCAACCAGAATCAGGTAATGAGACACAAACTTGCTCAGTCAGCTACACTTCTTCTGTGTTCTACCTTTTATGGTAAGTGACCAATAGAAGTTAATTTGATTTTTGAACCAAAACACATTGGCTAGTGGTGCCCTCCATGCCACATAGATTTTAATAGTAGTTCGTGGTGCTCACCACCTTGCAGACGTGTTCTTTGGCTGTTTGGAGAAATAGGATTGTGAGGGTGTTAGAGTGCAGGCCATCCCAGAGCATCCTCCTGTGGTTAGAAATGACGCCACAACTAACCTCTGCCTTGATTTCTCCTCACCTGGGGATAAGAAGAAGTCTAGGAAGACTTTCAGGTACTAAAGAGCCCCTCTTTGGAAAGCCTCCTCTATTAACCGAACAGGCCAGCACAAAAAGTCTTAATCTTTGGTGTTTTGCTAGGAGACAGGGTAGGTCTTAGTTTTTGTCCCACTTGAGTCCATTGCTTTGCTTCTGTCCAGGTCCTTTAACCAGCATGGTTTTCTTGAAACAGGTTTCAGTCCGAGAGTTCCATCTCTTGCTGCTAAATGTGAAGAATCTTTCCCCAGAGCCAGGATTTTGTGGAGACCCACAGTTCTTCTCAGGGACAGCCTGTGGTTCTTGACCGGCTGGCATTCCTACCACTTGTTTAGAGAACACTTTACTGGGACCAGACCTTCCTTGCAGGGGTGCTGGAACAATTTGTCTAGGAGAGGTCGTGGTGTTGAGAATCACTGGAGCAAACTCTAAAGCCTGTGTATAGTGGAAACCACTTCAAGCCAGGAAGGGTTGCAATACCCCTGTACTCCTAGTTGCAGCATCTAGGCTTTCTTGTGGCCTGCTAGCTCTCTCTTAGGGACGTCCTCTCTCTAGGAGTGTACCTTGTAGGTCCTTTGCCCTGTGAGCTCACCCACACCAGCTTTCTGTCCCTGGAAACACACATTTCCTCTGTCAGAGACTTTCCTCTAGGAGCACCTTCCTTGTGAGCCTATCTACCATCACTAAACTGAGGTAACCTTTATACTAGGTCCAGATAGTCTCAGAAGGGTAGCCTGTCAAAAAACAAACCCAAGCAGTCCTGTAGCACCTTACAGACTAATCATAAACTAACTAATAAATAATTGGTTAGTCTTTAAGGTGCTTCAGGACTACTAGGTCCAGATGTTCATTTACTAACTATCCTTTAAGCAGACACCTGGGGCAGTCAGTTAACCTCAGTGGGATCTTCAGAAGGCAGCTCCATGAAGACTGGGCCAGTTACCACACAACAGAAGAAAGTTCTTTTTTAAAAGGTAGTGGTGGAGAGAGACTATGCAATGGAAAGAGTTGGACAAATTTACCATAAGGTGGTGATACAAGTCCCAGCTATAACATACACTTATTTAAAATCAGATTGTCATTTGCTAGGGAAGTTCATTGTCTCGATATTTTTCCAGTGTGAAAGACATTGTATAAAGCCCTTCAGAAGAAAGGAGTTACGTTAAACAATTGTAAGAGAGAAATGTGCACATTCCTTGGCCTTAGTGTCGTCATGTAAATCCCTACGCCCTGGTGAATAATAACTATTAGCCGATGAAAAGAGAAATATTTGCATCATGGCAAGTGAGAGAGAATCATATAGTGATTGATAGACACAGCCAGAGGAGTGCAGTGAGAGGTAAAGCTGTACATTTATGTCTCTGTACATGTGCAGCTTCCAGACAGATTGACTGGCTGCCACAGCTCCGTTTCTAAATAATGCCTATGAAGGAGCAATAACTGTTCTGATTTTTGGGTTGTTTTTCTTTTTGTTTTGCAGCTGGCGATTTTCATTTTATCTTACATCATCCATTGCTGGATTTATATGTCTATACGATGTAAGTTAACTTGGGGGAGATTTTCAAGTCTCATAACCCTTTTAACTAAATTAGGGCACATTGCCGAGGCCTTTGCGGTCAGTAGAAGATTTCCCATTGACTTCAGTGAGCTTTGGGTTCAGACCATAACGCTATTTTTATCAAGTACAGTATTATAATTTAAATAACAGCCTATTTTTTGCACTCAGATTTTATTTATATTTAAACTTATTGTTATGGTTTCTCAGTCAAATGGAACTTTACACGTAACCAGCATTTTAAGGAAGAATTGCAGAAGGTATTTGTTAGGCAATGTGTGTTCCTTGATCTGTGGGTGGGTGATGGTTATACAATGTACCTCACCAATTCTATGTTACATAACTATATTTTTCGAAATCAAAGACTTTTGCTGTAACATTTTTTCATGGACAGAGTCATACAAAAATGACTGTTTTAAAACATGTTCACTGGGATTGCTATCGTCAGTGTGTGTTTTGTTAGTGGAAGAGTGGATTTTTCCCAGGAAGCTAATAAGGTTCTCAAGAAACATTGAAAAAATGAAATTACACTAATTCTGCGCAAAAGAAAAGGTTTGATGGTTTTGACTTGTGTTTGGCACTTTTTTTTTCCCTACACTCTGTTCATCTTGCTGATCATTCATCTTGCTGGAAAGCTTGTGCCTGGTAAAGATAGTGCAAATTCTAATCACATACCAAGGCGTCTTCAACAAACTGAACTTACAGAAGAAATGCGGTGTCATGAATGTTAAAATAGAAAATTGAAACATTTCAAATGTCCCCAAAATCTGAGAAATATGGAATATCAGATGAAGAACTGGAACTGGCCTATTAAAAGAGGGATACATGATGACTTTAGCATATAGTTGACATAGAAAATGTACTGTGAGACAATAACTGATGCGTGTGTTTCATCCTGGAGTCATTGTTTAAATATTTCTGAGCTAAGATTGACTCACTACTCAACTTCTTATTCTTTATGTGGTCCTGTCTTTCACAGAAACCTTGGTTTTATGATACATGGCAAGTGTGGGTTGGCTATCCATTTCAGGTGAGCTCTTCAGAACTGGAGTCATGATCAACATGGTATTTCTGTTCTCCGCAGTGAAAGGAATAGCCTTTTCAGTTTGGATAGAAGCATTAGCTTTTCATGTAATTAAATGACTTCAGTTTCAGTTATCAGATGTGTGAAGATGTTCAATATTATTTGCAAATTAAAATTTATCAGTGCCTTTTTTTTAATGTTACAAAAAAAGAGAAGCCAATACTCAGAGGGCTTCCCTGCCCACCACCTGCCCCCACCCTGCCCCCACCCACCTCCAGTTCTATGGCTGAGGCTGCCAAAGTGCTGGTACACAATACTAGCATAGAAAAGCACAAATGTTGATGGACTTGCTATATTTTCACTGGTTTGCAAGCAAACTTGGGTGCACTCAGTATATGGTTAAGCTCACTGTTGAAGAAGTCATGCTAGAAACTGGAAGTGGAGCAGCTGAAATAACTGGGAGTTTTGCCTGAGTAAAGTTGGAAAGGTTTAGCTCTCAGACTGTTTTGCTCCTGAATAAAGCTCATATAATAATTTTCATTTTCATATTCATATGAAGAGGAAGAAAAAACATAGTACAGGCTGAACCTCTCTTGTGTGGCACCCTTGGACTTAAGTGGAGTCATACGAGAAAATTTGCTGGACCAAGGGAGGTCGTACTGTCTAGCAACAATACCAACACTTCCACTGCTTACTGGGCTTTTCAAAGACCTTTAGGGGTAAATTACAGCTAAATAACAGCACAGAACACTGGGAGCCAGGACTGTTGGCTGGAAACAAACTATGTGGGACCACGAGAAATTTGGCCACACCCAAAATGAGTGGGTCGCCTGGCTTACTAAAATCATGTTGGATTACGGAGTTTGCCAGATGAGTGTTCTGGATTAGAGAGGTTCAACGTGAATGTAAAATTCAGTGGATTTTATTTATACATCTGTTGCAATGCATTGAAATGACTAGAAAAAAAAGCATATTTTCTTTCTTTGCAGACCTTGCTACCATCTCAATATTGGTATTACATGGCTGAGATTAGTTTTTATTTCTCTCTGTTGTTTACCCTGCGTACTGACATCAAAAGGAAGGCAAGTATTTGTGATTATTTGCAATTAGGATCTTTGATTCTCTTATGAGTTCCCTTGTGTTAGGAAAATGCTGTGGTGAGTGCTGAGATAATCAATGCTTGAACCTCCCGGTCAGAAGTGGTTTGCTGAATATAATATGGCCACAATGTCCCCATCCCTTCCATGTGGTGTGCACTATGGAAGATAATCTGTCTGGGCACCCAGAAGTAAACCCCACCTATGTAATATTCTTTTGGGGGGAGGGCACAAGGGGAGGCAGGCAGAAGGGACAAGGCATATCTGCCACCCCTGGAATAACTGTGGGTATACTATAAGAGGTATCCCTTGCCCCTGCAATCAACCAGCATCACAGTTATATCAAATCCAATAAATGGGGAGTTGGGATGAAACGGGTTGTCCTCCCACTCCCAAAGCACAGGCCTCTACCACCTGAGCTGGTAGCAGGTCATAGAACCTCTCTTCGTGGGATCAACCACTAGAGTAGGGTTTCTTGGCCCAGGGGTCAGGAGTCAACAGTGGGACATCAGAATGTTTCAGAGAGTCACCCAGCAGCGGCTTGTGGCTCTTGTCCCATGGGGCTGGCTGGGCTCACCTCCCCGGTCTGGGCACTGCAACCTCTGGGGTCCATAACCAGCCAGGTTTAGCACAGCCATCCTGATGATGGGAGCCCAGGTAGGTCAAATTTGAATGAGTGGCACTACACCCTCAGGAGCCAGGTCCTAACTCCACTCACACATGTTCTTTCCAGTCCACACAGTGGGGCCACACCGGAGCAGCACTGCAACCCCAAAGGTCACAAGGTCCAGAGCAGGGAGCCAAACCCAGCCTACCCAAATTGCAGGAGCTGCCCCTGTGGGCAGAGTGCAGGCATGGTGGGATCCAACCACCCCCTGCAGGGCTGAAACCACTCCAGGGCCTCCACCTCAGGCTATCAACATTGGAAGATGGGACCAAAGCCCAAAAAGGGTCCGAGTCACTGAATAGAGGACGTTGTTATGCTAGAATTTGCACACGGCAAGCCAGTACCTTGCATGAACTCTGCTTCCCCTGCAGCCTTCCTTTAAGATAGCCTGCTGGCATCTGCTGTTCCACTTTGTTTTTTAAATGTATGGTTTGGAAAATAACTGTTTGTGCTTGACGTATTGTGTTTTATTTCATTTATAGGACTTTATGGCCCACGTCATTCACCATTTGGCAGCCATTGTTTTAATGGCTGGTTCTTGGTGCAGCAACTACGTTCGTATGGGGACTTTAGTGATGCTTGTACATGACACTGCAGACTTCTGGCTCGAGGTAAACCTCACATTCCATTTTTATCTGTCCGGTTTGGTTCAGTGTTTGGTCCCCACACTCCCTCTTTTCCCCTTTCAACTTCAGTAAGAAATGTTTTTACAGATTTTTAAGGCCCAGGGGACCATTGGCTCCCCTCATCTGAGGTCTTGTCATTGAATAACTTTGGGCAGTTGAAAACAGACAGGAAGAGAGGTCCCGGAGCTAGAATTTCAGCTGTGTACCTTGATCGTTCTTCTTGTGCAGTCAGAATGAGAGAAAATAGGCTCAGCTGATGGGCAGTTTGTAGTGGTGGGCAAATCTCAAGAGGTTTGGTGCAGATTAGCATCTGAAATGTTACCCAGACATGCCTAGCTCCCTAGGCATTTACACCAGAGGCCTGACCCTTAGTGCTCTCTGAGTGTGACGCTCCTAATGAGCCACACTGGGGGAATCTTGCCTCTTTGCAACAGGGCTAGCAAAAAGTGGTGCTTTCATGAGTGGAGTTGCTCTAGATTTATACCAGTGTAACTAAGAGTGGAGTACAGCCCAGGAAGCTTTGTCCACACTTGGAAACAGCCCTGATTCAGTTATCTGAGGTCTGGAATTGGGGTAGCTGCCCTGGGGATGACAAGGGCTAGCATCAGTGTAATGGATGAGGCAAAAGCATGAGCTCTAGAGTGTGAATAAAAGAGCCAAGTTGGAATATATCCTCTGCACATCAGGCACTGTGGGAGACATCAGCATGCCCTTTTCAGGGAGGCCAACACATTTCTCCAGGCCCAGGGCAAAAGAAGGCTAACTCTGGGCTCCTGAGAGGGGCAGATCCTCAGACAGAAGGGGCAGGGCTGACGTCTAGCTTCCCCCAGCCAGCCCTTTAGTGCCACCCAGGACTCCAGTCGCAGTTTAAAGTGTTCAGGGCTCTGGCCACTGCTGTTATCACTGTAGCAGCAACAGTGGCCAGGAGCCCAGGATCCTTTTAAATTGCTGGGCCCTGAGGCAGCTGCCCCCTTTTCCTCTCCTGTCACTCTTTGGCAGGCCTACACATAAAGGGTCAGACCTGGTGCAGCTGCGCTGATTGCTAGTCACTGATGGCTGAATCAGAACTATTCCTGAGGGAGTAGCAGGGCTGAAGTCTCCCCTCTCCTCCCTGTCTGCAGCCCCTTTACATCTGTTGCAAACCTGGGAAATGGAAGGTCTTACAACTCAGTGTTCTATTCAGAGAGTTGTCGTAAGGACTTTGAGATAGAAAGGACCCATGTCAACGTGAAATAAATGTCATTATTTTTTAAAGAACGTTAACATGGTTACTTTATTTGCCACAGTGGCTGGGAATTCTCTTTAACCTAAATCCTTCATTAGAAGACCTTAAATGGGAGCTATTTCAAAGGCTAATAAATGTCTGTGAACATGTTTGGTTGTTTTTTATTCTATTTTAGTCAGCCAAAATGTTTAATTATGCTCATTGGGAAAAAACCTGCACTGTTCTCTTCATCATCTTCTCTGTTGTGTTCTTCATTACACGGCTTATCCTGTTCCCTTTTTGGTAAGTAACATTTGTTTCAGTCACAACTTTTCTTTCATTTGTTTTTCAGAAGGAGGTTGGTTAGGGCTTGGATGAGAAGGAAAAGAATCTCTCTGGCTGGCCACTCGAGCCCCTCCTGTTGGAGGGGCTATGTTAATATGGCACTTCAGGATATGCTAACGAGGCCCTGTCATGAATATTCAATGCCTCATTAGCATAATAGCAGCCCCGCACGCTTCAAAACTGCCAGTTTCAAAATGCAGCTGCCCATCTAGCCAGTGGGCCTTTCGAAACAACCCACTGATTTCAAAAGCCCCTTATTCCTATCTGGTTTTGGGAATAAGGGTTTTTTGAAATCAGGGATCTGTTTTGAAAGGCCCCTCAGCTACACAGGTGGCTGCATTTCAAAACCCATGGTTTTGAAGCACGTACTGCTGCAGTTATGCTAAAGAGGTGCTGCATATTCATGGTAGCACCTCAATACCATATCCTGAAGTACCTTATTACCATCTCCCCTCCAAAAAGAGGGGCTAGTGTGGCCATAGCCTGTGTGTTAAGGCTTTAGAAGACGATGTGTAAATTATTTTTCAGAAGTCAAATTATTATTCATTAAAACAGTACAGGTTGAACCACTCTGGTCTGGTACCCTTGGGATCTGACTGGTGCTGGACATGAGAATTTGCCGGACAATGGGAGATCAGTACAGTCTAGCACATTACCAACACTTCCACAGCTTACTGGGCACTTAGAAGACATTCGGGGTAAATTACAGCTAAATATCAGCACAGAACACTGACAGCCAGGCCTAGTGGCTGTAAACAAACTTTATGGGACCCTGGGAAACTTGGCCACACCCATGATAAATGGTTGTCCGGCTAACTAAAATCATGATGGATTATGGAGTTTGCCAGATGATACACTTCCATATTAGAGAGGTTCAAACCCCACCTAATCTTAGCTCATTGAAATTTTTAATATTTGCACTGTCATTTGAGCTTACTGCAATGTATTTTAAAATAGTATTTTTTCTGGGACACACACTGATTATATTAATAATATGTCTGCATATTGATTACCCAACCCTTTCTTAATCCTTTTGTCATCTTCTGTATTTCCAAACAGCCCGTAGCTTTGGTCTTTCTGGTCCCCCATCCCAAATTAATTGCACAAACAGTCTCCATTCATTTTGCTTGATGGAATCTGATTTCATCACTCTTAAGTTTGGAAACAATAAGTGAAGCAACTGAAGGATATAAAAGAAAAACATACAAACAACCTAGCCATGAAATAGAAGAAGATGAGGCTCAAGACAAAATAAACACATGAATTAATCAACAAAGAGCCAAATCCTAAATTCTTTTAGAGTTTCGCTGAAATCAGTGTTTCAGGATTGGGCCTAAAGACTGGAGGGAATGAAAATGGCAGAGACAAGCTTTCGAAGAGTAATATGTGTCTTCTACCTACACCTTCCTGTTTGGAGATCAGAGGATTTTTTTTAACCAGAAGACTATTTTAATAGCCTATTGTACATTCCAGTAAAGTCAAGATTTGTTATTGAATTTTTCATTTTTACAGTTTTGAATATTTTGAGTGTATATAGTAAGGTGATTCAGCTAATCAATTTAAACCTGAAAAGTCTAAATTGCTCAGTCAATCACAGCGGGTAATGATTGTCTTTGTTTTTCAGGATTTTACATGGTACATTATATCTGTGTGCGTACTACTATCCAGAAATGGCTTTAGCGTATTTCATCTTCAATGCGCCGCTTCTAATTCTGCAAGGGCTCCATCTATACTGGGGCTATCTTGTTCTCAAAATTTTGAATAAATTCCTTTTCCTAAAGGTAAGTAACTCAGGCTTCTGCAGAAAGTTGTGGGAAATCTCAAACACTTTGAATTGTGTCTTTGATAGATGTACATACAGATTCTTACTTTACCTTCACCCATAAGGGCCACATTTTCAATTTGGCTCCAAAACAAAGGAAATATTTTTAAAAGTTGAACAGCATCCAGCAGCTCCCATTGTGACATCCATGGCCAGATTTTTATAAGAACCCAGTTCTTCATGCCCTGAGCCCTTTTGAAAACCTTCCTCCTTATTGATGCTTATTGGAAAGTCAGCTTTCTTGCAAATTTGGCCCCAAAGCAGAGCTTTTTTTTTTTTTGAAAATGTAGAACCTAATGTAAGAAATTATTACTGGCTTATGAAAATGTTCTGGTCAACCTTTTAAAAGCACGAAGAAAGGAGAGGAACCTAATCTTTCAATGTTGTATCAAGAAAAACAAGAAAACTCGCAACCAAAGGCAAAGATGAATGTCTAACTCTGAGCTCCAGTCTCTATGTCTGCTTATCCTTACCGTTTATAATCTTGGATATTAGAAAAAACCCAGATACTGCCTTGTATCATGAGACAGTAAAACCTTGTCTTTGCAACACGGAAGAGACCAACCAGACTGACTTGCCTGGGGGAAGTATGTTTGGCTAAGGTTGAACAAACATCTACTGGAAATTGCCTAGCTAAATTGGCTGATTTAAGTCACAACATGACTTACTCGAGACAGTCCTTACTATAAACTGCCTTCTATATCCAGATTGCTATTAACTGCCCAATTTTAGACTGGTATAAATTCATATAGCTCCACTGAAGCCTATAATGTTACACCAATTAAAGAACATTCACCATTTTCTAAGTTATTTATCCCTGGCTTTTTTCATTCATAGCTTTAAATATTGTTCCATGAGATGTAGACATACAAAGTATATTTTGCTGCTAAAGCGTTTCAGTCTAGAATAGAATGGATGCAAAGACAAGGATTGAACGCTGTAGGAGGGTAAGTTACATTACGCACTTTTAAAATGAAACAGAGTGGACTCAATTGTAGCACTGTCATTTTCTCCTTCCACTGACACACTTCCTTTTCAACAGAAGCTCACTTCAGCTACTTTTTGATGTTTCATTACAGAGTTCACAGTAGGTGAAATTCACCTGTCAAGAGCAGATCAACAGAAAACCAGGGTACTGTGTAAGGCTATAAACTGTATGAAACTGATAGCAAAGAGAGAAGCCGTGTGCCATTTGAATGCCTAATTCTGTGCCTATAGCTGTTGTAGTGAACTGTGCAATCCTTTCACTGTTGCCTAGTTAGGGACAAAAGCAACATTTAGGAAAAGGCTCTCGGAAGGCCTTGCTACTCTACTGAAACTAATGACTGTTCTGTGGTTCCAAATTATGTAACTTAAAAGGGTCAGCAAGCTCAGTTATCTCAAACAGTTAACAATGAGGAACATTTTAGAAGAACAGACATAATCCATTCTAATTTTTTGTATTATTTTACCAAGAAGAAAAATGCGTAAATATACCATGAATTACGCCCTGGAAATAAGCAGTCCTGTAGCACCTTAAAGACTAACAGCTTTATTAGGTCATGAGCTTTTGTAAGACCCACTTTTTCCAGAATTCCGTGCAGACACAGGTGTTAATTAAGAAAGATGCAGAAAACAAATCCCATGTAAAACATGAAAATGTAAGTGCCTGGAATGGAATACTGAGTAAAAATGACAAGTCAGAGCTGGGTGATGTAATAGGAGAGGCAATGGAGCTGGAATTGAGTTTACCGAAGTGTGGCACTCGAATGTTGTGTGCTCCTTCTGCAGGGTAGTTGAAGTAAAGGGGAAAGCGGGTGAAAAGCACAGCTTTCTATTTGCTGTTAAAATCTCCGTTCCCCACATTGGGTAGCAGCATTTTGGCACAGCTTCCCTGCTTTTCTATTGGCTGCTGCTGCAGTGGGAGGGCTCCGCTGTAATGCACTTAGAAACTACAGTGATGAGCACTGTGTTAAACTAGAGAATAGAAGAGTTCCCTGTCTGCTTAGCCACTTTTGTCTTTGGCAGGGTCAGAAGTGGTTTCTTGTAAGTAACTGCTGCCCAGGACCAGCCATCGTAAGCAATAGAAGGGTGACAAGCCACACAGTGTCACTCTGGATTCTTGATTCCTTACCCGGCCCTGTGGAAAAAAGGCTGTGTCCAACAGCACTTTTGCCATGGCAGTAGAAGCGGCACCAGTACTTTGCAGCTGAGATGACTTCAGCTGGCTTGCATGTGGAGCCTGCTTTCCACGGCAGTGGCAAACTTGGCTGTGAAGTCAGCTCAGGCCTCCAAAGATGTAAATCCAACTTTTAAAAGAATGCTGTTTGCAAGGCAGCATTGTGCTGGAAGGGGCTAATCCTTTTTTTTGTAACACGTTTGTTGTACACCTACACTGTGCCAGTAGCTGTTGCTATTTTAGTGGAGCGAACCGTCACCTGTGTGTTAGCAAAGCTTTTAGCTTCTCTGCCCATTCAGAAAACAGGTTGTTTTCAACATTCTTTAAAGCAAGAGCAATCTGCTTAGAATGGAAAAAACTAGGTCACTTTTGAACCAGGAAGAAGCTGTTGATAATAATCAACAAAATAAGGCCAGATCCTCCGTATGCCTCTTTAGTATGGACTGGATCCAGTGTTCCCTGTAAGATGAATGTTTAGTCGGCCACCCAGGAGAGATTCAAATGCCACCAAGCTGATTAGCAGAGTGCCACAGTGCACATCCCCATTTGCCTTGGTGCACACAACAAAATTTATTCCTCACAGGGAATGGAAAATATGAGAGGGAACATTGCTCCTTACTGCAGGAAAAAAAACTTCCTCTGGATTGGACTACTTAGGATATCCTGTTTTTCTACCCTGTTTTGCCAAGCCAGATTCTCCGTGGTCGCAGCCAAGGGAATAGCGTAGGGAACCAGTGCATCTTCTGATGGCCACTACTTTGCTCTGATCATCTCAAAGTAGGTGCTGCCCCCACTCCCCGCCGCTCTCCCCATAGGCCTACAACAGCAGGTTTGTCACAGCTGCTGCTCCATCACAACAGAGATCAACTCTTACTGGGTGTTTTTGTGACCTGGCATGCAGGTTCAAAACAGCACTCCAATTTGGCCTCATAGCCCCTACATTGTGACAAATGGAAAGTGGGGCCAAGGCTGTTGTTCTCTGCAGCTGCCTAGTTTAGCTGTGGGTACAGCGGCCTCTGAGTAGGTGACAGCAATATAGTCACAGCATTGTGGCAGATGGGCTACGTCTACACGTGCACGTACATCAAAATAGCTTATTTCTATGTAGCGACATCGAAATAGTCTATTTCAATGAATAACGTCTACACGTCCTCCAGGACTGGCAACGTCGACGTTCAACTTCGACGTTGGGCAGCGCAACATCGAAATAGGCGCAGCGAGGGAACGTCTACACGCCAAAGTAGCACACATCGAAATAGGGATGCCAGGCACAGCTGCAGACAGGGTCACAGGGCGGACTAGCGCTTCCGGGGCAACAGCTAGCTGCTCCCTTAAAGGGCCCCTCCCAGACACACTCAGCCTGCACAGCACGCGGTCTGAGGAGCCATAGGCGCACAGACCCCGGGCGACGCAGGCATGGACCCCCAGCAGCAGCAGCAGCAGCAGCAGCAGCAGCCAGAGGTCCACCCAGCCCTCCCGGCAGGAGCAGGGCTTGCCCTGATCCATGCCATGCGGGAGGCAGCTGAGCACCTCCTTGCTACACTGGAGGAGGAGCTGCCCCCAGGGCAGCAGGGCTCAACCCCCAACCCTGCAGCACCCCGCCCCCCCCTGCCTCACACGCCGGCGGCTGTGGAGCTACCCCACCAGCACCGACTGGTGGGAGCGGCTGGTGCTTGAGGAGTGGGACGACGACCGCTGGCTCAGGAACTTCAGGATGAGCCGGCAGACATTTATGGAGCTGTGCCAGTGGCTCACCCCTGCACGCAGGCACCAGGACACCGCCATGCGGCGTGCCCTCACAGTGCAGAAACGGGTCGGCATCGCTGTCTGGAAGCTGGCCACTCCAGACAGCTACCAATCCATGGGACAGCAGTTTGGTGTTGGCAAGGCCACCGTCGGGGCTGTCCTCATGGAGGTAAGAGAACCCACGGGGTGAGGGCAGGGCAGGGGAGGGGGGCCCGGGCAGGGCAGGGGAGGGTTGGGGAGGGCAGGGCAGGGCCACGCACACCCTGCTCACCCCTCATTGGTGCTCTCCCATGTGCTTTCCCTGCAGGTTGTGCGTGCCATCAATGCCATGCTCCTGCACAGGCTCGTGAGGCTGGGGGACGCAGATGCCACCATCGCGGCCTTTGCCACCCTGGGCTTCCCCATTTGCTTCGGGGCTCTGGATGGGACTCGCATCCCCATCCGTGCCCCGCATCACAGTGGAGGACGCTACATCAATCGCAAGGGCTACCATTCTGTGGTCCTCCAGGCCTTGGTGGACAGCCGGGGCCGTTTCCAGGACATTTACGTGGGCTGGCCTGGCAGCACCCACGACGCCCGGGTTTTCCGGAATTCGGGCCTGTGCCGCCGGCTGGAGGCGGGGACCTACATCCCCCAGCGGGAGATCCCTCTGGGGGACACCACCATGCCCTTCTGCGTCATCGCAGATGCGGCATACCTCCTCCAGCCCTGGCTCATGCACCCATACACGGGCCAGCTCTCCACTAGCCAGGAGCGCTTCAACCAGAGCCTGAACCACGTGCGCCAGGTGGTGGAGCGCTCATTTGGCCGCCTGAAAGGATGCTGGAGATGTCTCCTGACCCGCCTGGATGCGGGCCCCAACAACGTCCCCCTGATTGTGGGTGCGTGCAGCGCCCTGCACAATTTGGTGGCGAGCAAGGGGGAGGCCTTTTTCCAGGGCTGGGCTGTGGAGGCCGGCAGGGCCGACGTGCAGCCACCCGCTGCCCCCAGTCGGCAGGTGGACCCCGAAGGGACCTGGGTCCGGGAGGCCCTGCAGGCCCACTTCGATGACGAGGCCGCGGGGTGAACTCTGCCAGGCCCCCCACTGCCCACCCCTTCCTCCACCACACGCCCTGCCCCAACGCCCACACCATGGAGCACCCAACCGCACCCCCCTCCCACTTTTCCTGGACAAGTGACAGCATGCACTTGTGGCTGAACTTAAACTGCTTTTTCTTTTAGAACTTTTTTTTTAACTATAAATAAAACAAGAACAAACTATATACAACGTGTGGAACAAAAGTAATGTGTACAAATAAAACAATAGTAATAAAAAGGTTTGTTCAGTAATAAAAAGAAAACCAGGGATGATAAAGGGGAGAACTATTTACATGGGGGGACGGGGCAAACGGGGGGGCACAAATTAATGTCACAACTATATACAAGGGGGGGGGCACGTCCCGGGCCCCTCGCCCCTAAAGTCCGGCACTGGGCGTGGGCGGCCGGGAGCCCCGACGCGGCCGCAGCCCTGTCCGGGGCTGGCTGGGGGCGGGGCGGACCGGAAGATATGCCCGGCGAGTCTCAGCTGGCTCCAGGGGTCCCTCAGCGCTCCGGCCCTCGGTGGTGGGTGGCAGGGCGACGGCAGATGGGACGGCGGCGTGCGGAGCAGCTGGTGGTGCGGCGAGTGGAGCAGGCAGGGCGGGCGCTGCAGCGGCTGGCGCAGCATGGGGGGCCAGGTAGTCCACCAGGTGGTTGAAAGTCTCCATGTAGGCCCCCCATGCCTCTTGGCGCCAGGCCAGCGCCCGCTCCTGCAGGTGCAGGTGGCGTTGCTCCACCTGCAGGTGCTGCTCCGCGACCTCCAGCTGCCGACGGTGGATGGCCAGCAGCTGCGGGTCCGTCGCCGTCGGCTGGTGGTGGCGCGGGGTCCGCCGTCTAGCCCACCGTGGGGCCGGTCGGTCCTCGGCCGAGGGGCTTGCCTGGACCGATGGCCCCGGAGGGGTCTCTGGGACCACTGATGCCTCTCCGGCGCTCTCTTCCGGTCCTTCCAATGGTGCAGCTGCGGGACACAGGAGAGGAGGGGGGAAGAAGAATGGAGACAGGCGTTAGTGTGGGCCCCGAGCCGTGGCCTTTGTCCCCCCAGCCCTGTGCTGCAGGTTCCCCATCCCCGTCCCTGGGAGATGCTGCTGTGATGGATGGGGTTCAGGGGTCCCCCTGCACTGCACCCCGTCCCCTGGTGGGAGCGACTCTCACTTCACTCTGCAGGGTCTGACAGCAGGAGAGGTTTCTTAGGCCACAGATGCCCAGTTTCTCCCAGGAGTGACAGCACCAGCTGTCAGAAGAGACAGTCCTTCCAACCCGTCCTGGGGAGAAGACCCCAAGGGGTGCTCCTCTGGGGTGTAGCTTTCCCCCTCCTCAGGCTGGCTGCCTTCCAGCTCTCCCTTCCCCTAGCCTCTGCCTGGGGCCCCCGCCCTCCCCCCCCCCGATTCAAAGCCAGCTCGGCTCCTCCCTCCTCTTTGTTCAGGGCAGAGGTGTCACCTGCCAGCTGTAGCCCCAGGATCATCCTTTGCCCCTGGGAACTATTCGGCTCTTGTTGCTCATATCTAGCCTGAGTCTCCCTTTTGCACTCCCCCCGCTCCATCACATGCTGCTGCTGCTGCTGCTGCTGCTGCTGTGGGGTGTCCCACCCCCTCCTCCCGGGGGCCCCTCGAGGTTCCGCTCCCCCCTGCCCCGGGGATGGGGCATGGCACTGTCGTGCGGGGTGGGGGTGGGGCAGGGGCTGATGCACTGCTGTGGGAGACATGGCCCTGCTGTCTTTGGGGCCATGGCCATGTGAGCATGTGGGGGGCCCTGGACACATATCTATTACCCCCGCCCCTCAAGCCCAGGGGTGTACACCAGAGTGGGGTACATACCTGTCGGTCCACTCCCACGGTCCGGAGATCCCCGGGGGGTGGAGGCCCGGCTGCTGCTCCAGGATGGCAGGAGGAGGATCTGCAGCCCGGATTCTGCAGAGGAGGAGCCCCCCTCCTCCTCCTCCTCCTCCTCCTGCCGCGATGGCCCGGGGGTAGGCTCCGGGGGTGGCGGGGGCCCGGGGTGCGGGGCTTACCTCCGGGGTGGACTCTGGCTGAAGGGCCTGCTGGGGCTCGTCGGCTGAAGTATCAAGGGTGGCCAGAGGGGAGGAGGTGTGCCAGGGGCCCAGGATGTCCCTGAGCTCCCTGTAAAAGGGGCAAGTGACTGGGGCGGCCCCAGATCGGCTGGCCGCATCCTGGGCCCGGTCGTAACCCTGCTGCAGCTCCTTCACCTTACTCCTGACATGATCAGGAGTGCGGGCAGGGTGACCCCGGGCAGCCAGGCCGTCGGCCAGCCGAGCGAACGCATCCACGTTCCGCCTCTTGCTCCCCATTACCTGGAGCACCTCCTCCTCGCTCCAGAGCCCCAGCAGGTCCGGAAGCTCAGCCTCCGTCCAGGAGGGGCCCCGCTGCCGCTTGCCGGCCTGGCTGCCAGCCTGGCTGAGCTGGCTGCCCTGGCTCCCCTTGGGGGGGGTCCCCTGGGGGCGCTGCCAGGCAGCCATTAAAGGTCCTGTGCCTCCTGTGGCTGCTGAGGGACATGCAGGCTGGCCGCATGACTGGGCTGCTGCCTGCACGTTCCCTCAGCTTCCTGCACAGGAAAGGAGGGGGAGGGGACCTTTAAGGGGCCGCTCCACGCGGTCACCATTGAGCTGAGGGGCTGGAGAGAGCGTCTCTCAACCCCTCAGCTGATGGCTGCCATGGAGGACCCCGCAATTTCGATGTTGCGGGACGCGCAACGACTACACGGTCCCTACTTCGACGTTGAAAGTCGAAGTAGGGCGCTATTCCTATCCCCTCATGGGGTTAGCGGCTTCGACGTCTCGCCGCCTAACGTTGAAGTTAACTTTGAAATAGCGCCCCACGCGTGTAGCCGTGACGGGCGCTATTTCGAAGTTAGTGCCACTACAAAGTAGCGTGCACGTGTAGACACGGCTTTAGTGTTTACACATTCCTTACACAGACAAAATCCCAGTGTAGAGTTCTTTTGGATGAAGATCAAGCACAAATTAAACTAAATATAAGAACACCATATTTGGTGTGACCAGTGGTCCATTGAGGTCCAGTATCCTGTCTCAGACAGTGGCCAGCACCAGAACTTCAGGAGCAGTGTACAGAAGCGGGCAGTTTTGAACAGCTTAACCTCTAGCTTCCCTTCCTGGCTTCTGGCAATCAGAATTTTATGGCCACCCTGAGCATGGGGTTGCATCTCTGAATAAGGGCACATCCATACTTACCCATGAATCAATGCTCTGGAGGTCGATCTTCCAGGGTTCAATTTTGTGCATGTAGTAGGAATGTGCTAAATTGAATGTTGAGGGTGTTCCCATCAACTCCAGTACCCGTCACAGTCATGAGGAATAAGGAAATCCATAGGAGAGTTTCTCCCATCAACTTCCTGCTGTGGGGATGACACCAAAGTTCAAATCAAGGTACATTGACTCCAGCTGTGCAATTAATATAGCTTGAGTTGTGTGTTTTAATTTGAACTTATTCCCTACTGTAGACCTGGCCTTAGATTAAACCTCTTTGATTTCCCTCAGGAATTTTTTAGTATGGTATCCAAAGATGGGTGTGGGGAGGCTGGTGTGCTGGTAATTAGCATATCTTTCTTGTAGATTTTCAAATTACCTAGTGTTTGCATCTGAGTCAGCTACGGTTTTCCTGAGCTTTCCATTATGCAAGAGTTAACTCCGAATTGGCCCCCTTTACTTTGGAGCCAAGCTTTTTTTAATAGTTTAAAGAGAAGAAGCCAGCCAGCCAGGTCAGAGGGAGCCTCATTTTCCCCAATAAAGGGAAATGGGTTCCTATTTTGCCTTTCTCTAGTTGGCACTCTTTCCTGTTCTGTGAAACAAGTCTAGTTAAGACCCAAGACCTGTGTGCAGGTTTCATCTTATAGGATTGCCAAATTTACCTGCAAGGGAAAAGAAGGAAAATGTAAGCAGTAAGACTGATTGCAGGTCCAAGTGGTGTTCTCCATGGCTCTGGGTGACGGTCTATTACTAATTCATACACCCATCTCAGAAAATAAGAGTGATGCTTGCATGTTGTATTTCCCTGTGGAAAGCTTATTGCTAATGTGCAGGATACTCAGCTGATACTCAGGTCTGTACTGCCCACCTGCCTCCCTGACAGCATATTATCCTTGCCATGGCTCCATACCATGATGCTCCACAAATTGTTTGATTTGAAAGGTGTTTGACTCCCCATCAGTGTCAGAACCTATAAAAACCTACATGGGGGAAAATTTCTGATAGTTGAGGGATCTTTATCTAGTGCACAAAAGCATAAAAAAAATCCCAAGGTTGAAACATGAAGCAAGGGAGAGTCTGACTGGAAATAAACCATAATTTTTTTCCCCACAGTGAAGGTAAGTAACCATTGGAATAATTTGCCTAGGGATGTGGCAGATTCTTCATCATTTGAAGTCTCCTGAGAAGGCCTGGATGTCTTTCTGAAAGATAAACTCTAAGGGCACATCTCTACTTCCAGGAAGATCAATTTGTTCAGGGTCGATCTTCCAGGGTTCAGTTTAGCATGCCTAGTGGAGTTAAATTGAAGCATCAATGTTCTACACTTGAAATATATGGACATATCTTGGACTGGGATGATTGTCAATTATGCTCTAGCAATAGCTGAGTATATGCTTTTCAGGTGCTCAGGAGGCCTGCGCCTGCTAGGGCTAAAGCTGATGGCAAAAAAGTAAGTTGCATGCATTTACTTGGAGTGCTTCCTCAAGAAATGGTCAATCAACCCTTTGAAATTTATCTGCTGTCCTTTGAAATCAGTCTGTACCTCTTTGTGATGCCAGGTATTTGCACACTAACTCTTTTCCAACTGGTGTCAGCTCATCTGTCCTGAGTTTCAGTTAATTATCTCTTTGGGAGAGCTCATTGATTCACCTGAAATCTCTATAAAACCACACTCCTCCACACCCTCTCTTTTCCTCCCCTCCCTTTCAGTGGAGGGAACTCCCCACCTCACCTTTGGAAAATGCACAAGGCTGTACATTGTGATTCTGTGACACTAATACTCTACTTCCGGTCAACCCCTCTGTCCATTTTGTCTCTGGGCTTCAGTTCTCACCTTTGACTGACAGGGAGACACAGCATTGCAATCGCTCCCTTACTCCTCACATCTGAGAAGTCCATTTTGTGTGTCCCTATTAGACACACATGAGATCAAACCCTGGAAGATCAACCCTGAGCGGGTTGATCTTCCAGGCTAGTGTAGACATAGCCTTGGTGTTTGAAGAAATAGCTATCAGTAAGCTGATGCATGGGGTATTTTTGGAATGGCAGGAGATCCTTCTTTAAGCACCTCCCTTTCTTCACCCACATCCACCTGATTACTTCTAAGCGGCTGTGCTAGGACCCAGGAGGCAAAAGGAAGATGTGTGATAGCAAGCCAACATGTCTGATTAGGAGTCTGTGTCAGTTCAGCTAGTCTGGATGGAAGAAGGCAAAAAAAGAAGAGAGCAGCCCATAATTATTCCTCTTCCTGTGAGTCTGAGAAGGGTGAAAACTAATTCCTGGCAGAAGGCTCCTGGCAGTTATAGGCCTCTGACTACGGTCTGTAAGAAGAAAAGACAGAATGAAAAAAGAAGTGTCTGCCACTGCTCGACTTTAGAAGTGGGCGAAGCGTGTGATTCCTGTCTGAGTATTGAGAACTTCAAATACGTCAGAGATCCTCATGCCGAAAATGTGGGAAAGCAAGTCAGTCAAGTAGTGTAGAACTTTGTGCTTCTCCCTCCACCGGCTCTGCAGGGTGCATCTCCCTCAGGGATCAGTCAAGGAGACCTTTCATTTTCCAGCTAATCTAGATTTAAAAGCAGCTTGTCTTCTGTGACAGGGCCAGCTTGAGACACCCATCGAGGACATTCAGGCCATGGCACAGGTTTCAGAGGAGAGAGTGTCAGAGGCTGCCAGAAGCCTCATCACCAGACAAGTTGTTTCCAAGAAAACTTTTTACCATTTGCCTCATCTTTGCTAGGACCCTCTCCTCTGAGGTAGTGATTTCCTCTCCCTGATCAGAATGGGAAGCAGTAACTCCCCAGAGGTGTGGTGCCCATCTCTGTTCACTGTCATTTGCAGTTGATCCACAAAGGATGGAATCTTCCCTCGCAACGTCTACCAGTCTTCTGGACTCTTTGGCCTGTGTTCCGTTACAGTTTCTGGTGGTGGCAAGCTGTCAACAGCAAAGGGGCCAAGTCTTCTCCAGCCAGATCACTGGAAATTTTGCAGCACGGGATGGTGTAACGTGGTTTGTCTCACTGCCACGCATCGCCTGCCGGTCTGATCAGGAATTAGCTCGGACCCTGAGTGGGGCACTCTCTTCTAGTCAGTGTTTCATCTGTCATTGCTCTCCCCTCTCTGATGTCTCTGCTGTCTGGTTCTGAACCTGGGTCATGCCGTGGACCTTGGTGTCTACTTCAGGACACTGTTCTCCAGCAGTGCCCACTATTCTGGTCTCTTGCCCGCTTCTGGGGGCATCAGCTGGCCTCAGTCTCAGGTCTGCCAACATGGCCACCTACTGCCAAGGTCTGCCTCCTCACCACAGGAGCAAGCCACATTTTATAAAGGCCGTGCTCTGTGCTTAGATGCGGTACAAGCAGAAAGTGGGGATCCAGGCCCACCCACTCTGGGTCCTGGCCCAGGGACCTCTGGTGGCAGCTATCTCCTGCCCTCCTTCACTCCCCTTTACTGTTCCTATCCCTGGGCCACTTCCCTGTGACCCTTGCACCTTCTCAGGCATAGTGTCAAGGCACACTGCCTGGCAGGTCTCAGGCTGGAGCTTCTTGCTAGCAACCCTGAACCTGCCCAGTACGGCTCTGCCCAAGCTGATTTTCTTGGTGAATCAGTCCTGCACTTCTCGGATCAGGCCCCAACTGCCACTGCTTTGCTGAGCAGCTCCTTATAAACAGTGCTGCCCCAGCAAGCCATCCTCTGATTCACTCCTTATGAGCCTTTCCCTTATTGGAGGAGTTTCCACAGGCCACTTCTGGTCTGCTCTTAACCCCTCCCTTGCCAGAGTTGGGCAACCAACCCACTACAGATGAGAATGGGCCTATCTGGTTGAGAACTGGTAGATGGATCCTGTGTACTGATGTCCAGATGAATACGGCAACTTTGAAGTACTATCCTACTTTTTCTTCCATGCAGCCTCATTCTAGTTCTTGGGAGGCCTTTGTGTTTTTGAGCTCTTTTCTTATTCCCCTTGAGCTGCTCTTATGTCCAGAAGATTTTTTTTTGCTGCATGTAGGCTATGCAGACTTCTCTGGCAATACACAGGATGATGTGTTTGAGAGTCAAGCAGTGGACAGAGGATGAGATAGGGCTGTAAGAAGAATGCCCTGTCACAGTGGTCTGCAGAATGGAAACATTGGACAGCCATTGAAAGGAATTTTTAAGTATCCGTTATTTTTAGATTAATGCAAAGAACAAACAGAAAGGAAGATTTTTCCTACCTATTGATCAGTTTCTGAGACGTTTCCCTTCATCAAGGGCTGCTGTAGCCAGTAGTTACTCTTTGGGATTCAACATGCTTTAGTTGGTTAAACCTAAGTCTCCCAGATTCCCTTTTTCCCACATGGGGTTCTTTGCTCATAGCACTACCATTAGGAATGTTAACCTTCTCTGGTTATTATTAAGTGTTATAGTGAAAAGTGTCTGGGAACTAACTTGCAGAAGCCATCCCATGACCCGTGGAGGGGAAAAAACCCATCTGCTCATTCAGTCCTCCACCAGTTGGTCATGATTGTGAACAAAGTATCAAAGAGGTATCCGTGTTAGTCTGCATCTTCGAGAACAATAAGAAGTCCTGTGGCATCTTATAGACTAACAGATATTTTGGAGCATAAGCTTTTATGGGCAAAGACCCACTTCATCACATGCATGCATGATCTGCATCTGATGAAGTGGGTCTTTGCCCAGGAAAGCTTATGCTCCAAAATATCTGTTAGTCTATAAGGTGCCACAGGACTTCTTATATCTCTCTGATTGTGAACAAACTCCATGGATTCAGGGAATTTCCCAAAAACCTGGCTTGAGGGTAGGAGAGTATCCTCTTCAGACTTTGTTTTCACAGGCCCATTGTATGGACAGTTTAGCTCACCATGATACATGTTGGAAACATTCTTATCATTCTTCTGTCAAGTTCACATCACGTTCCCATCTCCAGTCTGCCTACACTCCCTCTGAAATCTCCAGGAGGAAATGTAGCCCTTCACATCATACTGCAGCCTTCGGTCTTGTGCAGGCTTCCTGATTTGCCTATTTGTGCATCCATATAGAAAAAGCAACTACGGGATGTTCGGCCTTGGAAGACCTTCAATCTTGCAACAGACTGGCAATGTTTACCTGAAAGTTCCACCTTGTTAGCAAATGTTGAAGCAGCCGGAAAATTAACTGAGTTCCACTAACTCTTTAAAGCATTTTTTTTCCCACTTGATTATGAGGAGAGATGCTAATAATGACAATAATGCCTATCTGGAAGGTGCTTAGATACCACAGTGGTGGGATGCAACATAAGAGCCTGAAGCTGATGGCATAATGGGTAGGCTGTGAGTGAAGGATCACTGGGAGCAGCCATGATTTGGGGTGGATTTGAGGTGTTCCATTTTAAATTCCTTTCAGGAAGAAAATCCAGGAAGAGGGTAAGTTTTAACCTGCTGCTTGTTGTGTGTTAGGTGTTCACACATTTCATATACTAATTAATGTCCAAAAACCCCTAGGAAGTACTTGATCATTAGAGACAGTTTAAAAATAAATTCAAAAATAGCGAATCATTTTTCACTGTTTCAATTTTTGACCAGCTCTCAAGGCACTCTATAAACATTTGCCAACTTCAGAATGCACGTCTGAGTTAGGTATCATTATGCCATTTTACAGATGGGCGAACTAAGACAGAGTGTTTTAGGGATGAATGTTCAAGCAGTTGACCAGAGTACCAGAGCAGATGAATGAAAGGGCACATGCATTAAGATGAAGTAAACCTGCATGTTTCATTATGCCACATACAAATTTTGCAAGAAGAAATCTCAGCAGTGACCAATCCTCTTGCCTCAATCCAGAAAAATGGATGTGAATGCCCTTATGAGTATCCTTGCTTTGTCAGCTGTGTCACAAATGGGGTCATACAGACCTCTAGCAGGAAGTGCAGCAAGCCCCCATATTTGGTCTGATGTTTTCAAAGGCATTGGGTTTGACTTTGGTACTTGCTGCAGCCACTTAATGCCATTGAGAATAAAAAAATCACATCCATCGCCCTTTGCAATCTACTGAATGTAAGGTTTCCTATCCTAGTCAATTCAGCAGAAGTTTGCTTTGTTGATCCTGGAACATAAAACCACACAGCTCTCATGAATTCAATGGGGCTATGCCAGTTCTCACTAGCAGAAGATCATATAGTTCAACAGTCATGTGTGTGTTTGTCTGTTGGCATGAAACACCTCCTTTTTGGTAAATCCCTGATCTAATAATTCTCTGGATGTGAAAATTGTCATCCCAGAGAGGGGATAGATGCAGATTAAACATTTGTTTTCCAATTCAGTAATTGCTTTTCAGCTCTCAGTGTTCCTCGTGCCTTGGCGCTAGCCAACATCTTTTATTACTGCTCTTTTGGGGGGTAATTGGTTAACTCATGCGTTTTAATTTCCCATGAGACTATTTATGAAATGCTGTATTTGAGAATATATAGAGAGAGATTTATATATAGATATAGACAAATAAAATGGCTATATATTTATATATATGTCTAAATTATTATTATGACTAAGAAAGCAAACAGATACCACCACCATCACAACAAACCTTAAACTCTAACTAGCTTCTAGATCCTTCAGGGACTGGGGGATTTTTCTGATGTGTTTCCAGTTCACAGCAGATAGTTAGGACCCTATATCTGATATTTCCAAATGAACTCCCAGTGTGTCTATGCTCTGTTAAATTGAATTTTATAAAAAAAGCTTTGGGGGGATGCTGGTTGCATTTAATTTAAATAAAAGGAAATTTCTCTCTTATTCAAAAAGAGAAGATTCAGGTACATTTCCCTCTCTCCTCCCATCAGCCTGGCCAGAATATTCATTTTGCCTTTTAGAGTGGCTTTTGTTTTTTGTCCTAGTGTAATTAGTGGAACAGTGAGAGCCACAATAAAACATATAGATTTAATTTAGAATGACAAGGCACAAACTGGTTGGGTCTCCTCTACTGCTGTCTATGGAAAGCCATTCATTGCATCCATGCAATTAACATGTAAGTAAATGGAAACACCCTATTTTCAGTCCAGAGGCCCAGAATTCCACAGTGTATTTTATTGTTATCACTAATACAGAGGTTCAACCACTAGATCTATCTTGCTCCATGTGATGGTCTTCATCTCATGTCAGATTAAAACATTATATAGCGAGACCTGTGGTCTCGATGGGCTGTATTTTCATCATACAGTGATTCAGATGAAGTCGGCTATGGCAACGTGAGCTAGTTGGGATGGTTTTGATATAAGTGGTAACTAAGGTGGCTGTTTTTGCAATGATCAAACTTTGTGGGCATACAGGAGCTCTTGAATTATGTCTGTTTCCCGGAGTTGAATGGTAAGTCCCTGTATTAGGAAAATCAGAAAGAAAAACATTTCGTAAGAGGGAGGCATTTGTCATTCAAGTGATCAGATTTTTTGCTGGCTGTGAATAGTCCTGTCTTTATAGGAATTCTGTAAGAATGCTCATAACCAATGTGCGGTGTCAGGTACTCAGTGTAAATATATCTCACCCAAGTACAGGAAGTCGAAATGCCTGATAATCTGTTTTGTAGCTAATCAAGCATTCGTATAAGGAATAAAAGGGCATGTTCTGATAAAGGTTCACAACATCAAACTCTTTGGCTTAATGTAAGTTTTCGTAGTAGGGTAAAAAAATGTTCACTTTTCAAAGTGGCATCAAAATGCTTATTATATTGTTCTTTGTTTCCCTGCCAACTGTGGATTTAAATTTGGAATAATTCAATAAGCAGTGGGACATTATGACTCACTCAGTACCTCCTGGGCTTTTGACATTCTCGTAAAGCCATGTATGCTCCAGTGCAACATTTAAGTAATGGATTTCAAGACATAACCAAGAGATTTTATTGAAACTACGGAGAACCTGATTAACTGAAAACAATGATTTATTTCTTCTGAGCAGTCAAGGTACTGCAGCTCCAGCTGCTGATATGTTGTGCTGAATGGTAATACACTTATTCAGACCCCATCGTGCCCAGGTACATATGTATGCATGCACCTTTGTTTTCTAAGGCACAAAAGACAAAGCAAAATAATGGTGTTTTGTTTTTGCTTGTTACCAATATCGTTTATTTACAGTTTTATCTATTTTAGGTGGGGGGTGTATTTCCTATGGTTACCTTCTTCAGATATTTTAAAATGTATCTGAATAGTTTTCTTTGGGTAGCAGACTTAATACTGACTCTCCAGCCAAAGGTGGCCCCTTATGCTTTTGAGAATGAGGTACCTGGTTTGGAAGGAAGACCTAGAGACTATCAAGAAGCTGTGGTCCCTTAGGTTTGGTCTTGGGCCTTGTCTTCACACACAAGTGGCATCACTTTACATATACTGTACTACAGTTGAAGCAGAATCACCCTTTAGTGTGTCTGTAGTTATACCAATATAAAAGTGCTTATGCTGTGTTAGCTTATTCCCACAGGGGAAGGGAAAGAACCCTACTGGAACAAGACACCTTTTTATCAGTATAACTCTGACCACACTAGGACTTTTACTAGTGTAACAGCTTGGGTAAAAGATCACACATACTCTCAATCTGCCAACAGAGCAGTCTTGGGCCTGTCACCTCTACCGCACTGAATGAGCCTTATCTCTGATCCCTTACAGGAGTGAATGTCTTTTGGAGGGCAAGCCAAGCCCTGAAGTGCAGTTCTGCAGTCATTGGCCCATGTGCTGGGCACACTCTGCCCATGCTATCCTTTGCTGACATGGCAGGAGCTGCTTTCTGCACTCATACAACCACTTCTTTCTTTCCTCTTCTCTGGACTTACAAACCTGCGTTACCATACTGTCTATTCTAGCAAAGGCACTTTAGGAATAGGAGATTCCTTGCACCTCCTCCCTTGATCTAGTGTCTGCCTGAATTTGGTTCTAATGTTCTCAAGGGGCCTTGTCATCAGCACTAGGCAGAATGCAGAACCATGAACTCAGCCAGGAGGTAAAGACTATCTAGTGCTCACCTGCACTTTTGGAGCCAAATTCATGGTTGTTTTAAATGGGGCAGGTCCCCTGGCTTCTGCAGAATTCCACCCTTTTCCACCAGCAATGAATTTGGAATCTGCTCACCTCTTCAATTCTGCTCTGCCTGCTCCCATTAAAGTCTCCTGGGAGTTATGCCATTGGCTTCAGAGGTAGTATTATAGTATTTTATATTCTCAGATCTTTTATTCAGTTTTTATCTGCTTTGGGGTGGAGCATCTCAGCGAGCTCAGAATGCCTTTGCTCTTCTCAGTCCTCTGACGATCAACTTGTGTAGAACATTGGTCAGGATAAGAGTAATCCCAGTTACTGGATAAAGATAGGCTGGAGTTGGAATCTTAATATGTCACATGAATTAAAAGCAGAACTTCTCTTCCAGCTTCTCAGTTCTGTTCACTTCCGGGCCATATAAATCACCTGACTTTTGCCTTGAAAGGCTGCCAAGACCAGTCAGTTTTCTTTCTTCCTCATGCCGTCGTTTTCATGTTTCTAAATCGGATCTGGATTAGGGTAACTGTATAAGATCGAAGGGTGGGGCTGTGGTAGTTTGCGACATGGTTAGGTTCTGTTGAACACAGATTGCCTCTCTACTGTGGACGACGTACTTTTCAGCTGTTCTCAGAACTCTTCTTAGAGGTTTGACGCTTTGATGGTAAGGCTCCATTCTTGATCTGGTGCCAGTATTACTATGACAGTTTTGTCGCCTTGCTCACTGCTTTGGCATTGTCTTCCCCTTTGCCTTTGCATCTAACACTTTGACTATTGGATAGCAGATACTGGGGTCAAATCCTAGGGCTCATACTCAAGCAAAACTGCCATTGGCTTTGGTCGAAGAGGACCGGGATGAAGAGTGCTGCTCTGGGTACCACAGCATCTAGAAGTACACTGCCTGTGGAGGCTAGGAGTTGGCAGGGGTGTGCTTATCAGCTGCATGCGCTGCACTTTGATTACAGATCTGACCTGATTTATTTTAATCAAACACAACTTACTGGAATCATTATAATGGCAACTAGATGAAATTCTCTGATCTGTGTTATACAGATGATCTTATACTATGTGATTTTATAGTCCCTTCTGACCTTCAAATCTATGAAATTAAGAAACACCCTTCTTAAAAAATCAAGAGGATTTTTGTTTTGTTTTGTTTGTATTTTGGTAGGTTGAGGGGTTTTGGGAGGTGGATGCTCTTTTTCTTTCCATTTAGAAGGCGAATTAGTCATGTTTCTGTCACGGGCATGAATTGGGAGTGACTCCACTGAAGTCAGTAGAGTCACACCAGTGCAAGTTTAGTGTAATCAGGCCCTTTGTGTCTGTCCAGCCCTTCCTTGTTCTTTTCATAGGTTTGGGTGCTAGCAGTCTGCGTGGCATAAAATGCAACAACAATAAAGAGGTAAGGAGCCAAAACTGGCTTCAGAAATACGGTTCATTTAACTAAAAGAGCCAGATTGAGCAGCAGGTGGAAGGGTTAAACAAAAGGGAAAAGATTATAGAAATTTGCAGCTTTGGCCTCACTACAAATGACTCTCTTGGAGGCTTTATAGTATTAGTGTGCTTCTCAGAAACTTTGAAACCATTCACCCATTTAGAAAGATTAAATTGTTTAGTCATCCAGAACATAAAATATACGTCTGTTCCCCCAAAACGCCCTATAGAAAATCCAGCCAATACTATGAAACAAAAGCACTAGGAATGAACAGTGACCTACACTCTTACAGCTACAATTTACCAGCTGTTCAATTTTTGAGTGCGTCATAATCAATCATAGTACAGTGGAGACATTTTCTTTTGAGTTGGAAAACACAAGTGTAATATACGATGTGCTGGGGTCAGATAAAGTATTGTGGAAGTGAAGCAGCCAAAGCCTCGGAACTGTTACATTATCTGTCATCCTTAAAGGGTCAAAGTTAAAATAAGCACAAACTCATTTCATGATATCTAAGAGCAAAGTTAAAATAAGCACAAACTCAATTCATGATATCTGAGAGCTTCATAATAGTCCACTGTAAACAGTTTGAGTGCAAAATTGTTTTCTAGTTACGGAAGGAGTTATGACGGCTTAAATTCTGCCTGTCTTAACTTCCTGTGCGTTCCAATTGCTTGAACAATTCTTCTGTACTACAGAGAGTATTTCCAGAGTTAGGGCTTTTGAAGTGCTATCAGTTTTTTCAGAAACCATTTGTCTGATTTCAAAGATGCAAAGAGGAAGAGCTAGATCCATTTCAGTGTTAAAATGTAAGTTTATGCCTTTGCAGTTTGCTTCCAAGGTCATAAACCTTTCCTCAACTGAACTGGCTTATTCTGTAACCCATGGTGACTGGTGAGGGGAGATTCCAGGGGGCAGGGGAGGACAGACACTGAAGGTGAGTGCAGTCAGAGTAAGCTGGCTGCAGAGCTGGGAGAAGAACCTATGCTCCCTTATAAGGAGTAAGAGTTAGTGTTGGAGTAGATATATCTTGCATTCAGCAACTTCCACCTCAAGGCATTCCAGAGCAGACCGCAAGATAGGACAGTTTAATGGGGTAGATGGGCAAGGGAAGTACTAGTATAATGAAGGTCAGAAATCAATGGGCATTCAAATGTGGGGGTGATATATCTTTGGTCAAGCATGCCAGGACCAACGAAAAGTGGTGTGAGATTGTTCATATCTATATCCATTAGCAAAGGCTAGAAAATAAGACAGAACATATCATAATGCTGCTATCTATGTATCCATGGGTACGACCACACCTTGAATATGCTATGCAGTTCTGATCATCCCATCTCAAAAAAGGGATGTGTTAGCATTGGAGAAGGTACAGAGAAGGGGAACAAATATGATTAAGGGTCTGCAACAGTTTTGTAAAAAGAAAGGGTCTTTTCAGCTTGGAAAAGAAACAGCTAAGAAGGGCTATGATAGAGGTCTATAAAATTGTGAACGGGATGAAGAAAGTGAATAAGGGAGTGTGATTAACTCTAATAGCAAAAGAAGCAGAGGTCATTCAAAGAAATGATTGGCATCAGGTTTAAAACAAAAGGATGCATTAATTCACACAATCCACAGTCACTCTGTGGAACTCATTGCCAAAGGATGTTGGGAAGACCAAAACTGTAACATGTCTCAAAAATACATTAGAGAAGTTCTTGAAGGATAGGTTCATCAATCCTATTGGCCAGGCTGGTCAGAGATACACGCCCATGCATAACCTCTGAATGCCAGAAGCTGAGAGTGGACAATAGGGGTTGGATCACTCAGTGATTGTCTGTTCTGTTAATACCTTCTGAACATCTGGCACACTGGATACTGGGCTAGGGGGAACACTAGTCTGAGCCAGTGTGGCTGTTCTTAGAGAAGACCAGACCCTTGTTTGTAATATTTCTTTCAGAAGATCCCATACTCAGAAAACTCCATGGAGTTTAGCTGCTTTGGAAGGATGAAGTCATGAGCTGAAGAGTTAGAGTGATAGGGTAACCACCTGTCCAGTATTTAAAGATGTCTGTTATCTGTGGGTCAGAGCTTTTTATAATTATATGCTTACGAAAAGACCAATATGCTGTGGATGAATGTATCCTTCTGTACAATAACGAAACTCCTAATAAAAAAGTATCCCACTGTGACCAAGTCATCATTTGTTTTGGGAAAATTATGTGTGCAGAATACAAGAACACAAAAACAGCCACACTGGGTCAGACTAAAGGTTCATCTAGCTCAGTGTCCTGTCTTCCAACAGTAGCCAATGCCAGGTATCCAAGAGGGAGTGAACAGAACGCATGATCTTTGCGTGATCCCTCTCCTGTTACCCATTTCCAGCCTCTGACAAATAAAGGCTAGGACACCATTCCTACCCATCCTGACTAATAAGTATTGATAGACCCATCTTCCATGGATTTATCTAGTTCCTTTTGAACCCTGATAAAGTATTGGTCTTCACAACATCCTCCGGCAAGGAGTTCTACAGGTTGACTATGTGCTGTGTGAGGAAAAACTTCCTTGTGTTTGTTTTAAACCTGCCACCTATTAATTTCATTTGGTAACTTCTAGTTCTTATATTATGGGAACAAATAAGTAACTTTCTGTATTCACTTTCTCCATATCTATCATGATTTTATAGATCTCTATTATATCCGCACGCACACCCCTCCCCCCACCCAGTACTTGGTCTCCTCTTTTTTAAGCTGAAAAGTCCCAGACTTTTTAATTTCTCTTCATATGGCACCCATTCCAAACCCCTCATCATTTTTGCTGCCCTTTTCTGAACCTTTTCCAATGTAGATATATCTTTTTTGGGAGGAGGTGACCACATCCATATGAAAGATGTGGGTGTACCATGGATTTATATAGAGGCAATAAGATAGTCTGTGTTTTGTTCTCTATCCTTTCTTTTTCTAATGATTCCTAAGATTCTGTTTGTTTTTTTTGACTACTGATGTACATTGAGTGGATGTTTTCAGAGGGCAATCCACAATGACTTCAAGATCTCAAGTGTTATGGCTAAATTAATCCTCATCATTTTGATTGTATAGTTGGTCTTATTTTTTCAATGTGCATTAATTACTTTGCATTTGTCAACATTAAAATTCATTTGCCATTTTGTTGCCCAATTGCCTAGATTTGTGATATCTTTTGAAGCTCTTCAGTCTGCTTGTTCCTACCTATCTTGAGCAATTTAGTATCATCTGCAAATTTTGCCACCTCACTGTTTAACTCTTTCTCCTTCACCATTTATAAACAGGTTAAATAGGATTGGTCCCAAGACAGACCCTTTCAGGATACCGCTAGTTACCGCTCTCCATTCTGAAAACTGATTGTTTATTCTGACCTTTGTTTCCTATCTTTTAACCAAAACAAAAAGCAGTCCAGTAGCACTTTAACAAAATAGTTTATTAGATGATGAGCTTTTGTGGGACAGACCCCACTATCTTTTAATCTGTTATCGGTCCAAGAGAGGACCTTCCCTCTTATCCCATGACTACTTACTTTATGTTAGAAGAGCCTTTGGTGAGAGACCTTGTCAAAGGTTTTCCGGAAATCCAAGCACAGTAGGTGGGGAGGGATAGCTCAGTGGTCTGAGCATTGGCTTGCTAAATGTGGGGTTGTGAGCTCAATCCTTGAGGAGGCCATTTAAGGATTGGGGCAAATAGATGCCAGGAATGGTGCTTGGTGCTGCCAAGAGGGTAGGGGACCAGACTAGATAACCTCCCAAGGTCCCTTCCAGTTCCAGGAGATGCATATCTCCAACTATGTTATATCATCTGGATCTCCCTTGTCCACATGCTTGCTGAACTCCTCAAATAACTCTAGCAGATTCATAAGGGATAATTCCCCTTTACAGAAACAATTACAACTTTCTCTCAATAAATTATGTCCATTTACATGTCTGACAATTCTATTATTTACTATAGTTTCAACTAATTTCCCCAGTATTGATGTTAGACTTACCAGTCTGCCTATGGAGTGGTCCATCCAAGTCCCTGATTCAAGCAATAGGTCCATGTGTAGCCAAGCACTGAACTACATGCCTAACTTCAAGCATCTTGCTTAAGTCCCATTTGCATTCAGTGTTTGCATAAGGAGGTGCTTAAAATTAAGTATGAGCCCAAGTACAGTCTTTTGCCTAAGATGACCCATCCTCTAGCATCTCCAAACCACATTCTCCTTTAGCATTCAGCTATAGGAGCCTTATCAAAAGCCTGTTGATATCCGTGGAGCCTTTCCACTGAGTTCAGTGGGATTTGGATCAGGCCCTATATCCTGATCTGATCAGAATTTGTTTCTTAACTTTTTCCAGGGGCAACAATTAATCCCAGAAAACCTTTCTGCCTTTGACCATGCATACAAAACACAGCACTAACAGGAAGTAGCAGAGGTGATCCTAATGAGATGAAACTTCGTAAACTGTGTGTGTGGGAAAGGTTGTTCTCCTTTTACTCTAACTGATGACATGCCAAGTTTATTCTACAGTATTTACACTGAGATTTGTTTGTTTTGGTATCCTTTACATGTTGTTCAGGAAAAGAAAAAGAAGAACCCCAGGAAGTTTATACTTTGTGATGTGGCCAGTGGAAGTTATGCATTAGCTTTTTTTTCCTAGTCTGATATGATTTCATTGAAACTTAATATATAAAGGGTATGTAGGATTGCAGTTGGATATGTTATTACTGCAATGGTCATTTATTCCTACACATGAATGTACTGCTGTTGGACAATGCTGGGCTAACACTCCTTGGGAGTGAAACCATTAGTTATTCACACAGCGAGTACATCATGGGCACAAACCATGAAATGTTCCCTCTTAGTGCACCTCGTCTCTGACCTGGGTGGACCAACTGTGGAACTGGTGTCTACTGGCTATGGCTACACTACAGAGGTATTTTGAAATAAGATATGAGAATACTTATTTTGAAATAGCACAGCTACCCACAAAATGCAGTTTGAAATAGCATTTCCAGACACACAATGCCAGTTTGAAATAGTGCCATTGGGCGCCCTTATGCCTGGTTTCAAAATAGCATCATTCCATATCTTAATAGTGCCTATTTCAAAATAGGCATTATTCCTCCTGCAATGAGGGTTGCCAATTTTGAAATAGCACACCCGCTGTTTCAAATTTATTTATTGCATGGTGGAGAGGCTAGCAAAGTTATTTCAAAATAATAGCTGTTATCTCTAACTCTGTAGTGTAGACATAGCCATGAAGTCCACCTCTGATGACTTTCGGTGTTTCTTGTGAGACCCATCTGCTCACACAGGCTTTTGCTGATGAGGGTAGAACACAGAGCTCGCAGGTGGTATCAAGTGGGCATCCTGCTGTTTCTGGTGTCTTAGTATAAATGGTATTGATAGATAAGGACATTTATTGATTGGTGTTTCCAAAGCCACCGAGTGGAGTCAAATAACCAGTTTGCACGAAAATAAATAAGAATCGTTTGTTCAAATGCCATACTCTGCTTTTGAAAATCTCAGCGGTTATCTTTATTGCCCTGCCAAATGCAAACCTATTCTTCATCTAACAGCCAGTGTAATACATGTTGTTCGTGACAGTAAGCATTTGAATGCCATGATACTGCTTTCTTCTTCTGCCCAGGACTTGAAGGATGACCGGAGTGATGAGGAAGAGGAAGACTCCCTCACTGATAATGAAGAGAGCACAAAGAATGGCAACAAGAATGGCTGTGGCTTGAGCGGACATCAGCGCTTAAACAACAGTCATTAGATCCAAGTTTGTGCCACCTCCTGCTGTGTCATTTGCTGTGTCCTTAACCCAACCTAAAGTATAGCTCTTAAAGTCAACAGGCTTATGAGAGTCTGTGATTGATATATTGCTGGTTACTGGACCTGGAGGGAAGCCCAATTTAGAAGGGGATGGAAAAAACCTGCTTACCATGGCAAAACATGTTCATGACCCACGTTTGGAATTTTTACATACAAGCATGTGAAAAACATACCTAGACTCTGTAAGTCACTGTTAAAATGCTCAAGAAGCACAAAACTATCTCAGAACACTTAAAATCGAATGGATTGCAAATTGAGAAAAAACAGGCAACTTTATCCAATAATTATGGTGGCATTTTCGTATATTTTTAGACACTTACAGCTGATGTGAACCCACTAAAGATCAGAATTGTTCTATGCAAGAGAAATCCATGACACTGGAATATAGTGTCTGTCATTTTGTGCATTCTGTTTGTATCTTTGCCATTAGCACTAAGCTGTTGCTAGCTTTGCTCAGCCACATGGGGATTAGAGCAAATTCACAAGCAAGTAAGCTGTAGGGTTATTATTCTAATTTATTGTTTGCACCTCCCTGAAATTCCTCCCTCACTTAAAGAAGCACTTGTTAGTCCTTGCTCAAAAAAAAAAAATCAGTTCTTTGAAATGGTGAATAATCTTTCCAAATATCACCCATCTCAGATCTTCTGTTGTAGGGGATGATTTGGGCCCTCTTGTTGTAGAGACAACTTCTGGCCATGTGGTTCTGCAGCCCTTGAAGTGCAAGCAAACAATTCAGAAGAGACAAAAGGGGTTACTGATGCGGGGTCCTCATTCAGAGGCCTTTCACTTTGAGATGTTCTTCACCCCATTTGAGCTGCAAAAGCCTGAATTTGGTGACCTATAGGGCATGCTGCAGAATTCACTGTTTTCCCAGACTTGCCTTAGAGAAGGGAAGTATGAGTGAAGGGATGGAGGATTTGCTGGGAAGGGAAATGTTACTGGGGGCTTGTGACTCATGTTTCGTGCCCTTATAAGCAATGGGAGTGATCTCTGCTGGGGAGTGGAAATGTGGTGGTCTTTTTGATCTAGGAAGTTACATTCCATTTTTGGAAGGAGACGTAGGGTATCTTGAGCAGTGGCTGATGCTTTACTATAAATAAATAGAATTGCACTAAAAAGGGAATCTGACCTGGTGTGTTCTAGAAAGAGCAGGAAGCTTATCAGGAAAAAGACCAGGCATTGGGACAGTCAGTGCTGCATTTTATGCTTGCTAAAGCTCACATTGGGTGGGATGAGTAGCCAATTACCTCCATGCCTGCAGAATACCCTTGTACATCTTTGTACATACTGTAGGAGTATGGCAATAGATTCCATCACACTGATGGTACTTAATTGCCAGCAGCATCTAGGAAGTGTTTCTGGGCCATCCTTCCTTATAAAAGCTTGCATTTAATAATTCAAATACATTAAAATGGCTTTTCACAGCAAAATGTGAACTTAGGATGTCCAGGAATAAACAGGCTATAGTACCCAGAGGCACTGAGACCTCATCTGGGGTGAGTGAAGTCTCTGCTCTACAACTAAGCAGTGGATAGAGATATAGTCTGCAAGATATAGAGTGATTCTTGGAAATATTTTTGATTTTGATTAAAAAAAATCTTTTCTGTCATGAAAAAGAGAGGAACCCGAAAAAGGGTAAGAATGAATGCTGATGTCTTCAGAGAAGTGAGCCTGAATGTGTAATGCAAGTTATTGCCAAACTCCACCATTCTTGCTTGGGCAAAACTTCCCCTGAAATCAATGAAAGTTCATAGGAGTTTTGTCTAGGTCAGAATTCTGGACAGTCCCCTTAGAACATATCTCCAAAATGTACCATGTTAGGAGGGCCATTCCTCGCATTAGCCCCAAATATGCCTCTTCGCTGCTTTGAGTTTGCTTCATTTCATGAAAATGATTAAAAGGAACATTTTGGAGCAAGTAATGGGCCTTTAAAGAAAGTGAAGGGTGCTAAAAAAAGTAATTCCCTATTGCTTTAAGATCCTTGTCCTGTCTTTTCCATGTCCTTTGTTTTAGATCTTTTGCCACAGTGTGTTCTGCATTTGGGCCTTGGCAGGTTGCAAGGTCTGAAGAAATGGAGAGATTAATCAGTTGAAGTTGTGAGGATGACTTTGCTATGATATTTTGACCACATCTGCATATGAACAGTGAGCAGGACCATAGATTTGGGGTGAAACCCTGGCTCCTTGAAGTCAATAGGAGCTTTGCCACTGATTTCAGTGGAGTCCAGATTTCATCCCCAGTCTCAATAAAGTCAATCATGCCTTGAATTCACCCTTCATATTCATGAAAAATGTCCATTATGGTGCTTCTATAGTAGTTATTTAGACAGATAAAATAAATAAGCAGATAGCTAGATAACCTATTATTCCACTTTATAACAGAGCTGTTGACATCATGGGACTCATTGGTCATTATGATGCCTTTTTATGTAATTGCCATTTTTATATTTGTGTCACTACTTTTGCCTTGTCAAACATGTTACAATCTATAATTAATCTGTTTAAAAATGTCTCCAAGTTTGAAATGCTCTGTGATCATTGTTCACTTGTCACCATTAGGCTGCAGCTACACTTGCATTCCTCTTTGGCAAGGTATGCAAATGAGGGAAATCAAAAATGCAAATGAGTGTGAATTTACACATCTGACACCTCATTTGCATATTCCTCCAAAAGAAGAAAAGCCATGTAGACGCTGCTCTTTCAAAAGTAAACCCCGTCTTCAAAAGAACTCTTCTTCCCATAAAAAAGGGAAAAAAATGCACCTCATTTGCATTTTCAATTTCCCTCATTAGCATGCCTCTGATGAAGTGAGTCTGTGCTCACAAAAGCTCATGCTCAAAACTTTTCTGTTAGTTTATAAGGTGCCACAGGACCCTTCGTTGCTGTCTTTAGAAAGAGGAATGCAAGTGTAGACACAGCCTTAATCTCTGCGGCTATGTCTAAACTAGTGAGGTTTTTCGAAAGAGCCAGGGCTCTTTTGAAAAGTCCCACAGACATCTACACACACAATGTGTTCTTTCAATATTAAATCGGAAGAACTCAGAACTTTTTCTGGCAGCCCTCTTCCTCTCCCAGATGAGGAAGAGCTCTTTTTTCCAAAAGATTATTTTGGGAAAAAACGTGTAGATGCCCCAGGGGCCCTTTTTTCAAAAGAGCAGTCCTCACGGCATTGGACTTTTTGATCTCTGACCCTTTCTTTTGAAAGAGCGGGGGCTGTGTGAATGCTCTCTAACAAAGGAGAAGATTGATTTTTTTATTGCCTTTTGGCCGTGTCTACACGTGCCCTAAACTTCGAAATGGCCATGCAAATGGCCATTTTGAAGTTTACTACTGAAGCGCTGAAATGCATATTCAGTGCTTCATTAGCATGCGGGCGGCTGCAGCTCTTCGAAATTGACGCTCGTTGGCGCCGTGCGGCGCGTCCAGACGGGGCTCCTTTTCGAAAGGACCCCGCCTACTTCGAAGTCCCCTTATTCCCATGAGCTCGTAGCCTTTGTGTGTGTGGACGCTGTAGAAGCCTGTGCTACGACATCGTCTCCCCCGCCCCCGCAGGGCAGTGTGGGCTACCACAGCTTGCCCACGGTCCTAGTGGAGCCCAGGCTCAGTATCCTTTAAGGAACCGGCTGGCAGTCGGCCCCAGCTGGGAGGCTGCCTCTGGCCCGGGTGAGGCAGCACTGAAGGCTCACCCTTCCCTCAGGGCAAGGCAGCAGCCAGCCCGCAAGTAGTTCGGATGGCCCCAGCCCTTGCGGCAGGGTGGGGCGACAGGTAAGTCTGCAGTTGGGGAAGCCCAGCCCTTAGTTCTGGGTGGGGCAGCAGCTACACAGAGTTTGGGGAAAAAGCCCAGCCCTCAGTTCAGGGTGGGGCAGCAGGTACACGGAGTCGGCTCTCCCCTACGTGGGGTTGGCTTTAGCCCGGTGAGGGTTTACCCCGCCAGGGAGGGGTGGGGGGTCGCAGGCCCTCCCACTCCACTGCGCCTGGCCCGGGGCCCTGTGGATCACTTACACCTGACCGTGGCAGTGGGGATCCAGACCGCAACACACCGCCATGGGTTCCGGTGAAGCGTTCCCCGGGCCACTTCCTACTTCCACCTCCATCTGGGTAGGATCCCAGTCAGCCCAGTCGGCGGGGCCCGGCAGGTAGGTCCCCTCCAAGTTGTCTGCCTTCGGGGGCTCTGGCCAGTCCGACATCTCCACATTGTTGGGGTAGTCTGGCGGCGGCAGCACAGTGGGTCCAAGGCAGTTGGGGGCCTTTGCACTGCAGGGGTCCAGCAGAACTCCGGAATCGGCCGCTTCTGGGGCCTCTGGGTGGCTAGCACCAGGCCGTCTGTTTGGGCCGGGCAGGCCCTCCAGGGAGGGGGCCCTCCACCAGCGAGAGGGCCCTGGTAGAGCTGGGAAGTCCGGGTAGGTCCCCTGGGGCATCCATATCTCTAGCTGCCCAGGCTGGTCTGGGCAGCTGGGGGGTAACTCTCACTGACAGGCCAGGCAGTGGCGGGCTTCCTGCCTCTGGCGCCCAGGAGCCTGAGCAGAAGCTTCCTCCCAGCACGGTGGCCCAGCAGTTAATGGGCCCTGAGCCCTGCCCCGGCCCTTCTGGCTTTAGGCTCCACCCTCTGAGGGGCGGGGCACCGGTGTTCCGGCTCAGGGCCCACTCACCAGGGCCGCTGAGCCGCGTCCTCCACCTCTGTCTCTGCGGAAGGCTACAGCAGCTCGCTACAGAGGCGCTCTTTCAAAAGAAGGTTTTTCTGATGGGATCTTCCAGAAGAACTTCTTTCAAAGGATCACCTCAGTTTAGACATAGCCTAGAAGTAGCAGTTTTCATTGAGGTTGGTCAGACATCTTGAAAGTAAATGGCACCAACGAATTCTACAGCTGTGTGTGTGTATATGCATGTCCATGGCTCTACTGCAGCCATTTGTACTTGTTTCATTACGCAGTGTTCAAGTATGGTTCTGGATAAGTTTAAAAAAAAAAGACTTTTAATATGACAAATAGGCAGACTTATTTTTATGTAGAATTAAATAGCTGTCAAAATTTATCAATCTCTGGTGCAAGACCTTGAGTTGCAGCTAAGCTGGGAGTCAGTGGTGCTAAAGGAGCATACAGCTGCATTAATCCTTCTGCCAGAAGAAGTCAGCAGCAGCCAGGGCCAGGTTCAACATCTAGGGGTTCCTTTTCATCCATCTCACACAGAACCGGCTCAAGCCCACCCCCAGTAGCCTGGGAAATTCACACACCCCTGGGCCCCTCGGAGAGGCAATGCTTCCCCACTCACAAGCACAGAGTCTGAGTGTAGAAAAGAACATTTAATAAGAGGCAGAAAGGTCAATTAGCATAAGCTTGGGAAAACACCACACCCAGAGTTCATAATCAGTCCTCGAGTAACTGTTCCAGCTCAAGTGCATTGAGCAATGTCCTTGGACTCTCAGGCTCACCAGTCCAATACTGTAAACAGCCAATCCACACACCCAACTTTCTCCCCATGCCCACTTCAATTGCCCCACTTACAACTTGGTCCAGTCCGTGAGGGCCCTGATACCTCAAGCTGATGCATTTCCTCATGGAACCTGGGGCAATGCTACCTTTGCACTGGTCCGGCGTTCTGCTTGCTCATTGCCAGCTGCCACACCATCCGTCTGCCAGTTGCTTCCTTGCCACCCATCAGGCTTTGTTTGCAAGGTATCACACATGCACACCTTTGCATTCTCATGCAAATGATCTCTGGGAGATCCATTCCTCCCAGCCTTCAGCAGCATTGAGTTCCTGCTGGCACATACCTTACAGCTGTATACAAAGATAGCTGGGCATGCTCTACCTTGCAGTCAGCCAGTCTCCTGGCTGTAATGCTGCTGTAACTTGCAATGGATGTCAACAGCCTCAAACAACTGCTCCATCAGCCACGAGCTGTCAGGGTGCAGGGTTCTGTGCTGTTCCTCACATGACTCTGGCTTTTCACAGTGTGAGAACCACTGTGGAAGTACCATCTGAGGGGATCGGCTGGCCCTCCTTCGACCAGCTAAGCATTAGAGCAGCATTGCAGGGAACTCTCCGGTTAACTGTGTAGCTGGAGAAGGAACTAAAATGTCCTGAAACATTGTCTCTAGCCCCCGATCAGCACTTTGGACTCACTTGAGAAGACACTCCCTCCGAAGACTCCATCCCAGGATTCCTCCCGCCGAGGCAGGGAGTCACTGGACTGCTCTGTGAATGTTGATACGAGCAGATGTAATGCAGATCAGAGTTATGAACCTTCCTATTCAGAGCAGGGCAAGCACCACAAGGAATGTTTGGGAAATTTTGTCCACTTTTGGAAATGAATTCCCAGTGCCCATGCTGCGGTCTGCCATTTTATGGGAGCAATCCAGCAAGTGAATTTCCAGGCAGGGATGTTGCTGCAAACAGCAATTCTTGTGTGAAATTTGTGAATGTTATTATTCTTGTTAATGCAGCGCCCGAGTGCTCTTGTTAGCCAGGTGCCCGTTACGCACCCTGCTCTCCAGTCATGGTGAAAATTACATTCCCTGTCTGAACAAACTAACATCCGTTTAAAGGAAATCTCGAGCTCTCTTAAATATTAAGAGTATCACCTGCTAGAAACCTGGTTCTACCCAGGTCAGTCAGTGTCACCAACACAACAGGAGCACCTCTGCTTGGAAGACGAATGTCTCTGGCTGACTTTCATCTTTACTTCATCGCTTTAGGTTCTGATGTACTTAATAGTAAGACCAGAACCGTAACAGGGTATTTTGGCAGCCAGGGCAAAATATGTGCCCCCCTCAATTAAAAATATCTCTAGTGGTTATTATTTATGTGCCCCCTGATGCCTGTGAGTTCCACCAGCTTCCCCCCAGCACCCCACAGGTCCATGGCCCCCTTCCACCTCCTGTACCACTGTTCCCACTCCTACTGCCCTCTTCCATTTCCCTGGTCCCACTCTCTTTGCTCTCCCAGCTTCCTGCCACATTTCTGCCCCACGGCACAGCAGCGAGTGCCATCTTCCAGTCCAGTCCTTTGCCCAGAGCTCTCCCCACTCACCTGCAGGTTGTGGCCCTGGAGCTGAGGTGGACAGAGCCAAGGGCTTGCCAGGGCTGGCTCCAGCCCTTGTCCGGGCACTGTGGGGCACCGGGGAACGGCTCTCCCACTTGTACTGTGCCCACATGCCCCACGGGGAGCAGCCACAGCTCAGCCTGGGCTCCTGATGCACATGGCAGTGGCAGCAGTGTGGGACCAAGAAGCCCAGTCCTGGTCCCTTCCCAGAGCATGGGGCAGAGCCCTGCAGCATAGGACAGAGTGGTCAACCCGTTAGCTCCCAGAAGCTGCCCCCCTAGGCTGGGGGACAGTCCAGCACAGACAGGAGCTGTCCCCCGATTATGCTGTGACTTTCATGAGTGCCCCATGTGCCCTGCCATCATTGTAGTGCTGATTAAGACCACCTAAAAACTATACATGTCTGAGAGAGATTATAATGCAATGATGTGGTACTGTAACTTTATAAAAAGCTCCGTTATGGGAGGATTCTGTTCATACTTAGTTTATAGTGGTCGTCGCCCAAGGTCAACAGTTATCATAGTATTATCAGAGTTATTTGCTCTTGGAAGTAACACCATTAACCCTGTTGTTCTGTGCTCTTCAGCTAACTTACACAGATCCTGGGATCAGCAGCGGTGCAGTACTGTAATTCTTCTGTCCACTTTTGTCTCCCCTGGCAAGAAGGTCACTGGGGGCTCTAAAAAGATATCTGCTCACATGAGTTTCTTTGGGAAAAAAAAAATTCTTCTATGTCCTACAATCCAACTAATGAAGTGAGGCAGAGTATTTGGCATCTGTCATCTGTCTTTATTCACTTTTTATGCTTACAACTAACAACTGGGTTAGATAGAAAACAAATTGAGCAGGAATATGGTTGTCTGATGTAATTGGAGATACACATCTCCTAGAGCTGGAAGGGACCTTGGGAGGTCACCTAGTCTGGTCGCCTGCCCTCTTGGCAGGACCAAGCACCATCCCTGACATCTATTTGCCCCAATCCCTAGATGGCCTCTTCAAGGACTGAGCTCACAACCCCACATTTAGCAGGCAAATGCTCAAACCACTGAGCTACCCCATCCCTTATGTGAGTTTTGGCTACAAGGGAGTTGCAAACTGTGAAGAAAAATACATTGTGCTGATTTTGAAAGAAAACATAGTCTCCACAGGTGCCTTCCCCCAGCTGCAAGTGCTTAGAGCAGCAATCAGCTGACAAAAATGAAAGTCCATGCTGAGGACAAGAACATAACCTGGCCATAAAAAAGCCAGAACAACGGTTTAAAGATTCAGTTATCAAAGAGCTGGAAACCTCCCTACACAGAGCAGCAAAGGAATTGAGAATCTACTTTTTGTCATGTTTTGAAATCCTTGAACCCGTCACTCTGCTTATGTGTTCCAAACATGGACTAGGCCTTTCTTTGCTCTGGCCCCTTTATCTTTAATAGCCAGGTTGGCTGGCCTATGGGCGCTATACGTATAGGTTCAAATTTTCAAAAGTTGTCCACATGGGCCTCGTTCTGATCCCATTTAAAGCGAAGGGTATAGCTAGACTACACAGAAGATCAGCCTTGTCAGGGACATGTGAGATCAGATAATTTGGGGTCAGCAGTTGACCCCTGTACTCCTCGATATCGCGAAGAGTAAGGGAGGTTGACAGGAGAACACCTCCGTCTGTGAAGATGGCCAGATAAGTCAATTGCAGATAAGTCGATTCCTGCTATGCAATTGCCATAGCTAGAATTGTGTATCTGCAATCAACCTGCCCGCCTAGTGTAGACAATGCCTCAGACAAGCCTCACCTGCAATAAGTTCTGCACCTCATTGCATCTGGTGGACATCCTCTGAATTCATGTGACCCTGGGGAGTAACAGTTTGGCTTATCCAGGTGGCAAGTTCTTGACCTGTTCTGGTGGTTCTTCAACAAACAATGGGAGATGCTGCAAAGTACCAAACTCCAAACAAGCATCTTGATTTTTAGCACTCTTGCTGGCACAACCAGTCACGGCTCAGCTCATTTTCTTCTGGCTATCTGCTTCCCAGCTCTGTTTCCTCTCTGACACTTTTCATAGATCCTCGTCTTGCATGGATGACACTTATTCCTTCTAGACGCTATCAGCACCAGGTGAAGTAGGATAGCTGTATGTAGTTTGATAAAGGGTGAGAAAGCTGAACTTTATGCTGTATCAGTTCTGGCAAAACCTCTGTGCAACTGTCTTCTCTAAATCTGAACATCAGTTTATCCTTAAACCTCAGTTTTCAGTCCTTCGCCCTCTGATTCTGTAACTCCTCTCCTTTATAGTCTGCCCGGGAGGGAGGGAAGGCTCAAGAGAGTCGAGCTAATGGCATGGTGAAGAGAAATTTAAGGAGGTGGCAGCAATAAAAACCAATTCACTGACTGGAATTCTAGGGCAGCTGATCATGTCTAGAGATCAATCTAAGGGCCTCTGGAGGTACTAGACTCTGCAAAAAGAGCAAATTGTTTTTATTTATATCTCTTCCCCTACTAGTGTTGTATGGCTGCTTTTCCTTCTTCTGCACAGGGCCGTCCTTAGGATTTAAGGGGCCCTACTCAGTACTATTAAACTGGTGCCCCTTTGCCCAGGGGCAGCCCTTTGTGAGTGATGATATTTTTGGAGATGTGATTTTATCATCTTCAGCAACACACTAAGGAAACATTTTAAAGGGGATTTTTAACTAGTCCTGTAGACTAACACGTTTAGAAACTGACAATGTATATCTGGTTCGGCAATTACCTATTAAATAAACGGCTTCATTACCACCTGAATGGCTCTTTTACAGGTTCAAATTCTGCTAAGAGCTCCGGTGGCTTTTTCATTTTTAAGTTAACTCGATCCTCTCCGGAGGAAGCAGAGCCACAGAATAGGGATGGGAAGAGGTGCGTGGACATTAAGACCCAGGAGTGCCCCAGATTTTGGATGCCCCTATGCCACTGCTTACTCTGCATGTGGAGAGAGGGTAAGGACAGTCCTGGTTCTGGTGGTAAATGCTGTAGGAGAACCAAAGCTTTGTTAATGTTAAGCATATGAAGTATTGTAGCGTGAGATAAGTGACCATGAAATGATCGTTTTAAAGAATATGTTTCTCAGTAATGATACCCACCCTACTCCAAACCAGTAGTTCCACGTGCTCGGCAGATGTTAAGCAGCTGATCTTAGGCAGCTGGCAAAGCAGGAAGGGGAGAGGCACCTTATAAACATCTGAGAGGGGGAACCAGTGTTTAGGAAGGTGATGTGACAGGTAAGTAAGGAGAGAAGGAGCTAGCAGCTTGTTTTGCTAAGCTAATCAAACACTAGCTTCCATTATATATAGGTGTGTATATATGTGTGGAGATACACATCTCATACAGCTGCAAGGGACCTCAGGAGGTCATTGAGTCCAGTCCCCTGCCCTCTAGGCAGGAACAAGCACCATCCCTGACAATTTTTTCTTTTAATTTATTTGCCCCAGACCCCTAAATGACCTCCTCAAAGATTGAGCTCACAGCCCTGGGTTTAGCAGGCCCATGCTCAAACCACTGAGCTATGCCTCCCCCCTTACTGCTCTGATGGGACATTCTTCAGAGACACACCCCACAGGATGCAGTGTGGCTATATGAAACACTTCATCCCAAACCAAAGCCCTACACGTTGGCGTGTGTCTCCTCCAGCCCAACTCTCAGGCAAGAAGCATAGTCTGTCACTCTCCTGGCACTCCTAGGTCTGCAGGATGATGTTTCTCGGTACATATGGATCATAAGGCTTCATCTAACTGGCTGCTTTCAAGAAAGTGTAAGAAAACCCCCACTAGGCCGATGCGGGGTAGTCTGTCCCTAGAGAGGGTCTGATCCAAATCCCTAAGAGTTAGAGAAACATGAAGCTTTGTCTCCTGACACTTTCTGTTAACGTGAGCTAGTATGATTCTGGATATTCTCACTGAGTCATGTGGATGCCCAGTTGCTCTCTGAGTCTCTGCTTTCCAGTGGGAACTATGTCCTGCATGCATGAGATAGTGCTTTGGTCAACCCCAGAGAATTTCTTGGTGTACCAAGTGCCCCATAATACATGCATGTCAAACCATTTGATGCTTCATGAGTGATTCATTCAGATGCACAGCTGTTCAGTCTGGCTGGCTGTTGCTGCTCTAGCCTCCCTGTTCCCTTTTCTTTTAATACTGTCTTGTGGTAGTGACAGCCTATTCCTATAGATCACAGAGGAAAGGGGGAAATGCCATAAAGTGCTATGACCTGACACTAAAAAAAGTCCTTTGTCTAGAAAACTAGGACCCCCATGGGGGAAAAAATACTCCTGCTTTCCATCTTCCTCTTGTAAGCATGGGAAGATCTCAGGCCATAGAGAGGAAGTAAAGCCATGGCATTAATCCCTTGTCAAAGAAAGGGATTCCCAATCAAGGAAATGGACTGATCAAAGGCAACTTAATCTTTGCCCCAATGGACCACATAGGACCACCAAGTCGAGTTCTGAGAGGGCTTTGTTAATCTGAACTCTGCTCCGTGGGATTACTTGACGTTGTTGGCTTGTAAACAGACCAGGCTGAAAGAAGTGGTCAGAGTCAACATATGACTTTGCAAACATAAACTCATAGCAAGCTACATAGGATAACATTGTTGATGTTCTGATAGTCTAGAAATTAATGAAAATACCTTCTGTTTACTCAGCTGGAATTGCCCCTGTTCTTCTGGAGTTTTGTTACCCCATAAAGCATTCCAAGGAGACCCCACAATCATTTCAAAGTCAAAAACATTAAGTGGAATAACAAGTGTGAACCCTAATAGTCTTGGCTTTGATGTCCAAGAGGCATGACTCACCGCAGTGATGGCATACTACTGTGCTCCGTGGAGAGGGGAAGGGGAAGAACTGGCCTCTGGACTGTATAATCCACATTTGATATCACTACAAAAAAAAAAAAAGGCTGGCATAAAAAGCCAGATATGAGCAGGAAAAACAATTGTAAGAAACTGATCAAATTCCAAATTCCATCGGACTTTCCATTGACATTGATAAGAATTGGATCACATCTTAAGTAACAAGGTATGACAATCACAACAACCCTGCATAAAACCGAGCCTAACTAGCAGTGACTGACTTCTTCAGCACTCACATCTGGTCTACAGGAAGTTCTAAAATGTTCCCTTTCTTTTAAAGTGAGGCACTTACCAGGTCATAGCTGGGATAGCTCTCAATTTAACCCAGTGCTTCTGAGGAGGGGCTTCATTTCAGAACCAGGTCCTGGGGTGGGGGGAGGGCAGGAAGGAGTGGGAGGAGAGAGAGGGAGGAGTGGTGAAGGGTGGGAGTCGGGAAGAAAATTTGTAAGTACAGGTTGCACCTCTGAAATCCAGTGCTCTCTCGGCCTGCAACATCCATGGTTCACCAGGACAACAGAGTACCTGGCTGGGGCTCGGGCCAGTGCAGGAGTTCTGCCTGCCTCGCAACAGTGGGGCTGGGAGCAGAGCCCCCACTTTGCCTTGCAGCAGCGTGGCTGGGAGTCTGAGCTCTCCCCTGCCCTGCCGGAGCCCTCCATCAGCCACAGAGGCAGCTGCAGCCAGAGCCTTCAGCCGGAGCCACGGCCAGGGCCAGAGCCCTCAGTGGGGATGCAGGGCTGGAGTGCCCAGCAGCAGAGCTACTGTTAGAGCCACAGCCCATGGCTGGTGGCAGTGGGACCAGAGCTGGGACTGGCAGAGGTAGCAGTGCTGGAATCAGGGCGGAGGCAGGCTTGGGGGCTGGAGGCAGGGGACCTCCCCTAGCCTGGCAAATCCACTCATTCAGTACCAGTGAGGTCCCAAGGGTGCTGGATATGGGAGGTCCAACCTGTATTAGAGGTAGGTAGCAAAAGGGCTGCTTTGACTCAGACACAGATGGAGTGCCTTTTTTGTGCTGGTACTTGCCAGTACTGAGTACCAGCACTATGGGAGCCCCAGCTGCAGAACTAGGTGGTGGAAGCGGGGACGTGGAGCCAGTGGGGTACCAGCTCCTCCTCTGTTTTACAAGAAAGGCAGTGGCCAGGACTGTGAGGGGTAGCTGCACAGGAGGTGAGCAGGGAGAGGAAGTCAGGTGGCTTAAAAAGGAAGAGAACAGGACTGGGCAGAAAGAGAACTTTCAGGGTCAAGGTTACCACAGTCAGGGGACTTTCTCCAGATATGGTGAGCAGAGGTGGGGACAAAGCCATGGGTGGAGTCTCAAGGGACAGGGTGGGGAGGTAACACACTCCTGAGCCTCCCAGAGAAAACTTACCTCAGCCAAGACTAGAGTGTCCGAACACAAAACCAGTGTCGTCATTAACAGCAGGTTAGAGCTCCCTCTCTCCGCTTGGTGTCATCACTGTGTCCTGTGTGCCTTCTCGATCACGTCTCTCATTTAAACACACGTCTCCTTCCTGGGAGTATTTTCTGCCCTAATTAAATGGATCAGTATATTATATCTGTTTAATCCTCGCTGCTGGGCCCTGCTGTCTAAGGAGGGATTGTGTCAGACGAGGGTGTGATAGGTGGCCCCATCGAATCACCTGCTAATGCAATTTTAAAAAATAATTTATTTAGACCCTGATGGAGAGCTGGCATGAGAAGGGGAGCTTGCTCGGAAAAGTTTGCTTGACCCATTCATAGTTGCCTGGGAACTTTGGATGCCCATTTACCAGATGAAGGTAAGAAGAAAGCCTCTAAGCTGTTGGCCTCTGTAATAGCATCTTGCAGAAGTGAGTTCACAGGTTGACAATACATTATACAAAAGGTATTGGGTGAATTTTCAAGAGCATTTACATGGCTTTGCGGAAAAGCTAATAGGATGTGTGTTTTAAATCAGGTAGGTGCTTTGGCAAATCTCACCCGTTTCCTCTAATCTTTTCAAGATTTAAGTCCTCCTTCAATATGAATTTACTGTGGAACTTTTCCCACCCTCCTACCATGAGAACCTCAGCCAGGGGCACGTCTGGCGAGGGGCAGCTAATGTTTTCTTTCCTTAAACTCCCAAGTCTTCTCTCTCCCCATCAGAAGCTCCCCTTCGCACATATCTATGCCTATCCCATTGTCTCCCTTCAATGGAAGAGAGGCAGGCTCAAGGTTCTCTTGCTTAACAGTTTGGCGGAGCTGGCACAACAGCTCTTGTGGTCTGTTTAGCTGGCAAATTTTAATTATGAGACCATCTCTGAAGAGCTGCAATGATGCAAACGCTGGCTGAGAAACCTATACAGCCATTTTCAGAAATGCTTTAGAATTTTAAACATTGTTAACACTAGGGATTTATTTGTTTGTTGTTGTTGCTCTCACTGAAGCTGGACTATGGGAGTGTGGCAGGTGGGAGGCTAGTTCAATTCCCTTCTCTGCTACAGACTTCCTTTATGACCATTGGCAAGTCACTTATTCTTCCCTTTCCTCAGTTTGCTGCCTGTAGCAGGAGGTTAATAGCACTGTGCTGTCTCACAGGGGTGTTGTGGGTAGAACTGCATAAGTATCTCTGCTACTGCAGTGATGGGAGCCAGATGAATACCAAGGAGAAGCATAACACAGTATGTTCAATAGTAACAGGGAGATAGCCATGCGAGTCTATTAGGTGATGAAGAAGAAGAAAATCTGAAGAAGTGGGTCTGTCCCACGAAAGCTCATCACCTAATAAGCTATTTTGTTAAAGTGCTACTGGACTGCTTTTTTGTTTTGACAGTATGTTCAAACATCTCATCCCACATTTTCTTCCTCCTTCCTATTCTCCTCCTGCCTATTTTTTGGGTTGGGGTTGTTTGTTTGTTGTTCTATTCCTCTGCCAGTGAGATGACTGCACTGGGGTTGAGATCTGACCTTTGACCCCAGCACTTCTGTTCTCTTTAACTGGGAGCATCCTGAGATACATATAAGATTTTATGCTCAACTTTACCGGGGGCATGGGGTGGAGGTTTAACTTTCTAATCATCCTGACTCCATGCAATCCCTGTTGCCTAATGGTGATGCCAGTGCCATACATTTCCAGAGCAGCATGTACCTCCAAAGCTCAGTCTTAGAGAATGCAACATAAAGAGCCCCTCATTTTCCAAGTGGGGCTACCCTAGGCATGATTCAGCTGGTGCATTGTGGGTCACCAAGTAGATCTGTGAATCCTAAAGAATAGAGGCCACAGAGTTTGAGAAGGGGTGGAGCAGGAGCTCAGGCAAAAAGATTTCTCCCCTCTTTGAGCATCCACTGCCCTGCCTAACATGCAGGGACTTTGGGGTTTACTCTTGTGACTCCCTACGTCTACACGTGCCCCAAACTTCGAAATGGCCATGCAAATGGCCATTTCGAAGTTTACTAATGAAGCGCTGAAATGCATATTCAGCGCTTCATCAGCATGCGGGCGGCAGCAGCGGTTCGAAATTGACGCGCCTTGCCACCGCGCGGCGCGTCCAGACGGGGCTCCTTTTCGAAAGGACCCCGCCTACTTCGAAGTCCCCTTATTCCCATGAGCTCACGGGAATAAGGGGACTTCGAAGAAGGTGGCGTGCTTTCGAAAAGGAGCCCCGTCTGGACGCGCCGCGCGGTGGCAAGGCGCGTCAATTTCGAACCGCTGCTGCCGCCCGCATGCTGATGAAGCGCTGAATATGCATTTCAGCGCTTCATTAGTAAACTTCGAAATGGCCATTTGCATGGCCATTTCGAAGTTTGGGGCACGTGTAGACACAGCCCCAGTGATGCAAGAGAGGAGCCAGAAGGTGGGGGGAATGCAGCACTCCCTGGATAGGATGTGGCTGGGTGGGGGTTTGCAGGAGGAGGGGCTCTGCAGAGCCCTGTTGGCCCTTGTGAATAAGGGCATTGTGTCCATCTGGTGCTGCCAGCCAGCTGCACTGGTCTCCTCACCATCTCCTCAGCTGATCCTCTGCTGTAACAGCCCCATGCAAAGATGGGAAGGGAGGCGGAGCCTAAGCAATTGATGGCTCAGCTGCAAGGTGGTGCTAATGCATGATGTTATTGGAGCGGAGTGGATTGTGGCCATGTTGATATCTGAAGGCTGCTCAACCCAGTTCTGAAGGTGCAGCCCGGCCCGAAGCTGTCAACTCTTGGGCCCGAACTTTTTGTGCTTCATCAAATGCTCCTCAGCCAGCGTGGTGGTCTGGAGCCTCAGGCTGTGAGCTCCACAGGCAGGTGCCATTCCAACTAACAGCAGGTGCCTGAAGCACACCCCCTGCAGCTAGGCCCAGGAAGGCAGCTGACTAAGGCAGAACTGCGACAGGGGGGTTTACCCAGCTCTCCACCATGACCTCTTTCTCTTGTGCTAGGCCACGAGATTTCTTGCCAGTCATTTTAATTCACATACAAATGCATCCCCTGCCACCGGGGCTCCTGGCATGTAATGGGCTGCTTGGCTGAGTTCCTCACCTGCTCTGGGTGCCTCCTGACCTCTTTGCTCAGGTCTCTGGTTTATTGCTCTAGCCTGCATCCTCGTATCTCCTGACCTCAGCCATAGGAAGGCGCCGGAACCAAATTCTGCTCTCGTTGGCACGGGTGTTATGCCAGAATCTTGCCACTGCAGGCCGTGGTGCAACACAGCAGAATCTGGCCCAGGGTAAGTGAGCTTCTTGAGACAATTGATCTTGCATGTCCGTGGCACATTCTCTGTTAGCTGCACAAGAAGTGAATTAAGAAGGGAGCAAGGCATGCACGGAGAGCAGGGAGGAAATTCTGGTTGCATGTAGGGCAAGGTGATACCTGTGGTAGACTAGCTGGACATCTGACCATGCTGGGCTTGGCTAGCCATGTTTATAGATGAGACCATGAGAAACCCTAGGGAGCCCCTACCCTTCACAGAATCACAGGGCTGGAAGGGACCTCAGGAGGTCATCTAGTCCAGCCCCCTGCTTCAAGCAGGATCAACCCCTACTAAGTCATCCCAGCCAGGACCTTGTCCAGCCGGGACTTAAAAACCTCAAGGGATGGAGAATCCGCCACCTCTCTAGGCAACACATTCCAATGCTTCACCACCCGCCTGGTGAAGAAGTTTTTCCTAATATCTAACCTACACCTTTCCCTCTTCAACTTCTGACCATTACTCCTTGTTCTGCCATCTGTCACCACTAAGAACAGTTTCTCACCTTCCTTTTTTAGAGCTCCTCTTCAGGAAGTTGAAGACTGCTATTAAATCACCCCTAAGTCTTCTCTTCTGTAAACTAAACAAGCCCAAATCCCTCAGCCTATCCTCATAGGACTTGTGCTCCAGACCCTTAATCATTTTTGTTGCCCTTCCCTGAACCTGCTCCAGCAAATCCACATCCTTTTTATACTGGGGGGCCCAAAACTGGACACAATATTCCAGATGTGGCCTCACCAGTGCCGAATAAAGAGGAATAACTGTCATGGCAGATAACCCCAACCTTTAGCCACCAAAACGTACAGGTCTCTTGACTTTCTGAGGCCCAAACAGGTCCTCACAGAGCAGCAAAGAGAGTTTCTCCAGCAACCCCCAGCATGGTGCTGTAATCCTTTCCAGACCCATCTCACTCTGTGCCACCCTCATTGGCAGTAGCTCTGGGGTTAATTACTGCCAAACGGCTGCCCTGTCTGGACCATTCGCTCTGCCATGTTAAACTCAGGCTTTAGCTTCGCCTCAGGGTGGGGTGGGGGACGCCTGTAACTGTGCTGCTGGGGAATGGTTGGTGTTGTTGTTGGTTTTTTTTTGTTGGTTTTTTTAATGTACTGCATCTTTAAATGTCTGCAGCATCTGTGGTCCGGGCAGGGAGGGGTTCTGGAGAACCCACACTGGCTGTTCTTTGTTTCATTGTTTCGTGGAAGCTGAAACAATAAATGGCTCAGGCAGACAGGATCTGGGTATGCCCTTGTGTATAGAAATTAGATCACATTCTCCACGGGGGTTCCAGCCGCGTGTCCCTGCCTCAGCCAGGCCTAGGAAATCACATGTGGCTGTACAAGGCAGTCACATGTTCTCACTGTTAGAAATAGCTACATAGTTACTATCAACAAATGAGGGTTAAGCATGGTAGGTGTCTTCATTTATTTATGTAGGAACAGGTGGTGCCCAAGGACTGTCTGTCATGAACCCAGAACTGGTGTGCTCCAGGCTGGCCAGACACGGAACAAAAAGACAGTCACTGCTCCGAAGACTGTGAAGGTAAGTGGGGTAAATAGGAGACAAATGGCTCAGACTCTGAGTCCTGCTACATAGAACCATTGCTTCCTTCTCTGTTACAGTGAGTGACTTTTCACAGTTCGTGACTGGTATGGAGAAGGTGAATAATTATTTCTTCACACAAAGCGCAGCCAGTCTGTGGAACTCCTGGCCAGAGGAGGTTGTGAAGACCACGACTGTAACCAGGTTCAGAAAGAGCGAGATAAATTCACAGAGGTTAAGTCCATCAACGGCAGATAGCTGGGATGGATGGGAGTGGTGTCCCAGGCCCTGTTTGTCAGAACCAGGGAATGGGCGACGGGATGGGTCACTTGATAATTACCCATTCTGTTCATTCCTTAGGACACCTGCCATTGGCCGCTGGTGGAAGACAGGATACTGGGCTAGATGGACCTTTGGTCTCACCCAGTATGGCTGTTCTTATGTTCTTAACTATAACCATCTAGGGCCTGATCCAAAGCCAAACAAATAGAGAGACTTTGATTTCATTGGGCCTTGGATCCAGGCTGCAGTTCATTAGTCGGCACCTTCCCAAGCCCCCATTCAGCCAACATTTGAGGATTGGAAAATGAACGAGAAGCTTCCTGTCCATGATAGAAAATCCCTGGCAAGTGTGTGGGTGCGGCCAGGGGGTGGGGGTGGGGGGTGGTGGCAGGGGTGGGCCGGCACTGGAAATTCCTTTTGTCAAGCACCATGTGCAAAGTCAATGAACTCCCCCTGCAAAACAGAGCTTTGGGAAGAAGGGCATTTAAAACATGTGAATAGTATCTTACCTATCCATCCAGTAATTGACTTACTTTAATTTGAACTGGGTATAACTCTGTCTTAGCAAAGGACAGACTCATAGGCTAGAGGTACACTGTAGCCCTAGCTTGAAAGAAGTTACACAATTTGCCTTGCACAATTTGCACAACTTATTCTGAGGCATCTGATTTCGAACCCGATGCAGTCCTGTAGTACCTTAAAGACTAACATGTTCGTTTATTACTAGGTCATGAGCTCCCATGAGTCAGGCCCACTTCTTCAGTCTACTCCAGATCTGAGGACGTAGGTCTTACCCATGAAAGTTCATGACGTGATAAATAAATGTGTTAGTCTTTAAGGTGCTACAGGACTGCTTTTTTTAAATTAGGTATTACCAAAGCACACCACTAGGTGGCACTGGAGTGACATTGCTCCCCCTCAAAAAAGGGGTTACTATAAAGCATATCTATAGCTAAAGACAGATAGATATAAAAATATGTAAAGGCATCTATGTATGTTCTCTTCACAACAAAAGATGAATATTTGTTAGCTTGAGGTGATTTTTACAGCTGGCAACTCCTTAGCATACCTGTTACCCACAAGGCACTGTCCTGTAGCTCGCTGCCAGGCTGGCACTGCACACTTTGTCTAAAAGGGTGGGTCATACTGTAAATATTTAAGCGAAGTGGTTTATATGAAGTCTGCAAGGCTGGCACATCCTCTTCGAGAAGGACTCAAACGTAGCAACTCCAGTTTCCCTCACACTGCGGTTAGAGTCAGCAACCTCTGGCAGAACGGTGTGGTCATGTTCCCGATTTACTTCCCCCGTCCTTGCCAAGGAACAGCCAGATCTTGAGGGGGAGATGTTTAGGTGTGTCTGAACTGCAGGGAGCTGTCGGCAAAAGAGACACAAATTGCACTGCACTTTGCATATCTTTTGCCGACGGTTCTGGTGGGAAACATTTTTCTGACATTTGACCCGTCCACTTGGGGCAAATGTTGGGGAAAACCTCTCTGTCGAGACCTTCCTTCTCCCTTGTGGAACGCGGCACACAGGGATGTCAACAGAACGCTCCCAACCAGCAGATCTCTTCCAAGAGATCTGCAATCCGGACGCACGCTCCGTTGACAACACTTGCGTCAACAGAAGTAGTGTCAACCGAAGGCTGCAGTCTAGATATAGCCTTTATGTGCATTCCACGCAGTGAGCTCAGGCTTCCAGATCAGGCTCTTTGTCAGTAAAGTTATCGTACGAGACCTACAGGGAACAAAGTAAATAATGAGTTAAAAGGGGACAAAAGACAAATATAATAAAGAACAGCTTAGGTAAAGTATGTTTCCTGCCAATCAAAGGCCAAAGAAACCATTTTACTAACTGTGACTCTGAATTAAACCACATAGGATTATGGAGCAAGGTGATAGTGACTGTCTACCTACACAGTAACGCAAATCTATTCTGCTGGTTTTCCCTTAGGTCAGGATAGGGCACTGCACTCAGGGGCCACTTCAACACAGGCCACTTCCTTTGGAAGTGGCATGCTCATATAGGGAGTGAAAGATGCCAATGAGGCGCGGATGCAAATTCCCCACGCCTCATTAGCATCTTTCGCTCTCTGGATTAGCATGCCACATCCGAAGGAAGTGTCCTGTGTAGAAACGGCCAGGGAGTATATCAACACCACAGAGTTATTCCGGAACAGCATATTCCAGAGTTATTATTCCAACATAAGCTATTTCAGAATAATGCAGCCATGCTACAGGGAAGCCCCAGAACAAGCAAAACATATTGCAAAATAAAACAAAACAGCAGTCAAGTAGCACATTAAAGACTAACAAAATAATTTATTAGGTGATGAACTTTCATGGGACAGACCCACTTCTTCAGATCATAGCCATGCCAGAAATAGTTCGTCTACACAGACAACAGATCTTCTTTCAGATTAGAACCCCTGGAAGCAGTGAAATCTGAATCTGAACTACTATGTCTACATAGTGAAGTTATTTTGAAATAGCTTCTGTTCCCTGTCTACCCAGTTCCTATTTTGAAATACCTTTTTCAAAATAGGTGCTATTCCTCATAGAATGAGGTTTACTAGATTCTAAATAAGCCATCTGTTGTTTAGAAATTATTTCAAAATAGCGGTTACGTTGTGTGGACATTCGCAAAGTTATTTCGGAATCACGGCTGTTATTCCAAAATCACTTTGCTGTGTAGACATACCCGGACGCAGGAGACCAGCAGCGTCTTTTCAGGCTTTACTTCTTGACCTGTGTGTTTTTGACAAATCTGTTTTCTCTTGGGGCTTCTGCTTCCTCTCTGCTCCTTTGTCTTCTATTGAAACTGTAAACATATCAGGACAGGGACTTCTTTGTCTCTTCCTAGCACAATGCAGTCCTGGTCTTGATTGGGGTCTATAGGTGTTACTATCATGCAGAAAATAACAGGACTCTGCATGGAGGTGCAGATCTATTCTGCTGATTCACCCTGCCAGCCAAATCAGAGGATTCCTAGAAGCATCAGCACCAGAGTCTGACTGGCCCTGACTGAGGTAGAGGGAACCTGGGGCAGGGTCAGAGGAGACCTTGCTAAGATTTACATATAGAATGGTTGTCAATAACCAAGGCAAAGCTCAGAAAGGAAAGAGTTTGGGACCAGCTCTGGCGCACATGGGTGGCATCAGCTAGGTTTGGATGTTATCGGCATATAGACTTTAATGGAAAACAAGAAGCGGGGATTCCAAAGGCACACCACGTGCTCTTAAATTGGATGGGCTGAACATTATGGCCTAGCCATGGAAGCACACGTGACCTCAAAGCATCAGTGTCACCTAAAACCAACCAACCAATCAACCACCTTGGGGTGTGTCCTGACACGACGCCACTCTCCATGCTCTCGCCTCTGCTGTGCTAAGGCAAGGAAAGTTCTGGCCCATCCCTTCCCATTGTTTGGGTTGCTGCGGTGAGATGGCCTTGGCAGTTTCAAACCCTGAGGACTTGTCATCTCAAGAATGCCACCCATCAGGCTCAGGGATGGTGAAATTCACAAAGCTGGAGTGAGAAGAACCGCATCAGGAAGAACCCAGGGTTTAGAATTACCTGCCCCCGAGTGTCCCAGCTTTCAAGAAGTTCAACCACACCCAAGGAATAATTATTTGGATGCTAAAGTGTGTGAGTGTACTGGAGTTTTGATGCTACTTTTGCATCTTGCTCTCATAGGTAAGCAGTGGACCATTGTAAACACTGGAGCTGGCCACTCACGCGATTGTTAAGCTAGCTCAGTGCTTCCTAATCTGGGTGCACCCCCTTTCTGGGGGTGTGTGATGCCTTTTCTGGGGACGTGAGACATGCCGGAATTTTTTAGAAGGCAACTCATCGAAAATACGAATTAAGCACAGGCACGTAAGTACAACTGCTTTGTTTCGTCACACCCATGTATGAATTCAGTTAGCTGCTATGTGTTAGCATGCCAGTTACAGTTTACTGCCACAGCAAAACTCTGCAACATTTCTGGGTAGTACTTGTGTATTTTTGTATGCCTTTTGTCCTATTATTTGTGGTGAGTAATAACATAAAACTAGTTCATTTATATTTAATATGACATTAAAAATGTATAGGCCCCCTATCCCCTTTTTTGATCTTTGATAAGGGGTGCGAGAATATATTTGCGGTAAAGGTCAAGAACCACTGAGCTAGCACATGACACAGCAGATGTTGAAACGATGTGCTGGCACCTTGATGCTATGGTGATGGGGGTATTATAGACATACAGAAGAGAGCCAGACCAGCATTCTGTGTAAACTGAGTGCTTGGGCAGCTGCCCAGAAGAGATTTAGGTGCTGCCCAGCTGATTAGCAGAGCATCCACAGCCACAAGCGTGTGTTTCTACTGGTGGGGCACAACCACACATGGTGTGCATCTGAATTTCCCCCAGGAAGAATTCGTTGGGACCTTAAGGGACAGGGAGCAGGAGCAGAGAAAGGTTAGCCTTCCCGGGGTGAGGCAAAGAGCAGAGATTACTCACTGGAATCTAATGGTGAATCTATGATCAGGTTTCTGTGGTCCTATCCAATCTCTGCTAAAGAATCACAGAGGATTTTATGTTGAGTGAAACTAAAAGAGTAAATACTTTCAATGGAACCCAGAAAATCTACCAAGCCGTTTCATGCCAGCCGCAAGAGCCAGCAGGAAAAGGGAGCTGTCACTGTAAACAAGCATCTGGAATCTAGTTATAAACAATCCTCCTGTATCATGTCCGGCACAGTTATAGATGGGTAGACTGTTCTCCTTGGCTTTGCTTTGATGTCCAGATGAAACATATCCGTGTTTCATCTTTTCGCAGGGGGCTGCTGGGGCGGCCGATGCACAGGGAGACAGCTCTCTGGTTTACGCGTTGGCATCATCGGTTCCCATTGCTATTTTTCACTGACAGCGCTGGCTCACATTCTGACCATGCTTTCTGCTCTCCCACTTTCTACTTGAACCTCCCCGAGACCTCTTAAAAGCCTCTTGCGATGAGGGATTCTCCCATTCACAGCACTGCTTTCTCCAGCACTGGGGATCATCCCTCTTTCAGAGTCAAACACTGCGGGGGAAGAGGGGTGTCACTCATTCCAGCTGGGATGGAAGCACGGTTCAGAATAGACACACACAGTCCAACACAGCCTGGTCTTTCAGTCCCAGAGGTTTTTGGAGTAATTTCTGTTGAGCCCTATTGATTTCATGACTAATGAAATTCCAGAGCTCTTGTTCCTAAGAGGCCATATGCCCTACTTTAGCACTAACTGCCCTGGCACATGCACAATTACCTTCATATTGGACTGTGTCCATTTTTGTGATTCTTTTCATTAAGGTCACTGAGTGTAGGAGAGATTCCTGGCTGTCAGCAAGTGTGATTGAAGGGTATCTTTGTCCATTTCCTGCCCCCCCCTCCCACCCCGCTTGGCTTCCAAACCAGGAGGTCCAAGAGAGATATCGATATCGAACAGATGATGCTCACATGCAGTTATGAATAGAACAAATGATTTGGTTGGACATGCTAAGCCACAGCTAATCGCTATCCCATTTGAAAGGAGTGTGGTCTAGTGGTTGGAGTAGGAGCGTAGGTGGTCTTCTTCCAACCCACTGTGGCAGTGACTTGGTGACTAATGACAATATTTGCCTTGAACAGACTGAAAAGAGCTGTAGGGATATACTGTTGATTAAACAATGGACCATGTTTCAGACACCGGACGAGAAACTTGACCCTCTGCTTGGCTGCTTGTTGTAGTTAAAAGAGGTCAGAACAGTTCTAAAGCTGTCCAGCACAGGGCCTGTGGAATCTGATGAGGCTCAGCCATCTTATCAGGCACTAACTGTAGCAGTTCCCCGGCTGTAAAGAAATCCCAGGTGTCCAATAAACAAACAAAAACAAGAACAAAAAACCAACATGATGGCCAACACTGTGCCACCTGCTCCCAGCTCCCCTCTCCGCTGGGGCATTCCAGAGCAGGACAGAGGTGTGTTGGAAGATGGAAAGAGTGTGCCTGCACTCCCTAGGCAGCTGTTCCTGTGGCATAGTTTAGAGCATCCTAAAGACTGCTCTAAATTATGTGGGGGTAGTAAACTGGCTCCTGACTAGCCCCAGGACTGAGGAAGACAAAAGATGGCTTAGAACTCTTTTTTTTCCACTTTAGGTCCTGTGGGGAATCCATGGCATTGTGACTCTAGGATGAAAAGTTTATACCTTGAATTAAATGCAACCCTGAAGGAGAATAACATACCCACGATTTGTAGGAGGTGGGTATTTATTGGTGGTGTGATTATCTAGATTGTGTAGTGAGTTTGCTGCTGCTGACAGGATCAGCCTTTGAGACCAGAAGTAGAATGAGGTCAGGCACTCTCAGAGGTCCAGAGGAGCCCAGGCCATTTCCAGCTTTTGAAGCCCCCTCGCCATAATAAAGAAAAAAACTGAAAAACAAAATACAGCACCTATAAAAGACTGGCAGCGCTAAGCGGGAGCATGACAAATGACACTGTGACTTGCTGTCCTTGATAATATTACATCTTCACCTGCAAAAACAGCCATTTCTCTGAACACACTGAGACATCTAAATGCACTGAACAGGCTGCGTCACATCCCATCTGCCATGGCTCATTCCTTGCTGGTGGCATAAAGGAAGCCAAGGCACCACCCCTGACAAGGGGATCCTTCTACTGAGATTCTGCAATTGACAAGGGGCTCCGTCAGTGCTGACTGCAGCCTGCTGCATGTTTTCAGGGTGTCCCAGAATAGGTGCAAAAAGCAGGACTCCCTTCTCCACGCCACAGTGGGCAAGTTGGAAGTCATGCAGAAATCCAGGAGGCTAATCACCAGTGGCCAGGTTGGAGAAATATTTGCCCTTTGTTTTTCTCACGTGCAGAGTGGAGGAAAAAATTCCTCTAATTCCTGCTGTATCACCAAGGGCTGCAGCTAGGAGAGTTCTGAAGGGAAAAGAGATTGATATGGTCAGACTGTGGATGGGAGCTCTCTAAGGAAACCTTAGTGTTATGCAGGGGGTGAGACAGAGATGTTTCCCTCTAATAACTAGGCCCCTGTGACAAAAACACGCATATAGTAGCTCATCAAGGAGAGAGCTGGGGGTTTTGGGATCTGTGAGGCCCTGTATCCTCAGGGTTTAGCTGTTTGGCTGCAGGAAGCGATGCAAATAATTCAGGAGAAGGTCTCCTTCACTTGAAGGCAGTTCTGACCAGCATTCACTGACGGCAAGGGTGGCTGCTCAGGAAAGATTCATGTGCTGCCCAGCTGATTACTCACAGCCACCTGCGGTGGGCAGTCTGTGTTTTTATTGGTGGTGCACATCCTCACATACCTTGGTGCACATAACAAAATTCATTTTGTCCACGGATGGAAAAAATTAGAAGGAAAGTTGGTACTGACCCAACACTGCAGGCTACTCCTGGCCAAACTCTGCAGCATTATGGCTATATGCAGCATAAGGAAAAGGAAAGCAAAACGCCGCAGAACAGCGAGGGCCATGACTTCACAAGCCAAAGTGAGTCAAGCGGAAGACACGAGTGTATTCCCTCTGTGATTAGAACCTGCCCACGCTAGTGTGGCTTGTCCCTTCAGAGTACGGCCGGGAGGGTTTTGCAGAGGTGCAGGTGGGAAAATTGAGAATTTTGACCAACAGCCAAGTTAGCTCTTAGCCTACCGGCATTTTCCAGGCTGAGAGCCAACTGCTGGGGAAGATGTATATAACACATGTCTGCAAGTCTCCAAAGGGTTATTAGCTTTGCAAAAAAAAAAAAAAAAGGTCACAAAGCTGGGTTGGCCCATGGGATATTTAAAACTGCAACAAATAAAACCTGAGCTTCAAAAGGCTGGTTTCCTAGTGCCTGGAAGCCTGACTCTGCACTCTATCCAATGGGGAAACTGACAGGGGAATCTTCTTCCCCCGTTCCTGAGTGGGTCTGGGAAGGAGGGGACCTGGAAGTGCCCGGAATGAACCCTGCAGGCTCCTCTTGGCTCATGTATTATTCTTATCTGGAACAATGTCTGACCAGCCCATGGCATTCACTCAGTAAAGGGAAATCTGCTGCTCCTTCGAGCTTCATTTGCTTGACATGAAATCGCTCTCACTTGTCAGGTCATTTCTAGTCCAGTAGGCACCTCTGGGAGGGCTCACCCCTCATTTCCAGTTGCAGCCTAGCAGGTGAATGCCAAGAAGCGCTGGTCTTCTGCCAAGAGCGGAGGCTCTGGATGGGACACTGCATTGACCTCTGCTGCCTGGACTGTATTCTGTCGCTTTCCCCATCTCTTAATTTCCTTTAGCAGCTGCCTGCACTGTGCTCTTGCCCTGTGATGCTGACTGAGGGCCAGACCAACAATGATGCAGTCTACGCCTGTCCAGCCAAGCCACTGAGTCAGGCCTTCTGTCAAATAGTGAATTAATCCCAAACACGTGCAGCAGAGCTCTGCTAAACTGAAGTGGCTGACTTGCCAAGTGCCTAATTCCTAAGAATCTGGGGCGATAAAGCCAGATAACAGAGAGCAATAAACACAGCACCTACCTTTCCTAGGACCATAGGACAGCAATGACCACATCAATCCATATTACCAATAGTTTATATAACCAAACCATTTTACAGAGTGCTGCTCTGGGAGATTTCTTTGGTTTTTCTCCCACTCCTACTTTTGTGGAGATTTTTTTTTCCTTTTCACTGAAGATTTTGTGTTGAACGAGAGGTTGGAGAAAGGACAAAGCAGCAATTTTTCCAGGCAAAGGGTTGGAAATGGAAAGATGACCCCATGTTTGCTCCCAGGTCCCTTTGAAAATGACCACCGTAAGTGATTGGCTATCAAAAACCAAGGGCCCGGCTTTATGCCTAAGTGATTGTTCAGGGCCCTGCCTGCAGCTGGCAGAAGTTCAGCGGCAATGTTCTCTCTATTTTTTTCCATCCCTTCATGGAATAAATTATGTGCACTGAGGTGGGTGCCCATGTGCACCACGAGCAGAAACAAAAAACTCAGCCCCAGTCATGCTGAAAATCAGCTGGGCAACATCAGAACCTCTCCTGAGTGGCTGCACAAGTTTGCAGCTTACAAGGAACACTGCTCCGGGGTGCTTGAATCTGAGCTGTTGGCTCACAGCTGGTGTTGAGAGGCAGAGCTGAATCCCAGCTGTTCTGGCTTGAGAGTGTTCTGATCCAGGCTTTTGGCACGAGCCAATCTCTAGTTTTAGACTGGATGGAACCTACAAGCTGACAGTGTGGACAAAGCCGCTATCTCACCTGGTGTCACTTCAGGACAGTGGATTAGGGCCACAGGGTCAGCCCCAGCCTTGTATGAAGTGGGTCGTAGGCAGGGTTCCCTTTCATTTTCTACATCCATTGGCAGAATAAATGTTGTTATGTGCACAGAGGCATAAGGGGATGTGCACCACCAATAGAAACACATGCTGCTGGCTATGGGGTGCTCTGCTAATCAGCTGGGTGGTACCTGAATCCTGCTGGGTGCCTGCATGAGCGCTCAGCTTACACAGGACACTGCTTGCAGGTTTCCTCAGAAGATCCGTGGAACATACAACCAACGTGAATTGGGCTTTACTTGTGACAAGACCTGAAAGCAGCCAATGCTCACATGGTGTCAAGGTTTTCTTGTGACCGTTCACTGATCTTCTTTACTGCACCTGGCAATCTGCAGCCTGCTCTCACTTAAGACCCAGCAAGTCCTGTGCGATTGCAATGCATCTGCTGGGGCTAAAGGAGATGCCCTGGCATCGGTTAGCAGCAAAGAAGCATGATAATCATCAGCCTGGCTTATTCCTTAGTGTCTTCAGGCCCAGTTAAACTGGGTGATTGGCAGCTGGGCCTGATCCCCTGGCATAGCCTCCCCTGGGTGTAAGCAGCCTCACCGCAAAGCTAGACCTGAGTTATGCCATCTTCACTGTGTCTGCCCTCACCCGTGTGCTCTGCGTGCTGAGATGCTCTAGGCCGCTTCCCCAGCCAGCTGCAGGAAAAACTTTCCTGCCCTATGAGGAGAAATGGCGGGAGAGTGCAGGAGGGTTGTCAGCAAGCCAGCGATGTTTTTGCTGGCCTCCTGACCGCAAGGTGGGCACCTGAGCTCCAATCCAGCAGTTCTTAAACTTTTGGAGACCATAGAACGAACAATAGCATTCTTACATGGAGCACCTATGAAAATTTTCTGTCGTCAGACCAAAACAAATCAACCAACCAACCCCAAACAGCAACACACACCGCAAAAACCAAAATGAAGTGATTCAATCAGGTACCACAGCAATGAAGAAGTAACGTTGTGTCTGGTTTTAATAACAGAAAACATATACATGCGCTGCTAGTTGCTATGGCGCTGTGTCACACCTGCCAGTTGTTCACGGAACGCTAGTGTTCCACAGAACATAGTTTAAGAATCGACGGTCTAATCCACACCCCCTCATACCCCTAGCAGGGCCAGCACCTTCAAATTCAGCTCAGAGGTTTTTGTGTGTGGATGGGGGTGGGCTAATAGCCAGGTAAGAACCCAGGTGAACTGGCAGGAAAGACCTATCTTAAGCATCTGTTCACTTGTGCGTCAACATGGGTTGAGACAATTTTAACCACAGGCACATTCTGAGAGTTAATTTATCTTTCTAGGGTACTTTGAGATCTTTGGGTGACAAGTGGCCCTATTAAATAAGTAATAATGCTGATGTCAGAGGGAGTAGACAGGACTAGGAGCTCATGGTCCCAAGGTCAGCCTAGCTTTGATTATGTAGATCCCCTAGAAAAGTGTAGCACTACAGAATTAGACTTGTTTTTATTCTTCCCTTCCCATTTTAATTTTCTTTTTTTCCTTTTTTCTTTTTTTTGGCATCTCCTCAGCCCTCCTTCCCTCCCAAAGCTTGAATGACTTTCCCTGACGGTATGGGAACCTTTGCCGTGTAATTGTGGATTACACGCTGGGACCGAATACTCATGTTGCTCGGAGCTGACGTGAGCCAATATGACTGGTGTGCGCTGACATCAATGGGTTGGCTTCGCTCTGGCGTTCCCGTTGCTCGGTGCTGCCTTCCGATTGCCTTTAATTAAGGGAGATTACATTTCCTCTTCAAAAAAATGAAAGGTCAGAGCTGACGAAAGGCTCCAGATTAACAGCCTTGCTGAGTGATGGCCCTCCTTCACCCATGAGATGAGGACAATGACGACTGCAGCATGACGAGCTTCCCCACGCCGTCCTGCTTCGGAGGCAGCCGGTGGGAAGAGGGCAGCTTCTTTCACATTGGAATTCTGCTTCTCTGCTGAGAATGCCAGCAGAGGTGCCAACTGTTGCAGACACATTTGTCTACTAAGAATTGGCCTGGGACCAGGATTTTACCTCACACGGGCTACAGGTTTGAACCTCTTTAGTTCAGAACTCTCTTGCCTGGCAATAGCCATAATCCAGCGGGATATTAATTAGCCGGACAGCCACTTATCCTGAGTGTGACCAAGTTTCCCTGGGGTCTCATAAAGTTTGTTTACAGCCACCAGTCCTGGCTCTCAATGTTCTGTGCTGTTATTTAGCTGTAATTTACTCCTAAATGTCTTTTAAGAGCTGACTAAGCAGTGGACGTATTGGTAATGTGCTGGATAAAAATTGTTGACCTCCTGTGGTCCAACAAATTCCCTTGTTCTGCACTGGTGAGGTCCCGAGGGTGTCAGACAAGAGAGATTCAACCTGTACTGAGTCTAGCAGTAACAACCTCAGTTGATGCTGGGCTAGGGCAGGGACTGAATCTCCTGAGCAGAGGCCCAGCCTCAGGGCAAGGCAAGCAAGGTAGTTTCTATGGGCTTTATGACTTCAGGCCCCCACGCTCCAATTGACTATAGCATCCACTGCCCAAAAGTGGAGCCCTGCAGTCAGCCTGCCACCTGCAGTACCCCCTGGACCTCTAGTTCCACCACCTATGCCTACCGCTGGGCCTGCTCTCCCTGAGGAACAAGGGGTCTTACATAGGAGGTAAGGGGTGTGTATGATGCTTCGCCCCCAAACACTGCTAGTTTATAAGGCTGGAATAACCTAGCTGAGACCAGAGAACACGATATGGCAGCAGAATCTCCTGGATGGAGATTCTTCTTTAAAAGTGGCAAAGAACTTGTGATTTGCAGCAGGGAGAACTGAGTTTTTCCCTATTAAGTTCCAAGGAGCCCTCATATGCAGTAAATCAACAGCTGTTAAGTTTTAAGTGGCCCTGGATTTGTTATGGCCTCCAGAGGAGGCTCAATATTTCAGGAGATTGCTAGTGGAATATGAAGCTTTTCACTTCTCCAACATTTCCAAGATGTCTTGGAATTCTGCAACATCTGTAGAACTTACACTTGGATTCGGTTAAGCAATATGATGGTATTGATTAAATATAGTTATCTTCTGATGCTTATTGAGCCAGTGCAAATTTAATTGGTGCTCTTACTCCAGCTCTTATTAGTCTGAGGCCTACAAAAAAAACAAAACAAAACAGTCATACACACAAGTGAAAAGTTGCCACTAAGTTGTATAATACTGATGGTTTCAGCATAGAGATAAAAGGGTGAATTGGTCTGGAGACTGAAATCCTTTCTCCTACATCGAGATCGGATTTCCACGATGATCGCTTGACAAGGGGACACGGAGAAGGCTTGCAATCTCACTGCCCATGCTCTTTACTTCCTCAATGGCCAGTTTTTAGACATGTCCCCTCTGACCCTTACTTAGCATTCCTGCAAAGTCACTCTTTTCTGTGTCCAAACTGGAAGAAATACGTGATGCAAGCAAAGAGGTGAAATGACTCGACTTACTTGACTTAAACCTTTGTACTCAGAGGGGAGCATAGGTCATCTACAAATCTCCTCCACTTCACTCTGTCTTGGGACAAACTTCTAGCTGGCTCCAGGAGTACCCCAGTTGTTGTCCTTTAATCTCAGTAGTTCTTCTCCACGTTGTCTGAGGTCTTCTTCTTTTGCATTTTCCTTGCAGGTTCCATTTGAGAGCTCGATGGACTATGTTGGATGATGGCTTTCCAAGAGTGTGGCCCAATGGCTGTAGCTTGCAATTTGAACACTTTTTAGCATGCTGGGTTTCACACCCATACAAGAGTACGTGAAATAGCAATATGTAAATAGAATTTTAAAAATTCCTTCACATTTAGTCATCTGAGCTAACGCTGGTAAGATCAGTGAAGAAATGTGTGCGGCTACAACATGTGATTTTTTTTTATGAAGTTGGCAGTAGCACTTTAAGCCTGGGGTGGAGTATGATCTCTTTCTACTCTTCCAACAAGCATTTCCAAGAAGTCTTGAAATTTTGCACCATTTACCAAGTATAGACTGAGATTTACAAACCCACAAAATCAATGCAATGAGCAAATTTCCCCTTCTTGCTCCCTGCCCCTTTATTTGTTTTTGTTACTATTTAATCACCTAAAGTTATTTAAAAATTTCTTTAAAGCGGGGAATCAGAGGTGCCTGGAACCTCTCCTACCAGCTGCAAAAATGCTTTGCTTACTGTTTCAACCTGGCAAACAGGCCTACCCATTTAGTACCCCCTATGCTCATTCCAAACCCCAACCCATCTGGGCAGGTAGGTTCGCTTAACGGGGGCTCCCTACAGCCTCACCCCCGGGCGCCACCTGGTGCCAGTCCCCCAGCCCTGCACACAAACCACGTGTACCCCTCCTCCCTTTACAACCTAGCTATTTACTCCAGTATTTAAGCGGGTGGCCAATGGGAAAGCAGGAGGTGTAGCTCCTGGAGGCTGAGCTCCAATCACCACCTGGAACAGCCAGGGAGAGGCGGGGCCGGACTTTCACCACGTTGGGTTTGTCCGGAGCGCTAATTATTTTTTCCAAAGGCTGGGAGGGCTTCACTCCAGCCCGGGATCTTGCTGCTGCAGCTGCTGCTGCCACCACCAGCCCTCCTCCTCCTCCTCTTCTGCACTGCATAGACCAGTCGCTGGGGCCCCTCCACTGCAATAAAATGTTTGACGGCTCCCTCCTGCCTCTCTTCTTTTCTTTCCTGCTGCTCTGGGGACTGGACGCCACCACAGGTAGTGCTTTTCTCCCCCTCCCTCCCTGACCCCGGCCTCACCCCCCCCCCCTCCCGCTTTGGCTCTGACAGCCGCTGTGGCCGGGGAGCAGAGCGGCGCGGGGCAGGCATCCTGCTGCGTCTGCGCTCGTCTTCTCTTGCTGCGTGCAGCCTCTGCCTCTTCGCTGCCCCCCGATACAGGCGCCAGCTCAGCTGCACGGCTGGGATCTCGCTTTGCAGGAGACGTTGCCCCGGGCTCGTCTGTTTTCCGGCAGCGTTTCCCGGGGAAAGCCGCGGACGGTCCCTGCTCGCCGCTTTAACTTTGCTCCTCTGCCTTTTTGTTTTTAATGGGTGCGGGCGAAACGCGATGCTGGTGGCTGGGGTCTAGATGCCGTTGCGAGGATCCACGGAGCGGCTCCAGCCGCTGCTCGGTCTTCCTCTCTCTCTCCCCCCTGCACCCTGGGGGCTCGGAGAGCTCTTTTTTTTTTATGCACCACAAATAACCCCCCTGCCCTCCGCTGCAGCCCGGGCCTGAGGCTGAACGCAGAGGGGCTGCAGGAGTCGGGGGGGGGGGGGGGGGGGCTCCAAGCGAGCACGGGGGTTCCCCGCTGTAAGAAGCGGGTGCCTGGGGGCCTGGCTGGGAGGGCGGCCTGCGTGGCTGAGCGGGGACGGGCACCCCGGGGCGCGGCGCTGTGTTCTCCGGGGGGGGGAATCCCCGACTTGGCCCCGCGTGACCCGGCCCCTTTGCTTCTCCTGCAGCCGGCGGCGCGGAGCTGGAAGTGGCCATCCCGCAGCGAGTGGCGCTGGAGAGCATCCACCTGCCGCAGCGGGCCGGGGCCGGGAGCAGCCGCCGGCGCCCGCCGCCGGAGGAGGAGGCCGTGCTGCTGCGCCTGCCCGCCTCGGGCCGGGAGCTCTACCTGCACCTCCGGCGGGACCTGCACTTCCTGGCGCGGGGCTTCGCCGTGGAGGAGGCGGGAGAGGCCGGGGCCCGGGGCCGCCCCCCGCCCGAGCAGCTCTGCTTCTACACGGGCCGCGTCCTCAATCGCAGCGACTCCTTCGCCGCGCTCAGCACCTGCGCCGGGCTGGTACTGCGCTGCCCGGCCCGGCTCTAGGGACCCCCCAGTGTAGGGAGACCTGTCGGGGTGGGGGCTGGCTGTAGGGGCCCACCAGTGTGACCCCTCAGGGTGGGAGGACCTTCCCAGCGTGCGGGAGACTTGTCAGGGTGGGGGCTGGCCGTAGGGACCCCTCCTCAGTGTGTGGGGCCCTTTTGGGCTGGGGTCTGGCTCTAGGGATCCCTCTTCACCCCATCAGCTTGGGGGAGCCTCATCTAGGTTTGCGGTTGGCTCTACAGACCCCCTGCTCTCTGCCCAGCTTGTGGGGAGTCCTGTCAGGGTGGAGGCTGGCTCTAGGGGTTTCTCTTCACAGTGTCCTTCCCTCTTCACTTTGGTTAAATGTCTTCATGTGGCTGTTGGATTTCCACCTCTGGGTGGTAGCATCCCCCTGCCCTGCTTTCCAGTTACTCATGTGATATGTTTAGCTTGGATGGGAATATTGAGGTCAAAACCTGCCCTCTGTGAAGAGGGGTTCGGCACCTGCTCTTGTATTACCTAGTTCCCAGTCGTCTTGCCCCAATCAGGATGGACTGAAAAGCCTCTGAAGTTCCTACCCTTTAGGATGTGTAAAAGCTGTTTGTGACATGCTGCTCTCTGCAGCTGTGGCCTCAAGAAACCTCCATACCAAATCAGCATATGTCTTGAGCCCATATTTCTGTACTGCTTATTTCAGCAGCTACTTACTTCTCACCCCGTGGCTGGACAGTCCCCTGAAGTCTGGTATGTGATTGACAGCTCCTCTGGCCAGAACAAAGTATCCTTAAAACGTTCCCAGTGAAGTTCAGAACTCAGCTCAATTCATTAATCTCTCTTCCTGCCACCTGACTTGCTGTGTGGTCTTGATCAAATTGCTGTATAAGAGTGAAGCATCTCTAGCGGGAGCTTGATTCTATTAACGTCATCATGTTGCTGTTGCACTTACCCCTTACGGTGTTTACTCAAAGAACACAACATGACTGGATTCTGTATTAGACTTCTTATCTCTTCCCATTTCCTCGTATCAGCCCTTTCCTGTCCAGAGCACACAAATTTCTGCTTTTCTGCTGGGGAATGGCAATTTAGAGCTACCTGATAGCGTTGTCAGTGACAGAATAGCTTGTGGAATTAACTACTTAGTGACATTAAGATGCTTTTTGCACGTTGGGTGGCACAGTCTCTCCACCTAAGGATTAAGTGTTTATAGTTGACTTTGTAACACAATATTAGAGCATTGTGCTACCTGTGAAAGCTGAGTGAGAAACTCGCGTGGGGCCCCCGTTTTCAAAAGAGGTAAATAGATAACTTGGGGTGGGTTGGCTGCCTGTGCTGTTTAACCAGACTCAGCAGTCTGTGGGATGCAAATGGCATTGCAGCTTTGCCATTCACTTTCCTGTGAAGCAGTAACAGGAGTTCCTGTTAAGGACGGTTGTTGTGTTTCTAGATCTTTTGCCTGGGTCACTAGGGGTTTGGGTACTCAGGTATTTGGACACTTATTGGGTTCTAATTAGTGTTGGTAACTTTGAAGATAATTTTGAAAAGCATAACATTTACGGGGAGCCTTTGCTTGATATTTCAAGTATAGCATTATTGGCAAATGGTTAATCTAAACTGACTTGAAAGCAGGAGTTTACTCGGCATAGGGACTGCACTTAAGTGGAGTTTGATGCTTTCCTTTGGTACCATATGAGGGCGCTGTGCCTCAGGTAACAGACTGCATCCAAGATATTGAATATTAGCATATTTATGATTGATTCTGTAATCTGAGCTGTATACCACCACAAGCTTCTTGACGTTTAAAAGTGATATCTCTGGTTCACTGCTTTTCAGTGCCCTTCTGCACTTTTGCTGTGTAACATGCTTTCTTAATCCGATTTATGAAGTGCTGGGCTTTTAGCATAGCTAAATAAAAGTACAACATGCAGAGAGAGCTGCCTTTTTTTTTTTTTTTTTTTTAAATTAGTTGTAGGCACAATATTAATTTCCTGAGATCTTGGAATGAGCTAGAGGGAGTGAAAAAAATTGGCATTATTCCCATGAAAAAGTTGAAGTGGGGGGGAAAAGGAAGAGCTACACAAGTCAATCTTTGTTCATTACTTTACAAATATTAGTCATAATATTTCTAGGGCATTTATGAATTCTAAAGAAGCACCAAAATGATGCCCATTAGGGCTGAGTGACATTAGGTTCAGAAAATAAGTTGGTTCTGCAGAGGACAGTGGCTTAGATACCAGTAATCAGAATTGCTATTTGTTTACATGGGTAAATTCAGATGAGGGGCAGCTGCTTATCATGCATCTGATGAAGCCGGTCTTTGCCCACTAAAGCTTGTGCTTCAAAATATCTGTCAGTCTGTAAGATGCCACAGGACTTCTTGTTGCACTTGCTTATGACACGTATGTGTTTGGTTCTGAGAATAGTGGAGACCAATGTATTTAAAGACAAAGTACATTCCCATACTGGGATTATCTGTTAGATTTGGCCATGGTGTTGCTTTTCATTTCATTAGGTGGGAGAGATGGGCAGAATGATCTCCAAGCACTTCACAAATTAATTCATCCAAAGAACAGCAGAATGGGAAACTAAAGCTTTTATTTATATAGAAATTGGATCAATTGAACTTAAATTGGGTTTAAAACTGATTTACTTGTATTGATGCAAAGCAGTGTGTAAACATTTTTCTTTCAGATTCTGCAGTTTTTTCAGGTGGTTAAACTTGTTCCTGATCAATTTAAGCCAGCTTGATATAAACCATTTGAGTCCTTGTTTGTCTTTTGCATTGTTTAACTAAACTCAATTTTAAATTGCACCTCTCATTAAACCAATGCAGCCATTGTGCAGATGTTTGACTTGACTTGCCCCAGGTCATACATGAAGTCCATCTGTACGCCATGTATAGAACCCAGGTGTTCTGACTTGGTCTTTTAACCACAAGGCCATCATTCTACCAGATTATTAATTTCAAACTGCCACCTAGCCCTTATCTGTAGTAGAAAACAAGGTACTTGTAATTTATTGGCAGTGTAGCTCTGGGAGTGGCAGAGGTGGTGGAAGTTACAGTGTAGATAAAACAGACCCTCTGAGTGCAGGGTTAGGTAATCCCTCCTGGCCTGGTTGGTGCTTACACACCAGTGGGAGCTTTCCTGAAAATTGCCAATGTAGGCCCAGTTAATAGGCCTTGTAGATGCTCAGAGTGTCTTAAAATAGCGTGAGCAAAGAATGGTTGTAATGCAGTGTCACTGCCCAGTGTTGGCTCCAGTTGTGTTGGGGCCATGTTCAGTAACCATGCTACAAATTGCATGTCAGGTGAGTGTAGCATGATTGGAACAAGCAGAGTACTAATAAAAATAAAATCCCTGTCATTGTCCGAGCTAGATTCTGTAGTCATTTCTAGGATGGCTGTTGCTAGCAGTTTCCCTCTTTTTTTTTTTTTTTTTTTTTTTTGGCTTTGTTTATTTAAAACATTGCTTGTGCAGGTAATGTTAACATATGGAGATACATACCTCATGGAGCTGGAAGGGACCTTGGGAGGTCAAGTCTAGTCCCCCCCCCCAACATCTATTTGCCCCAGATCTCTAAAAAGCCCCCCTCAAGGGTTGAGCTCACAACCTTGGAGTTAGCAGGGCAATGTTCAAACCACCGAGCTATCCCTCCTCTTCCTTGTTGTTAATCTTTATGTGGGTCATGGAACTGTTTCTGACCATAGGTGTAATGGTATAAAATGAAGGTGCCAAACTATGTTACGACCAAGTCAGGCTGTTGGTTCTCCTAAACTTTTGTCTGCACATGGGTGGCGTATGTGTGCGCGCGATGCAAGGAGCTCCTGGCCCTCAGAGACCGAGTGCGTGCTCTGGAGGCCAGGGTGGCTGAACTGGAGGAGCTAAGGAAGGCAGAGGTGTTTGTTGACGAGACTTTCCGGGACATAGTAGGGCTGTCCCACCTCCAATCTGACAGTCCTGATGCTGTTACGGAGGATGAAGGGCTCAGGGAAGGAGAGCAGTCAATGGGAGCAGAGGGAAACCATCCCATAGTTGGGACCCTCCTTCCAGAGGGTGCTATGGTATCCTCTCGTGTCGAGGGTACTTCTCCGGGGGAGGGAGTGCCAGCTGTTAGGAAGAAGCAGGTTTTAGTAGTGGGGGATTCGATCATTAGAAATATAGATAGTTGGGTTTGTGATGACCGGGAGAACCGTATGGTGACTTGCCTGCCTGGTGCGAAGGTTGCAGATCTCTCGAGGCATCTAGACAGACTTTTATGGGCAGTGCTGGGGAGGAGCCGGTGGTCGTGGTACATGTCGGTACCAATGACATAGGGAAGGGTAGAAGAGATGTTCTGGAGGCCAAATTTAGGTTACTAGGAAAGAGACTGAAATCCAGAACATCTATGGTGGCATTCTCTGAAATGCTTCCAGTTCCACGCACAGGGCCAGATAGACAGGCAGAACTTCAGAGTCTCAATGTGTGGATGAGACGATGGTGTAGGGAAGAGGGGTTTAGATTTATTAGGAATTGGGGACACTTTTGGGGTAGGGGGAGCCTATACAGGAATGATGGGCTCCACCTAAATGAAGGTGGATCCAGACTGCTGGCATTAAACATTAAAAAGGTCGTAGAGCAGTTTTTAAACTAAGAGGTGGGGGAAAGCTGATTGGTGCAGGGGAGCACCTGGATCGGACGGAGACTTCTCTTACACGAGGCTCCATAGATAGGGATTCCCTAGAAGTTAGTCAGATAGGGAACGTGGGAAATAATATATGGGCAAGATCAGATGTGAAACAATCGCATATAAAGAAATCCAACGTGTCTGTGAAAGGCGGACATATAAATAGTGGTAGTTTTTTTTAAAGTGCTTTTACACAAATGCTAGGAGTCTGTCTAATAAGATGGGTGAATTGGAGTACCTCATATCAAAGGAGGAGGTTGACATAATAGGCATCACAGAAACATGGTGGAATGAGAGCAATCAGTGGGACACTATCGTACCGGGATATAAATTATATCGGAAAGACAGAACAGGTCGTGCGGGTGGCGGAGTGGTACTATATGTAAAGGATAATATAGAATCAAATGAAACAAAAATCCTAAAGGAATCAGAATGTTCCGTAGAATCATTATGGATAACAATTCATTCCTCTAATATGAATATGGTGTTAGGAATATATTACCGACCACCTAACCAGGACAGTGATAGTGATGCTGCAATGTTAAGGGAGATTAGAGAGGCTATCAAAATAAAAAACACAGTAATAATAGGAGATTTCAATTATCCCCATACTGATTGGGTACATGTCACCTCAGGACGGGATTCAGAGATTAAATTTCTTGATGCCTTAAATGACTGCTTCTTGGAGCAGCTAGTACAGGAACCCACAAGGGGAGAGTCAATTCTCGATCTAGTCCTGACTGGAACGCAGGATCTGGTCCAAGAGGTAACTGGTACTGGACCGCTTGGAAATAGTGACCACAATATAATAACTTTTAATATTCCTGTGTTGGGAAGAACACCGCAGTGGTCAAACACTCTGGCATTTAATTTCAAAAAGGGGAATTACACTAAAATGAGGAAGCTAGTTAAACAGAAACTAAAAGGTAGAGTAACTAAACTAAAATCCCCGGAAGCTGCATGGAAACTGTTTAAAGACACCATACTAGAGGCCCAACTTAAATGTATACCCCAAATAAAAAAACACAGTAAGAGACCTAACAAAGAACCACCATGGCTTAACAGCCATGTTAAAAAGGCAGTGAGAGAAAAGGGCAGCTTTTAAAAAGTGGAAGTCAAATCCTAGTGAGGAAAATAGAAAGGAACACAAACACTCCCAAATTAAGTGTCATAAGGTACTAAGAAAAGCCAAAAAAGATTTTGAGGAACAGCTAGCCAAAAATTCAAAAAATGATAGTAAAATGTTTTTTAAATACATTAGAAGCAGGAAGCCCACTAAAAAAGCAGTGGGGCCCTTGGACGATAAAGATATAAAAGGAGCGATCAAGGAAGACAGTGCCATTGCGGAGTGATTAAATGATTTCTTTGCTTCAGTCTTCACGGCTGAGGATGTTAGAGGTTCCTAAATCTGAGCCAGCCTTTTTAGGTGACCAATCTGAGGAACTCTCCCAGATTGAAGTGACATTAGAGGACGTTTTGGAGTTAATTGATAAGCTGAATAGTAACAAGTCTCCAGGACCAGATGGTATTCACCCAAGGGTTCTGAAAGAACTCAAATGTGAAATTGCGGAGTTATTAACAGTGGTTTGTAACCTATCCTTTAAATCCGCTTCGGTACTCAATGACTGGAAGACGGCCAATATAACGCCAATATTTAAAAAAGGCTCTAGAGGAGACCCTGGCAATTATAGACCGATAAGTCTAACATCAGTACCAGGAAAATTAGTAGAAACAATAGTAAAGAATAAAATTGCAAAGCACATAGAAGAGCACAAATTGTTGGGCAAAAGTCAGCATGGTTTCTGCAGAGGGAAGTCGTGTCTAACTAATCTATTAGAATTCTTTGAAGGGGTTAATAAACATGTGGACAAGGGGCACCCAGTGAACATAATATACCTAGATTTCCAGAAAGCCTTTGACATGGTCCCACACCAAAGGCTTTTATGTAAATTAGGCGGTCACGGGATAGGAGGAAAGATCCTTTCATGGATCGGGAATTGGTTAAAAGACAGAAAACAAAGGGTTGGAATAAACGGTAAATTTTCACAATGGAGGGGGGTAACTAGTGGTGTTCCCCAGGGGTCAGGCCTGGGACCGATCCTGTTCAACTTGTTCATCAATGATCTAGAAAATGAGGTAAGCAGTGAGGTGGCAAAGTTTGCAGATGACACCAAGTTGTTCAGGACAGTCAAAACCAAAAGGGATTGTGAAGAACTACAAAAAGATCTCAGCAAACTGAGTGATTGGGCAGCAAAATGGCAAATGAAATTTAATGTGGGTAAGTGTAAGGTAATGCACATTGGAAAAAGTAACCCAAATTAGATGTACAACATGATGGGGTCAAATTTAGCTACGACGGATCAGGAAAGGGATCTTGGAGTTATAGTGGATAGTTCTCTGAAGACATCCACTCAGTGTGCAGCAGCAGTTAGTAAAGCAAATAGGATGTTAAGAATTATTAAAAAAGGGATAGATAATAAGACAAAAGATATCATACTTCCCCTATATAAAACTATGGTACGCCCACATCTTGAGTACTGCGTGCAGATGTGGTCTCCTCACCTCAAAAAAGATATATTGGCATTAGAAAAGGTTCAGAAAAGGGCGACTAAGATGATTAGGGGTTTGGAACGGGACCCATATGGGGAGAGGCTAGAGAGACTGGGACTTTTCAGTCTGGAAAAGAGGCGATTGAGGGGCGATATGATAGAGGTATATAAAATCATGAATGGTGTGGAGAAGGTGAATATAGAAAAATTATTTACCTTTTCCCATAATACAAGAACTAGGGGACACCAAATGAAATTGATGAGTAGTAGGTTCAAAACTAATACAAGGAAATTCTTCTTCACACAGCACACAGTCAACCTGTGGAACTCCTTGCTGGAGGAGGCTGTGAAGGCCAGGACTCTAGTAGGGTTTAAAAAAGAGCTCGATAAATTTTTGCAGGTTAGGTCCATAAATGGCTATTAGCCAGGGGTAAAGTATGGTGCCCTAGCCTTCAGTACAAGGGCAGGAGATGGATGGCAGGAGATAAACCACTTGAACATTGTCTTCTGTTCTCCTTCTCTGGGGCACCTGGCATTGGCCACTGTCGGCAGACGGGATACTGGGCTGGATGGACCTTTGGTCTGACCCAGTATGGCCATTCTTATGTAATTAAAATAAATAAATAAAAATTTGGAGGCCCTGCTTCCAATGTGTGAGCCCCTTTTCTTCCCATTCCTGCATTCAAACTTGCGGCATATGTGGGACACACCCATTGGTTTACCTGTGTTCTTAAAATGTGCTATGGTCTTCGAATACGCGGGCTGTACTGCAGCTAGAAAGCGGAGTTAAATACACACTTTTGTCCCCACTGCACGGTAGCCCGCGTCAGAGGTGAGATAGTGGGCTGGGGCACTGCTGGTCTCCTCCAGTGTGAAAATTCCAGCGTTTGCTGCAGGCAGCAGAGAGCTCTATTTATTTATTGATACTATGTATAACTCCTGGCCCCAGTTCATTTGTTCTTGTTCTGGATTGATCCCAACCCTCTGGCAGAATTTGGCAGAGCAATTCTTGAATGTTGCCTTTCATTGTGTTTTTGTTGCTCTTACGGTTAAAGGTATAATAGAGAATGGATGAACCTTTTTTTATTGCCTAGCTTTCCATGTGTTCATTGTGACAGTGTCTTCTCTGAGTGCTAGTGGGTTTGTCATCTGTACAGAATCCTTTGCCCTTCCCTCTCCCCCAGGTAAAAGAAAAGGTGAGCCCTGTGTGCTGATGTCTTTGGGGGCTTTCAAAGGTTACGTTATAAGTATTAATTCCTTCCCTTCTGGTTCCTGCCAGTCTCTGCAAACTGCTAAAATGAAACTATATGTTCCACATTTGATTAGTATGTTGTACTTTGGTGACAACATGCCAAGTATACATGGCAATGTTGAGGGTGGTTGTTGTTCTCTGTACCCTGCATTTTTGACGGCGGGTAAGTGATTGAGCTTAGAGGTGCTCTGAGGCTGTGTATTAGGTTTAAATTGACCTTGGGATCTCTGGTTTGAGGTGGTGTTGGTTCTGGTTTAGAACCCAAGCTAAAACCAGAAATCACAGGGCAGAGACTTAAATTAACCTTTCTTTGACCCATTCTAACATTTGGAAGCTGTCGGTTTTGGATTCGGACTATCACTAGTTTAAATGCATGTATTCCTGAAGCTAAGAAGTAAATGAAAGCTTCAGCATTTCCCCTCTATCGGCATCATTTATCTTACTTCCCACACCATATTTCCAGACCCATTGAGTTCAAGCAAGACTTTGTATGGGCTCCTTTGAGTGGAGGAGATCAGTGGAAGCAGATGACCTATATTACAAAGGCTGGTACAATGGGGACCTTGTGGTTTTTATTCTATGATGAAGCAAATTAATGGAAGCTACACTCCAAAAGAATAAATTAAAACTGGAAAACTTTCAGGGTTTTTCAGCATTGTCCTCCATATTCAGCAGCGGGAAGACGACTTCTTTTCTTTCCCACTCGATACACAAAGGGGGAAGAACAGCAGAGCAACAAGGCCACTCCAGCTAAGCTTTGGAGCATTTTGCATGGGCCATTCTTGTTTAGATACATGTGGACAAACTTTGGCAAGTATGGACAAAAGAAGACCATAAAGTATCCACAACAAGGCAAGTCAGTTCAAAATGTGACCCAAGCAGGTGAGCATTTTACTGGAAAGTTGAGTCAAGAGCTAAGGGGCTGAGGATGCTCCACAGCTGTTGAATTCAAGATGAAACATTCAAGCTACAGTAGAAGATTTGCAAGAATGTCTGTGCATTGGGAGAAGTGGAAGGGAATTTTTCTTTCCCAGCTTGCATGGGAGGAAATAATAAAACCGAATGCTGCTTGCTATAGTGTAATGGCCATGATGTCTGTGAAGCAGATGAATTGAAGACTGTGCATCCATAAGTTAGTTGCCGTAGATAGGAACATCAGCCATGTCTATTTCTAGCCCTGTTATCCCGCTCCATGACTTCCTCTTTATTGGCAGTCAGGAGGTTGTTGGAGTGACTAAATGCCTTGGAAAAGCCATTGAGCCTGGGCGATGAAAGGGAGAGTTTGCTGTAATCAAAATGCCCAGATGCTGGCTTTGGGGAGCCCAGCACAGAGGTTTGACATTAGTTCCCCAGCTGATCTCTCACTTGAGTGACAGTTTGATCATGTGGGAAGAGGAGGTCTGTAGGGAAGAAGGCCCCGGTCAGCTGGATTAAAGCTTGGTTGTGCAATGTGGAGTGCCTGCAGAACTAGTGAAATTAGAGCATTGTAGACAGGCAACTGCACAATTGGGAAGAGAGCCTGTCAGACTGTTTAAAACTGGGTGCACATGTGTAATTGATCTCCATTGCCTACTGAGAACTCAGGAGCAAGGAAGTCTCTGGAAAAGATTCAGCACCCTGACCCTCCAGTAAAGAAGAAAGCACTCGCAACACACATCTCTGAGGTTTGCAGGATTGGGCCCTTCAGGTATAAAAATTCTCCTCCGACAAATCGTCCCACAGAACAAGGTGTCGGGCTTAATCTTCCTGACCTTTCCCAAAGGAAAAGAGAGCAAACATTCTGCATTTGGCATAAATATTAATAACAAAAAGAATAAGCCCAATTACATGGTGTTGGTTTTCTGTGGGTGGTGTTCAGTGACATTATGGTATTGAAAGGGTAGAACAAAGCATGTAAATGCTGGATTGTATTAGCATGGGGCACGGACCAGAGCCATATGCAGTGCACTTCTGGATGCTTGGATTTCCATCTCCAGTCAGCACTGCTACACTTTAGCTATATTAATTTGTACTGAAAAATCATCCACCCTTTCCTTACCCCAGATACTATCCTGTCGGTAATAGAAAAGGATGAGTAGCTAAGGGCAGGGGCAAGTCCGGACAATGCGGTGGTGGGAGTGCTGGTGAATGGCCTTCCTGGAATGCTGGCGCAGTTGCCAGCGCTAACAGCTCCTTGTTGTTACGGGGCAGTGTAAGGGTGTGAGATGTCCCCCTAAAGTGTAGCGTAGATAAGGGCTTTTGGTTTATCTGCCTCTGAAAATGCCCAAGCAGCCCAGCTACTCAAGAGAGAGAAACATCTCTCATGGACAATCTAGATCAGGGTCAGTAACCTTTCTGAGATGGAGTGCCAAAAATCGACCTTTTGACCTCTATGTACAGTCTGAGTGCCAGTGATACTTTTTAAAATCACTAATAGTCCTACTTACAACAGCCCCATTAATAAATGAATTAGGATGCAGAGATTTATCAGCTAGGCGTTGGCTGGTTGCATGAGCTGGTCTATTGTTAATCTACAGGCAGCATGGCTTTGAGCAAGCTCCCAGATGCATGGGGGAGGAGGGGCAAGGCTGAGCTCCTGCCTTGAGTGCTGATGAAAATCGGCTTGTGTGCCATTCTTGGCACCTGTGCCAGAGGTTGCCGACCTCTGATCTAGATGGTGCTTGGTTCTGTAGTGAGTGAGGGGACTGGACTTGATCTCTGGAGCGTCCTTCCAGTTCTTGGATTATATAAGCTGCTGTTGTACTTTATTGTTACCACTGCCCATGCCCTATAAACAGTGGCTACGCTGAAGCACTATAGCAGCTTATAGAATCCATTTCCCTGAAAGGAGGTAGCTAGGCCCACAGAAGAATGCTTCCAGCACTCTAGTGTGCTCTGTGCAGGGACTCAGGCTGGTTTAATTACACGTCTCGGGGTGGATTTTTCACATGCTGACATAGACAAACCACCTACTTTTCTAATATAGGCCAGGCCTGAGTGGCAAACAAGATACTGTCTATGAAACCAGGAGGGTGATGAGTTACTGGTAGCGGAAGAGTAGATGCAAGTGTTAGCAGATGTTTTTTGGCATGAGGGATTGTGTATACAAGGCTGGGAAGCTCTCTGCATTTCAACTCCTCCCTGATCACATAAAGAAATAAGGAATGGGACTTTTTTTTCCACCCAGGAGCCCTCTTAATCTCTGATCAACTCACAGGTTAGAGAGAAGGCATTGTTTCTGGGGAGGGATGTGGCTGGAGGAAGGGCAGGTTTATTTTAATTTCCTTTGAATTGATTTGGCAGCTCACTTGCATGCTGTGAGAAGTTGCATCTATTCCAGTCTTGTTCTTAATTTCGCTGAGTGGTTCTGTCCATTGTAATGCCCCATCACACTGATTGTAAAGTCCAAGTTAGACTCGTACCTCTGGTGACATGAATTAGTAAGAGCTTCGGTGGCGCTGCAGTTAATCCTCCATGGTGAATTTTTCTGTTCAGGTGACTCTCATGTCTCAGGGGCTCATAGTCTGTCAGCTGACAGTGCCTGCCACCATATCCAAGCTGGGCAGTTATCTGCTGTAATGATATAGCATACTTTGTCATATGCTATTGCTTACATATTTTCCTTGAGAGCAGCAGCATAAAGACCACAAGAAGTATGCAAGATTGTGATCTCTGCGCCTCCTTCCCCCACTCAGTAAACCCTAGATTGACAGATATGAAACTTTATTTAATTGCTCTGATGGAAAAGAGTTCCATAGCCAGACACTTGGAAAAAGTAGCTCTAGCAGCGATGTTGAACTGTTCAACTTCAGTAACTCCAGAAACCAGTCGCCAGTCCATGCCAGAGGCAGACAGGAATAGCCTGTGCTAAGGACAGTTTAGTGTAGGTGTGTATCCATCTTTGATGTAAACATATGGTTCAAAGACTGGTGCAGACAGTGGATTTGGAAGAGTAAATCTGAACAGCAGTACTTGTTGCACAAAGACAAATTAATGAACTGAGTTGGTCAGTAGTCAAGGCACGAGGTCGTTGTCTCTGAGTGAACCAAAAAGCTTTAAGCCTCCTCACAGGCAAGTTTGGGAGAAAGGGTAACTTACTTTAGGTGTACTTGATGGGCATGATCCTGCAAACTTTCCATGCCTCAAACTCAGGTTTATAAGCTTGCAGGATTAAATCCTATGTTCTTACTTAACCTGTGCCAGGGTAAAGATGTGTAGCTCTTTCCCTCCATAGCTGAAAGGAAAGAGTTTTTGCAGTTCCAGAGCAAATGTGAAACATAAGGACTTTCCAATGGTTTAAATTACTTTCACACTTGATGCCAGAAAGTTGGGCTAATGTTAGATGGTGATGAAGCTGACTTTTTCTTACATGTTTTTGGCCCCTGAGAACATGGCTGGCACAATTTCAGAAGCTCTGGTGTGGTTTTTAGTACCACATCACCAGATTTACAACCCTTCTCCTATATAATTAGAACTAATATTTTTTTAAAAAATAGAAGGGGTGGAGGGTTGGGGCTACCTCCCAGCAGGAAGGTTGGAATAAGGAATGCATGCAGTGCAGAGCATCATAGGGGAAGCAGGAGTTACTGCTTTCTTCAAAAAAAAACTGGCAAAGCCCACTTTGTTGTTAAAGATGAGGAGTTGGCTCTGCTGAAACTCCCGTGTAGAGTAAGTTCCGTGAAATTATTAAGTGTTCTGTAGAACCAACATATAACAATAATTCTTGCACATAAATAGCATAGAGGAACTGAACTTCCATTAGAGCTGTCTTTGAAACAGGGAAATCATTGTTGTCCCCGTATAAGGATTGGAAAGGGCTGACTTGGGACACCGACTGGTTTTTAAAGACCACAATTTCAAAAGAGGCTTCTGATTTAAGGAGGACACCGCCTCTTTTCTTTCTAGCTGAAAATCCTTCTGTGGTTATGTGAGGCCAGAATCTGTCAATGGGTTTGCCCAGGTGTAAGTGAGCACAGGACCTGGTGCTGGTATGCATGCAGTGTACACTATGAATCATACCCGCTCAGTCAGTGGTTGAATGTCCAGCGCTAGCATGTACATGCAGAGCTCCTCTTTGGATGCTTACTTGACTGGAATAGAACACATGGGGGGAGGGAATCCCATCTAGTCTCACTTTCCCTGTACTGTGAGGGTTATGTACATGTGCCCTGCAGAGAGAGGTGAATACAGCTTGAGTCCATTTTGAGACAAGTTGACATGCATAAAAGGCTAGTTCAGTATGTGCCGAATTTATAAGCATCTTCTCATTGACTTAGGTTCAGGAGAAGTTGTGTGGCATGCTTTCAAAGTATCCAACTGGATAAGACGTCCTATTTTTCAAACTGTCTGTTTTACAGTAATCAAAAATAATTGGTGAATTAGTACAACAAAAAAAGTCTGTGTGTATTATCATGGAATCAGATTTTTCAATAACCTGTTTTCTTCCCTGTGTTAATAATCTACCATGGGGTTAGTAAAAACCAAGAGCGTTTTAGGAATGGCCACAGTCACCCTGACTGATCACGCTAATTTACAATGGACTGTAACTTTTCTTTTGCAGTGAGTTTCTTACATATATACCTGCCTTTGTATTTCCACTCCAGTTCATCTGATGAAGTGGGTTTTACCAACAGAAGCTTATGCCCTAATAAATCTGTTAGTTTCTAAGGTGCTACAGGGATTCCTCATTGTTTTAACAAGATTTAGGTTATGTTGAGGTTCTAACCCTATTCTGTACCCTCTGTGCCTGTTGAAGGGCTGGCCTGGCATAAATGAGCTCTAAGAAAAGTTATTTATCTGGCTGGTAGAGGATTCCCCTGATGCAGGAAGTGTGGAAGACAGACTTGGAGTACCCCCTTGTAAGCCTGGCATAAGGATGTGGGCTGGTGTCAGGGCTAAATTTGGAGCACTGCAAAGATTTAGGGCCGTACTGTGGGCCCCAGGGTGACCCAGGGAAGCTGCAGTTATTCTAAGAGAGCCCAGAGCCATCTGTGTTATTCCAAGGTCAGCAGAGAAGCTCGTAACTGGGAGGACACAAAGCTGGTCCAACATAGGCTCCATCGTAATCTCTCCTCCTTAGGGTACGAGTTCTGCACTGCCTCTCACACAGCCGCAGTGGGGGGAATCTCATTCCTCTTCTGGATCTGGGGTTTGTTGACTTGGTTGCAGTTTGCTGAGCTGGGGCCATGGGAAATAAGGCTCACTTTTGTTTACAGGCATTTTCCTGCCCTGGATCTTCTGACCTAGCAAAGACCAGTCACTAACAATGCTGGAGAACTGTTTCAATCCAATTAAAATACTTGCTTTTCATTGAAGTGTTCAAAATAACCACTTCTGCTGTTGTTGACAAAAGGCAAACTTGGGGTGCAACTGGCCCGAGAATGGAGTGTGCTTAACCCTGATTTGTAACGTATGTGTGTACATCGATATTTGGTTGTTGCATGTCTTTTACCTTCTTTCTGGACCTTTTCAGAATAGTGTAGCTATGGTCTACGTAGAACCATGTTCATACATGTTGAACCTTTCTAGTCCAGCACCCTGAGGACCTGACTGGTGCCAAATGAGAGAATTTGACGGATGATGGGAGGCCAATATTGTCTGGCAACATTACCAACACTTCCACTGCTTGCTGGGCTCTTAGACGTTTCGGGTAAATTACAGCCAAATAACAGTACAGAACACTGAGAGCCAAGACTGGTGACTGGAAACAAACTTTATGGGACTGCGAGAAACTTGGCCACACCATAAGTGATTGTTCGGCTAAATAACATCGTGCCAGATTACAGGTGTTGCCGGATAAGAGTTTTTTCCAAATTAGAGGTTCAACCTCTACTTACTTTTTTGTTTGGAAAACAAGTTCCTTCCCCATCTCTTCTTTTTTTTCCCCATCTTCCTCCTTGATTAACTAATTAGTCTGATTTGGGAAGGGGGTGTAGAAATCAAGATATCCCTGTAGTTCATACACTGCCACTTTAAGAAGTGGACATTGTTTGTGCAGTAAAACCCCTTTCTTGTTCTTGGCAAAAATTCGGTTTGCAGGAGACCTTCAGTCTGTCTGTGTCCTTGTCAGCTGTGGTGTGGGACCTGTGTGAGCTTGATTGTCTGGGGTGGGGAGCGGGGTGTGCAACTGTACTAGTCCATTTAGGCAGGGTATTCAGGACATAGGGTGGGCCTAATTCTGCTTAAGTATTTCCTTCATTGAACTCAAAGTGCTTTACAAAGGAGTTCAGTGTCACTATCCACCTTGTAAGGATGGGGAAACTGAAGCAGAGGGAAGTAGGCAAGGAGCAGAACCAGAAAAAGAAGCTAGGTCTTTTGAGTACACATCCAGTGCTCTAGCCTCTGGGCAATGCTGCAGAGGCAAGGCCATGGTCTGTTAAGAATGTAGAAACTGACATGCCTGCTGCAGTGGACATCACCACAACCTTGTGTTCTGGAAATGAAATGAAGAGGAGCCATTAAATATTAGCACGTAGACAGTGACGGTCGCATTCCGTAAGTGAGAAAACCCACTATATTGCCATGGGAGTGGGGATTCATTCTGCGTCACTGTCAATATACAGACTTAGCATTTCAGACAAAGTCCAGCAACGAATATTCAGTAGGAGTATTACTCATGTCTTCAGAGTTCTTTTAAAAAGAAGCGCCCGGACCATCCAGGTGCGTATCTGCAGCACATTCAGGTTTCTTCATCCTGTAACAGGCCTCATCCTTTCTGTTACCAGGTCTTTCCCCTTCCCTGGCCTCTTGATTCTTGTCCTTTCCAGCACATTTGGCTCTTTGGCTGATCCACTAGCACTTGGTGACTCCCATTTCTCCGCCCTTGCCTCCCCCACCCCGCCCAGCTATTGGTACTCCACAAAATGCTAGACCAGTGTATGCAAGGTCAGATTCTGGCCCTGTATTTATGCTTTGGGACTCTTTTCTAGCTCTTCTGATCCAGTTTGTTCATCCCAGACTATGTCCCCAGTCTGTCATCTCTGAACACGCAGTGTTTAAACACTGAGTCCCGTCCATCCCCATTTGCTATACCAAGGTTGTTCTGTTTGCCAGCTCTTTCTCTTATCTAGTTTTTATGTACCATTGGAGCCTTCCCATCTTCTTGTCAGAGACTCCTCCAGCCCCAGAGTTTCCTGTGTCATAATATTGACTGGTTTTATAAAATTTTAGGAAAATGAATATTTGCGCTCCTGCAACTTCTAAAGGAACAGATTTTGTAGTCTTCCCTTCATGTTAGCTGCTAAATACTTTGAGGCAAGGGCCATCACTTTATGTATGTACAGCACCTAGCACAACAAAGCTGCTACATCAGAGGGGGCAAGCTACAGCCTGTGGGCCACATCCAGCCCATTAGATCCTTCTGTCCTGGCTCCCAAGCTCCAGCCTGGGGCAACCAGCCCCCTGGCTCTTCCCCGCAATCTCGGCTCCCCTCATGCCTGGCTGGCATACATACTGTACTGCCAGCTCCAGCGCTTCAGCAGTGCAGCTGTGAACTCTATTCAGGTGTCATGGCTGTAGTGCTGCTAGCCCTGGTGTTCCAAGAGGCATGTTTAGGGCTGGGGGAGATGAGGGAGGATTAGGTAGAGTTTGGGGATTCATACTTTCCACTTAAACACAAAAACAACAGATGAAATTCTATGGCTTGCATCATGCTGACCAGACTACATGATTGTATTGGTTCCTTCTGGCCTTAAAATGTATTTCAACCTGCAAATGAGTTTGGAAATCCATTCCTGTGAAGTGATTGAGTGGGAATGAAAAACAAACCAAAAGCCAAAACCCAGAGTCAGCACAGTGGAATATAGGAAATACAAATAGTTTAGATGGCAAAGGACCTAATAATTTTTTCTCTGTGGGCAGATTGGCTATATCCAGATTGGAACAGAACAGCTGCTAATACAACCTGTCAATATCTCTGAGACCTCATTCAGTGGACGAGAGCACTTCATCAGGCACAAACGATCTTCAAAACCCAGCTACCCTGCCAGGCCCCCCGCCCCCAACGAACACTGCAAAGTCCTCTCAGGTGAGCTTGAGAAAAGGCATGAGAGATCCATTGCATGAATACAGGTATGGTAAGAGCTGTTTTGTCCGAGGTCTGTGTTCACGTGGGCTTCAGCTCTGAATTTACCGTAAAAAGTGGTGGTGAATGACGTGATGATGACTCATGCTCTGACTTCAGGTAGAGGTGTCTTAAATGTCAGTTATGCAAAAAAAGAAAAAGAAGAATAGACTCGTGCTGGGTATCTGTTGAAACATTACTTTTTAAAAGTTAAAAAATAAATATGTTCTAACCCTTTCCTTATATGAGGGTCTTTGCATTACACTGCAACAAGAGAACATGAAAAGTGATCGTAATGGGGTAGAGAACTGAGATACCTGATTTCTATGCAGTCTCCCAACATTCTGGCCGTTTTAACAAGCTGATTTTACAGCCTTTTAAGTCAATGGGAGTTTTGTCAATAGATGATGATGGGGGAAAAAGATCAGGCCCTGCCTGAGAAAACATTCTCATTTATGCTTCTAGTTTTGTAATTTATGAATGAAAATGGGCTGAAGGTGCCTCTTGCAGAGTACGATCACAGGAAACTTGTTTTGTGGGAAGAAAAAGGCGTATTCCATCCAGGGAAATGCCATTAGTGTATGAAATGCGTAATTGAAATCACTGGTAGATGGGGGAAGATGGGCAGAATTCATTTTCTGATAAAAGTTTTACAAAATGCTAAAGTATTCACTTTGCTTCCATACACCTCAGTTCTCTGAATTCAGACTGTCAGAGCCCCTTGACTTTAGTATAAACAGTAATGTAAGTTAGGAAGCCAGAAGAGCAAATTTATTTCTCATTGAGCTGGTAAATACTTGTGTGAATCTAGTTTGAACCGAGATTAGGCATGGCTTTGATCCTGCTGCTTGAGTTTTTCAGTGTAATGTTTTCTGCAAAGTTTGGTTTCTCTCCTTTTAGGAGTAAAGACCTTTTAAATATGCCTGCTCGCAAAAATTTTCTTTTGGATTGTATAAGATAAATGAAATCACCTATTCGGATATCCTGCTTTCCTGGAGATGAGCCTCAGGGAGCCTCCTGGTCATGGGCAGGGGGTGGAATAGAGGCAAGGGAAGGCGTTGCCTTCCCAAAAAGATCTGGGTGACCCTACCTGCCACGCTCCAGCTGGCTAAGGAGGCTGGGACGCTGGTCACAGTGCAGCTGCCCAGCTGCTTCCAGTGGCCATGGCTGCTTGGCTGTTTTGGGGTCTGGGACCATGTGACTGCCCGGCTACTCCCAGGGAGCTGGGTCAGGGGAAGCTCTGGGAGATGGGGCTGCTTGGCACTGGTGGGAGGTGGAGGTGGGGGCAGGATGGGGGACTAGTGTCCACAATGGGAGCTAGTGAGCATGGAAGGGGTGGGAGTGGGGCTTACCCACCCAAGCTGTGCCTTCCCCACTGCCCATGTGCTTGGCGCTTCCTTTAGCTCTGTGACCCGAGGTTGGAGTTCCACATGCATGTCATGGTCTCCTCCTCTGCAGACACTTTTCACTGCCTCTCTGTTTGTACATTCCGAGTTCTTTTCGGGGGGTGTGTGTGTGCATGTTTCTGTCTTTTGTGGGGCTTATCAGCATTAGCTGGGAGGTAGCGTTGGAATAAGAACCCCAATCCATCCCTCTGGGGATGGTGATAATTTGGAATTGACCCTAGATCCGAGTTTTGTGCTTAGCGCATCTCTCTCACCAAGGTGCTGAAGGATGTTCCTTCTAATTTTTTCCACCCATGTGCAGAATAAATTTTATGTGCACTGAAGCGCATAGAGGTGCACCATGAGTAGAAACACATGCTGATAGCTGTGGGCGTTTTGCTAATCAGGTGGGTGGCGTTTACCACTCTCCCAGGCAGTCGCCCAAGTGCTCTGCTTACAGGGAACTCTGAACTTAATTCCTCGTTGGGGGGGCACTAGGTAAGGTTTGGATTCTAAACCCAAACTATGCTCCTCATTCCTGTTTCTTGGAATCCCTATATGTGCATAATTTTCAAAGGAGGAGAGAGTCTGCTGTGATCACTGGCTACTTGTGAGGTTCTGAGCTACGTGGTTTTAGTGACAGCAGAGCGGGATCATGTTAAGACTTTTTGTTAAACCAAAAGGATGACAGATGAGAATATAATTATATAAGGAACAAACCTCAAGTTCTCCACTGAGATATGAGAGCAAGAGTCTCATTTAGTCAGTGGCACTTGTGTTCTTAGCAAACATTTCTCTGCTTATTGATATCCCACCCCTCGCACACCCGTCTTTTGGCCTTTTCAGTCACACTAGAGGAGTAAGAGCCAAATGGTTAACTGCATCCGCTTGGGGAGAGTTGTGCCTAAGAGCCCCAGCAAATCTTCTCAGCCTTTCAGTACCTAGCAGCTGTACTGAAAACATTGAACAAATGCAGCTGTTCCCCTTCCCCCTCCACCCGTCCCAATTTTTTTTGTTTGATGTTAATAGGAAAACAGCTGTTGATTTTAAAATACCCTCAGAGGTTCCAAGATGATGTATGAATGTGGGTTTAGTGACCACATCTTGGCTTCTCCCATTTTTTAAGACCCAAGGCCAGATCTTCAGCAAGTGTAAATTAATGTAATACTGACTTCAGTGGAGCTCTGTCACTTTACACTCGCGGGGGATCGGTCCCAAAAGGCTGAACACACATTTCTTGCATACTCTGCAAAATTTGAGCTTGTTTCCTAAGTGGGATTATGGACCGTGTGTTCCCTTATCTCTTGCCCTGCTCCTCATGGTTCCCAGTTCACCGCTTGTACTGGACAAAGTCTGTGCTGGGTGGAGCAGTGATAGATAATGGCTCATGGTGTGTGCACTTTGCTGTGGTATGCTGCTGTGGGGCAGTCAGGGAAGCAGTGGACATGGGAGCCCTGGAGGCGACAGGTGTTGAAACCAGCAGGCTGTAGGAACAGCAGTCGCAGTGAGAATTGGGGAGCTGTGGAGACTGAGGTGAGGTGGACAGAGGACCTCAGAAAGTTTGCATTCCTCCCATTGAAGGATGCCAACTCTGGAGATGTAACTTTTGAAGGTTAGTGCCTTAATTTGGATTCGGTCTAGCCATCAGTGGTTGGGGTTTTTGATTATTGACTGACCCCAGTTTAAAGCAGGGCCCTTCTTTTGCACTGTATAAACCCGAGCTCTTACCTCACCAGCGACTGTTGTCATGATGGGTTCGGACTCCAACACCCCGGGCTCCTAACTCCCCTGAGCTGCAAGGAGCCTGGATCAGTAATGCTCAGCATTTCTCCATTTGCTCTTGCACAGCAAAAGTTTTGAAAATTTCTGGCCTCCAGAAAAGATTTGGCAGCGCCGTGCTGTTGTTTCTGCATCTTTGTTACTTAGAACAAATGCGTTGCAGAGTTTTTAACTACTACAGTAGAAAATATGATCCAGTCCTTTTACACTGTGTCTGTCAGGAAAACAAGCTCATGATGTTGCACATTGCATCTTGTTGTTCATCTACACCTTCATTTTTATGGCTCACTGAGATGCAGTGGATTGCCACTGCAAAACTAAAGCCAATTCTGCATGATGCCAAGCTCCCTTCACTCATTTGTTCCCTGGGCACCTTCTTTATTTACAGCCTTTTGATGATCAGCATTTGAACACTTTACAGACCTTTGTGAAGCTACCCTCGTAACATTCCTGTGAGGTAGGTCAGCATCATCCGCATGAGAGAGGTTAAGAACCTGATTCAACGTAGCTGAAGTTAATAGAAAATCTCCCATTGAGTTAATATCAGGCTTTGGATCTGAACCTGAGTAACCGGCCCAAGTCCCTCAGGGAGTCTGTGACAGCGTTTGGAACAGCCCAGACCTGTTGAATCCCTGTAATGTGTGGTGACTGCAAGATTGTCCTTCTGCTCTAGCAAGGCTCATCTCGTGTGCCATGTTACGGAGTGGAGATTGCAAATCTGCTAGGTGGAAGTGAAACCCAATGTAGAAATCTTCTTACTGGTTCAAGCTGCTGCCGCCATGGCTTGCAATGACATAAGCTACTGGAATTGCTCATGGGCCTTTCTGCTTAAAAGCAAACTCCTCAATGTTTCACATTGTTGCAGGAAAGAAATGTTAAGTCATGGTTGTTAATAAGCTTAGCATACTAATGACCTAATTGACTTTGATCTGGTTTGGATTAACTTTTGTGTGCAAGGAGTTTAGAAACAGGAAAAAAAAATCCACTGCCCCACAGAGGTCCACTTCTAGTGAAACAGCGTGGAAATGATAAGCAAGCGACTTGCTTCCAAACTTTCTCATGGAACTAGAAGCCTTCATTACAAAGAACTAGAACTAAGGAGCTGTCCAGATTTCTGTTAGGGATCCAAGTTGGCAGAGGCTTGTTTCTTGGCTGTCAGATGTTGTTATGCAGGCCGAAATTTGGCATTGAGGGTCAGAGATTGTAAGTGTTTAAGAAAGGTGTTTAGACACTGTCAATTTTATATATACGTACATGTTGTGGAACTCTATATTGTGTATACATACCAACACTCGTGCATAAATATAAATTAAAAGGTTTATTGTTCTAAGCTCTGGGAGTGCCACATTTTTGACTATTTACCAATTCTTAATTTGTTTGTCTTGTGTTATTAGACTTTAACAAAGCTGCTCTTTTTAAAGTTTTTGCTTCTGAGCTTTTGTAATTTGGTGGATTGAAATGTGAACTGCTGCCCCCTTTTCCCTGGTTTTTTTCCCTCCTTTTGTGGTTTAAAGACAAGTAAAGCTGCAGATGATGGGATTTTAAAGCTTCAGATGATGGGACACTAAGACCCAGTGGTGCCCCAGTTTTCCAAGTGTCCCACGCAGCCGCCCATTCTTCATATGGGTAAAGATGGCCTTGGCCTCAGGGGAGCAGGCGGTGGTGGTGAGCAGCACAAGTGCTGGCTGGAGGCCCCTGCAGCAGCACTGCCAGTGGCTGCAGAGGAGTGGTGCTTTGAAGGGGAAACCACCACTTCTCTCCAGCTGCCGGCTGCAAGGCTTTCCCCTGCTCTTCTGGAGTTCTCCAGACCACGCTTGCACTGCTTGCCCACTTTGGGTGAGTGGGGACTGCGTGCAGCCCATGCTAGGGGTGGTGTGGGAATGGGGCTGGCTGCAGAAATCATTACAGAGCCTGCGGCGGGCAGGGGATGTGGTGGCCAGGGTGTGCCCAGAAGTCCACTTCAGTATCTCCACCTACCTCCTCATCCTCCTCTACTTAAACCTGCCTTTCCTCAAGCACCAGCATTCAAGGTTGAATACAAAAACTCTTTCTACTCTCTCTCACTGCAAACGTACAGTATTTCAGCTACATTATGGGTTAAATAGGTTTTGCGCGGCTAACCTGGGAACCCAACGACCGTTTATAACCTTGTTTCTGTGGGAAAATTCCAAGTTCCAAACCACCGACTTACAAACGAGCTTTTGGAACACAACTCCTTCGTAAGTTGGGCATTTCCTGCATTTGCAAGGCATGAGCAGCTATAAGCCCTAATCAGGGTCCCTATTGTAGGAGGCACTATAATAATGAAAAGATGGTCTCTGCCCTCAAAAGCTGTCAGTCTCTCTGGCAACAGGGGGTACAGCCACCAACCAGGAACAACGCAACAGAGCGGAGAGAGTGTTCTAATGGATGCAGTAAGTTGTCATCTCAGTAGTTTAGCTGCCTAGCCAGTAACTTGTCTGTCCTGTCATTGTTTAGGGAGAGGAAAAGGTCTGGTTTATGAGCTTGTGGCATTCACTACAGGAAAGCCCTTCTGCTTAAGCAGTAACTGTCCTGCTGAAACACAGGATGGTGGTGTGATGGCATTTCTGCCTGACTTTGTTTAGCACCCCCAGATGTAGCTCACTCGGGATGATACCTGACTAAACATAGCCTTTGCTTCAAATTTTCAGAAGCACTGAAGTCCATTTTTCCAAAGGGACATAGATGCTGAGGAGCCTACAGCTTGTCTACGTGGCAAATAATCATAGAGTAAGCCAGCGTACTATAGTGTATCCGCATGCTGTGCAGTAACCTTCCTTGTGGATATTGCTACGGGGCAGTGAGAGTCCTGAAATGTGGCTTGATGTACTATTAGGACTCCTTGCATAGACAAGCCCTTAGTCTCATTAAAATTCAGTTGAATTTAGGAGCCTAAGAAACATGCCACGTTTCTGCAGGATTTTGCTTCTTGAGTGCTTGAAGCTTTTGACAATGTTGCCCTTTCACATCCACTGCTAGGTATTGCGTGAAGCTTTGTTGAATCCTCAAGTGGCAGTGTGAAGCTTGTGCATGTTATACAGGTTGAACCTCTCTCATCCAAAACTCTCATCTGGCAACATCGTAATCCAGCACGGCTTTAGTTAGCCAGACGACCATTTATCATGGGCATGGCCAAGTTTCCCGCGGTCCCATAAAGTTTGTTTACAGTCACCAGTCGTGGCTCTCAGTAGTCTGTGCTGTTATTTAGCTGTAATTTCTCCCTAAATGCCTTCTAAGAGCCCAGTAAGTGGTGAACACGTTGGTAGTGTTGCCAGACAATACTAACCAAATTCTCTAATCCGGCACCAGTCAGGTCCTGAGGGTGCCATCTTAGATATGTTCATCCTATATGCTCTAACGTTTATTTGCGGTTTCACTAGTCATTAGAGGGAGAGGGGCAGCGCTCCCATCATAACCTATTACATATAATCAGGTCCTCAGCTAGTGGAAATGGTTCTAGCTCCATTAATTTCAGTAGCACAAAACTGATTTAGCTTAACTGAACATCTGGCTCAAGGTATTTCATATGCCACCAACAATCCAATGCATGGGAAAGGATTTTCTCAAAGTTTCTTGGAGGGTAGGGGAAAATGCATGTTAAAATAGAATCCAGCCACATTACGAAAGCAAAGCAATCTCTCTTAACCAGCTCATAAAGTGTTCTGTTTCTTCGGGAAATGTTAAGTTCTCTAATAACTTTTCCAAAGGTCTCTGGTGATGTATTAAACTCTCTCTACGTAGAAGGGGCTTGATATAAAATACAGCCCAGGAGCATGAAAGTGAGCAGATTGTCTTTGGAGGAAAGGTTGTTATTTAATCTTTGACACAGACCTCATAAATTACTCCTAAATGCGAGTCTGTCTCAAAACTCTTTGTTCAGTTTAAACGAACGACAGCTTTCATGTAATGCCCACACAGCTTCTGCATGGAGAACCGTGAAGAGTGGACAAACAGAAAACCAACTTTTTTTTTAATTCACCATGATTAACTCAAGTGCTAAAAGTAGAGAGAGAATGCAATGGGGGTTAGCCTATATGAGGTAAGCCTTTGCTGCAGTATTAAGAATTCAGCAATAAGCAGTGCTAACGGTGTAATTTAACAACATGTTGGCAAACATTAAAAGCATCTACACTAGTACCAACTGGATCCTGCAAACCTGGTGGATAGGTCCTGTGAATTCTCCAGGGCCTTAACTTTCTGAGGAGCAGGTTTGGAGCTGAACTAACATCAAGTTAGACACCCCATGTCACCCTTTGGAGGGGACTGTTACTTTCCCATTCGGTGTGGTGTAGATGACTATAGCACCCCTCTGCACTGTATGACACTCCCAGGGCAAAGACAGCAGTTACAATGCAGAGCAGGGAGCATCTCTGCACTTGTCCAGCAAGGAAGTAGAACACAATACAGAAGCAGAACACAATACAGAAGCAGACAGATGATACCCAAATATAAGCCCTATGTAGATTCTTTCCACCTGCTGGGGACTGGGTCAGCATAGGGCTGTTCCGTTCCCTAGTTTGGCTCCTAGTAGAAGTTATTATGAGATTCCTTTGTAGCTTAAACAATGATGTCCTGTGGCCTTTTATAGACTAGCAGATTTTTGTGGAGCAACTCAGAACAGGTCTTTGCCCGCAAAAGCTTATGCTCTAAAATATCTGTTAGCCTGTCAGGTGCCACAGGGCTTCTCGTTGTTTTTGTGGATACAGAGTGACATGGCTCCCACTCTGATACTTTGAATCTTAACAAAATTTAAATGGGGATGCACTAATGAGCAAAAAGTTTTGGCAAAACAGTCCCTTTTTCAGGATGCTCCTGTTCCTCCTATTGTCCATGTGAATAGGAAAACGGTAGGTGGGCCATAGGGGACTATTACATATTGTTTAGTATTTTAGTTGAAGAAAGAATCTACAGGTTGCATTTTTCTAACCCACATCTCTCTTGTTCAGCAACAGCCGTAATCTGGCATGATTTTAGTTGGCTGGACAACCCCTTATCTTGGGTGTGGCCAAGTTTGTGTGGTCCCATAAAGTTTGTTTCCAGCCACCAGTCCTGGCTGTCAGAGTTCTGTGCTGCTGTTCATTTGTAATTTAGCTTTGAATGTCATCTCAGAGCCCAGTAAGCAGTGGAAGTGGTGGTAATGCTGCTAGACAGTATGAGTTCCCATTGTCTGGCAAGTTCCCTTGTTCCTCACCAGTCCAGTCCTGAGGGTGCCAGATTAGAGAAGTTCAACCTGTGTTAATTTGTCGGTCATCAAAATAAAATCATCACACCTAGGCAACAGAGCCAGGGCCAGGGAATCAGAACTCTCCTGGGTTCTAGTCCCAGCAGGGTCTTCAGCAGATCACTTGGACTTGCCTGGGGTACTTCTGTGTTTGAGTCACCAATACCAGAAAGTATCTGGAGTGATCCTCCCATGAGGATCGTAACTGCTGCAGCTTTCTTTGTTGTTTGGAGCCGTAGGTGCTTGGCTCCCTGGGTGTCTACTCTTGGGCCCCCCCGAACAGCAGCACTCAAAATCAAAGGCCAGTTTGAGAATGTGGAGCTTACCCTCTCTGAGGCCCAGATTCCTTGTATGTAAAGTGGGGCTAAAAATACTGAGGTAGGAGGGGTGTTGGGAAGCTTACATTGGCCCTGGGAAGTGGCTTCATAAATTGGCGGCAGCTTTCTCAGCAGATCTGCTGCCTGTGTAATCCTACGTACCTGCTGACATTAGGGATTCACAATAACGCTTAACGCTAGTGCAGCAGAGCCAGCCCAGTTCTGGGGGCGAGCAGGATGCGCTTCTTGCTTGTGCAGTAGGAGTGTTAAGTTTCAAGTACAGGGCTTTCAGTTATGTTGCAGCAGCTCCAAGAAAGGGAGTAGGATGACAGAGTTGCAGTCGGGGGGACCAGACTCTGCCCTCAGTTATAGACATGCAGCCTCTGGTTGAGTGGAATTTCTCCTAGGTCCCACAGGTGGGATTATAGGTTGGCTTTTGGAGCTCAGGATGGTATCCCACGTGAAGATGGACTCCAACCTGTTAAGAATGTTATCTCTGAGAGACAGAGGCACAAACGGTGGCGGAGCTTTGTGACTTTGTCCTCACCCACAACTGTTTCCGATTTGAGGACAAATTATACCTTCAAATCAGCAGCACTGCTATGGGCACCTGCATGGCCCCACAGTATGCCAACGTTTTTATGGCTGACCTGGAACAATGCTTTCTCAGTTCTTGTCCCCTAGAGCCCCCTGCTCTACCTGTGCTACATTGATGACATATTCATCATCTGGACCCTTGGGAAGGAGGCTCTTGAAGAGTTCCACTGTGATTTCAACAGTTTCCACCCCACCATCAACCTTAGTCTGGACCAGTCCCCACAAGAAATTCACTCCTTGGGCACTACTGTGCAGATAAGAGATGGTCACATAAATACCACCTTGTACCAAAAACCCACGTATTGCTATGCTTATCTACATGCCTCCAGCTTCCATCCAGGGCATACTACATGATCCATTGTTTACAGCCAGGCACTAAGGTGCAACTGTATTTGCTCAGATCCATCAGATAGAGACAAACATCTACAAGACCTTTACCAAGCTTTCCTCAAATTGCAATACCCACCTAAGGAAGTGAGGAAACAGATTGACAGAGCCAGACGGGTACAGACCTGCTACAAGACAGGCCTCGCAAGGAAAACAAGAGAACACCACTGACCATCACATACAGCCCCCACCTAAAGCATCATCAGTGATCTGCAACCCATCCTGAACAGTGATCTTTCACTCTCACAGACCTTGGGAGGCAGGCCTGTCCTTGCCTACAGACAGCCTGCCAACCTTAAACAAATCCTCACCAGCCACTACAAATCACAAACCAGTGTCTCTAGGCCTGGAACCAGCCCTGGCAACAGTCCTCGGTGCCAACTCTGCTCACATATCTACACCAGTGACATCATCACAGGACCTAACATCAACCATACCATCAGGAGCTCCTTTACCTGCACATCTACTAATATAATGTATGCCATCATGTGTCAGCAATGCCCCACTGCAATTAACATTGGCCAAACTGGACAGTCGTTCCATAAAAAAATAAATGGATGTAAATCAGACGTCAGGAGTGGTAATGTACGGAAGCCTTTGGGGGAACTCTTCAGTCTCTCTGGACACTCAGTAGCAGATTTAAGGGTGGCAGTCCTGAAACAAAGAAATTTCAGAAATCAAATGGAGAGAGAAATCTCTGAGCTGCAATTTATTTGCAAATTTGACTCCATTAACCAAGCGTTAAACAGAGACTGGGAGTGGCTTGCAGCTTACAAAGGCAGCTTCTCTGCCCTAGGTGTTAAGATCTCCCCATTAGACTCTGACAGTGGCTCATATCCCCCTGTCTGTTCTGACTTGTTTTTTCCTCTTTTGATAACTACTATTGATAATGGGCCATTTCCACCTTGCTGAATAGACCTTGTCAGCTCTGGCCCTCCCTTTTTCTGGGACCCGATTCTTTAAATACCCCTCTGAAACCCCCCCCCGCTCCTGCATCTGATGAAGCGGGTCTTTGCCCACAAAAGCTTATGCTTCAAAATACCTGTTAACTTATAAGGTGCCACAAGACTTCTTGTTGTTCTCGAAGCTACAGACTAACACGGCGACCTCTGTGATATTTGTAGGACTGACACTTTAAAAAGACCCTTTATAAACTAAACGCTCCCAGAGGATCAGACTTTAGGTGTTTTTTTGTGTGTCCTAGTAGTTTACAAAAGGCTCCAGCCAAGGTTGCCTCTTACTGAACATTTGTGCCACAACCAATGCCCCCTCTGCCCTTAAACAGCAACTTATAATCCTGTTAGATAGTACAGACAATGAGTGGGAGGGGGGAAACTGAGGTACCAAAATTAGAAGTGATCTGCCCCAGGTCACTCAGGAAGTCAGTGGCAGACCAGGAAAAACTGCACTGGGCTAGACTATACACTACAGTCGTGTCTCATGAAAGCGTATGCCCTAATACATTTGTTAATCTTTAACGTGCCCCCGAACTTGTGGGTTTTTGGCTAAAACAGACTAACACACTACCCCTCTAAAACCGGCTGCTAGACCAGGCAGGAATTTTTGAGGGGGAGCTACTTCAAGAATTTGGTAAGTGGTCAAGGGCTACAGTCCTCCATGCTGTTAGTGGAGAAGGTGGAGGGAGTGGGATGGAGGTTAGGGTGCAGAAGGAAACTCTGGGTAAGGGATTGGGGTGAAGGAGGAAGTGTGGGGTCCGGGAGGGAGTTTGGGTGGCACAGGGGGCTGTGACTGGGGCAGAGGACTGGGTTGGAGTAGGAGGTGCAGGGTTTGGGAGGAGGTTGTGACCTAGGGCAGGATGGGGTGTAGGCGTTTGGGTTGGGATCGGGGGGCGTAGGGGATTGGGATGCATGGTCTGGGAGGGGTTCTTGGTGCAGGAGCAGGGGTGCTGAGGGTTTGAGTTAAATGGGGTGGGGGTGCAGGAGAGGGGCTGAGGGGGAGGCAGGTCCTGGCCAGGAGAAGCTTACTTTGGTAGCTCCCAGCCAGCAGCTCAGTTGGTTCCTCAGCCAGTCTTCCTGCCTTCCATGCCCCTGCAATAGCTGCCAGGCCATATCTGGCCGACTCTGAATGCTGCAAGCCCAGCGGGAGGGAGGGGTGCTTCGCAAGCTGCCTGTCTTGCAAACTGGCCAATGGGACTTGTGAAATTTTGCAGGGGGTGGGGGTCCAATCCCTTCTCCCCTCCAGACAGGAAGCATTCAGCAAGTTGCTCAAAGTGCACAGCAGGGGTGGGGCAGGCAGGAAACCTGACGGAGGCTCCTGTGGGCCAGATCTGGCAGGTTGGAAACTGCCTGCAGGCCATATTTTGCTCACGCTGATACTGAACTGTGCTGCCACTCAGTATTAATTTTATGTCTCTTCTGGCTGGTCTTAGGAGATGGGTTGTGTTTCTTGTTGGGTCGAGGCTTCCAAAGAAAATGCTTGTGTAGGAAGAAGCAGTGGTGGTAGTTCTAGTGTCGGCAGCCAACCCTCTGTCGGGCCATTGATCCTGCGCAGCATTGGGGGATAAGGCAGGAGGACTCAGTCCTTGTGGCGCGTTGTTGCCAACAATGAGAGTAAAGCTGGTCGCTTTATTCTGCTGACTGCATTTCAGCTTGAGTCATTAGTCTCAAGAGCATTTCTTCTGCTGCTTGAAAATGGAATGCAGAGTTCTTTGCTTCCTGTCACCGACTCTTGGTGCTGCCTCTGTTGGTAGCCGGTGCAGTGATGGGTATCCTCCAAAGTGCTGTGCGAAGTGATTTTCACTGAAAGTTACCGCATGATGACAAATAGTGACTTTTTTTATTTGGTGGGAGAGGTGTAGTGACTTATCCTCCTTAGGCCTAATCCTGCAAACTGCTGAGTGCCCTCTAGCTGCCATTGCAGTCAAAAAGAGGCAAGGGTGCAAGGCACCTTTTAAAGGATTCATTCTGCCCAGTGTGTGTACACAAATCAGTTATTACCAGGCTGTGAAGGAGAACAGAAATAAGTTGAGAACTGGGGAGGGGCCTTCTCATTCATACCTTCCCCACCCTTGTTCTTGGCCAACCAGAAGCAGTAACAGGTGGGAGGGGATGATACTCTTGACCTGCATTTGAGTGTCTGTTTTGGAGGGGTGATGGTCTGCTGCTGCCTGAAGAGCTTCAAGACACCACACAAATAGCAAGTTCTTCCGTTTGTATGGGAAATGACATGGATGAAAGATGCTTGTAGGGTTGCGCAGCTCACGAGTTTTAACAAAGCGTCAGCCTGCCAGCTCCAAGGTTTGAAAGCAGCTTCTGATCCCTGTGCGTGGGACAGTTTGTGCCTGGCCCGTGCATGGCAGAGGGAGGAGGGCTCTGCCTTCTGTTGCGTGGTGATGTGGAGGTGAACATGGGCTTTGCCAGTTCCTGTGGCTGTGTCTGAGGTTTTTTCCTGAATTGACGTTACTGTCTGCCTTCCACAGCACAAAGGAGACCCAGGCATGTGTCTAGGTGGAATTCATCAGTGTGCAGCCTCTCCTCTGCCTTCTGATGAGGCTCTGGTTGCATTTTTCTTGCACCTTCTCCATGTTTGCACATGATCTCCTTGGTCTCACAGAGCTGCAAGAAGTCCCTTATGGACCAGCTGTCAGATATCCTGTCTCGTGCTTAGTCAGGAAGCTAAAACCGGAGCTGGGGTCCGAGTCAGGTGCTGAGCTGGGGGTCAGAGCCAAAGCTGGAGTTGGGGGCAGGATGTTAGAATGAGGACCTGGGAACAGATTGGGGTCTGGGATAAGGAAGATGGGAAACAGGAAGGGAGGCAGAGCTCAGGAGTCCTGCAAGTAGGCAGGCACCACGGTAACAGCCAGGAAGGGACTCTTATAGTTGCTCAGATGTCTTCCTGAGCCTCACTGTGGATGAAGTGGAGTGTCCCAACTGTCCGGTGGGACTGGGCAGCTCCTGCAGTCAGGAGATTTGTGGGTGGGGCCCTTTGCAAGCTGGAGCTTTGCTGGCTTACTTCTCCACTGGTTCAGGTGGCTGCTGTGCGACTGCCATGGGCTGAGAACTGCCTGGGTAGCTGCTGTTCTTCCTAGTGCCTCATCAGTCCCGTATTACTGACCGAGCTGGACATGGGGCCCTCTGCAGCAGTGGGGCTGTTGCTGGTCCTTTAAGTCACGCCTCTGAGCAGAGTTTGTCTGGGTAGTAGTGTCCACTTACACTGCAGATGCCTTTGAGGAGTGCAGGTGCCGATGGGTCTCCTCTCAGTGTCCCCTTATGTTTCCCTGATTCTCAGCCTTTGCCTCTAACTCTTGTTCCTGTTGTTGCCCAGAGATTCCTGTAGTGGCCAGGTTGAGGGATTCCACAGTTCAGAGAGCAGTCCCCAAGTTCTGTGCGTGCCAAGCCCTGTCCCGATATAGGCAGTATGTCCACAGAGTTCCTTAGCTTCCCTTTCAGCCAGAGGAAAGGTGCCAAGGAAGTGATTGTCAGCAATGGAGCGGGGAGGAAAATCTTGGTAGTCCATGTGGTATTATTCAGGAGTGTTGTGGTTTTGGGGGAAAAAAACAGAAATCTGTTACTGTGTATGTGAAAACCGCAGCTGTAAGGTAGCTGACATGCAGAGGGCCTGATAAAAGCCCAGGGAAACCAGCAGGAATCTTTCCATTGACATCTGTGACCCTTGGATCAGGTCCAGTGTGCGTTGGAACATCTGCAGTGAAACTGGAATTCACATCTCTGTATCAGCCTGCAATGTAGCAGCCTTCCTTGTGCCTCCTTCATACAGCGGCACGTGTACTATATCCATTCAGTGCAGCAGTGGAGTTTAATGCTCTGCCAACTAAGTCAAGTTCTTTGGAACCCTGGCACAGGATCTTTGTGAATCCATCGTACCTCTGTATCTCTTTCGCTTACAGATGACGGTAGTTAGATACCTGGATTTAGCAAACAGGGCGCTGAGTCACATGGGCTGTCTCTACATTAGCAAGTTCTTTCAAAAGATTTTTTTGGAAGAAGGGGGCTCTTTCGAAAGATCCTGTGGAGCATCTACACTCACACACACACACACAGTGTGTGTTCTTTCGAAAGTAAGCAGAAAGAATGCGTCTCTCCTTTCGAAATTGCTCTTCCTTTCCCATTTCAGAAAGAGAGCCCCCTTTCGACAGCTTCTTTAGAAAGAAAGCGTGTATAGACACTCCACAGGTGTCCTCCCTCACTCCTTTTTTATTTTGTTTTTGAAAGAGCTGCCCTCATAGGGCCTGATTTTGCAATCCCTGGGCCGTTCTTTCGAAAGAGTGGGGGCTGTGTGGACATTCTCTTTTGAAAGAGCAAAGCACTCTTTTGATCCGCTTTTTGGTATGTTGACATGCTCTTTTGAAAGAAGTGCTTTCAGAAGCGATCTTCCAGAAGAGCTTCTTTCGAAAGATCTCTGTAGTGTAGACGTATCCATGGTGTTTGTGCCGTCACCTCACTGCTATTGAGAAGATGGTCAGTAAACAATTTGAGCGCTGCTTTGCCATCAAAACTAAACCAAGGGTGAAAGATGAAAGAAAAACATAATGTATCTTTGAAAAATAAACATCCTGTGTTGTGTTTCTGGCAGCCCCTGGGGTTTATTTAGTCTTAACAAAGGAGTGTATTTTTTCCTCTTCTTGGGAAGTGAACTTAGACTTGTAGTTTCCCTTTTGTTTCTCCTTAACTTCACCTCCTGGTCCTCAAGCACAGCCCCTGTTGCACTCTGTCCACGGCTATATTGGCTCTTCATCTTTAACTGGATGGCCGCTCCGGCCCTAGCCAGTTGGTAGACTTACTCCTGAAGGACAGAGGATCAGCACAGCAGATGTCTGTAGCATGCCTGCCTTGCCTGTCAGGACCCAGGTTGGTGTCTAATGCAATGGTCATGCTTTTCCCTTGCCCCATGAGCAGCTTCTTTGCCACCAAGAGCGAGAATGCAGAGAGAGAACCACAAATGCTCTGACGTTATTGTTCTTTTGCCCTGGCATTTTTCACAGCTCAGTTATCGCCATGCTCAGACTTTTTGATTCCAGTCCAGCCCCACCCGCTATTTAATAGCGGTCATTTCGGGTTATGAGGTGAGAAGGACCACTTGAAAAAAGAGAGGCTTACTAATAGCAAAATTTGGGGAAAGGTTCTCAAAGGAACATTTAAATATTCCACAAAAACCGCATCATAGTTGTGTTGCTGGCAGGGAACAAGTAGGCATTGGATGTGAAGGGCCTCAGAAGGCCAGGTGGAATGAGTGCCAGCTCCCTGCATGCAAGGTCTGTTCTGCTTGTTGGGAGAGGCTGAGGATCACCCTGCGCTATCAGATGGTACAATTTCTTCCCAGCAGCTGTAGTACGTAGTCTGAAAATCTTTGGGGGGCCAACAGGGTGGGCAGTTCTGCCTTTACTTGGCTGCTGTGGAATGTTTTGCTATTTCTGGGTCAGATCTGCTAGAGGGAGGGAGGGAGTGTGTGTGTGTGTGTGTGTGTGTGTGTGTGTGTGTGTGTGTGTGTTGGGGGGATCCTTGAAGAAGGGCAATCGAGAGACTCCCTTGGAAATCCCCACCTCAGCATGGTGTCAGGGCTGATGCAAGGAATTGCGCTGTTCTCTGCCAGCTAGGTGACTTGGAGATGCATTCTAAGGCTAAGTCTGCACAGCGGCGTTATTTCAAATTAATCCATTCCAGAAGAGCTATTTCAGCTGCACACAAGTGAGCGTTTTGAAATCGCACCCAGCTATTTCGAAGAAGCATGTCCGGATGCATAGTGCCTATTTTGAAATAGTGCCATTGGATGCCATTATGGCTTACTTTCATATAGCGCTGTTCCGTGTCTTAACAGCACCTATTTTGAAATAGGTGGTGTTCCTCCTGCAATAAGGTTTACAGAATTCGAAATAACGTGCCTGCTATTTTGAATTTATTTTGAAATAGTGTGTGCATAGTGTCGATGCTCGCAAAGTTATTTTGAAATAACCGCTATTGTCTCAAAATAACTTTGCTGTGTGGCTGTAGCCTAAGAGGCTTTTCTCTATTTAATGTAAAAGTGTATTCACTCAGGGAGTGCAATAAGAGATTAAATCCTAGTTTGATCTATGAAGCAGAGGACTTTCATAACTGAGTTCCAGGTGCCCAGGGAAACACCAATGTAGAAAGAATATAAAATGGAAAGTGAAAGATTTGACCCTTGCCAAAGACCGGGCAGCAAAAGGCTGGTGAACGTTACCCAAATTCTTTGAAATTAGCGGAGGTGTCTTTTTTTTAAATGTGAGGCATTTCTTCTGCACACACTGGGTGTGCGCTGAAAGGTGTCTGCTGTCCAGACATGTAGATTCCAGGTGTACATAGATTATCTGGATTTCATTCTTTATCTCCTATGCCTCATCTTGCATTGCATGAAACACGAGCCTCTCAGTTCACAGCTGTGCACTTGGGAAATCCTTTTTTTTTTTTTTTTTTTTTTTTTTTTCTCCTTCAATTCCATAGATCGTGGGAAATATCTTTCTTGTGTTACTGGATTCGCAGAAACAGAGCTGCTCATAACTGGCTCATTGCATCTGCATGGAGGAATTTAATGTTTTATTAAATACAATTTTATTTCAAGCACCTTCTGCGCTACCTAGTGCAGGCCATCAGACTAGGTGATCGTAATGATCACTGTTGCCTTGAAATGCATAACTCTAATCCTTCCCTTAGTCTGTATTGACATCTGCTTCATTTTATGGCAGCCATGCAAAAATGTTATTGCATTTGACATGGGTCCATGCTATGTGACTTCTACTTCTAATGCGCTTTAAAATGAATATGAGTGGGGGAGAATTAAAAAGTGTATAAAGTCTACTCTTTTGAGTTATGACTAAGGGCTAGATTTTTTACTGGTGTCAGTCAGCCTAGCTCTGTGGAACTAGGCTGATTCATTCCATCTGAAGATCTGTCCCATAAGTTCCTTAGAGATTTACAAGGACTTGGATTGTAGGGGGCAAATGCTTTTGCTTTCCAGGAAGATGCCACTCACCTGGTTCAGAAATGCCAACTGTAACTTGAAAATGTTTTTAAAGAAATAAATCTCCTTCAGCCTTGTGTATATATTTATACGATACCCATTAAAGTGCTGCAGCTTAGGACGAGTGATTCTGGGTGGGAAGAGAGAACACAGAAGCTTATTCACTGTAGTTGGGTGAAGTCATCTCCCTCTCATTGCTGGCAAGCCGAAGGTGTGCGCAGTTCTCCTTCTTTCTAGTGTTCACAGATGGTCCATTTTATTTCAGTTTGCTGGCACTCCAGCACATACAGATCTCCTCCTCTGCAGGCGGCTTTGTAAGGGTTGCATTCCTGCAGTCTTTGCTATTACAAACCTCCTAGACGTGCTTGTTTTCCTCTTAGCTGCCAGCATGTGTCTCCTCATTACTTGTGGGCACTTTGAAATATAATTAACCCTTCTGGCTTACACAGAGCCTCCTGTCTGTCTTGTTATCTGCACCGGAGTATTGCCAAAGTGATTTTTAAAATAATCAAATGTCATGGCTGGTTTCTTGGGCTAAAAAAAAATGCACCAAGTGCTGACAGTTGATGCCGAAGGGAAAAAAGCATACGGAGAACAGTACTAGAATGACTGCCAGGTAACTGTGAGGGAGGCTGGGATGAATATGTGTGAATTGACGAGATGGAATGAATGTATGAACGAACAAAGTGCTGGTATTAGTTTCAGGCGGGCGTGAGAGAGCTTACCAGCCATTGGTGTCTGGCAGTCTGAAGCAAACGGGTTCAGTAAAGGGAAGCATACTATCGGGATGCTAGAGTGTTTACCAGCCTGGTAATGTAAGGCAATTCAAGCTGAGTTATATAAGAGAGCTAGTAAATGCTCGGGAAAACCAGCATCATAGAATAAATATTGTGAACTAGGATCTTTACATTGCAGAACATTGCTTTCCTAGGCAAGCCCCACAAAAGAAGGTGCACAGAAGATACTGGTTTCTCTCAACAACTAACGAGTGTTTTATTATTCTCTGCTTTGGAAGCCAAGGTAGTGTCTCTTGAAAATGATCTTGCCCTTTATTTGTGGCATGAAATAAAACTTGTGTCCACTTTATTGTCAGAACCTGCCTGGACTGTATCACTGCTTTATAGGGGGATGTAGGGGCAGATTCTGCCACCCTGAAGGGGAACTTCACTGCATAGATTGTGCCCGTATTCCATAAATAGTGTCATGATGTCAGTGGAATAGACATTACTACTGTAGAATGCTTTTACAACACACAATATTGTGGCATTTTAATGAGGGCTCCCTGAAAGACCATCTCGTGGATTTCGTCTCCCACTCTTATGCTCATTATGATAAAGAAATAATTTCTCACGCGAGCAAGGGTTGGAGAGTCTTTTCTGTAATATTTTGCACCTTTAGCCATAAGCGCAAGTGCTAATAATGTCCATGAATCCTGGGATTTGGTATCTTGCATATTGCAGAATAAATTGATTCTATGTATTCATTTGTTTTTCTTTCATTTTACAACTGAAAACTTCAATACACTTTATGACTGTAATGAGGAGTATAGCTTTAACATCCCATCTGTGCCCAGCTTGTCCCTGATTCATTCCTCAGATGCTTTACACATCTCTCCTGGAGCTGTGAAATGAATTATACTTCTCACCTGCGCAGGAGGCAGTTTTATAATGTATTTGTCACTTGGCCTTTGCTTTAATTTCCTTGTTGAAGTGATAAAGTTCACACCATGCAGTATTTATTTTTCCTTGTATAGCAGTGGATAATTGTTTCATTTCTGTACTCCCTCAAAATGGTTCTGGTTGTTGTAGATTTATAGAGTTTTGGTCCCTTTTAGCCCATTCTATTACTCTAGCCTGGGGGTGAGCAGCCTTCCCAAGGTGGAGCACTGAAATTTGACCTTTTGACCTCTATGTACAGTCCGAGTGCTGGTGATACTTTTTAAAGTCACTAATAGTCCTATTTACAACAGCCTCATTAATAAACAAATTAAGAGAGAGAGTTTTACCGTTTAGGTGGTGGTTGGTAGCATTTGCTGGTCTTTGGTTAATCTGCAGTTAGCCTGGCTTTGAGTAAGCTCCTGACTGCATTGGGGAGGAGGGGTAGAGATGAGCTCCCACACCATGTGCTGATTAAAATCTGCTCATGTACCACTCTTGGCACACATGATGCAGGGTTGCTGACCCCGATCTAGTTTAACTTCTTGCATATTTCAGTCCATAGGTTTTACACCTGGATTCCTAACCCAACAACTCATGACTCCAAGTGATAGCAAATCCTTGTTTTTTGGTAATCTGCTCCGGTAGCCAAATAACATTTAATGCTATGTGGGTCTTTAAATTCCACCAATTGTGATAGTGACCACAGGAATTTCTTATGACTTCTTTGACTAAAACGAAAACGTCTGAGGGCAGAAGAGGGAGAAAAGTCCTCAAATGGCTATTCTGTAGTCATGCCTGTCTTTAAACTTGTCTCATGCTGCCACAACCTTAAGGTTACCATATTTAAACTTTCAAAAGAGGACATGCCTGAGAGAGAGAGTGTATTTGTATCACTAGCAGCAACAAAGGGTCCTGTGGCACCTTATAGACTAACAGAAAAGTTTAGAGCATGAGCTTTTGTGAGTTAACTCACTTCTTTAGATGCATCTGAAGAAGTGAGTTAACTCACGAAAGCTCATGCTCTAAACTTTTCTGTTAGTCTATAAGGTGCCACAGGACCCTTCGTTGCTGCTACAGATCCAGACTAACACGGCTACCCCTCTGATATTTGTATCACTGTCTACCAACTTAAGTTGTGTTACTGTACCATAGATACTATAACACATTTCATGCACTTATGCATGTATTCATAATGTAAACTCCTGACTGCTTCCACTGAGGGACAGATCACATGGAAATTTAATTTATTTAAAGTCATTCCAGGCTGAATATGGAGGGAAGTCTCAACTACAATACAGTATAAGCATGTTGCTGTGCTTTACCGACTAGACCTAGAGGACTCTCTAATATTTACTTTATTTTCTAGAAAAGAAGAGACAGAAGAAGATGAAACCAGGGAATGACTGGAGGGAGCGAAGAAATGCCATTCGGGTCACTAACGAGTACACAGTAGAAACCCTGGTGGTGGCTGATGCTGATATGGTGCAATATCATGGTGCTGAGGCAGCCCAAAGGTTCATCCTCACAGTTATGAACATGGTATGTATTCCATTGGCTTTTGGAGAAGGAGCAAAATCTTCTGATTTACAGTGTGCTGAGGCTGAACGCTAAACCAGATCTCCAGTGTGAATTTGACCCTGCTGAACTTTTAAGAGCATCTGAGGTAGGTCTGGGAAAATATCCCCTCTTCTGTGTTTAGGTCTGGTCTGAGCTGTAGGGGTGATTGTGAACCTGGAGATTCAGATCTGAACCTTTTTGTCTCTGTGGAAATCCTGGTGGTTTGAGATCCTAGTTCAGGTTGAACTGTACTTTTTCAGGGAGGCCTCATTCTCCATTCATTATGTCTAATAACTCTTCTCAGTAGCTGGACAGTCAGAAGCTGTGTTCCCACGTAGATTTGAAAGGTGTTCAGATTATTGCTTTCTTGAGTGCTTTTATTTTCTAAACAGTAGTTTGGATATTTTGCTAGTTACTGGGTGTGGCTGTAGAGATTACAAGTTATACTGTTTGTGCTTTCAGCTTCAGGACTCTGATCCATTTTACTTTCTGAATTTTGCATCAATGGCGCGTCTACACTACGAGATAAAATCGAATTTAAAGGAGTTAGCCTGACATTAAAATGTCAGTGTCTTCATTGTTAATGCCTAGCTTGATTTAGACTGCCCTGACATCGATAACAATGTCGATATTAATGGACAGATATAACATCATTCTCGAGTTTAAAATGTCAAATAAAGGCTAGTGTGGAAGCGCCATGTCTTTCATTCAAATTTATTAGCCTCCACAAGTGTCCCATATGTATCCCACAAAGTTACACGCTGCACCTGGCTCCCAGCTCCCCACTACTGGCGGAAGCCAGGAAATTGACCGGGGCTGCTGCACTCATACTATGTGGGGCCAGGTGACTCCAGCCATGCGGGGCCAGGCGCCCCACGACCAGGTGGTTCCTGTCGCATGTAGGGCCAGATGCCTATGGGCAGATGTCCACCCAGTAGGTGCTCTTGGCCGCCTGTGACCAAGCGCCCCCCAGCCAGTAGGCTCTAGCAGCTCTTCCATCAGAGCCAGTGAGTGGTGGTTGCTTTTTGTTTGTTTTTGTTTTTTGGAGAGGGCTTTTTGGGGGGGTGGGCATGTTTTGGGAGGAAGTTGGGATGAGGGTGGGGGAGCCTGCAGGGAGGGGAAGTAACCCCTCACATTTAACCAGTTATTGGGGGGAGCGGACAGCCCTTCCCCCCCATTAGTCCATTAAATAGAGGGTTTACTGTACTAGCTGGAGCTGGGAAACTGACCAGGGCTGCTGTGCTGTCAGTTTCCTGGGTTCCCCTCAAGCTGTGGGAGCCAGGAAACTGACAGCACTTCTGTACCTGGGTCCTGGCTCAGAATGCAGGGCAGAGGGAACTGTGGGATAGGTTCCCATAATGCACTGCTGCAACAGTCAATGTTTGGTGATTTCTGCATGCAAGCAATATGTTGGGAGCCTGTGAAAAGTGAGGATACTCCAAAGTCGAATTTAAAAAAGGCGTTATAAAATCGATTTTAATAAATTCAAATTTATCTAGCAGTGTAGACATAGCCTGAGTTACTTGCAAAACCTCTCTTAAGTCAAGCTGAGTTGCTCATAATTGTGTGTGTAAATATATATAACACCCATAAAGTACTGTTGAGCAAGAATGTGGCATAACTTTCTACCCGCAATAAGTGTTTTTTGGAATACTCTCACTTTGGCATTGCTCAGTGAGCTCACTGGGATATGCACCCTGAAAATGATTTACCTCCAGAGCTTGGAAAGTTCTGAAACCTTTTCTTTTGTGAGATCATCTTGCTTATGTTTCTTTTCCTTTGTCCTTTGTGACTAATAATATTTTCCTTTAAACTATTGGCACAGATACTTTCATAAAAATTGTTTTGCTACTGGTGACTTCCTCAGCTGAAGGCTTAGTCCTTTTCCACAGCACTTTGTTGTCTTGTCATCAAATAAGAAATGATGTTAGTTGTGGAAACAAGGACTAAGGGAGCTTTGATGAAGCTGTTTCTAATCAGATGTTTTGGTAGGAGGAATAGAGTAGCAGGTCTTGAGGTGAACCAAAATCCCAGATCCAAACATTTGGGGAGTTTGGCCCTGGAATTAAACTTTGTAGGTCACGTCTATTTCTGTAATGCTCCAAATCAAATTCCAGGATTCAAACAATGATATGTGAATCCAGGTTGTAAATGTGCGTCTTGGACTCTCAAATAACCAGCAGTTTAATCATAAATAGATTTTAGCTACATTTTCTGTAAGTACTGTATAGTGAAAGTAAATGCAAATAAATAGAGCAAATACAGTATACGTTTACAGTGTATGATACTACTGTTCTTGGGAAATAAAGTACTCTACCTACATTTTTGTTTCTTAATATCTAATCTTGGTTTTCTTTAGTGTTATGCATTGCTCAGTAGACCCCTTTATTATCCAGTGTACCTGGCAACCTGATCACTGGTCCTGGGGCTGTTGGATATGAAAGAGTTCACTGTACTGGTTTTGGCTGTATATCTGGATGGGCAAGAAGTGGCCTGTAAACTGGAGGAAGGTCACCAGGTTTAGTACCTTGTGGGCTGCCGATGCTTTATTTACCTGTGCCTCCAAAAGTACGGCTGCTTGCGATTTCCCCCTGGCTCCAGATTGCCATTCCTGGCCAATGAGCCGGGGAAGCAGTGTCCTGGACTGTGCCACTTCCTGCAGCTCCCATTGGCCAGAAACAGCAATCCACACCCAGTGGGAGCCGCAGTGTTCATTTTCCCCATCCATAAGTGAAATAAATTTTGCTGTGTGTACCAAGGCATGTGCAGATGTGCTCCACCAATAGAAACACACACTGACAGCTATGGTCAACATCTGAATCTCTCTTGGGCAGCTGCTGAAGTGCGCAGCTTACAGGGAACACTGCCCATCCCTACCATAAATAGACCTCTGATCTGATCTGCCACAGTACCTCGTGGATTCTGAAAGATTTCCATGGAGCAACTGTTTTTTTTAAAAGGTGGCGTGGTAAACTGGACTAGGTCTGCTGAAGGCAACCGTGCTACACCAGACAAGGATCTGTCCTTTTAGAGACCCATTTCATCTCATGGATTTGGTTGTATTTCTTTAAAGAGGAGGATCTGCCTCTACCACTAAAAAGTTCGGTGACCTTGTTGCGAATTGAGAACTCGTGCACAGCTGGCTTGTGGCAGCGTTCAGTCAAATCCCAGGGAAGTGTTTACACTATGCTAGATAGATGTGGTAGTACACCACAGTTGATGGAGTTGTATCTCACGAATGAGCTGCTGACCCACAGCAGAATAGAAATTGGGAGAAAGACTTTCATCTCTAAGTCACTAATTCATATCTATGTGGTTATTTGGTGACTCAGAGTTGCTAGCTGTCCTGGTGGCTTAAGAATTCAGTCTCGTTTAGTAGGTGTGTGCAGAACCCTCCTGGCCAGTCCTCATTTGCTCCCAAGAGTCAGTGCCTGTAGTGGATGTGGATACTGAATTGTTCACACCTAGATGGCAAGGTCCTTCCAGGTCAGGGCTGAGATGTGTGAGCAAGGAAGTGGTGGATGCTGGGAGCTTGCATTTGTTGTGCCTGGGCTACCTCAGTTCTGAAGCTAGAAGAGAAAACTCCATCCTTGTGAGCTGTCAATCTGTCACTTCTTCAGCACCAGACTGGCAGGAAAAAATGAAAGCAAAATCTCAACAGGAATCCATAAACCCGAACCCAAAAAACTGAAAAGCTGAATAAGACCCATCTCTGTGTATAACCTCACTGCACAGCAGTGGTCTTTTTTTCTAAAAAGATTTGCTGTTCCTTTAACAGGTGCTGATTCTGTGGGGCTCCTTTCTGTTATGAAATCTTTGGCTGGTTGAGCCCGCAGGAAATTTAACTGATCTATTCCTTTAAAAGCTGACTCTTTTTTATTATTATTATTACTTCACCTTCCAGCATGTTGCGAGACTATTCACTGAACAAGGCCTCATTGTATTTCTGTGTTCATGGGACTTGGTTCACAGAAAATGGGCTCTTTCAGCAGATCTGTTCTCCTTACCGTCCCTTCGTTACGAAATGGCATTGTTGCATTTCAGGGTGTGTTGAATTTGGAACACAGAAAGGTTATTCTTTTCAAGGCCATATCCCACCTACCCTGCATTCTGCTCACAAACTTTGCAAGGGATGGGTAGAAAATACATTTCTGAATGGATATATTTGTTCAAGCGTTTTTTAATCTGAGGCAAACCAAGGCGTTTATGTGGGTGGGGTGTGATTATTCTCATTGTGATTACTTTAGGCAGGGGTCGGTGCCTCATGCAGCTCCTTAAGGAGTCATTTGTGGCTCTGGACACTGCCTCAGCTGACTCCTCCGTAGCTCCCTGCCCTGCTGCCGCTAAAACAATAGAACTAAATTCAGTTGGTTGAAGAACAGCAGGAGGGATCCAGCTGTTAAACCAACTGCATCTATTGTTTCAGTGGCAACAGGGCAGGGAGCCACAAAGGAGTCAGCCATGGCAGCGTCCAGAGATGCAGTGACTCCCTTTGGGTCCTGGGAGAGAGTGGTCTGGCCCTGGAGTGGGGAACTCGAGGGGGCACGTCGGCATCCTCTCTCCCCAGCCCTCTTGCATCTTCCACATTGGCCAGCTCTGGATGGCTCCCTCCCTCCACCTGCTGCAGGTCAGCAGACCTGAGGGCTGAGAGGGGAGAGGAAGGCGGAACAGGCATGGGCGAATGGAGAGGGAATTGGCCCCTCTGCCTGCCTCTGCTGCGGGTGACAAGTGCCCCCCAGGCAAGGCCTGGCTGCAGAGCTTGCCAGAGGCAGGCTCCCAGCTCCACCGGCAGCGCACAGGGTGGGGAGGAGGAAGGGCATGCTGCTGCCACTGATGGGCGGGCAGGGAGCTGGCATTGGGTCTCACGCGGAGCAGCTGCTGCATCTGTGTGCTGTTGCTCCTGGGAGCGTGGGAACTCGGGCTGCCTCGGATCAGCACCAATGTCCGTTCCTGGGATGACAGGCGGGGCGGGCACTTCAGCTCTGGCTAGGAGAGTGGGTGTGACATTGAACTACACCTGCAGGGAACTTGCTGCCCGGTTCCTCCTCCTCAGCATTGAGGAATGATGCAAACATTGCTCCCTCCTGCTTGTGAGCCTGTCCCCAGACCTCATGGGCTCTCCAATCCAGGGGCGAAAGTAACTTCATTTCTAACCGGTACCAATTGTTGTTTGCACTGTTCTTAAAATAGGGGTGACAAAAAGTGCGGTTTGACGTTCTTTCTTTAGGACTGTGTCATATTCACACGCATTGCGGCTCTTGAAGTGTTGATTTTGAAAAAAATGGCTCGTCTCACAATTTTGATTGCAGACGCCTGCTTTAGACAAGAGCCCCACACGTATTCAGGAGCAGTGGTGTGGTGTGGTGGTAGTGGTGTGTATTAGCAGCTCCAGGGGCCCACCTAAAATCCATTCTGTAATGTACTAGGTTATGTACATTCTCTGTATGGGCGCCCAAAATCTGCCACTGCTCTGTGCCAGTTTTGTTGCGTCTTTGGTTCCCCTTGTTGACAGAAGAAAGATCTCAAATTCCCATCAGTGCATTCCCATGCTCTGTATCATCCAATAATCAAGGAGACCCAGAGCCAAATCCATCTCCCTGAACACATCCCAAGGAAATGAGCTGTGCATACAAGACTTCCATGAGGTTTTTCCGCGGAATAGCAGCAGAGCCTCTTTGCTGACATCAGCTTGTAGGGTGTTTTATGGGTGGATCAGCTTGCTTGACTCTTATTTGTTAAAATGCAGAGGTGAAATCCTGGTTACAATGAAGTCAATAGACGTTTGCTGTTCACTTCAGTAGGGCCAGGATGTCATCACAAGGAGCGAGAGAAGGAAGAATCTGACTGTTACTCAGGTACCTGGGTCAGATTCAAGTGCCTGCTGCAGACTTTTCATGTGACCATAGTGACTCAATGTGCCTCAGTTCCCCGTGAGTAAAATAGCACTGTCCCACCTCATGGGATTATGGGGGCCAGATATTTTCATAGGTGGGGTGGAAGATGTCCCCAGGGATTACAGCTCACTGGCTGCTCCTGGTCTTTGCACCCCAATATTGTGGCCTGTTGGGTTCTCTGGTATCGGTCAAGGGATAATATTTGCCCATAGCAACTAGATTCTGCTGGTTTAGTTACACTCCAGACTGGCAAGATGCCTCTAACAGAAACCAGAATGTTAACTTTGGCATCAAGACACTTATTTGAGCAAATAGGACATACTGCTCAGAGGGTCGTTAGTTTAACTTGTCACTGTAAGCCATTACGCTCACTGTCAAATTATAAAATAAGCATTCAAGGGCTTATTAATGCCTATTATGTTTAAATCAAGTGATCTGCCTTTAAGGTATTTAATATCTATTTGTAATACAACAGTTACTGGGAGAAAGCATCAGCATTTCAAAATATTTTGTTGCCCCAGCTGGTAAATAATAAGAATATTAAAAAAACATATAAAGAGCCATGAAAGCAAAAACATTTTACAACAGAGAAATTCTGGATGATGTACTCTCATTCGCTGGTTTTAATGGCACACTCTGATCTTGCACCTTGAACAGACAATGGATTTTTTTTTCTTTAAGATGAGGGGGTTGTTGTTGTTATTTTATTTGAGTGCTTGCTCGCGGCCCATTTCTCATTAAGCGTGTGCTCACCCTATGCCCCACTGCTGGAAGTTTCTCCTTCAGCAGTATTCTTAGGAGAAGAGCTCTGGTGACTCCCTGGAGAGGTGCCTTCATAGTGCAGTATAAATGGTGTCACGCCTTTCTCCCAACCCTTGTCTCCTGGCTGCCAGGGACTGTGCGCAGAATGTTGTGCTCTAGCGTTGCTGAGGCTGCATTCAGAGAAACTTTGCAAAGTTGCTGTAAGAGGTTAGTTTTTGTGTGAGTACCTTTGCAGGGGTTACTGTGTGTTAGTCCTGCCTGGGAATTAGCTGGGGGACAGGGTATACCTGGTCCCTAGGCGTTAAACCCTGCAATTGCTGTGAAAGCCCAACCAGTGCTATCAGTGAGCGGGCACTGATCCCCATCTGTGATTCTGGCCTGGAAAGTCAGTGACACCAATATGGCTCAGCCTCCCACTCTCTGTGAGGGGATGGACAGGGCCAGGGCTGGGCTAAAGCCCGTGTTGGGCAGCTCATCTGTCCCCAGCCCTTGCTGAGAAGTGCAGCACATTCTGTTTCTGATAAGTCTAGACACAAAAGAGAGCCTCCATCAGCTTCAGGTGCCATTGATGACCAAAGCCACGCAGGCTGTGCAGGAGAGCCTGTCGCTCTGAGTGCTGCCCACAACAGCCCAGACAGTGCCCATGCCTAGGGGGTAAGCCTCCCTTGGGACCTTTCCATGCTCCCTCACCTGTGCCCGTTTGCGTTGTGGAGGACATCCCAGCAGCAGTCACCCAGCGGAAGCTGATAACGCCTAAGATGCGGGGAGGCAGTCTTGGCAGAGCTCTCCCTCCATCCCTAGGCTCTAAGCATTGGCAGAGGGAGTTGAGATGGACTTCGCCAGTTACTTGGTGTGGACCCATGGAGGCACATGCCCCTCCGTGCTGAGTGTCAGGAACAGCCTTTTATGTCTCCAGGCAGACATTACAGTTCGTGGGATTGTTTGGAGGGCAAGAACCTTGGGCCCCACAATCTGTCCCCAAGACAGATGTCACCACACACCAGGTGGTTCCCGTGGTGACTGGACCGTGATACCTCTTGGTCCTGTACCTCACCCCATTACCAATCTCTGTGCATGAGGTATGGATTACTGGGTTCCTGCTGCAGGTCCATGGAGCACCCATGGTCCCCAGTGAGGTGCTTGTCCCATTCAGATGGCTCCTTCTGCAGACATGACTGAGGGTACTGGTGCATTCAAAGTTCAGTCCAGTACATCCTGGTTACTGGGTACCAACTGTTCTGGGTACAGATCTGGCACAGAGCAGGGCTCAAACTCAGCAGGACAGCGTCCTAGGCCCTCCTGTCCAAATGACTGGCACCAGAATCTGCCCACTGGCCCTGTGGCTGGTCTGGTGGTACTCCTGAACCCACTGGGAGGGCGGGGTTCACTCGTCCCTCCCAACTGGACCACTTGGTTTTGGGAGCTTTGCATGGGCCGGTGGCCCCAATAACCTGAACCACCTCCCATCCCCCAATGCCTGATGCTGTCAGGGTTTCAAAAATCACAGCATGCTAATTTAAAAGGTACTTTTGTTCTTCAATCTCCTGGTTTCATAAACCTCAAGACACTTTCATTTTTAAGTGCCTTTTTGGATTTCGATTGCAAGATTAAATGTTGATTGCACTTTGATTTTGAGCTTGCCTCTTTGTGGGGAAGAAGAGAGTCTGGATAAGTAACTGCAGTGTGTGTACTGTACTTAATTCTCCTGCAGCCGTTACTAAGCCATGTGATTTAGTGTAAAAGCCTCTTGAAGCAGCAAGCAGTAACATGAAGTTAGTGATCCCTTGAACGTTCAGAGGAGTGGGGTTTTATGTTGGCCTTTAGGAATAAAACTGGTTTACTCCCTGTGGTGTTCTTTTGCACTCTGAAGTGCACCGTTCTTTTTTTTTTTTTCCTGGAGAAATATAGGGCTGTGTTTATGATCTGTGTGTTTGTGCTGTCAGCTGGAATAAGCAGGCCCAGGAGGTCTCATGCATACTCAGCCACCTTGCACACGTCCTTAAGGCCGTGCTCTCTAGAGCCTTCGTGGTGGGGGCTGGGGAAACGAGTATCAATACATCACTATCATCCGTAGGTTCCTTTTCCTGATGGTTGGAACATCTTCCCACAGCTCTGTAAGAAAGCTGCATGTTAAGTAAACTGAGTTCAGAGACATGCAAAGTGCTAAATATCTTTTAAAAAATGTTTTATAGCCTCATTTGTAAGCTCAGATTTAGGTGGGAGTTAGAGATCCCATGGCACTTCTCAAAACAAACAGGAAAAACCTTGGTAGCCTGGCTACCACTCTCGCTCATAAATGTGGTCTGATAGCCAAGGCTCTGCAGGAGTTGCAGTTTGCATGCAGGCTTTGAATAAAGCCACATGACCCATTCTCAGGTTTTGTAAAGTTCAGAGCCAACAACACACAACGTTACACCTGCATGCACACGCCTCTTTATCTGTGTCTGGACGTCCAGTCAGGGGAACTCTGGGTGGAGTTTGGTTCCTCTCCATCTCAGTTCAGTCTAACTGAGCTGTGCTTTGTGTATGAGAGAGCAGGCCTGGACAAATGGGGCCAAAAGGTCCCATCCCTGTCGCCTTGAAAGAAATAGGGACAAATTGAAGCAGGTGTTGAACAAGATGCAAAGGACAAGCTACCCATCCTATCCCCAAGTAGTTCACAACCTACACTAGATGAAAATGAGACTCATTGGCAAGAGACGCATGAGTCACTGCTTGATGGGACAACTTTGAGGTGTTGTTGATATGCAGGAGGGGCGGGAGGGTAACATTGCAGCAAAGCTCAGAGCATATAATTTGCAAATGACCTGGAAAGGTAAAAGAGTCACTTCTTTGTTCCACCTTTGTTTCCCATTCTGCTTTTTCTTTTATTTGCCACCTTCCCTGGGTGCTTTTGGTGGCTCCCCACAAAACATGAGTCGTTGTAGTGCAACAAGCAGACTGATCACTTGTTCTTTCTTTAAGAGGGGTGCCAGAAGATGGGCATGATCCTAGTTTAGCCAGCCCTGTGGTCTCTTCACAACCCTTGACCTCAAGTCAGTGATGGAGAACCTTCTCTATTACAGTAACCATCTTCCTGCGTGCCCCTCCCCAGCCCTGCCTGTATTTGCAATTCTGTAACTGGAGACAGTAATTATATGGTTAAAGCTTGGACTGGTGGTTCTTAAACATTGGTGCAGGGAACAGTTGCTGGTGGTCTGCAAAAAGCTGGCAGGTTATGTGGTGTTGGCTCTCCTTGTTCCAAACTGCCTGATTTTATTAAAAGACACTAAAAATACAGGAAATGTTCTTACTTTTCCAGGCCAGGAATGGCTGCAGTGGCCTCCGGGGTATGAGGCAGTCACAAGTGGGAGGGAGGGTGGTCTGGGTTTTTGCAAATGAAAATGGAGGTTCCCAGGAGTCAGTCTCTGTACTAACAAATATAGTCCTCATCCTCCAAAACCTTGGGAATCTCCACACTAGGAAACCCACTGTAATTATCTCCACCCTCTTGCTTAGGTTGTTGGCTCATATTGTGCTTATGGTCAGTCAGACGTGGTGAGTTAACATGTTTGATGCGTGCTATGAAGAAAGCTGCCTTTGCACAGGAAAGGCCAAGAGACTTACCTTATTTTATTTTGTACAGAAACTTGGATTCTGTGGTGTTCTTTAGGTGGGGTATGAGTTAACTGACACCCCGTTGACTCTTTGTTGGCTGCCTCACATGCCAGCTTGGTCAGTGTGGAATATTTACACTTAACTCATCAACATAAAGCACCTGGGACTGGATACCATAAGTGTGCCAAGAAGATTGATACTCTGTGTCACAGCAACCGCATTTAGGGCCAGGGCCAGTTCCCACTGTGGTCCCTTCTGGCCTGTGATTTGGAACAGGTCCTCACTGTGTTTTTAGCTAGCGTTGGTTTTCTTTACAGCGTGTAGAGCTATACACAGTTCTTAGTGCTGTTGAGGGTTGGTTTGTGTTTTTTTTTGTTTTGTTTTTTGCCAGTGTGAGGACTTTATATTTAAAGATTTGGGGGAACAGCAAACATTCCAGCAACTTCAAATGTTGTCTTAAGTGCAGTGACTGTCTGTGTTGCAGATCATGACTTGGTTATGCCACATACACTGAGTTCAGTGTGTGCTGTAGGATGTTGGAATAAGGCAAAGGGAAAATATTTTCTGGCTGCTCCTGAACTCTGGTAATACAGCTCACCAGCCTGAGACGATCTTATAAGATGTCTTGGTTGAGTAACTGGGCAAATGAGGTCCTTGGCTGGGCTCCTTGCCAAATTGCATTCAGTCTGCCAGCAACATTCAGATGTCTTCCTAGCAGTTCACGTTACCCTAGAAATCTGAACAGAGAGAGCACGTGGAGGAAGTTCCCATGTGTGGTGCAGATCTCCGTCCACCTACTCTGTGCTCACTGATATTGAGGGGATTTCACCCAGTGAAATCACTCACATAGCTGTATCACTTCCCCTTTGCGCTGGGTAAGCTTCACTTGGGCTAGATGCTTTGTTTGAAGCAGGCAGGCTTTTTCACCGAGGCTAAGGCAATGAGTGGGGTCTCTTCAGGTATAAGCGAAGGCTTTGCTTTTGTACAAAGTGTGGTCGGATTCAAAACACACTGGCAGATGTCTTGAGAGATACCTGACAGCAGTCATAGTTGAATTGTTGGTATCCTTCTTGCAGCTTGGTCCATTGGGATCTTTGATGTGAGCTGTGGCATAGATGATGTCCAAACCCACACCTACTGTTACGGAGTTCACAAACAGCTGTGACAAGAGGAGATGATGTAACAGGAACTGCACTGACTTTAGCAAAAGAACATTTTGAAGAACCGTGAGAGGCTGTAAGCACCTTGTCTCTCTGTGAGCACTGAAGAAAAGTAGAGTCAGAGTGTGGTGATGATGATACAAGGACTGATCTTATTTGGGTTTCTACAGCTAGAGGCCATGTCTGCACTAGCCCCAAACTTCGAAATGGCCATGTAAATGGCCATTTCGAAGTTTACTAATGAAGCGCTGAAATACATATTCAGCGCCTCATTAGCATGCGGGCGGCTGCGGCGCTTCGAAATTGATGCGACTCGCCGCCGCACGGCTCGTGCCGACGGGGCTCCTTTTCGAAAGGACCCCGCCTACTTCGAAGTCCCCTTATTCCCATCTGCTCATAGGAATAAGGGGACTTCGAAGTAGGCAGGGTCCTTTCGAAAAGGACCCCCGTCGGGACGAGCCGCGCAGCGGCGAGCTGCGTCAATTTCGAAGCGCCGTGGCCGCCCGCATGCTGATGAGGTGCTGAATATGTATTTCAGTGCTTTATTAGTAAACTTCGAAATGGCCATTTCAAAGTTTGGGGCTAGTGTAGACATAGCCAGAACGTCTCAAAGGAAATGTAGCTGGTAGTTTGACATTACTCATTTAGGTGGTGAAAAGTGGAATTGCTAGGTTGCTCAGAAGCAGGCATTCAGAAAATACCCAGTGCCCTGAATCACTCCCTATTAGTGTCCTACTGTCCCAATACAGATTTAATATGGTTTAGATTTATGATTATGATTTATAATGTTTGGCACAGGGATTGTGACTTTCTCTGGCGGGTGCCAACTGCCCACCTCTTTTTTCTTTTAAGTACTAACCAGTTAAAGAACACTCTCATCGGATCGATGGACTACCATTAGTTAAAGAACAAAAAGACAAAAACCTAGTTCTTCCTGCAGTGCAGAGGCCAAGTCACATTAAGAGTTCAGCATTTCTGTGTTCTTTCCTGTGATGATGGAGCTTTTTGACCAGAGACTTTGTTGGCCATTTTGCACTGCTCCCGTTCTCAGCCACCAGGACCTTCATGGATAAGTGATATTTCACCTTCTGCCTTTTGCTCATGACTTTTCACCAACAACTGAAACAGGGAAAGAACAACAAAGGAGGAAGACATCTGGAGATGCTCTTCACTTTCAAATTGTCTGATGGGAGAATATTGGCAATTTTAACTGCGATATTTTCTGCCGTATACTGCAGTTCTGTAAGTACAGTGCTAATGTCCTAGGCAGAGTTTACTACCCCTGTTTAAACCCTGGGGAACAATAGCAGGGATTCCTTTGGAAATGAGAAATATTTGGTATTACTATCAAAACAAAAAAGCAGTCAAGTAGCACTTTAAAGGCTAACAAAATAATTTATTAGGTGAGCTTTCGTGGGACAGATCCACGTAGTATGGCTGTGGTCTGAAGAAGTGGGTCTGTCCCACGAAAGCTCACCTAATAAATTATTTTGTTAGTGTTTTAAAGTGCTACTTGACTGCTTTTTTGTTTTGATAGTCTATAGACTAGCACGGCTTCCTCTCTGTTACTATTTGGTATTACTGTTCCTCTGGCAATTGTGATTTTTTTTTTTTTAAAGAAATTTGCTTCTAGCTTCATTAATGATTGATTTGCCACCTTGCCTGGGTCCCAGCTTCAGTGCTCCCCAGTCTTTAGATGGCACTTAACTATCCCATAGATAAACGTATGATGTGGCATTGAAGTCAGGAAACTAGCAAGGATACTCAGACTGAACACAGCGGCTATGACACCACAGTGCCTACAAAATGAGGCAAAAGGTCCATGCTGGAATGTTAGAAGCAATTCTTCCTGCAGCCAAGGTGCATATAATCTTGTTCTGCAGATATAACCAGCATTATTAGAGCGTGGTATCATAATAAGCAATGGAATCGGGCAACTTCCAGTGTGTTAAATCCACACGTTGTAAGACATTAATTGCAAAGAGGGGGAATTAGGTTGATTGTATTGGAACTTTTTGTTTCATTTTTAATGCATTTAGACCTTCTGGCTTCAGAATTTTCATTTGGATTCCAGCGTAGATGGATTTCCTGTGTGCTTAGGACAGACTTACAGTGATAGAAGTGAGCAGAGAGTAGGTAAAAAGGAAATCTAATTATGAACTCTGTAAGCTAGCTAACCTGGTAGATGGGCACTTTGACAATGTCTGGATAGGGGTGACAACTTGTGCAAAAATTGTTTTTGGTGGCAGAGCGAAGGAAGATGCTATTACTTTTATCTACAGTACAGTTTTTATATTAACTTGGATGGCTATAGATGTATTCCAAACATACAAAGAAACTGCAAAATAGTTTGTGTTAATTGTGACACAGGGTAGAGAGCCACACATAGAAATTGCTAGGCAAGACTGTGTATATTTGAAATTGCTAACAGGAAAAGAAATCAAACTGTCTTCGTAAGGAATGGGGTCAGGATTTCAGAGTAGCTTGGTGAATCCAAGAATAGTTTGCTAGGCTCCATGCAGGCAAATCCCCAGCCCACGAAATCCCCTTTGAAATCCACCGGGCTCCATGCAAGTACCAGGGCCCAGCCAGTTGGCCAGACTGGGGCATAAGTTTGCCCACTCTGTGGCTGGAGCTCTGCTTTCATTTCTTAGTATATGGAATGATAAGGATGCTGTGCTTTACGTTTTCAAATATTAGGGGCTTGTGTAAATGAACGCTTGCTTCGCATCAAGCTTGGGAGTAAAGCTGTCTCCTTCTGTTCTGAGTCTGTTTTTGGACCCTGCTGCTACACAAGGAAACTTTCCAGGTGTGCTTTGAAATGGGAGTAGGTCAAAGCGCACTAGAGAACTATAAGCACATGAAAACCTTGTCCCCATTGCCAGTTAGTCTGCAGCCAGCTAATGTGGAGTAAATTAACTTCCCCCGGTTTCAGTGAAAAGTGTTCATTTGGGCCAGGTGTAAGAGGTTGTTGGTCACCTTCTCGAGGTAGGTAGGTAGCACCAGCAATTGTACATGTGGGTAAGTGGGGCCGTACAAAAGGAGAGTGAATTTTCAAAGATCATGTAGATGGTCAGAGGGCTGAATGGGGGTTAGAACTCCGGAGAGCTGCTTGCTTCCCAGTCTGGGCCTGGATTGGGAAACCACTTGACTTAATTACCATCTCACATCCCACCGCCCACCCCATACCAGAAAGCATGTAAGAATGAGCATAAAATTAAGTGCATACCTGAATGCTTTCATGATTAAGGAAAAATTAGGATTTTGAAAACACGATCCCCAAAATATGTTCAGATAGTGGATATACTGCTGGAATTAAAAAAAAAATCTAATCTCATTCTCTCTCTCTCTCTCTCTCTCTCTGTAGCGTGACTAACTTTTACAGCCCCAGAGAAGATCTGGGAACAAGCACGGCTAGGTCTTGTAGTGGTTGGTCAGAAAAGTCTCCTCCATAGTTTTGATTTTTGTGTCTGAGTAGGGAATGTGGCATTTGTCCCCAAATTATAAAAAGATTATAATGTATGTCCTCGCTGTCACCTTTTCTGATGTGGTCCAGGCATAGCAGTTGTACATAGAGAAGTGGGTGGAATGTAATTCTGGGATCAATAAGAGTTCTGTGCTCTAACCTATAAATGAGGTGAACTCTCTGAGCTGGAAAGTAAAAGGTGGAGGAGATAGCAGTAAGGTAGTTTCAAGCACCATTTTTGTATTTCCCAAGGCTTGTGTCGTTTATTATATGCTGACTCATGACTATTTTCTTGTATAAGGTATGAAAACAACACAGGGAAATTTGTTTTTCCATTCTGTTTCCTGAAGTCTAAAACACACCATTATTTCATTTTTGTATTCAGATATCACTGATGTTTTAAATGTTGGAAGTCTGTATTAGCTGCCTTTTTTAACCGGCTTGTGTTTCTGAGGTCTCTAGTTTCTATTTAATGTTCTTTTGGAATATATTTCCCTTCCTACATTCTCCAGCAGGCCTTTTTCCTTTGCTACCCTTGGTAAAGAATATTATTTCTAGTTCTTGTTTGTTTATTTTAAAGGACTTATCTGTATTATTGAGTGAATCCGCCCCACATGGGAAACCTTGCTGCAGGGGCTGTGTGAAAAATGGTTGAGAGTGGTGAAGCCAAATGATGCTCATGAGGGGAAAATGTATTTTATTTGAGAATTATAGCTGCTCCTTTCTACGATGTAATTTGAGTTTATATGGCTCCATGGTATCTCCTTTTATAATTCTGCATTTTTGTATAATAATACGCATCATGTATTGTTTCATTTGAACCAAATTTTTTTCCCCCTAGATTTTTTTTATCTTTATTTTTATCTTTAGGGGGAACCTCTTTTCAGTCATGGTTAGTCCTCTCATCACTTCTAGCTCCCTTTTTTCTTTTTTCTTTGACATTCTGATGTGATGTTGTCTGTTGCCTTTTGACAGGTATACAACATGTTTCAACACCAGAGCCTTGGAATTAAAGTCAGCATTCGAGTGACCAAGCTAGTCCTCCTTCGAAACCGTCCTGTAAGTTCGTCAAAACTTTTATACAGCTGCAGTGGCCTTAGCTGGGGACAGGCAGCTATAAAGATTTAATAATATGGTTAGGGAATCAGAAACATAGTTCCCAATCCTATAAACCCTTTGGGTCCAGGACAGGGTTCAATAACCAAAATAGCAAGAAGAGCCATTTCTTTTCAAATTTGGTAAAAAACAAACAAACAAACGAACAAAAAACCTCCATAATTCAAGAGCTGCAATGTATGTGAATATGAGACAGTCCTTAATAAATAACGTCAAGCCATACTTTTTGTAACCCCTATTTTAAGAACAGCACACACACAGTGATTTGTAATGCAATACATGTTTACTGCATGACTTTCATGAACTTTTTACATATTCTTTTTCCTCACACTTTACATGTGTCTTTGTACTACTGTCTTCCTGACTTTCACTCCTAAATCTCTCTTTCTGTCTTTGTCTGCAGAATGCTAGGGTGAGTTACCCAATGTTTTGAGATCACCTATCATTTGCTATTTAGATGTGAGTTGTTCATTTTGGGGCTTTCAGACATTTACCGTTTATCAAAAATATCTGGCAGTTTTTTTTTTCCTTAAAAAACAAACAAACTAACTTTGCAGTTATGACATTGGGAGCCACAAAGAAGTCCTTAAAGAGTTGCATGTGGTTGCAGACCCCTGGCCTGGTATTTCCAGAGAAGCTCGCTGCTCTTACCAGCTGATGTTATTAGGTGAAATTGTAGAGGTCAGTGATGTGGTGCTGAATTTCAGGTCCCAGGTTCAAGCCCTGATGGCACACATTTAACCTTCACAAGTATAACTTTAAACTATATGTTTGTCATCTAGTAACTTTATGCTACATAGATGTGTCTCTCTTAGTCTCTTATCTTTGCAAATTTGAGTTCTTTTTCATTTTCTAAAGGCCAAACTGTCCATTGGGCACCATGGAGAGAGGTCATTGGAGAGTTTCTGTCACTGGCAAAATGAAGAGTATGGTGGAGCAAAGTATCTTGGCAATAATCACATTCCCGGTGCAAGGGATGATACCCCTCCGGTGGATGCTGCTGTCTTTGTTACCAGGTACAGTGGAACTGGTTTACTGGTCCTGTTTGTATGGTCCACTTCATCAACAAGTAATTCAAGGAGCCATTATTCACTGTTTCTGATGTTTTGTCCCTCATTCATGTTGGCTTGTGCATGCTGGGTTGTAGGGATAAGGCAGAGGAGGGTGGAGTGAGTTATCTTGACCCTTTTTGGAAAAACATTCTTTCAGTGACAATGAATGGTCACTTTCCTTTTTGAATGCTTCTGGACTACAGGTTAATCCTTGATCCTCAACACAGCCCAACAACAAAAAAAAAAAAAGTGATAGTCTGTGGGTATCCCATTTAGCATCAGCACTTATCTACTTGATCCACCATTGCACTGATCCCCTGCTAGAACTTGCTTTCTCTCTTGTTCCATAGCAGAGATTGTACAGGTCTGTCTTTGTGGATCTACATTGTGATCAAATAGGCCAGCCCCCATAAGGCTCAGGTCCCTTAAGAGATGTTACCCGTGTTGACCTGTGGGACAGAATACTGTTGTAATCAGCGGTATCATCTGTCCATGTACTTTTTCCCATCTGTAATGGGAATAGAAAACATGCTTCCATAGCTTCAGTTTCTTAAAAACCGCAGTTGTGCTTTCAAAATAAATGTGAATAGGAAGCAAAGGGTCATGGCACTAAAAATGGAGGGCTCCTCTTGTCCTGTGTGTGTACAATAGCACCGATACTCTCTGGGAAATGATTTTCCTGTTACCTAATACCTTATTTCAATGACCCATAATGAATTTGCCTAGAGAAGGTCTTGGTATGTCCTGGGCCCAGATCTAAGGTCCGTCTGTGAAGGTAACTACTTTGTAGCAACATCTCTTGTGGAATGGATTTAGCCTAATGACCGTGAAAGTTGATGACTGTTAATAAGTTAGTCATTTCTCCTAAAAGGAATGCATTTGGTGAGTGCCAGGAGACTGAGTGATTGTTAGTTCTAAATTCCAGTTGCTTGTACAGAACAGTGAAATAAGGGTTAAAAGCAGAACTGCAAATGATTAAACTCAGGGCATCAGTGTTCTAGAGCTGTGGTGGGCATCCTGCAGGCTGCATGTGGCCCACTGAGACTCCACCTGCAGCCTGCAGATCCGGGGACTGCCTCCCTTGTGCACCAAGTCACTGGAGCCCTGTGTTTCCTGCACCTTCCTCTTCCAGCACTTTTGAATCAGCTGTTTTGCAGCATTCTAGCGTGGAGAGGGAGGAAAAGGAGCAGGGACAGTGTGTGAATCAGGCAATTCATGGGTTCTGACAGTGCTGGGAGGGAAGGGGGAGGAGCAGGTAAATGCAGGGCTTTGGAGCCCTGGTGTGTGAGAGGCATGTGGGGAAGGAGGACAGCCACTGGGTCCATGGGCCACAGGTCGAGCCCCAGTGAGCTGTGGGCTGCTGCAGCCCACTGAGGTGAACTAGAGCCACTCACGTGGCCCACTCACTATTCATGGTTGTCCATTGCTGTTCTAGGGTGTTGTTCTGCACAGTGTATTTCCCGTGTTTCCTGTGTTTCCCAGGCACTTATATAAAAGACGTCCTTTTTTTTTTTTTCCCCTCCTCCTTTAACTTGCTTAATCATTCTTCCCTCTGTTCACACTGTGCAGTTGGAACTGGGCTGCACTGCATAGGGCTGCCCTCAGCAGGAGAGACAAGCCGCAGGGCGTGTGTCTAAATGAGCAGGATTGTATAGGAAGTGCTTTCAGCAAGTCCTGTTTTTGAAGTTCCTCTTTTAAAGCTTTTCCTCTTGTTTCCATAGACAAGTTGATTATGGTCATCATTTCAAAGCACCGTGGGATGCTAATGAGTGTTGAATGAAAGCACTCTGTAGACTATCCAGTGGGCGATGGCTCTGCCAGTACAATGGACTAGCAGAGTTCTTCAAAATGCACCTTTGTGTATAATTGTGTAGTTTCCTCTGGAGCTGGTGCAGAAACCACCCCCCCACCCTTTATTCATTGCAATCACTGATGCCTTGATCCATCAAAGCACCTAAGTATATGCTTAACTTTTTAAGCAGGGTGAGTAGTCCCTTTGAAGTCAATGGGAGTTATACACATCCTGCTTATAGTTAAACATGCGCTTTATTGGACCAGGGCCTAAATAAATACATAAGATATTTTCTTTTAACTCTCATCTGTGCATCCAGTTGTGCTAATTTCCAGCATGAATCGTTTGATCCTGTGTGAAACGGTGAGGCATGCAAATTGTTCTGAAGGGGTTTCAGCTTTGGCGGGAAGAAGTGAAGCATTTCGTGTGTGCCCGCTGTCTCTGCAGTGTATGAAATGAAATGAAATGATTGGTATCATGCTAAATGAGTTGAAGTCAGTCACTCGAAGAAAACTGTGAGGACGATCCCTGGGCTCAATGGATTTGGAATGTTTTGTGTTAATAATAGCCGGAAAGCTGCAGCTGCGGAATACGCTAGTTGGAATAATAGACTGGAAGAGCAACTAATTTTGTGATAGAAAATTGGGTACAGGGCCACTGGGTTTCTTCAGGAGAACCACAACCACCCCGCACAGTAGGCCAGCAGCATGTAGTTGCAGTGTTTTTTCCATTCCGGCAAGTCTAACCTATTCGTGTTCCTGCAGCTGAAAGGAAGCTGTGTTGCTTGGAAGGTCTCTAGTCCAGCCAGAGGCAGCGAGTTGCGGGGGAAGGAGGTTTACGCAGTGCCTAGTGAAACCCCCCGGGAGAGAGGGGAGTAGTGGGTTTGGGGGCCAGAGCCAGCAATGGGAGTCTGCCCTCACCAGCAGCAGCGGGAAAGGCACAGCAAAACTGGTGCCAATGCATGCTGGTCTGTCTGTGATGGTGGAGGGGCTGAAGCGTCCCTGCCCTCCTGGGCAGGAAGCGCAGCACCACAGCCAGAGAGCTACATGAGCTGGGACCTCTTTGCTGCACTTCCCCACTCCTTGCCAGGGAGTACAGGGGTTCATGGACTGTCAGCAGGACTAGTGCCAGGAGGCCATGCTGCCCCTTCCTCCCACATTCACCGGCAGCAGACGTGGGATGCACAGCAGGGGAGGGACCATGTGGACTCTTACTGGCAACACTAGCCCTGCTAGTCCCCTTGGCCAGGGGCAGAAGACCACGGCAGGGGCAGAGCCAGGGCGGGGAGAGGCCGGGCCTGGAGCAGAAGGTGGCCGCCCTGACCCTTCCGCAGACTAAGGAGGCCACATGGCTGATGTTCCCCCTTTGTCCCTCAGCACCAGTCTCCTCTGGATCCTTATTTGTGTAACGGGGAAATGGGTTTTCTTCTCTTGGCTTTAGAAGTATTTGTGTGTGTCCCTGGATGCTCCCCAGGCTGTGCAGATGGTCCAGCCACTGTGGAGATGCAAGCAACAGCATGTCCAGCAGAAATAGCTGAGCCGGAAAAAGCAGAAGCTGGATTTTCAGCAGCTGCAGCTGCTTGAGAACTCAGAATCTTTAGGGTCAACCTCCAACGAGAACTCTTTGCTTCCAGCTTGCTGGCTATGTGCACAGAAAGGAGCCATGAGCATTTTGCATCTGGGAATTTACCTTTGCCTAAGGAAGTAGAAAATAGATGTGTGTTGTTTTTCCTACATTTGTACTCTTGTCAGTGCCCTCAAAGAGGGTAAAATTCCTCCAGTGAATTGGTGGATGACTATTTGCAAAGACAGAACAGGGGGTCACCTGGTGAAATAAACAGGCAGCAAGTTTAAAACAAACAAAAAGAAATATCTCTTCACACAACAGACAGACATCTGTGGAACTCGTTGCCAGCCAAGGGATGCTGTGACCTCCCAAAGTTTAACTGAGGCTACGTCTGCACTAGGCAAAGTAAGTTGATCACAGATGCAAAATTCTAGCTGCGGCAATTGCATAGCTAGAATCAGTGTATCTACGTTTGGCTAAGTTGACCATCCATAGCGGGGAAGGTTGACAGGAGAGTTTCTCCCATTGACCTCCCTTACTCCTCACGTCTTGCGAGAAGTACAGGGGTCGGCTGCCACTCCTGAGAGGTCGATGTCGCGCATTCCTCCTAGAGGCATGAAGTCAAACCCCAGAAGATCAACTCTGAGCAGGTCGATCTTCTGGGGCAGTGTAGATGTAGCCTGAGTTCCAAAAGAATTAGATAAGCTCCTGAAGAGTAGATCCATCAATAATGGTCAAGGATGGAAATCCATGTTGTGGATGTCCTTCTGCTTCTGAATGCCATATGCAGGGACAAGACAACAGGAAACTGATCACTTAAAATTGCCCTGTTCTTTTCATTCCCTGTGAAGTCTCTGGCATGGGCCTCTGTCAGAAGCCAGGATACTGAGTTAGATGGACTATTGGTCTGACCTGGTATGGCCATTCTTATGAAAGCCTGACAAATAGTGAGTATGATCTAAGGCAGACTGGTTGGATGAGAGGTCCCAGGGCACAGTGGTAGGCTTCCTTTATTGCTTGATTTAAGAGCCACCACCAGGACCAAAAGAGAGCAGCCCCCTTAGAAGCGAGGAATTTTCTTCCACTTCCGTAGAGATTGGTCATATGCTGCAAGTTATTCTGAATTATTTACAAGACCATTATTTTGATGGCATGGTGACAATTTCTCTGATTGAAATCACCAGGCACCTTTCTTGGTGGAACTACTGTGAGCATAAGTGGCAAGATGTGGAACGCATTATTTGTTAAGCTAGACAGTCCCACTGGAGAGATTCATTTCTAGCAATGGCCTCATGCCATCTACTACTAGTTCAGCTATCTGTTGACACAATAAAAGCATCTGTTTGCTTTACCAGTTTATATAACATAATAAATCCTTAAATAAACCTCTGTCGGGCTGGCTCTGGGAACTCCAGGATTGTTCTTGTGCCAGCTCACTCAAGAGCAAATGCTAAGGTGTCAGATGCAGCCACGCTGTTCTGAAAAATTAAATCCCTGGCCAGGGCATGGGGGCAGCTTCCGATGATTTTATTTCTGCCAGATTTTTAACCCATTGATGGCTGTAATCATAGCTGTGAAATAGAAGCTCAGAAATATGGAGGGTGGGGTTTTAAATATGAATTTTGACAGTACTATTTTCAGTTGTTTTAATTTAACTAAAGTTGGGATTTTCTTTTAAGAACTTGAGCAATGGTGATGTTATGAGTCCAAGTCTCATTGACACAGGAGGTTTGGGATCTGTCTCCATTGTTTTTCCTCTGACAATTCCAATTCTTAACTTTATATTCCATCAGGACTTTCTCTTTACCCTCTCACTTCCCTCAGGCTCCCAAATGCAAAATCACATCTGTGAGCTGGGCACTTAACACCACACACCCACAATGTATGCACATAACTTCTGTGCCTACTTGCCCTCGCTAGAAAAGGAGGTTGTAACAGTGACAGGGCTGCTGCTTCCCTTAGATTGAAGGAACCCTTGGTGCCTCTTATCAGCTGTCATAGATTTCCCTAGTGCCCCATCTATAAGGCACTGCTCCTGGGACAGTGAACACTGTCTGTACAAGCAGGAGCTGAAGATGAGTTTTCTAAGAGGAGGTGATGACAATGGAGTTGCTTAGATCCCCAATTAATTGTATGAAAACCTTCTCTGAATTTTAAAAAATACTTCTTATAGTGTAAATTGGGCTGGAAATCTCTCAAAGGAACATTCTTGTTGCATTTGGATATTCCTTAGCTTGTAAGTGCCGTGGGGCCGCGTCCAGCTCTTGGTCCTGTTTTGTCCCCCATCTAGTTTAATCAAGTCTCAGTCTGATTGGGGCTTCCCGGTCTTACTGTGGTACAGAAATAATTATCGATTTCCTGTCCTCTCCAAACCTAGTCCATACAATGTGATGTGAAGAAGGTGGAAAACCAGATTGATTGAACTCTTTCGATCCTGGTAAACAGCTGGTGTTTGTTTCAAGTCATGGATGAAAATTCAGGCTGGGTCGTATTTTATTTGAGTCAGTTTATCTATCCCCCTAACCTGAATAGTTCGTTTACTTTTTCCTGCTCTACTACTTTAGTTTTATTTCTTATTCTTGTCTTTTTCTTACGCTCTCCATGAAGCAAGAAGTGTGTGTGTGTAAACATAAAATACATACACACATAGGTTAAAAGATGAAAAGGGAGAGAATTTGAAAGAACAGTTTTTATTGTGATTCCACCCAGGGCCACCTGGCGGGCTGCGAGCAAGTGCCTGGGGGTTCTTCCAACAGGGCCAGCATTAGACTTGCTGGGACATGAGGCAGAAAGTGGATATCCCACTACATGGGTTGAAAGCCCCAGGCACTAAGCCCCACCACCCAGGGCTGAAGTCACCCCCTGAGTAATGTAGCCTTTGAGGGGAGCCTTGTGGCTTGGGTCGCAAGGGAATTGCCCTACCTGCTACTCCAGGACACTGGTCCTGGCTTTTATATGCAGAAAACCAGTTGTGGTGTAGGTGAGCCAGGAAGTTTTCAGAGTATGCTGAGGAGACCTCAGTAAGAAAGAGTCTCTTGGACTCAGTACTACCTACCTGTGTACACTCTCCTCTGCTTTCTGCTCCCCCAGATTTAGATGGTGCTGCAGGCTTGCATGATGACGCTACTTGTGAGTGTAGTAAAGTGTGAAAGTGAGTGGCCCAATTTTATTTTATGCTATTGACAAACTCTGATGCCATACAAACATGTGGTGTCCTACCTCCTAATGCAACAGTTCTTGTCTACATGTGAGATCTTAAGCTGGGGGGTGGGGTTTGACTTTGGATCTTCTTAGCTCTACTCACAAAATAACTGTTGTCTAGAAATAACAGTCAGGGTTAAGTTTTATTCCCATGCATCAGACAGAGCAGTTAAGGGACCCTGAAATCCCTGATAGTTGTTAAGGTTTCAGGGTCTTGGCTTGTATACTGCTGATTTTCTGTAATCTGTTCTTGTGGCACAGCACATACCTAACTTGTTTTTTTCCCCCTTTTCTTTGTAGGACAGATTTCTGCGTACACAAAGACGAACCCTGTGACACAGTGGGTAAGTCTTTGAAAAAGGAGTGTGTTTTAAACTCCAGCTGTGTACTGAAATTATCAGCTCCCTGGATGCCTTCTTTGGCTTGGGTTTGTCTTCATGCTTCTGTTATTGGTATGATGTGCCCATTTTGCAAATATGGATCAGTCTGCACGGACTTAGCAGCTGACAGATCATGCACACGAGCTGTCCTATATCTGGCCTTAATTGCCTACATAACATTCAGTTTGAAATGGCAGTAATAATTATACCTGATGCCAGAACTTGGCAGAGAGGATTTTTTTCTGCTTGTCTGTCTAATAACTCTACTTATGGGACCCCCGTCATCACTGGAGTATATTCATTGCCCTCCCAAGTATCAAAAAATTGAAACATCAGTAATGATGTGTCTCTTTCTTCTTTCCCAGTGTGCAAGAGAGAGAGAAAAGAAGGAACTTCTTGCGGGAAAGCCAAATTAGAGATCTACTTTCCCACCTCGAACTTCCTAACTACCATCGACTGTATGGTTGTTCTGGTTTCCATTGGCAGGTGCCGCTACTCACCATGCCTTATGTACTCTCCCTTCTGCTTAGGTGGACTGCATCTCTGCCATCCAGCTTTTCTTTTGTCACCCCAGTGCCTGCTTTGGTGGGCATAACTCAGTAGGCACTGCCACCTCCGTTCCCCTGGTGTACCTAACCCAGGATCATTCGTGGGATGGAGGAGGAAGGAGCTTTGCATGCTGCCACTCCCCCTAATCCCTAGCTGGGGGAAAGGCCACCCACAGTGCCACTTCCCCTGTGGCTTTGTGGCAGGGACAGTGTCACGTGTGCCCTTGGGTGTGGGCTGCCATGAAAGCGGTTCACCCAATCCTCCTCATGCCCAGACCAGCAGCACCACTCCCAGCCTGACAGAATCTTTAATCTGGCATACCCCGTTTCCCAGGGTTGGCAGATTTAAAGTGGTTCGAGTGTACTATCCATGATTGCCATATGACTGTTCTACCGATTTGCTTCACTATCAAATAGCTTTTGCCCCAATTTCTACATTTCATGTGAATCTGGCTTTGTCACCCCTTCCAGCAGGACTCAGACTGAGTTCAATCTCTGGAAGTTGAGGAGAATGCCATGCTTCATGCGGATAGAGAGAAATAGCTGGGGAGGGCTGGCTTGGGGGAAGGTTGCTCTAAACTTCCTTCAGTAGGAGGTCTGAGACCATGTTGTGGAAACCATGACTCAGAACACACGGCTTCTTCCCTATGTGTGGCGTGGAGAATAATCATAGGAGAGGAAGGAAGTAAACAGAGAATTGAAAAATATATACGTTCTGTGCTGAAATGTTAACAAGATGCGTGCTGTATCTCCAGCCTTTCCCGTGGGAGTTCTTTACAATACGCTTATTCTCTCCAAGCCCAATGGAAAACATGCTTCCACTAAGGAAGTGTTTAAACTGTGTACCTGAGTCCGGATGTGGCTCCGGCACAGTACACGATGACCTCTGTGCAAAAATAAAGCTGATGGAAGACATATGCGACTGCTTAACAAATGCTCACTCTATTCAAAGCTCTTTCCTTGTTTAAAGATGCTTTTTATGAGGATCCTTGTTTGGGAATTATCTCTCAACATACAATGTGGTGGTGGAAATAAGGTGAGGATGCTTCTCTTCTGTTCCTGCAATAGCTGTATGTTTCTCTGTCTCTGGCCCAGCAGGATTCTTGTGGAGATAGGGAAAAAGAAGGTGGCAAACATCACATTTGTGTCCTATTCTTTCCATTGCAGAATTTACCAACTTGGTGGAATTTAAGTACCCTTCAAGAAAATGAAACCAGTCTTGTCCCCTCCATGAAATCATCTTAATGTTTTTCTCTTCCATTCTCCACTGGCTCTGCACTCCACTCTCTCCGTCGTCCTCCTCCTCCTGAGAGGGATGTATCCCACACTTTGGGAAATGGTTGTGCACATCTTTGTAATAAGATATTCTTCTTCGAGTGCTTCCATGTTGGCCATGTGCTCTGGTTTTGGTGGTTTCTCCCCTAGCAGCATGTATAGGAGCAGCTCTAGTGACCCTGGAGCACAGTATAATGGGAATTGTGTGCTTCCCTCACCTTCAGTTCCTTCTTGCTAACAGGGATGGCGCATCAGAACCGATGTGTTTCTGTCTGTTTCCCTTTGCTGTGGACACAGCTGTCTTTAGAGTATATTGTTTTTCTGAGCTGAAAGTTGTTATTTGTTTTAGCTGTTAGCGTCCCAGATAGGACTTGGCCAAGGGACAAAATGTGCCCCAGTTCTTCGGTTTTATAGCTCAAGACTTTGAGTTCTAGAGTTCAAGCATCCTCTGTTGATCAGTGACCTGCATAACCGCTGTATGAGGTGTTTTGGCAAGGGGCACGTGAGTGACAGATGCCACATTTGCAAGCCATTCAAGCCTCCAGTGAAGGAAGAAAGATGCTAACACAAGTCCAAAATCTAACGTTGCTTGTGTATGTTTAAGGGCAGGTGTGAGGCCTGCATATTGTGACATACAGTATAAGTCGGCACAGCAGGGTTGAGAGTGATGGCATATGAGTAGCAACTCCTTGATTTCTGTGTTTTCCTGGCTGCTGTGCTAATACAACTCCTACGGGCCCATGCGGTTGTATGAGCCATTGTAGAGCCTGTGGAATTTAAATACATTACTAAAAGGCCTCAGTTGAGCTGGAGAAGATACAAATGCTATTCCGAATGAGGAAACTGCCTGGACCTTCTGCCTGCCATGCAGACACAGAGGAAGAGAAGGCAGGAGCAGGGTTGTATTTGTATTCTGGCAGAGGCTCAATGCTCACGCCAATTGTTCAGGCAGGACCGATTTCAAGTTTTCTTGGCCCAGCAGCCACGGTAGTGTTGAAAGTTACATAATGGCTGAAACAAGCTCAAAAGCGGTGTAAATGTGTAGCTGTGGCTTGGTGGGGTTGCACCCTGAGGCTGAATTCCTTTTATTTTGGAAATAGTCTGCTGCAGCTCACTGCCTGTAGTTGGCCTCGAAGAACACATGGCTCTTAAAAGGGGCAAGAGGGGGAGGAGGAAAATAATAAACCCACATACAAGACAGTTCCATGAGTAGCATTGGAACTGCCGTGGCCGCTAGGACTGCCAGCATTCTCTGGGATTGAACCAGAGGAGGTTGCATGATACAGCACAGCCTTCCCTGTGGGCACAAACTATTGCAGCAGTTTGCAGGGCTGCTGCGTCTTGCAGCCTTGTCTCTGGTGCTGTGACTTTAACCAGGTCTACTGTTTCCTGCAAAACAAAAAAAAAAAAAAAAGAGAGAGAGAGAGAGAGAGAGAAAACTCAGTTCCAGCTGAGCAGCCTCCAAGCCAGCCAAACAGCGAGTTTAACGTCTAGCTATTAATATCAGGCTGATGCTTGGAGCCCTGCTTGTTGTCAGAATCCAGCCTCGCTGTGACCTCAGCAGATTGAGAATGCCCCTTTCGTTGGATATTTCCATCACAGAGTGCCAAATGAGCAGTTTTCTGCTTAGTTCAGAAAGAGCCTGAATATTTCAGATGGTGACAGCTTTGCCTTGACACCTCACTATTCCTGTCGCCCCAGCTCCAAACTGAAGCTTTCATTGGTTCAGTTAATAACAAGAAGTGGGGGCAAGAGAAGGTGCATGAATCGAAAATACGTCTTGCTTAAATCTCCTTAGTTATCCTGATTTGATGGTGACCTCTGTGCAAAATATTTAATTATCCTGATTACCTCCAGCTTGGTCATGTGCATTTCCTAGCCTGACTGCCCAACCTCTCCCCTGGACTGTTGAGACATTGTTTCCCGGTGCAGAGGTGGCACTCTATATTACAACCAATGTTGTTTGCCTGTTTGTCAACCCGCATCTGGACATCAGTCCAGTCGCTGACACTGTGGAACTGCTCCCACTTACGCTACCGGTGTCTGCAACACCATTCCCCCGACACCAATCCCTCTGCTCCAGGCCCATTCTCCCTTATATTGCCACTAGTCACTTGTGCCTGATCACTGCTCATCTGTAGCAGCGATGAGCAGGCAGACCCAGGCGTTGATGGCTCCTCCCTGGTTGCTGAAGGGTGATTTCTCTGGTGCAGAGATCCAATTCAGCCCACTGCTCCAGTCTCTGCAATGGGCACCAGAAACTGCTCTTCCATCCACTGCCACGGCAGTGCCAGCACAGTTGCTGTATTGGGGTGCATGACAACACCCCCTTTGCAGTGTGCATCAGTGCTCACCTCAGAGCAAAGATCAGTGGCCCCAACAGCAAAGGAACAGGAAGCTTGCTCTGAGGTAGAGGTTAAAGCATCTGGTTCCCATCACAAACTTCACTCTCCAGCAATGGTCAAGCCCTCAGTGCTTCCACCGGTGGCCAGGGCTGCCTCCTCTTCCCCACATGCGGCAGCTGTGATGCTTTCCACGACTACTCCCCCAGGTGACTTTAAGGAATGCCAAGACCACCTCATGGGCATGGCCAAATACCAGGGGCTGGAAGTACCTGAGATGCCTCAGTAGGCAGATGCCACTTTCTATGTCCTCTCCACCTTCACACCCACCCAGGTCACCTTCTCTGTACATGACAGAGTCCTCAAGATTGCTAAAGCCCCACGGCAGATGCCATTCTCAGATACCATCCCACGCACCTCAAAACGAGCTGAGGAAAAAAGGACTTTGTACGGGCCACAGGTTCCAAGCGTTTATATTCGTGCCCTCTCCTGGGCTTGCTGATGGTGTCGGCAGCCAACAAGAAGGACAAACAGGTTCTTGCACCTGTTACCCTTCAAAAGCAGAGAGACCAACAAACTGGATTTATTTGGCAGAAAAAATTTATTCAACAGCCAGTGTACATGTCTGGGAAGCAAACTGTCTGGTCCTGCAGGGCTGGTACAGTTTTAACTTTTGGGACAGCCCCTCAAAGTTCCTGGACTTCTTTCAGGCTGAGGTCATCTGTTGCACTTGAACCTGGGCTCGCTGCACCTGACAGCATAGCTGCTCCGTGTCTGAGCACAGATGTGTGAGAGTGCTCCACAGAAGTCCAACAGTTCCTGCTGGGCAGCAGGAAGCCCACCACCAGGGCTATCTATGTGACCAAGTGGAAGTGCTTCGTGAGTTGGACCCTGGACAAGTATGTTTGTCCTGAGGGGGCCTTGCTCCTGGTCATCCTGGACGTTTGCTGCGTCTAAAGATCCAGGGCTGTTTGTTGCCTTCAGTCAAAGTGCACCTGCTGGCCATTTCTGCTTTCCACCCTTTGCTTCAGTCTCTTTTTTCCCATCCCCTGGCAACATGTTTCCTTGAAGTTTTGGAGTGTCTGTACTCACACGTCAGAGACCTGGTTCCTCCATGGCACCTGAATCTGGTGCCCTTGAAGCTCCTGGCGCTCTCCTTGAACCCTGAGCTTCCTACTCCTTTCTTGGAAGGTATCCTTCTTGGTCACCACATCCTCGGCATGGCAGGTGTCTGAGATCAGGGCGCTTATGTCCCTGCCACCCCCGAGTATACAGCCTTCTAAAGGGACATGGTCCAGTTGCACCTGCATCCAGATTTTCTTCCCAAGGTTGTGTCTCAGTGCCACATGGACCAGGACACCTACTGGCTGGCCTGTGTCCAAATCCTCATACATTGGATGAGGAATGTGGGTTTCATACTCTGGACCTAAGGCTGGTGCTGGCCTTCTATACAGACAGAACGTGTCCATTCTTTGAGCCAACACAGCAGTTTGTTGCAGATAGGAGGGACTGCCCACTATCAGCTCAGAGAATTTCATCTTGGATCATGGCACCTATCTGTCATTACCACAAGCTGGCAAAAGTGCCCCGGCCAGCAATCATGATGGCTTTTTCCACTATAGTGCAGGTGTCATTGGCAGCCTCTGCTCGGGTGCCGATCCAAGAGATCTGATGGGCTGCCATCTGTTTGTCCAGCCATACATTCACATCACACTGTACACTGACCCAGAGGCGCAGGGTGATACTGCCTTTGGCTGAGCTGTGCTTACACAGTACCTCTTGCGAGATACCTAGAATAGAATTGACATGAGCATACACTCAAAGAAGAAAAGATGGTTGCCTGCCTTTTGTAATTGTACTTCGAGGTGTATTGCTCAGGTACATTCTATTGTCTGCCCTGCTACCCCAGTTCCAAGTGGTTGACAAGGAGGAACTGAGGGGGCATGGGCCAGCAGCCCTAAGTATACCATGGCCTGACCACAGCACGCTAGAGAACATTATAGTCAGCTCTGCATGTACTGCTAAGGTAGAAATCTGACAGCTGCACGCACCTTGAATGGACTAGTGACAGAGAGGTAGCCACGTTAGTCTGTATTTTAGCAAAACAAAAAGCAGTCATGCAGCGCTTTAAAGACTAACAAAACAATTTATTAGATGATGAGCTTTTGTGGGACAGACCCACTTCTTCCCTTCAACAAACACCTGTTTGTGGAGAAGACTCACAAGGTCCTACACTCAGGGAAGGATTTTCCTGCCGTGCTGCATACACCGAGGGTGTACACCCTCCACTTCAGCAGGCATGGTGCTTTCCCTACCAAAGACGGTGGGAGCAGTTCCAGCAACAACCACAGTGCTATGAACCCTGCCAATGGCACAGGTGCCAGTCGTGAGAACCTCACTGGCAGCATACCAACAGTTTGTAGCATCCCACCCTCAACAGCCTGAGACAGCAGTATTAAGGGTTTGGTTAGGAGCCTGAGAGATCTTCCTGCTCCAACCGTCTCACAGTCTGGTCGCCATCCATTCCACCCCTGCTTCTGTCCCTTTTTCTATCTCTGGGCCGCCATTACCTCAGACAAATGGGTCCTGGAACTAGTGGCTCAGAGGTGTTCCATCCTATTTACCTCTGCCTCCACCCCGATCCGCCTACCCTGTCCTCCTTCAGGGACCCTTCTCATGAGAATCTACTTGAGCAAGAGGTACAGCGCCTCCTCCATCTAAGCACCGTTGAGCCAGTCCCAGCAGAGTGTCAGGGCAGGGGGTTCTACTCTACGTACTTCCTAACCCAGAAAGAGAACGAGGGGTGGAGGCCCATTCTCAACCTCTGGATGTTCAACAAATATGTCCTCTATTGACGATTCCAAATGTTGACTCCTGTGACCATTATCTTGGCACTGGAGAGGGAAGACAGCTCTCAACCTACAGGATGCCTATTTCCACATCACAGGCACTTCCTTCATTTTACAGTGGAGTCCCGCCAGTGCCAATACCAGGCCCTCCTGCTTGGGCTCTCCACCATGCCCAAGGTGTTTTCCAAGACTGGTGGTTGTGGCTGTCCATAAAAGGTCCCTCATTTCTGAAGGCCCTTTGCATGGTAAGGGTCACCATAGACCTTCTGCTCAGCCTCGGCTTTCACATAAACTATGAGAAGTCCACACTTCAACCCATGCCGTCTCTAGAATTCATTGGAGTCCACATAAACACTGCCATTGCCAGGGCCACTCTTCCCATTCAAAGATTCCATGCCCTGTGCGATCTCATCCTGATGGCACAGCTGTCTCACGCTGTCACGGCATGCGTGTGCCTTAAGCTGCTGGGTCACGTGGCCTCCACCACGTACGCGGTCAGGCTGGCCAGACTGCACATGTGGTGCCTCCAGTCCTGGATGACCATGTGCTAATCCCTGGTTAGGGACCTGTTGTCCAAATCAGTGGCCCTCCCACTGCATGTTCTCGCTTCCCTTCAGTGGTGGACATGTCCAGACAATGTTCCCACTGGGGTGTCATTCCATGAACATCCCCCATCTGTTATCTTACTGTGGATGCCTCCCTAGGGATGGGGGACGTATTCATTGTTCCCTTACCATCTAGGGCAAATGGTCCTTCACCATGCAAGCATTCCACATAAATGTACTGGAACTCAGAGTGATCCATTATGCATTTCCAATGGCACCTCACGATCAGATCAACATTCTCACAGAAAACGCCACATGAATGCGTTGTATCAATTGTCAGGGTGTGGTTCGGTCCCTGTCGCTGTGCGCAGAAGCCATGAAACTGTGGACTTGGTGCCTTCAGCACCACATATCTCAACGGGGCAGTGAACATGACTGTGCATGCCCCTAATTGCTCATTCAGTGATCATCACGAGTGGGAAATCAACGTGGTGGCCCTCAACCATATATTCCAGCTGTGGGGCCAACCATGCATAGTCCTGTTTGAGACCCGAGTCAACAGAAAGTATCATCAGTTACTGCTCCAGAGCAGGTCTGGGGAGACTTTCCTTTGGGGATGCCTTTGCCATCAAATGGGACATGCCCCTTCTTTATGCATTTCCTCCCATTCCCTTCATTCACATGCTTCTGGTCAAGATCAGACTGGACTGGGCTTGCCTCAGCTTGATAGCCCCTGTGTGTTCCAGACAAATTTGGTATCCTTACCTGTACCAGCTGTCAGTGGCGACTCTGTAGCCCTTTCCTCCTTGCTGCAACCTTCTGTCTCAGAACTTCGGCTGCATTCTTCACCCCAGTCCATTCTGGCTGTGTCTTCAGGCATAGCTCCTTCACGGTTCCAGAATGCCAAAATAGCAAGCTCTGAGGGGGAGTAAAGAGTTCTTGTTAACAGCAGACAGGAATCCACCTGCAGGTCCTACCTCTACAAATGGATGTGGTTCCCTCAGTGGTTGGGTGCTAATCATCCTATGACTGCTCACAACACACCCCTTCCCAGACTCCTTGACTACCTGCTGCACCTGCACAAGTCAGGCCTAATCCCTCAGTACTGTCCGAGTGCATGTCATGGCTTTCCACCGAGCAGAGGATGCGATCTCCTTCCTCGTCCTCCCTATCGTCAAACTTTTTTGATGGGTCTGCAAAACACTTTTCCATCAGTACGCCCTCTGGTCCCTATTTTGGGACCTTAACCATGTACTCCACTGCCTCATGAAGCTGCCCTTTGAACCTCTGGTGATTGTGTTCATGGCTCCATCTGTCATCGAAGGTGTCATTTTTTAGTTGCTATCATATTGGCTAGAAGAGTCGGGGAGCTTGCTGCTCTGCTGGCTGAATGTCCTTATACAGTGTTTACCAAGGATTGAGCCACTCTTTTCCCTCATCCTAGGTTCCTCCTTAAGGTTCCTTCTCCATTTCATATCAACAAACCTATCAACTTACTGGCTGCACTTCCCAAAGCTGCGCTCCCCAAAGCTGCACTCCGATCCTGGGCATGAGGCATGGCACACTCTGGACATTTGTCAGGTGTTGACCTTCTACATTGATTGCACGAGGCCTTTGCACAAATCTCCTAGGCTCTTCCTCACCTTTGTGGCACAATACAAGGGCCTTCCCATCTCATCTTAATGGCTGTCCAAGTGGATCTCCACCTGTATTCATACCTGCTACACACTTCGCTGGAAAGAGCTTCCATGTACGGTCACCACCTATTCTACCAGGGCTGCATCTTCCACCACCACCTCTCTCAAGAACGTACCCCTCAGGGACAGATGCAAGGAGGCGAGGTGGTCTTCCAGCAATACGTTTGTACAGCACTATGCTCTTTTATCTTCAATTGCTTCCTCCTTTCAAGTGAGTCAAGCAGTTCTGTCGACTGTAATTGTTACTGGGCTCCAAACCCACCTCCAAAGTGTGACTATTGCTTTATAGTTGCCCAGAGTGGAGCACCCACGGGGAGGCTACTTGAAGAAGAAGAGGAAGTTACTCACCTTGTGCAGTAACAATGGTTCTTTGACATGTGTATCCCTGTGGGTGCTCTACTTCCCTCCCTGCTTCCACCACTTTGGAGTGTCCTGCAAGGAATGGAGGGGTCCTATGTCACGTGCATAGGACAAGGAGGCCCTGCTGCATGTGCATGGCATGGGAAACCATGGCTATAGAATAATATCCGAGCACTGGTGCGAGGATGCACTGACGCCCAGAATGGAACACCCAAGGGGACATGCATCTCAAAGAACCATCATTACTGCACAAGGTGAGTAACTTCCTTATCCCCTTTAAGGTATCTCAGTCAAGTACCCAGAACCACTGATTTTGAAAATCTTGTCTAATTGTAATGGTACATAAAGGCCATAAAGTGAAAATAACTAGAAACAAAGGTGAAACTGACCAGTCTATTTCACTAGGACAGTGGAAATGCAAAAAGTAAACAAAGAACCTAGCTGCTGGTATACCTGATATAAGTCATTCTACACTGTAAAAAATAAGAGGGGAAAAAAAAAGTCAGGTGTGCCAGATGAAACAAGCTGCATATTTATTGTCAAATATACCCATCCTTTACACTGATTCATATGTAAATGTAATTTGTTGAGTAAAGTACTGACTCGATTTTTATAGAGACCTTGTTTTCTCTTTCCTGCTGTGGAAAATGGAGCATTTTAAATTTCATTTTTTTTTTTTTAATTTGTCTTGTAGCTCCTTATTCTTGTTTAGTTTGGTTGTCAACGGTATGTGCATCTGTGTCACATCATCTACCTTCATTTTTGAGTCTGGCAGCATGCTCAAATCTTTTTTATTTTGTAAATCGGAGCTGGGATGCAGTTCCAGTACTTCCCGAGTGCCAGAACGCCATTCTGACTCCTCCAAAAAAGTCCTTGCACAATGTTCCAAAGCATTCCAGTGTGACTTAAGCCTTGATTTGAGTAAAGAGACGCTTGTTGTTCCTGCACGTAACAGTGTGCAGCCGTTCTTGTTTGATAGCATCTTCCAGAAGCACTGCAGTAGATTTCTATGTAAGTCCAGATGGGCAAATAGTTGGATGTGTAAAGTGAAGTGTATATATGCTTGTCTCCCAGGTGTGCCTTTCTTTTTCCTGGAATAGGCAGTTTGTGTACTTTGGACTGTGAGAATTTTGTAAATTTTTGTTTTGGCTCCTAGATAGTTCCCTGAATGGATTAATAGTTTGATTAAAGCCGACTTCTAGAACATTGCCTGAGCACCATGACTTCACTGACCGCTGCATTCCATTTCATCACAATGTAAAGAAATCTGCTGTTTATCTCTGAACACCGTCAGATACACGTGCAGTCAGACAGGCTGAAGGCAAGGCCTAATTGATGTCCAGCTAGCACATCATGCCAAACAAATGTCAGGAAGAGCTCTGGAATCACTCCCAGCTACTGTATGTGTGAAGCCGTGAAGTCTTTGAGGCAGATGTGATCAGAATAACTTCAGTGCATTAGGTCTGCAGGCAGAACTTTCCAAGAACTGGATTGTAACTGTAGGTTTTTATCCATGTGTTGATGTTTTGCATCATTGATTCCATTCGCCTCCAAAGTCAGTTTGTGTATGCAAAACAATTGGTCATTGGTTGTCTATACTACGGGGAAGAGTGACCTGTTCAGGATCGATTTTCTGGAGTTTGATTGCACATGTGTTAGATATGCATGAAATCAAATTATCGGGTCAACAATCAACCCTGTACTCCTCGCTCTCGGGAGGAGTAAGTGGGGTGGACGGGAGAAACTCTCCCATCAACCTTCAGTGAGGACGGCCAGGTAAATCGATTGCAGATAAGTTGATTCTAGATACACAATTGCTGTAGTCGACTTACCTACCTAGTATAGACCAAGCCTGTTTTTTGTTTTTGTTTTTCTCTTTCTCTGCTGCCTGCTATGGGTGGAATGCCGTCCTGTCCCCATTCACCAACCTTGACCCTCATTCATTTCCCTCCTTAAGATTTGTTCCATCTGGAATGCTAATAAAAAGTGAATTCATACCATTTAACAACTAAAAGATTGTGCTTTCCTCTAGCGTTCTTGGGCATTCCAACTTCCCTGTCCCCCTTTTCTACTGTAAGCCTTTGAAAACAGAGATGCTTTCATTCTGTCCAGTTCAAAGCACACTGTTAGTGCTTCATAAATAATCCATTGTTTGTCAGCAATATAAAAGAGCGCAGAGGCTCCAGTTTATATCCTGGCCCCTTTATGTTATGCATTGTGCAGACAATAAGAGAGCATTCCCTGCCTTGAAAAGCTTGCAGTTGAGATAGACAAGACGGGGTAAAAGAGTTAAAAATGAATCCTGTAGAGGTGAGGTGATTTGCTCAAGAGGCTGCCACAGGTCAGCCGCAGAGCTAGGAATGGAACTCTGATATCCTGACTTCTGCTGAAAACACGGCCTTCCCAACAGAAGTAAAACCTGGTTTTTAAAATCTAAGTATGGTTTCATTTTATGCTGGTTAGAAACAGAAAATCCCTCTTGAGTGGTCTGAACAGCTGATTGTCCTGTCCTCTAAAACATTGTACAAATCATCTCACATTTTGCACTTCAGTTGAATGCATTAATGATTCACTTCCACAGCAAGTCACAGTCTTATGTCTGCCCCTGTCCACCCATCCCTCGTTATGTGCATACTAGAATAGAATACTAGGACTGGAAGGGACCTTGAGAGGTCATTGAGTCCAGCCTCCTGCCTCATGGTAGGGACAACGAGATAGAGATACACATCTCATAGAGCTGGAAGGGAGGTCATTGAGTCCAGTCCCCTGTTCTGTTGGCAGGACCAAGCACCATCCCATGTTTTTAGAAATCTTTGCCTCAGATCCCTAAATATCCCCTCAGGGGCTGAGCTCACAAACCTGCATTTAGGGGGCCAATTCTTGAACCACTGAGCTAGCCCCCCGCTCCTTTTTATTTGCATGTTCCACCCTGGTCAATGTGCCATAGGCTTGAAGGCCTCAGTTGCTGTTTAAGGAGGATCATGCATTTATATTTGAAAAAAATCTGCAAGTTTTTCCCTCTTGTGTCAGACATACATATTTCTTACCCATCTGACTGTTTTTGGAGGTCATTACCCTTTTGCTGGTGTCCTTCCTTGTTTGATACACACTTTTTTTTTTAAGTTACAATCTGTGTAAAAACATCTGTATGTAGCAGTATAATAATCAATGGGCATTTATGGAAATAAGGCATGATTGCACTCATCTTAACACTTGACTCACTAGATAATCAAGTAGATGTGTTCCAAGTTGCATGCATGATATATAATAGTAATGGAAGGAAATGAAATATAGTTGCAAATTATAATTGTGCATTTGTCTTGCAGCTGCTAAGGTACATGCATTTTTGAGATTAGGGTTAAGATAAAGGAGAGGTCAGATTTCACCAGCAATACACCAGGAAAAGTCCTTTAGCATGGCAAAAAGAAAAAAAAATATTATACACCCATACACTTACTGTATCTTGGTGGGGAAAACTGCCAAGGAAAAGGAGCCTAGAACTGGAGTTAGTTGATTCTTTCTTTTTTTTTTTTTTTTCTTTTTTAAAAACCTTTGGTGTAATACAAGAGGATTGCATTTGGAAGGTTTACATCTCAGCGTTGAGAGAAGTTGTGAGGTGCCCCTTTTAATGGGAGTTGGGTGCATAACTGTCTTCTGTACCTTTAAAAAAAATCTCACCTTGCTTTTCAATCTGCTGAAAACGCTTTTAAAATGAGCGGTACTATAGTCCAGAAAATTTGTAATCCAGCACCTGTCCTGTCCCGGATGTGCCAGATTAAAGGAATTTTGCAGTATGTACACTAGCACATGTACCTGGTGGTGCTCAGGCCCTTAACTCAATTAATGTTTGGTTTTCGGAAGAGAAAATGAGCGTGTCCAGCCCTCATTTCAATCATTGTTCTGTGGGGGAGAGGTTCATTATATAGACTATGCCAGGGAGAGGGGGACTTCCCCAGCCCCCTCTCACTGCAGCAACTTGGGGCCAGGTGAGAAGTGCCTCCCCTTTCACCTGTCTGGTGATTCTTTCTCTTCTGTTTGGATTCATGTGAAGCAGCCCCATTTTGCTGACACAACCAAACCTTTTATTTGCTTTTAAGTTATGCTAAGAGGAAGCTGTATACTGAATTTGGTGATCCTAGCTCTTAATGTTTAGGTGGAGTTGAACAAACAGATTCAGACAGACTCTGACGTGTAGGAGATATATTGGAGAGCTAAGATACCTAGGAAAATCCAGGAAATAAGACTCACTGAGTATGCTACATGGAACTTTGAATTTGATCTTATAACTTTTCTGTCATCTAGATCAGTGTTTCTTAAACTATGTTTCACAGAACACTTGTGTTCTGTGAGCAACTGACAGGTGGGCCACGAGCATTTGGAAACATATGCTGATGGTCATTATTTTCTGTTTATTGAAACCAGACACAATGTTACTTCTCCATTGCTATGATTAAGTCACTTGTTTGTTTTTGCTGTAAGTTTTTTTTTTTTTTTTTTTTTAAAGAAATTTTCACAGATGTTCTTCATACAAATATTTGGTGTTCCATGGTCTCATGGTTTAAGATCTGGGGGGACAGGGTGTTTCTAAATAGAAATCCAGAGATGTTAGAGATTTCTATGTGGACATGGTCCTTTCTGCACAAGTGCAAGTGTAGGTTTTGCTGTGAATCTCTTGGTTTAAAGCAAGTTATCTACTCATTTAACTTTCCAATAGCGTAATAGAAGTTTGACTTCTAAAGAAAGCAATTCCCTCTCCCCCTCACCATCAGATGTCTCTTTCTCTTTATATTTTCATCTTGTGTGGTTTCAGAAATGCTAAATACCTTTGTGTTTGCTTAGCTTGGAATTGGCCTCATGTTTGTACTTTGGTTTGTGGTCATGATCAGTCAGCAGGTTCAAAACACTTGTTGGCTTTCTGTGGATGCCCCATTGGTGTCATATTGTTTTGTTCAGTCACTTTGATCTGTTTGCACTAAGGCTCCCTGTGCTCATAATTAGACTGCTGTGTACATGTTAGCATTCTGCTGAACAACTGTTTGGCTGTTTTAGCAATGTAGTCCACTGACTCCTTGTGCATACAGTAAAATTAGCAAGGTAATAAGCAGATATCACGTTGCAGCTACTTAAAATAATGGCTTATTTTTGTCTGTGTGGAAAAAACGTACAGATCCATATACAGTAAACTCTTTCATATTCAGGATCCTATCCTCCAGAATGTTCAAATAACCATCATTTTAACCAAACGTAAATTTTAGTTATGTTTTTCATAAGTATAGTACAGTGAAAGTAAGTATAAATCAATGTGGCAAATACAGTACTATTGTTGGTAAATAAAGTACTCTGCATACATTTGTTTGTTTCTTAATATCTAATCTTGTTTTTCTTTAGTCTTATGCATTGCTAGGTATGTGTCTCTATTATCCAGAATATTTGAATATCCAGCGACGTCCTGGTGGTGGGGCTGTCGGGTATGAAAGAGTTTATCGTATTCCCTTGTAGGTTAAAAAAAAAATCTGCTGTAAAATCTACATTCAGCCTTTATGGTTTTTTGATGTGAGGGGAAAGTAAGAGGTGGAAGTTAGATTTTCTTTAGAATTTCCATTTAATGTTAGAATCATAGAGTACTAGAACTGGAAGGGACCACTAGAGGTGCTCGGCCGGACCAAGCACTGTCTAGACCATCCCTGATTAGGTGTCTGTCTAACCCGCTTTTAAAAATCTGCAGCGATGGAGATTCCTCAGCCTCCCTTGGTACTTTGTATGCTATTCTCAGGTATTTTTGTCATACCTGATATCCTCTCAGTATTGCTGGTCTCTGAGACTTTTGGCCAAATGTTTCAGAACTAGTCAGAATCGCTTCTCATTGTCCCTTTGGTTTAATATATTGGATTAAGAAACAAGGGCCAACGTTTTCCAGGTCGGATGGGTACATCCATATTTCTGCACCTGAGAAAGTGGCCTGATTTCAGAGATGATAATCTACAACTCCAGTTGGCCATGTCTAAAATCTGAATGAGGAGAACCCTGGCACACTCCAGTATTGTGGGGACAAGATAAAACAATTCATGAGAGATCATGATGCAAGTGGGTATGTTGCAAAGTCCTCTAAAGTTGGTGGAAAGATGTCCATTGATTTCCATGGCATTCAGATTACGACTGTAGTGAGTATGGTAAGTGACAGAATGAGATCGGATGTAACATGCATTCAGCATATTTTTTGTGCATGTTGAGAAGCAGTTTATATTGCCATTAATCCAGTGGATTTGTTTGGAAATACTAGGCATTCCACCACATGGGATCTAACACTGTCTCCCGCTGCAGCTGGGAGACAAACCTGTGCAACTCCCCCTCCCAGCCCTAAATAAAAATAAATAAATAAAAATTTAAAAAAAAAACAAACCTTTACTTGCCTAGTCTGAATTCTCAGCTGTTTAATCTGAAAACCAGAAAGGTGCTGCCATTCCTTAGGCAGCTACTTGCTTACATGTGTCTCACTGGCCGCGTCTACACGTGCACGCTACTTCGAAGTAGCGGCACCAACTTCGAAATAGCACCCATCACGGCTACATGTGTTGGGTGCTATTTCAAAGTTGAAATCGACGTTAGGTGGCGAGACGTCGAAGTCGCTAACCCGATGAGGGGATGGGAATAGCGCCCTACTTCGACGTCGAACGTCGAAGTAGGGCACGTGTAGACGATCAGCGTCCCGCAACATCGAAATAGCGGGGTCCGCCATGGCAGCCATCAGCTGAGGGGTTGAGAGACGCTCTCTCTCCAGCCCCTGCGGGGTTCTATGGTCACCGTGTTCAGCAGCCCTTAGCCCAGGGCTTCTGGCTGCTGCTGCTGCAGCTGGGGATCCATGCTGCATGCACAGGGTCTGCAACCAGTTGTGGGCTCTGTGGATCTTGTGTTGTTTAGTGCAACTGTGTCTGGGAGGGGCCCTTTAAGGGAGTGGCTTGCTGTTGAGTCCGCCCTGTGACTTTGTCTGCAGCTGTGCCTGGCACCCTTATTTCGATGTGTGCTACTTTGGCGTGTAGATGTTCCCTCGCAGCGCCTATGTCGACATAGCCATTGATAGAAGGTAATGTTAAGCTTATAAGAAGCACATGGGATCTTTTTCAGGGGAAAAGGCAATGTGATGTGTTCGTTGAAAATACAGTAGAAAAGCAGTTAGCATATGCTCATACACACACAGTCTTGCCCGTTGATGTTATAGTTACCAGTCTGTTGCTTGTTTTTCAATTTGTCTATCAGGCTAATGAAACAAGAGGATGGATTGAAACAAGGTTCCTTCAGCCTGGGCTGAGATCCCAGTGGGAATAGGCATATATCTCATAGACCTGGAAGGGAGCTTTGGGGTTTTCCAGGCCCCTGCTCTCATAGCAGGACCTATCATGATCCCTCATGTTGGTTTTCTTTCTTTCTTTTTTTTTTTTTTTAATCTATTGGCCCCAGATCTCTAAATGGCCCCCTCAAGGATTGAGGTCAGAACCCTGGGTTTAGCAGGCCACTGCTCAAACCACTGAGCTATCCATCTGTGCTGTAGCTAGTGTGCCCCAGCCCATCAAAAGGCCCTCACAAGGATTGAGCTCACAACCCTGAATTTACAAGGCTCTGCTCTAACCACTGAGATATCCCTCTCCCATGATGAACCCAAAGTTTGTCACAGGACTGCCTTCTCTTAGAGCAGCTTTCTTGGACTCAGTGGATTTTGCATCCTGTTTGAGCTTGTGCTCTTTTGAAGTTTCTTAATGCTTTCTTAAGTAATCTTTTCTCTCTTGTCCCATCATGCTGCTTCTCATTGATGACAGCCTGTTTCCTCCTTCAGAGTTGTCAATGTGTCCACTTTCACATTATGCAGCAGTAAGGGTCTGTCCTGATTCCTTTCCTCCATCATTTGGTGACAGTCTTCCATGCATGTGTGCATACATTTTCACTCGCACACAACAAGGGGCTTTCACTAGCATAGAGACAATCAGTATTTATACAAAACGGTCCAGATCTAAAGAAGTGGGTCTGCCTCACAGAAGGTCATCACCCAATAATTTTGTTAGCCTTTAAAGCTGCTACATGACAGCTGGTTTATTTTGTTAGAATACAGACTAACTTGGCAATCTCTCTGTTACTACCATTCAGCATTTAGACAGAACATGGGGTTAGTTTTAACAAACATCACACTCTTTTACAATCTGAGCTCAACATCAGATACAGGTAAACTTTACATATAACTAAAATAGAGTTTTATACTTCAGGAGCTCTGCTATACAACAAAAAGATCTAGGGTATGATTTTGGACTGGGGTACATAGATGGCTTTATGTTTCCTGAAAGGGTTTTATGCCTAAGTGTATGCAAGTAGGAAAGACATTTTCCCTTTCTGTTCATGTATCTGTAGGTACATGTGCCATCTGACAGGCTTAAAATCAATCTGCTGCTGCTATTAATGCAAAGGCATAAAGCAAGAGTGCACGTGTGTCATGTTAGCATTGTGCAAGGTATCTTAACAATGAATTTCCTGTGGTATTCACTACAGGAGCTGTGTGCCTGTGAATATGACAGAAAAGTTAATTTTTTTTTTTGAACCTCACTTACTGTCTTATCTATAGACAGTCTGTTTAGATTGGAAAGGCTTCAAGGCTAAGATTGAGTCTTGACTTATGTCCAAGAGGCACTAAGAACTTTTTCAGACTCTTTCTATAATAGCAATTATATAAGTTGTTTTTATTCAAATCTGTATTTTCTTTTAGAGCAGTTCGAGATAGTTTATTGGACTTGGATTTATCTGTGAGAGGAGAAAGCTCTTTCTAGTTCTTTAGGCATTTTCTAATTTTAAGTGTAAAATTATACCAAGCCTACAGTTTTTGTTTTTAAACAGGGGGAGATGGCTAATGAATGAGGTGCCACTGAAAAACTACTTGCAAAATCAGACATAAAAAGTGTCACTGCACACTATTACTGAAAAATTGCTGACTTTCTCCTTTTTACCATGTAATTATAAAATAAATCAACGAGAATATAAATATTGTACTTACATTTCAATGTATAGTGTATAGAGCAATGTAAACAAGTCATTATCTGTTTGAAATTTTCGTTTCTACTGACTTCACTAGTGCTTTTTATGTAGCCAGCTATAAAACTAGTCAAATATATGGATGAGTTGAAGTACCCCGAGAATATCTTTGTGTAACCCTTTGTGGACGTGTACCTTGCCTGAGAATCACACGTCTAGATCTCTAGTGGAAAAGGTGCAGCATCCCCTTGTATGTGACAGCCACAATTGTTAATTACTCCTATTTTATTTACGTCCGTACAGAGTCTAGAATAAAACATTCCATGCCCTAACGGATCAGTCTGCCCAGTGGGGAAACCCAGCCAAGTACATCTGAGAACTGTGGGGGTTTTCTCTTATTACTTTCACTGTAGACTCCCTTCTTGTGGGTGTGGCAGTGAGTCTTGGGAAGGATTAGAAAGAGAAGTGGGTTTTGCCTTGTGGAAGGAAATGGATACCACTTGAAGTAGATTGGTCTGTGTTTTAGTCCACCCTAAAACAAGCTACAAATGAGAAGTAATGCAGTGCAAATGCCCCTTCCAGGTGCAGCTCCCATGTCGTGGATGTGCTGTGCTAGGCCTTGGGGTTCTTTTGACTAGATCTGTCTAAAAATTAACGTTGTCCTTGGTGATCGGAACAGTCTGCCATAGTCTCACTTCTGTCTGTAGCACACCCCTCTCTCTGGCTGGGGAGAAGTGCTGTATGTCGTTAAAGACTGTGGATGTGCTTTCTCGCTAAAGGAAGTTTTGCAAAATCTAACCTTTTTCTTCTTCTTCTTCCTTGAAAATGAGAAGCTGTCTCAGGCACCAAAACTGCTTTATATTTCCTCTGGACCAAATGAAGCATCTTTGTTTATACTCTGCTTGCTCGCTCGCTCTCTCCCTGGCCTGGATTGTTATAAAGATGATTAGCTGAGTGGCCATAAATCTTTGAATTTGCCCTTTCTCAAGGTAAATTCTTAGTGGAAGAGAGAATGTTGTGACAAGGAACAAGTAAATTCCAATGCCAGTCTAGCCTTAAAGACGATATAATTGTGCTTCCTGAGGAGCAGAGCAGGGACTGAATGAGGACAAGTATCACAGAGGTAGCCGAGTTAGTCTGTATCTTCAAAAACAACGTGCTTCAAAATATCTCTGCCACAGGACTTCTTGTTTAATGAGGACAGAGTATCATGAGTCACTACATGCTTTCCCCTTGCTCCTGGGGCAGCAAGCTGTGCCAGTCCTTATTCCAATGCAGTTTATGTGTCTCTCTGTGCCAGCTTAGTTGTGTTAGCTGGTATGTTTGGGGAGTGAAGCCAACTCTGCATGTACTGCTTCCCCACTTCTGTGTGCTCAGGAGAGGTGGGTAGCTGCCTGTGAGCTGTTCTCCAGTGTCCTATGTTCTGACCAGTGATGCAGGGAGCCTGTGCAGAGCAAAACAGAGGTCTCTGACTCTCCCTCACACCCTTAAACAGGTGTGAACATCCACTTGAGTGATCCTTGAGGGTACAGTCTTCAGCTGCAGTGAGCTCACACTTGGAGTAACTGGGAGGGACACACACAAGTGGCACGAAGACACTTTTCCTCCGCTCTTGCTGGGGCCAACTGAAGCTGACCTGGTTCCCGGCACAACTCTTGTACAGGTTCATTGAAGCTGGTATAACAGAGCCTGAGAGTGCTCAATAATACAGTCTAATGATTAAAAACTCAGTTAGGAGATCTCTGCATCATGTGTATGATTTTACAAATAGACGGCTGGTTGGTTCTCAATACAGAGAACCCAATTTTCCCTCCCAGGACTGCTGTGTGGAAAGAATATCAGTAAGATTGTCATGTTGCAGGTCCTCCATGTGTGCAGAATGTCACCCTTCTCTTATTTGTTTTCTAGTGGTCTCTCTATTGATGCCATAAGTGGACTTTGCAGCAAGTGTTAATTTTCCATGGCTACCATTTCAGAAATTCTCTCGAGTCCTTTTGCATCTCATATATTGAAGAACTCAGTCTGATTTAATGGAACTGCTTGTGGCAGTAAGCAGCCTGCCTGATGGTTGTTGGAGGGTAGAGCACTTAGTCAGCTGTTTTTTTTTCCCATATCAGACAAGCTGCTGGGCTAGATCAGCACAAGAAGATTAGTACACAGGCGCTAAACTAAAAATAGCCAAATAAATTTGTATGTGTTAATTGGCACCTGGACGAGTCAATGCTAGGAGACTAACTTTTGGTTTTAAGTCAGGATATAGGCAATGTAATTGAAAAGCATCACGGAAAAAATCAGAGCAGCATCTGAAGTTTGATCATTACGAATCAACCTCTTGCGTGGAAGCATCTCTGCTACTCAGCTGAGCTACTCCTGTTTTGTCGAGAGGGTGGCTTGACAGGTATGTGATGTCCAAAAATAAAGTTCACTTCAGCCATACCTCCTTAAAATGAATTGATTTGTACAGTTTCAGACAGCAGGACAACTGCTTTGCTTTGTCGCTCTTACTCCATAAGAACATGAAAAAAGGTTAATCAAGAGGTACGGAAGTGTGCCTTGTGTCAGTATAGCACAAATGCTAGAACATTTGTTCACAAACTTCTACAGCATGGCCTTTAAATAGAAGAGCTTTAGATACGAGCAGACCTTTGCTGCAAGTCTAGCTGTATATTGCTTAATTTGATTGCTGAGATTACCATTGTTTAGGTGCTTTAGCAGCTCTCTGGAAAGTGGATATTTTAGTTCTGTGATTCAATGGCAATGCTTTTAAGAAGGTCCTGTTGATTTATTCTTAGCACCTGTCCTCACAATTTCTAACAGGTTGCAATTATTGTATGTATTTCCTTTAAAAAGGCAACTGGAAGAACATGTGCATCCAGACAATAGTGTGTCCAGATGCTGTGTGGTACTGAATCTCCAGATTTTATTTTTCTGATTCATTGCCACATCTGACCTTGTCCCTTCATTTTGAAAGGGAGTATTGGGGGATTTGAAGCCTCAAGGATCTGTGCTGGTGAATTCCATGACACTGTTTAGCAATCTTGTAAAATATCTCTGATTCAACCCCCTTTCTTGCTCACACTCGTTTTCTCCAACCACGGCATGTTATTGATACAGATGGTCCTGACAAACTGCAGGGAAAAGCTGACAAATTGGAAAGTGGAAGCCACTGAGCTCATCTGACAGAGCAGAAGGAAAATAGTCTCCAAGCTGATTTTGGATCCCAGAACAGTTTGCAAAGCAGCAGCTTTTGGAAGTACCGGGGTGATTTTTTTTTCCTCTTCTCTGAAGAGTGTATATTTGAAGGTGAAACAATTGAGAGTAGTGGCTATAACATGAGACATACCTTATCACTACAGGTGTTGACTGGGTAACAAAAAGAGGTTTGTGGTCTAGTGGCTAAGCAGATGGGCCTGGGTAGTCATGAATCTCCATGCTGACCCTGCTGTCTCCTTTTGTCTTATATCACTCATTGTCTGCCTCCATTTTTCCACCTGTAGAATGGAGATGATGCTCCCACAGCTCAAATGGGAAGGGTAATGGTTTAATAATTGTAACCCACTGAGTGCAAATACCAACCTCAGTTCAATAGCAGCTCTTCAAATAGCAGTCATGTTAAATTGCAAGGTAGGGTTGGGATTTAGATTCAAAACTGGTTCCAAAACTGGGAAGACCTACTTTCTTGTGTATATGTTTGGATGCTCCTGAAAGCTTTCAATAGCAGATCTCCCAAATTTCTTCCAGTTCAGGCTCAGTCTTGAGAGAAAAGCATATAGGACAGTGGTGTCCAAAAGGAAGACACCTGATCGCCACATTTCCTACTCTACCCCCGTGACCTCAGTGACTTGCTGGAGACGAGCTGTCCAGTCCCAAGCCACACAGCCCTGAGAGCTGGTGCGGTGGCTCAGGTGGTGACAGCTCCTCTGGTGCCACACGGTGGTGGTGGCGGCGGCTTGGGATCTTGGGCATCCTGGGGCTGGCTCGGGGATTGCACGGTGGGGGTGGCTCTTTGGGCGCCGCGTGGCTTGAGGCTGGGTGGCTCCAGCTGCATGGCACCTGAGGAACTGTCATACTGCCGCCCAAACCGCCACACCAGCCCGCAGACTCGCCTTCACCACAATATGCTTCCCCATTCATCACATGAGGTGAACAGGAAGTGTACTGGACACGGTGTGTATAGGATATCGGTACCGTCCAGGTCTGATTCATCCTCACAGCTACAGTCTCCCCCAAGCTTAGTCTGTGTCTCTTAGGTTCTCCTCCTCCTCCTCCTCCTCCATAGCCCATCTCCTGCTAAATTCTATCATTTCTCTAATTTCTCCAGATCCACCCTTTCCTCACGGTCTCTGTTGCTGACCCCATGTCTCTTGCTGAGAATACAGGTTGAACTGCTCTAATCTGAAACACTCTCATCCAGCAACATCCGTAACCTGGCATGAGTGTAATTAACTGGATGACCACTTATCATGGGTGTGGCCAAGTTTCCTGCGGTCCCATAAAGTTTGTTAACAGCCACCAGTCCTGGCTCTGTGTTCTGTGCTGCTGTTTAACTGTAATTTTTCCCTAAATGTCTCCTAAGGGCCCAGTAAGCAGTGGAAGTGTTGGTAATGTGCTAGAAAATATTAACCTCCCATGGTCTGGCAAATTCTCTCGTCCGTCTCTGATCAGTTCCTGAGGGTGACGGATTAGAGAGGTTCAGCTTGTAATAATCTTAGTTTCTGCCATTAAGGTGCTCCAAAATCCTGTTACAAATCCTGCTTCTTCCCTTGCAATCACAACATCGTTTTGCTTTACTGTTCCCCAGGTCTCCTGTTATGCCTCCTGTCAAGATACCCTTTATTCCTAGAGTACTCTTTATCCTCATCTTCTAACCAGCCTGCTTTGGGCAGGGGGCTGGACTCTGACTTCCTGGGGTCTCTTCCAGCCCTAGGATTCTACGATTTGATGTACTCCTTGCTTTCAAGCATTCTTCCCTTCCTATCCTACTCCTCTATCATGATGCAATTGGTGCTGTGTGTCTTGTCTTACTTAGGCTGTAAGGCTTCAGGAAAGGAGTATTGAGAGCATGCACACTGTAGTCACCATGCAGAGGTAACTAAATATCTGGATAAAAGGCAGTCAAGTAGCACTTTAAAGACTAGCAAAATAGTTTATTAGGTGAGCTTTCGTGGGACAGACCCACTTCTTCAGACCACAGCCAGACCAGAACAGACTCAATATTTAAGGCACAGAGAACCAAAAACAGTAAGCAAGGAGGACAAATCAGAAAGAGACAATCAAGGTGAGCAAATCGGAGAGTGGCGGGGTGGGGCGGGGGGAAGGTCAAGAATTAGATTGAGCCAAGTATGCAGACGAGCCCCTATAGTGACTCAGAAAGTTCGGGGCTCGTCTGCATACTTGGCTCAATCTAATTCTTGACCTCCCCCCCCGCACCCCTCCACTCTCTGATTTGCTCACCGTGATTGTCTCTTTCTGATTTGTCCTCCTTGCTTACTGTTTTTGGTTCTCTGTGCCTTAAATATTGAGTCTGTTCTGGTCTGGCTATGGTCTGAAGAAGTGGGTCTGTCCCACAAAATTTCACCTAATAAACTATTTTGCTAGTCTTTAAAGTGCTACTTGACTGCCTTTTGTTTTGATAGTGTGTAGACTAGCACGGCTTCCTTTCTGTTACTAAATATCTGGATGTGTAGTCTGGATGTCTCTGTTCACTGGCTAATCATATTGCCCTTCCCTTCTTTGCTGCCTTTTTTTCTACTGAGTTTGGAGCCAGAGACAATAGAATTTGCATTTTAATTTGTGCAGGTGTTTGACTTTATTTCACAGTAGGAGAGCTCCAGCACTCCTGAAAATCAAGCACCTTTCTCACATGGCAGAAGATGGCTTAGCTGCCTCATTTTAGGCATCCAAGTGTGGAAATCTTGGCTTGATTTGCTCTGTTGCCTCTTAAATGTCCAAAGCTTTAAATGTAGCAGTAACTGAAATGCAAAGCAGGGCTGTATTTATCTTTTGCTTGAAATCTGCTCTCCGCAGCACCTTGGATTCCTGTCTCTCTAACTCTCTGGGATGCAAGAGGGAAGGGTTGTTTTGGAATGTGGCGATTAGCACATCAAAGCTGAGTAAACATTCCTGGATGCTCTGCTTCCTGTGTTCTGCGTAATTCTGTAATTGAGGGGCTCATCCTGTCATGCCAGATTGAGTGGATTAATTAACTAGCAGTTGTCAAGAGAGGGAGTGGTTCTGCGGAGCTAAGGAATGCCTTTAATGGAATGGTGGATGTCATGGTGAACAAACAAGAGATGTCAGATAAACAGGGCATTATGTTTTTCTTGTGCTCTTAGATCCCACGTTTTATCCCCAGGAACACAGTTTTACTCAGCCTGTTAGCTTTCTTTAAACTGCTTTTAAAGGAAGGATTGAGCCCCCGTCTCCTTTACAAGCTTGGTAAATATTTCTTTCCATCGCCTTGCGTTCTCATGAACAATGCAGAATGTTGTTTGGAGTGAAGGCATTTTCAAACCAGACCTGTGCTGACTGCGGAAGCTTTTCAAAGATAACCAATGCTGCACTGCTGAGAAAATGTTCTGAATGATTCACTTTTGATAGTACAGCATGTTCTGTAGTTGCAGCACTGGTAGGCTTCACATATATTGGCCCATGCTGATTAGAAAGTTCAGGGCATCTGCCGTACTGTCCTTTCTTCATGGCAAATGGTGCCTTAACATAACCTACCCATCACCAACCAGTTGAGAGATTAAGGCTCTCAGTAGGGCTTTAAAAACTTCTCCAACTAAGAGGCACCTCTGATGTCTATCCTTATATAGCAACAAAGGGTCCTGTGGCACCTTACAGACTAATAGAAAAGTTTTGAGCATGAGCTTTCGTGAGCACAGACTCACTTCATCAGATGCTGGTCTTGGAAATCTGCAGGGCCAGGTATAAATAAGCCAGAGCAAGGGTGGGGATTCTCACCCTTGCTCTGGCTTATTTATACCTGGCCCTGCAGATTTCCAAGACCAGCATCTGATGAAGTGAGTCTGTGCTCACGAAAGCTCATGCTCAAAACTTTTCTGTTAGTCTGTAAGGTGCCACAGGACCCTTCGTTGCTGTTACAGATCCAGATTAACACGGCTGCCCCTCCGATACTATCCTTATATAGTTCTCCATGCTAGGGGGTTTGGCTGTAACACAAGCCCTTTGGGTTGAGGAAGTCTGGTGTCCAATAAGGAGAATTGCAAAGGCATTGGAAGGGCAGATGGAGAAGAAAAGGCCCAGAACTGGTGTCTTTAGCTCAGGGGTCAGGTTCTAGTTTCAGCCATACCAGTGTAAACTTTGAGTGATGCCATTGAATGATGTGGCATTGCCCTGGGTGTACACTAGTGAAAACTGGCTTTCCATCTTCAGCTTTATGCTACCCATGGTGAAGAACACGTGTGCTAGAAGCCAGGTGAGAGCCTTGAGTTCCATGCTCCTGTAGAATGCCTGTAACATAAAGTGTGAATTAGCAGAGACTCACTGAAGTCATTTGGTTTGCACAGGCGTCAAGCTAATATGAGAGATCAGAATCAGACCTTTGACATTATAAGGGAAGTTTGTAGTGACCACGTTGACAAATGAGCAGGTAAACCGTCCATGGGATCTGAAAGTCTTATGAACGCACCGGAGGGAGGAGAGGGCAAATAATATCATGGCAGTAAAAGAGAGAAGTAGATTTGAACTGGTAAGTGAGGGACAAGCTCGAGGCATTAGACTAACTGGAGTATGAGGGGGAGCAGTTAGGGGAAAGCGAGGGGTGGCAGCCAAGCATACGCCTAACCTTGCGTAGATTACTCTGTCCTGTTTTCCTTACAAGGGTCACAGTATTTTGCAAATGTGACTTTATAAAGCCTCACAGTGCTCATGTCAGCAGCAAAATTGAGTGATCGCCGGGGTTATACAGCATGTCTGAATCTAGCTCTCCTGATTAGAATCTAGATCTTGTGATACGTACATTATCCAGGGCAATGGGGTGCCCAACATGCTAGCCACAGGTGGTTGTTTAGCCAGTTGAGTGTGGCTAGTTGCCTTGAACAATAATGTATTTTCAGAATAGGATAGCTACTTTGCTTCAGATTTAGTAGAACACCATGGCTTTAGCCGCTAGGCTCAGCTTCCTGCCAGTTGTGAATGTTTCAGGTTGCAGATATCTTTATGTACTTTTATCTATTGAGTACATTTCTTTTTCTGTGGAAGGCAGTAGTCTTTTAAGACTCTGTTCGGAGGGGTATTACGCTATCAGATCTAGAAACATCTGCTTTTTATCCATAGCAACTATCACGGTGAACGTCAGGGAAAGCTTATATTAGTCTTTTCCAGGCTATGTGTAATGAAAATCACAGGATTCAGAAAGTAACCACATTTCTGTTTTAAACTGTTTATTTTCCTAGCTGGGTTTTCAGGGTTGTGACAGTAGTTGTGTGTACTGGCACTGACAATGTTTTCAGGGTTAGAAGGAAGATGAGTTTATTGGGAACCATATGGCAACAGTCCACCCATAGGGAAGTTACATTACAAATATTGACTTCAGGCTGGGTTTGGAAACAACTTAGTACTCTGGGGTTCCTGTGAGTTTGGAATGGCTGTGGTCTAATCCGGTTCAGGTCAGGCTTTAAATTTAGACCCAAGCAGGCCTCGGCCATGGAGCCAAAGGAATGGTATGTACAAAGCTGAATAGGCCTTTCCCCTCCAATGTGCTCCTAGTAACTGTGATGGTCTTCCTACAGTAATGCTGAGACATGTCTGGGGCCCCGGTTTAACTTTTTAGAGCAGAGTTACAGCTCACTGAAATAAAAATAAATAATAAAAATAATTGTTTTGTTAGTCTTTAAGGTGCTACAGGACAGCTTATTTGTTTTTGTTAGAATACAGACTAACACAGCTACCTCTGCTACAGCTCACTGAAAGCTAGTCATGGAGTCTAAATACTAGGGCTGACTGGAAAATGTAAGTTCTGTTTTCAAAAAGGTCAAAGCTTTGAAAAAAAATCTGTGTTCTTTCTGAAACAAACCTGAGAACTTTCAAAATATTTCAAGGGACAGTGGCCCACTGGTTTGGACATATGGGAGAGTCTGGTTATAGCTGTAGATCAGGCAGGAACATGAACCTGGGGTGTTTAAGATCCTGGTTTAAAACCTTTGTTGATTTGGAGCAAGACATTGAACCTGGGTTCTGTATATCCCAGGTGCTCTAATGAGCAGGCATCTGGCTAGTCTGGGGCACGTCTCACTCTTTTCCATCTTAAACCCACAAAAGTTTTGTCAGAACAGACACATTTCCACAGAACATTTGCGTGTCAACAACTTAACGTTGTCGTGAGAATAAAGTTACTGCATCAGTTAACTCCACCACCACCGAGAGAGGGAGGCGTACCAACCTTACAACTGCAGGGGGGTAGTAGGTTGGTATCTTCCGGAGCAGCAACAGAGAATGGTGAGTGGGCCTCATGGCTGGCCCTGGCTCACCTCAATCGGCTGCAGCAGCCCTGCAGCCCACTGGGGTTCTGCCAGTGGCTCCCACTCTCCCAGATGCCTCTTGCACACTGAGGCCCCGCACTGTTTCTCTCCCTCCCAGCCCTTTTTGAGTTACATACGTATCGCACGGGGCTGGAAGGGAGCAGAAGGTCAAGTCCAGTCGCCTGCCCTGATGGCAGGGCCAAGCATCAGCTTTGACAGATTTTTTTTTTCCACTCTATCCTGCCCCAGATCATTGAAAGTCCCCCCAAGGATTGAACTCACAGCCCTGGGTTTACAAGTCAACGCTCTAACCACTGAATTCTGTGAATAGCCTGATTCATGGTCTGTCCCTGCTCTTCTCTCACCCTCCCAGAGCTGGAATGCTGCAAACAGCTGACTCACAGCATTTCACCTCTGAGAGGGAGAGGAGTGGGGACGAAGTGAGAATCATGAGATTCACGTCTCCTCTGAAAGTTCTGGGGGTTAGGGGAAGAAGCCAAGGAAGTGCGGGGCTCTGGCGTCCCAGTGTGTGAGAGGCTTGTGGGAGTGGGGAACCGTGGGAGGCGCCCCAGTGGGGCCGCATGCAGGCTGTTCACCATAGTTTTGGAGAGACTTGAACAGATAGCCCCTATCTGCTGTATGCTGAAATGAAATACAAGCTGGAGGAAATTACAGATCCATTGCTAGTGGAGATTGAAGATTTGCAATGCAGATCCATTGCCAGGGCACTTTGAAAACTTGCTTACTTTATGGCCTACATTCCCTTGCAGGGTAAATGTATGTGTATGTAGGGGACCGTTTGAAATCTGCTTTTCCTGACCACTTGCAATGACAGTGGTTTGTGTGTTCCATAATAAGAGATGTCTCTGCTTTTAAAAAGATGAGCGTCTGAATAGCTTTTGCTACTTTCTACTTTGCTACTTTCTGAACATTGTAACTTTGCGTATGGCATTTGGTGTGAATATTTCTTCCGACCCAACTGCAGCCGTCTCCTGTGTATTGGCAGCTTGCATTATAATTTCTCTTCTGGTTCATAATGATCGTATTGTTTCCAGTGTGGTTTTCATTAACTCTGGGGACAATGAAAATTGTTGCTAAGGAAAACAGTTTCCTCATGCAAATGTTAAAATGTAATGGAAACCATGTTGTTACTGCAAGAATAACAGAAATTGACATCTAAATGACTAACCAGAACTAAGCCAAATTAATGTGTGCATCTAAAACGGCACTGCTGGCTTAGTGTTAGCACAGCCACACCAAATGGAGAGAACAGTAGTAAGAAAAGCCAAAAAAGCCAAAAAAGAGTTTGAGGAACAGCTAGCCAAAAATTCAAAAAACAATAGTAAAATGTTTTTTAAATACATTAGAAGCAGGAAGCCTGCTAAAAAAGCAGTGGGGCCCTTGGATGATAAAGATATAAAGGGAGCGATCAAGGAGGACAGTGCCATTGCGGAGCGATTAAATGATTTCTTTGCTTCAGTCTTCACGGCTGAAGATGTTACAGAGGTTCCTAAATCTGAGCCAGCCTTTTTAGGCGACAAATCTGAGGAACTCACTCAGATTGAAGTGACATTAGAGGAGGTTTTGGAATTAATTGATAAGCTGAATAGTAACAAGTCCCCAGGACCAGATGGCATTCACCCAAGGGTTCTGAAAGAACTCAAATGTGAAATTGCGGAGTTATTAACAGTGGTTTGTAACCTATCCTTTAAATCCACTTTGGTACCAAATGACTGGAAGACGGCCAATATAACACCAATATTTAAAAAAGGCTCTAGAGGAGATCCTGGCAATTATAGACCGATAAGTTTAACATCAGTACCAGGCAAATTAGTAGAAACACTAGTAAAGAGTAAAATTGCAAGGCACATAGAAGAGCACGAATTGTTGGGCAAAAGTCAGCATGGTTTCTGCAGAGGGAAGTCGTGTCTGTCTAATCTATTAGAATTCTTTGAAGGGGTTAATAAACATGCGGACAAGGGGCACCCAGTGGACATAATATACCTAGATTTCCAGAAAGCCTTTGACACGGTCCCACACCAAAGGCTTTTATGTAAATTAGGTGGTCATGGGATAGGAGGAAAGGTCCTTTCATGGATCGGGAATTGGTTAAAAGACAGAAAACAAAGGGTGGGAATAAATGGTAAATTTTCACAATGGAGGGGGGTAACTAGTGGTGTTCCCCAGGGCTCAGTCCTGGGACCGATCCTGTTCAACTTGTTCATCAATGATCTGGAAAATGAGGTAAGCAGTGAGGTGGCAAAGTTTGCAGATGACACCAAGTTGTTCAGGACAGTCAAAACCAAAAGGGATTGTGAAGAACTACAAAAAGATCTCAGCAAACTGAGTGATTGGGCAGCAAAATGGCAAATGAAATTTAATGTGGGTAAGTGTAAGGTAATGCATGTTGGAAAAAATAACCCAAATTACACGTACTACATGATGGGGTCAAATTTAGCTACGACAGATCAGGAAAGGGATCTTGGAGTTATAGTGGATAGTTCTCTGAAGACATCCACGCAGTGTGCAGCGGCAGTTAGTAAGGCAAATAGGATGTTAGGAATTATTAAAAAAGGGATCGATAATAAGACAAAAGATATCATACTTCCCCTATATAAAACTATGGTACGCCCACATCTCGAGTACTGCGTGCAGATGTGGTCTCCTCACCTCAAAAAAGATATATTGGCATTAGAAAAGGTTCAGAAAAGGGCGACTAAGATGATTAGGGGCTTGGAAAGGGTCCCATATGGGGAGAGGCTAGAGAGACTGGGACTTTTCAGTTTGGAAAAGAGGCGATTGAGGGGCGATATGATAGAGGTATATAAAATCATGAATGGTGTGGAGAAAGTGAATATAGAAAAATTATTTACCTTTTCCCATAATACAAGAACTAGGGGACACCAAATGAAATTGATGGGTAGTGGGTTCAAAACTAATAAAAGGAAATTTTTCTTCACACAGCGCACAGTCAACCTGTGGAACTCCTTGCCCGAGGCGGCTGTGAAGGCCAGGACTCTATTAGGGTTTAAAAAAGAGCTTGATAAATTTTTGCAGGTCAGGTCCATAAATGGCTATTAGCCAGGGATAAAGTATGGTGCCCTAGCCTTCATAACAAGGGCAGGAGATGGATGGCAGGAGATAAATCACTTGTCTTCTGTTCTCCTTCTCTGGGGCGCCTGGCATTGGCCACCGTCGGCAGATGGGATGCTGGGCTTGATGGACCTTTGGTCTGACCCAGTATGGCCATTCTTATGTTCTTATGTTCTTAACTTGTCTGTCTAGGCTTTCTTGATGTTGCTCACAACCAAGGCTTGGGCTCCCTGGTGCGGTAGTGGAGGTTGAAACAGCACTACTGCTGCTCCTGCTGTATTTAGACCCTTTTTGCTGTACCCATTGGAAGGGAGCCAGGTCGGGTGCTCTTTTCCTGATTCAGGTCCTGCTGTAGCACTTTTACGTTTAGCGGAAGCGTTGGCCATTGTCACAGGTGTTTGGGGCTCATCTTGGTTCTGTTTCCAGTCCAGCTGTGTCAGCTAGCTTCTCTGAACCTGCCCATCGCCAGCTGGAGAATTAGTAGATGTTTAGTTGCTTATCTCAAAGGCAATTTCAGAGTGACTTGCGTCGTTATGGTTTTTAAAGTGAGTGGCTCTATAAACGAGAGAATTATTTTTATTACTTGTTATTAAAGCTCACAGTCATTAGAGTTGCTCCTGGCAAATGACCTAATTGCATTTTTACACACAGAGCGGGTCAGTGAGTGGAAGAACAGTGCATTACAATGAATCATACCTTTGATCTACCTTTCCAGGACCTTTAGGTAGGTGGAAGAATAGAATAGAGAGAGGGTGGGAAAAAAAATCCTACCCGTGACAGTTTGTGAGCTGCATGATGAGAAGAAATACGGGAGGGTATATAGAACAACCATGTTTAAGTGATACAATAGAGGATATTGCAGGAAATGGAGGGATTAAAAATGATGGCTCAGTATTTAAGTGCGTCTCCCCCCTCCCACAAGAATGCATTGAGAACACTTTACCCCTTCTGTGACGAACCAGCGATTCGTATTTTAAGGCAGTGGTTCTCAAGCAGTGTTTCCTGTGAGCTGAGTGGCTGCCAGGAGAGATTCGGCGGCTGCCCAGCTGATTAGCAGAGCATGCACAGTTACACAGAGCGGACAGCATTTGTTTTTCTTGGTGGTGTGCATGTGCACATGCCTTGGTGCGCTTAACAAAATTTATTCTGCTCAGAGATGGAAAAAATTAGAGGAAGCATTGTTCTCAATCAGGGGGATGTGTACCTGTAGGGGTACTTGGAGATCTTCTGGGAGCACATCTCCTCATTTAGATATTTGCCTAGTTTTACAACAGTCTAAAAAGAATCCACGAGGAAAACAAATGACTTTTTTATAGTGTTCTGTATACTGCACACTCAAGTGTAAATACAATATTCCAATTGATGGATTTTATAATTACCTGGTAAGAATGGGGAAAGTCGGCAATTCTTCAGCAATGGCGTGCAGTGGCACTTTTGTATCTGTGTGTCTGATGTTGTAAGCAAGCAGCTTTTATGTGAGGCGAAACTCAAGGGTGCACAACACAAATCGGACTCCGGAGAAAAAGGGCACAATAGTTTGGAAAAGTTGAGAGCCGCTGCTCCTGGGCTTTCAGTCACCAGCCACAAACATATTGAAAGAATGGAAAGAACAAATCCAGTTTTTGTAAAGCCAGTGTGCTGTGGAGGAAAATGGTAAGAAATCGAGAGGGCAGTTGTAAGTCAGGCATTGCAAAGTGAAAAGCAAAAGGAGTACGTGAGTAATTCATTTTCTGAGAGACCTGTGTAGTCATTCCTTAGTTGTCAGCGGTAAGCCCAGTATGTATCATTCTAGGATTAGTAGGGAGTAGATGTCAGAGAATTTCACATCCTCCAGCTCTTGTTAGCCATCACCTTGGCAATTACATCATGTCCTAACTACCTAATTGAACTGGTAGGAGGAAAGTAATCATTCCCCTTGGAAATGCTTCTAGAGAAGGTCTCACTATTGGCAGCAAGGCCCACAGCTGCAAACTGTTTACATGTGACCACTTTTTGGATAAACCGGAGTTTACACAGTTGTATGTGGTTTTCAGTTGAAATTTAGATCACATCATATGTTCAAACCCAAGTTCAGAAGTTACGTATTGTAATTATACAGTTCCTTCCATGGAAGAACGTGGAAAAAAAAATCAAACTAATACTTCAAAATAGCACTGATTTTACTCTCCCTTTGGTACTGATGCTCCTGTTTGTGCATTTTGAGTATTAAAAATGGAGTGGTCATGGCTGTTAGGATTGAGAGAGCTTGCTTGGATCATAGAAGAGCGCTCCACTCCCCCTCTTTCTATCTAGAGCTTATCTCCACACTTGGCTGAGAACAGCATGAGGCTGGAAAAGTTCAGCTCACTTTTCCTCCTTTTCCTTTTTCTGCATTTTCTGGCACCCCTGGCTCCCAGCCAGGGCCAGAGGTAGACTTGCCAAATGACAAGAACCCCTTAATATTCCCAGCCTGGCTAGCCTCAGCATGCCAGGAATTTCATGAGTGAGCCTGAATACATGGTATTTCCAGTCTAATTTTGGAGGCTCAAATAAGAATCTGAACTCTTAGGGATTTTAAAACATTTTTTCCTCCTGATATTTTTTGTGATAGAAAATCAAACAAGATAAGCTTTCATCTCTTGCAGGAAAGACCCTCAATTGACCGGAATTCAGCCACACAAAGTCATACCTGAGTTATGACTCTAAATTGATTAGGTCCAGTGTTTTCCTACCCAATGTTGTTACTATAAAGCAGTTTATGGCATGTGCTAGAACTACTGGATTACTGTTGACTGTATGAGAGATGTTTATGGAATAAAGAACTCTTGATCTGTGGATCAGTATTATATCACTACTTGCACTGTGAATGAAGAGTTTGAATTTAAATATAGTGATCAAAATGTTCAAACTAGGGCACTTTAAAGTTAGGCTGCTAAATTTCTACGTAATAGAGCTATGCAGAAAGTGGGTTTATAATAAATTTTTGAGCCAGTTTTTTTTTTATATATATTTTTTTTCCCAACAGCTCTAATGTGGATGTGCCTGAATGACTGTGGGCGCTGCAAGTGCTCCAACCCCCTGAAAACTTTTATTTAAGATTCATATGGACTTAGGTGTCAAACTGTCCATTGCACTGTGTTTGCAGAGTGCTACCACAATAGGGGTCTGAACTTGGTTTGTCCCTAAGCACTATTGTAATAACTGTAATTAATAATAAAGTCACTTTGGGCACCCAGTTTTGAAATGTTAGTCATTGCAAATATTATATGGTAGCCAAATAGAATCAGTGTAGCTACTGAGAGCACCTGATCTCTTTCTTTGAATCATGTAAATACAGATGGCTGAAAAAGAGACTTATAAGTCCTCAATCACTGACAGTTCTCTTGTTTTCCACCCTCTTGTAATGAGACCTTTAGCACATTAGAGTGCTGTTCCCAATTACTTCCAGTGGGGATTAGAATTGCCAAATGGCCTTCCAGCCTCATGGAGGATTGCCATTTGAGGCCTCTACACTGTGTTCAGCTTTCTAATTGAGATTTATCCCCTTTAACTTGTTGCCAAGAACTATATCCTTTTCTACCACTCATTCAAGCATGGCAATACTGCCCCGTCCTCAAACCATGATCTGAACCGTTGTGAAATTTAAGTTATATCAGACTGTAAAGCATGAATCGTTTTTTAAATTATCTTAACTTGCTTATTTGTTGGATCACTGAAGTATAGATGTGATATTCTGGTGCAACAGATGTTCCTCGGAGTTATGGTGCATGTTATCTTAAAGGTTTTGCTAATTTGAAGAGACATTTTTTACTAAGCTGGATAATTGGGAGATTAATGGGTAAGATTCAGGATTAGTGAGCTGAATGAAACATTGCCTGGCTTTTAAGTAATTCCATTACTTTGATCAGTTCACTGTCCACTGTACTTGCAATTGTTGAAGTGTTACCAAAAACCTTTGGACAGATTCAGCTGTGGTATATTTTCAGTGGGGTAGAATCTACTAACGAGCTGGATTTCATTCCACATCTTTTGTAAATCTCTTATTGTAGTGGATCAATGTCTCTAGTCTGTGTGTCCAGCAGCTGACAGGCAATATTCTAGAATTATTCCCAGCAGAACAGTGACAAGACCTTTCAGGAGTGGAATGAAATAGTCTATGTGGCTTCTGTCCTATTTTATGGTTCTATTACAGCGCTGCCTAGTAATAGGAATTGTGTTCTGTCAGCAAGGAAGTATGCTTTGTAAATCGTTCTGCCTGAATCAATCTTTTAAAAGCAACATGGTCATTAAGGGCATTTTCCCACACTCCCGTCAAGTTCTAGGGACTCTGTACCAAGTGCCAGCTTAAAGAATCCTTTCCTTGGTGACCCTTCAGCTTTCCGTGGTGTTGTGACACTCGCCATTTTCACTCTGGAATTTTGGTTAATTAACCATCTCAGCTAAAATTCAAATCTCCCCTTTGGTGTCCTTAAATATTTTCTTAATAATCACTGTAGATTACAGGAAGCCTGATATAAAATCTCTTGTAGTCAGTAAGTCTTCCCACTGACTTCACATCAGGGTTGTAAAGCATAAGGGTGGAATACTGGGCCCATTGCTGTAAATGGGAGGTTTGCCACTGAGTTCAGAGAGGTCAGAACATCTCCCTTGACAGTTAAAATTTGTAATCCCAACTGATGGTTTGAGCTCTGCCCCAGGGTGATGCATTGAACTTTCCCCATGCAGCGGTATTAAGTTTTTAGCTGATTTACATGAGTTGGAGCCCTCATTTAGCGTAATTCCCAAGTAACTTCTTTCAGGATGACAGCCTTTTGAAATCCCACCTGCTGTCTTTGAAAGTGGGTTGGTGTGGCTTGAACATTCTGGTTCAGAAAGCGGGGCTGCTGGGACGGCAATTTCTGGTGCTGTTACAGAGCCTGCATCCTCAGCACCCTCCTCTTTGGCAGCGAGACTTGGACCCTGTCTGCCCGCCAGGAAAAGAGGCTGAACGTCTTCCACTTGTGCTGCCTCAGGCACATCCTTGGAATATCATGGAAGGACAGAGTGACCAACACCGCTGTCCTCGAGCAAGCTGGAATCCCAGCCATGCACACCCTCCTCAGGCAGCATCGACTCCGCTGGCGTGGCCACGTCCACAGGATGAATGATGGAAGGATTCCAAAAGACATCCTGTATGGTGAGCTAGCCTCTGGCAAAAGACCTCCCGGACGCCCCCAGTTGCGCTACAAAGATGTCTGCAAGAGAGACCTCAGAGAGGTAGACATCGAGCTGGACAACTGGGAAGAACTAGCAGATGACCACAGCAGATGGAGGCAGGGGTTACACAAGGGCCTTCAGAAGGGTGAGATGAAGATCAGACAGCTAGCAGAAGAGAAGCGAGTGCACAGAAAGCACAATAAGGACTTGCCAGACACCCACTACATCTGCAAGAGATGCAGCAAGGACTGTCACTCTCGTGTGGGTCTTCATAGTCACAATAGACGCTGTAAATGAAGTCCTCAATTGAAACTTTAAAGGGCGCGATCCATAGTCTATGCAGACTGAAGGATGCCGCCTACTACTACTACTACTACTACTTGGTCTGCCTGAGCTTTTCCAACTTTTCAGTTATTGTGGCAGAAGTAGGGCTGGATTGGAAACTCTGCTGGGCCTTACTGGAAGGAACCAGTTCTAGAGAGGTCCCATGTGCAACAAAACAGTTGCAGCTCTCTCTGGTGGGTGAAATCATGCAGGGAGTGTGAACCTCTTGTATGGTGTGCAGCTCAGCTGCAGCATGGTCAGCATGGACAATGCCAGAAGGTGGACGTTGTCTCGCTGAGTGTGCACACTCATGCACGTTAGGGGACTACAGAGTGTCCCAAAAGTCTGCCATTATATGGACCCTGCCATCCTTTGCCCCCATGGCAAGTGGGTCTGACCATCCATCAGTAACCCAGCATCCCTTCAGGCATAGCAGCTGCAGAGCAGCCTGGCCAATGGATGCCACCTTCCTAGCAGCATTTGAGTTATTCAGCTACTGGGAAAGGATTTAAGAATTCAAAAATATAGTATAAACAGCAGATCTGCACTAAAACAGAGTGGCCTGGCTCATCTCATTCCTCTTTTCCATTTCAAGCCTCAGAGACTGAACTATTCAGTTTCCCCTTCCTGTGACCCAAAACCTTGCAGCTAATATTGAATCTCAAACCTTCAATTGCTGGTTTTACAGTAAACTACAAGTTTCCCCAAATGCTCTTCCTTGTGTGCAGAAAATATTTCCGGAAGCTGTTGATTCCAAGGAGGCTTAGGAGTAGACGGTAATCAGTAAAGTATTATTGTTTATGCAGTGCCATGAGAGCATGTGGTGGTGGACTTAAATATTGTGAATTATCTATTTCTCCCTTCAGGATGATTAGAAATGTGAGATATGTTGCACACATCTACATGCTGTGAGGTTTTCTTCTACCAGTTCCGTGACCTAAATTTTCATTCCATAAGTTTTTGAAAAGTACGTTGCTCCTTAAGTTTTCCCATTGATTTAAGTGGGATTACTTACAAAGTGCCCATTCTGCATTGAAAAAGACACCGGAGTCTAGTCCTATAGGCATTGATCAACGAGAATAAAACAGGAATTTATTCTGATTTTATTTTTGTGTCTGCTAGGAATCTGGACTCCTACACTCAGTACATTTTGAATAAGCAGGCATTGACTTGTTAAATTCTCCCTCCCCGATTCCCACTGCTAATGTAAACATTTAAGTCAATTACCTACCCCACCATTCCATCCCTAAACCCTTTGGACACAAATAGCGATATTATTTGTTAAAACTCATAAAAAATAGAAAGGGGGACACCTTCCAAACCTGACAATAAAGTTCTACACAATTTCTGTCCTAATAAACTATGTCACTGCGTGCTTTACGATCAGAGAAAAAATATGATCTTACTTCTGTTGCCAAGCTGTTGTCATTCTTTTGGTCTAATTATTAAAGGCACGTTGAACCCCAAGCCACTTCTGTGTGGGAGCAGCACTTAACTGCAAGTAAATAGATCCCTTGTCTCCTGAGCTTTAAAAAAAAATTCTAAGCCTTGAAAAAATTAAAATGCAATTATGGAAGATCTGTGCACGTCCCCCTTTTTTTCCTCGCATTATAGAAAATCCTAATTAATGTGGAAATTTGATCCTCCACATTTAAGTGCATGTCATTTGTGCATGCAAAGCAGGCTTTCAAACACTTGGAATGTTTGTATGGTATTTCAGATTTGCCTGTTCAGCAGAAGTAGTTTAGGAAAAGTTTTGACCACTTAGGACCATGTTATGCTGTAGCCCTCAGTTTTTGTGGAGGTATCCCATTGGCCGAACTAGGTGCTTACATGCAGAAGGGTGAAAACTGCTCTGCAGCCGTTACTGGGGCAGTCTTGTAAACCCTCACTAATACATGCAGCCCCATGGAAGCCAGAGAGAATAATCCTGTGAGGTAAGCGTTTGCAGGAACAAGTCCTAAGTATCTCTAGATCATTAGAAAACATTTGCCATCTTCTCCTCTTTGCATGTAATGTGCCAGTTTTCCTGACTCTGACCACGTCAGTAACCATGAGAATAAATTGGCAGCAAAGGGAATGATTAGGATCTTCTAAAGAGTCTCAGTTGTATTGATTAATTCCATTTCTCTAGTATAATACTGTAGATGAATAGAAAATTCCTTTCAAAAGCCTGTTGAGGACACCTAGTTGTGCCCCACCTGTTGCTGCTGGTTGTATAGAGAAGCTCACATGGATTTCTGGTCTCTGTTAATAATGAAATGTATATCCCAGTAAGGGGAAATGTGTCTAATCTGATTTTTTTTTTTTTTTAATGGCATGTGAAAACAGGCTGGAAGGTTTCACTCTAACAAAGATCGTCAGAGGAGTTTGTGAACAAGCTGCTGTACTGTTCTCCAGTGCACCATTGTTGTACTATTTTATGGGTGACTTCTTTGTGGATTAAATGTCTGAGCCACATTGCTAGCACTGATGGCAATGTTCTCTGTGTCTCTTTTGCAGGGATAGCTTACCTGGGAGGTATATGCAGTGCCAAGAGAAAGTGTGTCCTAGCTGAAGACAATGGTCTCAATCTGGCATTTACCATAGCACATGAACTTGGCCACAAGTAAGACTTTTAAATTTCTGCCATTTACAGGTGCTGCATTTATGTTGTTGCTTCGATTTAAATTCTCACAGGTGATTTTGAGTGACTGTTACGCTGCTGGTATTGACCTCCTGTGGTCTGGCATATTCTGGTCAGGTCCCAAGGGAGCCGGACTAGAGAGGTTCCGCCTCTCGCAGAAGGAAAACTTACTAGTTGAGATGATGATCCTTTGGGATCCGTTCTGGTCTTATTTAAAGTTGTGCAGCCCCTGGACTTTAGAATTAGTGTAATTACTCCATATTTATATTGGTTTATTGAGAGCAGAAACTATCCCTTATATAGGTAGTGCAGGACTTTCAAAAATGAGTATCTAAAGTTAAGCTTCCAGGTTCATACTTAGATACCCAAACAATAGTCTTACTTTTCAAGGATGCTAAGTATACAGCAACTCCTCCGTCCACTTACATAGTGCCTCGTTATGGACTTAAAACCCTACATATAAGAGCCTAGCATTGAGAATCTTGGCTATGGTGCCTTATACATTGAATATTGTCCATGGGTGGATCTAGGAATAGGACCTCCCAGACTCCATGTTCTCACGTGTTCTGCCTCAATGATGCTAGTAGTCTTCTGCTGCATTTTTAATAATGGTTTACTTCAATAGAATAGAGTCTTCATGCCACATATTGGCCGTTTCTACACAGGCCACTTTTTTCGAAAGTCCGGAAGACCGCGTAGAAGCGCAGCCCCGGGGTAACTTCTGGAAGGAAGTCCTTCTTCCAGAGGCCCCTTCTTCCTGAAAATGTTTGGGAAGAAGGGGCCTCCGGAAGAAGGACTTCCTTCCGGAAGACCCCCTGGGGGCCGCGCTTCTAAGTGGCGTTTTGGAGTCCGGAAGACCAGACTTCCGAACTCCAAATCATGTGACTGTATGCTAATAAGGCACAGGGAATTTGCATCCACACCTCATTAGCATATTTTGGGCCATGTATTACCATGCCACTTTCAAAGAAAGTGGCTTGTGTAGAAACAGCCATTGAGTTGTAAGATGGAGACTAGGTGTGAAAAATAGAGTTGGGTGCAGCCAAATTAAGATCTGTGTCTTGTGAAAATTATTCTGTGCAAATACATGGTGTGATTCATATATGAATGAATGTTAAATCAAGTTCGTTTTGTTTTGTGAGCACCATTTTGGCTGAAAGACCGTACAGTCTCTTCCCTGTTATCTTTTTGCCTCCATCTGGGGATGCAATTCCAAGACAGAGGGTGCACAATACAAAGTGATCAAGAGTCATTAACATGGAGGGTTTCCTGTTCAGAAACAGACATCCTTGGATAGTGAGTTTCTTTTCCTGTGAGTCAGTAAGCAGGTCACCTGAGTGGGAACCGTGATTGCCCAGCCCATGGAGGATGGAGGGCATTTGAGGTTGCCCAGAAGGGTTACCTGGCAAAAGGAACTACAACTTTTATAAAAATTTTCTTGCCACCCATGTTAGAGAGCAAAGGGGCCAGAAACGGGGGAGAAAGCAGAGAAGAGGGCTGTAGGGCTGGAGAGAGACAGTTGATATCACAAAGGGTTCTTGGAGCAGTAAGGAAACTGAGGCAGAGGGTTGTGTGCAGGCTTTGGTGGTTTTTCCACAGCTCTCTGTATTGTTTATGTTGTCTCATTGTGGAGTATAGGTACAGTGGAACCTCCGAGTTTTTAAAAACTGGCCAGGCAACCATACTTCCCCTTTGGAATGGGAAAGATGCAGTCAAACCTCAGCAGAGACAAAAAAAGATACAGTACTGTACTGGGTTTAAACATAAACTGCTAATAACAGGAAGGTGGGTTTTGTTTTGTTTTTGTTTCGTTTTTTTAAAGAGCTGTTGAGGTAAGGCAATTGCTTCTATGCTTATTTCATTTAAATTGAAATGGCTAAAAGCAGCATTTTCCTTTGGCATAGTAAAGTTCCAAGCTGTGTGCAGTCCATGTTCAGTTGTAAACTTTTTTGAAAGAGCAAAGATAGCGTTTTGTTCAGAGTTACGAACAACCTCCATTCCCCTTGGCTTTGTCCTCATTCTACTGTATGTGTGCAGATGCCTCTTTGCAGAGGCTGTGTTCCTTGATTACACGGTTGCTTGTCCTCTGAGAGAGAACTGCAAACTGGAGTGCCCACTAGGGGGAAGCTCTGGGAATGGGTAAATTAAGCAGGTGTGTGGCGTGAGTTGTTCAGCACTGCCCTTTTAACCATTTTCATTTGCCCCAGGGAAAAAGGAGAGAAAGTTTAGTAGTTTGCATTTAAATACAAAGCTGAGATTCTCCTTTCCCTCTAAATTGAATTGGGCGAGCTGCAGCCCTGCTCTTTCCAGGTCAGCTCTATCACCAGAGCTGCTGCTTATAGCAGCTTGGGGCTTCTTGGAAGAAGTGTGGGGAAATCTCCTAGTCAAGTGTTAGCTGCACCCTGCGCTTGGGGGTGAGACGGCAGCCTGAGGTGGTCTGGCTGGAAGCCATAAAGTGTCAAACGTCCTTGAGAAAATGAAGAGAAATGAGCGGCAAGAGGCGGAATGAAGTCTTTTGCCAGCGGAACAGACACCACGTGGTCTGGGACTCAAAGCTGAAACTGATGAGGATGAAAATAAGCAAGAGGTGAAAAAGCCAACATAGGCCAAACTAAACAGCCTTTTATTTGGAGCCACCTGCATGTGGAAGTGGGCAAGAGTGGAAGTAAGGCAGAAGGCCGATTCTCTGTCAAGAAGTTCACGTGTTTATTTGCTTTAGAAACTCCAGTTAAAACGACCTGAGAAGATGCATTATAAAGTATAGTCTGTGTGCGCAATGAGTATTAAGAAGACGGGCGTTCTTTTGAGGATACTGTGTGTATGGAAGATCTTCAGTGACTGTTCCATTTTTAGGCTGGTATGTAAACTGATAGACATAAAATAAAATATTGGCTGGGTATGTCTACTACAGCATCCAGCAGGAAGATCCTGTCGTGCAAATGACCATTTAAAAATAGGAGTAGGGAAGGATGTCAAAACACTTGAGCCTGGAGGGGAGAAATAGGAAGGAGGACTTGTCTCGAGTAGCTCCAAGATCTGTACAAAATTACATCCCAAGGCAGCCTGTGTTTGCAAATTTGAGGCAGCATGATGTAGGCATGCAAGAAAACTGCTCCATCCCCAGCACAGGAGGTCGAAAAGTCAATTATCCAGATGTGTGAAGTATGGAGATTTGCCTGTAATACATACTGAAAATTGAGCGTTTCATACAGAACCCAGGAAGAGGTCAGCATGACTAGGAAACAGATTGGAGTGCTCAGGTAACTTTGCTGGAGTGGACAATAGTCTGGGGGAAAGCCATTGATTTTCCTAAAATGCAGTGGTTTGTGGCTCCAGTCACCACTGAGCAGCTGCTCTGCAGCCAGCCAAAGTACTGTGTAGAGCAGCAAGAGAGTTTCTGGAAATGTCATAATAGTGATTTTTGGAACCTTTGCTGCTAATCCTCTGGTTTTATCCTGAGATTATGCAATGTAGAATGCAGGGGGGAGTTAAAAAAATTGCCTTCCTCATTCTCTGCATTTACAGCCTGACCCATCTGACTAAGGCAAGGGAATATCATTTTATATTCCAGGACTGTTCCACCATCCTGGCTGACTTTATACATTAACCTCTTTATAGCAGCGCCCACCTGGGCTTGTTTCTTCCTCCTTTACACTGGTCTTCTCACTCTTTTCATTGTAATGATAGCAGAAGCAGAGCTTTCTTCATGCATTCCTACAGAGCTGACTTTGAAAAACACAAGCAAGGCACTGACCTACCAGTGGGAGCCCCAGAGCGTTTTATGGTGCTGACAGCAAGATCAATCCAGGGAAAGAAAGACAGGCCTTGCAAATGTGCTTGTTAAAATTCAGTGGTGACATGAATTAGTCCCACAGCTATCAGGCAAAGCCTGGTGTGAATTTATGTGGAATGATTCGTCCATTTTCATCCCTTTGTTGTAAAATACATTGTGAATTTGCAGAAAGCAATCAATTAGTAGATCTTTCTGTATAGTTATCATGAGACCAAAAAGACAACTTGAAAAAATCAGTAAGCTTGCAAAGTCAAGCGATCAGAAGATAGGCAGTGCTAGTCCTAAAGCAGCCCATGCTGCTTTAATTCTGCTCCTTTATGAGGCTGGGGTTCTGGGGAAGAGATACTATGTGAACGTATAAGTAAAGCTGATCATACAGCATATGCAGAAGGTGGCACAGGTTCACTGTAAATGTGCGTTCCCCAATTTGATTTTCAGCCTTAACTTTTCTGAGCTATAATTTTTGGAAAATACACAGAGATCTGAGCGGGGAAGGTAGAGAAACAGGTGCCGTAGGTGGCATCACTGGAGCAAAGGGGTTGTCACATCTCTTTTCACATCAGCAAAGGGCTAGCTAGTAGCGAAAGGACAGAATTATGCAGGGCAGTGGAGGAGCCAGTGGAGGACTTCAGTGCTGGAGGGGTCTGACATAGTCACTTCAGCATCCGAGTGGAGAGAATTAAGGCAATAGAGTAGGGTCCTGGAGGCCTTCCCTCTGATTTAAGGATGGTATGTCTGAAAGGTTAGATCATAGGTCAGGGAGCTAGAGCATCTGGTTTCTACTCTCAGCTTTATCAAACATTTGTTTGACAACCTGGCCAAATTTCATCTTTCTGCCTCAGCGTTCTCAGCTGTAATATGGCGTGCACCCTCCACTGACACACAGTTTCCTTCTGATGCCGGCTGAAGGCCTTGGGCCTAGTTTTCTAAGGCATCCACAAATCAGGTACCCTCTGCAGCAGTTTGCTTCCCTTGCTGACCCATTGTGATAGCTGTGGCTCTGTAGGCTAATGCCATTCACTAAGCTCAGGTCAGTGCTTCTGAGATGTGGAAATACAGCATTCTAGGCTTCAGGGGTTCATCTGTGGAACCAAGGTACAAGAGGTTAGTTCCCAAGTGTAATTGGACTGACTTTGAGTATGCTGCAGAGCCAGACTGTCTGATAAAACTTCCCCTCTGCAACCCTCACCTGAAAGAAACAGAGAACCTGTGTTACAGAAACAAAAACAAAACAAAACAAAACAAAAAAAACCCCAAAACAAACCCCCACCTGCAAAACAAACAGCAAACCCAGTACTTCTTAGCACCTGAAGATAGTAGGTGAAGCCCATTTGGCACATGTGCACTGAGATCACATTTACATGTTCACTGCTAAAGTACTATAGGCAAGGGCATTTATAGAAAATCATATGGCAGAAGAGCACCTGTCTAATAACTCGGATTGGGTCTCACTTTATATTCATGTTTGTAGAGTGCAGTGAGACTCATGGATGAAATGTGCTATTTAAGTGCAAATTATTCTTATAGTTCTTTCCTCGTTCTGATTTTGATGCCTAGAAAAACCAGTCTCCTTTTAAACACAGTTAATTAAAAAGAGCTTGCAAGTTCAGTATTGATTGGCATTTGCAGTTTAAGCCAAATACATGGACGACGTGCAATTAGAAATGGAAATAATCATGAAAAGGAAATCTGGAGGTAAAGTGAGGGCATTAACCTCCCAGCGGGTTCTGCCATGGTGAGTCATTGCTCCAGCTGACTCTGATGGAACATGTGGGCTGTGCGTGTTATGTACTAGTGGTTATAATAAGCATTGGTGGGCATCTGTGTATGTCTTTTTAAAATGGAAATTTAATGACAATACTTCTATCTGAAGACCTCCTGTAATACGAAGAAGTACTGTCTCGGGGGGCACTGACGCAGAGAAAAGAACTGAGTAACTTGTCTTAGGAAATGAAACAGGAGAAGAGCTGGAGTTAGAATTCAGCTTTTCTGACTGTCATGAGTTTTAACTACCAGACCATGCTCCTGCCACATGTGTGATGTATGCATATAGGCTTTATATAGTGGTGTAGGAGGAAGTAATGACAGGTGAAATTCAAAAAGTTCTAATGATTACATAGGCACCCAAAAATCTTAGTACTTCCTTCAGACCTGCTGGGGCCTCTCAACCTACCTAGTAAATCTCGTAAGAACATGAGACGTTCCCAGGAGAGAGACATTTCTTTCAGGAATTGGTGAAAGCACAGGAAATCACAGCAATTCAAGAGGCTGTGAAGAAAAAGGAAGATCAGTGTTTTCTAACCTACCAGAAGGTTTCGTTAAAGGTTTGGGCACTAGATTGGCTCAGTCCTGACTCTAGTAAGAAACTAGATCCTGCTTTTTAAGTAGATTAAAATGGTCTCCGTACATTTTTAACTTAAAGAGGGGATGATATTTAAGAGGTTTTGACTATCAATTTGGATGTGGATAATGTTCTGCATTTTCAAACCCTATCCCTTTTAGCAGTATCACAATATATTGAATTTAGAAGTTACTGTCACTAAGTTATGTGTTTCTGGCCAGGGGCAGGGAATTATCAGGATCTCGATAGCCACATGTGGCTAATGGTTATCTCAGAAATTGTTGCACTCAAAAAATGTGGTGATTTCTGTTGATTAAAACCAATGTTGAAGCATTCTATTTGAGAGTCTCACAAAGTTGTTTTCTTTTTTAGAATAAGCTGGCTGCAGTAAAAGCTCACTTATCTGGTACCTGGATAAACAGCAGACTGGGTTAATCAGCCTGCTGCGAGACAGGCTGCCATGGAGCCAGCTGGGGCTGACCAGTGGAGCAGTCCAATATCCGGCTCCTCCAGCTCCCAGGAGTACCTGGATGATTGAGCTTTTACTGCAGTTTGCTATAGCAGCGGCTGCTGGTTGGACACCAGTCTAGCAGCCCAATCGAGGCTGAGCTTGAAGAGCTTCAGGGCTCACTGTGAGATGTATTTGTTTACTTTTGACTGAACTTCAGAAGAATTAGAGATGTCACAAGATGCAAGTCAGTGGACACACATGGGAAAACTTCCTCAAGGAGGTGGATGTTCAGTTTCAGCATGTCAGTGTACTCCTCAGGAGAGGAGCTGGCCATGAAGGTAGGAGCTGGATCCAAATGTCATGAATGTTACAGATGTTTAGGGATTGTGGTCTTGGTTCAGACCCATCTCCCATACCAGAGCATGGTAGAGGAGGATTGCTGGCAAGCAAGGTGTCTTGTGATGTGGTGACTTTTTTTTTTTTTTTTTTTTTTTTGTAGTGAACGATGATAGGTACTGATATCGGGTTGCTGTACTTACAGCACAAACCCTTCTGAGTGAACCTAGCTGGCGCATCACTCCAGAGTAGCATTGCCAGCCCTCTAGGATGGGCCTGGAGTCTCTTGGAATTGGCATCGATCTCTTGGTGACTATTGAATCCTGGAGATTATAATAGGATATTTTTAATAAATGACATTACGTCATGTTGGGGGAGGAATATCTCCCTGAAGAGCTTCAGTCAGAGTTGGCAACCCTGTTCTAGACACATTGTTCATTCCCCGTAACCTTTCTTCCAACCTCTCACCCCATACACCACTTCCCTTAGGAATGAGGCTTCAGATCATGCTTAAAGCTAAGCATGTGCTTAAGGTTTTTGCAAAAGCCTTGGCTTAGACAACTAATACTCCAGTAGCTGACCTCTGTGCTGTAAGGGGGTCCAATCCTGCTTCCAGTGATCTCAAATAGGACTGGACCGTAAGGCTACTGGAAATGCTGGCAGCAGACGATGTCTACCCTGGAGCTCCCAATTTTAGTTTCTGACATGTCTGTTGTAAGTCTGTTTTGGAATGTTTCTCTTTGTTTCAGTTATACATTATTTGGCCGCGGATAATTGCAACCACATTTTAACAGCTAAGTTGCCCTTTCAATTCAGCTCCAAAACACTGGTTATTTCATCATTCGTCTTCCGAGTCATGCTGAACAGGGTCTAATCAGCCATGAAACAGCAAGTCCTGGTGGTGAAAGAGGGGCTACCTTTAGCCTGAGAAATTGGATATGTCTGTTACTCACACAAGATACCTCACTGAGAGATCAACAATATTAATGTGTTGGAATTGTTGATATACCAAAGGTGGAGCCTGGTAAAGAGGACAGTAAAATTGTTTTCTCAGTTACAGGGAAATAACTGTAGGTGAAGCTCAGTGTCTGACTGAAAAGAATAGTGGAGATTCTGCTGAACAAAGATATGACTAGAGCTCATCAGGTGAGGGCAGTAAGGGGTCATCGCAGAACTTGCAGCACCTGTCTACCAGGTCATCTGTTGCATACATACAGGGCACGTGTGGCCAGTGCTTTCTCCAGTCATGTTTTATGTGTCCTGACCAATAGCACTGCAGTGGAAGTAGCATCGAAACAACAGATGGTTGTATTAAGTTTATAAATAATGCTGAAGTGAGATCAGAAAAGAGAAGACAACTCTTGAGATTCGGCTGAGTAGAGTTTGGAGGAGGGTAGAAATCCCAAGGGGAAAGGAAAGTGGGTAATGGGAATGAATGCTTCTGGGCAATGGACTCAGGTTGTCTTGGTGGGACAAGGCCACCATAATAATTGTATAGGGTCACAAATACCCTCAGAACGTGGGATACCTCAGTGAAGTTAAAGGGTTTATGTGGGTTTTGTATCTTCAAAGAGCTCCAAGTGTTAACTCCGGGGACTGTTCAAACTATAAAACACCACTTACAGCAGAAAGCAGGAACAAAGTGAAAGCTGAGCAAAACAAAAGGAGGGAGAACAAAGTTAACACTGAGTAAGAGAATCTGGTGGTAGTGATAAAATACACCTTAGCTCCTGTTCCCATTCCCATTCTTCTGAGACATCCAGCCCACTGCGAAGTCATTGTTCAATGATGGGTCTTACAAATGAGACGGAAGATGAAGCCTTGGCACAAACCTTCAATAAGCTGGTCCAATTTCATTTTGATTTTGGAGTCAGCAAATATTCCTCTCGAGTCATTTTAAGCTTTTGAATTCCATTGTGTGAAGTCCTGCCCCCCATTGTGATTTGTTAATATTGTTAAAATCTACTTTTTGCTGCTCCATCATTTAAAGGACTTCCTGACCCTCATCCCTAGGCTGCACAATCTGTGCTGGGAGGCGTTTTCCAGTGAAGAAACTGAATGGACTATTCTTGGCATTGCATCTTGATAGTCAAGTACTTCCTTTCTCCCCTGCCACTAGTTTTCCCTAATTACAGTATTTTGCCAGGATATAACCTCACTGAAATGGGGAGAAGAAAATCCATTTTGCATTGCATTCTGGCCTCTGTGGTAAGAATTTCCATCCTTCTGCTCAAAATGTTTCCTTACGCATGTCTGTGAAGCCCCTAGTGAAATGACATTCTGTCCTTGTCCTAGTAACTTCTTTATTTAAGCAGTTTGTACAGCTTTGCTACAGTATAGTAGAATTGCCTTGAATAGGCGCACACATCAGTCATGTAGAAACACCCTGCCAAGAAAATCCTAGTTTAATCAACAGCTTTGTTACTTTGCCAACTCTCCCTTTCTCTCTCTCTCTCTTTGTTGAAGACTTATTCTGCTGAGTAAGCCAAGGGTATGTTAAATAGCCAGCCTGCAATGGGTTGGCAAAGAGTGTGTTTTTCCTGCTGTGAAGGCTCTGGTTTCATACACCATTGGCTTTGCTGGCAATGACCATGTACGTGCAGTGACATGAAACTTAGGCACCCTATGAACACTGATTATGCCCCCTCCATCATACACCACAATACAAGAGATATTAGGTTTGCCTAGGGCATTTAGCAAATAAGCCTTTGTTTTTGTACAGAGGTTACAGTCTAGGCAGTCAGTTCTGTAGATCTTTAAAGACTAACATTCATATATGACATAATGGGCTTTTGTGGGAAAGACCCATTTCAGACTTTCAGATTTCAATAGATAATAAGAATCTGGGCTGGGGGGTGTGTGGAAGGAAGGAGGGAAGAGGGGAAAAAAAGGGGGTGTGTCATCTGTCATTAATAGGACCAGTGGAAGAAGTAAATTAAGTGGGATGTGTGCCATTCCCGAGGAATATAAAAGGTGGGCAAATTGCCCATGTAATGCGTAAGATGATTGAAATCTCTCTTAAACTCCTGAGGTTTAAGATCTTAATTATCTTACACATTACAAGGGCAATTTCCCTGCTTTTGATATCTTCCAGGAATGGCACATATCTCACTTAATTTACTTCTACTGGTCCTATTAATGACAGGTGACCCCCCTCTTCCTTTTATTCTGCTTCCCTCCCTCCTGGCCCCCCACTATATAAATCCTGGATTCTTATTATTTACTCATCATCAACAACAACATCGACAACGACGGGCTCAGTGCCTGCTGGTGTCTGATGCCTCCCTCACTATTTCCTCCCATCTTTTCCTGTCCAGTGTGGAGTGATTTAGCTTCTGTAGACTAGCTCCGCATTAATCTACTATATCATCTTCCCATTCTCTGTGGGATCTGCCTTTCCTTTTCAAGCCATCGATTATGCCAAATACCAGGGTCTTGATTTTTCATTTGTTGTTCATTCTGCAAATATGCCTGAATAGCTGTAGCTTCGGTTGTATAACCTTCTGCAGTAGGTTCGTTCAGCTGTATCTTCCTATATAATTGCTCGTTGGTGACCTTCTGCATCCATCCTATTCTCAGGATCTTTTTATAACAATTCCTCTTGAATGCCAATATTCTTCACTTTGAATCTTTTGTTATCACCCATGTCTCACATCCGTACAACATGCTGCTGAATGCACACATTTTCAAGACCCTCAGCTTCACTCCTAAGCTAATTGCTTTGCTTTTTCCAGATCTTATCTATCTCCTTCAAACTTTCTCTTGCTTTCTCTATTCTAGTTGCTAATTCCTTCTTACTGTCTAGGTCATATGTCATGTTGCTCCCCAGTTATATGAACTTCTCTAGTTTGATTCCATCTTCACTAATTTTCCTTCCTATTTTCTTATCTCCAAATACAATTCTTTTTGTTTTATTGATGTTTCTAATCAATCTGTACCACTTCCCTTCCTCGTTTGGCACCTGCACTGTTCTCGCTAGCTTCTTTTCATCGTCTTCAGTTATAATTATTTAATCTGCGAACCTCAGGTTGTTGGTTCTCATCCCGTGCACAGCTATCCCTTCTACCTCTTCCTTGATCTTGTTCATTGCTCTCTCTAAGTGCATGATGAAGATACTCGGCGATATTGACTCTCCTTGTCTCGTATCTCTCCTCATTCTAAACCAGCTTCCCATCTTTCTGCACATTCTCAACGCTGCTTCAGCATTGTTGTTGATATCCTTCAACAACTGTATCAGTCTATCCACTACATGTGACTCCAACACCACTCAAGTCACTTTCTGATCTATACTGTCGAATGCCTTCTGAAAAGTTTAGGTGTTCTTGTTCTTTTGTTGAGTTTTCTTTCCTAACAATCTTAGTGCAAATATTTGCTGCATGGTACTTCTGTCTTTCCTGAACCCCATTTGCTCATCTGCTAGATGTACTTCTATCTGTGATCTGTTCTCTCCATCAGTATCGTCATCAGCACCTTGCCTAGATGACTCATAAGGGCAATTGTTCTGTGGTTCTTGCATGCCAGTGTTCTTCCTTTCTTGTGTATTGTCACTAGCATGGAACTTGTTCATTCCTTATGTGTGTTCCCTTCTTTCCATGCTATATTACATAGTCGGTGCATTTCCTGAATCATCCTTTTTCCACCGTATTTGATCATCTCTCCCGTAAGCTTGTAATTTCCAGGGCTATTGTTGTTCTTTAGTCATTTCACTACTCTTTCTACTTCCTCCCTTAAAATATTGGTATCACTCTCAATGCTTGGCAGAGATATCTCTTTCAGTCCTTCGATCAGTTGCTCTGAGACACTCGTGTCCAACTGTGCTTTGTACAGATCGGTGCAATATGTCATCCACCTACTCCATCCAAAGAAGTGGGTCATACCCATGAAAGCTTATTACCTCATACACACAGTTGTTAGTCTTTAAGGTGCTACAGGACTGCTTGTTTTTGTTTTGTTTTTTTTTTGTGATGCTGCAGACTTGGAGTCTAGCCAATGTATTTATTTGCCCCCTAGCAGTTGGGTTCTGCTATAAGCAGACTTCTTACATGGCCAGCTGAGTTCCAGTTCTAGGTAAAAATGACTGATGTGCTTGGAAGCATGGTAATCTACTTGATGAGAGAACTCCCACTTCTATTATTTACAAAGTATGCCTGCGATTCATACATCTGTGTTAAGAGCTGTGGCAGGGTGGGGCCAGGAAAGGAAAAGACAGGAGTGAAAATAGGGCAGAGACAGAGCTGACAATCAAAGTGGGAGCAGCTGAGGAATAGGTGGCCCTAAATCAGTTAGGGCCAGCTGATACCACTCAGTGCTACCTGTATAAGCCCTTCTCCATGCAGGGCAAGAGGAGGATGGTTAAGGAGAGTTTGGAGCGTGAGTGAGGAGAGGGAAGGAGACTTGGAGGAACACCAGAGAGCACAAAAGAGGAGAGGAGCCTCCGCAACCCAGAGAGCTGGACTGCCTCAGTCCACAGGACCTGAAGCTCAACCAGAGACCGTGGGGAACTGGTCCACTGGAGGACTTGAACAAAGGAGGGGACTTGCTCCCATGGTTACCACTAGCAGAAGGAGGTACCGGGGGAATCATCTGGGGAAGTGGCTCAGGGAAACAGCTGCAGGGGCAAGGGCAAAGGGAGTCAGCCCTGGCTGGTAGTGGCCATCCACGGTCCCTGAGCCAGAACCCAGAACGAGTGGGTGGGGACTGGGTTCCCCTCAGACCACCCCCTGTCCCAGCAAGGGTAATGGGGTTTGTATGGTGTGGCCAGTGGACTGAATAGAGGACCTGGGGCTCAGGAATGAGACTGACCCTGCCAAGGAGCTTAATCCAAAATCCCATACTGCTTGAAGGTAACTGTCGAGTAACAGGGTGGCAGACAGTCCTAGTGCAAGGGTCAGCAACCTTTGAGGTGGAGTGCCTACAGTCTGAGTGCCAGTGATACTTTTAAAAGTCACTAATAGTCATTCTTGCAACATCTTCATTAATAAATAAATAAAGATGTAGAGCTTTGCTGTTGATATGTTGGTTGGTAGCATTAGCTTGTTAATCCACAAGCAGCCTGGCTTTGAGCAAGCTCCTGGCTGCATGGGGGAGGCGGGGTGGGGCTGAGCTCTTGCCTCGCACACCAGTGAAAATTGGCTCACGTGCCACTCTTGGCACCCATCCTGTGAGGTTGCTGACCACTGATCTAGTGCAAAGAAGTTAATTTCTAGAAGCATTGTTCTACTTACTCTCCTGTAATAAGAGGTTTCATTTTGGCAGGGTAAGGAGGAGGACTGGATTACGTTTATCCTTCCACTCTTTGGCCAAATGCTGTACTTGCAGATTGATTTCAGCAACAGGGGGTTTACTAGATCAAATCTTCAGTTAAAACCAATATTTTCTGTGCTCTCATTGTGAAATTGGATCTGATTGGAAAACGAAACCATAGGAATGTGTTTGTCAATAGAGTTATTTATTTCAGCTCCTGCCTCCAAGGGGAAAAAAAAAACCCTCTGGTTTTGGCCCATCATTTAATTAAAGTAAAGAAACCACTGACCATTATTGCATGTCCTCCTGGCACCTTTTTTATCTGTACTTCCTCCCAGGTTAACAAGGATAGAGACAGATGTAATCTGCTGTTTTGGGCTTCCCAAAAAAAAAACAAAAAAACTGCTCCAGAAACACACCCCAGTCTCTGATTTCACTGACATTCATAAGCTTGTTTCCCACTTCAGAATATCAAATACTCAACCTCTCATGGTAGTTTTGTCTAAGCCAGCTGCCACGGATTTGAACTCCAGCTTCTACAGACCCTATAGGCTCTTATGTCCATCAGCAGCAACCTCTCTGCTAGATTCATGCTTATGCAGCTGAGATTGTCTCCAGTGACCATCTCTTTCATCTCCACAGCAACTACCTGTCAGCCACAAATTATTTCCTGTGTGGTGGGGTTTGCCAAGTTGGCAAACTCCAGGATTGGTTGAGAGCAGTGCAGGGTTTTGCAAGCTATTCTTTTTTTATGTTCGTATGAAATACAGAAATTTAAGAAAAGAAGTGGAAAAGACCCCTGAGACAAGATCCCTGTAGAAAGCTTTCCAGTCTAGTCTGGGCATGAGTCTTTAAAAGTGCACTGTTGGAAAATGAATTTTTCTACACAGAACTGAACAAATACTTTAAATAGACAAATTAAGCTCAGATTTACACTCACCACAATTTCCTGAGCCTCAATGTGTAGTTTGGGGCACATTTCATTCTTGGGTTTAATTCCATTGTGATCATCAGAGGCAGATTTGACCTCTACAGCAAAATCACCCCAATTTGGTGTCTTAAAAATATGCATGGAGAGTCTGAGTTTCAAACACATGCATGGGAACTTAAATCAGTATGCATCACACAAATTCCCATTTGCTACTTTTGAGCACCCATGGTCAAGACTATAGTATACCTCTGAGTCTCATTTTCTTTTTTGTTCTCTCTTTTACACTCAGGCAAATTCTCAAAAATGCTTTTGCAGTTACATTTTTTACCTGCAAAATTTGCACCCACAAGATGAATTGCAGGTACAGATATGATTCCCTGCTTGTCTAATGCCAGATAGGTCCCCTTAAGTCAAACATGCACACAAATTTGGCAGATGCAAACTGCTCTCACCAAATGAAGACTGCCTTTTCAAAAAAAAAATGGCACTATCTGCTATTGTTTATGCAGGAATTCACCTCAACGACCTGACATGAACATACCCTTCAGCGTATCCAGAAATCCTTACTCTGTGTACTGAACCAGGCTTCCTCCTCCCCTTTGTTTTGCAACACACACGGTGCTGCATTCAACAAATGTTAACATTGGGATCAGAAACACATTGACGGTTTATTGAAAAACCTACCTGTACCATATCCAGAAAGCTGTCATCAACTAAATGACAGGCAAAGTTCATTCTTCAGCTGAAGGCCTTCTAAGAGGTATCTGGTTCTGAAGATAAGACCTTTTTTGTTTCGCTGTAGTTTGTCTTCATATTAAGATGCTTAAGCCAAATTTTTTTTTAAAGCAGAGGTATCTCTTTTCAAGTCGCTCATTACTTTTTCATATAGAGTTTCTAACAATATTAAAAGCAAATTTGGATTCATGAGCTCTGAGGTTTATAGGCAAACAGAAACCCCCTTACCCAAAGAATCCCATTTGTGGATTGGTCTGCAAACATCATTTCCAACTGCTTTGATACCAAGCCATAGTCTGCAGTGTTTCTGTTTGATGTCAAGTTTCTCCCTGCAGAACAAGCAAAGGAGACTGGGTGATGACTGTGCTGAGCTTTTAAAAGAGTTTCTGAGAAGCCAAATCTGAATGACTCCAGGATTATAAATTATGTTTCCCAGCTGCTCGGGTATGAACAGTCCCAAGAAAATAAAGAACTCGGAGGCAAAGGAGTAGTTAATTAAGTGCCCTTATGGAGAGGGTGTGAGACTGATCCACGCAGAAGATGCTTGTGATGTGGATGTAATTGAAACTTTTACACTATCCTTTCAGGTATCTCCAGCTGAAACAGTTTTGTTTCTGGGGACTGGGCCTGCAGTCTGTCTGTAGAGGTGTCACCTCAAGTTTGGGATGTGTTGGCGGTGGGCAGGGGGGAACCTGTGCATGCCTTGGTGGCAGGAGGAAGCAGAAAGTGAGTGCACGTGGGATACTGAGCATGCTCAGTACAAGCCAAGCAGCAAATCACTGATAAGTTGAACAGCACTGGTCCCAGTACAGACCCCTGGAGTACACCACTATTTATTCCTACCCAGTTTGTTATCCGTTAAGTGGAGTAGATGGCAATGTTTTCATGATCATCTGACCATCCTTCAGCAACGAAGGGTCCTGTGGCACCTTATAGACTAACAGAAAAGTTTTGAGCATGAGCTTGAGCTCATGCTCAAAACTTTTCTGTTAGTCTATAAGGTGCCACAGGATCCTTCGTTGCTGTTACAGATCCAGACTAACACGGCTACCCCTCCAATACTTGACCATCCTTCAGTTACTTGAATGATGAGCCTTTTATTATTTTAATCACCCTGCCTCCCTCTGTTTATAAACAAATTCCCTGCCCCAAAGGCAAAGCTGGGAGCAGTACAACCTCTTGCAGTTAGGAGCTATGTCTGGGGCTAAGGCATGTGCTTTACACAGTCCTCCGTATGAAATTCAGGGGTTCAGACTTCAGCTACAGCCTCCCAAGCCCCTTAAATGGTGCCCCTTTTGGTGGACTGTAACTAAAACTAGCAGAATTAGAGGTGCACACACACATGGCTGGTAAGCTGTTTCTGATTGGAGAAAATACATAGTGTGCATGCTTGTTGGGGAAAAAAGAGAGAGAGAGGGCTTAAATTTGGTTTGGGCCAGAGCTATCAGCTTTCATTTTGAAGGGTCAGTGTCAGAAGTGCATCCAATCTGGCCATCTTCTTTCATTGGGCCAGCTTGTCAGCCTTTAGTGATTGACATCCAGCCCTGGGAATGCTGGGAAGAGTGAACAGATGACCCAGAAGTTGCTTGCCATCTATTATATGCACTTGCATGCCCTTGCGTCTGAAGAAGTGTCCACGTTTTTCCTCAGCCACAAAGGCATTCATGGTGTATACCAAGCCAAGGACTATTTAACATATAACGGGATCTAGAGCATGTGTCCACTGCCTCTCCAGCACTTCTCTGACTCTTCATCTGCAGAGGCTGTTCCACTCATTAACCACAATGATTCACTCCTCTTTCTCTTCTGACTCTGGTTGTCTCCTCATGTCCAGCCACAAGGGTGGAATTCTCCCAGCATGGAAAGCAGCCAAAATTCCTGACTCCAGCTTTTCTCTTGGTGTCAGGAGCGTAGCATTCGTTGTTTTCTCTATGCGTAGTTGGAATATATATTTTCACTGCTCTCCCCTCTGCAAGCACTTTCCTTCTTAATAGGTTTGGTGTTGCATGTCTCTGCCTGGGCTTATCCCTCAGAATTGACTGGGCTGGTTAGAGGCATCAGCTACACTCATTATGAGGCCTCTTGAAAAGCGCTGCTTGTGTATGTCTATGCGTAGAGCTTCCCTCAGGCTGCTGGCACCTGGGCTATCAGCTGATCTTCTGGAATCCTTGGCTTTGTCTTGATTTCAGTGTATTTAGCTAGTAGATGTGCAATCTGCAGCTCTGCAAGAGGTTTCGTTTTTCCTTCCCCACTCCCTTGCACATACTGCAGTTTCACGTTTTCCAGATCTGAATAGGCTCATGCTTATCCACTTTGGGCTGTGTCAGGATATTGAACATATAGAAAACATGCTATAATCTTCAGTATTGTCCCTTTAACTCTCCCAGTGCCAACCGGGTGCATTCTGCAGACAGGACTGTGGTTGTCTGTGTGAGTCCTGTCCTTCAGACCAAGTAGCAACCTCCTTCTCCACCTACCAACCCGTAAGTGCTTTGGTCCATTCCCAGTTACTGTGCCCTTTCTGCCATTGAAATGTCTTGTGGGAAATTAATCAGAGTATCGTGGTACCAGAAGTTGCAATCAGTCACTGCTTTCCTGTCTGGTTTTGGACAAAAGAGCACGACATCCTGGCAGATAACTGTTTCTTGCTGGTGGTGAGGGAGGAGAGTTCTGCATTGGGTAATGAGGTTCCAGGAGATGTTATCTTAGCCAATGAGGTAGCAAAGAGCACCTGTCTCTAGTCCCGTGTTGGGCTGTGTATCTCCCAGTCCATCCGCAACTGAGCTGTGATCAAAACAGGATCCCCATGATCTATAGACATCATCTGCTAAAGAGAAAAAGCCTTCCTGAGCTTGTTGGGATTTGCATAGCTAGAAGCTGCACTTGCGAACATCACAATTAGTGTATTATTTATTTTTCTCTCTATAAAATTCACAAAATCCAGCCACTGAAAGAGTCCGCTCTTAAGGTTATCTGTGTATGAACCCTGTACAACAAAGATCTACTGCTTCTTCCTTGCAGGCAAGTAATAAACATCAGAGCAAAGGCAGTGGGAATGTGCAGTATAGTATCTCAGAGAATTGTTAGTATGGATGCTATACAGGGGAGAGTCCCACAAAACAGGAGGCAGGTGTGCATGGGCCATGAATGTATATGCTGCATGAGGTACCGGCTGCATTGCCAGCGGTAGATGGTGAGCGCTGTACTGAAGTGCAAAGCTAGTTAAGCCTTGTGAGTGGGAAGGATTGAAATTTGTTTTCTTATAAACTATGTAGGCGCAGATTCCAACCTAGCTCTCCTGTATGGTCTGTGAAGGGAAACGAAGCCACCAGATGGCAAGTCCTCTCCTCAGTCCCAGTGGAGGCTATGTGTCACTCCACCTCTGGTATTTTGAAGGCATCCATTGTCCCCATAGTAGGTGTGGTTGTCTAGTACCTCACTCTTCTCAGAGGAAATCCCTTATTCCATCTCTGCATTAAATGGGATTGGAAGGGGCTGAAAAGAGGCATGTTCTCCCTGGATGAGTTGGGTGAGGGTAGTTGGAAGCATCATGGTAACAGGATTGGTCTCCCGTGTGGTGGCAGTGTTCCCACAATGAAAGAGGTGGTGGTGGTGTTCCCACAATAAAAGAAGTCTGGGGAAATTTAGGCAGATGCCAAAGGGATCCTTGGAGGGCAAAAGCCACTGGTTTAGAACATCAGAAAGGAAGTGCTTCCATGAGGAAACTATACCCCTTCAGTAAAGAGCTTCACCTGCAAAACATAATTGTACATAAAGGTCAGATGGACTTCAGCTTTCAATAGCACTGTTCTGCCAGGCTATACATGGCTGTGTTCCTGGCCACTAGCTTTTTCACTTTCACACTGCAACTTACTTGGCACTCTGTGCAAACTCTTATGAGAGCCTTATAGGGCAGGATCCTCAAACCGATACATGTTCATTCTCCAGATAGCTTCTGCTGCATCTAGCCTCATCAGCTTTCATCTTAAATTTTGTAAATGTCTGTAGAAACTGCCTTCACCATGCCTGGAGGTTTGTGAGTACCAAAGGTGCTGACCACGGTGCTGTGATCTCTTAGCTTTGCCAGAAAGACTAGGATTTATAATCTGAGCCTGGCACTAGTGTGTGAATCACATGAGCTAATAACATCCAGTGAAGAGATGGACAGTAGTTCAGATACAAGATCACATTGCTGGTGAGAATATCACTTGATATTTCATCCTATTTATTTAGTACCATGATAAAAGCCCTCTGAAGTCACTAGAAAGATTCCCCTAGATTTTAGTGGGATTTGATTCAGGATCCAGTAGAGAGACCTAGGACTGAAATATTTTTGGCAACTGTGTCTACCAGGCCTGGCCCCATAAAGTGTTGTAGCAGGCTCTTGCATTGCGAGTTGTACGTGCTGCCTTCCAGCTCACATGGCAAAATACCTCTTTTTTTTTTTTTTTTTTTTTTTAAATGAAAAAACATAAAGGGCAGGATCTGTCATGCAGCTGAATAAACCATGGCTTTCCATGCTGCAATTCACCATAGTCGTGTGTGTGTATGTGTGTGTGTTTGTGTTCTCACTCTCTGTTGCTGACTTCTTGGCTGTTTGCTGTGTAGATAACCATATAAAATGTCTGATTACTTCATTATTCCAGAGTGACATAAACTTGGTTATGAAAATAAGCATCAGTAGTCATGGTGTCCATAAGATGTAGTCTCAGTTGATTTAAAAAAACCCAAAAGCTTGACCACCTACCTCTCTTGAAGACCTTGATTCCAGATCCCATACTTACAAATTGGCTGTTTAGCTCTTATTTATTTAACTTTTGTTAATTAGCAGCAAATAGGCACCTCTAGATCATGAGGGCCCTCCGTTTATCCACAAGTCACCTTCTGACATGTTCTATGGATGAGCTACATTTAAGCGTCTATTTCAGCATAATAAACGGGGGGTAAAAACCTTTTCATTAATTCAATGTTCTTAATGGCTACGTTCCTTGTGAGCAGGTTGCACGTTCTTCCATTACCTTCTCCCCAGCTATGCGAAGTCCATATGCTCTGCCTGTGCTTTTTTCCCCTCCACCCAACTCTCCCTGGGACTCTTTTCATGCTACTCCAGCTGTTTCTGCTTCTGATCAGTTACTCGGCGGCTGCATGCTTTTCCTGGGTCGTTCACTTCATGCTGTCTGCATCTTGCGCTATCCCCATCTCCCACCTTTCTTCCAGGCCTAACAAGCTGCTCCTAGCCAGCGTCTGCCTCTGCCATTTCTTTATTTTAACCCCATTGGAAGCCTTGTGTCCTGCCAGATTTCAGCATTTTGTAATGAAATGGTAAACACACAGCACCTGAGTCGCAGGTCAGCATTTTTCCCATCATAACTTCATTTCAAACACTGAGAAAGATTCCTGATATTGACATAGACTTGGGACTGGAGAGCTCAAGGTTAGTTAATGTGATGTATCCTTCTGCTCCTAGATTGCTGGTTCAAATCAAGTTCCAAGTCAGTAGAGGTTGAGAATTGTGGCCCTCTCTCCTCAGTTTGAAGGTCAAAGTATGTGTAGTAATTCAGGCTCGGATCCCAGTGGCAGGCATGCATATCACAAAACCCATCACCCCACCTGGCATCTTTATCATTCAGGGGCCATGGAGACGGAGCTCCTTTCTCACCCTGGAGTTCCTGGTGTTTTACCCCAACACATTTTTCCAGTCTTTCCTGCGTCATGGCTTCCCCTTCTCTTCCCCCTCCCAAAAACTTATGCTTGCTGACAGTACATTCCTACCAATCTCATCTCTCCTCACGTCTCCACCGCTGCAGTGTGGAGCGGAGTGAGTGGAAATAATCACAGGGAATTTTCAAATAGCCTATTATCAACTGCAGAGCTACAGCTGTTCAAAAAATTTAAACCATCACTTAAAGTTAGTTCCTCTCCCACTCTGTTCCCCAGCATTATTTTAAATCTCAGATTCCCTGCTTTTAATAGGAACCCTATTGATTGCCAGAGTGGTTCTGGTGAGCACTTGTGTGCATGCTCTTAAGCACGTTCGGGTCTGATCCAAAGCCTGTTGAAATGGCTGGGCGCCTGCCCATTGGCTTTGATGGGTTTTGGCTTGGGTTTTTAAAGGATAACTGGAATCTTTGGAAAACACACCGGGGTAAACAAGATGTGCAGCTGACCTCTGTTAACTGCCTAGAGGAGAATGTCAATGAATGACTGGAATAAAACAAGTGCATTCATTTAGTGTTGCTACAGGAAAAACAAAGCAAATGGATTACATTTAGAGAAGTACAGTTACGTGCTGAGTGGGTGGAAGGAGCCAGAAATTAAACGTTGGAGTCCAGCCTCCCACTTCACAAGACTCCACCATAGACCTTCATATAGAACATGTAATACGGTGGGGGCTTTTGCGAGGTGCTGTTTTTAGTGATCCGCTGGAAAACTGCGTATGTTTTTAATTCCTAGTTCTGGGACTTTTAACGTGTGGTTCTGCAGAGCTAAAGATTGTAAAATAGGCAATTGTCCTATCCATTATCCTCTCCAAGTGGTTCCCGATGGAATCTCCTCTGTTACCATTTTTGATAACTGCCTGTCCTGGGATTTAAATGTCAAGCTGTTTCTTTCTGGGCTGATGGATCAGCCAGCAATTGTTCTTCTATAGGCCAAACTACTCTACCCTGTGCCACCCTGTTGCCTTTGTATCATATATCTTATTTTTGCGGTGTCTGTCCATCTGTCTGTCTGGGCAGCGTTCTACCATGTTCCCCTCCTCCTTACTGTGCCATCCCCAGCCCCTCCCATGGCCAGTGCACGTCCCAGCCCAGCCCCCAACAAAGCCCCTTCCCTGGCTAGCATTGGGCCTAGCTCACCAGTGGAGACCCCCCCCTCACACACACACTATACCAGTCCCAGCTACTCCCACAGCCAGCATGGGGCCCAGCCCCCCAGCAGAGCTTTTCCCCCACCTGGCGATGGCGCTGTACAAGTTTGTCTAGAACTTTATTCTAGCCCATCTTCGCTTTCAGGCGGAGCTGCAACAGGGGCTCCAGCGCTTTATTGTTTGTGCTCTAGAGTTCCTAGAGGCCCTGTTCAGAATCAGCCCCCCCATTGTGTTGCACTCCGAGCAAATCCAAAGGCAAGCATGTGTGCAACAGAAAGCTGAATTTCACTGTGTGTTTAGATCTTGGTTAAACAGTTGTGTGCTGATGCATGTTCCAGCAGCGAACCAAGCTCCAATTCGCACAGCTGCACTGGTTCAGCAATGCTAACAGGAATAATATGCGGTGAACTTTACGTTTGTTGATAGATTAGCGAGATATGACTGTGAGTACACGGAAGGGGCATAGCTGTTGGGTAATGTGGTGCTGTTTTAATAGTTGCTTTTCATTCTGAAACCACACATTGTCTCTGTTTTATTGAGGTTTCTGTTAGTTTAAAAGTAGAACCCTCTCTGCAAAATATTTCATTGACCCGAATAACCATGTCTAATTCCCTGTGAATGTCTAAATAACGGGTGAATTAACTGTTTGCAAAGGAAATGCAAAACACTGAGTTAGCATTGGCACTGCTGATAAATCATGAACACACAGAGCTTCCCCTTCTTTCTTTTTAATGGAAATAAATTGGGGAGAATGTCATTAGCGCAGAGAACCAGCATGGCATTATATTTACTGCATGTTAAGGAATAGCTCTTCCCTTTGATGTACTTGGGAAAGTTTGACATTCAGAAAATAGCTTGTGGGATATGCCTTAGTACTAGAGTCACTCTAAGGTATAGTAACTACTATACCCTACTTTTCCCAGTGCTAATTAAAACAGGCTCAGAAGGTGTCCTGGACTTGTATTCTCCGATAAACCTAGCACTGAAAAGGTACAAGCAGTTGCTTTGGAGCATTGTGATCTGATCCTGAGCTTGTATAAATCACCATAGTGCTTCATACTTCAGTGGAGGTCTGCTGATTTACATTAACCAAGGATCTAGCCCTTTCTGCTTACAACTTGCTCAACAGCTGCTGTTTAAAATCTGGGATTTCTCCATAAATTTGTCCATTTAAACAAATATGCAACTTCCCTCATCTGTAAAGCGATCTTGGTTTTGAATCATTCTGTATGGGGATTTTACATATACACTGTAGGCCCAAAGCTGAAATTAATGCATTTTAGCCTCTACAGTTTCCTTAAGAGAAACTTTCTGAATGCAAGTGTCGGAGGGGTTGCCGTGTTAGTCTGGATCTGTAACAGCAACAAAGGGTCCTGTGGCACCTTACAGACTAACAGAAAAGTTTTGAGCATGAGCTTTTGTGAGCAGACCCACTTCATCAGATGCTGGTCTTGGGATGCTCAATAAAACCAGAGACAGGAATGTCTTAGTTAGTAACTTCTACTCCTGTTTTCTGCGAAAGAAAAGATCCAGGTTTCGAACATATGCTAAGAATAAATAAATAAAAATTAACGAGAAAAGCAAAATATATCTTGGATAAATGGGTTCAGGTAAAACCCAGCTCTTCAAACGTTATAGCGAAAAGCTGATCACATCCTGGCTTAGGCAAAGGGGTGTTAGGAAAACAGGCTTTAGTAGACAAATGTCTGCCTTGACGGAAATGCCCTGGGAACCAACAGGTGATTGGTTTAATCAGTTGCTTATGTTACCATGTGTTCTGTTATTTCTGGGCCAGATTTTCACCTGTAAACTCTGGTCAATGCTTGGGCATTTGAGGATGGACCCAGTGCAGCGAGAGGCCCCAGGAGGGATTCTGGCCAGCTCCATCAGAATCCCTCCCTGGGGGACTCACTGTTAGTAAGACATTGTGATACCTGTTATAGAGCTGTGCTGTATCCCTTCTCAGGACATTCAGCCCCTCTGGACTCAGTGGTGAGCATGGCCCTGGGGATTATGTCTAGGCTGTACCAGGTTGCTGGCCCTTACAGTGGCACTAGTTGGAAACAATTGCAACACTCGCCCAGTAGGGGTGTTTAAATGCGAAACCGGTTAGCATGAGTGTTACTGTTATGCTAATTGGTAAACTGCAGTTGTGGCCAGCGGGCCGGGCAGTGGGACTCCACAGCCAGGGTGGGTCTGGCAGCAGGACCTCAGTTAAAACAGTTGACCAGTTAAGCCCTAATGTTCAACTGTGCCACTCTACCTGGGGCTCCACTTTGTCCTTCTGCTGTCTCTGATTTGCAGCTTCCCAGGTGTCCAAGATGAAATAAGAGAATGTTTGACTTCAGCGACAGCTTGGCAGTCCAAAGGCTATGGATGAAGTCTCTACCTGAGCTACACTTCCCAACCAAGTACCAACGGACCAAGCTCTCATGCTAGTAGGAGAGTATCTGGCTTGCAGAAGAAGAGAACTGCTCCTTCTCTCTGCCTGTGTAGCTAGAGAAACTGGAGGTGGTGGGAGACATGTGCCCCTTCAGGGGGTGTTTCTGGGTCTCACCTTGCTGATGTCTAGGACAAAAGGGAAGCAAAGGAGCGATGTGATACTATTTAGCATGTCCTCCACCTACCAGTATATCAACTGCATTTTTCCCAGTGGAGTCAAACGTTTTGTTCGTACCTGCTCATATCTTTACCCTTGCAAATCCCTTTATACAATAGGTCTTTGTCCTCAATGGTATTCCTGCTCCACATACCTCTCACTTAGCACTTTGTACCTATTTCTTTCATGTGTCCATTGCTCCCTCTTTCAGATCATTAACAAAGCTTTGAAATAAGATCTAACCTAACTCCCGACCCGGTGGTGTCCTCTGCCAAATGCAATTCAATAGTCTTTTATTTTTGGTCTTTTAGCCAACTTTCAGCATCAACAGGAATTCCTCTTTTCCACAGAGTTCTCGTGGCTTTGTCTTGTAGAGTGTCCTTTGGTTTTTAGAACGACGCTTGCTAACAAGGAAGTACTTAATATAAAGTTGGGTTTATAATTAACTATTCAGTTTAAATCTCTTAACATAAAGCTAGTACTTTGCTTTGGTCCTCCCTTAAAGCTACCTTTTGGGGTACTTGCTTTTGCCCATTTCCCCCACTCTTTGTATCTTTTTTTATTTTATTTTATGGTGTTGATTTTGTACTCTGTGTAGCGTTGTGACCAAAACTCAGTGATGCCTTTCCAATAAACTAGCAATGATAGACCTTATTCATGGCTTTGGTGGCAATTCAGGAATTTAGCAGATTTCATCAAGGTGAGTAGACCAGCACCTCATCTCAGATAAGCAGTACGCAGGTCAGCAGGTTTAACAGAAGTGGTTCTCAACCTTTTTTCATTTGCAAGACCCTTAAAGTGGAGATGCAGATCCCTGTGGAAATTCCAAGTGGAGATGGGGGGGCCCCTTTGGAAATCTGTTGTTTGTACATAGTCAAATTTTGTTCAGTCAGTTTTCAGTGCATGTCCTCTGAGGAGCTGATCGACAGAGGCCGCTAGTCTCTGACCTCTGCGAACCACAGGCTGAGAACTGCTATTTCAGCCAATCCAGGGAACTGGAGAGTAGCCTGTGTCCCTAAGCTTTTGTGTTCAAATTAGTTAATTTAGCTCCGAATCAGCAATGAGTGGTAAAGGGGTAATGTCGTTTGGGTGTCTCTCTGAGTAAGGTTCTCTCAAAGCACAGGGAACCTCAGCTCAACTATCTGCATCATGTCCTAGTACACACAATTTTTGATTCATGGTTTTGGGAAGATTTGTCTCTATTTGGGTATGCAGGAGCACTCTTCTGTGGAGTTGTCCTGGTCTCAGGAGTTGAAAACCTGCTTGGAAAGTCAGGGCATGCATTTCTCCCAACTCTCAGTATGATATGAAGGATGGGAGACTGTCTGGACAGAAGTGAATCAGGGAGCTATGAGACCATGAAGGTAAATCTTACAAAGCGCCAAGCTTAGGCTGAGGGTTTTATTGTGTTACTACTAGCACCAAACTCTCTGTGAGGGGTAAGAAGAGCCAGATTCTGCCATCTGGATGCCCATTGGATAGTACCTTACCAACTGATATCCACTTGTTTTCTTGAGGGGGTGAGATACTGCCCAGTAAATTGCTGTACCTTAAAATCTGTGCACTATGCTGAGGATGGGTTTTGGACTCAGTAGCATTAGAACCAAGATCTTGTACTAAAAGATCGTTTTTGCTCTGTGGAAAATATCCTGGGAAATATTGACTTCAGTCACATAACCCTAAGAACAAAGACAACATTCAGAAAATTTGGTTTCTTTCTCTTAAGTCAGTGTTGCAGGATTCTCTGCCCCAGGTCATCAGCCAAATCTTCTGTCCCAGGTCACAACCGTCCTTCACTGAGCTGTCCTTAACCGAAGCACCTCTCAACCCCCCACACTCTCCTACAGCCTAGTACCCTGCCCCAAGCTCCCTTCTGCACCCAACCTTCATTCCAGCTGTCCAGAGAAAAGTGCAGCCCTTAACCATTTACCAAGTTCTTGGAGTGCCCCACCCCATCAAAAATTATTGCCCATCCCTCTAATAGATTGTTAACTAATCACTGTGTGTCAGACAGATTGTGCTTGATAGTAACATTTTTGCTGTGCTTAAAACCCGCAGTGGTTGAAAAACATGCATAACCTTGAGCTTCTGCTTCTAAAAATTATACTAAGTATAACTTTGTTAGAAATAATAACATCCCTGGAGCTAAACCTAAAATAATAGACACAGCCAGGTAATTTTCATTTTAAACTAAAAATAGCATGAGTGGTGGTTTAATCTAAGCCATAATTATCAAATTGCTGAAGCTGGTTTTGGTTCATCAGAACTGGAAACTCATGCTGCATTTATGTTTTGAACATTGGAATCCCAAAACTGCTGAGAAGCAAAGACAGGGGAATGCAAGCTGAATATAAAAACATATGGGAGACTCTGATTTGTAGAGTAAAGTTACATCTTGGGAGTCCAGCCTCTTGCGGTGCCCATCTAGTTGGAAGCTTATATGATAAGATGCTCTTCTCCCAAGGAATAAACAGGTATTTGTCTGTACTCTGTTATCAGCTTCGGCAATTGAGAACTGAATGCTGATTACTGCTATTTTGCCTGCACTGAGACACTTCGCTTCATGTGAGGCATCTTTTGTGAAAATCCATAAGTCAGTTTCCATGCTGTGTTAGGATCAGGGTAGAAACAGAAGGAAAGACATTAAGATGGATAAATATCATTTATCAAAACAGGGTGGAGTTTGTACTCTGTCCTACATCAGGTGGTAGCAAAGTCTGTTTGCGCATGGGATTGAAAATCAGTATTTTTAGTTTCTCTCCATAGCTCTGCCACAGACTCATTGCGTGAACTTGAATTAGTCACTTATTCTCTCTCTTGCTTGAGGTTTTCCCATGGTAAAAAAACTCTCAATAACATATGGCCTCACAGGTGCATGGTTGGTGGTGAGGGGCAGTTATGTGATATTTGTGAAGCCCTTTTGAGGTCTTAAGGTGAACCAGAGTTTAATTTCTCAGGTGGGTGTGCAAATACTTGATATACATTATTTGTTCAAATGAACTGGCATGAGTGAAATGTTGTTCACATTTTTAATGGGTTGGGGCAAAAGGTGTCTTTGTATGCATTTGTATAGCACTTAGCCAAATGGGTCTGGGATTCTGGGTGGGTTGTCCAGGGGCTTCTGAAATAGAGACGCTTAATAATACTGTAAATCTGGAAGTCACCACTTTTAAGTCAATAGAATTACTCCAGATTTACACTGGTACAAGAACAGTTTGGTTCCATGTTTAGTAAGGATTTTACTTCAGTATTTGTTGACCATACTCATGATTTTAGCTAAACTTGTTCACTAGTTCTGGGCAAGTACTGCAAAATTTTCCACAAATAATCTCTTTGATATTCAGTGCTTCAGGCAGGCTACATCCTTTCTGAGCATTTGCTTTCTGTGAACCCTCAAGTAACTGAGTTTTACAGAGAAGCACATTTCAGGTTGCATGATCATTCCAGAAACCACTTTTTGCATCTGCGTTCATAAGAATTCAGTCAGACGTACTTGTGGGTTCAGCTAATCAGGGAACAGAAGCAGTTTGTGCCATGTAATTTCTCAGCACTATCTCTCCAGTAAAAATCACTGGTGGAATTTAGATTATTTCTGGCAGCTACTCAGAGTGAAGTGTTAACTCTCAAGCCAAAGAGCAAAATATTTTTTTTAAAACTTAATTGTGCATTATTTGATCATTTCTACTTACTTTCCACTTTGTTTCACTTACACTAGTCAGAATGTCATTGTCAGGTGCACTGGGAAATGACAAGCCAGCTGTATCTGTTTTTTTTTTTTTAAACCAAACAGCATGGGGATGAGCCATGATGATGACCATTTGTCCTGCGCAGGAAGATCTCACATAATGTCCGGAGAATGGGTGAAGGGAAGGAATCCCAGTGACCTTTCGTGGTCTTCCTGCAGCCGTGATGACCTTGAAAACTTCCTCAAGTAAGACCGTGATGAGCAGTGAAGACCCCATATCACAGAGAACTGGGGTTGTGTCTGAAATTGCTTTTGTTTCAGCGTCAGTGTATGCATGGTTGAATGCATCTCCTTTGTAGTGCCCTTCAGCCTTGGGCTCCCAGAGGATAGTGGCAGAGAAGCAGAAAACTGATTCTCCCCCTGCCCTGCAAAAAAAAAATTTCAGCACACTGATAGTTTGAAAAGAATCCCAGCTCACTTCCACTATAGGAATGAAACTCGTGATGACAGGACCCTCTTTCTCAAGTTGTAGAGAAGGAAGTGCCCTAAAAGAAAAAAAAAAATCAAACCTCCCTTTTCAACAACTTCTGCCAGCCTCTTCTGGTAGCCCAATTGTTTTTATGGAAGCCAAAGAGAACTCATTTCACTGGGAGTTAATTTTGAGTCATTCCCTCCTCTCTATGTGCACATGATTTTAAATAGTTCACTGTGAACTTTTTTCCTACAAAATCTGGTCTTTAGTTTATCCTCATTCAGAAAGAATTCAAGCCAGGCCAATGACTAGCTCATAGGCCATCATTCAACAGAATACACACCCAGCTTCTGCTACATCTTCTTAATTAGAGGTTGGACCTCTCTAATCTGGACTTCCCTCATCTGGCAACGTTCCTGGTCCAGCATCAATGGGTGCTCCAGAGTTGGAACACTCATGGGGAAAAGCCCGGGAGCTCCATGCTCAGGAACTCCTCCCCTGCCCTTCCAGAGCTTCTGGAATGCCACAAATAGCTTATTTGTAGTGTTCAAGTTCAGGAAGGGAGAGGAGCTGGGATGGGACGTGCTGAGGGAAAGAGTCAGGGCAGAGGTGAGGCCCAGAGGCCAGAAGCACAGGTTGGTGGCTGGCAGCAGAATCCAGGGGCTGGGAACAGAGGCCCATGATTGGTAAAAGAGCCCTGTGGCCACCAGGCTGCAGTCCCAGTTCCCAGCCACGGGGCTCTGCAGCCACCATACCACCTCCCCAAGCATCCTCCCATCCCTGCTCCATCAGTGCTGGCCCTCTTCTGCTATTGGAGCAGAGTCCCCTGGATGGTGGCAGCAGAGGAGCCTGCACTGACCTCCTCAGGTCTGGCAAATTCCCTGGTTTGGTTCTCAGTGAGCCACAGACGCCCTCCCACGCATTTAATCTGAAGCAGTTTGGACCCACCATGCAGGATGATTTCTCAGTAATTATCCCGCATGTTTTAGCACCTGTGCCTCTGCAAGAGTCTTCATGTACAAGGTCTGAGGGCATGTCTGTACGGCAGGTCAGTGCACAGCAAGCTGGAGGGTAAGTAGAAAGCACTCCACTGTGCCACGTGCTGTTCACTAGGGAACCTTTAGTGCATAGCAGCAGGATGTGTGTGAACACTAGAACACTGGCCCACTAGAACACTGTAGATTTACACCTCAGCATGCTGCATGTTGACTTGCCATATGGACCAAACTTTAGAATCCGTCACCCTATGATGTTCCCAAAGTATTTAGTGTGTACCTCTCATGTACGTGGTCCCTGTGTCCTTCCTCCCCTTCATTAGTTTTAGAGAAGCTTTCCAAGATGCTACTAGTCACAGTTTCAGGGTTAACTGCACCTTTTTCCACATACCTCTGTTCTTCCACAAGGTTTCAGGCATCAGGTTGTCAACTCTCCTGAGGGAGAGCTGCACCTTTCTCCAAACAGGCTCTCTACACCTTGCTGGTTTCCACAGCAGCTCTCACCAGAGTCCCATACCTGTGGTTAACCTTTCTCCATGGCTTACAACCATGCACACAGCTTACAACCATGCACACAGTTTACCACCCAGCCTTCACCTGCAAAGAAGGAAAACAAAAAAACAAATGAACCTACACACATGCTGAAAGCTTACCATAGGTCACCCCTATTTCCGACATAGGGCTGTCTGTCTTCAAATCCCTCAGCTAAGTTTGTGCTGGGTTACCAGTTCATGTCAGGTTTTGTATCACGACGCATATCAAGTGTGGAACATTCCAGTCATTACCTTTTACCGTCTGGGCCTTTACTTGGTGGCCTTCTGTGATGGGCAGTCACCCTTTGGTGTCCCTCTCCTGGTTTGGTGTTTGTATAACTGGTATTGTGGCATGTGCATTAACCACCCCTAGGGCATTCTTCTGGAAATCCATGTCCCACTGTATCACAGTGGTCTGCTTTCTGACACTTTGGAGTATAGTAGAGACAATCCAGTCCTGAGGCCAGTGTGGTTGCAACACAACCCCTTTTGTTATAGTCATTTGAACACCTTATTCTTCCTGGTCTCACTTCTGTCCTGCTATTCACTCTTCATATCGAGTCTCTAGCGGTCCCTCAATAATGAGTAGGACGTCTTCACGTCACCCTCCTATCTGTGAGTCTGTTGGTGGTTGATCAGCCCGATGCTGATCGCAGAACGGGCAGGTGTTTGTACCTGTTGGAGGGGCACAGGGCAATTTTTGATGCTCTGTTCTGCTTTTCCACCTCTCTTCACCTGCACTGTGGTGGGACCTCTCAGATTGCACCGTCCCCTCATGGATTACCATTATCTGACAGGGACAGTCTTGGGCAAGGTTCTCCCACGTGATGCTGCACTTTTTCATGTGTGCCTTCACCATGTCCTTTAGAAATACCTCACCTCATGCATCTCCAGACTCCATTTAGCAGGGCCAATAGTCACCACTGGCCTGGGGGCAAGGTGTGGAAGGGTGCAGCCCCATGACCCCAAAGGGGGCAGAGTCTTGGGCAGAAGGGGTGGGGCCAAGGACTGTCAGTCAGCATGGCACTGGGTCCTTCCTGCACCCTTCAGAAGCTGTGTGGCGCAGAGGAGTGACACCCCTGATCACCACCCCTGCTATTGTGGCGGTGTCTGAGAGCTCCAGGCCACTTGGAAATGTCCCTCTTGCTCCTGCTGTCCATGGGCCTGACTGTGTCTGCCCATAATGGCAACTTGACTGGGAAGATCTGCAGCTCAGAATCTTTGCTTAACAAAGGACGTTTCAGAATGGAAGGGAAGTCTTTTAAAAATTAACAGCTAAAAGCACCAGACCCTTTAGACAAAGACACCATGATCTCAAGTGAAAGGGAAGGAGACGCCTTCTCTGGGCCAGCAATGCAGCAGGCCAGTTTCAAAGGGCCTCTCTTTAAAGGTGTGTTTAACTCTTGTATCCTGTAGGTCCAAGGTGAGCACTTGTTTGCTGGTAACAGACCCCCGAAGCCAGTACGCTGTGCGGCTTCTTCACAAGCTGCCGGGGATGCACTACAGTGCGGATGAACAGTGCCAGATCCTGTTCGGGACCAATGCCACTTTCTGTAAGAATATGGAGGTAAGGCTTCCACTCAGGGCCAAGGGCGGCAAATGGGAGGCAAGGTGTGAGCTCCGGATAAAATGATTCAGTACCTCCAGCTGAAAGTCACAGTGGGATTTTCAGCAGTTCTCACCATCAGCCTAATGTGGTCTGGCTGAAATCGAATGAAAGAACCGAGTTTGGCCAATGCCGAGCACTTTTCACAACTCTGCTCATGGTGATAAAGCTGAAATCCTAGTTCCAGGTCTTGAGGTCCATCCTGATTGAGTTCGTACTCCGTTTTCACTTGGGCACAACTCCCACTGAAGTCAGAGTGCCAGAACACTGAGCAGGAGGCTGTCCTCATGCTATTGCCAGTTCATCTGGAATTGGGGTGTAGCAAAAGTCACGCCAAGTGAGCCACCTCCCAGCTCTGCACACTAGAGAGGTTTGTATTGTTTGGATTAACATTTGGGGCTTTGTTCCCCTGGCTACAAATTATTTAAGTGCTGCTGGTAGGAGCTATATGACTAACGTGAAGAAATGGTCAAGTATGAACCACTTAAGAGCTCTGTCCTTCTCTCATGTCTACTGCGGAGGCTGTGTGTGGGACTAGGAGTCCGAATTCTTAGGTTCTGTTCTTAGCTCTGCCATTTACTCTCTGTATGGCCTTGAGCATGACACTTCACCTGGCTGCAGCCTGCTTTCCCCTATTTTAGGTAGGGATGACGATTGCACTTGTGTGGCTCTGGGCTTGGAGAGCTATGGATGGAAAGATCTAAACACTTATCAAATTGATGATGATGATACTACCACCGGTTGGTGGCATTTTATCCTACCGTATGTTGTATGAAGTCATAGATAGAGTGGCTTGTGCCTTACCCTTTTTTTAACTAGGTAGTAGGAAAAAAAAAAGTGTTTGGTAAATCATTTCCCCATCTCGCTCCACTGTGTCCCTCCACTTCTAAAAAATTCTGGAACTTTAACCCAGTTTTATATATAGGTTTAATTATAATTGATTATTTTCTTTATATAAAAGGAAAGTAATCAATTATAACTAAAGTTTCCAAATACCAAATGAATAAAGCTGTTGAACATATGCAAGTGCTGGGAAAGAACTCAGTTTCACATTTGCTGTTTTATTTACTTTGGATATGGCAACAAGCCAACAAAGAACATGAAAACAATCCGTAACAAATCTGGATAGGTTGTGTGTTTTCTGGATCAGAGGGAGAAGTGCAGGCCATCCAGCTTGGAAGCAAGCTTTTAAAATGAGCACCCTTAAAGAATACCCTGGGTATAGTCAGGAAGATTTAGGTACCTACATATGAACAGGAGCTATGCTGCTTCCCCAGCTTTTGGAAGATGTTTGCTATGTGCATTGTTGCAGAAAGGAATTGTCATTCCTGGAGGTTTCACCTACACTAGGAAGTGCCATTTTACTGCTAACTAGTTTGCATTTCTCATGCTGAAATAGCATTTCCAGAAATAGTGTTCTTGAAACTCCTCATTCAGAGGGAAACCAGTAAGCACTATGTTCTGATAGGACAGGTAGCAGATGTGTGGGTCCCTGGAATCTTTACTAGTCTCAATGTTTGAAATGTTTAGAAAAGAAGTAAAGGAACCTTAATAAATATTGAAAAGGACTGTAGAATAGAAAAATTTCTGCTGAGAAGCCTGTGTTGTACAAGTGTTGGCTGCATGAAGTAAGTCAGTCAGATTAATTAGTATTTGTAGGAATTAATTATTGTGAGTGTAGGTTGGTTGTGAGCTCAGAGTTGACATCCTGTAAAAATATGTGCCATTAACTTTTTACACACCATTAAACCATGGTAAATATCTGCATGTGGTTCAGCTGCCAAGAACTGGTGTTTGCCTGCAGTGAAACTAAATTTATTATAGGAAATGGTCAATGTGAATTTTAAACCCTGGAAGGTTTTGTTACCTTCACCTTTATTTTTCTCAGGCCGTGTCCACAGAATGCTTGTGCTGTAAGTCTCTAAGCTGTCTGCGGAAATATGTACCAAAAAAAAAATTGGCACCAGTTGTTGGCATTAGTTATAGAAATTATTGGCGAACGTAGCTGTCTCCTCTTTTAGCCAATGGTAATGTGGTATTTTTAATTCAATAAAATATTATTAAAAAAATCCAAATGTACAAGTAATAAACATTTGACTGTAAATAATGTTACAAAAAGGAAATAAACTTCAGGAAATTAGCCTGCTCAATCTTTTTATGACTACATGCATCTTCTGTCTACATTCCTATTTAATAAAGAGAGCAACATTCTGACATTTCAGAAAGAGATAACTGATGGGCAAGCTAGGGGACCTATATTCAAAAATTTCCAATGATTGGGTGGATGACTCCAGAATATAGCCTTTTCTAGAAAAGGGTGCAAAACCTTCCTGTTTGAGAGAGCTTTCTTCATGGGAGGCACTCAGGTGCTATAGTGAAAAGTAACAATGTAAATATTAACAAAAAGTAAATAGTCTTAGGCCTGGTCTACAGTAGGGATCAAAGTTGTTCCCATATACGCAGTTTTAGCTGCGCCATTAGCCAAAATGTTCCCTGGTGCAAATCGGGGCTCTTTGGGCTTGTGCCAACGTTCCTTACTTTACCGGGTCGACAGCCGAGCCCAGAAGCGATTTTTTTTTTTTGTTTGTTTGTTTGCTGCGTCTTCACTTGTGGCAAAATAGATCTCTGGAGGATCAACCATGACGTATTAGCCTCTCCCCCAGCTCCTGGTAAGTATAGACATACCCTTAAAACATTCCATCTCACCTGTATCTTTTGATTCATTCCCACCCCAAAAACTCTTCCCAACTCTGTAATACTGGGGTAGGCAGAACTTGTGTTCTAAAAACCCAAAAATGAGTGGAGCAGTCACGCAGGCATGTTATAAAGCCTGATCCCATCTAAAGCTTGCTTGTGTTTTGTGTTCTCTCTTATCCCCAAGGCTCAAACTGAGAGTGGGGGAAGGTAGTTACTCCCAAGCCCCTCTAACAAACCAAGCTGCTCTGACCAAAGAGGTCAAAACTTAGCAGCACTCAAAAGAGCTCTTCCTGCTGAATCATTCCACTTCCTTAAGGTGTGCTTTTGTTCGGGAGTGAAACAGTGAACAAAGTGCACTGTCCCATGGTGCCATCATTAGACTTCAGAGTCCATGGCCCATTAAAATGTAGTTGTTCACAGTTCGTTCAGAGCTATTGTTTCTGCTGTCTACAGGCTGTGGCATCAGTTTTGCACTGGTTTGAATTTTTAAGATTTTCTTTGATAGCAGTGTGCGTTAAAGGCTTAGGCAAAGATTTCGAAAGACATCAAGCACCTGCCTCCCTTAGGCATGCCTGATAATCTCGATCTTAATGTATTGTTCTAATGAAAGCATAGATTCATTCTGGAATGCAAAATGGCAGCCTCTAAAAATGAGAGTGATTGCCAAACCACCATAAACTGCTCTGAGCCTGCTTCAAAAATCACAGCCCAAAAATGAAGGCTTGAGGAATAGCCACTTTGGGTGTGTCCCCATAGCAAAAACAGCCACCTGGCAGCATGTCTCAGAGCCTGGGTCAACTGACATGGGCTTCTGCTGCTAAAAATAGCAGAGCAGATGTTCCTTTTCGGCTGGAGTCTGGGTCCAAGAACCACCCTCCTCTCTGGGTTTCAGACCCTGGGTTACAGTCTGTAACCAAACACCTACGCTACATTTTGATCCCATGCTGCAAGCCAGGGACAGCTGATTTGAACTCTGTGACTCAAAGCCATAGTTTGTTCTTTTCCTGTGTAGGTGTACCTGGTTATGGCTACGCCTGGGTGACATGCTTTCCCATGTCTCACTTGGCATTTGCAAATAGATCAGAAGTCTGCTTACCTGCTGCTCTCCACTTACCCTTCTTCCTGAAAGCTCTGAACACTGTCAGGGCACAGAATCAGATGATAGATTTGTCCAGAGTCTCAGGGTGTAATCCTGACTGCATAGAGGTCAATGGGAGTTTTGTTGTCGACTTCAACAGAGACAGAACTTCACCCCAGATGTTTTCAGGAGTTACTAACAGACTAATCCCTAATTAGCACTGGAAAGGCTGTATCTGTCATAAATCCAAACTGGTTCTGGTATTTGTCACGTCTCTGGGGCTGATTCTCCTTTTACTTATATTGGTCTAAATCAGTGTTTTTCAATTGTTTTTTTTTATAAAGTAACTTTTTTTCAAAACAAAACAAAAAGTACCCCTAGACTTCTGACGTGGACCCCTAAGGCAGGAGTCTGCATCCGAAATAGCGAGAAGAGCCGTTTTTTCAAATTCATTTACAGTATCAATACTTCAGGAGCTGCAATGCAGGTGAATACAAGACATTCCTTAACAAATAATGTCAAACCAGACTTTTTGTCACCCCCTATTTTATGAACAGTGCCCACACGATTTGTACCAGCTAGAAAGTTGTTACTCCCCCTCTCCAGACTTAACCCACCTCAGCCCCAAAATCCATCCCCCTGGCCCCAAGCTTTACTCCCCATCCCGCAAACCTGCCCCCATCCCCAGGCTTAACCCCTCTAAGCCCCAAACCCACCCCCCACCTCTAGGCTTTACCTCTCTCAGCCCCCAAATCTGCCCCCCTCCCCACCCAGGATTAACCTGCATCAGCTAATGAGCTCCTCCAGCTACGCACATTGCTGCTGCTCCTCCATGGCCTCCACCTCCTTCTCAGTGGTGCTTTGTGGTGCCAGCAGGGGGCAGGCTTGCCCACCCTTCCTTCCCAGCTCTCCTGTGGGCTTAGCACTTCCCCACCTGCAGTGCAGACAGTTCTCTGCCCTGCTGTGCTGAAATAATGGAACTTAATTTAATCGGTTTAACAGCTGGATCCCTCCTGCCACCCTACTGGCCATTAAACCAATTACCTTCAGTTCCATTATTTCAGCCGCAGCTGGGCAAGGAGCCACAAGAGAAGTCAATGATGGCAGCATCCAGAGCCACAAGTGACTCCTTAAAGAGCCACCGGTTGTCAAGCCTTGCCCTCGGGGTTCGTGTACCACACGTTGAGAAACATGATCCTAAGGTAATCTGAGGTCTTTGAACATGTGCCACTCAACCTTTCCAGATTACTGTATAATTTTAAGGAGTCAGACTTGTTTTGCATACCATCAAGTTACATCTCGTTTGAAAATGATGTACTTAGAAGAACATGCAAAATATCACAGAAGATTTGCTGACATTCTACCGTCTTATCAAATAAATGAATTGGAATAGAAATGTTGTACTTACATTTCAGCATAAGTAGAAACAAGTCATTAACTGAATGAACTTTTACACTGTACTGACTTTACTAGTGTGGTGTGTGTTGTAAAACTAGGCAAATATTTAGATGAGTTGATGTAGCCACTAGAAGACCTGGGTCTGTCCCACGAAAGCTCATCACCTAATAAATTATTTTGTTAGTCTTTAAAGTGCTATTGGACTGCTTTTTTGTTTTCATAGTATATAGACTAGCATGGCTATCTCTGTGTTACTGTACTTGCAAGGGTATGTGTACCCCTGGTTGAGAAGCACTGGTTTAAATCACTAGTAACTCAGCTGAAGTTAATGGAGCTACACTGCTTTAAAATTAGCCTGCGATATAAATCAGGTCCTTCTTTGTAGCACAGTGTTCTCTGTGGATGGAAGAAAGGCATGTGGCCCACAAAGAGCCTGACTTGAAAATACACGTTTTATGGGAATAAAGGTGTTGTCCTGTGACCAAATACTGAACTGATTGACTGTGTGTGTGTTCTTAAAATCCATGAGCTGCTGACAGCATGATGTGCTATCAGAGATGCATAGGATTCTACCTTTTAAAACTCATTGCATCATCCAAGCATTGGTGCCTTATGGAGTTTGTTCTGGCCACCTACATTCCAAGTTTGGAAGGCATTTGACAATCAGCCAGACTGGCTGCCATTTCCCAGATCCACTGCCAAGCTTGTGAGTCCAGTCTTGTGAGTAGAAGACCCTGCGAAGAAGACCAGCACTACCCAAATCCCATATAAGCCATCAACATAGGAGTTAAGTGGTGGATAGACCCTGTGCATTTTTCTTCATTAATGCTGTCCTCAAAATGGAAGGCACAAAACCTTCATGACTGCTTCTCTCCCAGTTGAGATAACATTTCTGCCCCAGCAACACACAGGAACACATTGTTCACAAACTCATGTGAATATTCACTTGTGTGTTTAATCATGAGCATGGGGTTTATTTTTCAAGCTGGCATGCCTACTAACAGAGGCTTTTGGGCTGACATTATATTTATGGAAAAAAATGTGATTTGTATCTCTTGTATCCAGTGTTTGGCTTTCTGCTTTATGTGCCTTTTGGCTTATTTATTATTAGCGCATTTTTGCGGGTTTTTACATAACCATTATCTTTCAGTATTGTTTTGAGTCAAAACTGTACTTAGACTAAAATGGCATGCAGAGATTAACATTGCTGCAAAGAGGTTTTCTGCTTACCTTCGGATGTTGTTAACTCAAGTGTAGCCCAGAACTGAGCTTTTGAGTAAACAAGCTTTTAGAAAATCTGAGACCAGTAAGATGCATTTTCCTTAAATTGCAGATGCTTTTAAACAAATAAACTTCCTTTCAGCTTCCATACTGGAGGCTTCATGGGAAACATAGTCCCACTGATGTCACACAAATTTGCTTACCTAGCTGTCGTCCTGATCCTGTGAGGAGAGTTTTATATGTAATCCAGAGGCACTGAAACTATTCAGAGGGAGAATGAAGTCTGCTTTACAGCCTTAGCTAAGAGCCAGCTGGCTTTCTGCTTATGTAGTAGGAGGCTTATAGCTTTAGCCCCTAAAGTCCCAGGTTCAATCCCACCTGCTGGTGACCTGGGTCCATCAGCTTTACAAGTTGGGGCTCGAGCCCAGCTAAATCAGGAGGCCACTGTGGCTCTGTTGACACATCGGTGTTATTTCAAAATAAGCCGTTCCAGAATAGCTATTTCAAAATAACATAGCTACACATAAGAATGCATTTTGAAACAGCACCCAGTTATTTTGAAATAGCATGTCTAGACATGTTTTGAAACAGTGCCAATGGATGCCATTGTGGTTTATTTTGAAATAGTACTGTTCCATGTCTTAAGAGTGCCTATTTGGAAACAGCTATTTCGTTATTCCTCCTTCAGTGTCTGAGGTTTGAAATAACCCACCTGCTGTTTCAAATTTATTTCAGAATAGCACGTACATAGTGTAGACACTAACAAAGTTATTTCAAAATAACTTTATCTGGAAATAACTTTGCTGTGTGGCTGTAGCCTGTGTGATTGCAGAATGTACCTGAGCAAAGTCAATTATAAGCACAAGACCCGTGTTAAGTAAGTACAATGGTATGGGGTGAGTACTGACAAAAACTCCTTCTTGTAAGCCACCTCAGTTGCTGCAATGGAAGGATAGATATGAGCCCCTATTCAGGCTGGGACTGTGTCTATAGCTTTGACTGCAAAATACATACATGCTGTAGGTATGGTATTAATTACATAGTAGTAATAATAATTAATGATAGCACTTCAGTAATGGATAAGGTTGGATTGTTAAACATGCAGGCTGCATGCCTGGCAATTGTAAAGTAAAATGAGAAGATTTTCTTTTTTAAAACTTAATAATTTACATAATTGCCCTCCTATGTTTTATAGTTTTCCTAATGTGGGCTGTTAAAAGTGCAGCTATTTTCATTTGTCTTGTTTTATATGAAACAGAAGTGTCCTGTTTCACTGCTTCTGTACATTGCAAGACAGACCATTTTTCTCTTTCTTTTCGATGGAAATACTTTGTAGTTTTTAAAGAGAGAAGCAGAGGGCCTGCCTGCACTGCAGAGCCCCATTTACTATTATTGGAATGCTTCAGAAATTTTTGTAAGTGTTTCATTTTGGAGGTCTGTCAAAACGCATTCTGGTGCAGTGGTTTTAAAAAATATAAAAAGAAAAGGGAACCAAACTCAAATGATAAAAATACAGTTTGTCAATTTAAGAATATAAAAATAATAAACTCTTAAAAATAATAGAAGTGCCTGTTAAAAATCAAGCACTGGATTGTTTGGAAATCTTCCACTTTCTTATGAAGACAAGGTTAGATGTTGGAGGTGGGGGGAAGAATTAGTGTAGCCTTGTGATGTGGCATCTACAGCTGAAGTCTTAACTTCAACTAAATTAGCCAAAATGCTATTGAATGTCAGCCTGCGAACACAGTATAACAAGCCTTCTCTCAGACCTCTCCCATCAGCCTCTGGGCACTTCCCATCTGCAAAAGACTTCAAGAGAGAACTCTCATAATCTTCCCAACCACATCTGAACGTTGTGTGTGTGGATCTATATTTATTTTTACTATCCTTTTTCTCATTTCCCATGGCCATGAAACTTGATCTGTGACTTCGCTCTTCTAATTTCCCAGCTTTTAAGGGCTCTTTGACAGACAACAAAGTGTGGGGGGGGGGGGGGGGGGGGGAATGTTGCATGCTCTCTATACCAAACACAGAGCCTACGTGCTACAGGGCCAGTACTGCAATGCTCTGGGTGTTCATAACTTCCATTAAAACCTAGGGGACATCAAGTCTCTGGGTGGCTTCCAAGGTCGGGACCACAGTCTTTTTCAGGGTTGCAAAAGCAGCATTAAGGTGGGAGCCCTTCAGGTTGCCTCGGGGACCTACTCACTGCTCTGCGCATAGGCTGTGCCATGGTCAGGTTTATTCTGCACAGGATACAGGCTCCTGAGTTAGCACAGCCCGTGCTGCTGGCCATGCCCTTGAATCCCCATGCTGTGGCTCTGACCACAGAGAAACTGAGGTGTTTGGCTTGACATAATAGTTACGGGACTGATAACCCTTCTCTGAGCTGTAGCGTAGAGGGCGTGTGCTTATAAACTGAACTGCTCTCATAGGCTGCAAATGGCTATCCTAATACAACCATTAATAGTTTTGACATTGGTCAATTATCTGCAGCCCCTTTAGCACACACATGGTCCATAAGTGAATGCAGAAATCATTTACCAGTTCATTCAGTAAATCACACTGTTACTCTGTCTTGTGCCAGGTCCATTTGCTCCCCTGGTTTCTGAGATGGTAAAGATACTGACATGTCGTTAGTGAGACAAAGTGGGTGAAGTAATATCTTTGATTGGATCAACTTGTGGTGGTGAGAGAGACCAGCTTTTGAGCTGTAGAAGCCATCTTGTTTCTTTCCTCAACAGAAGTTGTCCAATAAAATATATTACCTCAGTTGCTGTGTCCCTCTAATATCCTGGGACCAACACAGCTAGAACTACACTGCATACATTACATGATACGTTTAGAGAGGTGTAATATGTTAGTCCTCTCCAAAGAAATCATGCAAATATTTTTAAGGTCCTCTCACGATATTGAAATTAAATTTGACAAAACACAAATGTGTACGGTGTGAAAAGTTTTCTTCATTGGAAGAGAGATGGTTGAGGTTGTCTTTTTCATTTCTAATTCTATGGTTCTGTGAATACTGAGTGCTTGTCTAAGAGGTGATCTAAAGCACGGAAAAGGTTTGGTGCTGTCATCTCTGGCATATAAGAAATAGGATAGAATTCACTCCTTGCAATAAACTAATATACCTGGTACATGAATATATTAGTTTGTATTAAAAACACTGCAGCTTGGTAAAATTATAGGGGTTACTTTTCTCAGTTCTTCCCTCTCCTGAAAAATATCAGAGGGGTAGCCTAGTTAGTCTATATCTTTAAAAAAAAAAAAAAAAAAAAAAAGAAAGGAAAAAAAAACTCCTGAAAGACTCCCACAGTGGGGAAAAATGGCCTTCAAAGTGGGCATAAAATCATTAGTCACTTCCGAAAATATTGACTGTGAATGTCTTCCATGTGTCTAGATGGCCAACTGCTATTCTCTTCAAATGCCCAATCATGCAACCTCTGCACAAGCAGGTAGTCTTGAGTCCCATGTATAGACATAAGGCACATCTACACTGGAAGTGAGTCTCAGAACTTGGGTCAACTGGCTTGAGATTTCAGGGCTTGTGCTACAAATCTAAAAATAACAGGGTAGCCAGCTGATCCTGCTTGGGCAGGAGCCTGGGCTTTGGTGCCTGGTGGGTATCAGAGCACAGCCTGAACCTGAACATCCACACTGCTATTTTAACATCATAGCACAAGTCCTACAATCCTGGGTCAGTTGACCTAGGCTCTGGGACTCACTGCAGTGGTTTTTGCTGTGTTGGCGTATCCTTATAGACTTCACTGGGATTACTTTTGATGCTAAGGCCTGGGCCAAATTATTTTAAATCAGAACATATGCTCTCCTGCAGTGTTGCAAATTTCACTCTGTGCAGTTGGCTCCTGGGTCTGAACATAAGACCATCCATGCTGGGTGACACTAAAGGCCCATCGAGCCTAATATCCAGTCTTCTGACAATCACCAAGGCCAGGTGCTTCAGAGGGAACAAACAGAACAGGCAATCTTTGAGGGATCCATTCCTTGTCGTCCATGTCTAGCATTTGGCAAACAGAAGCTCGGGATACTCAGAGCACAGTTTCGCATCCCGGCCCATCCAGGCTAATTGCCATTGATGGACTTATATCTATGGACCTAACTAGTTCTTTTGTCAAACTTGATATTGTCTTAGCAAAGAGTTCCACAGGCTGACCTGCTGTTGTGCAAAGAAGTATTTCCTTCTGATTGTTTTAAACCTGATGCCTGTGCATTTAATTAGCTGACCCTTGATCTGGCATTATGTGGAGAAGTAAATAGCACTTTTTTAATTCACTTTCTCCATGCCAGTCAGGATTTTATAGATGTCTATTCCATTTAAAATGTATCTTTTTTGAGATGGAGTGACTGGATTTGCACACACTACTTAAGATGTGGTCATACCATAGAGTTGTATGGAGGCACTGTTTTCTGTCTTGATGTGTATCCCTTTCCTAAAGCTTCCCATCATTTGATTGGCTTTTTCTGGCTGCTGCTTCACATTGAATGGATGTTTTCAAAGAACTGTCCTCAATGGCTTCAAGATATTTGCGGGTAGGGGGCAGCAGTAATTTCATCTGCCGTGTTGCCCAGTCACCCAGATTTGCATGATTCTTTTGTAAGCGTTCACAGTCTGTTTCGACCTAACTGGCTGTGCCTACACTTGCATTCCTCTTTCAAAAGAGACATGCAAATGAGGGAAACCAAAATGCAAATGAGGTACAGATTTACATATCTGGTGCCTCATTTGCATACTTTTTCAAAAGGGCTTCTTTCAAAAGAAGAAAAGCAGTGTAGATGTGGCTCTTTCAAAAGTAAACCCCATCCTTTAAAGAACTCTTCTTCCCATAAAAATGGGAAGAAGGGTTCTTTCAAAGATAGGGTTTACTTTTGAAAGAGCCATGTCTACACGGCTTTTCTTCTTTTGAAAGAATATGCAAATGAGGTGCCAGGTGCATAAATCTGCACCTCATTTGCATTTTGATTTCCCTCATTTGCATGCCTGTCTCAAAAGAGGAATGCAAGTGTAGACACAGCCACTGTGTTGAGGAATTTTGTATCACCTGCCAGTTGTGGCATTTCACTGTTCTCCCGCTTTTCCAGATTACTTCTGAAATGTTGAACATTACTGGTCCCAGTACAAATCCCTGGGGGACACCACTGTTTGCCTCTCTCCATCCTGAAAACAGAAAATTCATTCCTACTCTTCATTTTCTGTCTTTTAATTAGTACCTGATCCATGAGAAGACCTTCCCTCTCATCCCATGACTGCTTACTTTGCTCATGAGCCTTTTGTGAGGGATCTTGTCACAGGCTTTTGAAAGTCCAAGTACACCATATCCACTCGATCACCCTTGTATTAACTGGAAGGGGGAGGATCATGAGATGGAAAGAAATTCTGTGAAAGGAGATGCTTTTAAATTGCATTTTAGAGAAGATCCTCAGCTCTGTCCCAACTACCAACCTATGGACACTTTCATAAATTCCCTCATGTTTCACTAGAACAGGGGACAGCCCACTGGGCCAAAGATCCCTTTGCTGTCAGCTGGGGAAATTGGGTGGGGTCTGTCTTCTCTTCCTATAGTTTTAGGGCTTGCTTGTGAGTCCGAGAATCCTCTCTGTGTCAACTGGAAAAGCGCTAACTGTGCTGTAAGAGTGTAGGAACTTGTAATGCTGATTCTGGTCCTCATGGTGCAATTTATCTCAGGATGACATGTAAGCAGCTGAACGTATGCACTGAAAATACGTTTTAGAATCTGTGTTCCAGACGTAATTGATAAGCAGGTATTGCTGACGGACAAATGTGGAATTGCCTCTTTGTTCATATGTAAATTAAGCACCCTAAAGCTATCGGAAAGGAGACCCCTTTTACATGGGCAAATCAACAGGAAAAACAGACTAATAGGGGCATATGAAACAACAAGGCATTAGCAACCCAGAAACCAAACCACACAGAGTCTTCCTAACTCTAGGTGCTAGAAATGAGGGATTTGGGGATACAAGGACCTCTCTTTGTTACTCTTGAAGAGGTAATCAGGTGATGTGGTAAGACCCATGGAAACAGACTCTCAGCCTGCTTCAGCTGCCATGCTGTAAGAAAAGGCTTAGGTGAGAATCTTAGCCTCTTACAGTTACATCTTCGTCTACTAGAAGTATTATATTTAGTTTTATTTGTAACCTGTTGTTTTTAGTTTTGCTCAACATCGCCTCAATTTTTACCTTTGTCAGTCAGTGAACCTGGCAATTGTTGTGAGTCTGTGGGTGGCCAGTGATGGGGGCTGGGCATTATGGGAGGATGCAGCTGCGGAATTTGGGGACTGGAGTTCATCTGCATGCCTGCAAGGCAGAGTAGAGACTAGTAGCACCCAGAGCGTGCTTGAGTGGCAGTGTCAGGGAGCTGGCTCACTTAAGCTTCCCTCTCACTGAAGCAGAAGTGTAACTCAGTGTAGCCAGCCAACTGGACACCCCGAGAAAGCGGAGGCCTTTGGAATGCTATAACTACCATTTCTAACATGTTGTTATAAAGGGGAGCCCTGGGCTTCTCTTGTTGCTCTGGGGAATTACTGCTGTTAAAAAGAAACTTCACTGAAGATTAAAGCCAGTTTCATCCCTGTCTTGGGATGGGTGCTTTGAACAGCTGAATACTTATGTGAGCAGTGAGATATAACCACCTAGCCAGTGTCCTAATACAGGGACAAACAGGTGCAGGAAGGCCACGGGTGTTGCCAGACCACATTGCTGAGGTGATGGTTGAATGAAGTCCTAAGATCAGTAGTGTGTGGTTGGGGTCAGAGCCTGGCTGCCAGCAATGGGGGCTGGCAGCCTGGGTTGAAGCTTGGCAGTTGGGCTGTGGCTGGAAGCCAGGGTTGGCAGCCAGGAACGCAACCTAGCAGCTGGGAGCAGAGCCCTGAGAGCAGGGATCTGTGATAGAACTCAGCAGCTGAGGCCATGGCCAGAGGGTCATAACCTGATAGATGGAGTGTGGTGGTTGGGGCCAGAACCCAGGGGCCAAGAGCAGACACTGGAGACTGGCAGCAGAAGGGCCTGCAATGACCTCCCATGGTCTAGCTAATTCCTGGTTTCAGGACTAATCAGGTCCGGAGGGTGCCGGACCAGGGAGGTCTGACCTGTAGTAAGTGCATCATTGCAGCATTGTTTTGTATTTAACTGATGTTAATTGGAATTTTGCACATGGACAAAACTTGCAGTTAACTATATGCCAAGCCAAAGCTGTGAGCAAAGTTAAACACCCTGATGCTCCTTTGAATACTAATACATTTAAAAATAGTTTTGACTGTGCAAATTATGTAGTTTTCTCTTGTTCCCCTTACTCAGGGCTATTTGCTCTTTCTTATGCCTTCTCCTCAATCCTCCTTCTGTGATGACAGAATCAGTTTCGTGCTGTTTAACTCTGATGCCAGAAATAAGAGACTGCTGGTTTCAGTATGCAGTAGACAGCTGGAGCTAATTATTTGTCTAGAAAATGGAATCCTTCCTTTCTTTCCTAATCCAAGAAAATACAGAAGGGTGATCCATTTCCACTGGATTGTTTCTGAGTGGCAAGGAGAACCATATGGACTGTGATAACATCACAGATTTGGAAGCCACTTCATGTCAGTAGGGCCATATCTTGTGAGATTCTGAGTGGTTCGTGGCTGGTGCTGAGCACATTGATATTCTATGCTGATGAATGGGAGTGGTCCACACGAAATAACCCGTCATTTCAGATTTGTCCCACAATTGGAAAGAGGTGGAGAATCAAGCTGAGTCAGGAGGAACCACAAGTATCCTTTTGTGTGGCGCTCATGAGAGCTGTCCCCATTCTTACTTTGAAGTTCAATTCACATAGGAAGGATGGTTTTATGGCTGATGGCCCTGAACTGAGATTTGGATGCAATTTCCTTCTGTGCTGTCTTTTGACAAGTCATTTAACCCCTCTGTGCCTTGATTCCCCATCTGTAAAAGGAGGGTAATGCATCCTTTATCCACGCTTTGTCAGCTGAGACAGGACAGAGGCTGTCTGATACTTGGAGCCCTGCGCAGATACAAAGATGTGGATCTGCATCCACTGGCTGAATTCCTCATCTGATCCGGAGTGTGTGAGCCAGATTTTACTTGCACCCGCACAGCAGAACATCTCTAGGGGTGGAAGGAGGGAGCACAGATGAGAAAGGAGGGAGCTGGGTCGTTCAGGGAAGAGGCAGGCAGTGTGAAAGCAGTGACTGGGGGAAAAGGGCAGCAAGGACCTGGGGCTGGAGCTCGGCAGTCAATGCTCACAGGGCTGGATGGAGGGGGGTTGGTGCTCGGACCCTCCTGCAGGGAGATTTAGGACAGAGCTTCTTGCATCCTTTCCCTGAGGGCAAGGCAGAAGCATGCCCTGGCACTGCTCCCCACCCCACGCCTGGCAGCTGGGTGGGGATGGGGAAAAGTCCTATATGGGTATCCACACCACTGTCCATGGATCTGAAATAGATATCCACAGGTATGCAGATCTCTACTAATACTAAGTTTACACACAGCGCCTGATGTAATGAGGCCCCAATCTCAGCTGGGTGCCGCTCTAGCACATGTAAGAAGAAGCTCAATTCGCTTCAGGCTGGTCCACCTCCCCAGCTCTCATGGTGCCTAACAGAGTGTCATATGCTCATCCTTTGTCTATAATTTCTAGCCCCAGAAGGGAAGCCATGTTAGTCTGCAGCTTCACAAATAACAAGCTGTCTTGTAGCGCCTTACAGACTAACTAATTTATTAGGTACTGAGCTTTCTTGAGTAAGACCCACTTCCTCAGATTGCTGGAGGAGACAGTTAGAATCCAGGGTTATATAGTGGGGGTAGGGGGAGAAAGGAGGGATAAAAGGGGTTACCTGTCACCAGTGGACCAGTAGATGAAGACAATTAAGTTAGCTATTTGCCATTGAAGATGATGAGGGGAATTAAGTGGGAGTATCAAAGGTGGGGAGCTTGCCCTTGTAATGCATAAGATAACTGAGATCTCTTAAGGCCTAATTTAAATATGTTGAATTTGTAAATCAACTTCAGTTCAGATGTCTCCCTTTCTAATCTTGCGCTAAAATCCTTTTGTAGGCGAATGTGTTCTTTTAAACCCATTATTGAATGTCCAGGGAGGTCAGAGTGTTCCCCTGTATGTTTGTGTATTCCAGTTCCCGACGTGTCCATTCATCCTTTGGTGCAGAGACTGTCCGGTTTGTCCAAAGTCCATGGCAGAGGGGCATTGCTGGCACATGACGGTATATACCACATTAGTGGATGCACAGGTGTATGATCCCCCAATGGTGTGGCTGACATGGTCAGGTCCAGTGATGATGTCACTATTATAGGAATGTGGACAGAGTTAGCAGCAGTTTAGTGCAAGGATAGGTTCCTGGGTTAGTGTTTCTGTACTGTGGCGTGTGTGTTTTCTTGAGGTTGGGTGATTGTCTGTAGGAGAGGACAGGCCTGTCACCCTAGGCCAGTGAGATTGAGGGATTGTGTTCCAGTGTAGCTTGTAGGTTGTCAATGATGCAGTGGAAGGGTTTAAGCTGAGTGCTACAGGTGATATGTGGTGTTCTGTAATTTTCCTTGTTGGGCCTTTTGTGAAGTAAGTGATTTCTGGATACTCGTCTGTCTTTCTCAGTCTGTTTTATTTACTTCCCCAGGTGGATAATTAAGTTTTAAGAACGCTTGATAAAGATCTTGTAGGTTTTTGTCTCCGTCACTGGAATTGGAGCAGATACGATGGTTTCTTAGGGCTTGGTTGTAGACAATGGATCATGTGATGTGTCTCGAATGGAAGTTGGAAGCATGTAGGTAAGAGTGACGGTCAGTGGGTTTCCACTATAGGTTGGAATTAATATGACATTTGTTGATTTGTACTGTAGTGTCCAGGAAGTTGATCTCTTGTGTGAAGTGCTCCAGGCTGAGGTTGACGGTGGGGTGGAAATTGTTAAAATTCCCCTGGAATTCTTCAAGGGTCTCTTTACCATGGGTCCATATGATGATGATATTGTCATTGTATCATAAATAGAGGAGGGGTCCTAAGGAATGGGAGCAGAAGAAATGTTGTTCTAAGTCAGCCATAAAAATGTGGGCATATTGTGGGGCCATGCGGGTTCCCATAGAAGTGCCGCTAACTTGAAGGTACAGATTGTCCCCAGATTGGAAATAGTTCTGGGGGAGAACAAAGTGACATAGCTCACGCACCAGAAGTGCCATGGCATCATTGGGGATGGTGTTCCTGATAGCCTGTAGTCCATCCCTGTAGTTTAGTGTTACGCAGTGCTATGGGTTTTCTCATCCCACTTGAATTTCTGAGATTTTCATCCAAACCTGAAGTAAAACGAAAAAGTTGAAATCTCAAAATTTTTTCCTGAACTGATTGTCCAACTTTTTCCAGTGTAGGTCAACTGAAATGTTGCATTTCAATTGCATTGAAACATTTCATTTTTGTTTCAACCTTTTAAAATATTCAATTTGTTGTGAAACCTAATAGTTCAAAAGGAAAACCTAGTTTAACAATTTCAAAACTATTTCATACATTTTTCTTGGATAAGGAGACTGGTCAAACTCAAGCCTTGCCTGCAAACAGTTTAGGTTTTGACAATTTGACATTTTCCAATGAAAAATCATGCCGTTGGAAAATTCCCAGCCACTTTAATTGTTTCCTAATCAAAGATGCGTAGGGGACTGCACCACAGACAGATCTGCTTTCCAATGCCAAATGCTGAATTTACAATTTAACTTGAGTACAGCAACTGTACATCAGTCTAAGCTCTAAATTGCCACTCAACTATACAATCTTTCTGTCAAGTCCTCCATGTCTCATAGTCCCCAACAGCATTGAACGCTAATGACTTTTTAATGGGGATTTCTATTAGTGGCTATATTTTATCAGGGGAGGGTGTTTGGTCACTTTTCAGATGAACTATTAAGACGCTAGAACACCACAGCTGGTAGTTTTAATATTTGTCTGGTTATCTTTCTGGCACATGAGATGAATGGCACGGCACTAAAGAGATTAAGATTTGTAGTGGTGGTGGAGTGGGACAGAGCTGCAGTCTAGTTGCCATGGTTTTCTCTATCTTCTTCCTAAAGGATTTGTACTTATTATGAAGAGTCAGAAATGAGGCTTTTATAAACATAATAATCCTGTTGTCCATCCCTCAACTGTGAAATTTCAGGAAGGTTAATGTTGATAGAAATTTTTTTCCAAAGCATTTATCTATGTAAGCAAATGTGTCTGACTGTGAGTACTTGTGCCAGTCCTATCCATGAGTCATTTTTAGGTAGCTTCATTGAAGCAAATTCTGCCCATACACACATACATGTTTTGGGGGCTAGCTGAGCTCACCCATTCCCCCAGCTCATGGTACATAGCTGGACATGTTAACTGAGTTTGTTGCCTACCACTGCTCTGGGTGAACTCTGGCTGGCAGCTTAAATCATCCATAATGCTGCTTGGTTTCTGTGATTTTTTTTGTTCTTTCTGCTTCTTGTGTGCACAGTTGTAAACCAAAGGGCAGACTTTAACCCAGTATAATTTTCAGAGACTCTGTGAGCCACTGGCTGGAAATGAAACTAGGCAAATGCAAGACTAGAAATAAAGCACAATTTTTGAAGGTGACCATAACCATTGGAAGACTTTAGCTAAGGAGGAGGTGCATTCTCCACCACATGAACTCATTAAAATCAAGACTAGATGTATTTCCAAAGAATACGTTGTAGTCCAACTAGAAGTTCTGGTCCTGATGCATGAATCACTGGATGTCACTCTCTGGTCTGTGCTTTGCAGTCTAGATCAGTGGTGTCCAAAAGAAATTGAATGGATCGCCACTCCCTGCCCACCCCCAAGCTTTGCACCCCCACCCCTACCTCAGATTACTCACTGGAGCCACCATCATGAGAGCCATGCTGCCCTGCAGCTCGAGCCACCTCCGCTGGTTCCGCCGTGTGCTTGTCCCATACGTGCAGCTCTCCTGAGCTGCATTTCGCCACATGTGGCCAATGGGGAGGTATTGGACACTGAGGGTCTAGATAAACCTAATGATCCCTTCTGGCCTCAAAAAGCTGCAAGACTCAGGGTGTGCCTCCAATGCACATCACTTGCAGTAGCATGTAAGGTATGCTTAGCAGGCTGCATCAACGCTGCTGAGTGCAGTTGCAAGCATTGGGGAGGTTTTAGCAGGGGGGAGGAAATGAGGAAAGGCTCTGGCAGCTTTTTCCTTCTGCCTCTCCCACCAGAGCCTTTCTGCACTACTGGCACCTTTCCCCATGGTAGGGACAGGTGCTGGCAATAGATTACCCAGCTACAAGTAGCAGTGTAATGTGTAGGACATGTGGATGTGTAGAGAGCTGTACAAGGGGACGTGCCCACAGGATTCAGACCTGTTTTTCCTCTGCTTGCTCAAGCAGCGTCTCACCGCCTGCACCGCTGTGCTAGCTGGGTGAGCAGTGACTGTACTGTGTGCTGTGTAGCACTTCTTACACATAGGCCGCGTCTACACGTGCACGCTACTTTGAAGTAGCGTCGCCAACTTCAAAATAGCGCCCGTCACGGCTACACGTGTTGGGCGCTATTTCGAAGTTGAAATCGACGTTAGGCGGCAAGACGTCAAAGTCGCTAACCCCATGAGGGGATGGGAATAGCGCCCTACTTCGAAGTTGAACGTCGAAGTGGGGCACGTGTAGACGATCCGCGTCCCGCAACATCGAAATAGCGGGGTCTGCCATGGCAGCCATCAGCTGAGGGGTTGAGAGACGCTCTCTCTCCAGCCCCTGCAGGGCTCTATGGTCACCGTGTGCAGCAGCCCTTAGCCCAGGACTTCTGGCTGCTGCTGCTGCAGCTGGGGATCCATGCTGCATGCAGAGGGTCTGCAACCAGTTGTGGGCTCTGTGGATCTTGTGTTGTTTAGTGCAACTGTGTCTGGGAGGGGCCCTTTAAAGGAGCGGCTTGCTGTTGAGTCCGCCTGTGACCCTGTCTGCAGCTGTTCCTGGCACCCCTATTTCGATGTGTGCTACTTTGGTGTGTAGACGTTCCCTCGCAGCGCCTATGTCGATATGGTGCTGCCCAACGTCGAAGTTGAATGTCGACGTTGCCAGCCCTGGAGGACGTGTAGATGTTATTCATCGAAATAGACTATTTCGATGTAGCGTGCACGTGTAGACGTAGCCATAGTGAAGCTAAACAAGCTTGGAGGAGAAGGGCCCCAGCTTATCAAAACCAAAATGATGCCAGTCTGTTTGCATCCTTCAGTTCAGCTCCTGCACTTTGTTTCAACTAGCAGCCCGACCCTGCAGTGACTGGGAACCGACCCTCACAGCTATTTCTCAGGGAACATCCCGGCCCTCAGTTCTCTGGGGAAAACAGCGAGCCCATTAGGAGAATGAATTCTCATTCATAAAGTGGGTCATGCTGTATAGTTGGGTTCTCTTCATGAAGAGTTGATTAAGTGATGAATATCTGTCTTAATAAATATTTAATCATTTGGCATTATTTATGGAGTCCAGCAGGCCAATAGGTTGCTTAAAACCATAGTTTATCAGTGTGTGTATATATAACACCTTTTTAATGTTGCGCTTCTAATAAATAATCTGTAACACACTTCTACATCTATTCATCCCTTATCAGCCCTTTATTTAAACACTGATAAGTAAAACATTAATATAAAGTGTGACACATAAATCCTCAATTTAGCAGCACTCTTCTAGCTGCCTGTGTGCCATAAAAACCAAATTCACTACAATATTTTACATATAAAGGAAAAGACATCAATTAATGTAAATGTTTCGATGCTAACAAGCCACATGTCACTTTCTGATAAAGAAATAGACAGCTAATCCACCTGATTTCTAATCCTGTGTAAATCCAATAAGGGGTAGGGTTTGTCTAGCATAAGGACTAAGGCTGCTGCTATGCTACCATTCTCCCATTCAAGGTTCCATGGTAAGGAGGCAATTAGAAGCAGGCTAATGAGGTGCTAACATACATATTCAGTGCCTCATTAGTATAACAGTGGCCATATGAACAGCCTTCAAATTGCAGATTGATAGTGAAGATGAAGGCAGCTTTGAAATAAGTGCCACACTTTGACATTCCCTTACTCCAATCTAGTTCTGTACCCAGCCATAAATTATGGCTAATATAATACTACTGAATAAGGTATCTTGACTGCCAACTGTTTGCAAAATAATTTAAAGACTTTGGGAAAACGAATAATTAGTGATAATTGTGTACCAATAGCTGCAGTCTTCCGTCCATCTCCTGTTTCACAGGAATGCACCGAAGGGGACACAAATGTTATGAAATCCTCTTTGGTTTTTACTTAACATGTATTTCTATGCTATCAATGGCAGATAGAATTGTTACCAAGCTCTTCTTGAGTTTTCTTGCATGTTCTTTTCTTTAAAAAATGTAAAACCCTCATTCCAGAAGAAAAAATGTGAGGTTCAAACAGGATGTATATACTGCTGTGATAACCAAGTTTATTTCAGTACTTTCAACCCTATTCCCCTGTGCAGCAGGATTTCTCATTTCCATTTATCATACCCAGTGCTGTGCAAGCGTATTTGATGCATACATACCAATGTGTGTCCACACATGTTACACTGTGGAACAATCGTAAGGTTGAAGTGTGTTGACTCAAACTGTTCAGTGAGGTTCAATAAATCTTGACAAGATCAGCTAGCACTAGGGCCAAACTTCTCATCTTTTTACCATTACACTGAAAAATGTGAACAATAGTGGAAAGAAATATAGTATATATTTATTTATTTTAAATTTCTTTTTCTTTGTTTAAACATAACATCCTATTCAAATCATCCATTTTTTACAGGTTGCAGAACAGGGTGGATGTTTGGAAAATGTGAAAGATCGAAAGAGCTTTCTTGGATTTTTTTCCTCAAATTCGGAAAACTTTTCTTGACCTGACAGGTCACTGAAGCTTGGTGAAAAGTAATATCCTAGTAATGTCCATTGATCAGACGGAGCAGTAGCATTCGTGGTATTCAGGCTGCATTTTAAGTCTGGTGGCAAGATGAAATTTATCTCTAGCCCTTCTCTGCTGCTTCTCTCATGTCTCTCCTGAGCTCTTCCTCCTCACACAGTGAGGCTGCTGCTTCTCACCATCCCGGCCTTTCATACCTCTGCTCCTCCCTTCTCATCTGCTTTTGTATGTTACTGCATTGCCCCTACCAACTGCAGCCCATTTGTCCATTTCTCACGCACAGCCTTCATGCTTACTCCCATGCTGTGTAGGATGCTCTCTCCAAACTGGACTGTGAGGCTGCACCGTCTCCTCTTTCATCTCACCCTCAACACCTGCTTGCAGCATGAAACCTTTGGGAAATTGCTTGCTGGTACGGGGGGAGGTGGAAGCTCAGTAGGGAAAGTCAATTATTTACCATATTCTATGTATTTGTGTGTTGTTAAAAACAATGAAGTGACTCACTGATCCCATGCATGTAGCTCAACTGGTGTAGCAATGCACTAGTCCAGGGGTTGTCAACCCTCAGCACACGTGCCAACAGTGGCACACAAGCTGATTATCGTGGCACACAAGGTAGGAGCTCAGCCCTGCCTTCCTCCTCCCATGCAGGTGGCAGCCTGGATGGGAACAGAGCCAGAGCCCTCGCCTCTGTAGCATGTGGGGAGAGACAAGTCCCCCTCTCGCAGTGTGGGGCTGGATCTCCTGCCGCAGCACAGGGAACACAGAGCTGGGGCTGGAGCCCCCACCATGGAGCCTCAGCTGGAGCGTGGGGCCCCCATGGAAGTCGGCACTGCTGTGTATTTGTTGGGGGAAAACCATTTCATATCCCAGCAAGAAATGGCTCTTTATACTTTTAAACTAATCCTTGATAAAAACAGTGCTGGGGTCACAAAGAAGCTACTCTTCCAATTGTAAGTAGGGCTATTCTGTTAAGAACTTTAAAAGGTGTCACCGGCACTCAGACCTTACACAGAAGTCAAACGGTCAAATTTGAGCACTCTGCCTCAGAAAGGCTACTGACCCCTGCGTTGGTCTATTCCTCCCCTGTACGTACCTCATTAATTGTACTTGATTTATTCCTATGAAAAGAAATGTGTTTAACTCGTGCGCATTTTTTTCCGTGCAGTTGCATCCATTGAGCTCTCCTATGTCTCCAGCGCTGCCGCTTAGCCACCTTTTTTCCTTAAAAGATAATTGATTGACAACCAACCAGATGCCTCTGGATTCTCATTAGACTGAATGAGCTTTACAGTATATCCCATAATCATAGCTGACCTCTCCAGACACAATAACTGCACTTCTTGGCCTTGTGATTGCAGCATTTGATGTGTGCTGGGCTGTGGTGCCTGGTGGAGGGAGACACATCCTGTAAAACCAAGCTGGATCCTCCTCTGGATGGCACAGAATGTGGCGCTGACAAGGTAATTGAAGTGCTCTGCAGCTGTTTGGCTTTTGATGATGTCGTCTGTGGACTGATGTTTCTAAGACATGCAATGTTTGCTGTACACCCACGTTTTTTGTTCTAATTGAGTTATGCAAACTGCTGGATTGACAGCTGCCTTACATGGCATTAAGTTATTTTTCTTTCCTTTCATGTGTATTGGGAGTAGACTCTGGGAATCCCAAGAGAAATCAAAGCCTCACTGTGCTAGGTATGAAGAAAAAAAGAAAAGTAGCCCTTGCCCTGAAGAAATTGCAGTCTCGGGACCACCTGTAACTCAGTGTGTAGTAAGATACTCTTCAGTTCCCTTCATTTCAAAGGGACTTTTTGAGGAGTAAGTTCCATTTCAGTGTAATTTAGAGGTGCGCAATCTGGCCCTAAACTTTAGACATTATGCAACAGGTAGGTTTAAACAGCAGCTTGTGTGAAGAGGAAGAAGGATGAGGGTAATGCTAATAAAATTCTGCAGTTACACAGGGTAGCTCGTAATACATTCCAATTCAGTTAGTTTTTTTCTTTTCTTTAAGACCTCTACCTGGGAACATTTCTGGGTTTAGTGGTCCCTGCAGACCTAGGCAGATGGCTAGTGCATATTTGGACTTTCCATTGTTCATTGCAGTGGAGAAAGTGGTTAATGGAAAAAAAAAATAAACACCTATATTCGCAGGTCTTTATTATATGTCAATCCTTCCCCAAATACCTGCCTACTATTCTAGAGCATTAACTGTCAGTAGATTTTAGACTTGACATTTCACCTTACATTGTATGGTAAAGGAGATTAATTTAGGGAGTTGTTGCTATAGCCATAAACTTCAGTATTTTTTCTCTGATTTCATGTGAAATATACATAGATTAATTAAAATTCTTTGGTACTCAGTGTTAAACTAGGAAATGGAAAGAATTTTAGACAAGGTGCTTTTGCTGAATGCATTTGCTCCAAATGATTCTATATTGTGTGCATTTTACGTGGCTTGCGTAGCAGTATTGACCTCATGCACCCACGAGAGCTCCAGAAAATGGGCCAAATGCAGCCATTGATCGCAACACAATGCAGCACTGTTGGAATTACAGTTACTGAGTTAGGCCCAGATTACATCAATGATGGAGGTGGAGTAGGAACCATTGTAATGAAGATGTTGTGTTTGGATACAATTTCTTGAATTCACTTTCTTCAGAGTGAGTGGATTAAGTCCCAGTATCTGAATGTAGTTTACAGCTGACACAGAGTGCAGATGGCACAAAAGTTGGGGGTCAAAGTAAATGATGAGATGAGGGCACTGCTAAAGAGCAATCTGAGTATCTTGGTAAGTTGGGTGCAAGTCAACAGTATGTATTTTAATAAAGCTAAATGTAAATATAGTTATATAGGAACAAAGACTGTGACTGATACTTACACAATGGGGGATGATGGCCTATGAAAAATTCTCTCTACAAAGAAACTGGGGGTCATGGTGAAATTCTGTCAGCTGCCTGTGTGATGCTGCAGCCAAAATGGCAAGTGAGATCCATGTATACTGTCCTGGCTGCCTCTCCACTCTGACACTCCAAGTGCACAAAGTGGGGACCCACGAAAACCTTTAAAGTACCTTGCCTCCATAGGCTCTGCTTAAGAAAGGCTCCCCAAGGTCACAGATTCCCTAATCCTGGGTTGGTAGACTGCCATCACCCAAGTGAGAAAACCCCTCTTAAGAACACAGGAAGATACACTTGGAACGTAGTTTCTCCTTGTGGAGTGTAACCCAAGCTCTTAACTCTCCCTTAGGAGAGAGCTTGGAAACAAAGAGCTGTAATCTGATAGCTGACCTTTCAGTCTAAGGCATGAATATACACAGACCCTTCTCTAGGACACAGGAATCAAATCATTGCCTTAAAAAATGTAATTTAATCACAAAATGAGAGATGGAAAAATACTAAGAAAATAACTAAACATACTTAGTTGCTTGATGTAATAAAACAGCACTGGTTGCAGCACAGAGAATTACTTCCCTGGGATTCAGCTTACAAGTTACAGAACACAGGGGAAACAACAACCCTTAACCAACCTGAGGAGTCCCAATTCCAAAAGAAACATAACCTGATCGTGTCTGTCTAAATCATTGTTTCCCAAACTGGGAGGTGTGAAGAAACTCCAGGGGGAGCATGAGGTGACCCAACCCCCTACCCCTCCGTCATTCCTTCCACCCAAAGAAAGGTCTGGCCTTTGCTTCCGGCTCTCAGCCCCTGCCATTTTACGTGAGTGACCCAGTGCAGCTGCTATTAAAAGCAGGCAGCCGGCAAAGACTCATGTGGAGCTGACTGCTTTCTGGGCTGACATCATTGTGTTTCAGTGGTGCCGCGCTGGGGAGTGCGTCAGTAAAACTCCCATTCCGGAGCACATTGATGGAGACTGGAGCATGTGGAGTCAATGGAGCATGTGCAGCAGGACATGTGGTACCGGCGCCCGATTCAGACAGCGGAAATGCGACAACCCCCCGTAAGTCATCTCATCTGCGCGATACTTTCACCTAAAGGCTGTTGGGGAGTGTTGCTGAAAGGTTGGCAAAAAAGAGTCAGGCCTGGCGTGGAGAGCTAAACACTGAGTACAGTGGGAAGGAGTAGCTGCTGGTACTGGCTGAGCACAAATGTCAAGGGTCTTCACCAATAATACCGAAAACAGTCGGTGGAGTGACTTTATAAGCAAATGAGATGCAGTAGAATTGGCTTGAAGGGCAGGCTGGGGGGAGAGACCCACCTCAGGCATCCTTTTATCCCGAGTCAAGTACAGGCACAACATTAAATGAGATACTGTTGGGAATGAAAAGAAAATGATATCTCCTCTTGCTCAGTGCACAGGCTGGGTGTGGGCTGAGCTGGTGTTCCAGCACCAGAGACCTCTCCACATTGACCAGGGTCTCTGCTGGGAGAGGAGTGGAGATTGGATGGGCTGAGGGGAAGGACAAATGTTTATTCCATCTATAAAGTGGGCACAATGATACTTAGCTCCTTTGTAAAGTGCTTTGAGATTTCAGAATGCAGCAGTCAAGGTGGAGAGGGGCAGATATTTGCAGTCTGACCAGACTGTGCTGCTTGGTTCCCCTCAGCGAGCTTGACTATTTCCATGGCTGTCCTGGGGCTTCCCACCTCTTTGAATCAGGGAACTAAGTAAGAGATGGTATTTCTAAACACCAGCCACTTGGCACAGGTTTGTGAGCCTTCCTCCGCTGACTTAAATGAGGGATGAAACAATTAATAGTATTGCCAATTAAAGGATCATCACTGTGTATCTGAATCCTAAACCCTCAGTAAGCACTTTGCAGTCTTGATTCTGCAGCCATCACAGTCAGTTGCTAGTTTAGAGGCTTCTTCACAACCAGAACAGCTAGTGACTGAGGTTTTTTTTAACGAAACCTGAGATTGAGGCGAATAAGACAGTTGCTTCAGAGAACTGATGCTCAGCGGTGATTGCATTTGTGTAAAATCCAGCCTTGATTTTACCAGCCCTCTTTTCATTCTGTAGGATTAGTTTAGCTTCTTTGTTATTAGCGGAAGCTGACTTGACACACTTTGTAACCATGCTGCTGACTAAACCTAAATCCGTTCATTGTCTCACTCAATAAATTACAGGGCTTGCCAGCTCCAAGATGGCGCATTGATTTGAAAGTTATTTTGCTCAGACACACTCCTGGTGGGGGACACACGTGGTTTTTTTCTTTTCTCTTTCCATATTCCTGGCTGCATCCCATACTGTTCTGCATCTGCTCTGTTCATTGTCCAACATTATTGGCTAGGGGATTGGTTTTTGTGTGTGTGTGTGTGTGTGTGTGTGTGTGTTATATCTCATCCAAAATGCATATAGCATGGACAGCACTTACATTTATGCCTACAGAACACGCATCTCTACAGACCTTGCTTTAATATGGTTCCCCAATGGCTGTTTCTGATGAGTCAATGAGGTGTGCAGCATAGAGCTAAATTCTGTCTTCAAATGTGCTCTCAAAGCCCATGTTGCCTTCAGTGGGAACTCCTGGAGTGTCTGAGAGGAGAATTTAGCCAACAACAGTATGTAAGTGTGGAGCTCTGAGGAGAATGAGGCAATCTGTTGCTTTGGACAGGAAAGGATAAGCAACAATGTACCTGTGAATATCTGTGACTCTCCCACACTTAACTTCTCTGTCCTTCCCATTATAGCCCTGGGCCAGGAGGCAAGAACTGCCGGGGAGCCAGTGTGGAACACACCGTTTGTGAAAATTTACCCTGCCCTAAAGGAGCCCCTAGCTTCAGGGACCAGCAGTGCCAGTCTCATGACAGATACACCAACAAGAAGAAAAGCCTCTTGACAGCTGTCATCATTGATGGTAAATTCACGAACTCTTTACATAGTTCTTCACTTTTTCTCCCTTGGTTTTTCAGCCCTTTTCAGTTGAACCTGCTGGCACCTATTTGTCAGCAGAGACAGCAGTGATGTAACCCCAAGGGGTAGATCCAGAAGGCAGTTAAAAAGGGAATTTCTAATTCTCCTGACCATCTCGTCTCCTTTGTTGTTAGCCCCTCAGTGAGATCTCTTGGGCAGGCCAGTTCTACAGCCAGCCTTGGGACGTAAGCATAACACTTAAGAGCCTGTGGAAGAGTTTCTGGAGCTAATTAAGATGTCCCCATCTGAACCATTAGGTGCTTTCTGGTCACTTGTAATGTGAGGAAATAAAAGAAAAAAATTGGAATTCAAAGTAAGGAGGATTCCCCATGGGATGTTACTTACATGTTTCCTTGCCTGCTTCAGCACACTTGTACATCTACTTTTGTTCATATTTGTTGTTGTTAAACAATGTTCCTTGTCAAGGTCTTAGTACTTGCCTGGGCAGGCTTGAAAAATCTTTCTGAAGTGGCTCGTATTCATGAAAAATGAGATTGCACTGAGCTGGTTTCCAGAGAAACTGGCCCCGTTTATCACCATCTGCTGATTTAAAAAAAAAAAAAAAAGTCAAGGCCACATTCATGATGGCTGAGCCTCCCAGGATCATATTGAACTGGTACAGAGCAGGGGTTCCGATCAACACTTGAGTGTGTGTCTATATTTCTGCTCCTTGCCAGTGAGACAGAGATGTGCTAGTTTTGGCATGCTAAAAATAGCAGTGTAGCCTGAGCGAGCTCCCTGAGTACAATCCCATCTGAGACCCTGGGTGACTACCCTGTGTGCCAAAGCCATGCCCTTATTTGTAATGCATTTATTTGACCAAAGCTAGCTCCCATTTGTCTATACAAACTGGAAATTGCCCTCCAGCTGCTGTGTACCCTTATGCATCTGGCTGTTTCTGTGCCCTTCAGATGTTAGCACCCAAAAAGTCAGGTTTTAGGCATGGTGCTCCGGCTACAGCTCTAGAGGCCCCAGCAGCGTTCCTGTAAGCTGAATGGTTGAGCAGCCAGCCCAGAGAGGCTCAGGTCCTACCCAGCTGACTAGCAGAGTGCCCACAGCCAACAGCATGTGTTCGTATTGGTGGTGCACATAAAAAATCATTCTGTGCATGGGTGGAAAAAATTAGAGAGAACATTGGCCCCCAGGACTGCTTGCTGTTTCACCAGCAGAAATTGTGCTGAAATTGGTCTGCCTCACCTATCTCCCCAAAGGGTAGCCCAGGCAGAAAGCAATGGGATATCAGTCCCACGGCTGATAGCCAGGCCTGCCCCACAGCACAGCTGAGAGGACTGTATTTGATAGGCATGGTTGACACTGGACAGCAGTTCTCATATTTCAGTCTTGGCTCTTGTCTCATCAAAGCCAACAACAGCAAACTTATTTCATGTTATCACAGCTTATAACCATTCCCACTACTGCCCGCCCCAAAATGAAAAAAAAAAAAAGTCTCCAGGAAAGCCCTCTGCTGTTCACATTTAGCTCCGCTGACAGCAGTTCCAAAGGAATCAAAAATATTTACCCCAGTAGTTCATTTGGCTCTGAGGGAATAATATAAAGTTCTGTGTTTTTGTTTGTTTTGTGTAAGTAAGAGAGGCTCACACTCAGCCCCAAGCAGGTGTGTTTGAAAATGGTGACGTAGGTGCCCAAACTCCATAGAATTCCAATAATTTATGGGCATCCTGTGCAAAAAGAATCAATGGGGAACTCCCACTTAATGCCACTTGGTGTTTTTGAAGGTCTCGTCTGCATCCATTTATTTAATTGATTTCTAAATCCCTTTTCAAACTGAAAGTTGCCTGTTTACAGGAAACTCTTTCATATCCAGCAGCCCCGGGACCAGAAGGTTGCCAGATATTCAAATATTCTGGATAATAGAGAGGTCTACCTAGCAATGCATACTACTAAATCAAAACAAGATGAAGTATTAAGAAACAAACAAAAAAAATGTATGCAGAGAACTTTATTTTGCAACAACAGTCGTATTGTACACTGTAAACTTATACTGTATTTGCTGAATTTATTTGCATTACTTTCATTATACTGTACTTATGGAAAACGTAAATAAAACTAACTTATGGTTAAAACACCAGTTATTTGAGAGTTCCAGCTGATAAGATGCTGGATAGGAAAGCGTTTACTGTATATAAACATTATTGTGCATCAGAAAACTGTTGCAAGTCCCTTCTTCTCACAAATGAAGGCAAGAAAAACCCAGAGGACCAGCAGGGAGGGATTAGGTATTTCATCACTTGAAAATAAGGCCTGTGACTGACCATTCCAGCCATCAAGCAAACATCAGAGAAGGGAATTGCAAATGCCATTTGAAGGTTTCCAGTGCTGTACTGGCAAGTTGGAGTCCTGATCGTGCAAGAGGTTCAGACCCTCCTGAGCAGCACTCAGCGCTTTGCAGAATTGTGTCCTAGGTAGAGACTTTTCAGGTCAAGGATCGTGAGAGAATTCCTTTTGTAGTTCATCAAAGAAGTGATTCTCTTCAATAGTGTCTCTATAACTACTTGTCTATCCTCTGTGCAACCCCTAATCCTATCCTGGGTCTCCTATTCTTTTCCAGAGCTTGTTAAAATCATTTTTAGATTCTCTAGTGCAGTGGTGTCCAATGGAAATTTCAGGATCGCCACAGACCTGCCCCACAGAGCCAGGCACCCCCACGCCCCCAGCTGCCGGCGACTCACCAGAGATGCCACTGCCACTCTGGAGGCGCCAGGCACCACAGCTGGAGTGGTGCTAGCTGCTCCGGGCCATGGCTGGAGCCATGCCAGGCCACAGCTGCCAGGGCTGCTGCCGACACTGCCACCACATGCAAGTCCCACCAAGCAGTGGGGTGCAGGCGGAGGGCACTCCATTTCCACACATCTCGGTGTCTCGTTCATCACATGTGGCGAATGGGAATCATGTTGGACACTGGTGGGTCTCGGCTCAGTCCTGAAGCATTTGTTGCTTTCCATCATTTGCACCTGCATTTGACTCTCAAACCGTTCTTGAGTAAGAAGCTTTCCGGTCCCTATTCATTCTGTTCTCACTGCTATTCGGTATCTTCTCCATTTCTGTAACGTTCTCTGTTGCTCAGGGCAGGATGCAAATTCCCAGATGTCACCCTGTCAGTGCCAAAAAGATTCAGGAAAACACCTCTTTCCTCCTGTACAATCATTAACTCAGGGCCTCCTAGGAATTTGCTTTGATTGGTTACTGGTGTGCTGAAAGCTCTTTACCCTCCAGGTGTTCTGCCTGTGTTCCTGTGTCTTATCCTGTACAGGTTTAGACACTCTCTGTAACAGAACTGTTTCTCTCTCTCTCTCTCTCTCCCTTTCTTTTCGCTTTTTTTCTTTTGGCTGGCTGCAGTATTGCTTTGTGATGTGTCTCTCACTCTCCCTTATCTGCTAGTCTAATCTCCACTACCCACCCACACAAACAGAGCTCTCCATTGCTCATGTATTCTTGCCCAGTCTGGGCAGATGGAGCCCGTTCCGCTTTTATGGGCCTCATGTATTCCTAAAAATGATCAAACACACAGCCGGCCCTTCAACACTGACCATTTCTTCGTATACACCCAATTTTTCAGATCCTCCTTCATTTTTGAACTTTTTTGCTTAGACCTCGTCCAGGAAGTGGATCAGCTCTTACAGGCATTGTAAAGACTCAGCCCCAGAAGTACCTTTCTTCACCTGACTTCCCCTCATAGTTTGGTTTGCCAGGCCCCCTGCTTAAATCCTTCTCAGTGGATCCAGTGGACTATTTCTTCATCCCAAGTTTCCTCTGGGAGCTTGTCTACCCAGGTTGTTACTATTTAGGCACTCAGGAGGCTGATTCACGCATGTCCATTATATCTCCTGTCCCCCATCACTACACCCTACCTCATCTTTAGCTCAGTTTTCCTCCACGTTGCTAAAAGTATTGGTCCAGCAGCTTTGGCCACTTTCTGCTGTGATGCTCATACAGCTTGTTTCCTGTAGTCTCTTGCGGAAGTGAGAACCTACTTTACAATTTCACTGTGTGGTTTACCAGCCTCTTGGCCAAACACTGCTTCCATTTCCCTCTTCCATCCAGAATAAGCCAGTTCCCGTCAGCTGCTCTTCGTTCTACAGTCTAAACTCTTCTGATCTTGGAATGGACTCTGCAAATGGCTCATCTGTGAACCCCCTACTCTTGTGGATGTTATGTGCCAACAGGAAGTTTCCACGTAGGATTGGTCTGCGCTCATAAGGTGCTTTAATGCACTGGTATCACATGCAGCTACTTCCTCTAGACTTCTTCCTGGGGGAAGCTCCACATCCAATGCTGCAAACAAAGCACAGGATTCTTTGCCAGTTCTACTCACTCAGTGCTTGAAGCACAGGACGCAAGTGTCATAGATGACGGTGTTTCTGAAACTTTTTGAGGCCACAGAACACCAGAAAACAATTCTTTATGTGAAACACCTATGAAAATTTCCTTCAAAAATCAGACCCAAAAAAAAAAAAAACCAAACAGCTACATACACAACAAGAACAAAATAAAGCAATTTAATCAGACATCAGAGCAATGAGGAAGTAACATTGTATTTGATTTTAATAACAGAAAATATTGACTGTCAGTGTATTATCCTCAACGTTTGTGGCACCCCTGTGGATTGTTCTTGGAATACAGTTTGAGAAACACTGCTCTCTGGCATAACTCTGCTGCTTTTACTGAAGTTACAGGAGAGATAAACGTGGCCCATTATCCTTTGTAATGTGTAGTTTAAAAAGAAGCTGATAGAGCACCAAAGATACAGGGATAGCCTCGAAGAATCAGTGAAAACTAAAATTATGTTCATTGGGACAGATATCAAATTGCTTTTCAAACCCTATATACCGGAACAGTTTCTGCCTTCATTGAAGGTGACCAGCTCTAGGTTAAAAGCTGGCATGAATTTACACATGCATGGTAACATTACAAGGCAGCTTAGGACAGCAAGTGGAAGAAAAAAAAATAGCAAACATGCAGCAAGCAATATGTTCTTGACTGATCACAGGTGTTTGATTGTTATGGGTGAGACATACAGGAGCACCGGGGAGAGACTGGACTTAATTTCCTGGCCTTGCATAGGTGTCTGTATCTACTAACTAGTAGCTGCTGTCAGATCCCTGTTTCCTATAACTCACAACCCTCCAGGGGACATGCTGGGCTCACCCCAGTGCACCCCAGACGCTGCGCTGGAGAATAGCTTGAGCATGGATACATAAGAAAAAAAGTTACCTATTGCATCGCTAACGTGACTTCCTGCAGCACTATGGCAGCCTGTCTTCCATTTGACTGGGTGTAAAGGGATGAGATGAGAACATTAGAGCTATTTGCATGCTTAAGGGTTTTTTTTTCTTTTAGTAAATACGTATATTGAAAAAGCCCTGTGCTTTTCCCTCTCTGGAAGCAGCTGTCATCCACAAACCATTAGGAACATTTCACAAGCTCTTTTCAAGGAAGCAGAATAACAAATGCTGGCAATAATTGCAGCCTGTGAAATTGCAACTCTGCACTTCTCAAAGGCTCCCAAATAAAAAGGCTGTGTTGTGAAGGCCGCTGCTGAGAGGTAAAGCTCCTGTGCTTTGGCTGCTAACTTCACTGAAATCCATGATCAGAGCCCCATTCATAGCAGTGCCGTGGCCATTGCTTGTGCATTCCTTGGCTCTCGTAACACCCTTATAGGAAGGGTGTGCACTGTTGTTTTTTTAAAGGGACACCGCCTGTCCTTCAGGGATTCTGTTTCCATTGGTGGAGTCAGCACCCAGCTCTCCCTCCCACCCCGCCAGAGGACAAGGATTTCCATTAGGGAGTCTTTTGGAGATAACATTCAGGATACGTGACACAGTTATGCCACAGGCTCAGCTAACCTCTTTTATTCTCCCCTTTGCCCCGTTGCTGCAGATGCCACATCAGTCTGGCTTTAGGAGCAGCAGCCAGAAATCAGCTAGGGCATTTTTCTAGGCCAGCAGCTGCTGTGGGTGCTCTAGGCACTCCATATTAAAGAGAAGAGTCTGATTTGTTCGGAAGCCCTTCTCTGACCTGTGCTCCCAGAAGAGTAGTCAAACACCAGAGGCAGCTGCATTCAGCAAGGGGGATGGGATATTGCCATTCTTGGGCCTGATGGAAATTAAGGTGCAAACAAGCCGGAGCTCTCAGGGGGCGTAAGCAGAGTTGTTCTGCTTTACAAAGCTGCAGGGGGACTGCACACTCAAGCCCACTGTCTGCAGTGTGTTTCCTAATGTCCGCTGGCATACATAATACACGGTGGAGAGGATGACTCGGAACCTAAAGGTGTTAATTAGAAAGATCTCCTGCCACAGTGTAGAGCTGGCACTTGGAGTTGTTCACAGATGTGGGAACAGAGGCTATCAAGACAGAGATGGCATGGCACTCCCCTAACCAGGCCAGTCCTTCTACAGCTTTCCCAGAAAACGCTCTCAAAATCCAGCTGTTGAGAAATGGCCTTGATATGAGATGGCAGGGGGAAGTACGGACTTCAAGCACAGATAGGACCATGTATGATGCCTCTTCAAAGCCCGACAGCCGGGCAGGGTGTAGGTTGGCTTGGCTTTATTGGAGGGCTGATAGTTTGGTTTGAGAATATAAAAAAGTCCAAACCGTGTTCTCCCACATCTTCTCTACTGCATGGAGATTCTACTGATTCCAAGCTTCCATGCGTGGGTTTCTTGCACTCCTGAACAGAGACTGGCCTGCAGCAACCTGTAACTAGTCTTGATTCTCCTTTGCATTAGAACTCTGCGTAGTGGAGAGATGGGCTGCAAACAGGACCATTTTTGATTCAGGGACCTGTATAAACAGCCTTAGCGTGTCAAAGAAGCAGGCCACCTCTTCTTGTAAATTGAACTCTATGTCCAAGCTGAAGACGTAGGTGTGATTGCAACTTGAGCAGTTGTACCTTTCAGCTGGCTAGCTTGGTCCTGGAACAGTAAACTTTGGCAGTACAGGTTTCAGTACTGACCCAGAAGCCAAGATAATGACTTGTGGGCATAGGTCACACTGAAGCTCATCCTGCAGCTTTCTTCTTCCAGGACTCATGATAACTAAATTAAACCTAGCTTAGATGCGTGGGCTCGAGCTGCAAGCTCACCGAGTGGAAGCAGTACAGCCATACCCTTTGATACAGTCTGTCTGCAGCAGTGAGCAGAAGTGAGTTCTGCAAATCAAAACTCTGTGCGTTACTCAGGCAATATTGTGAATACAAACAGTATGTTTCCCAAGAACCCCTGCACCTGCTGTTAATGGTACGGTTGGGTTTGAACCTTTTAAGAAGCCTTTTAGTCCATTATTCCTCTAGCTTCACACAGTTCCTTCCAAAGTCAATGTACAAACATATAATATATTATTCCTAGAGTAGGCAAATAATGGAAATTTTTTCCAACAAGGTATGTTTGCTTTTCTAGAAAGCTAATTTGCTGGCAGCAATGTGCTGGAGGATCCACAAATGTAAACTTAAGCCAATTTTAGCAAATATCGGTCCAAGACAGGTTTTTAATTTCTGAACAGAAATGTTCTCACTGGAAATCAGGTTTCAAGAGTTACATTCAGTCAAGAAACAGAAACAAGTCACGTGATCACTATGTCCATTTAGAACTAGCTTGCACAGCTTGAATTTTGTCAGTGAAATGTTCCCAGCTAGCTGCTGGTGCCCATTGTACAGACCAAGGAGTGTTCATTGGCATTATGCAATAAAAATAGAAACTCAGCTCACAGAAAGAGAAAAAGAAGTTGGTCAAGTAAGTTCTCGTTTATGTCTAACAGGACGAGTATTGCCCGTGAGTCAAGTCTCTCACTTTGTAAGCCTTTCTGCATCTTCAGATAAACAGTGCACCTTTGAGTGGTAAAATGAAAGGAAGTCAAACACCCTTAAAGCTGAGACTGCAGAATTACATTACAGGTGACAAATATGTACTTGTCCTTGTAGTTGTGTAGAGTCCATGTTACGTGCTGTATTCATGCATCATGTTCCACCAGACATTCTGGTGCGGTGTCTAACTGCTGCTGTTGCTCCTCAATGAAGTTGCCGGTCTTGTGTATTTTTTCAGATAAGCCGTGTGAACTCTTCTGCTCTCCTCTGGGGAAGGAGTCCCCTGTGCTGGTGGCAGACAGGGTTCTTGATGGCACTCCATGTGGGCCTTATGAGACTGACCTCTGCGTACATGGCAAGTGCCAGGTGGAGTAACTTTCTATTGTTTATTTTCCAAGCATATGTATTGTTCTGGGCTGCTGTGAGCTGGGTTGGTCATTTACAATCAGCCAGTGTCACTGAAGGTGGCTCTGAGATTGCTTGTGAAATAATTAGTTGGTTCTCTTTTGCAAAAGACACTGCAAGAGTTTTTCTTGGCCTGCATTTGGGTTAAAGATTGGTATATTCCCAGGGTGCAAGATCATGTCCCTGAACCCCTGGAGGTGTTTTAGGACGTGATGCTGTCCCATTTGAGCAACAGATCAGTGGGGTTTGAAGGGAACATTAGTGAGTCACCTGCTCTATGTCACTCCTGCCTTTTAGCTGCTCACTGGAGGAAACCTATATGCCACTTGCTGGATTGAAATGGCCACGAGCCCATTGTATACATCTTATGTTAAAAGGCCTCTTCAGAACTTCCAGAAATACCACGATGGGTTGACAAAGCTCGTGTGCAGCCCAGTTCAGCATGCAGTGAGGACGCTGTGCTGAGTGCAGAAGGGATTAGAGGAGCTATCCTCAGCCCCATCATATGCTGGGGGGGGCTGTTGACCCGCATATCCTGCCTGTAGCTGGCCCACTGCAGGCTCTGGATGGGAATAGTGGAAAAGCTCACTTCTTCCATCTTAGAGCAACTCACCAGCACTCAAACTCACTGGCTACAGTCTTTGCATTCCCCCCTCATCCCTGCCTTGAGGCAGTTATCAGGCTGGGGGAAGTGAGTGGTACTTTTCCCAACCCTGTCCAGGAAATAAGTTCCACCTAACTGAGGCACCAGAATGAGATGCCACTTTGAGGAGGTTGTGCAGATGTTTAAAATACAATCACCCATGCTCTGCTGGGCTCTTCAGACTTGACTTCCTCTTAGCCAGTTTGATGCCGTGCTAGTGTGTCCTGAGGCACCAGCAATGGTGTCTCTCACTGCAGCACCAGAATGATTGGTCACTCAGAGCAGATTATGTAGATCATCTTAGTGTGGTCCTTTTGTCTCCAGTCTTACCTGCTTTGATGAGCAGTGAAAGTGGTAAGGACAAGCTTTTGCAGTCTCTTCATTAGATATTGGCTTTGGGACACACTGAATAGTCCTGTCCACCTTCTGGAGCTGCTGTTTTGGCCTATTTGCAGGTTCTTCTTGTTGATTTGATTACACTCCACTCACATTTTATCACAGCCGTAACTGCTGGACGTTTGGGGTGGTGGGGTTTTCTATCAATGAAACTGATATTCTGAAGAACAAGAATGCAGCTGGGAGTGATGTAGGTACCGTGCACTACTGAATACCAGCCTGAGACAAGCTGTAATTTAGATACCCATCACAGCGGTCTCCTCCGCAGTGTGCGTGGGTCACAGGGTCCTTCTGTGTGGACCCTACATTGTGGCAGAAACTTAGTGTTTCTTCTCTATTTGGCTCATATGTGAGCGTGGAAGTACATTCAGGGTTCTGCTTGTCAGCCAAGCAGGATGAGGGTGGTCTTGCCTGTGGCCAGAAGAGGCAGAAGGTCTAGTGTCTGGAAAGGGCCATGGGCCTAGTGGCCAGGATTCAAACCTGGAAGATGGGGACTGAGAAGCAGAAAAAGGGGTCAGGCTGGAGTCATAGGAGGTGCAGCTAGGGGTCAAAACTGGAGGTCAGGAGCTTGAGCAGACAGGGTATCCGGCAATGAGAGGCTCAAGATAGGGACAGGGGAGAGGCACGGCTGGTTACAAGGCAGGAGCAGCAGGAGCAAGGTGATGCAGATACCATGGGGGGAATGAGTATTGAGAGGTCAGTAAGCGGCCACTGTTGCTGGCTTATGAGCTGGCCCCTTCCATCAGCAGTCAGTCAGCTTGAGTGGCTCATCAGGCGGCTGCTGCAGACAGGCTGTGTGGATGAGCCTGGCTATAAAGTAACTCAGTGGTAGGCACTGATTGCTGGCATTTGCACAGAAATTAGATTGGCAAAAAACCAGTTGCATCCTCCGTTCTATCCCCAGCCAGTGTGGGATGGGTCGCTTCACATCACTGACCAGTTCCTCTGGTCTAGATGTCTCACACGATTGTGCCTGCACCTGTTCCTTGGGAGACTGGTCCTCAGTCTAATACACCTGCTGGAATTATGTTTCCTGATGTTTGGCCTACATCTGCACTGACTCAGGGGAGCTGAGCTGATTGATGCCGGCTGAGGATCTGGCACGGTAAGCTCAGCACCAGTTCTGAGCTCTGGCTTGGATTGCCTACAAAAGCAATGGTGGTTGAGGGGCACAGCTCTGGCACGTTCACAGTGGGGGCTGCGGCACTGACTGTGCTCCTCTGTGTGACCGTTCCCCTCTCCCTGTGCAGAAGTGGGCTAAAAATTGGGTGGATTCTGTTCTCACTGCCACGTTTCAATCTTGCATGTGGGCAGCATGTTGAAGGAGGTTTCCTGCCTCTCTGCCAAATGACCCCCTGGAAGGGCATACTTAAAACAGCCCTTCTCTTTTACTCAGCAGAGGAATCAGTAACGCACTTTGAAGAGAACCAGGCATGGGGGCTTATTTTCTCTCTCCATTAGTGACCATGTTGTGCCGTTGCCATAGAGAGGTTCATGGTACCTCCCTATTACACATTTTCTTTCCTTTTCAACTGCCTCCAAAGAAATGCCTCACTAACCTCCTATAGTAAGGCCAGCTGTGCACCTACTTGATGCATGCCAATGGCCATTGCTCTGGCCTAGCCAGTGTTACACTTAAAATCATCTGTGAATGTGCAATCAAGTGCTGTGGCAAAACACGTTTCTGTCTTTCTGGGAGTAGGAGCCTGCTCCCCTCCAAATGAAATTCTTTATGCTCAAAGTCTCTTGGAGATACAGCATGAAAAATGAATTACGTTTCAGCTCGGGGGCAGCTGTCTTCAACTGTGCGGAGAGGTGATGACAGCTGCAGAACATTCAGTCCGTTTGCATCTGGCTCAGAGAAAACGCATAATGATCGATGCAATCCGGGAAGACTTTTACAACTCATGAATGCCTTTGTACTGGTCTTCCGTTTGAGTAGCTTAGTGTAATGAATTGCTGAACATGACAGTGCATCTCAGTTGCAGGAGATACTCTGCTAACTAGCTGCCTGACAGAACAATTTAGTGTTCGTATTAATTTACTGGTCACATATGGGATATACAAAGCTTTGAAATGAAATGCAGGTGCTGCAGAGATGTGTTTTTCACTCTGTGTAATGCCTCTCTAGTCAGCGGCTAAAAATGGCAGCAATGACACACTGCCAGTGTGATGCATACATTTTTAGGAACCATTGCCTATGAGAGCAGTCCAGGAATTCCAAAGAACAGCCCCTTTCCCTGTTTCCTTCAAAGTAAACTTCCCTAAGCAAATCTCATCTTTTCTGGTTGCAAAATGAATTCAGGTAGAATCAGAAAAGTCATTCCCTGTGGAAGAGTTTTTGAGACAGAGAAAGAAAGCTTCATGACATCTAAGAAGTCTCAATGTATCCCAGCACCTATTAGGAGCCAAAGTGAAAATTCTGTTTTCATTTACATTTTATGAATGCAGTCAGTTTCCCACTTTCTTTGATAGATGCGACTTAAATGGATTCAAATAGGAACAAGACAAATGTTCCTTTTCTGTTAGGCAGTCCTACCAAAATTAAAGCAAAGCCATCATGAGTTAGGCTGTGTCTAAACTGCAGGTAGAGAGCTGTGGCTGACCTATTCTAGCTGATGCAGGCTTGCAGGGCTTGGACTGCGGGGGAGTTTAATTGTGCCATAAACATTCCAAATTCAACTGCAGCCCAGACTGTGGGACCCACCCACCTTACAAGTTTCTAGATCCAGGTCCAATCCAAGCCCAGACATCTACACTGCAGTTAAATAGCCCAGAAGCCTGAATCCTGCGAGCCTGCATCATCTGGCATGGGTCAGCCATGGGTTTTGATCGCAGCATAGACATACCACCTGCTATCATGAGGGCCATGTAATATGCTTCCTGTATCTTCTGATGGCAGTGGAGTTAGTAGATAAATACTGAGGTAATGTAGTAGAAATGTTGGGAACTGTAGACATGCAATTAGTGTGTGATCACCATGGTATACACCAGTGTTTCTCAACCTGTTTACCATGGTGGGCTGCATATACAGCTCTCTAAGTGGTGTGTGGGTCATAGCTACTCAATATATACACTGTCTGTATGGCTCTGAGGCTGTCACATGGGCTGCAGCTGTTTGATGATTGAGCTGCTGGTTGAGAGCTACTGGTATACGCGTTCAGTACCAGCTTCTGGAGCCAGGGGCATAAGTGAAGCACTTTAGAGCAGAGGAGCCAGGGTTCACTTGTGTGATATCAGACAGAGCTCCACACATAATACGCACACCCGCTCTTGTGGTTTCCCACTTCCAAAATCTGGGTTTGCCTTCATGCTTTCTAAAGCATTCTTCAGCGGGTCTGTGAGGCAGCAAACTTGGCTTATCCACAGTATTAGCGCTGGCTTATTTGAAAGTAAAGACATGGGCGATCTCTCTGTGCCATTCATCTCTGCTCCAGTTTTTTCTGCTGTCTCTTTCTCTGCTCTTTGCAGACCTTTCATCTCACTGCCCCCGTGTCTTCCTTTCCTACTGTTGTGTTTGCACATTCTCAGGAGCAGGTTGCAGCTGGAGAGAAATTTTCCAACTCCTTTTTTTTTTTTTTACAAATTGTTGCATCTACAATTTACAAATACAGTCTACAAATGGCTTGCATATCGCTATAAGAATTCCTATTTAACACTCTGGGGTTTGGTAAGTTCTGGTTGCAAGATCAGGCCCAGATGTACTGGAATTATTATGCAGCTGGGAATCCCAATATGTGCAGCTGCAACACTCTTGCTTTGAAAAAGCCATCTGAATTTGTAATCAAAGTGACAAATAGTGCGGCCCCGCAAGGAAGGTAGAGTGAATACAGAATGGGCAGCTGAGCATCCTATATTCCTATCATCATCTTCATCTTCTTGGTCGCCATCCCCAACATCATCATCCTCACATCTCCCAAAACACACATGCTGAAGTGCAGCTTTCATGAGGTGTTATACTCATGGGACAATTTTGTATTCTGGAGCAGAGTTTGTCCCCTTTTCCTTATACGTAGTTTTTCACCCTTTTCATATTAGAGGTGCCCTTTTGCCACAAATTATTAGTCAATTTACTTTTTATTTATTAGCATATATGTCAATCAGCTACCATGATATTCCATTGGGCAGACATATGGGGATGTTCCTCTCTTGAAAATATCCCCAGGGGTTATAAACTAGCACATTGTGCTCATCTGTCAGCAATTCAGTCATTGCAGCATTTGGTGTTGTGATAGCTTGTGATCTAGACTTTCTCCTGGTTAACTGCTAATGCTAAGGCTTTTGGGGCCTTATACCTTGATTAGTTTAGCTAAGCTATTGCCTTATACGCCTTGAGACTTGTAGGCTCATTGCATTAGCCTGTTAGCATTTATCTATGCTGTACCTAGCAAATACTAATACCAATAGGTGACAATCAGTGCTTCTGTTATCCTTAAATTCCCCTCTTTAAAACCCACCTTCTCAGGCAATCCTCTTCTTTCGCTCCTCAACAGTCGGGACTCGCTTCCAGTCCTAAACTGATGTCCTCCGTCTCTGGGACCGAAAACAGGACTTAAACAGATCGTGGGTGCAGTTTTCAGAACCCCTTAAGTGCCCTTTTCAGAAGTGTCTTCAGTGACAGTTAGGGGCCAAAACATCTTTAAATATCTGCCTGTTGGGCACTGAGGAGCCTGTGCCTCATTGTAAGACAGCATCCCAGGGCACTTTTAATACTAGCACTTGGGTTCCTAAATCACCTAGGTACTATTTTAAATGGCATTTCTCACCTTAGCCAAATGCTAAGGCCCAGTTTTATTTCCTGGCTTAGAGAATCTTTCTGAGTTTGCCTAGGTTGGGTCTAAGTAAAAACTTCAGGAGTTGGTCTTAAAACTGAAAAAAAGCAGTATAAAGCCATGACTGTCTAGCTATGTTTTATGACAGTGATAAATGCATTTGCTAGCAATGTCTCTTGAGCCGACTAGAGACATTGTTTTACATGTGTGCAGGGAATTGCCATTTTCTACTGGAAAATGCATTTATCCTGATACAAGTGGAGTTCCTTGTTCTCATTTTGTTCTTGGCTGCTGCAAATCTGGATATCTGCAACATTTTCAGGTGCATGTGATAGTGAATGAAGTCAGTGTAAAACTGCACACTGCATGTAATTCCTAGCACTCTAATTAGCACTAGAAGTCGTGCAAAATGTGCAGTTTTAGATTGTCATGGTTTTTATAAACAACAAGAAGTCTTGTGGCACCTTATAGACTAACAGATATTTTGCAGCATCAGCTTTCGTGGGCACAGACCCACTTCATCAGCTGAATGGTTTTTATACTGGCTTTCGCTGTTGTTTTTCAGGCTGTGTTGGAAACAGCTGGGTATCATACATGAGTTTGTAACCCAAACCTCTGATTGCTTTTATGTCATTACATTTTTAAAAGTATCAACAAACTTCTTTTGGTTCTATCTGAAATCTCTGTGTAACCTTGCAGGAAATACATTAATGGGAGCTCTGCAATTTCTAAAGCATTTCAGTTGCTTGCTACACTAGTGCTGCTGGTGTTAGCATAGTATTGATGGGAGAAGAAATAGCTGGAAAACCTTCAGATGTTACACAAGTTTGCGTGCCAAAGAGAAACGTGAGAAATAATCTAGCAGCTCAGTCACCCACATGTTGTAGAGCATATGACTTTATCTTTGGCCTCTCTCAAGCACGTGCACCATGATTAGTAAACGATCAGAAACTTGAAACACAGTAAGGAGGAAATGCTTTCTGATGTAGCCTGACTCTTACACTTCAAGGTGTTTTATGAGACCTTTTTGAAAGCAAAATCCTGCACACCGGTGGAATATGGCTGCAGATCAAGAGCAGCCTTTTCTGTGATTTAACAATTGATGATATAAAGATGTTTGGGCTTTCTCACAGCCTTCTTGTAAAGTTGTTGCCACATCATGGATTCTCTGACTTACTAGCACATCTACAATATACTCCTTGAGAATACAATGGCAGCAAATCCATCATAAAAGGAGTTATTTCAAATTATTGTCATAATGTTTTAAGGGCCATGCTAATTCCACATAAATGGACACATTTGCAAAAATAGAATTCTAAATTGTGTGTGCAAAATATATCCAAGGAGGCATAAAGGACACATGCAAACGGCTCATTTTCTGCTTCTGTGTTTCTGTTAATGGGAAACACTTTGTGCACATCAGTACCCATTATTTGCATATTTATGTTCATGCAGTTATATTTTGGCATCCTGGTTATTATCCATGCAGCACTCACGTTCCTGCATTCCAACTTTGTCCCCCAGTGCTCTTTCAGAAATAACTTCACATTGTGTGGCTATGTTTGTGCTTAGCCTTGGTTAATCCTACAAAGAGCATACAAAGTCTAGCATGCTTTATCTATGACTCTTCTGTGACTTGCTTTGGGTCAGTGTGACAATATAGTCTGAAGACTAGAAAACGAACATGAACATAGATGAACATATGGTGAACATAGATCAGTGACGAAGAACTTAGGTATTTGTTGTGTCTATCTAAGTTTTAAGACTTATGACCTTTTAGTCTGCTTCAGAGTTGCTGGGTTCCATTGTAGACTATTTTTTCCATCAGTCCTACTGCCGCTCGCTGAACTAGGAAGTAGGTGACTTGGGTTAACTCAGAAAGTGGGGCAAGTGAGTGGTAACCGTTTTATTATGGCACCTACCTTGGACGTTTTACTGTTTGCTTTATGATCTTTGGAGCTAGGCTTATTCTGCAAAACAGCCATTCTCATTCAGATGCACTTCTTCCAAAAGAGGGGAGAATCAGTTGGAATCACATTATGGGGAGAAACTCTGGTGAATAGATAAGGATAGGTGGGGGGACCTCCAAGCAGGTAGATGATATGGGCACACAAGGATACACTGACCGTCACCCATTGAATGCATCTAATTCAAAACAGGATGGGCATTGCCTATCTTGCTTGTTCCAAGGGTGTCTCCATGATTGAAGCAAACTTTGAAGATCCAGAAAATGCTGCTGGTGGTGCGAGTCGGAGAAACATTTACTTTCCCCACCAACAGATGGGTATTTTGTTGATTTCCACTCTTGTTGATAGCACCCCTATTAAGTGTGGAAACCTACAGAAGAGAAATGGAGCAGACTCATAACATTCAAATGAGCGATTTGAGTAGCATCCTCAGGTACGTTCCATTCACAGATTGCAGCAGAAACCCATAATCCACTTCACTGGTGGCTGCTGCTGCTGTGCGTTCAGTAAAGACACAAAACTTCTCTCTGACTTCACCTACTCACCCATGTACATTGCTGTTACATATGCTCCACCCCTGGGACTATAAATGGGCACTAGATATTACCGAGAAAAGTTGGCAGTGCAGATGAGTCTGGCAAAATCAGCATGTTCTGTACATGATTAATTTGCAGACTGGCACATGTTATATCAATATTTATATTTGATCTATCAAGACAGCCTGTTTAGTTCAACATCTGGGAAGCATTACAATTCTGTGCTCATATAATGTCAGGTCTGACACTGGGTGGATATACATAACAATAATAATTGTATTTATATAGCATGAAACATACACCCCAACGCTCTTCTGTAGCCTTTCAAAATACAAGTGAAAACATTATTAAAACAATACTCAGATAATATAAAAGCCAGACCACATGACATGGTATCTTTACAAAGGTAAGGGGAGGAGCCAGCCAAGAGTGATATGAAAAATATCCCCCTTCAAGTATATTTTCAGACATTTAATTATTTAAGGGGGCATGAAGGGGTTGGCTGACATGCCTGCACAAAGAGAATGAGTTCCTGGCCATACAGCTCCCTCCGTACCGGCACAATCATCTGCCAGCATGAATGGTAATTAATTACTCTGAACTCATCTAGATGAGTTCCATTAAGGGACCTTCTTATGTAGCAAGTTGTCCACCACATAGTGTTTTAGATCCCAGAGGGCCATCTTAAAATCTTCTGGCAACCACATCCATGTCAAGGGGACTTTTATTTTATAGGGGTCCTCCATCATACTCCCCATAAAAAGTGATGTTTGATAATACTTGCTAATAATAATACTGCAGCCCTGGTTTTTAACAGCCATTTGAGCCAGAACCACTGGGCAAAGTCCGGAGTCCATGACTTCAAGGAAGTCATATACTGTGCTATTTGAGCTGATGTCAACATGCACAGTTATGTCTCCAAGGGCAAGGATTCAGAGGATCTCCAAGAACAGGGCTCATACTGGAGGAGTCAGCCACAGAGTCCTGCCAATGAGCTGGTGATGTTTACACCAGTGTTATCATTCATTTTTGTGCTCCCCCTGTGAAATGCAGAAAATATCCTGGTGCTTGAGAACATTCTTCTGCTGCAGAAGTCACCTCGTGTGTGGCATGCAGAATAAAAACAGTCTGTAGTCACTTCTTTTCCGTTTTCTTATTCTGTCTCATGTTGCTGGGATCAGAGAGCATCCAGGCAGCGTGAAACAAGCAATCAGTGTGGTCCAACCCATAAAGTGACTGACTTTATCAGTTTTGCACTTGTTGTATGCATCCTTTCCCACCCTCCATGCAAGGTGACTTGTGTGGCAGATGAATCAAGAAGTGTCAGTGAAATCACAGCAAAATGAGGTGGGTCAGAGTGTGGGAAAATGGTTTGCCAGGTGCCCAGATAACAAGGCTCATTTCCAGTGGATCTACTCCTCTCCTTCTGTGTCAGTGGTATGATGAAGCACTTGTTTTTCAGGTGGTCTTGAGTGTGTTGTCACTGTCGTGGTTGTTGTCATTAATATGTGCATCACATAGGCTGAATACTGCTGCAAGGTACCCACCTAATCATTCATTTCCCATGTTTTCTCACTTGCAGGGGAACTTGTGCCATAAAAATGTTCTCATTAGATTGAGTCCATTTGGGAGTTTGTTGACTGTACTCCAGAGGTGTGGTTTTCCTAAGCATTCAGCATTTTCCTCACCCATCTCCCATTGAAGTTACTCGTTAAAACTCTCAGAAACCCAAGTACATCCCTATGCCAAACATGTCAACGACACAGAAAGAGCATGGCCATTGTAAGACTTCATCCTTTCTTTGGCACAGCAGTTCAGGTTGAACCTCTCTAGTCTAGAACACTCTCGTCCAGCAACATCCATAATCCAGCATGATTTTAGTTAGCTGGATAACCACTTATCATGGGTGTGGTCAAGTTTCCCATGGTCCCATAAAGTTTGTTTCTGGTCACCAGCCCTGGCTCTTAGTGCTCTGTGTTGTTATTTAGCAGTAGTTTACCCCTTAAATGTCTTCTAAGGGCCCAGTAAGCAGTGGAAGTGTTGGTAATATGCTAGACAATACTGGCCTTCTGTGGGCTGGCAAATTCTCTCATTTGGCACCAGTCAGGTCCTGAGGGTGCTGGACTAGAGTGGTTCAACCTGTACTTATACATGATGTTGTAATTCACATTGTAAATGCTCATCAGAGGGTGTAATTGAACCATTCAGAAAAAAAGTACCTCATCAGCTTTCCAGTTTTCCACTAAAAGAATTCCTTGTGCTTTGCACATAATTCAGACAGCTGAGTTGAAATCAGCATGTCTGTTTTTAATATCAATGTATGCTTAATCTATGTGAGATACATTGACATACCCAGATGCCTTTGCTATTTATTTCACAATCCTGCATGGCATTAATTGGGTAGCATCTCTTGGTGAAAATTTGCCTTAAAAACATGAAGAGCCTATAGCCACCCATTCTTTGTCTGTGAATGGCTGTCCTACATTGCCTCTGTGGTTTAAGATTTATAAAGGAGCCTGGTATAGGTCCAGAGATCTGGTCCTTCACATCTCTCCGTTTCTGATGCTTTTCTCACTACTTGCCTTCTCTACAGTCCTATGGATTGGTCTCATAACACTTGCAATAAAGTTAGTTGAAGTGCTCTCCACATTTTCTTTAGACATCCACTTGCTTTCATGGACCTGATAATGATAGACCGTACAACAGCCTTGACTGATACACAGTTTTTCCTTGTAACTTGGCTGGGTGATAGGCAGGCATATGTTTCCAGCTGCATTTGACTAGTCCAACTCACAAGTTATAGAACTACTTGATAGAAAGGGCCCCTACTGGGACATATTCCCACTTTGTTTAGAATTAAATTTCGTATCCCTAAATCATCCCTTGTAAATGGGTGTGAAGTTTATCTTTGAATATCTCCAGTGCTGGAGACCCACAGGTCTCATTTCACATTCTGTAGGATTTCTCTGCAAATCTTTTTGGCTATGAGCTTTTTGTTTTGTTTTTATTGATGAGCACAAATAAATTGATAACTTTTTCCCTCTTTCATTTTCTTGAATATTTGAGGAGTTGTCACCCTTCTCTTCACTCATCTTTCCATAGAGAGAGACCCAAAACAAACAGTAGGTCATAACTCACCTGAATGCTGGCAAAGTTTGTAGAACATGTGTGAACTTCAGGGCCATCCAGTGTCTTTCAAACACAGAAAAAGCATTGGTCCAGATCCAGTTGTATTGCTAGACTCATTTTGATCACAAATGAACATGCCAAGTTCTTTGAACAGTTCCCATTCATGTCAGTTTTCAAAGGTTAGTTGTTTTCTCAGAGGATTCTTCAGTTCTTCTGTCTTAATTTTAATGGGGTGCCCACAAACCCTGTTCAAATACAGTGTTGTCAGTTAACATTGTGCAGATTTGTGTATGAAAGACAAGGTCAGAATTTTGGCTAAGTTCTTACATGAGAATTCTTATGTCTATAGAAGTTGTGCTTGCTGCAAGAATGGCTCGTTTGTGTTCTTGTTTCATTATCAGAAATACACACAAACCCAGAACTGTAACACCAATATGTGGCCTGATTTTCTTACAACTTCACAGCACTTGTAAATAAGTGTAGCTTCATTGAGAACAAGAAGTCCTGTGGCAGCTTAAGACTAACAGATATTTTGGAGCATAAGCTTTTGAGGGCAAAGACCCACTTCATCAGATGCATGAGTAGGTGTGGGGGGCGTGCTATGAAGTCCACGAATATAACCAGTATCAAAAAACAGCTAGATAAGTAGATGGAGGATAGCTCCATCACTGGCAGGAGTGGTCTCCATAGCCTCTTTGCCAGAAGCTGGGAATGGGTGACAGGGGAGGGATCACTTGCTTATCTGTTCTGTTCATTCCCTACAGGGCACCTGACATTGGCCACTGCTGGCAGACAGGATACTGGGCTAGCTGGACCTTTGGTCTGACCCAGTCTGGCCATTCTTATGCTCTTAATTTGGGAGGGACTGGTGGTTAAGGCAGAAAATTGGAATTCAGGTTATCTGGATTCTGTTCCTAGCTCTGGCTTAGCTTCCAGTGTGAAGCTGGGAAAGACAGTGAACCTCTCCATGCCTTTCTTTTCCAATTTTGAACGTGGGACTCATGGTATACACTTTATCAGAGAGGTAGTTGAGTTAGTCTGTATCTTCAAAACAACAAGAAGTCCTATGGCACATTAGAGACTGAGATATTTTGGAGCATAAGCGTTCGTGGGCGAAGACCTGCTTCGTCAGATGCACGACTCATGCATCTGACAAAGCGGGACTTTGCCCATGAAAGCTTATGCTCCAAAATACTTATTAGTCTGTAAGGTGCCACAGGACTTCTTTTTTATGGTATACACTTATTTCACAAGAGTATTATGGAGGTTTGTTCATATTTGTCGAGTGAAGTGGATGGTGCTATAAAATGCAGTGTGTGCTTGTAATCTGTGATATTTAAGCATGTTAGTCCAAATACACCAATGTACTTTGGATAACAAGGGTTTTATGATGCTGCTTACAACAGTGAAGCACATTTTGCTATAGAATCATAGAATCCTAAAACTAGAAGGGGCTTCGAGAGGTCTTCAGGTCCAGTCCCCTACCCTCACAGCAGGACCAAGCATTGTCTACATCATCCCTGTTAGATACTTATCCAACCTGTTCTTAATATCACTGACCGAGATTCCACAACCTCCCTAGGCAATTTATTGCAGTACGTAATTTCCAACTGTCAAGGTGGTTTTTCCTAATGTCCAACGTAAACCTCCCTTGCTCTAATTTAAGCCCATTGCTTTTTGTCCTTTCATCAAAAACTAAGGAGAATAATTTTTTTCCCTCTTTCTTGAAACACTCTTTTAGGTACTCAAAACTTTTGAACAATAGGGTATTACAGGTTGCACATCCTAAAACCAGCACTCTGGTCTGGCAACATTCTTCATCCAGCAGGACCAGAGATGTTCCTGGACCAAAGAGCTGGGCAGGAGGGCAAACTGTAGCCCATGTCGTCTGGAATCCCTGGGGAGCTGGATCTGGCATCCCCAGCAGCCCCATGGGTTTGGGGAGACAGATGTGGGCAGGACCCTGTGCACTCCAGCAACCTCAGTGGGGTGGAGGGGGAAGCAGCCACACAGGGCTTGGGCCAGCATTACCTGTCAGGTCCTCAGGGCCGGGGGCAGCCACTCAGTGCCACAACTGCAGCTGGTTTGCAGGCTGTGGAGCTGGAGCCTAATCCTGGGCAGCCCCACAGGGCCAGAGCCATCGTCCCGCAGCAGCATGGGTGGGAGCCCCAGTAGCCTCCTAGTCCAGGACACCCACCAAGCACCAGATGTGTGAGCAGTCCAATGGCGTGGAGGTGGGATGGTGGCTTGCGGGCCAGTAGCAGGAAACCTCCCCCAGTCCAGCATATTCTCTTGTTTGGGACCGGTGAGGTCCTGACCATGCCAGATCAGGGAGGTACGACATTTACTTGACAAAAATGTTTTGCTGACTAACCAGTCTGATGCCATACTGACTGAACGCTGTCCTGACTCTCATAATATATTTTTTTCCTGTTCAGTTTTTCAATCAAATGTTTTCCAGGGCTCAGCCCAATTGAGAGATATTTTAACCTTACAGATGAAATAACAAGGACCTCTGGTTATTGTCATTAGAAAATCGGTTGTGATGGGATCATTGGTTCAGCTGCCAAAGAGGATCGCTGTGGAATCTGCAATGGAGATGGCAAAACCTGTAAAGTGGTGAAAGGAGATTTCAACCACACCAAGGGGATGGGTGAGTAGCATTTAGCATGTGCTTTTCTTCCTGTGTCTTAAATGCTTGGTGTCTATGACTTAGAGAGTTAGGGACAACTTTTGTCCTTTAAAATCAATTGAGTCACAATACAGGGCCTAATCAAATAGCCATAGTACATTTTTAATGGGTTTTGAGTAAATATGTTTGGAGGTTGATAAACAAGGAATGTTATGGCTGTTCATGAAATTCTTCTTTTCCTGGCACTGGTATAAGTTGGGTGAGAATCATTCCCATTTTTACTTTACTTTACTCTGGTATTTTTGACACATTTTGTTGTCCATAAGAAATCTGTGAAAATGTTTGACTGAATCCATGAATAGCTGTACAAGAATAAAATGATCAAATCTTAATTATTAACTATGCCTGATCTTATCACTCCATCTTTTCAAAATAATTGTTTCACCTACAAGAGTTCTTTTAAGGACCCAGTTCTGTGAGTTGATGAATCCTTCCTGAGAAGGGGAAGTGAAGATCCTCAGGGCTTCATAGGATTAGGCCTGTTGGTGTTGTATGACATCTTTTTCCATTCTGTGTCCATATCTGTGTTCCAGTTTTATTAAGAGAACTGGTTCAAAGGTGGAATTCCATCTGCAGCCTCTTCCTGTTTGCTGAGGTTGGCTGTTGCCTCGTTACTGAACTCAGAGAAGTCACACTGTTCAGGTTGAATGTTACAGGTATTTCTGATGTAAAATAGAGGAGAAAAATCATGATAATTGTAATGTCTCCTCTTGTGGGAGGGGCAACTGGCTTCAGCATTTAGACTGAGAACCTGTGTGTATCCCAAGTGGTTCATATAATGCCTAGGGTATATCTATTTCATCTAAACCCAGGGGCCGCCTTGCTGGGTGAGCATTTATACCAACTTCATGCCAGCCACATAGAAGCATTGGAACAAGACTGGTTTTAGTCAGCCACCCCTCTGGTTTGGCACCTCCATCATGTTTGAATCAGCTCCTGTTCCTTACCCACTGTTCCATGCTTAAGGGAGACATATTGCCCTTCATCCTGGTCAAGCAAAGAGAGGAGGAAATTAGCCTCAGGCCCACAGGCCACTTCAGGAGTGAGGGAGTATTTAGAAAAAATGACGTATTGAAATGAATGTTGTGACCTCCACATTTACAGAAGCAAAAGCCATGAACGTTTGGCATGTGCTGTTTTGGGACCCAGATGAACACAGCGGTTCAAGATGGACTTGAAGCCCACTCTGGAGTTCCACTGATTTCCTTATCGAAGTTAAATGTGCTCTCAACTGCTTTGCTGCATCAGGGCCTCAAAGCTGGTGCTCTGATTTTCTTTTCTGATTTCTCCTGCCTCCTGCCCATACTTACTCTGTGAAGTCAGCTAAGATCTATTACCGCCTCTGAGGGGCAGGCAGAATTGGCAGACTTCAATAATACTTTCTGGAATTGCTTGGTGCAATTTCATTGTCAGGCCAACCTGTAGCATGATTTCTGGCTTTCAGCTTTTGCTGCTCTGACTCTTGTGTTCCATTTAGCTCTCAGCTGTTGGTAGTGAGAAATGTGCATCTCGGCCATGCAAGACTAAGGAGAAGATTTGCTGGAGTTAACTCAGTTGGCGTGCATTTGTGCTTCGAGTGCAGGATGCTGAAAGCACATCACAGAATTGCAAAAGTTGTGCACAATATTACAAATGAATAGCATTGGAATAATTGTACCATATCTCATATGTTCATATGGGAAATGTATGTTATATCACAAATTCTATAGCTGGGACCAGTGATGAAACCACTGCTCCATCTTCATCAGCAGTTCCCAGTCTGAAGATCAGCAAGTGTACGCCTAGTGTGCAGTTTTGCTACTTCTGTAATGTCTGCTACAGGAAATGGCAGCTATGCCTAGTCATTTTAGTTTGGAAAATCATTCTCAATAGCTTGTGAGCTAGAAATAAGTGTATCTTCTAAGTTTCCTTTCAAACACATCTACATTTGTTTTTCATGGATCAAAACCACCATGAAACAGCTTGAAACAAAAGGACTAGACCAAGTACATGACAAATGTTTGGTCCTTCCCTGAATTTTAAAGCAATATACACCTGTTTTCAGCTAGGTGGGCTGCTGTCAATGCATGCAGTGACTTGTCCTCATTGCACATCTGTAGGAACTAAAATCGTCAACCAGATGAGTACGACAGGGACCCCTCCCTCGCATCTCTTGAGACGTTAGGTCAGTGGTTCTCAACCTCTTTTCTATAAAGGACCTCTTTTTCAAAAACAAAATTATAAATACCCCAAACTTCTCTCACGTACCCCTAGGGAAACATGTGCTGCCGCTTGAGAAACATAGTCTTAAAGTAATCTGAGATCTTGAAACAAATGCCATTCAACTTTTCCAGATTACTCTTCTCTTTGCAGGAGTCAGATTTGGTTTTGTATGTCTTTGTAAGCATTTATTGCACTCTGGTTCTTTACTGAATATCTGGAGTGGATGAATGAGAGAAGCATCAGTTGTGTCTCAGATGTTTTTGATGTGATTGCCCAGGTCCATTCCAATGCGTGGCATGCACATACCTTTTGGAATGGACATGAGCAACCCCTCTTAGAGAACAAGTTACGAGCGGTAAGTAACCATTTTTCCTTCGCCAGTGGTTATAGCCATTCAAAATACTTCATTTGCCCATCTTGCATAACTATATCAATGAAGAACTGTTCAGCAATTAAACAGCGTACTGACATGCAGACTAGGTATGCTTTTTGAAAAAAATAGCAAATTAATACACTATGTAAAAATATCGAGCTGTATTGGGCAAATGCATATTTTCCAGGCTGCAAATCATATTTGTTCATATTTTAAACTATTTCATGTTCCTGTTTCCTATGTCACTGATCACAGCTCAGCCTATTAAAGTTCAAAGGTGGTTCAACATCATTTTGTTTTGCTAGTTATTCTCTCTCTGCCTTAACGGTTCCTCAGCTTAAGCAGTCCAGTTAGACATGTTGCTTTCACATATTGTTCTAGATCCTGATTCTGCTTAATTTTTTGCCCTGTTTGTTAAGTCTGTGGTGTTCAGTGGGACTTCTGATCAGCATAAGCGTTTTGCAGGTTCAGAACCTTAGTCAGTGTCATGTTTGGTGTCTCAAGCACTGGCACAAAGCTGTAACATTCAGGTTGCAAACACCGCAAAGAAACACGTGTTTGTTTAGGGAAAATCTGTGGATTTTCCTTTTTAAAAAAAAAATCAGCCTTCTAAAAATATTTAAAAATCCAAGATTTTGCAAAACCCAAATTTTGGGCCAAATATGACTAAACAGCATGAGTCATGGTGGCAGAATCAGGGCCTGGATATTGAAATCATTATGGAAATGAATGGCAGATCCCCCATTGACTTGCTTTGATTCTGGGCAAACCGCAAGCCCCTGTGTTAAGTGCGCTGATTTATAATTTCAGAAGAGAATAGCTGTGAAATGTCAAGACATTGATTGTTGAGAAGTTACAGTTTGAGAATTGCATCTACAGCTCATGGGCCAGGTCCTGCAGCTGCTGTGCACATGGGACTCCACTGACTGCAGGATCGGTCCCTGTATGTCCTAGGATTGCAAACCTTACTATTGAGCTTGAGTAACTGGACTAAACCCATGCCAACTCCTTTCTGTTTCTCAGTCACCCATAGTCATTGTAAGAAGGTTTCCACGTGTGTGATGCCCAAGCCAAAGGCTGTTCCCAAGTGTTTCTCGTGTAAGATGCTGAATGTTGTGTATGGTGTCGTTGGGTAGCTGTTGTTTGGTGTTGGTTTTCTGTCTTCCTCCTCCTCCTCCTCCTGGTTGGGTTGGGTGGGGAGACAGCATCGTGTAAAAAGCCATGGATACACTTCAAAGCCCTTTACATTCAGCATGACTAACCTGAACTGGAGACACAGCACATGGGTCTTTTGCCTTTTAAAGGAGCTGCCTTGCACCAAAATCCCATGTTTGTCAGCTCACTATTAAGTTCTGCCCTTTTTCTTCTCTTCCAGCCTATCTCTATACCACCCCAGAGTTTTCAGAAGTTCTGCACACAGGGCATCTGTCACAGTCCTATGCCTTTTGGGGCCTCTATTTTCTGGGAAGTAAATTTGTGCCCCCAAAAAACAGTGTATGAGATTTGTTTTAAAATTAATCTATGAGCTGATGACAGCATCCTCAAATGGTGTTCACCTTCATGTTCAGCACTCACGCCAGAGCCTCTGTGAAAGTAAACTTGAGGCCAATGGAGCAATGCCGGTTTCCAAAAGCTAAGGCTTTGGCCATTTCTCTTCGTTCTAGTAAGAGTCCCATGCCATACAGTTAATGCTCAGAGACCTACCACGTGTGTGCATCCGTGTTGCTGTTCCCTGGCCCTATGAAGATTTTAATGGATGTCTCATGACCCCAGAGAGAAACTGCAGTGTTCTGGCTTATGTTTTAAGCCAGTACTCCAAATAGCAGCAAATAACAACATGAGCTGGGCAAATGGCTATAACATTAACTTTTCTTCCTTAGCAATTTCTGTTTTAATGTGGTTAAGAAATGTTATGCTGGATTTTAACCTTTAGCAAGGTGTGCTTAAAATAAAAGGAAAATTGAGAGATGGGGCTTTCAGCCTAGGAAAGTTCTTTTCTATTTAAATGCAAGAAAATCCTGGCCATAGGACATATGGACAGGTGGTGAGAGGCAGGCAGAAATACAAAGCAGTGGGGAAGTCACCAGGTTTGAGCAGGCTGTCCTTTACGGGAATCATGACCATCAAATTGATACTCTAGTAATATTAGGAGGCATTGAAATGTGTCCATGGCTTCACAATCAAATGATTTTTCCTTCAAGCTAGCTACCCCATGGCTGGAAGTAAACCGTGGTGGGCCAGTCTTGGATTTTGAGAACCTGCAGTTAGTTAATAGCCATGATTCTCATGCACACAAGAAGATAAACTAAGTATTAGTCTTATTTTCTGATCACTAATAAGAATTGCATTTCATACAAAGTCTGGTTAGTGGGCAGGGAAGTAATAGGAGGGTCAGGAAAATGAAGGTGCTGGAGGTTGTCACCTGTTGGCCAACCATTCACACCCAGCCCCAACCGATTGTGAAGACAAATTACTAGCTTCTTGTGATTGCTTAAAAATGAGTTATTCAGTCTCAGCCCAGTGTCTAATGGAGAAGTTTCCACTGCACCACCCAGTGAGTACCAGCTGGCCCTCTTAGGCGTAAGGCCTGAAGGAGACATGGAGACTGCACTGTCCTTGTCACCCCAGGACAAGGGGTGTCTGTGTTTGTATGTTTTCATCAGGTAGAGGAATCTAGTCTTTAAGCTCTCATTTGGGACCTTTCATCAGGATATCTATAAGTCAGAATAATACAGGTGCATGGCTTTTGTTTTAACCATACTGTGATATGCCCCAGCAGGAAGATGAAAGTCTTTGTATGTTATGTAAAAATCAGCACTTGCAGCCATGGGGTAACATCTCCTTTACTCAAGAGTTCATCTTCCAGTAACATGCACACCAGTTTTGTAGTAGTTCGGTTCACATTGAAATTCATTCTAACCTCTCTCCGGGACTAATAATCCTGCCTAACAGTGGGTTCTCCAGTCTCAGCCTGCTTTCCTCTTACACATCTTGCCAGTGTTTAAGTGAAGGTCCAGTAGCCACCATACGTGTATTAATCTGCTTGATGACAAAACTGCCTCTTTGTTCTGGGGTGTCTCTCCTAATACAAGTTCCCATATCACTTGTATCTAGGACTCGCTTCAATCACGGCCTTGCGTTTCTGGACGCTGATGTAACAGAGATTATCCAGAAAGATTGTTGCATGCCAAAATACTGTACTCCCAAGGTGGAGTACAGTAAATATAGAGCTATAAATGACCAAATAATGAAATTCTCCTGTTATACTTCCTAACCTTCATTTTTAAAAGTCTGATTTTTGGATGCAACGACTAGGACTACTGCCTGATTGTTACCAGATCTCATCAGTCTTTAAAAAGCGCTTCACCTAAGCAGAATTTTAACCCAACCTTGCAGACCCCAGCATTGCAAACAGTTACCTCCCAAGTTACCTAACCAGTCTTTGAGAGTCTCTTGGCTCTGGATCAACATTGAGCTTTCTCTTGTGTTTAATAACTAATGCTTCATAATCTTTCTGGCAATCTGCAGTTTACAATTTGCAATTAAAAAAAAAACCTCACGCCTTGAAAACCATGGGGATGCTTTTGAAGGGGCAACATTCTGCAGTGTTGGGATTATGATCCCTTGAGCAACAGCATGTCGCTAGCTCTGCAGCCTGGTTAGGAGCAATCTGAGTTTATATCTGTGGTGAGTTTGCACGTGTGGTGTATTTCGAGCATTTCACAGTTGGATTTTGACCATTGATTTACACAATATTGCTAGCTAAGAGCTTCAGATGCTTTCTATGGGACATACCCAAGGAACCTACTCTGTCCCCAGAAAGAACATTTCCAAATGATCTAAGTATATGCTACGGTAGAGCACTACCTAGTTCCATGCAGAAAACAAAGTGTTAATAATTGGTTCTGTGTCACCTGATCTCAGCAGAGTAAATTTTCCTTTCCTTTATTCAGGAGCTGTGAATACAACCACTGGTGCCATCAGTTAGGATGAGAAATTACATGAGGAGAAAAATCTGGTATCGGCCCAAACTAAATAGTCTCCAGAACTAATACCCTGTTAATAGCTTAAACTCAGCTATTTACCATTTCAAAAGTCATCTACTAGGCAGCATTTCCACATGGTATTTTCTCGCACCGCAGTGGTGAAATGAGAGCATATTTGTGGCACTAGCAGAACCTCAAGAGTAACTCCATGCCTCCCTCACTGCGAAAACAGCAGGACGCCGTCCAAGATACCACTGCCTAAGGGGTCTGCTCTGAAGCCCCATAAAATCAGTGAGAACCTTTCCTTTAATTCAGTGTGTTGGATCCAATCATTGCAGAAGGCAGTTCTGAGCCTTTGATTTAAATAATAATAATAATCCACAGTAAATCCATCAACAAATATGTGATCCTTGGGCATGTTCCAAAGTGGCTTCCTAACATGGCAGCCAGGTGTGTTTCCAGGGTTTATTTATAGTGAGATACTGTCATTAATCACGCTGCTGTGTGTTCAAGTCTGATAGTAATTGTTGCTTGGGTTTGAATGCAGATGCATGGGATGCAGTGAGGGATCTTTGGCATTTTAGAACGTGCTGCTCTGGATGTAATTTATTGCCTCAACCAACAAAAAAACAACTCCCAGCAGCGTCCAACCTAATGTCCGACATCTGTTTTCTTTGATTTTCATGGATTTCACAATTGCCATAAAGCCAGACCCTGAAGTAGTGAGGATTACTGATGGAAAGCACTTTGCCATTAGCAGAATGTGGAATTCATCGGCCCAACATGAGCAGAGGTTCATTTTGATTCTCCCTGCAAAGGATGGACTGACTGACTTTTGAAAGGAACCTGAACAAGGGAGAAGAAAACAAAAATAAGGGTCTACTGGGTTGGGGCAAATGGAAAAGGACCCGAGCTGGGGGGCAGCAAGCAGAGGTGGTAAAATGCCAGTACAAATTAATGTAATGTGCCAGAACAATCCAGGCTACCTTAAAATGAGATGCTAAGGAGAGAGATGGTTCTCGTTAGCCAAATTATCTCTCAGTCCAACAGCAGAGTCCCCAGTGAGAGTGTTTTGTGCAGGTGGGAGTGAGCGGGAGTCCCTGTGCCCTGTTAATATGGTGGTTATGCAGCTGCATTGTTGACACTACTGTGGTTGGCTAAGCCCGTGGGCTGAGGCCCCAGTGCAAATCCATAAGTAAAAGGCTTGCAGGCACGGGGTTAGTTATGTGGAATGTATATAGTGATGGATTCGCTGGTCATGCCCAGGCCAGACCACCAGGCTGCCACTTATAGAGTACAGGCAGCCACAGAGCGAGAGGCCCTTTGCTCTGCCATAGATAGGCTCTCTCTTGCTCACTCTCAATCCAGTGCAAAGCAGAACCACAGCAGTTCCAGCTGCATTTGTCCTTAAAGAACCAAAGTACTTCTGCGTTCTAAAGGAATAGTTCCAAGTGTTGCTTTTACACTAGGGAGCCTCCAGTTGCTGTCTTATTTTTGTAGGGGCAGGTCTGGAGCAGGGCTGTATTGTTGAGCACACGCAACAAAAGAGGGAAGGTAAATCATAAAAAAAATAAACAAGTAAGTGTTTTGAACAAAAAGGTGGGAAGCAGGAGGAACCAAAGGAGAAGCCAAGCTACACACACAAATCAGCTGACCAATTAAAAAAAATCAAAGCATAGCCTTGAGAGTTTCCAACACAGCCTCATTGCTTCATGTTTGACATAGGCAAAAATCAAGCAATTTACCCACTCTTAAACTAAGGGTAGGACCGAGCCTTGAAGTTTGGAGTAGAACCCACATGCAAAGATCCTAAAGATCAAGAGTTCCCATGCCTTGAGGGTTTGGTTTTTGCCCATCGCTAAATTGAATCAACTTTTTTAAAAAAAAAAAAAAAAAAGAGAAGTCCTGTTGTGCTTTATAGACTAAAAGATTTATTGACGCGTTAAGAGCTTTCATGGGCAAAGACCTACTTCGTCAGATGCATGAAGTGAGCCTTTGCCCATGAAACCTTATGCTCCATATGTATTTTAGTCTATAAGGTGCTGCAGTACTTCTCATTGTTTTTGCAGATACAGATTAACAGGGCTACCGGTCTGAACTTTTTTCCAGGGGCTTTTAAGTGCAATCAATAAACCACAAGTAAATCACAAGTAACATTTTTATTTTTAAAATAATGTTTATGTTCTCTTGTAGTTAAACATTAAACTCTGATGGAAGTAATACGTAATCTTATAAGGATACAACCAGTTGAGTTCTACAGAAATTTCATAGGCATTTTATACAAACTTAGAGGATCGAATGGCATGGCTCAGTAGGGATCTGGCCCATAGAAATTAATGTCATCAGTCCTAGAGATTTTTTTTAACCATCCTGTAAAATTTAATCCAAGTTACAGAATTCTGCAGCATGGTTTACAAGCTCTAAAGGATGACGCGGGTCCTTACCCATGAAAGCTTATGCTCCAAAGTATCTGGTAGTCTATAAGGTGCCACAGGACTTCTTGTTGTTCTCAAGCTCTAAAGGAGGGAGTCTGTTTCATTCTTTAGAACTGTTTCATAGGGACTGACATGCAAGTGAAATCAAATAGATTTATATCAGTTTTCATAATTAACTCCTGCAATATTTTAGATTTCATAGTCTCCCAAGTAGCTTGCTCTTTTCCTTAAAAATATGAATTATGATGCAGGTTATATCCCAAAGAAAGTGCATTATAGCTACTGGCAAGCACACTTTTGCTCCAGCTTTCCGTAGGATCCTAACATATTTTGCTAAATGCCACACATGAACAAAAATTATTCCAGGGGAACAGATTCAGTAGATCCAACCACAAGTCAGAAGAGATGCAATTAAGAAGTTCACCCACCTTTTCTCAAGCTGTAAAGATTAGTCCCATATATGTCCATAGCATGGAAATTTAGTTGCCAAAACAGTTACCACATTGCCAAAGCTGGAGTGGAGTTGATTTTTTGGGGGTGATACTAAATGGCAGAATGCCTCTGTCTGTCTGTGGGGCACTCTCATCCATGTGACTTTTTGTTGCCCTAGGTTATATTGAAGCAACTGTGATCCCTGCGGGTGCTCGACGGATCCGAGTGGTTGAGGATAAACCTGCCCACAGTTTTCTGGGTAAAAAAGAAAAATGTTTTGATTCTAAATGCTGTGTGCTTTTGTTAAGCCAGCTTTTGTCTAAAGGCTCCCAAGGAATAGGTAGGCCACAGGTTTGTTATTTGCAGGAACTGGCTGTTAATATGTCTTCCTTATGGTGATGTCTCACTATTTCAGTGACTGTTTTTTCAGTGACTTAATATCTGACATTGATAGGGCGCCATTCATCCTAACGGAATCTCAGGGCATTTTTACATGCATAGACAAGTCCCTGATGTACATTTTGCTCTGGGGTGGAGCAGAGGGGCTATTTAACAGCACACAGCAACACTGCTCCACAGTTCAGAGGAAGGAATATGGAAGAATATGCTGTTCAGATGAAACAGCAATTGTTCAGACTGAAAGAACCTAGCACACAGTTTAAACTAGAAGTGAAGCAGGACAATGCAGCTGACTCTGCCAATATGCTTACCAAACTGCCAGTGCCCACTAGCTTGTGCTGAGGTACAGCTGGAGGCAGTCTGGTGGCAGCCATCAGTCCAGTGCTTGTATTATTTATTCTACATTTCTATACGGCAGTCAACTGAAATAATGTGCGTAGTCCTTCACTCATTTACACCCCTGTGATCTGGCTAAAGTCAGTGGCATTAACCTGTGGTAAAAAAAGGAGGATTCAGCGGGCCCAGGCTATAGTATCTTGGGCTAATCCATAGTCAGGAAATTTATTATTGATGATTAAACTGGATAGTTAAGACTGTGTCGCTTGCTTTTAAAGTATAGCTAGCTAACTATAGAAGCAGATACACTATAGTTACATCTAGAGTGGTACATACATAGCCCCATCCTCGAATCACCAACTTTAGTGCATTTATCCTCAAAACACCTCTCAGGTAACGTTCAATCCCATTTGCACAAATGGAGAACTGAGGAACAGAGAGACTAAATGGTTTGTCCAAAACCTGCAGGAAGTCTGTGACAGATTAGGGAATCGAATCCAAGTCTCTGGATAGCACTCTGTCATCGGACCATCCCTCCTTTCACCCAAAGATGTGGATAGGTTCATGGACATGTAGAAACGCCATTGCAAGCAAGGCAACAAACTTACCTAAGCTTTCATACCTCTTCAATGTTTTGTACTGTGCCGCAATTCCATTAAGACGGGAGAAGAGACCAATCAAAGCAGTCTCTTACTTTGTAGAATCTTCATAGTTTAAAATTCCACGTTGGATCACTTCAGGGTTTTTGTTGCTGTTGATAAGTACATTTGTCTTCTGAATCCTTTATTTTCTGTGTATCTACCCATTGGTTTATATGGCTCCCCTCAGCACAATCACTGAAGTGCTTCCTTTAGTGTAATTCTTTAGTGAGACACGCTGAGATTAATGATGTTTTGGTTCTCACTCCCACCATTCAGTGTGTTACCAGCTTACTTAGATGTTGTACCTCTTTCCCATTCACCTCTTCTAGTGGGAGCTTTCCAGCACAAGGACAGCACCCTCTATGAGCGAACACAAAATGTAGAATGGTAGTAATTTCTGCATTGGAGAATGAGCATTTTACTCCTTGTTTTGGAACTGACACACACAGAGGTGATGTGACTCACCATAGCCACAGGGTAAGTCAGTGGCAGAGCTGGAAGTACAACCCAGGCCTCCTGACTCCCTTGTGCTCCTTCATCATAATCCTCTTCCTCTTAGGTGCCGGTTAGAGGCAGCTATCAATATACAGGATGCTACAGAAAGCTTTTTATTGTCTCTTGGGTTTTTTCGCACTAGTTCTGCTATTTTCCTGTGTCTTGGCATGGCACCAGAACTGGTGGAGGACACTCAGCAACCGTGCTTTCTCTCGGCTGTCAGCTTGTCTGCCCTGTTTGTCTTCTTGAGTGCATAATGTGAATAAAGCTAAAATGCTAGTTTTAACAAACACATTCCTGCCATTCAACTCGGAGCTGGTCAGAGCTTTGTGTTTATAAAACTGGCATTTGTGCCACCATCCCTTTATAGGAAGCAAGTGTTGCTGCTGCTGTTATTCCTGCTCACACAACAGCCAGCTTCCCGGAAGATGATGATGATGCCTACACATAAGATGTAGTTTAACATAGCAAATGATAGATGGAACGATCGGAGCCAGTGTTTACTTGAGTTTGACAAATACTCTGCTTGTGGAAGCCAATCTTGTTTGTTTCCATGGAATTCACAGAGTGTGTTTACTGGGGCAGTAGTTTTATCAGATGGAGTTCTAGTACTGAGGAGCTTGCACTGAATATTTAGGGCTGAAGTGGTCCTCAGTTAAATGCTGTAACACTGCTGACTTGCACAGATGTAACCCCAGCAAGTACTATACCACTAGTTCGGCTATAATCTTCGCCATGCATGTAGCTAAAGATAAGACCTACAGGTCAGAAAAATGAGACTGGCTTCTCCCAGAGATCTTTCTCCAAAACTTCAGTTAAAACACTTTCGATATTCATATAGATCCAAGCATTCCCCCTTTATATTCCTTTTTTACATAACTCTGGGAGCAGGAGTGGTGAGACCGTGAGGCAGGTTCTTCCCACGCCAGGGTGCCGATGTGGGCGGGTGGGCAGTTGCCTCAGGGATCTGAGCCGCCCCACTGCTACCTCAGCAACAGCAATGGCCAAAGCTACAGGTCTTTCAATGAATGCCAGAGCCCCAAGGGGCACACCTTGGTGCTGAAAGGCTGGCTGCAGGAGGCTAGCCCCTGCCCCACATCTTCTGGCCCACTGAAATCTGTCCTCTGCCCAGGTCCCACAGTATTTGCAGTCCAGTCGTGCAAAGAAGTTAAAATGTGTGAGCCTTTAAATAAAGGGCTGGGAAGGTTTCTCTCAGCTGCTGTGCATAATGATGCTTGTGCAACACTGAAGTTTCCCAATATTTTTTTCAACTCTGTAGTTCATAGTCAGAAGCCAGGAAGATAATCTTGTGTCTTTCAAAGATGTCTGTTTCCAGGATCAGTGATCAGACAGGAAGAAATATGCAATGTCTTGTTAATCTAAGCCCAGGGATGGCAACAGTGAGTCTGCAACAAGATGATAATGGAGGAATCCAATTCCAGTCACTGCAGCTTTAATAAGGCACAAGGGCTCTGCACTTACATAACATAGCATCTAATTTTGGAAAGATTCCCTCTCTTAATTTCACTCATAAAATTGAGTCCAGTCAGGCCTTGTTTCTGCACAGGGCTGGGTGCAGCACTTTGGAACCCAACTTAATTGGAATCATTATTCCATTTGCTGGGAGCAGTTCCGGAATAACTTCCCTCCACCTACGGTCAGCCCACGCTAGCTGGCTCGCCTGGCTTTTATGCTGAAGAACCATCTTGAACAGGAAACACCTCTGTAGCTTGTATTCATGGGCTGGGAAGTGAGTTGGAGGTACTGCAAGTGGAAATAAAGATGCTTGATTGATGATTGATCTGACTGGATGCCAGATGCTTGATTGGCCAGTTCCTGTCTTCAGAGAGAAAGAAATGTTAAGGCCTTTTCAGTTTTTTTTTAATCCTCTACTTAATGCTGATCCACAAAGCCTAGCAATGAGACGAGGCCAATGTCTGCTACCTCCAGAGTGAAACCACAGCCCCATGGTAGTCTGACCAGGCTATTTACAGATAACCACCTTCCTTCTGCCTCAGAGATCACAATCTACAAGAGATGTGAGCTTGGGGTTAGGTGACGGAAGGTGGCTGGTAAAGAGACTTGGTTTGGTTATTGATGGGATATTACTGTTGCAGTGGGAAAATGTCTGAGAATTTTGATGTTTGTGAGGCATCATGATCCCATGGATACTGCACTCAACTGGGAGTCGGGAGACAGTGGGTTACATTCTCTGCCCTTTGTGCTGCAATCTCACCACACCTGCAAGATGCGAATTCCCCTGGACAAAGGACATTGTGTGATGCTGTCAGACTAGAATCTGGGACTACAAGGTCTGTGAGCCACTGAGACTTCCACATCACCACTGGGCACTTAGGCTGGGTTTCCCCTTCCAGATGCCATGAAGCTGGGCTCTGCAGGAAGTCCTGCGCAGCAGGGTCTGAATTACACTCCTCACAGCTCATTAATTGGCTGTTCCTAGTTTTAAACCAGGAAGCATCGGGGGGAGCCATCTGAGCAGCCATGCAACTTCTGGTCCAGACCCTAAATTCCAGCTTCTGAGGCTGGTTTGTCCTCAACTATGTTGTTTGCTTGCTGTCTGTAACCCGTCTGTGAGCCAGCTTCCTGATAGCCTCACTCTGCTTTTCACCTGTCACCTGCAACTAGGTGTCTGACTCCCAACTTCCTGCTTGGCCATGACTTTTCTGAACACAAGTTAGCAACTGACTGGGGCCTACATCCTGGCCCTGACAGGAATTCTTATTTGGTGTTAAACTGGCAGATCTTACCACACCCACCTTGGTGAAGGAACGGTATCCAGGTACAGCTATATTACTGGAATTCACAGCAGGCATATCATCTGCAGGCAGCTGTCCTAAAACAGAGTGGCCTTTAGGCTGCCCTGGTTTAGATGGAGGACAGGACTGGGTGAGGATCAGGGAATCAGTTTCCTGACTGAGCTTATCTGGCCACACTGCCAACAGATCTTGGCAGAGAATCTACTCCCTCAGTTCTGTTCACAGCTCTGACCTACTGGGTGACCCTGTACATATCTCTTCACCACTCTGTGACTCAGTGTTTCTGTCTGTAGAATGGAAAAGATACTTCCCTTTCTTTGCAAAATGCTTTGAGATCCGTGGTGGCAAAACACTGCAGTTAGAGCTAAGTGTTGTAATTGATCTTTAAAGCTCCTTATGCTCAGATGCTGAGCAAGCATGGATCAAAGCCTGCCAACCATAAGACTCCCACAAGTAAGACCTGGCCTTGCCCACAGATTAAACACAGAGTATTGGTGTTTCAACTGGGGCAGTCTTTCCTCTGAGACAGAACTGATTCCGAGTCTTAGGGTGCTTAGCATGCTGCTTTCCGCTCATTAAAGCTTGTGTGGAGCTTTTCACTAGTCATTTTTGTGCTAGACTCCTAGCGAGTAGCCATATTTCAATCTCATCAGATTCAGTATTATCCCTGAACAGGTCATGTTCAGTGCTGCTCAGAGCTATTGGTATGTGATGCCAGTTTTAATCTATAGCAGAGGTGGATCCATTTTGATGGTTGGTGAAATGGTCGCTCAGCAGCATCTAGGGCTTTGTGAAGTTTTCTATGGTTTGCGGAAGGCACTTTTTAACTCTGAGCAAGTGGTGAGGTTAGAAAAACAAGCCACGAGAGTCTTGTTCAGCTGGGCTTCTAACAACAAATAAGTGTCAGGAGCTAAGTGCATCTTTCAGATCTGTGCTTGGAAGGTACTGGTCTTATAAGAATCTTGCTCTCTAGTCAGGAAGTTGGGGGCAGTCTTCAGTAGCTATAAGCCTTCCACTTACCTTGGATCCTGTCGGGCTGAGCAGTGGACAATCCACGGTGGAAGTGAGTCGTCTGGCAGGCAGGGTCAGGGGAAGTACACATTCTTCCTCCTGTGCCCCACAGACCTCAGTCCAGAAATGTGGTACGGCCTAAGGATGTGCCTTTCCACGTCCCCGCATCTAGGACAGGGCTCCTTTTTCAGGGGTGGGTGATCTGTGGCCAGCCAGAGAAGCTAAGAACAGTTAAGGATGCCAGGGACTCAAAGCACTTGTTGATGCATCAGCCCTTTGCCTGGATCTCTTGCAAACTTCTCTGGATCCAGGAGGCCAGACCCACAACCTGTGCCAGCAGCAGAGTGAATGATGTGACGTGTCGGAACACTTTGGTAGAAATCCCATGAAGGAGAATCTCACAGATAATTTCTCTCAGTGCCTCCTGGGTGAGAGGGTGATGTAGCCTCTTGTTGCTTAAAGCATAACCTTTAGTAATTGCCATGTTATGGACCTCAAGTGTGGCTTGATTCTTGAGCAGTCATAAGCCAGGGCAGGTCTATGGGCAATGATCTCACGTCAGCACAGACGTGATTCACACTAGAGTAACGTGCTTTTTAAAAAATCAAGTCAGCTGTGTCTTGCAGTTAGTGGGAGGTTCCCATCCTGACCATCTCAATACTTTAAAGAACCACACGGAGAAGAATGAAAACCTGTAGAGCTTGTTAGTTGGTGGGGCCTGATCAAAACCCAAGCAAGCAAGTGGGAGCCATTCCATTAACTTGTTTGCACTTTGGCTCTCTGATGGGGTGGACTAAGTCCCAATGTCCTCTAGAGGAGGCCAGAGGCCTTGCCACACCCCATCCCAGTGAGAGGAGCAGACAAGAGATCCACCAGGGAGGATAGAATGGCTGTCTGTGTGGCAGCCAATCAAGGCTCAGCAGACCAATATAAAAGAAGCTGTTGGGCTAGAGCCAGACAGTTCCATTCAGGAGCTCAACACAGGCAGTTCCCTGTGCTGCCTGGGAGACCAGCAGCACTTGGACAGCTCCGAGTGGGAGCTGAGCTTCAACCTGGGCGAGACCCAGGCCCTATTGCAGGAGACTGACCACAAACCTAATAAGGGAGCTGACAGCACCCTGGACGGGGTGAGTGAGATGCCACCCTCAGAACCTGGAAGACAACAGATAAGGCCGCACAGGACACCTTTGGCATCTGAGGGGCACTCAAGAACAGGTTGACCCTGTTACAGGGTCATATCCCTTCTTATTTAGTTATTAGAAGCAAGGGTCATAATTTTGACAGAAGGGTAATAAACTGAGCCTTAAACATGAAGAATTAAGAAAATGTGATTAAAGAACAATTCTGCAGAGACACAGTTAATCTGGAGAATAGAAAACTACCCAGTGGATGAAAAACACTTGCAGCGTAATACCCAGTACCTGGATAAGCAGAACGGTTGGGATACATGGCACTCCAGCCACCACAGAAATTGCACCTGGAATTTTCTTTCCATAAAATCCAGTTTTGCCAGCTTGCCCCTTTCCTTCTCCATATGTTTGCTTTCATCCTAAAGTCCCAGGAATAGTATTCCTTTCTCCTAGTTCTCCCCGGCCTCTAAAGAATCTGGAAGTCCCAAAAAAGTAATTTGAAAAGCTGCAGTTGTTCAGCACCTCCATGAATGGAGTCATCTTTCAGTAGCTGGAGAGTTGATGGAGCATTTGTATGTACAGTAGCCTTTTCTGGAAGGAAATGGATGAAATTCCAAATACCTTTGCATTTTAAGAGTAGTGTTAAATGACTGACTTCCTGCACTCAGACCTGCCTTGCTTTTACAACTGGATTATTTTATGGAGGAGTTTTCTTTACTGGTGCTGTTCTGATGTACACACCCCTACTATTAATTTCAGTAGGTTATAAAAGGGAAGCAGGACTGGACCCCTAGTACATCTACTCTGCACTCCGAGGCTCTAACTCGGGTTTGAGCCTATGCACTCCCCACTCCATCCATGTGTAGATCAGTCTGGCCAGGCTCTGTGACCCCAGTGGCGGGGGGTTGGGGCATCAGAGCAGAGTCGCTGCCAGTACATCTGCACAGGGGTAGAAGACCCACATGGCCCAGCTATGCCTGGCCCAAGTCAATGGACTTTGGGCTCGCTGGTCTTAGTGCAGGGCTAAAAATTATTACAGTGTCATAGAGCTCAGGAGCCAACTCAAACCCAAATTTTCAGCCCCAGAGCTCTAACCCAATGAGCCAAAGTTCTCTCCCAGGCCAGCTGTGGGTCATTTATATGCATGTAGACATAACTTACAGAGGCTCCAGTACAGGCCGTTATTCTGCAGTATGGACGCAGGTCAAACAGTTGACCTGAGTTAGAAGGTCTGTATGGTGCAGTGTGGGTGCATTAGTATGGGTCTGAGGTCCAGGTCCCAGGTTTATGAGGCACTGTGGAGATAGCATGGGCTTAGAAACACCGTTTCAACAAGGCCAGGTCCCACAGCTTAGCCGTAATGCGCTGGGGTATTTGTTGGCTATTGGAAGCTCTGTTAATTTAGGTTAACCCATACATGGGCCTGATGATGATTCCATGAGAGTCAGGGGAAGGACTTTGGTGGGCTTTAAATCAGATCTCAAGTTAATAAACAGAGTCCCTGTATCCGTCCCTGGTGTATTGTGCCCCAGACAGGTGAGTCTATACATCAGCCTGGGCACAATATTGGACCTCAGTAAGAGTGTTCATCTCATAAACCTCTACAGGGGGTTTAACTTGTGGCTAAAACATCACTTCTCTGTCCATCCCAAAGGATGCTTGTGTTCTAGAGGCATACAAGCACCTGCAAGCAGGTAGAAACAAAGCCCTGACAGGACTGTCAAGAACCTGTCCCTGCTGCATCCCTGTGACACACAGATTTTGAAAGAGGTTTTTACTGTAACAGGCTATTGTATCTCCTGCTGCATCTGCACCTCTACAGCTTTACCTGCCTCTGTGAGGACCAAGAGGTGCAAAGGCATCTGTTGCCTTAGCTCCCTATGTGGCAGGCCTGAGAGCAGCAAGGGCATTTGGCTGGATGCTGAAAATAAGCTTTATGTAGATGGAATCAAGTAAATGGCTGGAAACCACTTTTCCATTTCCCTGATGCAGGCTTTGCCTGGACCAAAATGGCCTCTGAAGTAATTTAGAGCAGCTTATGGGCCACACTAAATTGTGCAAGGTGGAATGGTCTAATAGAGATCACACACCTCACTGAGGATTAGACAGAACACAGTACACTCCATCTTCTCTTGTCCCAACATACCATGACCTCTCCCCTATGATTCACTCTAAGGCTAAGAGTTGTGTTTAAAGAATCCATCCAACATCTTCATTATGAAAGCCCAAGTAAAAATACAAATATTTCCTTGGTGCTTGCCCATCTTTTCACATTTCTGGAACTCAGACTCCATGGAGTGGTGCAGTCACCTTTTGCCCACAGAGGCTTTATGAAATTATTTTTCAAAATTTAATTCTTTGGGGAAAAGCTTTAAAAATTCTTCAAAATCATGCTGCAGCAATTAGACAGAAAGGTGAGAGTTAAGTGAAAGATAAGTGTTCTGAAAATGGTTGGCATTCTGAATTCATTACCCTATTTACTGAGTTCAGCTAGAATTTCTTGGCCCTGACTGCTGAACTGTCAGACTTCAATTCGTTGCAAGATGGGCTGCCTAGATAATAAAGTACAAGTCTTGTCTCATAACCCAGGAGTCTGTTTAAAGCCAGCAGTGTTTTGATTCTTTTTCACTCTCTTCAGCTGCCAATTTTAATAGTTTTGAAAGTGGAACGTAGCAAGTATGCAAGCTTCAAGGAGGGGAAGGAAAGCGCAAGAGTAGTCAGCAGCTGGTTTGCAAGCCTCAGATAATCTACGGGGCTCAAATAGCTGTTCTGGTCTATCATGTTCTTGTACTGCACTTGAAGCTTTGATATCTGAGTGTCTAGATTTATCTAATCTACTGGCATCAGTAATCTTTATGAGGTTTCTCACATTTGAGTGTAATCTTTATAATGATGCTGTTGCTTTGAGTGGGTCAACATTAATTTCCAAAATCCCAAAGAGTGAAGATGGGTTCTCAAACAATTTCATGGACAGTGCTATTATAAAGTTTACATCTACATATTCTAAATATAAATCCACATTACAGTTTGTGTATAAGTCACATGCATATGTAAATAAATTTAATTACGCTGTACATCCAAAATATTACTAACAACATTTTTGATTATCATTGAAAGAATGTTGTGTGCCTGATTGTTCACTAATTATCCTCTCTCTTTACTGTTTGCACTTCTCAGCTCGGACAAGAAAATTTTGCTAGTAAGTTCCATTCTTTTTCCAGTCAGAATCTAGTCACTTTAGCATTCTGGCTCTTGTGCCCTCACTCAATGCGCCAATACTCCAGGGCTATGGTTAAACCCAAAGGAAACTTTTTTCATCGAAAGTTAGTAGAAAAATGCCTAGTAGTCCTAGTTGCTTTTACAAAAAAGGAATTTTGGGCATCAGCTTTTTTTGATGAGATCCCTTTAATATGTACGCTCTCCTGATATTCATTAGGTAGTGGTGTAATTATACAATATTGCTTTTGTTGGTGTGCACTCTATTACCACTCATTGCAATGGGATGACTGGGTGTAAGAGCCCCTCACTGTAAGTTAGAATTGGACCATCTGGCCCGGTGTTAGTAGTATCTTTGCAAGGACAGTATGTAATCGCTTTTCCTTCCATTTCATTTGTAAACTGCTGCTGCACAGTGCTCCTTTCTCCTCCCCTCCCCCTTTTAATTTCCTGGTGGTGGAGTGGCAGAGAAAAATGCCTCAATGTTCAGAATCCAGAAGACTTTGATTCTTTAGAAATCAGATCCAACACGTTTTCAGGAAGTAAAATGTCAGCATTTCCAGTTTGCATGACATTAACGTTACATAATAACAATTTTAAAGTAATCAGAGATGCTTTCATACACTGAAATGCAGAATATTCACAGTTTAGCTACACTGTAACTCCTCTGCTAAGGCTGAATACTTTATTTTTCTTTAAACTCACATCTGTTAAAAGGCTACTGCAGCTTGCAGTTGGCATGGGCTGATGCTGAATCACCGTGTGTCCATCTTTTAATTATGGAGTGTCTTTCATTTCCTTCCATGGTGTTTGATTCTTTCCAGCTTTAAAAGATTCCAGTAAGAGATCCATTAACAGCGACTGGAAAATTGAGCTTCCCGGTGAGTTTCAGATCGCAGGCACTACTGTCCGGTACGTGCGAAGGGGTCTATGGGAGAAAATGTCTGCCAAAGGACCAACTAAAATACCACTGCACTTGATGGTAACTTTATATCCTTTGTTTGTGTTTCTTAAGTGATGCAACATAAAGGGTTTATATCCCAGCTCACAGTTCAACTTAAACTATTTGCTTCCTCCCCAGGGTTTTAAGGAAAATCTATTGTCTCCCCCTGATTTATTTTGCAGGGTTACATGGGCAACACTTACATCTCACTTAGGATCTGTTATGTGTCAGCTTGAAATCTCTACAGAGGTGTCACACTGTGATGTGCATCTCAAAAGGAGACATCAAAACACTGGTACAGCTTGCCAAGGGCCTCTGCACTTCGTGCACGTCACCATTTGCACATGTAAAAGAACATTGGCCCAGCTTCCTGGTTCACTCACATCACTGTATATTTTGCTCACGCAGAGAATAAAAGATGCACATTTTGTGTATGTACAACACACGTGACCTATGCAAAGTTGCACACAAAAATCATCTTGAATTTTATATAGAATAGATTTGAGAACTGTTACATTTCTTTGCTATCGGCTAACATAGACTTTCTATTTACACAGGATGTTATTTTATAAATACTGAAGCAGTGTGAGTCAAGAGATCTCTGAGGTCAGGAAATTAAGAATCTTTTCCCAGCTCTGTCACTGACTCAGTGTATAACTTGGGGCACATCACTTAATCTCTCTGTGACTTAGTTTTTACATCTGTAAACTAGGGACAATAATACCTGCCTGACACGGGTGTTAATATATAAATGTTTGCAAAGGATTGTGCAATTCTAAGGTGGAAGAGTCCATGGAAGCACACCATATTGTGAAGTATGGACTGTGTCCTTCTATTTTCTGTACACTGTAATTTTCCTAGCCCCTATGTCCTTTCTCTGTGATTTTCTTGCCAGGGTATGATTACTTCAGCCCTTGCTTAGATGCTGCTAAAATAGAGGCGACTAGTGCAGGGATTCCAGGAGAGCACCAGCCACATGCCCCTGCTCTGCCATGCATCACCCCCACCCCTGCTCAGCCCATGTCCCACCTTCTCCCTGTCTTTGTTACGACCTTGCCTTCCACTTCCAGTAGGTGCAGGCGTAGTCCCACCCCTCCCTCAGAGTGGCGCAGTCCAAGACCAGTGGGACCTAGGAAGCTCGCAGGGCTGTTCCACTCTGGGGGAGAGGCAGGACCTCCCCCACACACACCGGCAGAAGCACAACACTGGCAGTGAGTGTGGCACAGGGCCAACATGGGGGTACTTGTGCCCCTTCCCTTGCACTGCCTCTGACTAAATGTCAAACATCTGTTTTCCTCACGTAACTTTTAGGACCTGTGTTAAATCGGCTTTGCACTACTCTAGTTTTCATTTTCATAGTTTGAAAATCTCAGAACTACCATGAACTTCTCCGAAAAATGAATAAGAATAAGAATAACCCATCCCTCTCCACAGCACTCTTCATGTGCTGCTCTCAAGATGCTTAACAAAGGAGGGGAAGCGTCGTTATCCCCTTTTTAGGGAAGAGGTGTAGAGTGAATTATGTAAGTCACACAGAAAGTCAGTTTCAAAGCTGAATTGGGAGAATATTCCTCAGTATTCAAAAGGACATATTTGGAGGTTCCTGCAAGTCCCTAATGCACTTACTAAATTCATGGTATGTGCATGTAGGCTGAAAATGAACAAAGGACTTGGACTTATGTTTTCTATTAGTGCTTTTTAAATGTCAAATTTCCATGGAACAAAAAAGCAGTCATGTAGCACTTTAAAGACTAACTAAATAATGTATTATTAATAATTTATCACCTAATCAATTATTTTGTTAGTCTTTAAAGTGCTACATGTCTTCTTTTTAGTTTTGTGAAGATCCAGACTAACACGGCTACCTTGCTGAGATTTCCGTGGTGACTTCTTCAACTTTGAGAATGTCATCTTCACAGTTTGGCATAGACCCAAGCTTTCCCTTCTGGAACCAACCTGCTTTCAAAGTAACCTACATATTACTGAAGAACTGGCTGTCCTCAGGGGACCACATAAAATATGAATTTGTGAGAGCTCACTTTAATGAAAATGTTGTTGATCCTGTGCCTTGTGTGGCTAGATTTGAATATTCCAAGGAGAGATTTCCTTGGTTGAGGCACATTGCAGTAAACTCTGGTTCTGTCATTTTGGAAACTTGAGAGATGGTAGCAAATGAAAGAACAAAATTAAGGATCGTATCACTAGGAAGCTTCTCCATAAGCCATGTTTATTATACAGTAGAACAGTGTTCCCTCTAATATGTTTCCTTTCCTGGGCAGAATGAATCTGTGTGCACCAAGACACGTACAGATGTACACCACCAACAGAAACATGTCACCCACTGTAGGTGCTCTCCTAATCAGCTGGGCAGCATCTGAATCTCTCCTGGGTGGCCACCCAAGTGCCCGGCTTACAGGGAACACTGCAGTAGAACCTCAGCAGTACAAACCCGTGGGGAATTCAGGTTGTTCAGAACATGGGACAAAATGTTACGGTTGTTTCAAAAGTTTGCCACTGAACAGTGGCTTTATACAGCTTTGAAACTTTATTGTGCAGAAGAAAAATGCTGCTTTTGACCATCTTAATGTAAATAAAACAAGCACAGAAACAGTGAAATCTTTTTTTAACTTTCTATTGTTTTAGTACATTCAAACACAGTATGATACGGAATTTGCTGCTGCTGTTGTCTCTGCTGCTGTCTGATTCCGTACATCATCTTTCAGGGTCTGCTCATGTCCATCCAAGTTGGTGTGTGTGTACTGCACGCATGGTCATTGGAAAGCTTTTCCCCTCAAAGGTCACATCATGTCAGCTGTGGAGCCCCTGGAAGTGCACCTTCATGACAGTATCTGGAGGCTGCTGCTGACCTGCTGCCTCTTAAGTTTCTTCTGATTGCCAGTGATGGTCATTGGAGCAGCTCTCTTCTCTTACTGCAGCAAGTGACCCCTTACTGGACTTTTTCTAATTGTATCTGTAAATAGTTAAAAACTGAGTATTAGCTAGCTTTCAGTAGTTCATAGTTAAGATAAGTTTTAGTGCGGGATTCCCCCACCACCTTGTTTTCCCTCTAGGGGAGCAAGGCATGCCTCAGTGTTAGGGGGTTCAAACCATGCAGGTCTTGTCTAAAGCCTGTAACTAAGGGGTACCCACATGACTCCTGCTTACCATATTTGATGGAAGCCCATCAGATTGAGAAGTGCAATATCTGCAGAGGGCTCCACCCAAGAACAAAGGAAAAGAGGGAATTTAGGCTAAAATTGCTCCTCTTGGAGTCAGCCCTTCATCCCCAGTTGGCACAGTCAGCATCCCACCCAAGCCCAGCACTTCAATGCAGAGTGTGCTGGCTTCTTTAAGAGCAGCCACGGCAGTGAGAAATGCTTGGCTCCAGGAAACCTCAGCAGAGCCATTCCCCAGCACTAAATGCCTCCTTGCCATGTACATGCCCAGCACTGATCCCATTCATAAGAGGAAGAAGACCACCAGAGGTCATTCTCCCTTTAGAGTACTGGAATGGGGAAGCACCTGCAGGATGTATCTCAGATTGGGACACGCTGCTGTCTCCTACTCAGCCCACACCGCCGACTTCAGCTGCACAAGGAGATAGTTCAAGTCCAGTTCTTGTGGACTCCCGGGAGCAAGAGTGTCAAGTGGAGAAGTTAGATCTTCTCTCCATGCTGGACATCTTTGAAGCATCTAGGGACTTATTGTGATGTTGGCGCAGTCCCCCACAGGAGTACCTGCACCAAGATGGTGATGAGGCAGCACCACCTGTAGCATGGTCCTGCTCTGCACCACCTCAGCCTCCAAGCCAAATTTTTGAAGGTTTGCCTGGGACAACGCATCAGTCCAGAACCTGGATCCTTCCCCTCCCTTTGTGAATCATTGATCCTATTTCTACCATTTCTAGGTAGAAATTGCCTCAGACCAGTGGATCTTCAGCACGATAGAATTCCCTTCCACCTTCCCTGTCACTCTCCAGCGATCCTTCTCTCAGCTTCTGATACAAAAGGTGCAAATACTCCTACAACTTGGGGTAGTAGAAGGGGTCCTTGTGGAGTTCAGGGGCAGGGATTCTGTTCCTGGTATTTGCTAAACTCAATGGCCAAGGTGGAGCTGAGACCTACTTGAGACCTGCACAACTTCAATAGATTCATGAAAAAGTTAAGGTCCACATGGTCTCCCTAACTTCCATTATCCCCTCCTTGGATCCAGGGGACTGGTACACTGCCCTCAACTTGAAGGAAACATACTTTCATGCATCCGTAATCCCATCCCACAGAAGGTTCCTCTGCTTTGTGGTCAACAGCACTCACTATTGGTTCACAGTTCTCTTCAGACTCTTGGCAACCCCTCAGGTGTTCATCAAGTACATGTTGTTCATGCAACCTTCCTGCAGAAGTGGCAGTTCCAAGTATTTCTGGATCTAGACAAATGGCTAATCAAAGTTGATCCAGGACCCAAGTGGAGGACCTCATGGGCCTAGTTTGGGTGATGTTGCACAGACTTGGCCTGATACTAAACATAGCAAAATCGACTCTGACTTAGAGGATGGAGTTCATCAGACTCTAGTCAGCCAAGGGTCTTCCTCCCAGAATCTCACTTCTTTGCCATGGGCACCTGAAAGGAACTTGTGTGATACCCTACCATTATGATACAAAGTTGCTTGAAGCTGCTTGACCATATGGCTGCTTGTACATAAGTAATATTGCACACCAGGTTCTAGCTCCATCTCCTTCATTCTTGGCTAGCCTCTGTATACAGATTGCCTGGATAAGTTGGTCACACTCCTATAGTTATTGAGTTGTTCCAGAGGTATCTTCACCAGCAAGTGGTGTATGTGGGAGTGCCCCTCTCCAGGCCCCAACCACCACTGTTTCTAATAAAGGACGTGTCAGCAGTAAGTCAGAAGAAATCAGAACTCTATATCTCGGGTCCTGAGCTGAACTTACCATTGTACATCAGTGAAAGGAAGCTACATATAGTTTGCCTTGCTTGCCAGTTGTTTCCCTCTCATGTGAGGGGCAGATTTATATCCATTTTGACTGTCAATACAACATCAATAGTCTATATACAGTAAATTCTTTCATATTCGGCAGCCCCAGGACTGGGAGGTTGCCAGATGTTCAAATATTGTAGATAATAGAGAGGTATACCTAACAATGCATAACACTAAAGAAAAACAAGGTTAGATATTAAGAAACAAACAAAAATGGATGCAGAGTACTTTATTTCTCAATAACAGTAATATGATATACTGTAAACTTATACCGTATTTGCTGTATTTGATTATATTAACTTTCACTATACTATACTTACAGAAAATGTAACTAAAATTTACTTAATCGTTAACTTAAACAATAGAGTATAATGTATTTTAATGTTCATTATACATGTACTGTGCTTATATGAAACTTAACTAAAATTTACTTTATCCCTAACTTAAACTGAACTTTATTTCAGCATTTTGTCGTTAGCTTAAACTTAACTATAGTTGTCGCTTATTTGAGACTTTTGGATAACAGAATGCCTATTAAAACAGTGTACTGTAGCTCTCTTCTCTTATCTATGTAAGGAAAACCTAAAGCTGGGAGACTTCTGCACTGCTCACTCCAGGCTTTTGGAACAAAATGACCAATCATCTCAGCAGGTCCTTTCACAACCAGGAGTGGGCCCTCCACCCAGATGTCGTGATCAATATCTTCCAAAGTTGGCAATTTCCCCCCAGTAGACTTGTTTTCATCAGGAGGTATCAGCACTTCTGTTCCTTCCTGAATCATAGTCCAGGCTTGCTTGCAGATGTCTTTCTCCTCCATTGGAAGGGCACATGCTGTATGCATTCCTGGCCTTCCTGCAGTTTGATATTGTGAATACCTGGACTTCAACAGGGTTCAAAAAAGAAATAATAAAATTAATTTAGGATAGGGCCATCAGTACTTATTATCTAAGACATGTAGGAATGGTGTCCCTAACCTCTGCTTTTTACAAAGTGGGTGGAAATGGGTGACGGGGGGATCACTTGATGCTCATCTGTTTCGTTCATTCTCTCTGGGGCATATGGGATTGGCCACTGCTGTAAGACAGGATACTGGGATAGATGGACCTTTGGTCTGACCCAGTATGGCCATTCTTCTGCTCTTGCGCAAGGTTCAGCTGAAGGTCCAAAGAGAGGGAGCATCAATTATCTTGATATTACCAACATGGCACATCAGCACTGGTTCATCGTGCTTCTAGGCCTGTCAGTGAACACATCTGTAACTCTGCCTGGAGTTGATTATGGAGGACCATGGCTACCTATGGCATCCCAATCTAGAGTCTCTTCACCTCACGTCATGGGAACTCTAGCAAAGCCCTTTGGAGCTCTTGTGCTTAGATTTTGTTAGGGTGGTTCTTCTTGGCAGCAAGAAACCAAGAGATTCTCTCTTGTCAACGTGAAAGGACACTTTGCTGTTACAGTCATTGATTCCTTTCATCCTGGGCTGTTTAGTGCACCTAAAACATCAAAGCCGTGAGGTGCTCTCAATAAAGGAGCACCTGTCTGCCATCTGGGCTTTCCATCCCTGTTCTGCTAGCCAGTGCATCTTCACTAACCCCATGGTTGGCCACTTCCTCAAAGGACTAGATGGACTATACCCTCAGGTAATACAGCTGATTCCCCACTCCCCAGTCTTCCCCATTGGATCTCAACCTGGTGCTCACAAGGATGATGGGGCCTTCTTTTGAGCCTGTAGCAACATGCTCTTTCCTGGAAAGTGATATTTCTAGTGACTATATCTTCAGCCAGGAGATTGTCTGGGCTTAATGCCCTGACCTCTGAGGCCCCTTATACTGATTTTTTTTTAATAAGAACAAGGTACAGTTGTGGCCACACATGGCCTTCCTCCCAAAGGTAGTTTTGCAATTCCACATGAATCAGGACATTTTTCTTCCACCGTTCTTCCCTATGCCACATCTTAACCTGGAATGGATTCTTCACTCCCTGCACGTCAAATGAGCAATAGCCTACGCTGAAAACATACCCATTGGAAAAAAAAGTCACATCTCTTCCTTGTAATTGCTGAGTGAAAGGACTTCTGATGCCCTCCCAAAAGCTCTCTTCATGGATGATGGCCTGTATCAGTGTGTGCTACAACCTAGCAAAGATACCTGATCCAGCATTAACAGCACATTCTATGATGGTCCAGAGGTTTTTTTGGTAGCTGTCCTGGTGTAGGTCTCTATCGTAGTCATCAGTATACACCTTTTTGTTGTATTACACCATTTTCCCAGAAGGCTAGGGGTGATTCTACATTTGGCAGAGAAGTCCTGCAGTCTATAAATGAGATTAGCTCCAAACCCTCTGGAAACCGCTTGGAGTCACCTACTTAGAATCAGCATGAGTGTGCACTCAAAGAAAAGCACTGATACTTATCTTTTATGTGTTCTTTGCAGTGTATTGATCATGTCCATTCCCAGACCCTCAGTCAAAGTACACTGGCAAGAAGGAACTGAAGAGGCCACAGGTCAGCACAGATTTATATAGCCCCCTGCCCCACCCCATGAAGGTACAACTCCATGGAGCTCCACAACTGACCTGACAGGTACCTCTGGGGGAAACCTTCCAATATACAGAATACACACACACATGCTTGGAACAGACACATACAATACATTTCAAAGAGCAACAGTTATGAAAGAGAACTGTTTTTCTGGCTCCTAATCAGGTGTGTGGTTGATCAGTCAGCTCATAACTCTGAGGTTCTGTTGTAATACAAATGTTCAGGTAATAGGGATGGTTCATCCTTTCTCTTCCCTTTCCCTGGGAATGTTTTAAAAACAGAAGAGAGACCCCTGTCAGACCATTAGAACAAACATGCAGCCCAAAGCGATTGGAAGAGTAATAAACAAAGCTCACTTAAAGGAGCATGTAATTTATTTGAGCCTCTTTTGTCAAGTTAAATATTAATCTTTCCCCTGATACAGGGTGGTGGTTTTAATTCTTTCAACACAAGAATGAAAAGGATGGTTACCAGTTACCTCTAAATAGAAAACTGTTGTCCAAATAAGGGTGGAATACACTTGACTGACAAAGAGCCAGAAGTCTCACTGAATCCATTGTGACCTGCATTTGAAACTAATTAGACACACGCATGCATGCATATTATATGTGGCTATGAAACTACATGAAATTGGTTTCATATGAGCGCTTAGATTCACTCATTTTGTTTCCATATTGAGATAATAAGGATCTCTTTTAAGGAGCTGGTTTTTAATACTTGGGGCATTTCTCCAAATGTGTTACTTTAAGTATATTTCTTGGATAAATGAATGTTTGTGTAGCTAGGCCTGTGCTAGACCTCCTCTTGGCAACTGAAGACAGAGAAACACTCCCAGAGTACAGAGATGCTTTAAACATGGCTGTTTCCTTAGTGCAATAGGATGAGCAAGCAGGACTTGAGTTCTTTGCTGATTGTTGCCTAATGCATTGAATTTTGCAGAAAGCTTTGTGAAGATGATCATGTGGGCTAAAGTGGCCTTAACTGTGACTTTAAGCTAAGAATAAAACGTGTATTGGGGTAGACTTATGTGCAATCTCTTTAGTGTAATAAAGGGGTGGTTATGAGGTGACTTGATTACACAAGAAATATTTAAAAATGGGCTCGTCAATCTAGCAGAGGAAGGCCTAACACAAGCTATGGCTAGAAGTTGAAGCTAGGTTAATTCAGACTGGAAATAAAGCACCACTTAGTAACAGTGGGAAGAATTAACCATTGGAACAATTTATATTCAGTGTCATGGCAGTTTCTCCAGCAATGACGATTTTTAAATCCAGTTTGGCTATTTTTCTGGAAGATCTGTTCTACAAATTATTTTGGGGAAGTTCTTTGGCATGAGCTGTACAAGGGCCAGTCTAGATTTTCACAGTGATCCCTCCTGTTCTGGGGATCAATGAAAAACAAAGTATTCTTGGAAGCCAGAGCAAAAACTTCTCTTTGGGTATGTCTTCACTATGCTGAAGATCTACCTATTCAGGGGTTCCATTTCACATGTCTAGGAGGGATGAACGTATTCGAACTGTCAGGGGTCGACACTTGACCTCTGTACTCCTCAATAGCACAAGGAGAAAGGGCAGTCTCCCATCTACCCGCTTCTGTGAAGATGGCCAGGTAAGTCAATTGTAGATAAGTCAATTCTAACTACACAATTGCGGTAGAAAGAATTGCCTCTCTTCAGTTGACTTTAATGCCTAGTCTAGAACTGCCCTTTGTTTCCCACTCCTCATGGAAGATACTATGCTGTCCAGATGTGTTTACTATGATCAGCTGAAGGGTTCACAGTGCCTGCTGCTCTTACAGTGCTCATTGCACAGCTATATAGGGAGTCAACCACTGTAACTCAAGTGAAACCAGGCAGAATTTTTCAGATAGTTCATTCACTAAAGTACAGTTTTGAGTTGACTGAAACTAGCAAATTTGGGTCCAAGGTAGCGAATAGTTTTGTCTGGGAAAAATGGAGGTAAATTTTTCACAGCAATCAAAACATCTTGCTTCATTGTTACTAAAATGAAACTTCTCACTTTGAATTGTAGTTGGGTTTCTTTGAAATAAAAAAGGAGGGAAATCAACAAAAACAAAATGGAAAAAGCAAACAAAAGCAATCGTTTCAGGACAACCTGAAATGAAATTTTAAAGAGAATTTTTCTGTTGGCTAGTGAACCAAAATATCAGGTTTTCAGACAGCCTTAAGCTCAAGTCCAAGTTCCTGGCACCAGTTGTTTTGTGCCCCATCCCAGGCTGTAGGTATTTATAAACTCTATATGAATGCTTGGAGAGGATTAAAGATGTGTTTGCAGAACAATGAAGAGTCAGAAAGGTTACCTGGGGGTGGCTGGAAGGTTTGTTTGAATTATTGCTTTAATGTTACTGGGGTTAGGTTAATAGCACATAACATAGTACACAGTAATTATGTCTGTTTTTAAAACATCACAGAAGACTACTGGGGTAAATTTGCACCTGTCCATTGACTTTAAAGGAGATATTTCAGTTTTCACCCACTGAGAAACGGGTCCAGAAAACAGATTTGTTCCAAAGTCACCTTTTAAAGCCCTCCTGTCCATCTTTTACAAAATGCAGTAATTCAGATAAAAGGTCCAGTGGGTCTGTTTTCTTACCTCTCTCTGGTTTTACACCATTGGGATTCCCTTTACTAAAGTTACTTGCTGAAAACGAGAGCCAAATCTGGCCCCATGTGTAAACTGAAGTAGAACTGGAAGTCCCTGCCCACTATGACTAATAACGAGTGTCCCTTTTTCAGCTCTCCTTTCGTTGTAGTAGTCTCTTTTAGTGAATTTCACAAAATTGGGAGGCTGAAGAGGTCATACTTGATCCTGTTAGACGCAGGTTGCACACCTCAGCATCCCTGCAGCAACTTCCTAGCAAGATAGGGACTTGGCCAGAACCACTGATGTCAGGGAATGACGTGAAAAAGCCTGGTCCTTTACTTGTTCAGAAAATACCTGTGTGGGGAGGCCCAAAGAGTCATATCCCATTCCTGGGGTTTGTCGGCAGCAGGCCAGACTTGTCCTTGTGCGCACAGTTTCCCCTGGTGATGGTTGGACTTCTTTATTGCTGAAGCTGTTAAATGCACTGCTCTGCAGCTCTAGACACATTACTGAATTCCTGTGCCATGAACGTGTGAAGTGATAGGATGTTAAACTTGAAAACAGCCCCCTTTCCCAACCCACTCATCCTCCCAGAAGGCTGAATAAATAGATAGGCCTGGCAGCTAGCCTAACTTCCCAAAACAAATTAAGGCGTGCATAATGAATGGTAACTTATTTCCATGCAATCATTAATTTAATTAGTTACTCTATGAGCATCAGTCTGATTTAATGCTTCCTGCTGTCAGATTACTTCTGTGTTAAAGCCAAGTCGTTACATTTGACACCAAAAACAGCAAAGGCCAATTTTTTCTAAATTGAGTGCTTTTAACGTTAGACACTGAAGTCTGGTTTTGAACACCTCCAGAAGTGTCTGGAATTTTCAGAAGTACTGAGTACTTACAGTTCCCACGGCTTTCCTCTTTATCAGTACCTCTGAAGACCAGGTCCTTTGATCTTAGGTGCCTAAAAAAAGATTTGGCGGTGTTTCTTGAAGTGCCCGCCCCTGAACGCATTGGACTGTAACAGTATTGCTTGCTTTGCCATCGCTGCGCTCTGTTGGCTTTTTCAGTGCAGTGTATCCTGACAGCCTTTCTTCCGCTGCTGAACCAGGTGCTGTTATTTCATGACCAGAATTATGGAATTCATTACGAATACACCATTCCTGTAAACTATACGGCTGAGAACAGAAGCGAGCCAGAAAAACAACAGGATTCTTTGTACATCTGGACGCACAGCGGATGGGAAGGATGCAGTGTGCAGTGTGGAGGAGGTAAGGCCATTAGGGACCATGGTGCGATTTTTGTTTTGTACAGAGTTTGCCAAGGCAGGCAGTAAAGAGAGGTGAATGCAGAACACAGGCTGCGAGCTTGCCAAAGCACAGACATCACGAGGAGGGCTAAGCTACGGAAATGGCTGTTGGCATAGGAATTGGGTGAAATGAAAGCTCACTTTCACCAGATCTGCAAGTTAGCAGCAGCCGTGCAGTCTGTTCTCGGCCAGTGTTCTGGGCAGGGCTGCTGCATTTTGGTTCCTTACTATTCAGTGGAACTGCACCTGGTTCAGTTCTTTGCAGATGGCTCAAGGCACTTGTACGCAGCCCCATATGTCAAGGTTCAGTCAGATTCTTGGCACGGAGTTTCCACAGGTATTCACTGAAAGAAGCTTCCGTCAGTGAGGATGAAGTAGGAGCAGTCCCACTGTGACATTTTGCTGTAGATTGCATCAGAAACCATTGATCAGCTATCACAGCCCACATATCATACTTTTCAGATGATATCTCCTGGGGCGTTCTGGGAAAGATTGATGAAGCCAAAGCACCTCCACAGAAGACACTTAATACTGTATTTCCCACTATACGTTTGTTCTCTATATATAGGGGAAACACCTTTAATTTTCCTGATGGAGTCAGGTCACTTTCCACACACCCTGGCCAAGCTCCTTTCATGACTAGCATTGGGTCAAGGCACCTCCAAAATTCATCCCATCATGAAGGTACCACAAAGGAATTAAATCTTCACTCCTTGTCAGGTTGCCATGCTCAGTATCCTGTCATCTCAGTATACTAAATGCTGGAGAGTAGAGGGTGATTTGTTTTGGATTTTTTGTTGTTTTTGTTTGGGTGGGGAGGGTTGACTTTTATAAAAAGTTGATTTAAAAATTGACTTGGTTACAAGGTTACAAGAAGAATTTCTCCCTGTTGTTGAGCCCTCACAAGAGTGAATCTTAAACCCATTGATAGGGTCTTAAGTACAATAGGCCTCCCACATGGTTAGAGACACACAGATATCACCTTCTGGCAATGTGGATGCCACCACCACTAGGATTGGCTAGGTCAATTCTTAAGCACTTCAGTTTTCAGATGCATTTCACTATGCATTCTTGGTGAAAAGGGCTTCTTTTGTGACATTTAGATTGTGCAAACTCACTTAAGATTCTTGAAGTGCTCAGGGACTTAATTCACGCGGGACTTTCCATTTGACAGGACTTAATGGATTTTGATTAGGTGTTGATTAGTCATACATCACCAGTGTTCAGTTTGTGACCTATATAAAACAGCCAAATTTTAGTTTATAATGGGAGATATTTAAGAAATATCCCCCAAATAAATGTCGGTGTGGTAGGCTTGCGTGGGGAGGTGGTGGCATTTACATTGTGACTTTGTAATGTTGACTCACCGTGTTGAAAGACATCTGTCTCACTGTTACAACACAACATCCTCACATCAAAGTGGATTATTGAGCCCAAGGGGTTACATTCTTCAGTGGAGTTGAGACGTCCACCTGCTCAACTGATGCAGAGACCTAGGCTGTAAGGAAGCAGAATGGGAGCATGGTGTCTTGAGCCTGGGTGTGAACTCTAAGGATGAAATTCTGTGGCGGTTGGATGACAACCAAACTGGCCATCATGCTAATGAGATTTGGAGAAATATATTTCAGAAGGTGCACGAGCAGCGTGTGGCCAGATGGAATGGAGAGAAATTGCATGGTAAGGAGATCTGGTGGTGGTCCAGTTACATGCAGGAAGCAGTAAAGAAGAATGACAATGATAGAAAATAAATGATAATGTATAAGTAATACGGGGGCGGGGGTAGAGAAAATAGCTAACGAAGTAACTGGGGAAACATTTAAAGGCCTACGCAAGACTACTATTGAAGGAAGGGAAGAAAGGATTATGCAGATTAGCTGAGATTAAGCAAAGCAGCACAGAAAACTTGGGATCTGTAAAGTGTGTTAAAGATGTAGATGGAAAAGTATGAGGGGAAGATGGTAAAATCATTAAGTAGTGGCAGCAGGTTTATGAGAAACTGTTCAGTGAAGAGAATGTGAAGAAACCCTTGAGGGAAGTATGCACAAGCAAAAACATGAGGAGACCTATCCCTGCAATGGAGACTCAGGCAATGCTAAATATGATGTAACTTGGGAAGTAGGTGGGGCAAATGATATACCAGCTGACATAGTTAAAGCATTAGGCATGAAGGAGTTGTGGTGATGACAAAACTTTTCAACTTTGTTCTCTGTGGTGGAAAAATTCCCAGTGGCTGGAGGAAGACACATTAGTCCCTAACTTCAAGCAAAAGGAGACATGCAAAGCATTTAGTCATTACTGACACATCAAGTTGATGGGTCAAACAATGAAGTGTCTGCAAAGGAATATTGAACAGACTTTGGAAGGCACTGGAGTATCAATTAAGTGACAGCCGAATGGGGTTAGTTACCATGAAGGCCAACAGTGGATCCTGTGTTTGCCGGAGAACTATGGAGAGAAGCACAAGGAACTGCACTTCGTGTTTGTGGACAGTGGTGACTGCTGAGAGAGCCACAAGAGAGGCCCTGGCTACATGACTGCCACCACGTAACTCCTCCTTGTGCGATCACTAGCTCAGGGGAAGCCCCATCCCCCAAGCTCACCCCCCACCCCCGGCAAGCAACATGACCCAAGGGACTAGCAGGGGGACCTGGCACTGGCAGCAAGTGTAGGGCCCCCCTGCACTCACTGGCAGCGGCAGGAAGAAGCAGAGCAACCTGGCTCCAACCTGCTTGGTTCCACTGCTCCCAGCCACATTGTCCAGCTTTCCGCCACTGGTCCCTCCCATTCCCCCAACTCCCATCCTGAGTGATATGTCTGGGAGCTGAGGGATCAGAGCAGGCTGGGGTGGGCTTCCTCTGTTTCCTGCCACCACTGGTGAGTGAAATGGTGGGATCAACCTCTGCTGCTGGTACAAGCTCCCCTGCCTGCCCTGGGCCCTGTGGTGGTTGCCTTGCCTTTAGCGGCTGCTGGCCTCTTGCCCCTCCCCCTCATGACATCTGGGGGCACATAATCTTTCATGCCCCCCAAAAGCATAGCTTCTGTTTGTGGATTTAGAGAAGACTTATGGCTGATTTCCTCGCCAGTTGTTGTGGAAGTGACTATGGGTGCATATGCTCAGACTATCATGGGCGTGCCTGAGGGTATCAAAACGGTAATGAGAAGCATCTGCCGCTACAGTGAGTCATTCACTGCAGGAACAAGTCTACATCAAGGATCAGCCTATTGTGGTTGTAATGGATACCTTCATGTGGGAGGGTAGGAGAGAGGCTCCCTGGAGCCTGCTTTTCACTGACAACATTGTGTTGTACAATGAAGGTAAACATGAAGTGGAAACAGCCCTAGAGCTGTGGAGAGCTGCGCTGAAAGAAAATAACTTTTATACATCAGCTCACCAAAGATGGAGCACCTGGAATGCTTTGAGGGTAAAAAGAAACCAATAAAACTTGATGGTATCAAGTTGAAGCCCATGCAATATAATTTAAAAAGCTGAGTGTGAAGCCACGATCAGGATATGGATGGGGATATTAGGAACTATGTTAAAAGACGTTGGTGGAAGTGGAGGGAGTGATTCTTTGCAATAAGGATATGTTAAGTAAAGTAATGAGGAAAGTGAGTGGGGTTAGGCCAGCTATGGTGTACAGGTTGAAATACTGGCCAGATTCTTCTCTTTTCCAACAATTACCTCTGCAATTATCTCTTTTCCAACAATTACCTCAGACTGAGACTGCTGGCTCAGATAAGAGTTGATAAGCTATGCAGTCATAGTAGGAGTAGACACCCCACTCTGCTCCCCCATCATGGAAAAGCCGAGGGAGGATCAGATGATGAGATGTGGGATATATTGGCTGGAGACTAAATGAGCTAGTAGTTAAAGGACAGAGACCTCAAGAAATTTAAGATACTGTGAAAGAGGGCTTGAAAAAGGTTTGTGTCGCCTTACAAGAGGGATTAATAAGACCACATAGAGATGAGGAATAAGCCCCAATTGATAGAATAAAACAGAGAAGAAAAAAAGACTTGGAGCCTGGTGTGTCAAATTGGCAGCACTTTTTAACATAGTACATCCCAGAGGACCTGAAATGGTTTATATTTTAGCTGCTTATTTCAGTCCCCTGTAAAATTTGAGTGAGACCAAACTCTACATCCTTTGAAACCTGGATGCTCCTTTTCAGCATTCTTGTTGCTGCATTAAATGAGTTGGAGATCAGTCAGTATGAAGGGGAAGAAGCAAAGGAATCCCAGCTGTACCACAGGAAACTCAGCCTAAGTGGTGGATCTCAGTCATTATTAGTCATCCACAGAGATGGACAGTTATCTGCCTCCACTTCCTCTCCCAGGAGCATCTTGATTGGTGTCAAGCTTGTATTTAGGTTAAGAGTTTAAAGACCCAGTGCAATGTACTCACAGTGCTGGAGCTATCACATTCATGACATTGTTAGGGCCCTACCGAATTCACAGCCATGAAAAATATGCCATGGACCATAAAATCAGGTCTTTTGAGTAAAACAACAGTCTCCATTAATAAACTACTTTGCTGGTTTACCGTTGTTTTTGGTTTGACATTTAGGTGAGCGTAAAACTGTCGTGTCCTGTACAAGAATCGTTAACAAGACCATGATGGTGGTGAATGATAGTGACTGCCAGCACGTGACACGCCCTGAACCTCAAGTCAGGAGATGTAACACACATCCCTGCCAGTCACGGTAAGGAGTTAAAAAAACAAAACGTGCATGTTTCTCACAACCACCCTTCGCCAAGGTACCTTTCTACTGACACTTTCAAAGTGTTTGGAGGCGTCTGGGCACGTTGTTAGCTGCAATATCCAGCTGTGATACTTATTTTTCATTTGGTGAGCAGATCAGATTTTCATTACCTTAGAGTGCATTTAATCTGTGATCAGTACATGACGCTTCCCTGCAAGCAACGTCCATATTCTTGTGTTTTTTTCCTTCCCCTTAACTGTATAATCTAGGAAAATAAATAGGGTACTTTATTTAGCTGGTCAACATTGCACCGATGGCATGTCTAATCTTGTTTCTTTGTTCAGTGCAGAACAGGGCTTGATTAGTAGTCACGCCCTGCTAGAAAAAAACATGGCTGGCCTTTAAGCCTGACCTTGTGTGAAATATTGGGACACAGTCCAAAATAGTGAGGGGGCGGTCATCCAGCCCAGCAACTGTGGTTGCCTGCAGTGCCTTCCTGAATTAGCTCTCACTGGGCCACTCAAAAACAGCCTCCAAGCAGGCAAGCCAGATCCTGGGTATCTGCTTGTAGCTACCAGCCACACTTCAGTTATACTCTGGCTCTCACCAGGGTGATCCCAAAACAACCCTAGGCTTAGATTTTCTCCCGGAAATCTGTCCTGTATTGCCCTGCCCCTCTCCTGGACAATAAAAGTCTTATTTGGTCTGTTGTTTCTCGAAAACAAGTAATATGCACACAAGTTGTTACCCTAAATGAAGTTCCCCAAACACTTTGGTTTCAACCCACTGGATTAGATAAAACAAGTTATTACAAAGAGAGATTTTGAGTACAAGGAATGAGGCCTAAAGGTCAGAAACAGACACAAACAAGAACGGAGAGGAGTTGACTATAATACCTAATTTAACAAGCTGTATCAGAGTCAAGAACAGTTTTTCATGACATGTACTTTGTCATATACTTTCTGATCAAACCCTGTAGTCATGTCTCCTTCCAGAGTCTCCTTCTTCCAGAGTCCAATACTTTTTTGCTTCAGGTGGCATGAATGCAGTAGGGAGAAGGATGAAGGGGGTGTCTTATATAGTGTTCTCTCACTGAGAAGCATTTCCAGCTGGGAGCGAGGTGCCAGGAAGTCTGTGTGCACAGGAATGCTATGCCATTTCTTTGCTAATATGTAGATTTTTACCCTTGCTCTTTTTCCTGCCAAAAGAACAGCAACTTTATCGGGTAATGGTCCATCGGCATTGTTTACACCTCAGCTGTCAGTTCACCTTTCGTCTCTGAGGAGCTGGTTTGGCTCCTCCCCAGACTTTTCTGGAACTCCTTGCTTTTAGTCATAATCTCTGTTTACATCTATAACTTGACATATAGCACTGCTATGTGCATTTTGCCGTGACACTAATGATCAGTAAATTATGAATTTTTAAATGAAATTTGGAACGTATACTTTGTATAAAGCTCATTACATTAGTGTGTAGTACGTGAACAAAGACATATGTGCTGTCACACCTGGTCCTGAGCTGTACTGGCTTTCTGAACTGTTCCATCTGATTGGTTTAGATGGCAAGCCCTCTTGGTGTGTCGTGCTGCTCTGAGCTCAGATCACAGGAAAGCACATCTGTCTCTGATGAACTTTAAGTGCCTGATCTGTGTCCTTATGCCTTGTATAACTTCTCTTCAGGCCTCGGCTGTCACTGTTCATACCGGCCTTTCACACTCCTTCCCACGTACCAGGCAAGGAGTTTCAAGATCAGAGGTCAGCACTTAGGATCCCAGAATGTACCAGGGTGATGGCTGAAGGCCTGCCTGCTTCCGTGCACTCATGATTCCTTGTTCCGTTGTCTGCAATATAAGAACATGAGAATACCCATACTGGCTCAGAACAAAGGTCCCTCTAGCCCAATAGCCTGTATTCTGACAGTAGTTCGTGCCAGTTACCTAAGAGGGAGTGAACAGAACAGATAGTCATCAAGTGGTCCATCCCCTGCTACCATTTCCCTGCTTCTGGCAAACAGACACTAGGGACACCATCCCTGCTCATCTTGGGTAATGGCCCTTGATGGACCTATCCTCCATGAATGTGTCTAGTTCTTTTTTTGAACCCTGTTATAGTCTTGGCCTTCATAAAATCCTCTGGCAAGGAGTTCCGCAGGTTGACTGTGTGTTATATGAAGAAATACTTCTTTTGGGGTGTGAAATGAGCCAGCTGGCCTTCCTCACACTTTAAAACCCATTGTTTTCCCAAAGCCCTCCAGTGTGGGCCAGTTCATGGGTGTAGTTGCAGAGTGACTGAGCCATGTCTTGTATCTCCCTAATGCTAGGCACAAGAGAATGGAACCCATGGGAGAGCGCCAGTGTCATCCCCAGTGATGTGCTGTGTCCACACAGTCCATGCCCCATTTCGGGTAAAGCTCTATAAAAACAATGAACAATAACAATGAGTTGAGTTAAGGATGGAGATCAGCCACATGTGCTGCTGAGAAAGGCCCGTTACCGAGATATGTGGAAATTGCTTCGCTTATTTAGCCCCTTAATGTTCCTCCAGGGTAGTCGTTTTTCTGTATGGAATTACGAGGCAGCTTTCAGACACAGTTAAACGCTGTGTCCTCAGAAGCAGTTTAGCAAGATGTTGGTGTCAATCCATTTTTTCAGATCCATGGCAACAAGCACCAAGAGTGCTTAATACCCAGTAAGGCCACAAACTCCAGCTGATGATCTGACAGACCACATGCTCGCTTTCACTCCATGTAGACCACGCTTTCACACTTCACAGGCTTTCACTGGAAACATTTTCAGAAGCACATTCTCTGTGCCTCTGTAGAACTGAAATTTCCACTTGTGTTTGCCCACCCAGACGTTAGAAATGCATGCTTAGCATATTCTCTGACCAAGAACATCTTAAAGAAACCATTCTCTTTCACCATGTCAGTACTTTTTTTTATATGAACCCTGAATTAGTTTTAGAGTTTCAAGTAAAATTGTTATAGCATCTTGTTACAATAAGGTGCTTTCTCATTTCCACTGAGCACTTCATTCTGGGCCAGAATACAGAAGAAGGGAACAATGGCTTCTTTTTTGTAGCAAATATTTTCTCTCTCATTGCTTTTGAGTGAAGTTACACAGAGTTTCTGGTACTGTGAATTTAGATAAAATTGCATCTACCTTATGAAGAATCTATTGGAAAGGCGGTAAGGGTGATGGGAGGCACTGGTCTGGATCTTATGAGACCTGGGGTTGATTTCTGGCTCTGACACTGGCTTTTGGCAAGCTACTATACCTTACTGCCCCTTTCTTTCCCACCTTGATCCTTGTCTACTTAAATTGTTAGCTCTTTGGGGCAGAAATGGCATCTTCCTATGTATGTAACTGTAGGCTCCAATCTCTGTTGGGAATTGACATGCAAATAAAAAATAATCATCCACATTAAACATGAGGTTATCTGAAAATAAATGCTTGTGATACTAATAACATCATCTTCCTTGCAAAACAATTCTGTATTGCTTTGCAATTTATATAACCCTTTGAAATGTAGCCATCTCTTGCAAGAAACAAATGGAGTAGGGCAAGGGGCAATTATTCCATGCAGCCAGGGAGGAGGTTGAAACCCAGCAATTCCAATATAGCATCTTTAAAAAAAGTACAGTAAAACAGGGACTGTTGAATTTGATGCACTGTGTTTTCAAATTAAATAGTCAGAAAACGGGGGAAAATTTTTTTTAAATTTGTTGAAACTGGCAAATATGAAAGAATCTTTCATTCTTTATTAACGTTACTCTTTCACCTTTTAAAAATGCTTCTTCTTCCTTTTTTTACTTTCTTATGTTACTGGATTCTATTTTTCCATTAAATAATTTATGGCTTCCTGTCCTGTCCCAACTGCGCCCTATTAGCATCTCTTTTTTCTAATCCTCTGCAGAGGCCTATAGATATTTCTTTCGAAACCCGGTTGTAAGCATATGGATTCTGGATTCTTGCGTGCCGTATGTTCATGCTGTTTCCAACATACTAAACAGAAGAACCAATACATAGGCAAACCCGGGACTGGCATGAGGCTAAGATATCACAGATCACATCAGCTGCTATTATTGAAAACAAAGACTGGCCAGTGGCCACACTCTTACAGTCATGATCAGTGTCTGTGAGCTTGAAAACTACTCTCCCCTAATGGAGTACCAGAACCAAAAAGGCTGGGACTTGTGTTGGCTTAGATGCAAACACAGTTATCTTGGGATCGAGGGGTGGACAGCTTAATAGATGTTCAATTCCTGCTGGGAACTGTTGGATTTGTTGCTGCTCCTGAACAGCTAAATAGCAACAGCAGCCAAAAATGTCATCTTTCATCCACAGCTAGATGTGGCGGAAGAGTAGACCATGCTGATGTCATGAATTCTGAGCTAAAATTGATATGGCTCAGATATCCTGGTGATGCAGCTGGCGGGACCTGATAGCAAAGGCCGCACACACATTGCAGCAGGTTGAAAATGTGGTAACCTACCTCCTAAGCAAGTCTGCCTGAGGGGAGTTTCACCAGCGTTCCAAGCCCTGTAGAGCTTCCTTGTACAATTCCAGATCTAGTTCTGGATCCTTGTTCCTTACCTAAGCCTTTAATGAGCATGGCCAAACTACCTCAAAGTCTACATCTGCTAGATGTGAAAGAGGGGGATGCTATGGCTGATACTCCCAAAGGAACAGTTCTAGGCAGGAGAGGATCCTGAACTGTGCAGTGCCCTACCACCAGAGAGCAACTGAACCACAGATGATCACTTCCTTTCCCCAGCAGAGGAGCAGCAAGTTTGCCTCATGGCATTCCTCAAAGAAGACAGGTAGAACTCTAGGGAGCATGGTCTGAAACCTAAAGAGAGAATATTGCAGTAGAAGTTTACTTAAAGAAAAGCAGAACATATCCTTAGAACTGTATAATTATGATCCTAAATTTCGTACAGAATGGATAGCTACTATTGCAAGCGTACATTAGACATGCATATAGACAGGTAAATTTGTTGGTTAATGTTTGTACTTGCTTTACAGATATTATTGTGTTATCAAAGTGCTGATTAATATTATTTCGGAGGCTTATCATATGCTTTAGAAACACTAGATAAAAAAGTCATGTCATCCCTTACTGAAATGTAACTGCTTCTGGGATGAAGTTGGTTTCATACATTCACAGATTTTTAAGACCTGAAAGACTCATTAGGTCATCTAGCCTGACCTCCGATATAATACCGGCCAAAGAATTTAACTGAGTAATTGCTGCATTGAGCCAACAGCATGTTTGATTAAAGCCTATCTTCCAGTAAGGTATCTGATTTTGATTTGAAGACAAAAGTTGGAGAATCCAGCAGTTCCTTTGGTAGTTTGTTCTAGTGGTTGAGCACCCTCACTCTTATTTCTAATTAGAATTTACAAGGCTTTAACATCTAATCCTGGGTTTTTATTATGCCTTTCTCTGCCAGATTAAAGGGCCCCTTAGTACCTGATACATTCTCCCTGGGAAGGCACATATAATCTGTAATTGTGCCATCTCTAGATCATCTCAGTGTTCCACTCCGTCACTTTCTCCCACTCCAATTAATTTCTTCTCTCTTTCCCCAGAGACTTGTCCTGCTTTCTCTCTGGTTTTACACTAAGAAGGCACATAAGGAAGATTGAGAGGGGGATAAGGTGTGGAATTACACACAACTTCACACCACTGGAGGTTTCACCACAGAAACCAGCAGCATCCACCTTGTGTTCAAGCCTCCCAATTGGAGACGGTGATAGTGCAGATTCTTCCGTTGTCCTTTTTGGTATGGTCCATATCCCAGTGATATGGGAGATGGTGGAAGTATAGGTGACACATGCTCTGCATAGCACTGGGACTCTGGACCAAGCTAAAGTAGAGGAGTTGGAAGGCCCTACACCATCACAAAGTTCTCTGATTTATCCATGTAAATGTATGTAGATGTGAATTGACTGTCATTTTATTGGCTAACATTGGCAGATATGCTAATAATGTAAAATAGGGGAGATCATTTCTGTGTCCCAGGACTGTTTCTTTGGATTGGTCATACCTTTGCCCTTGCCAAGAGCAATAAACTGTCTCCACCCAATAGCTCTGCAGTTATTGGTCCAAACTTCTTCATCCCTGGATAGATTTACAGGGGAAAGATTTGGTAACATGAGAATACCAGCATTTCTAAGAAGAAAGACTACTTCTAAATAATGAATAGATCCCTTCTAAATAATGTTATTCTGGAAATCACTCTTGCAATGTAAATATCAACAAACACAAAGGTGTACAACTTCCATTTTAATAGAGCTAAATTTGAAAGGGTCACAGAATTTAGAATTGGAGTCTATGGAATAATATTGGGCTATAGAACTAACACTTCAGACCATATGTGTGTAATGTGTGTAATGCTATGTGCTATGTGCAGCCTTCAACTAGCTGGTCCATAGCAAGAAGAAGGGACCTGCTGCTATCTACGGTGATAGTCGTTCTCCTTTCGATTGACTGGTAAAAGTCAGTGATTATGGAGCACAAGGTCAAGCCTGTAATCTTGGTCATCTGTGCATATGTGATTTATTCCTTTGAGAATATCTGGGTTTTTTTTTCAGTACAGGAATTTGTTAGTTTGCCATATGGTCCAGCCACTAGAAAGAGTCATAGTTACACGAAGTCTGCCACATAAAAGTCCATCTAGTCATGTCCTCTGGCAAATATCTAATTGTCAAGAGGAAAAAAAATCCCAAAAGTCCAGCACAAGATGCATGACCTGTGATGGAGTGCTGGGAAAGGCAGCAAGGGAGCAATTTCTGGCCTGTAGGTGGAGTCCAGGGCTTGTTACTAAAGTTATTTAACATTCTGAATCCACACTGCAGAACACAGGTTCCAGTTAAATAAATATGGGGGGAGAGGCCAAATGGAATTAGGTGGACTCTATTGGCTAGTATTAGACGTATTTGTGCCAAATGATTTAGGACAGTTGGCTGAAGGTGTGAAGTACATTCAGTGTTACACAGCGCATGCACGCGCACACACACACACACACACACACACACACACACACACACACACACACACACACACACACACACACACACACACACACACACACCCCGCCCCCGTTTGGTTTGGGATAAGCTTCATGCTAGCTGTAGTCTTGGTTTCCCCCTCTGTAAAATGTAATTTCACGTCACTGCAGTTAAGGGTCCAATTATCTATGTATTGCTGCGTGGCTTGAGTCTTCCCAGTCTGAGCTTCAGAACTTATCCGCAAGGGAAGACAGGCAGAAGAAAAGAAGATGTTTCATTATGGGCAAGATTCAGTCCCATGCTGCTTCCGCCCTTGGGGGACTGGCTAAGGGCCACTGCCTTCACTACAAGCTTGAGAGAGTCTCTGGAAACCAGCTCCCTGTGATGGGCAGATGGCCAGAGGCAAGGATAACTGGGCATGAAATAGATCAGGTGGCAGGGATGGTAGAAGTTTCCTAACAGTGGGGAGGCCCCCCGCTTCACTACACCTTTCTCCCACCTCTTCCCCCCGCAAATCCCAACCCCCCACTCATTGTGCTCTGATCTTTCTCCCCTGCCCACCCCCCAACACAACAGGTAAAAAAAAGGGGATGTTTCCCATGTGGTAGCACTGATGTTCTCTGTCTGGTGCAGTGGAGCAGCTGTCAGTGTTGACATAGGAATGACACCCACTTGCCCGAAGGCTGAATTTGATCCTTTGAATGATCGTTAATATTAATAAAGGAAGAAAAAAGAACTGTAGCTTTAAATTAAAATAAACCCTCCAAGACTTCTGTAAATTAGCTGCCAGTGTTGTTGATCCTGTACTCTCTGGGAAAATAACAAAATCTGTCACAATGACAATTGCTGAAGGAAAAAAGAAAACTCCCTGAGTGAGTCTTGGCAAGTCTGTTAGCAGAATGACTACTGTACTGGAAAATTACTGTGTGTTCTGTTTATAAAGGCAGGAATGTTAGTCTTGGAGTCCAGTGTTCGACATCAGCAGCTGTATTATTGTAATAGATTCCTGGTATTTTTTATTCCCTAAACTTCTAGTGACTGGGTGTGGCACAACCTGTTACCACAATCAATATTCACCCGATTATTTTGACACAATGTGGCATTTGGTGCAAAGACCACTTTCAAGAGTGTAATAGCATATGATTATTGAAAAGGTCTGGATATTTCAGTGAATTCATAAGGTTGCTTGTAAACAATTTATTCCTTCCTTCCCTGCTCTATCCTAAACTTAGTTTGACCTTAACGAAGACTATCTGAAAATCAATATCAAGAGATTAACTCTCAAAAAGCTCTGTCATTGGATGCACCCAAACACACACAGAGAAAGAGCTTGAAGTCAATGGAGGTTTTGCTATTGACTTCGTTGGAGACAGGATTTCTGCTATACATACTCTTCGGTACTGACAACAACTGTAAGAATGTTTTAAAAGTGCCGCTACTGTGCTAATAAAACATTAATTAGACCTGATGTTTAGCTTTTAGCTGTGGTGTAAATAATAAGGTTTGTTTGTACAACAGAAATAACTGTAAGTTGAATGAGAATATTCACAGTATAATCTATATGAAATTGAACTCTAAAAATGCATTGTTTTGCTTTAGTTTCTGTTCCAAGTAATAATTTAGCTGGTTCTTGGTTTTAGCCTTCCCCCCGCTCCCCCATAGTCTCTTATTCAGCACTGGTGATCAGTGCTGTCTTCTTAGTGAAGATACTCACTGGACCACTATAGTAAAAATGGTGAAACTGTCGCTGTATCAAAGTTGGCATAGATCAGATCAGAGACTTTATTGAAAGCATAAGGGAAAATTAGGGGTAAATTAGCTTTCCAGTGGTATGGTGGTAGAGTATGTAAATATACTCTGTGTGTACACACACTCATGTTTGCTTACATACATACATGTATTGGAACAATTCAGCCATGCACATAGCTGGCCTATACAGGGCTCAAATTGGGTAAGTAGGTGAAATATCATGGCCTGTGATGTACAGTAAGTTAAAGTAGATATTCTAAAGGTCCCTCTGGCCTTAAACATTATCTTGAATTAATGAAAAGTAATCTCATAATCTTTTTCTCCCCTTACCCAGCCAGCTCACCTCTCCCCCGCATTGGTTGGCATCTTTCATTGTGTCTTGTCCAGGCCTTTGACTGTTAAGCTTTGCAGTCATTGCAAACGTTCAGTGGCATTGGGGCCTGGATGTTCCAAACATTCGCATCCCTCAACTTAGACATCAAACTGTACACACTAGTTTTTTCCCCAAGGAACCAAGGAATTTCACACATGAGCAAGCAGGTAGAACATCTATTTCAAAGGCAATGACTAATTCAGGCCTTACAAAGATTAAATAATCATCTAATCTCGCAAAGGAAGTTTAAAGTTTGCTCCAGGGGCCTGTCAGACAAATGTTGCCAAAGCAGATTAGACCAAGAACTCTCAGACTCCTCAGAGGAGATAGATAGAGGTCAAAGATTGAGGAAGATTCAAGAGGCAGAGATTTAAGACAGTCCCTTACTCAGGTTGCACAGCTTCTGTGCCACAGTGGCACTTGCCTTTCAGAGTCTACAGTGGGTTTAAAGAGAACCACCATTCGATTTGAGCACCCAGCTCTCAAGCCTTATTTCTGGTACTCTTAATGAAAAACCCCATCGACAAGACCATCCCTGGGATTGTGAAAACAATGAGTTTGTGTCACATAAACAATTCAGTCCTTAATGGGAACTGGGTTAGAGGGTCTCCTGTGACTGTCTGTAGCCCTCACATTTTGAACTGAAGATAGGTTAGCACCTGGGAGGGGAAAAAATGCATTTAAAAGTGTTGCAGTGTTAAACAATCCCTGAAATCATGTTACAAGTTTATAACATGATTGGAAGCCAAAGGCTATATTTGATATACACAGCTGGCTTAATTATATAGGGCTTGCATGATTGTTAGAAGTTAGAGCATGTGATTTATTTTTGTGTTGACAAGCAAATACTTAAATAAAAAAGACTCTCCTTAAGGTGCAGAGAGGTGTGTTTATTGGATCTTATAACTGTAGCAAAGGAAACATGTCTGGTTTCTAATTTACTTTTAAAGATGTAAGATGATTGATATAGTTACAAATATACACATTATTTATTGGGAAGACTTTTGCCAATAATGGTTATGCTAACTGAGTCCTGCACATTCCCTTAACCAGCAGGAAACTGGTCGCAGTCTTCCTGTTTGATCAATTACCTTATTAATAAGGATCGAGTCCTTTGTATTTCTACTCTTGCTCCAGTCACTGACAGAAGAGAAATAAAGCACTTTCAACTCCTTGTCAGAGGAGAACACTGTTAGGAACTCCTTTCTCTCCCTTAGAAGATGGTCATCCTCTGACTGTTTAGGACATTTCAGGAATACCTGGCAGGACACATGCTGCCCATCCTACAAAGAAGGCAATTTAGAGCAGCTTCTGCCAAGAATTTATTTTTTAATCTTTGCCTTTCTCCTTCGCTGTCAATCTGTTTTTCATCTTTCTTTGCCAGCATGTACAGATGACAGTGAGAGTGCAGTGCTTCTGGGAGATTTAGGACAGTCATTCCTAATGTGGTGGCTACTTTAAACGAAGAAAGCAAACCCTTCCCTTTCCATACAGTCAGTTGCTTTTACACACACAAATGTACGCTCAGTTGTGCACAGGATGGCTGGCAAATCTGTGACCATGTAGCCCATCCTGTCCCGCTCTTCTCACATCTGGCTCAGCTGCAGATGTGATGCATAGTAGCACCATGTTAGCAATGGTAACAAACTGCGGATGAATTCATGACAATTACACAAGGTAGTTATATTTTTGCATTTTGTGATCTGTCTCCCCCAAACAGTAACATTCAATTTTTTTAATTGTTAATTCCCTTATGAGTCACAAACCTTCAAACAGCCTGTTTTCAAGAATGTCTCTTAACTAGACACTTGTGTTGCCTTCTTCACCTATAGGAGCATTCATCAAAAAGAAATCCTTTCTCCCAAGGTGATTTTTTTTTGCCTTTGAGAATGTGTCTTACCCTCTGAGCCACAGCCAGCACTAAGTAACACAGGACCACATGACAAGGGAAAGACTCATTTGATTAAGGATGCTAATCTAGATGACAGGCCTAAATAATAGCTTTGAAGGCTAGCTTCCCAGAGGAGCAAAGATGATCACTTTCCTGTGCTTATGCACAGAGTTATTATTTTAGTCCTTCGCTTTGTCCAGGAATTCCTGTAATTACAGAGAACATCATCCTCATTGACAGACTGTAGGGAGCTGTAAGATAGATGCTACGTATGTACTGAAAAAAAACCTCCCTCCTGACCACCTTCTAAACCAGATTCTTCCCAGACAGAAAACAAAAGGACTCAAAGAAGCAATATCGTCCAAACTGGAACATTCAAACCACAGAGGAGAGCTTAAAATCAGTATCATGAGAGCTCTTAATTAGAAGTGTAATCTTGTATTTTTAAAGACAGCTTGAACCTTGTCTGATTGGTTATAGTTGGGTTTGCCAATAAGAAATAACTTGTTATTTTGCCACCATTTTTAAGGATCACAGATGCCTTGAACTTCAAAACAGCAAGTGTGTCCTTATTGCAGAGCGGTGGAAAGTGGAGTGTGTACATTAAATGTGAAAAGATGTTCTACAAGTGACACAGAGACACCAACAGTTTGCTTGGGTGCTGTTCTAAGGCAGCATTATTGGCCAGGGTGCCCTGTAGCTTTTTCCTAGCCAGAGACAAGAGAGTGCAAACAATGTGATCCTGCATAAATTAGAATCACTGTCTTCAAGGCAGTCTCTGCACAATAGAGCCCAAGAAGGCACATGGTCAGTCTGCAGCTCTTGCACACCAGCCGACACAAACTTCACAGGCCTAGAACAGGAGGCTTGTAGTCAGCGTTCCCAAGGGAAGAACCCAGCACAGGATTCCACCATGTCAAGCTTATGTTTCTTCTTTGTTTTCTTAACAGGTGGGTGGCAGGCCATTGGAGCGCTTGCTCTGCCACCTGTGAGCGAGGCATCCAGCACCGGGAAGTGACTTGTGTTTATCAGTTGCAGAATGGCACCTATGTGAACACCAGAGACCTCTATTGCCTTGGCAACAAACCCACTCCAGTACAAAGCTGTGAAGGCCAGGACTGCCTTTCTATCTGGGAGGCATCGGAGTGGTCCAAGGTAAGAATGGGTTGTGAGGGGAAAACCAGAGCACTCTATCCAGCCCTTGCTTCCGTGGTTGGGTGGATCGAAGCTCGAGCGCCCAGAACCTTACAGGAGTGTGACCAATTAGTATGAATACAAATGCAGAAGAGCTGTATGGTGCTGAGTATTGTTCCCTGTAAGCTGGGTGCTTGTGTGGCCACTCAGGAGAAATTCGGATGACACCCAGCGGATTAACAGAGAGCCCACAGTTGGGTTTTGTATTTCTTTGGGTGGTGCACGTTACTACATGCCTCAGTACCCAGAGAATTGTTCCACACACGGGTAGAAAAGGTTAGCGGAAACATTGGTCCCAAGCAATGTTCCCTCTAATTTTTTCCATCCTTGTGTAGAATAAATTTTGTTACATGCACTGAGAAGTGTTATGTGCACCACCAGTAGAAAAACATGCTGCTGGTCGTAGACACTCTGCTAATCAGCTGAGCAGTATTTGAATCTCTTCTGGGTGTCTGCCCAAGTTCTCAGGTTATAGGGAACACTGGTGCTGAGCAATGTTTTCCATACCTATGATTAGTGGGGTAGTACACACCAATACAGCTAGGTTTTTATCTTTCCAATCTGCAATCAAGACCACCAAGGAGGACCATGTGGAGTTCTACCAGCACAACAGGCCTTTTTACTCAGATCAATTATATTTTGAAATTAATATCTGGTAAGTCCTTTGTCAAAAGAGTTTTGTGTTGCAGGAGTTTTCTAATTCCAGCCTGTAGGATACTATACTTAGGAAAACTGGTGCACTTATGAAAAGTTTGCAAATGGTTAATAACTTATTACTAGATTTGCAACCAAGTCACAGATGTGGGTAGTATGTGTTGTAGAGGGTTATAAGCACTCTACTAGCCTGTTGGAGTCTAACAATGTAGAGAAGTGACTTTGCCTTGAACTAAAATGTCTATAAAATGTCTAACCTGGCAGGCTAGCCCTCCCACACACTACGAGGCTAGCATGCATTCTGTAATGCGGATGACTCAAACAATTTATCTCATTGTGGAAAGAGACTTGTGAAAAATGGCCATTGGTTTTCAACAGCGGGGGGAAAATGAGAGCAATGCAGTCTGGGAAGAAGACATCACACACCCTCAGCCACTTGTGGGGCATTTTTTTTTCCTATAACACATCATCAAAAAAAAAAAACAGAATTCAACAGGGCTGAGATACCCTTGGGTAGGTTCCCACAATGCCCTGGTACAACAGTGGACCTTTGATGAGTTAATGGGGATGCGCTAAGTCAACTTTGTGAGCAGGTGCAGACACTCAGCTTCAACTTTATAAAATCTAGTGTTACAAGGTCGACCTTAGTAAATTCATCTTTATTTCGTAGTATAGACGTAGCCCTAATGAAGTAGTAAAAACCATTCTTGATGCTGCAGCCTTAAAGGAGAATTGATATGAAAGAAATGCATGTCCAATAAAACCCCCTCCTGTTCCTTAGAATTCAGTAGCAAAATAACCAGCTTTGCAACATGAGTAGTGAATAAAGAACAGAAACAATATTTGCAGAATTCAAAGAATCCTAAACAACTCCAGTGCAAGCCCTCTGGGTGTGTGCTGGGTTGCCAGCCTGCACCAAAGTTCATGGCACCATGTCCATAGCTTCCTTGTCACCTGCTCTGGCTGGATAAGAAGGTTCAGAGATGCCTGCCTGCTCCCACCTTCATTTGCTGTGTAGATCATACCTTGAGGGATAGGCTTAGGATGTGACTTATTTTTGGGCTGGGGTAGTTGCGTTGGAGGATGTTGAGGTTGGATATTAGTAAAAATTATTTCACTAGGAGAGTAGTGAAGTGGTGGAATGGGTTACCTGGAGAGGTGGTAGAATCATCTCCCTAGAGATCTTTAAGTCCCAGCTTGACAGAGCCTTGGCTGGGGTGATTTAGTTGGGTTTGGTCCTGCTTTGAGCAGAGGACTGGGCTTGATGTCCTCCTCCAGTGTCTTCCAGCCCCAGGATTCTGTGATATCAAACAAGAAGTTTGACAATCCTGTATTGATTTCCAATGTATCAGACACCAGCACAGATATCTTGGCAGATGTCAGTGGATAGTAGTTGAGGCTTATGTCCAAATCAGTAGCAGGATATGGTCCAGCCCAGTTGTTCCCAATCTGGGGTCCACAGACGCCTACGGGTCCATGAGGGTATTGCAGGGGGTCCATGGGGAAAAACAGAAATAAGAATGATCATAGAAGCGAGTTGTAAATAAATTGCAAAGTTAGAATCAATTATTATTTTTAAATATCTTCCAATAATGTTGTTAATAGCTGTCTGCAAATCTGTTGGGGTATCCTGTTTCATTTAATGAAGGGTACGTAGTGGCTAGGATTGGCTTTAATGGGAGTCCATGAACAATTTGGGGAAGGGGACTGGGGGTCCACACTAGTGAAAAGGTTGGGAACCACTGATCTAGCCCGTAGGGTCACATTTCAAGCAGGCCTCAGTCCAACTTCTGAAATTGAACCTTCAGCTTTGTGTGCACCAATTTCTGAGCATGTAGTCTTCAGTGCGTACCAAGGTACCAGAAGTGAGATGTGTATATATGCATACAGCGTTTACCTGGTACAGAGTGATGTAGCTGTTGGGCAAGAGGTGGGAGGGTGTTTGTTGTATTAATCGATTACTTGCTAAGTGCTGACTTTGCCCTCTTTAATAAAGTCTGCTGTGATTGAAATGCCTTACAACGGCTACCTAACAATCAACAAGTTTTCAGGAATGAGACAGGAGGGCTGGTGGTTGCAGAGAGGCCGCTCCTCATTCACTGGCACAAGCCTCTCTGTTGGTTGAATCTGTTGTTCCCAGTGTTCTTCGCTAATATCTGGCCTGCAAAGCTGCATGGTAGTTTGCTTCATCATCTCATTTTCTCCAGCAAGGCCCTCAGCCAAGTTGGCCAACATATGTTTCCTGGCAATCATTAATATTCCCAACATGACTCCACTGTTAGTGTTGACATAATACCTGCTAGATGCATCTTAGATGATAACAGATTCATTTCCCCTTTAGCATTGCTCTCATGGTTTCACAGGCATAGCTCCAAAATGGTTGTATGACCAGTTAGGTCCAGCTGATGGGCGATATGATGCCTATTTCTCATCCCTATTTTGCAGTGCTTACTGCTTGTTTTGTTCTTTTTTTTTTTTTTTAAGTTACAATATCAAATAACTTTGGGAAAATAATGTTCTCACAACTGTGTTTACACTCATAGAACTTCAGGATCGGAGCTGCGTTACAGGGACAGAGGGTTTTTAACAAGGACAACGCGCTATTCATTTGTAGTCAGGAAGTCTCCAGTAAAAGAGGTGGTATTCTAAAGTTCCAGGACAGTATGTATGTAAAGTTCAGCAAGATGCTAGTGCCTGAAACTTGTTCTTCCTAATCTTTTCATCTTTTTTCCCATTCCCTTATGAATGAAGCAGAGTTTTAGGGATTTTGAAATGTTTTATAACTCTTCCATACTTCATCATTTCAGATTGTCTCTTCTTTTTGTTTCTGAAGTGAGGCCTGTTTCTGGATCTGCTGCATTTATAGAAGCACTTGTTTGTGATGGTAGTGTTGTCACTGTGGCTTCCTGAAACTCTTGCCTATTTCAGATGGGCAGTGCTCATAACCGGTTGTGTGTGGTCTTTGGTTGCCAATCCTCTTCCCATTTAGAACAGAGTTTGCATCTTGCCTTTGTTAAATGAGTGTAATTTGAGATACATAAGGGATTCATCAGTGCAAAAGTCAACTAAACAGCTTCATGACAACGCTGTATTTTTTAAAATTATGTGAAAATGAGAGATTTATTTTTCCTTTAATGTTTTTCTCCAGAGTTTTGGGATCTAGAATAATCATTGCCAACCCGTTGTTTTTTGAAGTTCCTTCTTTTTCAAGACATGCTTCTGCAATCATATGGTTCATTTTGACTCAGGAAAGACAGCTTTGTATTGTGTTGGTCTGAGCACATTTTATACCCATAAACCTTTCTTGGCAGGAAAGCAATTAAATCCTAAACATTTGAAACTGAGGTTGTGGGTAAAAAATACAATATCACAATGGTGATATCATTTTATAAACTGATTTTCGCATGAATTATGTTGTTCTTTTGGCTGTAAAGAAAAAAATGAATAAAGTGTGAGATTAGGTCTGGTGTCCAATGAGAAAAATACATTCTCAAAGCTGAATCCAAGGCAGTCTTCACTGTGGAAAAAAAGAAATTGTTTCCTTCTTAATGCCAAGCACTTGGAATTATTTGAAGTCTTGCTCAACCCATTTTTAATGACCAAAAATAAAGAGTGTTACACGAGGTGAAAGTTTTTACTGTTTAGGAGCTGAGATAGAATTTAAAGAAAAATCAAGTGTATTAGGTTCTGCTAAGACATGTGTAATGCCCAGTGGTCAGGCAGGCCAAAGTACAGCCAAGATAAGGGGGCAAAGTTAATGCAAATGGTCCAGTAGCCAGGAGATCCAATACAAAGGAAGACACCCAGAAGCACCTAGCAGAGACTGGTGAGATCATAAGGCTGGATCTGATGGGGCAGCAAGGTGGGTAACATAAAGGGGTTGTGCGGTCAGTGCAAACTCTCTGACAAAACAAAAGGGTCCAAATAGCAACTACCAGGCAAACGCTTGTTGCTTAGGCAAGGCCAGAAAGAGAAGCCAGAAGTTTGTGTGTGGCTACCATCCAATTAGGGTCAAGACCATCTGGCTAGTCAGGAAAGCAGGTCCTGGAATCTGGCCCATCCGAATCTGTGAACTCCTTGATAACTGAGCTGGGGTGACACAATGGCCAGGGCCTGCTTCCATGGAATCAGGGTCTTCACAACATTTGTTGATGGCATTGTCTCTTGGCTTTTGTCTCAGTTCTTTGTAAAACCTTTTCAGATTTTGATCAGGTCATTTTTTAATAAATTAGAGATGTATCGGGCCATCTGGTGTAATCTGAACGTTCATCGGTTGTAAATGTTTTCTGTAGCCTCCGTAAAACCTGTGTATTAAAAACAAAAAAAAACAAATCGTGATGGCCAGAGCAGTTGAGCAGAAGAATGAATTTGTTAATGAAGCAGTGGGACTGTTACCAGTGGTAGTACCGTGACACACAGTCTGGTCCTGGAGTGGAATCTGTTTTTCAAAAAGTGGTTTGTCACCTATGGGAGAGCAAATATTGTGCGGGTTTGTGAATGACTGAAAGCTCATGCAAATGAATGCTTGGTGTTTTTTTCCCACAGTGTTTGTAAAGCCACTGCAAGATGTTTACATTGTAAGGAATCCTTCTACTTTTCCTGGCCTCATTTTTAGCAAACTGAATGATTTAAGGGATTAAAAACAATAAGACCCAGCACCTCGGATGAGTTCATCTTGTCACCTTACAAAGTCTTATACCTCAGTCAGGAACCTCACTTGATAGTTCAGGAAATTCTGTACCACAAGGAGTTAGTCGATAGAGCCTAGAGAAATACAGCTGGAGAGCTCAGGGAAGTTGGTAAGAGCTTTAAGGAGTCTGGCATTGCAGCTTACAGAGTTCTCCTCCACAGCCTGAAAGAATTCATCCCAGTGGTTTGTGGAATTGTATGATTGTGTTCATTATAAAGACATAACTTCCATAAGGAGGTCACGCAATGAGCAGCACACAGTAAATTAAATGGAAGGCTTCCCAGATTTTAAAGAAGTCGCTTTGTAGTTTGCTGTGAAGTATTTAAAGGCATGTCTGTTAGCATGCCAGCTCATAAACACTTGTCATTCATGTCCTTAACAAGGCCAGCAGGTCAAAACTTCCTAGACTGTATTTTTAAGACAGTGAGACAGACATGCTGAGATTTGTCCATTTGCTGTAGCATATCAAGTTGATGCTTGTTTCCAACAGAGACCCCCTGAAAGGAGAAGCGTCTTGGAATATGCTTAAAAGACCTCACAGGGTATTTTGTATCTCTACTGTTCATTCAGTGTCAAGTTAACTGTCTCTTCCTCGCTGATCCCTGAGGGGGAGAACTCAACACTCGAGAGGGTTAGTTCTTATCTCTGTTGCTATGTATATCATTTCTACCCACCTGTACCCAGCGGACTTTCCATTCAAACTGTCTTGTAACCATAGCACTGGCAGGAAAGCAGGAAGCAAGCAGAACATACATGCTTCTGTACATTGGTAAAATTTAGATGGGTTTGACAATGCAACCAGTTCCATTGTCCCTTTGTTGAAAAAGTGCTGATATAAAGCAATGTTTCTCCCTCTTGCAATTGTGACACCACCCTGCCCTCTTCTAATGTTTGTCCTGGAGGGAGGCTGTGAGGTCCTGGGAAACTCACTGGCAAAACAAAACTTCCCACCTTCCTTCAACTTGGGTGGCAAAGTGATGCTCTCATATTCGTGTGTGCATAACAGCCCTGGCAGAATCCAACTCAAGAACTTAAAAGGGATCATCGATGCCCACTTACATTGGCCTGGGACTTATCATCCTGTCCCTTCTAGTTGCTGTTCCCAGCAACTATAAGTCTGCTGCTTTCTCACAGCTAAAGAATTATTCCCTTAGCTCAAGTGGGAGGGCAGTGTGGTCTTGATGCTAAAAAGCCTGTCTTTGAGCCCTGCTGATGATTCTGACGTCTGTGTGCATGTAATTGTAGTTTGTGAGATGTAGTTTTGAACTGATCATAAACTGTGGGGTGGAAGTGGGTAAATGGAAATATACTGGCACAATACCTGCTTTGGGTTGTGTGTACTGTGTGATTAGCTTACATTGCCATAACCTGGCAGGCGAAGCCATTGTTAAACAAATGGGAAAGAGATGCATGTGTTTGTCATTTGTTCAGAAGATAATTATGAAAAAGCACAATGAACAGACTCAAAAGTACAGTGCAATGTGTTCATTAGCTGCATTGAACAAGCACCTGAGTTGCGATTTGATGAGCAGGTATTCCATAAGACTTTGCAAATCCCACCATGCATCCAAAAAGACTGAGTTGGTGCCACTGTGATTTTAGAATAGCTTATTACATAGTCATGCAAAATTGAAGAATGCAGAAGCTTCCCTGTTGTGTACACTGACGTGATTGTCCATTTTCAGTGTTGATAAAAATCTCTTAAATAAAGGGGTTAAATCACCACGTTCCTCCTGACTGACTCCTGTTTGGAACTGGTTGAAATTTTTCAAATAAAAGATATTTTAGTTTACAAAATAAATGCCATTTTTCTGAAAGGTTTTTCCATATTTTTTCAGATTTCTTCCCTTTTTTAAAAATTTACTGAAACAAATCAAAGTTTTCATTACATTTTTATTTTCATCGTTTTGGTAAATGAGACATAGCCATGGTCGTTTAGATCATGTTAAAATTAAGTAAGGGGAAATTATTAAGATAGCTAAAATAATGGAACAAAAAATGCTTCAAAATGACAAAACACTTTAAATATTAAATTTTTTTCTTGAAACTTGTTTTTCCTGGGTCCCTCAACTCTGCTTCAGCAACAATAGTGACAATCAGCTAAGAGGGTAGTGACCTCTGTTATCAGAGAACCTTGGTCAGGAGTCAGGATCCCATTCTGCAGGGTTCTGTCATGCAGCAATTGAGGGTAATGCCTTTTGTTTTGCAGTGCTCAGCAGACTGCGGCAGGGGAACCCACAAGAGAACAGTAACGTGCACGAATTCTCAAGGGAAGTGCGATGCAGCCACCAGGCCGAAAGAGGAAGAGGAGTGTGAGGATCACACAGGCTGTTACGAGTGGAAAACGGGGGATTGGTCCAAGGTAATGGTGATCTCTGCGTGGTTTTTGCACTGTAATTGACTAGACTATCAGGTCAAGGAATCCACCTGTAATGCAGAGACACTGGGATGGGCCCCCACTTGTAGAGCAAGTGGTCATTGGCAGGAGGGATTGAACCTGCAACCTTAGGGGCTAAAGCCATCTGTCTCTGCAGTCTGAGTGAAAAGCCAGCTGGCTCTCAGCTATGGCTGTAGAGCAGACTTTGCTCTCCCTTCTCAGTGCCTCTGAGTTACAAACCTTTTGAATAACCCTTGGGCTACGTCTACACGTGCACCCAACTTCGAAATAGCTTATTTCGATGTTGCGACATCGAAATAGGCTATTTGGATGAATAACATCTACACGTCCTCCAGGGCCGGCAACGTCGATGTTCAACTTCGACGTTGCTCAGCCCAACATCGAAATAGGCACAACGAGGGAACGTCTACACGGCAAAGTAGCACACATCGAAATAAGGGAGCCAGGCACAGCTGCAGACAGGGTCACGGGGCGGACTCAACAGCAAGCCGCTCCCTTAAAGGGCCCCTCCCAGACACACTTTCATTAAACAGTGCAAGATACACAGAGCCAACAACTAGTTGCAGACCCTGTATATGCAGCACGGACCCCCAGCTGCAGCAGCAGCAGCCAGAAGCCCTGGGCTAAGGGCTGCTGCCCACGGTGACCACAGAGCCCCACAAGGGCTGGAGAGAGAGTATCTCTCAACCCCCCAGCTGATGGCCGCCATGGAGGACCCCGCTATTTCGATGTTGCGGGACGCGGATCGTCTACACGTCCCTACTTCGATGTTGAACGTCGAAGTAGGGCGCTATTCCCATCCGCTCATGGGGTTAGTGACTTCGACGTCTCGCCGCCTAACGTCGATTTCAACTTCGAAATAGCGCCCAACACGTGTAGACGTGACGGGCGCTATTTCGAAGTTACTGCCGCTACTTCGAAGTAGCGTGCACGTGTAGACGCAGCCTTGGATGTGGATTTACTCAGCACATAGTGCTGATATGGGAAGTTTGAATCCCATATTTAAAAGTCATTGGTTTTTAATTATACTCTTGAATAGGAAATAGAAGTATGTTTGTGGATTCTTTATTGAACATCCATGAAATGACTACAGGAATTCAAACACTCTGTCACAGCACTGACATAAGAACATAAGAATGGCCATACTGGGCCAGACCAAAGGTCCATCCAGCCCAGTATCCCGTCTGCCGACAGTGGCCAATGCCAGGTGCCCCAGAGAAGGAGAACAGAAGACAATGATCAAGTGATTTATCTCCTGCCATCCATCTCCTGCCCTTGTACTGAAGGCTAGGGCACCATACTTTACCCCTGGCTAATAGCCATTTGTGGACCTAACCTGCAAAAATTTATCGAGCTCTTTTTTAAACCCTACTAGAGTCCTGGCCTTCACAGCCTCCTCGGGCAAGGAGTTCCACAGGTTGACTGTGCGCTGTGTGAAGAAAAATTTCCTTTTATTAGTTTTGAACCTACTACCCATCAATTTCATTTGGTGTCTCCTAGTTCTTGTATTATGGGAAAAGGTAAATAATTTTTCTATATTCACAATGCAAACATGGCAGCTTTGAGACAGGACAGAGAAGGTCTGTTTCCATTGTCTGAGCTGAGCCAATGGCAAAATCAGCAGAACCAGTTGGATATTTTAGAAATATATCATCCAGCACTAACAGTTGCAGGTGGTGGTAGAAATGTGGCAGCTGCAAAGTACAGTAATGGGATCCTGAATGGAGGCAAGTGTGGCCCATTTTGAGGTGGACTTCCAGCCCTCAAGGGTTGTCTGTGTGCCACACACACACGGTCTCCGCCATGGTGTTGGGAGGTATTGTTGTGGGTGGCAGTGCTTCCGTGCGCCTGAAAAGGCACAGCTGCCGGAGAGTCAAAGGTACTACCCCTACCCCAGACACCCCATGTCTCCCAAGTTCATAACCAATCCTCAAGTAACTGTCCCAGCTCAAATGGATTGAGCAATGTCCTTGGCCTCTCAGGCTCACCAGTCCAATGCTGTAAACAGCCAATCCACACACCCAACTTTCTCCACACCCCCACTTCAAATGCCCCATTTACAACTTGGTCCAATCCATGCGGACCCTGACACCTCACGCTCATGCATTCCCTCATGGAACCTGAGACAATGCCACCTTTGCTCTGGTCCAGTGTTCTGCTTGCTCCTACTGGCCATCCGCCAGTCAGGCCATCCATCTGTCCACTGCTCCTCCTACCAGCTGTCCGCCGGTCACGCCATCCCTCCATCTGCTGCTCCTACCAGCCATCCACCAGTTGTGCCATCCATCCACCACTCCTACCGTCCATCCACCGCTCCTCCTACTGGCCAGCTGCCGGGCACACCATCCATCCACCACTCCTCCTACCAGCTGTCTGCTGGTCACACCATCCTTCCACTTCTGTGAGTTTGGCCTGAGGCAGAGTGCTGTGATTTCCGCTCACAGCATCTACCAAAGTAGAGTCTCATACACAATACAAACACTAATATCCAGCTCTATCTTTTAACAGGTGGGGAGGGCTAATCAAACCAGGGTTATAACTATATGGCCAAGGCTTAGACAGGGCCAACGCACTCAGCTAGCTGGTTCAACCCATACCCTCCCCTTTCTGCCTTATAATGCTTTAAACCAGGGGAGCCCTGTGTAATCCATGTCTTATGCAGTTATGATGACTGCCCTGTCCCCCACAATGACTTGGAGCATTGGTGCGATTTCACAATTCTTATACTGAGTGTTAGCATAAATTGTTATTGTACAACAATGTGTTTACAAAAAGTCATTGCTTCCTTGCTACCCATCAGGCTTTGTTTGCAAGGTATCACATATGTATACCTTTGCATTCTCATGCAAGTGATCTCTGGGAGATACATTCCTCCCAGCCTTCAGCAGCATTGCGTTCCTACTGGCACATTCCTTACATCTGTAACCATCCTCTTCTTTAAACACACAGCCTACTTTGTGTTCAGGAATGTGTGGCATGCACTGAAACCATTGGGATACAGTAGGTTCATTTTGCTTTCCAAAAATGCAAATTTAATTCTTGTTGTTATTGATCACACTCCAGTGAAACAGGGGCCCATCACAGGCAACTTGGCTTTCCTGCTGTAGCATTCTTTAGATGGCAATCAGGAATAAAAATATCGTAAATAGATCTCCCCAGGTGGCAATTGTACGTGAATCCCAATGCTGGAGAATGAATCAAGAACCTGCAATGTGCAATAAGTCCATATTTATACAGAGACAAAAATTTATATCACAGGATATTTACAGAATTGAACATTGTTTTATTCACAACCTGGCATGCTGCACTCAGGAGAACTGGCCAAAATAAACTGTCCCCAGTGTATTAACAGGTGCAATAACATTTTTGAAATTATTTCAGAGTAAGAATTGACTAGGATTCTTTTTATAATGGGGAACATGAAATTGTTGTGAATGTATCAGTTACATGGATTTCAGTGATCCAGAGCCACTAAAGCCATCGTACAGCCTACTCCATCCTGCTGGTAGTGCTATAATTGACTCCTTTGGAGTCCTGTCCTTGGTTGGAGACCAGAAGTTTGGGAGCAGTAGAACATAGTGAACTCCACAAATTCTATACATTGAATTGAAACCCTACTGTGATACACTGTTATCACATAAATTGCTGTGAAAGAATTTCACACTCCCTAAGATGAAAACTTTTATACAACAGGCTGAACCTCTCTTGTCTGGTACCTAATCGATGCCAGACTAGAGAATTTGCCAGACGATGGGAAGTCAATATTTTTAGCACATTACCAACACTTTCACTGCTGACTGGGCTCTTAGAAGACATTTAATGGTAAATTATAGCTAAATAACACAGAACACTGAGAGCCAGGACTGGTGGCAAGACACTTTAGCTGCGTCTACACGTGCACGCTACTTCGAAGTAGCGGCACCAACTTCGAAATAGCGCCCGTCGCGTCTACACGCGTTGGGCGCTATTTCGAAGTTAACTTCGACGTTAGGCGGCGAGACGTCGAAGTCGCTAACCTCATGAGGAGATAGGAATAGCGCCCTACTTCGACGTTCAACGTCGAAGTAGGGACCGTGTAGACAATCCGCGTCCCGCAACGTCGAAATTGCTGGGTCCTCCATGGCGGCCATCAGCTGGGGGGTTGAGAGATGTTCTCTCTCCAGCCCCTGCGGGGCTCTATGGTCACCGTGGGCAGCAGCCCTTAGCCCAGGGCTTCTGGCTGCTTCTGCGGCAGCTGGGGATCTATGCTGCAGGCACAGGGTCTGCAACCAGTTCTCAGCTCTGTGTATCTTGTGTTGTTTAGTGCAACTGTGTCTGGGAGGGGCCCTTTAAGGGAGCGGCTTGCTGTTGAGTCTGCCCTGTGACCCTGTCTGCAGCTGTGCCTGGCATCCCTATTTCGATGTGTGCTACTTTGTGTGTAGACGTTCCCTCGCTGCGCCTATTTCGATGTTGGGCTGAGCAACGTCGAAGTTGAACATCGACGTTGCTGGCCCTGGAGGACGTGTAGACGTTATTCATCGAAATAGACTATTTCGATGTTGGCTGCACGTGTAGACGTAGCCTTTATGGGACCACTGGAAACTTGGCCACATCCATGATAAGTGGTTGTCTGGCTAACTAAAATCATGGTGGATTACAGAGTTTGCCAGACAAGACAGTTCTGGATTAGAGAGGTTCAACCTGTAATATGAATTAACCTCAGCACATTCAACAACTTCGTAAAATGATTTAATTATGCATTTTCACTCTTTTGTTGGGAGCATTTGGCGGGGAGGAATTAATGACCACTAGTCATTATTCTAAGATTAGAAAACAGTATTGGGTTTTTTTCACAGGCAAAACAGCCCACATTAATACAATGGCTCTAATCCAGCCCTTATCCAAACAGTGAAGATTAGGCTTTCAGACCCCATCATGGGAAACATAAGAAGAGACAAAATGTCATAAAAGGAATAAAGTCTAGACAGACCTTACCAAATAGGATAGGTATATGTGTGGTGAGGGGCAAACTATTCTTTTTATTATTTGCAGAGCAGCATCCCTAGAGTACATAGAGCTCATAAATGAAAAGACAGATCATGGCTGTAAGGATCTTACAGTCAAAATCAGACATGACAGAGCACAAGGGACAGAAAATAACGGCTGGGTGAGATGAGCAAGGGGTACCATAGCTCAATATGACTCATGTTTGTGTTGTGTGTCTTCCTGTTTCCAGGTGAGTTTAGATACAATGGGGATGGATGACGATATAAAACCTTAAGCTATAGTGCTACTAGGTTTTTATACATTACCAGTGTCTGCACTCATCGTCTACGTCTACACGTGCCCCAAACTTCGAAATGGCCATGCAAATGGCCATTTCGAAGTTTACTAATGAAGCGCTGAAATGCATATTCAGCGCTTCATTAGCATGCGGGCGGCAGCCGCGCTTCAAAATTGACGCTCCTTGCCGCCGCGCGGCGCGTCCAGACGGGGCTCCTTTTCGAAAGGACGCCGCCTACTTCGAAGTCCCCTTATTCCCAGTTCATGAGAACATGTCTACTATGCAGTGCCATTGCTTCTGGCTTACGGCCGGGAACAGAACTTTGTCCCTAACTTTTCCCATATTTGCAATACACCATAATGCCCTATTCCAAGTGTCCTGTGCATGCATACTTTTGACATGTTTAGTTCACTCTGCAGTTGCTTCCTGGTTACAGAGGATCCATTGTAATCACAAAGTAGGTATTCAGTGTGGTCAATATGTATCATTAACACTAGTCAGCTTCTTAATTTGTGCACAGAATTAGCCTTGCTTGCACCAGCTCCTTAGCATAATGTTATTGTTATTTTTATTTTTAGCTGTAATGAGGTAGTCAGTACTGTACAAAGCATAAATGAAAGCATGCTGTGTCCCACACATCCTATCATCCAAAGGGTGGACATGCTAGACACAGCATACTGAAAGACCCCGAGAAAATGTTCACATAGAATTTTAAATCTTTATCTGTAACCTGCGTTCTTCAGAGTTAAAATTCATTGTATGTTTTTCCATATGAGCTAAAGATGATACATATAAGAACCTGCTCAAACCCTCCCCTATCCACTCTATTTATCCATATGGAAATCCACTTATCTATACTGGTTGTGTCTGCTGATGTTGTTCAGTCAGGTAGCATTCAGATAAACGTGCATTTCATTTAGATGCTATCACTTGGGTACTTTGAAGCAGTTCTGTATTGGCTGAAAACTCTGGCTTCTTAAATGCTTTATCAGTGGCTATTAAATTAGTATGTCTTCTTGGTTGTTAACTGTGCTGCTTAAAGGAAAGGATCAAAGTTGCTCATTTCCCCAGCACTGTACTCTAAGCCAGAGATTTTAAAAAAAAATTATTGTAATCCGCTAGTTATTCCAGTGGTACAGTAGTTAATTCTTTATAGCAGCAAATATATTGATGAACTACCATGGCTTAAAATATGTTGCTAATTAAATATAGTAAGGGTTAAATTACAGCACTCTTTTAGAGGAAGCGAGCAGTTAATATACAGAATCTATTGTTACCTGCACCACTTTCCGTAAAGTTGAGTAAGGTGCATGATTTATCCTGTTTGCATGTGTTAGGTTGCTCTTAAAGGACTTTGGCCTTGACCTAGCGTCTGGGGTCCAATCATGAGTGATATAGTGATGCATTTCTGACTTCTCAGGATCATTTTGCGTTGACCCCAGTGCCAACAAACCTCAAGTGTTCCCTTCCTTCCAAGTCTGGTCATGAAGAAGCAGGAAGTTCACTCATGTACAAAACCAGAAATTGTAGCATATTTTTTTCAAGCTCCTTTTCCGTAGCTGGCCTTTGGGCTCTTTTGGGGTAGAACTGGAGCTAGCAACTAACAAAGAGTGAGAGAGCAATTCACTTATCTTGTTTTTTTTCAGTTCTGACTTGTTTCACCAGTTCATACATCTTGACGTTTCCTGTTTCTGTCTTGTGAATGGTGTCTTAGTATGGGGGACAAAAGCACAATCAAAGCAGTTCTGGGCTCCCAGTCACAGTCAACAGGGTTATATCCTGGAAGCCAGAATGAGGAGGGGAGGCAAACAAATGTTAGTATGGATATTATTAAAGGTCTTTTTGGGGTAAGTGCAGCGTTTAGGCATGCCGTTTATTGTCCCCAGGCAGCAAGCTAGCGTATTACTATCCCTTATTTCAAAGTCTCCTGAAAAAAGTCTTTTAAACGGGGAAAGGTGCAGACGGATTGTACTCTGATCTCATTTACACTGATGTAAGTCCAGAGTACTAGTAGTAAGTCTCTTCCACTCCTACAGCTTGGAGCATAGGCCATGGATGGCTATTCGCCAGTGTCCCCTGTCCTAGGTGATCTTTTCAAGTTCTGACAGGTGTATCCCATCTTTTTAGTGTCTTCCTTCAGGTCTCTATGCCAGGTGTTTCTTGGGCACCCTCTTTTCCTTTTCCCTTGTGGGTTCCAACTTAAGGCTTCCCTTGTGATGTTGGTGGTTGGTTTTCTGAGGGTATGTCCAATCCATCTCCATCTTCTCTTCCTGATTTCCTCTTCAGCAGGAAGTTGGTGAGTCCGGGTATGTCTGCACTTAGCCGGTGTCTGACGTGCCGCAATCAATCTGCCAGAGATCAATTTTGCCACCTGTGTGAAGATGCGACAAAATCAATCGCTATGGGGTTGGCCATCCACCCTGGTACTCCATGCTGTCACATGGAGTAAGGAATGTCAGCATGAGCCTGAAGAGCCCTGATCTATTCTAGGGCAGAAAGTCGATTCTGATATGTTGATTCTAGCTATGCTAATGGCATATCTAGAATTGTGTATCTGGGATCAACTTTGTTCCCTAGTGTAGACCAGGCTTCAGTTGCCAGAGGTCTTGGTTGTTGATGGTGTGTGACCAGAGTACTCAACTATAATGGTTCCTTACAATCTGTCAGTCAAAACCCAAGGACCTCACTCAATGTAGTGGGTCAAATGATGCTCTCAGTTACAATTTAATTTAATCAGTGCATTACTCCAGATTTGCATCAGTATAACTGAGACCAGACTCCGACCTACTGTGTTTTGCAAGGCCTTTGGGTTTTGCACAGTAAGGGCCAAGTTCTCGGGATGAATGCAAATATCCAAGCCAAGTGGGAAAGAGATTTGGGGAAGAAACATTCTTTTACCACTTCCTATTTCAAACATCTGGCTGGCAGGCACCACAATGGGCACAAGGGCCCCCTGGATTCCCTTCTGTTTGGGACAAATGATAGAGCCCTAGTAGGAAGCTCCTTGGCAAAATATGATGGTAAAGTTTGCTTGCTGCCAAATAATATCAACAAGAAAGCACTTTTGAAAAATTACCTAGAGCCAGCTGTCATCCCTGGAAATCAACAATTCCCAATTTCTTCACAGTCCTTTTCCCAGCCTATGAATTGCTGATTACAGAGACTCATCCCAAGAGATTGTCTGAAATGGAGGAAGAATCTGTTTTTCTACAGGTTGCACCTCCGTTATCTGAGATGCTTGGGAACTGTCAGATCCCGAACAAGAGAATTTGCCAGGCAAGGGGAGGTCTAGGGCTTCTCCACAGACAGCCCTGCAGTCCAGCCTCTCTCCCTGGGACTTTGGCCTCAGCCCAGACTCCGAGGGGCTGCCACAGGGCTCCAGCCAGCCTCTGCCATGGGGCAGGCAGGAGCTCCAACTTCCACCCCACCCCCTGTGCTGCTGCAGGGCAGACAAGAGCCCTGGCACCCAGCCTGACGGCAGCCTCCTGTCCCCCACTGCCATGTGGCCTGCAGGGGCTCTGGCCCCCAGCCCCTGCACTGCCACAAGTACTTTCTAATTGCAAGTGAGGTATATTGGCAGTTATTTACAGTAAATTGCATTCTCTAAAGGAAACAGAGCACAGTACACAAAGAGTCATTTTTCTTCGTGACTCCTGCACAAGCAATTCTTTCTTCCAAATTCCAGGGTCAGACGTGTTTTCTTGTTACAGGTGATTGGGAACCTCAGAAAATCCCATTCCCCTTGCCCTTCATGAATAACTCACATTATAGGATAAGAAGATCAATTCAAGCACAGCTGCGGGTTAGGAGGGATAGTCAAAGCTCTTGTGACTGGAAAAGCAGACTGTCCTTTCTGACGGATTCATTGCATACTTACAGTTTGACCTGACATCTGTTTATAATAAACCACAGGCAGCTTGTTGATTCCTGATAAAGGTCAGAATCACTGGGGAAAAGAACTTTTCTTCTTCAGTTCTCACTTCTAGATAGAAAATTGTCGGGGTGGACAGTTATTGAGATCTTAAGCCAAGTGTTGCAGCTGGCAACCCATTTCTGCACATACAACCAATGTCCCTGCAGAAGTGGGCTCATGCCCAGTTTTGGGTGGGTGCACAAATGTGGCTGTTATTGCACACAAGTTTGCAGGCGCATATTGCAGTTTGCACATGCAAAATAGTTGAACAGAAGCTGATGCTGGAAATTTGGCCATTGAAGTGTCTGCTCCTGCTAGTTGGCTGTCCCAATCTGCATGTAAAACATAGAAATTGATATGGCGTGGATGTGATTGCTGCGTAAGACCCAGCTGTGGGGAGAGAATGTGATTCTTAGCCAGCTTTCCAATTCCCCAGTCCTGGGACTGACCAGGTGCCAGCTCAGCCTCCTGCGTAACATCGCAAAGCCTAGTTCTCAACCCCAAGGGCTATCCTAAGTTATGCGAATACTAATAGTTCCCTACAGACAGTTCTACCGGCCAGCAGTCACAGACACTCAAGCCACAACCCTTCCTGTAATCAGATAACCCCACGTGCCAGAGGGCTGGGAGCAGCTGGCACAAACCTGGATGTATCAGCTTTACACCAATGAAGGTTTCCCTGGCAGGAGGGGATTGCTGGCTGCAGAATGAGCGCACAGAAGGGAGGATGGAATGCTGGCTGCAGCAGTTCAGAGAGTAGAAAGGAACCATTTTACACAGGGACAAGTTTAACCCATCGTCTTCTACTCTGCTTCATTTGGGGGCGGGAGTGGAATACGGCTATCAGACAGCTGTAGCTTTGGTTTTTCAAAGCAGAAATCATCACTGACTTTGCCCATCTCCACCTTCATAGTGAAGTGGATTTAGTTTACAATGCAGAAATCCCAGTGGGTTCCTTGCGTTGAGGCTTTTGGCATGAAAGTGGAGCTTTTCACATAGGGATCTGCGTCCCTATGTGAAATGCACATTGCATCTGACGAAGCAGGTCTTTGCCCATGAAAAGCTTGTGCTCCAATAAATCTGTTAGTCTATAAGGTGCCACATGATTTCTCCTTGTTTTTGCCTATACAAACTAACAGGGATTGGTGTTCAGACATGATGGTACTCCAGGACTGTTGGGCCACATCTACGCTAGCCCCTTCCTTTCAGAAGGGGTGTGGTAATGAGCGAGTTGGTAAGATGCTAATGAGGCTGCCAGGAACCGCGCACCACACATGTAGACAGGGACCTTTCAAAAGGACCACTGGGACTTTGAAAGCCCCTTCTTCCTCTCAAATCGCACGCGGCTGCCTTAATGCTAATGGGATGCTGCATATTCATAGCAGCACCTTGTTAGCATCTTCCCAACTTGCTCATTACCATCCCCCTTCCAAAAGGAGGGGGCGAGTGTAGACGTGGCCTTGGTGATTTTTCTCTCTTTTGCTGTCAGTGGAACTGAGAATGGACTTTCTTCCTACTCACTGTGTCCTGACTCCTTAGTTTACTGGATACTCTTTTATGATGCTTTCCTGCATGCAGCTGGCATGAAATCCTGCACCTTGGCAGGGGGAAGATAGATAAGACCCTTCCAGTCCCTTCTATGCATCTATGAAGTGAGCCACTCTTAGCCCAAAATAAGGGCATCTACACACAGATTTGTGCAAGTTTAAAAATATATCTGAAGCTAACCTGGTGCCAGTTTCTAAGTAGACAAAGCCTTTCTCTGCACACAGTCCAATGTGGTCACGGGGAAGGAGGCACCGATCCTCTTCAGGGATTTATGTTCAATTCAAAGTCAGCATCTGTACTACTGTGGGCACTGATACTCTGATATCCAGTGCAGACCTGCCAAACTGACCACAGATCATCCTCCTGCCACCCTGTTACTCTACCCCGGCTGAGAAGAGCATTGGAAGTTGATGGGAGAGACTCTCCCGTTGACTCCAACCTCGAGTACATCTGCTCCAGCTAGGTTCTTCGTGGAGCTGGAGCTGCAGACATTGCGTGGACTTTCTGCGGTAGTGTAGATAGATTTTGCCTGAGTGCACAGGGCGTAGGGCACTGATTGGCGCACACACCGCATGTCCATGTTTCTTCTGCCACTGCAAAGTTCTGTCTTGCCAAGGCATTGGGCATGTTTTGTAGCCAGCCCCAGGAAGGTGCTAATCTACTTACACTTCAGGGACGTATGACTGGTGATGGGACTTCCGGGGACAGGGGGAGCTATCCTTCTCTCCCCAAGCCCTCTCCTGCTCCGCCCCCTCCTGCTGCTTCTTCCAGAAGCACTGCTCCACTGCTGTTGACTGCAGTAGCAATACCCTCCACCACCCTCCAGAGCAGTGCAAGCCCAAAAGCAACACCAGTCAGGAAGCGGCTCTAGGGCCGTGCTGCTCCTGGGGAGAGGCAGGACCACCCCCACACTCAGCGAAAGTGGTGCACTCACTGACGGTGAGTCTGGGGAGGTGGCTGGATGCTGGGGGTGCATCTGGCAACCTGTGTGCTCCCCACACATCGCCCCTGCTTCGGGGGGAGTGGGGGTCAGAGATGAGGGCACATGCTCCCAGAAATGCTGGCTTCCTCCAAGACATTGCTTTTAACTGATTGCTAGAACTCAGATGTGGACTTAAGAGCTGTGTTTGAGTGGTGGTTCCCACAATCTTCCATGCATGGGCTTGCCTCATGGGCTAAAGTGCTGACTGATGTCTGAGCTGTCTGTCGGGTAACTGGGGAACTTGCTCGTCTTTCATCGGGGTCTCATTGTCAGTGTCTGCAAGATATTTAAGCCTTAGAAAAACATCCCTCCAAAAGCATAATGGACTGTGTGGGGAGGGCAGTCAGATAATGATCTGAGCCAAGGAAATGTCAACTGTGACCATCCTGCTGACAAGTACAAGGGCCAGCCCAGTGGGTTGAGTACTAGTCTGCTAAACCTAGGATTGTGACTCCAATCCTGGAGGAGGCCATTTAGGGGTCTGGGGCAAATAGATTAACCAAAAAGAAATCTGCCAGGGATGGTGCTTGGTCCTGCCAAAAGGGCAGGGTACTGGGCTTGATGACCTCCCAAGGCTCCTGCCAGCTCTATGAGATTTGTACAACTGATTACGTTGTTGTAGACAAAGGCAGCTTTAGCATCTTTCTTAGTCCTGGTAATTTGAGGTTTAAAGACAAAATTGATAAGGTGTGTTCACAGAATCCAAGGGCTGGAAGGGACCTCGGGAGGTCATGTAGTCCAGCCCCCTGCTTCAAGCAGGATCAACCCCCACTAAGTCATCCCAGCCAGGACCTTGTCAAGGCGGGACTTAAAAACCTCGAGGGATGGAGAATCCACCACCTCTTTAGGCAATGTTCTTCCTTCCATGGTATCCCCATGACCTTCAGCAGGGATGAGACTGGATGGTCTCAACTACACACAAGAATGCATTTCAAAATAACACTCACTTATTTTGAAATAGCATGTCCAGCCACACAGTGCCTATTTTGAAATAGTGCCATTGGACGCCATTGTGGCTTATTTCGAAATAACACTATTTTGTGTCTCAACAGTGCCTATTTCGAAATCGCTATTTCAAACTCACTATTCCTCCTGCAATGAGGTTTACAAAATGTGGAATAACGTGCCCACTGTTTTGAATTTATTTCAAAATAGCATGTGCATAGTTTAGGTGCTCACAAATTTATTTTGGAATAACTTTGCTGTGTAGATATAGCCTTCAAAACGAACAAATTTACTAGGTCATGAGCTTTCTTGGGTGAAGACATTTGATATTTTTGCTATAAAGATGTAACTCAAAGGAGAAAGAGAGGCTGACTGTGTTCCCACCTCTGCCACCAACTTCCTTTGTGGCCTTGGATCTTTTTGTGCCTCAGTTTCTTCAACAGCAGGAGCAGTAACTCTTACTTACCTCTCAGAGGTTCCTTGATAGGATGATGGTGAGCATCACAGCAGAAGTAATTAATGAACGCATGAATGTATTTTGCAGTAAAGAAGCTTGAGACATTGCACACTGAACATTGACAAATATTCTAGGCAAAATGTACATGTGCAAAACTGAGCCTTAGGTTTTAGTGGTGGTTTTGGAGTGCCTGTGAAAATGCAGCTCTCAGGCGAGTAACAGAGCAATGCTAAAAGTACAAAAACACCTTCTCCCTAACCTTGGCTTTCTTTGGTGAAGTGCTGGCCCTGGTGAAGGCGATGGAATTTTACCATTAACTTTAAAGGGACCAGGTTGTCACCCCTTGTCTTTGGAAAGAAAGTAGAAGCACAGGAGACAATAGGGAGGCAACATGAGTTAGTATGCAGGGCACTGATCTAGCAGTTAGGAGACCTGGCTTCTGTTCCTGACTGTGCTGCTGACCTACTGTCTGACCTTGAGCAAATGAAGCCACTTCTCTATGCCACTTTGTTCCTCTCTCACTCTTTGCCTGGCTTCTCTGTTGACACTGCAAACAGTCTGTTGCACAGAATAGACTTTTGGGGGGTTGGGGTTTGGTTTGGTTTTTTGTTTTTTTGTTTTGGTCTTGCACACTTGGTAGAACAGAGGGGCCCTATCACCTGTCAAGGTGCTGAGTCCAAAGCTCACCAAGCTGGCCATCACTTTCTCATTGTTCGCTTGTACTCTTCTGTCAGTGTGTCTGTGTCCATCTGTTTTCTCTTGTCTTACACTTCGATTGTAAGCGTCTTAGGGCACGAGCTGTTCCTTTGGTCTTTGTTTGTGCAGCACCTAGTCCATTGTGATCCAAGTTCATGACTAGGGCTCCTAGACCCTACAGTAATACAAACTAATAATAATAGATGCTACTGTAATACAAAGTAGTAGTAATAAAGCAGTAAGAGTGTTATCAGTTTCAAAGCCATAATGATTAGTATTCCATCAAGTGGAGCACACCCTAATGCAGTGTCATCCCGTGGGATTTTTGGAGGTGGGATATGATTTCCAACAATAGACCCTGATGTTATTTGCTAAGAACAGATGTTTAAAGCAAGAGGTCTACATCTTAAAGTGCATTTTTCACACAAAGAATCAGTGGCTTGAATAATGGAAAGTATGTTAATAAAATTTGGGAATGATACCAAGTTAGGAGGGGTTGGCAGCGCTTTGGAGGACAGTATTAGAGTCCAAAACAACGTTGACAAATTGGGCAATTGACATGAAGTCAACAAGGTGAAATGAAATACAGACAAGAGGCAAGGAAAAGCCTCTGGGCAGCATTTCCCTGTGCTTCTGTGTCCCCAGCTGAGGAGAGGGTGAGAATCTGGCCCTGACTTGCCTGACTCTGGCATTGGAGGCTCAGTGATCCTTGCGCCCCTGCCCTAACAGCAGGGAACCAGTATTGGTGCTCCAGACATGCAAGGGGGGGGACCATAGGGCTGGCGTGCCAGCGTGGCCTCCCTGATGCTGGGGTAGGGGCTCTCCAAGCCTGAGGGCTGGATCCAAGCAAGCTGTGGGCCAGGGCCAGCCCAAGGTCCATAGGTACCTCACTCCTCTTTTAAAGCCTCCACCAGGCTCTATGGATTTGTAAAGGAATTCCATCACCACTATTGTAGTTTTAAAAACAAAAATAACATGAAAGGTAAAAAAGTATGAAAGAGGCAGAGCTTGTTAATCATCAGCCTTCGGTTCTAATTCTTGGGTTACCCTGAAGTCCTGGTAAGGAATTCAGGATTTTTTTTTCAGTAAGGCATACGTGCAGCAAGTAATTCTCCATTTAGCACTTGTGGTACCCACCCTCAGGGTTATTATGCAGATTGAAACCCCATGATCAACAACACATCTTTGTGCTATTCAGACAGATGTTGCACGTACAGATGTCTCCTGTAGAAACATCTGTTGGCAACTCCCTATAATTTTGCATTCTTTCTAACAGCCTTTCAGGATTTATGATGTCCAAAGAGGAATTAAGAAAACAATTTCCCAGAACACCTTTGAAGACCAGTTAGCATCTGGTCATTGGTCTCACTGTGCTCACAAGGAAAACAGTGCAAGGATGGACAGGCGGCATTTCAGTTTTGTCCGAGCTGAGCAGCTCTCCATGCATTTGTGACGGGTGGGAGAGGGTTATCTGTGGTATGCAAAGGGAGAAGCTAAACAGGATCTTGCTAAATTTAAATACACCCAGCCAAATCTTCAGCTCAAATGCTCAGTTGTTTCTCAATTGCAGTTTACACCATGAATTAATAGCCATGTGACTTAGTGAGTGTTCAGACTAGTTAGAGAACATCTTTGTAAACTAAGGCACAAATTTGTAGCAAGGGCAGGTTCCATTAAAGCTTCACAGACAGGGAAACTCATGGAGCAGAGCCTGTTTTATACAAGCTGAGGGCAAACACTTCCGGTAAGGAGAGAGGTAACATCTGCATGCTGGGATATGAAAGCATATGGGCCACATACATTTCATAGGGGGGCAACTTGCCCAGCACAAAAGTTGCAGCCATTTCTTGCAGGCTTATGGTGCTGAGGGATTGCAGGGCTCTGATCCAGGTCCATGAGTCCTAAAGGTGTTCGCAGACCACAACCACCAGCTCTCCCAAGCCAGCAAGAAAGGGATTTAGTGGAACTCTGTCACCTACCCCGCCAGGGGCTCCACTCACAAAGCTCTCGATTGAAGCAGACACCCAGCCCCGCCCCCGCATTCACCTGGCTGTAGTTCTTAAGCCAGGAGGCACAGGAAACTTCTCCACAAACCTGAGTGAACTCTTGATGTGCTGGTGTACCGGATCCTGACTCTGGCTTCGTCTTTAGCTCTGTTATCTGACCCTCACTCCTGCTTGACCACCGGTTTTATTTCCTTGTTCCTGAGTGCATCCTTTTCTGGTGCTGGCTCCAGTCCTGACTGTCCGTGTGCCTCCTGACACAGATTCCAGCTCATCTTTGGCATGACTCTTGAATCCAAGTCTTGGCTCTATCCTAGCATCCAATCCTGGTTTCAAGGCCTAAGCCTGACCACCCACATTCTGACCTCTACATCTGTCCACAAAGCCTACTCTGAAGGCTCATAAGTGGGAAACTCTGTTTACTGGTAGATCGCCTTATTGCACACAAAGATCTCGTGGCACTGTTAGTTCCTGACAATAGCCACGGATTTAAACCTGGCCTCTTTCAGCCGCTAACCTTTGCGTATCGCAGGGCTCTCTAGAATGAGGAAGTCTAGTTTAATTATGCCTTGAGACATATTGGAAGCACTAGTCCCGTCATGTTCATTAGGTCATCCAGGTTTCAGTTTGAAAGCACAGCTCTAGGCAGTGGGGGGAGACTTTCTTAAAGTTCTGAGGTGCTGTCAGATCTGCCATGAGCATTTCTGGTATAATTTATTGTTTTTTCCATCTCAATTTACTGAGTCAGAGGAGCAGACATCTTTTTCTTGATTAAATTAAACAAATCAGTCCCTACACAAACGTCATCTGAAAGATTGCAGCTAACAGGACCAGATATGTTTTCTGATTTTTTTTTTCCTTTATGCTTCGAGCTAATTAGGTCTTATCAGTGGAGGGAAAGAAGCTTCATTCTTCAGTGCATAATTAATGACACAGCAGTGGAAGTGGCCCTGAAGTCTGTGAGCATGGATTGCTTGTTGCTGAGCTGTGCTGCAGTTGCAGCGTTTAAATGAACAAGGTTCCTTATAAGCCTGATGCGGTGAGACTGCAGCGACAACCCTAGTCACCTCATCCGCAACCTCCCGCACCAAGGTTTGTTGAAATCCAGGGAGCTCAGAGGCTGCAGGACGGTTGTCAGTCAACAGAAATTGTCTTCTAGGAACTTAACTCACTTTCCTTCCGAGTTTCACATATGCAGGAAATCAGAACAGCTGGCGGGAGGGGAAGATTTCCACTCCTTCCTAAAATCCTGACATGCTTGAACTCTGAGGGCAAGATACGAGATATTAGAGAACTCACCACAGCCTTATACCATGGCTCCAGTAACAGGTGACACGTGGGGGTGGGGCAACAGGGGGTCATGTGCACCAATAGCATCGCTCCCCCATCACCCGCTTTCATGGTCAGCACCATGCCACTTCCAGTGAATGCGGGGACAGTCCTGCCTCTCCCCCAGAATGGCACAGCCCAAGAGGAGGGCGAGCTCGGTGCTTCCATAGGACGCAGCAAGCGGGGTGCAGGGGGGACCGGGAGAAGGTGGGGTACAAGTGGAGCAGGGGTGAGGGACAGACATGACAGGGAGGGGGTAGAGCATGAGCAGGGAAGAGCAAGGGCATGGGGCCGGTCCCCACCCTAAAATCCTTGCGCTAGTCAACTCTGACTCCAGCAGACTTAGAAAGACGCAGTCAGTCAGATACCTCTACTGTCACCCACCCACCAAACTGCATGAGCTGGAAAAAAACTCTGAAGAAAAGTTTTGGGTAACCCCTGATCAGCCCCGTCAACTTGCTAGAGCCCCTCCCCTCCATGAGTTTATTGCAAGGTTACCTCTCCCCGATAAACCGGTTTCGCTGCTCGCCAGGCTGCCTCCAGTTTAGCACTGCCCCGTATAAATGAGAGATTGCATGTCAGTGACCCTCTCTTGCTTCCTGGCTTGGGGATTTCAGCTCAACATGGTGGCAGATGGACAACAGAGGAGGCAAAAGGGCTTCTTGTTCCGATGGATTTTGCAACTTGGCAAAATTGCATACAGAGGATTAATAGTCTCACATAGCATCCGTAAGTTGTACAGGCTGATAAAGAGGAGATGTGTGAGAGGGGCAAGAAGGGCCAGAGAGGCACATTCAGCAAGGAACCACTGCAGGGAAAGGAGGAAAATGTGGGAGGGAGGCCACATCAGCAGCTCCTCCAACACAGCTGCTCTGCATCCAGCCTCTCATACAGCTGCATCTCTTGGGGCCTGTGCAGCCAACCCAGAGGTCAGGCCTGGGGGCGATACAGCCCTGCCAGAGGAGCTGCTAAGCTGGTGCACATCTGCAAATGCTTTGGTGCACATGACAAAATTTATTCCACCCAGGGGGTGGAAAAAATAGAGGAAACGTTGCTTGGGAGGCTTAATCAGCACTTAAAAACGAAATCCCTTCAGTCCTCAAGAAGATGCCCTAGGAGTGCAAACTGCTTGCTGTTTGCTAAAAACAGTATGGTGAATGAAGGGTAATCAAGGCCAGTGTTGCTGACTAATATTTTAAACATACTCAGCACAATTTGTCGTATCTAGTGCACATGCCTTTTGTAGGGGTTCTGCATCCCACAGGGCTTTCGCCCTTGAAGCAGGTCAGTCTTTCCACTCCTGTGGTAGGGAAGTCACATACACAATGGAGGATCACTGGGTGAAAAGGAGCAGGAGTATGTTACAGGAAGCTTCTCTTCAAGTTTGATTTCTCTGCTACCATTAACAATGTCATCTCTTGCGAATACAGCACAGCACGAGTAACAAATCGCTGCTCCCCCCCATGCAATTTGTATCTATTCCTATTTCCTATTGAAATTCCTTTGTAAAGAGACTATCCAAGTATAGAGTTGAAAATTTCTTCTTAAAATAAGCCAGATGTCCAACCCTACTTTATCTGCCAAGCCCAAAGAGTTCAAGAAAGATGTTAAAATCTGTCTTTCTGGCTGTGAAAGACTAATTGCATAGCATAGGTGATGATCCCGGTCTCCCAGGAGAAGGAATCAAACTGCTTAGGGCAAAAACTCTGCTGTTATTTGTCTAAGGAGTGGAGTTGGCAGTGTCTGTGGAAAAAGTTTTCATGGCCTACCCTTCATGCTGGCTAACAGATGCAGATACACACATAAGCTCCTAAACATTTGTAATTCACCGACTGAAAATATTAACACACTTTATACGAAAAATCCATTTTTGGTAGGAATATTAAAAAATATAAGGAGCAAAAAATAGAAATGGGGGGAGAGAGAAACAGGACTGAGAGCCATGGAGCTGCCGTGTTCTTATCCTGCCAGAACTCTGTGGCTTTGGATAAGGCTTTTTAATCAGTATGTTTCTCAGCCTCTCCATCTGTCCAATGGAGATAATATTCACTTACCTTACAGGAGTGTTGTGAAAATTTTAATGTTTGTAAAGCACCTTGAAGATTGTAACTGCTACATGCCTCCTACTGATTGCTATTGTATTTTATTGGATGAGTGCTAAGCACCATCCAGTTGAACCCTACTGGATTTTAATTTCCCAAGCTCTGTGCGTGCAACTAAACTGGTAACATTATACTACTGGCCTCCACAACATTAGAACATGACTGAATGGATAAAACATTGGGAGAGAGGGAAGGGGATGCAGTTGGATACCTTAAATGGTTCCTTCTCGAAACACCCAGTTGTAGAGCTGCCAGGAACAGAGGGGATATACTTTAGTCAGTCCTAAGCAACATGCAGGGTACGGTACCAAAAGTAACTCTAGTTGAGCCCTCGGGAAACATGGACATATTATAATTGTCACACTGTTTCCTCGTATTCCCCCATTTGTCTGTCTTTATCCATCTGTTTAAAGCTCTTAAATGTGGAATGGATGCTGCTTTCAGGAAGCAATAATCTCAGAAGGCATGCATGCATTCCTCAGAACACAGAGAGACCAGGAAGGCAACGAATAAGCCAGCAAGGCTAAGTAGGAAAGGCTGAGGGTTTACTCAAGCCAAACAGAAATCCTTTAGAAAATGAAAAGGCAGCCTTAGTCGAGTCAGTGAACAGGAGTGTAAAGTATGGCCAGTGGTACATACGGAGGAAGCGGAGAGGCTGAAGTAGGATTTGAGGAGCAAATTGCTAAAGGCGTAAAAACAAGCAACAAGGAATTCTGAGATTATACCAGAAGCAGGAAGCCTCTATGAGAAGCGGTGATTTCCCTGGGCCATCAAAGGGGGTAATTAAAGAATATAAGGATATTGCTGTAAATCTAAATTAATTCTTCATATTATCCCTCACCACAAAGAAAGATGGAGCCCGATCCCAGACCTGCTCTTACCTGGAAATAAAAAGAAGGACTTTCCCTCCCTGTTACACCTGAATGCAGAGCAGTTCAGAAGAAATGCTTTGCAATCCCTGTTTTTCATGGCTCTCATAATTTGAAGCCAGGTGGCATCTGCTCCTTCCTCATTGACCAATGAAGGGAGAGAGCGCTAGGCGCCTTCCCTCAAAAGTCTTCGCTGTTCCACGTTGGGACCAAGCCACACACCTTGTGCCAAAGCACCTGGAGATTCTAGCAACACTGGTAGGAAAACAGGATCTTGACTGCAATTCCGCAGTAGGCAGAAGCATCAGGGAACCTGTCATGTACCATTTCCAAGGGGCTAGCGGTGGCTGTGCTCCCCCAGCGCTAAGGCAACCAAATCTCATGAAACCACACAATGCCTGTGGGAGTTCCCATTCGCCAGTGCCCCACAGAACTGGCCCTACCATAGGTAGTGGCCTAAAGCAGTGGTTTGGTAGTTGATGGTACTGCTGTCGGTCACTCTCTCCATCCATCCATCCACCGTCATCCCATCCGGGGTGTGTCCTTCTTTTGACTTTCTTAAAAACCGGGCTTCATCAGTAAGAATCACAGCCCCCACTGGTGCTGTGCCACACCCGCAACACTCAGAGGGGAATCCGTACACTCTTGGCCATATCTTTCCTGCATTGTCTTGGATGCCTCCCCTTCTGCCTTGTTTGTGGGTGGCATGAGTAGAAGGAGGCACCCTGCGCACTCTTTCCTTATTTTAAATACAGTGTTCTTTTCATAACTCCGGCTGGGGCACCTCAATGCTCCTCACTCTGTTTGCTTTATTAAAGTTGCTCAGCCTGCAAAAAAGGACATTGTAAAGCCCAAGCTTGAGGCAGGAGGAAAGAGGTGTGGGAAGGGTGCCAAATGTATGACAAAAAAGAAAGTCCATAAAGGGACCTGGCTTCCTGGCAAATAAAAGCTGAACTCATGGAGAGCAGATTCCAGTTGCCCACTGGGAGGCAGGCTGGTGCCAGGGGAGTAGTAGAGGCTGAATACTTGGATACCTGATGTTTCCCCCTGTATGCTGCACCACCACCCTCTTTGTTTCTCGTGTGGTCTTTGTGGGAGCAATGGGACAGACCTTTGAGGGCTTGAGCTGCCCACCTCTGCTGCTGTCTCTTCTTCTGTGCTGCCCTGCCGTGGTCTCCTGTGGGAGCTTGGAGAGACATTCAGTGTGCTGGGGATGGGGAGGTCACCGGTAGAAACGCACCGGCAGGGTTGCATTGGCACCACCTTGGGATCCCTCATGGAAAATGAAGTGGGAGTCCATGCAACGGAGAAGTTATATGCAGCACCAGGCAATATAGGCTTTCTGCGTATGCCCCCATGTGACTGGTGGTGGAACTACATCCCCTTTTCCGCCTCTCCACACCTACCCATACAGCCAGATTCCAAAGTGCTTAGGGTCTGTGTGCACCGCAGTTCAGAGCAAGCCTCCCAGCCCACTTACCAGCTCTTGCCAGGTTAAGCACTAGAAATAAGCTGCCAGCCCCCCTCCCCCCGGATCTGAGCCTCCTCACTGCTGAACCATCCACACTGCTTCTTTTAGCAAGGTAGCCCAAGCCCAGCTCCTGCAAGCCTGTCTGCCCCAGGTGGGAGGCTCACCACCTGCTCCAGGCTATAGGCACCATCAGAAGGTATATCTGCAACCCACACCCCCATCAAAAAGCCTCCCAGCCTGGGTCAAAGAGCTCAGGGGAGCGGCACTTGCTCTGTCTGCCTGGGCAGCACTTTTAGGTTGCAGCTCAAGTTGGAATTCAGGCTCCAAAGCCCACCCCAGCCTTAGGCATCAGAGCCTCAGCTGCAGCTTCAAAGCACTGTCTACACATCTCTTTAGAGCACTCACATGAACCTCGCTAGCCCAAGTCACTTGACCCAGGATGGGAGGCTCGCTCCATGGGTGCTGCAGATGGACCCAGCGAGAAGATGGGGAGGTATGGTGCCACAAAGGTAACTGTGCTCCACCTGTCATAGCCAGGTGTAGCTGTTGGGTCTCTCCACACCACAGGGGCTGGCGAGTGACTCGCTAAAGCAGTGGTTCTCGACCTGTGGCCCAACTAGCACACAGCTGCATCCCACACGACAACCTCAGGGACGTACAGCTCATATCTGTGTTGAGTGGATGTGGCCCACGTAACACAGAGCTGCATACATGACCCACAGTGGTCAACAGGTTGAGAACCGCAGCACTAAGGTTTAACCTCTCTTCTCCAGTGCTCCTCGACCTGTGGGAAGGGCCTCCAGTCACGCGTGGTGCAGTGTATGCACAAAGTCACCGGCCGCCATGGCAACGAGTGCCCCGTCCTATCTAAGCCAGCTGCCTACAGGCAATGCCACCAAGAGGCCTGCAATGAGAAGATAAATGTCAACACAATTACCTCGCCCAGACTTGGTGAGTGGGGGCAGGGGATGCAGAGCTACGATTGTTGGGGAGGTTAAATAATCAGCTTGAAGCCATCAAACACCATCCCGTGTATCCTGCCCCCGTGTCTGGGAATCCTAGTCCTGGCGTTGTTACAGAAACAAGATTCCAAGTGGACCACCAGAGACAGAAGCATGGAGCCCATCAGAATCTCAGGGTAATAAATGTTTTGGGGTAGACGGATTATTTATTCCTCTTAGCTCCGCCCTGCCTCAGACCGTTGCTAAGTCAGACCTCTTAAAGCAATGTTCCCTTACTGAGCAGTTGGAGCAATCGGACATCTCTGCCGGTCAGAGAGGAGGGGTTGGGGATGAGCATTCACTCATCCCTGGTCATCATTCCATCCTTGAGGCACCTTGTCACATGATGGGTGAGGTGGCACAAGCGATCAGTGACTTGGGTTGCACTTTGTTTAGTTACTACAGTCGGGGGAATGAACTGATGTGGGAAAGCCTGGCAAATGTATCTGACCCAGGTACAGAATTTTCTCACTTGCCTTTTGCTATAAGTGATAACAAATACATTAATATTTTATTCACCCCTCCAAAAAAAAAAGAAGAAGAAAAAAAGGATTTTACCTCAACAGGTGGAATTTTCCAGGGTTGTGGCATTGTGGAAAGGTGGTTCTTTTTGGGGGGATGATGGACCTTTCCCAGATTAATTGCTGATTTAAGACGTGGACTTGGTGAAATCTCTTTTTTTTTTTGGGTCGGTGGGGAAGGAGTGAGAGTCTCCAATTTAACTCTTCCTTTTCCCCGACCCCTTAATTAGCCACTCTCCTATTTGCTCTGCTGAGGTGAGGCTGCTGGTAATAATTTACCTGTTCGCTGAGATCTAATTCCTTATTTAAAGTGGCCTTCTAAGTTAGAATTTTTTCCCCCCAATCCACAATACATTTAATAACAGCTCTTTAAAATCTGATAGGCTAAATTTTCTTTTCCTTGACAAAAGTGCAACTCAGAATATTGCTGGTCCAGCTAAAGAGCTTCAAAATGCTTCTAAATCCTGTTGTTTCAAAAGATAAAAACATATCAGAATATTTCCCAGAAATGTTAACGCTTACGGTATGTCATAGAAGGTGGGGGTAAGGATGAGATGAGAAATCTATTCTAATTCATCTTTCAGCACAAAGTGTTTAGTAAAGCCGTGCCACTCAAGTTCCTGCAAGTAATTTGGGGTGCTTATGTTTCTAAACCTGTCTACAAGGAATCATTGGTGCCAGCAACAATGATACTTGATAGCAACAAAAATACATACCAGTTATCAGCACTGAGTGTTCTGCTTTTCTTCTGGATAAACAAGTTATGCTTTAGTTATTTTCAAGCAGATGTTTTTATTTTCCACCATATAAGACTCATTAATAAGAAATGTACAGAAAAATATGTTCCTATGCTACAGAAACCATCTGGAATTAGATGGTAAGCCTCGTGGAACAGGGCTGTCTTTTTGTTCTGGTTTGTACAACACCTAGTGCGGCAGGGTCCTGATTCAGGACTGAGCCTCCTATGATCTTTGGTGGTACAAATAATGAATAAAAATGATTTAAAAATGCTGCCCTGTCACTGCTCTAGGCTTGTAATGTTACCCAGAGTCAAAAACATTTTCAGGAGTGCCTAAGGATCTGTCTACAGTACATTTAAGCACCTGCTGCTGGCCCATGCTGCCTGTCTTAGGCTCCTAGGGCTTGGGCTATGGGGCTGTGTAATGGCAGCATAGCTCTTCAGGCTCAGGACCCTCCCCACTTCCCATCTACACCACCTGTAAACTGCCTGGTACGCTGAGCTCCAGGACCCTAAGTCAGCTGACATAGGCCAGTGGTGGGCATTTCATTCCAATGCAGACAGACACAAAGTGACTTAGGAACTTGAGTCCCTTTTCCAAAAGTGACTCCAGCATTTAGGAGCCTGAGCCCCAGTGATTTTTGATGAGATTACAGCTTCCAAGTACCTGTGTCACATTTGAAAGTGGGGCATTGCCTCCTAAACTGATTAAACCCAGCTTTTCAATGGTATGTAGGTACCTAACTCCCTTTGTCAGTGGAAATTAGGGTCCTCAGTGCCTTTGAGGATCAAGGCTTTAGGAACTTTTGAAAACGTTGCTCCATGACTGTTGAGTATTGCAATATTTATCCTGACCCTCAGCTGCAAGTGCTGTGTGTGGCTCAGCTGTCCCATTTTTCGCTTGCTTTGAATCTGGCTTTTAATACATGGATTTTTGGGTTTGCCTTTCCCCCTTCTGCCTAGGCTCTTCTAACCCCACTGGGCAGGATGCTTCATGAGTTTCCATAGCAGGACTTCCTTCCTCTTTGGCTGCAGTATCAGATACTGGTCACTGGCAAAAGGCCCTTGTTCAGCAAAGCATTGAGCATGTACCTCACTTCAAATGTGCGTAGCCCTGTTGACACCCAGGGAACTACTCACCAGCTTGAAGTTAAGCATGTGCTATTTGTGCTTTGCTGAATCAGGACACTGTTGGAGACAGTCTGATCCACTGTGAAAATTCCTAAGGGACTACCCATATATATACATATCTCATAGAGCTAGAAGGGACTTCAAGAGGTCATCAAGTCCAGTCGCCTGCATTCACAGCAAGATCAAACACCATCCCAGACAGACTTTTCTTTTTCTTTCCAGATCTTTTCTCCCCAGACCCCTACATGGCCTCTTCAAGGATTGACCTCACAGCTCTGGCCCACAAGGCCAACCCTCAAGCTAATGAGCTATCCCTCCTGCTGCCTGCCCAGCTACTGTTGCTAAACCTTGCAACAACCTTCCCCAGGGTAGCTGTTTCCCTTGCAAACAGCAAGCAGACCTGTGGCACTTTAGAGGCTAGTGGATTTATTAGCTTGCAGAATGAAAAATCTGAAGAAGTGGGTTTTACCCATGAAAGATCCTGACCTAATAAATGTTAGTCTGTTAAAGTGCCGCAGGACTGCTTGTTATTTGTGAAGCTACAGACCAGACCAGCTACCCCTCTGAGCAGTGTTTCCTGTAAGCTGAGCAGTTGGGCAGCCATCCGAAAGAAAGTCAGATGCCGCCTGGCTAATTAGCAGAGCGCCCACAGCCAGCAGCAGGTTTTTCTACTAGTGGTGTACATCCAGCATGCTTTGGTGCATATAACAAAATTTATTGTGCCCGTGGATGGAAAAAATGAGAGGGAACACTGCCTCTGAAAGTCTTTCCCTTGTGTTTGTCAAACAAGTCACTGTCCTATTGGCCTGATAGTATCAGCAGCAAACGTATTTAGAATATAAAGCACGCAACCTAAATGGGCCATTTCTCCCCTCACATGCTGCTAATTTGATCCCAGGGAGGACATGCTCCTCTAACATGCTGGTTTCTCTTTATTTCTCCTTGAAGCTGCTCTCACATACAAATGTACAGGGGACCAGTGGACAGTGTACTGCAGGGTGATCCGTGAGAAGAACCTGTGCCAGGACATGAGATGGTATCAGCGCTGCTGCCAGACATGCAGAGACTTTTATGCAAACAAGATGCAGCAGAAGAGTTAATGAATTGGTGCTGCTCCTTAGGGTATTACAGCTATTTGTGTGTAAATCATGGACGAGTAGGTCTGAGTACTGGAACTTAATGAGTTGCTTCAATGTGGTGGATTCCAAAGCATGCCGAATAAGACTTGAAACAAATTCTGCAGACTGGATGTACCAAAGTAATCCGTTCATCCACCTTAAAAAACAAACAAAAAAGAGTCATCTCAAGGAGCCAACCGCATAGATGTTTATTGTGTTTTGACATCATTGCATTTTTCATTAATGCTTTTTTTTACTTTAATATATTATTATCAGCCACTGGATGGCTTGCTACCATGGGGGACGGGGAGACAAGAGTTGTAAAGTGATTAAATTGACTAAGGTCACGTGTACCTCAGTGGGGGAAAGCCTCTGGCAAATAACTCAGCAAATGTGCAGACATTACTTAATACTTCAGTCTTGGCTTCCTTCTGATGCTCTTAATTCCTAACCGTTAGCTTGCTGTGGGGTGAGCTTGGAGGGACACACGCAAATTAAATGCTTAATTTAAAAGGGAGATTTGCTGTAAAAGCTTGTGAAAACTGATAGTAGAGGATGGATGTCTCTGACATTTCTGTAGAAGGCTCAGCACAGTTTTATCCAACATTCCATTTAATGGAATTTAAAAAAAAAAAAAACATAATTGGGAATTTCTTCTTCTGTCTGGTTCCGCAAATGTATCCCCCTCTCGATTTAAAAAAAAACAAACAAACACGTGTTTTCTTTTTGATGCCTTATTCTCCTCAAAGAGTTTAAAGAAATGGAAGCTAATTAAACCAAGAGCAGAAAGTTCATTTTAAGCCAGAACCACTTACATGAGATGGAAATTGCTGGAAATTATTTAAATCTGTAAGGTTTGTCTGTGAGGAACTGTTTAACTTCCTTTTTCCAATTTTTGGAATCCAATCTGATAATGAGGTAGAATGCTATTTCTTAAGGGCATTGGGAAACCAACTTGGGTTGGCATATACCAGAGAGATCAGACCAGCATTTGCAGGAAGGGTGACCTACGGACCAAACAGATCTTTCCCTGCTCTAAGATGTAGACAGCATAAATCCTTTAGAGACAGAAAGAGAGCAGTTAGTAGGCCTTCACGGCAGAATTCTGGGCTAATTGAAACACCAAAACTCTGACTGCCTTCAAGAGGGCCAGATTTCACACTGTCTTCTCTCCTTTTGCCTTGTTACCTGGTGTGCCCTTTATCAGGACAGTTGGAAAGTACTGTGTCAATGATATCTCACATGTGCCCATGCATCAGACCAAATTCTTCCCAGCGATTTAAATGGGAGTGCCACACTGGGCAGAATTTGACTGAGTGAGTGTTATAGATCTGTGTCTCTCTGCCATATCTAAATCAGCCGTGTAGCCTTTCCTCTGCCAAGCTCTGCTGGCGTGCATGCCGTGGGTAGGTTACATTTATGCTCTGTGAAATCAGCAAAGCCAGCTGGGTGAATTATAGCTCATACTCACTCCTAGAGACACTTGTGAATATTTGTGATTTTGGAGATGGGCACTAGACAAAGCCCAGTCCCCAAACTAAGCATTGGGAAAGTCTGGATGTGAAAAGTGTGAATTGTGACTCATGCCTCTCTCTCATTATTGCATTATCACTTTGCTTTAATGTGCTGAGGGATAAAGGCATTTAGCATATAGCATTTTTAAGTAACATTTTCTCCCTCAAGAAAGTTCTGCTATGCAGGAACTCAGTGAAATAATTCATTATGGTGTTTTAAAGGGCTAAGCATCAAGATTTGTCTTTCATCTGCAGACAGGTGACTGCATTTGTAGCCATATTTACACGGGCAAAAGGTGTCCTTGTTTGTGCAACTGTGTGTTCATTCATCCAGGTGCCACCTGCATGCACAAAGGCACATCATATACACAATTACTGTTTTGTAAGTGCTTGGCCCTAACTGAGCTATATTCTGCAGGGAAGTGGTTCTAATCTGGTAGCTGTTATACAGGTGGGCCTTTGGGTAAATTCCTTTTCAAATCTGAATCAAACTTTTTCTTCCTACTTCTAACCCAGGGTCCAAATTCAGAGGTGACATAGACCAGGGGTGAGCAAACTTTTTACGTCGGGCCCTACTTTCTGTCCCTGCAGCTAGCAGTTCCCCACTCTCTCCCCACCCACCCCTGCCACAACCTGTCTAATGTAATCCAAACTAACGGAAATTTCAGTTATGTTCATATAAAAAAAAAAAACTTTTGGCGCCTGTAAGAAAATAAGTCGGTAGAATGTAAAAACTTTATTAATTAGTATATAAATGTGAATCTGTAGACATAAAACCAGTAACTTATTTCAACATTTTTAGTGAGATGGATGAGCCTGAGACCCAGCAGCCGATTGCGCTCTGCCCTCCCCTTACAAAACATCATGCCCTCTGAGGGGGCTCGCACCCCACTTTGCTCACTCTGACATAGACAGCTGTGGAAGTTACGCAGAAACATAAGTCGTATAAAATGGCATTGTTAATACTGAAAGAGAGGAGGGGGAGAACGTAGTTGATCGATATCTTGGTACAAAAAAAATCAAAATTGGCAGAGTAGGTGGATAAACAGGAAATGAGAAAGTGCGAGAAGGTTTCTGATAAAGCAGAGAGAACCAACTTTATCTTAACCCCTGCGAGTAGCTTTTCCTGACATACTGTCCCCATCCAGTCCCTGGAGGTGTAAGTTCAGCTGGGCCAACAACCACCATGGACCTCAGGGCAAAGTGTGGCGGGGGGCGAGCTCTGTGGCCAAGGGCAGTCGCCCTTAGTGCTGCCAGGAGCATGGTGCTGGGCCCCCCATGGCCACGCACAGCTGCACTACCAAAGGGGCCCTGTGTAAATGTGCCTCACTCTGCTATTCATGGCCCCCATTGTGAAATGATTTGTGTCCCTGTTAGGACTGGAAGTTTTCTTAAAGGGTAACAAGTCCACTCATGATGTGGCTTGATTGTGAAATGCCACATCCCAGCATGTTGTGTACAGCAATGCATTGAGTGTTGTAGGTCATGCTGCTGTGTGGTTTATTTCAGATCCTTTCATTCCATTCAGAGTGGGGAGAGATGGATTTCCTAAGTTGTGGGAGTTTTTTCACCTCCTCGGGGCCCTGATTCAGCAACCCCTGCTATCAATAGAAAGACTCCCAGTGATGCAAGTGTAGGTCAGGACCCAAGTTGACCTCTGCGTAACAGGACATGAATCTGATAGTTTAATGGAAGGATTTCTTTAGAATGAGCTAAAATCACCAGGCCAAGCTGAGCTGTTCATTTCTGAGCAGAAATACTCACGGCTAGCACACCAGACCCCCATCTGCATTGCTTGATCTGCTGATGACTCTAAATCCTCTCCCGTTTTGTAATAGCCAAACATAGCCACAATGTTCTGCACTTTGGCTTTGCATCATTTTATAGGCGCTTTTACCAGGAATTTACAGCTATGTTTTGTCCTCAGTTACTGCATACCCGTGAAAAGAAAACTGTTTCAGTATAGCCATGGCGATATTTGTTGTTGTTGTTCATAAGAGATGGGTGCTCTTTGATTACAGTGGTGGTATTTCCATATCATAAACAACACTCTCTGTACTGTTACTAAAGTACTGTACATTTCTAGTTGCACAATCATGTTCCTGAGTATAGATTCTCACTATTTTATGTATGGTGCTATTTTTTTGTTTTGGTGGAAGAGAAATCTTAGCAGTTGATTATTGCTTGATATTTTATTATAATACAGGGATATATCCTCCATGGCAATAATATCATTTAAGGTTTTCATTACAGAGTGAAATGTATATATTTTTTCCATTAGTTAATTTACCTGTGTACTGTATCCATGGTTTAAAAACCAAGTGCTGGCTATAAATAGAATTTTTTAAAAAATCAACAGCCAAGTAGACTAGACCTAATTGGAAAAGAAAATCAAAGAGAGAGGCTTGTTCCATTTGGAAACAGATTGAATGGTTTCATAATAAATTGATATTTTTCCATAACAATTTCACAAGGTTTATGAACTTGAAAAAAATGCAAAGCAAAACCGAACCGCGAACTGTGAAAATAAAGAAGTGGTGAGTCTGTAAGTAGCATATGGTGCATCTGTCTAATACTTGACTCAGACTTGGATTCAGATGAGTCCAAGACCCACCAGTGACAACTGTGGTAGGTGTAAAAGGTCATTTGTCAGTTAAATACTGGCAGCTTAGGGTTCCCAGTGTGCTAACAAATCACGAACTGATGGGTCTCGTCCCAATGTGGTTGCAAAATAACATACAGGGAATGTTAATATGTAGCTCATGCCAAGTGAGAGCTTTGGTCGGTGACACAACAGCCGAAAAAGCCTGGCTGGAAAAACTGATGTAGGCTCCATTTGGGGAATGCTACACAGGTCTTAGGAGGCTATTGGGAAGATAAAGCTTTTGCATGGGGGGAGGGAGATTTATAAGTGCATTTCTAAGAATTTTTTTCAATGTACATTGATGTCGACATGAAGTGGCGGCCGTACTGTATGTTTATGGGGAGCTGCAGCGCAGAAGTGGCCTTACGATGAAGGTTGCTGAGCATGTGGAAATTATATTGGAGTAAAAACTATCCCAACTGTTTGAAAGGTATCTGTGTAACTTAGCTGCACACTTGATAGGTGCAAATAAACTGAGTTATTCAAAGCTGAGTGGTTTTGGATGTATTTGTTGTGGGCACGAGAAAAACCCTGCACGTTTTAGTGGATGGAAGAAACGGGGAACACCACAAACTATTCGCAATAAAATGTAAGGCTGACGAAACTAGGCTGTCAGCAGGAGGGAGTGAACCTCTGCCCTTAAGGGCTTAAAGTCATGTAGTCTCCCAAATGAGCTAAAAGCCCACTGGTACTCAGCTAAGGCTGTAGAGACTTCACTCTCCCTTAGAATCATAGAATACTAGGACTGGAAGGGACCTCAAGAGGCCATCGAGTCCAGCCCCCTGCCCCAATGGCAGGACCAAGTACTGTCTAAACCATCCCTGATAGACATCTATCTAACCTGTTCTTAAATATCTCCAGTGATGGAGATTCCACAACCTCCACAGGTAATTTATTCCAGTGTTTGACCACCCTGACAGTTAGGCACTTTTTCCTAATGTCCAACCTGAACCTCCCTTGCTGCAGTTTAAGTCCATTTCCTCTTGTTGTATCCTCCGAGGCCAAGAACAAGTTTTCTCCCTCCTCCTTATGACACCCTTTTAGATACCTGAAAACCACTGTCATGTCTCCCCTCAATCTTCTCTTTTCCAAACTGAAAAGCCCAATTCTTTCAGCCTTTCTTCATAGGTCACATTCTCTAGACCTTTAATCATTCTTGTCGCTCTTTTCTGGACCCTCTGTAATTTCTTCACATCTTTCTTGAAGTGCGGTGCCCAGAACTGGACACAATACTCCAGCTGAGGCCTAACCAGTGTAGAGTAGAGCGGGAGAATGACTTCTCGTGTCTTGTTCACAACACACCTGTTAATGCATCCCAGAATCGTGTTTGCTTTTTTTGCAGCAGCATCACACTGTTGACTCATATTTAGCTTGTGGTCCACTATAACCCCTTGTCAGTGGTTTCAGTGCATTGGGGTCTCAAAAAGATTTAACAAGTATTTAGGAAAGGAAGTGAAAACCCCTCAAAATAAACTATCCCAAGCAAAACTCCTCTGGTCAAACTCTCTTCCAATTTTCCTTTCTGTTTACCTCCCCTCTCCCTGCAGCTCTTGGGCACTTTACAGCCATTCTCTATCCCCAGACTAAATTTATTTCTTCACCATTGTAAACCTACTAGGCCCTCTTCTGCATTCATCATATTTTTAAGGACGTAAGGTCTCATTTGATCCTTCTCTTTGACTTCTTGTATAATGCAGAATTTCACTGTTAGCTCTGTATTGAGCCCAATAACTTTGCCTACTGCATACGCCAGAAAGCTGTGCAGTCTGGTTCTGAAGATAAAAGATGGAGAATCCACCGTTTGCCTTGCATCTAGTTAGAACTTGTCAGGTTTTAGATTCTTATCCTGGTTCTGGTTCTGCCTTTCTCCTTTAGATTAGAGTTCAGAAGTGTCTGATCTAATCTCCCAGTGAACATACATTCATACATTAATCAATCACTTCTCAAGCTTCTCTTTGATAAACTGAGCAGACCGAGCCGCAGCTGTATTGTTCCTACTGACCCCGACCATGACACCCATTGAATTCACCTACCAGCATTCAAATGCTACAAGAAGGGGGCATTGAATTTGGGCTCGTTATTTAGATGCTGTATTAGAAACAATGTTTTACATTCTTATATATTTGGAGATTCACATCCTTATCTCTCTGGCATTGTGACATTCTTGCTGTGGTTGCCATTGGAATACCAGGGGAATGTGATCCTGGGGGAATGACCTGACCTCAGACTTACAGGGCAGGACTCCTGAATTCTGTTCAGAACTCTGCCACTTACGCACTATGTAGTCTCAGGCAAGTCACTTCCCCTGAATGTGTCTCAGTTTTCTAGTGAAATGGATTTATAGTTTAGCACTATGGTGTCCAATGCGCTTCCTGTTCACCACATGTGGTGAATGGAGGCAGTGGAGTGTGGTGAACATGGGCGCCCCTCTGGCCCCTCCATGCACACACCCCACCATGTGGTGGGACAAGCACATGGTGGCAAGAGTGGAGGTGGCTTCTCCAGCCCCAGTGGGCTCCAGCCTCGGGGTGGCTCATGCAGCCCAGCATGGCTTCACCCACAGGGCGACTCCAGTGAGTAATCTCATGGGAGGGGGCAGTATCTGGCCTGGGGGGGTGGGGGGGTGTCTGGCCAGGAGGAGAGTCTGTGGCAATCCATTCCATTTGTTTTGGACACCACTGGACTTCTGCATATTCATGGGGGTATTGTGAGGAGTAGTTAGCGAGTGTTTGAAAGGCACCTCCAGCACACTCCAAAATCCAGCACTCTCTAGTCTGGCAACATCTGTGGTCTGGTGGGACCTTGGATGTTGCCGAATCAGAGAGCCCGGTGGCCAGGAGTGGAGGCTAGCTGGGAGCCCAATTAGTGAACCCTGGCCAAAACTGGGCAGCCACAGCCAGGCTGGAGATGGGACCAGCAGTGGCTGGGGAGCAGCAGCCCACAGCCAAGGGGCTGTGGCAATCTGTCAGCAGCCGGGGAGTGGCTGCTGGGGATGGGGAGCCAGCAGCCTGTCGCCAGGTAGTGGAAGCCGGGACTGGGAAGCCAGCGGCCCATGGCCAGGAGTCTGGGGAAGCCAGTGTCTGAAGCACATCTGCTGGAGCCAGGGAGCAGTGGCTGGGGCCAGGAATGCACACCCAGGCTGGAAAGCCAGGAGCCACAGACAACAGCTGGGAAGTGGCTGGGGATGGTGGCTGGGAGCAGGCCCGTGGCTGTTGAGGGAGGGAGCCTGGAAGTGGGGCCAGAAGCCAGCAGGGGAGTATTGACCTCCCCTGGTCAGCAGAATCCCTAGTCAGGGCCCACTCAGGTTCCAAGGATGCCAGACCAGGGAGGGTCAACCTGTACAAAGATGGCTGTGATGATTCAGCCCCCACAGAATGTTAGTTTGGCAGGAGAGCCATTAAAAGCAGCCGCTGGTGCAGCTGATGAGCTGTTAAAATTCGTTTCCTTTGCGTAATTCCAAACTCTCCAGCAGAAACGTGGATAACTTCAGACATAACATGGCCTGAAAGGCTGTCAGCAGCATGGAGAGAGCATCCAAGCTACAGCACAGCTGGCTTAGGGGACTTGGAAGCACCTGCTAGTAAAAAGCCATCTCCTACTGGTCACGGCGTACTGGGCTGTTTTGAACTCTGTCATGGCACAGAGGAAACATTTGAGGGCTTGTGGGGATGGGCGGGAAAGAATTGATGGCTGATTGCCTACGGCTGCTCTCTTGCTGCCCTAGGGTGAGAGCTTTCTCCCACTTACCTGCCAGCTAGTTGTTTCAACAGCGGTTGTGTCAGCGAAAAAAAGGAGATAAAGAAGTTGCAGAGGAGTTGTGTCCCCTTTAGTGTCCCATACTAAGGAAACCAAAAAGGCTGTCATTGTTCAGACTGGCAACTGGAGTATTTTCTTGCACAGGTTAGAGCCAACTATTTAAGGTTAAAATGGTGATCTGGCAAAACATTCCTTTGAAATATACAGCTAACCTAGTGTAATGGCAGAGTCACACAGCCACGTAGATGCTCTTTTTTGGCTTCTCAGCGCTGTAAGACAATAGCTTCTTCGCGCAGTCAAGTGTGACTCTTCCATGTGTCCCATCTCCAGGGAAAAGTTACTGCAGCTGGAAGCAGTGCACTGCTAGAATTCTAAAAATGTCACAATACTCCTCCCAAAACTCTTTCCAGAAATTGAGCATGTGTAACATTATAGGCAGTGCTAGATTTTAGTATCCTGGTTGTCTTCTCCATTTGCTAACCTCACACCTACCAATTCTTTCATTAATGATGTGTCCGTAATAGAAATTGCAAAGTCATCCATATAAATGGAGGGGCCAAACAATTACACACATACAAAATGGGAAATGACTGCCTAGGAGGACGTACAGCAGATAGGAATCTGGGTCATAGAGGATCATGAGCTAAATATGAGTAAACAGCATGACGTTGCAAAAAAAAATTAAAAGCAATCAGTATTCTGAGCTGTATTAACAGGACTGTCATAAGCAAGATGCAAGAAGCAATTCTTCCACTCTACGCTGGACTGATAAGGCCGCGGCTGGAGTATTGTGTCCAGTTCTGAACATCACATTTCAGGAAAGATGTGGAGAAATTGGAGGAAGTCCAGAGAAGAGCAACAAAAATTATTAAAGGGTAGAACAAATGACCTATGAAGCAAGAATGGAAGAAACGGGATTTGTTTCGTTTAGAAAAGAGAAGACAGTGAATATGATAAGTATGTTCAAGGGGGAAAAAAAAGGTTGCTACAAGGAGGAGGGTGAAAAAATATTCTTCTTAGTCTCTGAGGCTAGGTCAAGAAGCAATGGGTTTAAACTGTAGCAAGGGAGGCTTAGATTCAACGTTAGGAAAAGGGCTGTTAAGCACCACAATACATTGCATAGGGAGGTTGTGGAATCTCCGCTATTGGAGATTTTGAAGAGCAGGTTCGACAAACACCTGTCAGCAACAGTCTAGATGGTGCTTGGTCCTGCCATGGGTGCAGGGGCCTAAAGTTGCTGGCCTCTTGAGGTTCCTTCCAGTTCTGTAAAACCAAGTTTCCTGGCCTCAAAAGGGGCTTAGGAGGTACCAGTTAGGACCACCTTCTGGAATGGCTATAAAACAGCAGCCACATTCTACAGACCCCATCCACAGTTTGCTGTATATTAAGACATCATCAGGAGAGTGTACTGCACAGTCAACATATGATTGTAATCATTGACCTATTTAAACATTACAATGTTGCTGAAACCTCTACTAGGCCAAAAGACATTATATAAATTTGGGATACAGCAAAGGGTGCAAGGGAGGGTGTAGTGAATGCTGTCATAGCTTTGGCTTCCAATGTTCGCATCACTTGCCAAAGTCTCTTCCACAGATCCAATAGGCTGTTATATATTTTGTTTGGCTGTTGGTATGTAACAATTTGCTGGTTTTCTCTGCGCGTATCTTGATCATTGACAGGGCTGGGCAATTTAGAGAACATCCTTTTTTTCATTCAGTGTTGTCTCAACTTTCCCAGATAGCCTATAGTCAAGTTCAGCAGAGCAGGTGGAGTCAAGCTGCTCAAACGCTCTGACAGGACCACAGGAAAGCATAACGTCTGCTCAGCTGTTTGGAACTCAGCTCTCCCTCTTCAGATTCCACCTGCTTCCTCTGCTCACACTCAAGCCCTGATGCTTGTTGTCAGCTTTGGCTACATCTCGAGTCCTGACAGCAAACGAGCTTGACCCTATTTACTACATGGTTGCTCTGGAAGGGAATGTCTTTCCAATAAGTTAGATATGGAACACCTTCTCCTCATTTCAACCCCAGATGCTACCAAGAATGTTACTGGCGGGGGTCCTTGCTATTCTGGTGGAGGAAGAATCACTTTTTCCTTCGTATCTCCCAAGAACACAATGTAGCCTTTTGGGAATAGCTTTTTGTTTTTCGGGCTCTCGCGAGAGTCTGTGGACACTGATACAAAAGCCAATGTCATATAGAATCCATAGTAGATAGATTGGCTCGGTGCTAGTGTGTAGCCAACTGCAATTCAACAAGTCTCTATGGCCAAAAGGAGTCATTGTTCCAGTTCTGCACTCCTTGGCTTCGAGGTTCTGCAACATCTTTGTAATACTCGACAAGACCATCTGGTAATTTAGAGTTCCATTCAACCGCTCTACATTTTACTTGTCCACCAGTTAGAGCTGGGTATTGCTAATAAAAGACCAGTGTTACTTGACTACTGCAGGGCAAGACAGCTAAAAGTGAGGTGAACTTTTAAGGCTGACTTGATTTTTGGATCACTTGACCCATCCTCTTGTGTACCTAGGTATCTGTAGCACGGCACTGGGGAACTGTTCAATGAGCTACCAAAGTTTGCAGGTGATATAAATTATTCAAGCTCGTTAAGTCCAAAATTCACTCCTAAAAGTTACAGGGGGGAGTTCAAAAAAAAACAGGTGACTGGACAACAAAATACCAGATGAAAGTTGCTAATAGTAAAATAATGCACACTGAATAAAATAATCCCAACAACACATATATAATGATGGGTTCTAAATTAGAAAAGAAAAGTGTCTTGGAGTCACTGGGGATAATTCTCTGAAAATTTCAACTCAATGCACAGAAGAGGTCAAAAATGCAATCAGAATTTTAGGAAGTATTAGGAAAGGGCTAGAAAATAGGTCATAAATATCATGATGTCACTATTTTAATCTATGTTGCACTCACCCCTTAAATATGCCATCCAATTCTGGTCACCCCAACTCAAAAAGGATATAGCGGAACACAAAAAGTTTCAGCGAACAGCAACAAAGATAATCAAGGATAGGGAATGGTTTCCATACCAGGAGAGATGAAAAACATTAGACCTGTTCAGCTTTGAACAAAAGACAGCTGAGAGGGGATATGACAGATGTCTTCAAAAATCATGAATGGTGCAGGGAAAGTAAATGGAGGTGTTATTTACCTTATCCCACAATACAAAAAGCAGGGGTTGACCAATGGAACTAATAGGCAGTAGGTCTAATTCAAAGAAAAATAATTAGTGTTTAACCACAACTTGTGGAACTCCTTGCTGTAGGATGTTGGAATGGCCAAAATGGAGGTTCAAACAAGAACTGGATAATTTCATGGATGATAAGTAAATTAATGGCTGAATCACCAGTACAGGCAACTGTCAGGGACTGGATACTGGACCATTAGTGTGTTCCAGCATAGCAGTTGTTGTATTCTTAGTGGAGCAAAGTGTGTTTCAATGATCTGCTATGAGAGGCAACTAGTGCAGAGATACTAGGGAAGGGACCCCACTGACCACATGCACCTGCCCTACCCTTCACCCCCCCCCGCCCAATTCCCACCCCCTCCTGTATCATGCTCTGCCCACGCCCCACCCACTCCTATCCTGCTCTGCCCCGTCTGCCTGTTCCTAAGGAAGCACGGCACTGCAGCCAGTGGCAGGGGAGGGGGCCACCCCCAGCCCGGAGCAGCACAGCACTAAAGCAGTGAAAGCGAGAAAGCACTACTCTGGAGGAGAGGGGATGCATGTGAACGTGACCCCCCCCCCCCTTTGCACCTCCCACATGTCGCCCCTGTCTGCTACTGAGAACAGTTTTTGCAGCCTGCAACCACAGCTCAATAAGCTCTGGCCATTTTCAGGCAGGCCAGGAATCAGCATGGGCCATCTCGCTGTCCAAATGACATGCACCTGGCAAAAGGCTGACTGCATAAGCTGCTAATCGACAGCCTTTAGATTCCAGACCAATTCATCATTGTGCTGGCTTCGCTCACATCCTTCTGTCTGTTACTAGGACCAGCTGGTGATTCTTGTTGTTGTTCTGTACAATGTTCGCGTTGGAAACCCTTTTGTCTGTCTTCGACTGGATACCTCCGCAAAGGGGAGATAGGACCCTACAAGCAGCAGGGCCAATGGCCGCTGCAGTCCTGGGGACAAGGGGTGGGGTGGGGCAGCTCCATGCTCCCAGAACAGGAGGAGCCTCTAGTGGAAGGGGCGAGGCAAAGGGCAGCCCAGCCCTTAAGAGCCATGCAGAGTGAAGCTCCTGCAGTATTTCAAAGGGGCCTGGGATTTTAGCCACCACTGCTGGTGCCGAGGGAGTGGCACCAGCCAAAAACTCCAAGCCCCTTTGAAATGCCAGTGCCTTTAGGCAGTTCCTCCCCTTGACCTCCCACAGTGCCATCCCATCATCCGGCCTGCCTACAAGATGCACCAAAGCTCTCCTTCTACCCCTTCCTTCCATGGGACCACATTGTGGCCCTCCCTGTCAGCAAACAGGCCTCCCACCCACCTCTCCGGGAACACACCTGTCTCCAGCCTGGATGTGGTGCCACCCAGCATCTATGACAGCACCATGCGTAGTATCGGGTTCCCTGTCCATTGTTTCACACATGCTGGGTATTGTATTTTGCACCAATATTTCATGAACTGAAAGCATAACAAACTACCTTGTCAAGCATGAGCCCCCTATTTTCAAAGTGGTTTTTTCTGTAGAAAAAAAAAAATCTATTTCCAGGGAGGTCTGGCCCCAGGAATGCTCGTCACTTAATAAATTATTTTGTTAGCCTTTAAAGTGCTACACAACTGCTGTTTTGTTTTGTTAAGGCACAGACTAACACGGTGACCTCTCTGTTACTGTTCCCTGAAGAAGTTTGTCTCCTTGGAAATGTTCCTAAACAGGCCTAGCAGAACTCTGTGTTGTCTGGTGAGGATGGGAAATGCTTTCATTTTGTCTGAAATTTTGCACCTAGGCAAACATCACAGTTTGACTCAGAGTCAAATGTTAGTGGCTTCGTGCTCTGTTAGGGACAGACTGTGAAGTAGCAAGCAGCAGGGCAAATAATGGGATTGAATTAGTCAATGCCCCATAGAATAATAATAATAAGTAGTAATAACAACAGTGAGGTTTAAAGCAGCATTTTTCTGGCTTTATAGCTCTGAGGTAGTAAGAGGGGATTGCCAGCCACACGATTCTGCAAACCCCCCAAAAGTAGCTGGAGAACACCTCCAAACCTCAAGCTCCGTGAGACACGCCCGGTCCTAAGCTCCAGAACGTCCCTTTCGTGTTACAGAACCTGAAAAGAATGCACCAAGCCCTCGGTGCGCTAGATTTATGACAGTGTGAGAGCTGCTGTGTCTGCCAAATGGTGGCCAGACACTCAAACAGACTTTACCAATTAGCAGAGTCCTGCAACTGGTGTGTGTCCTGTGTATTCCCACCACAGAGATTCCGGGTGAGACCCCTGGTGGCCTGAATTAGTTGTCAGCTGTAGTCTTTGGCTAGCAGAACAGGCTGTGTTTAATGGGCAGTGGATGCAATCGGCTCCTGCCCAGGTATTACTGGTTCACCGTTCATGGGATCCAGTACAGCCAAAGCTGCTCATGTGGGTCATGGTGGGGGGATTTAGGTCCCTCATTCGATATCTCAGCCTATGCATGCTGGTGAGAACATGACCCAGGCAACTGGTCACTATTAATGTGGGTGAGCCCTCCCATGGGGATTTCTGCTTTCAGTGGCCTGCAACCTCCATGCTGATGATTCACCAGTCTCATGTTCTTCCCCTTGCATCCTCATCTGCCTCTTAAGCCATTCCCTTCAGAAAGCCTCGTGCCATCTTGCCCTGACTCTGCAACTGAAGTCCTTGGGCCGCTGTCATCCCTGGTGTATCTGGACCTCCCTTCTGCCCCTGAGCACTCTGTGCAGTTCTAGGCACACGTTTGGTGTAGTCACTGTCCCTCCCCACCCACCCCACTGCCCACAGCCAGCGGTTCTTGTTGCCATGACTAATTTCACATCACTGAAATCTGCCCTTTCATAGATCCATCCCTTCCAAGGTCAGAAGGGACCACCTAACCAGACCTCCTGAATAACACTGGCTGGAGAAATTCCTCCAAATAATATCCTGAACAGAATTTGAAAAACATCCCATCTGGGGTTAAAGGGTGTCACTGATGGAGAATCCACCACAGCCCTGTGTCCATGGCTAGTGATGCTCACCATTAAAAATGTATGCCTTAGGTCCACTCTGAATTCACCTAGCATCGTCGTTCACCCTGGAGCACATTAGCCCTTTCTCTGCTAGGTTGAAATCAGCAGCAGCAGTAACCTCGGGCTCAGCGCCCTTTGGTATCTGAAGCCTCTCTCGCTATTTCCTTCCATCTTTCCCTGTCCAGTGTGGAGTGGCTTAGTCTCTGTCGACTAGCTCCACACCAATCTACTATATCATCTATCCATTCTCTGTGGGGTCTGCCTCTCCTGTTCGAACCGTCCATTGTGCTGAATACCAGGGTCTTGATTTTTCGTTCATCGTTCATTTTGCAAATATGCCCAAATAGTTGTAGCTTCCGTTTTATAACCTTCTGCAGCAGGTTCTCTTTCGGCTGTTGAAATGCTTGTTATTAAATATGTGTTCCCCATGGAATTAGTTACAGACACAGAGAAAATCACTGCTAAGCCCTCTCTTTGTTCTGCTACGTAGATTAAGCCCCTAGTGAGACACCGCTTGCTACAAGGCAAGTTCTCCCATCCTTTGTTGCCATTGGTCTTCTCCAACCCGCCTCTTCTGGAACTGTGAGCACCAGGACTGGACACAGTGTTTCACCACCAGAATCCTCTTTGTCCCTACGGCTGAAACCTGGTCATCTCTGCAGTTCAGCCTTCACTGTCTTTGTCCTAAATCAGCTGTTCCCCACCCAGCCTAGCCCAAAGGCCTCAGTCATCTATCCCACCTGCTGCCATACTTATGTCACCACAATCCTGGAATCTTGACCCGTCACTAGGTATGTTGTATTCAAGCTTCATTACCAAGTATGTGAACTATTTGTGGTAACGCTGGGAACCTGAGTCATGGACAAGGATCCTGTTGTGCAAGGTGTTGTACAGACCCAGAATGAAAAGACATCCCAAAACTTAGACTCTCAGCCTTCACCCTCAAAGCCATTTATAACATTACCCCCTCCTACATCTTTGCTGCTATTTTCCCTTAGTGCTACTTTGGCCCCCCTCAATCTCCTTTCTTCGCTTCCTCCCCCTCTCCACATCTCTACTTTTCATGTTGCCTTACTCTGAAGATCTCCAGATCCTTGAAGGCAGAAGGGATCATGGTGATCTCTCATGTAATACAGCCCATGCATGAGCTTCCCTGTTCTTATCCACCACACACTTTTCTTCTCCTCCTTCAAACTTTTCATTTAAAAGGCCTTCTTCTAGAAACCCGACCTACCTCTTACCATTCTCAGTCCTGAACCTTTGCGGAGAAGTGTGCCCACTGGCTATTATTGTTGCTTCCAGTGTACATCCCAGTAGCCCCCAGAAGCCATAAGCAGGCTACTTAAGCTCTGTGCAGACATGTTGTAAGAAATAGACCCAGTCCAATGTTCCCTCTAGTGGCTTCCAGCCACATGACAATTTTTTTCCATCCATGTGCAGAATAAAATTTTTGTGTGTGCCAAGATGGTGTCAGTGATGGAGAATCCACTGCTACCCTGGCTAAGGTGTGCCAGTGGTTAATGATGCTCACTGTTAAAAATGTTTGCCTTAGCGCCACTCTAAATTTGCCTAGTTTCAATGTCCAGCATCGCAGCCTATGAGACCTTAATACAAATCTGCAAATCTGCATGACCAGTAAAAACAAAGTGCATCAGTGGGTATTCTGCCAATCAGCTGAGCGGCACTGGAATCTCCAAGGAGGAGCTGCACAAATGCAGAGCTTCCAGGGAACACTATCCCTGCTCCAAGCCATTTGCAATCTAAGGCTATGCCTACGCTGCAAAGCAAACCCACAAACTGAAGTGGAGCCCCCAGGTCAAATGTCTCGAGCTGCAGGACTAACACTAGCCCTGCAGATGTTCCCATTTAGACTGGATCCAGAGTGCCAAGACATTCCCCCAATCTGGATTTTGGGGTCTGGGTTTTGCAATAGTGCCAAATCTCCACCTACACAGAAGTCCAAGATTCTGTACCATGGGTTTTGTTTTGTCTTCATATGGTACCTCCATACGGCCAAACACACCAAGGGTATGAAGGAAGGTATGTTAGACCGTCTATGCAGTGTTTGTGACAAATATACATTTTTCCTGTTGTAGTTAGAGAATCAAATCCACAGGGACTTACCTGGGTGGTTTTGATCACAGAATCCAGGCCCTCAGCTCCTTACAGCGTCACGTAAATTTACAATGCAGCATAAGTTATTTTTAATAACATAGAAAATCTGCCCCTCGGGAGATCTGGGTTTGTTCCAGATAAAAGCATTTGCTGTGCAATGGTCAGTGACAGTCTGCTAAGAAGTCACTGTATCAAATTAATTATGACAGGATTGTAAAACAAAATTCAGAAGACAGCCAGCGGAGCCACTGTGAGTATTATACATGTAGCAATAAAAAACAGACTTGCCAGCGGCACCTTCAGTGAGGTTACAAAATAATCCATTACAACAAGGGAGCAGGCCAGGCCAGTAAAACCGTGCACGTTAAAACTGTGTGATTCTTTTTTATGTATGTAATGCCATTGGACTGTTGTCTGGGTCACTTAGGCCAATGCAATGTATTTCTCCCAGCTGTTACATCTGACCTAAGGCCAGTGACATTCAACCAGTTGTCAAGTTCTTTTGTGCTGCCCCAAGCTTCCAGAAGAAGTTGCCAATGCAAAAGAGATATTATCACTGGATGCTTTGGGCTGGCTCCTACTGCGACGGACAGTGTGAGATTGTTACCCTAGCTTCTGATGGAAGCAAAATTGACCTGAGACCCTTCCTATCTTTATTGAGTAGCAATAGATTTGCACCATCATGATCCTGCCCAGATGTAACCACCCCAAAACTTCTGGTCTTCCCTGATTCTGCAGCTTATTGCTGAGGAGAGGCCAGCACACCCACCAGCTTGTAATCCATATCTGCACATGACTTTGCCCAACTTGTGGAAAAATCCAAATCTGGGAATAGTGCAGAATGATTTCAAATTAATCACTAGCCCTCAGATTTGCCCGATGGGATTCGTTTAATATTAAGCAAGTGTTTAGGGGCAGCCCTAACAGAGAAATTATAAGGTCATGAGCTTTCATGAGTAAGACTCACTTCCATAAGTGGGTCTTACCCATGAAAATTCATAGCCTAATAAATGTGTTAGTCTCTCAGGTGCAACAGGATTGTTTGTGAAACTACAGCCTAAGACAGCTATCCCTCTAAGCCTAATTAGTGATGCTTTCCAGAATCAAGGTCTAATTCCTTAAGAATTATTGTCAATCAACCAGCCCCATCCGCAAGTAATATAATGTAATTTTTCAGCTTCTACTGGATCTGATTCTCCTTTGATGCTCCTGTGACAGGGCCAGGCCGGAAGGCTGGCTTAGAAGGGGAGAGAGGCAACACGAAAGCAGAGAGGACCTGGCTAATGAGCGGAGCGCTACTGCAGAAGCCACAGCGAAGGGACTGCTATAAATCAATTAGGCACCAGCTGAGCTCACTGGAGGCTGCCATGGGACTGTTTAAAAATCCTCCCCTGCTGGGAGAAGAGCAAGTTGGTGGGAGGTGACAACAGAGAAGGTGAGAGTGAGGCAGAGAGCTGAGGAGAAGACCACCAGCATTGCCAGAGACAGCAGGGGAGGTGAAAAGTTCCCCCAGAGAGGCTGTGTCTACACTTGCATTCCTCTTTTGAAAAAAGCATGCAAGTGAGGGAAATTGAAAATGCAAATGAGATGCAGGTTTACATCTCTGGTGCCTCATTTGCATGTTCTTTCAAAAGAAGAAAAACAGTGTAGATGCAGCTCTTTTGAAAGTCAACCCCGTCTTCAAAAGAAACCTTCTTCTCATTTAAAAAAATGGGAAGAAGGGTTCTTTCGAAGATTGGGTTGACTCTCAGAAGAGCCATGTCTACACTGCTTTTCTTCTTTCAAAAGAGGCTCTTTTGAATGATTATGTAAATGAGGCACCAGCTATGTAAATCTGCATCTCATTTGCATTTGATTTCCCTCATTTGCAAGCCTCTTTCGAAAGAGGAATGCAAATGTAGACACAGCTGCAGTGTTTGTGCTCCCTTCCCCACAGGTGACCACCAGGGTCAGCTAGAGGCTGGAGAGGATGGCTTACCCAACCCAGACAGACCAGCGGGGCCCGCTGCCCCAGCTCCCTTCAGTCAAGGGAGGTAAGGTCAAACTACAGCTAAGACATATGGGGCCCAGACTTCAGTACCCAGATTACCTGTGAGCAGAACAAGGATCTGGGGCCCAGGAGTGAGGCATTCCTGTTATGTCACTCACTCCACTGCAGGTGAGCAGAGATTTCCATCTGTTTCACATGTCCATCATCTGCACATGAAATTCACTGGGAATTGCTGAGTTCGTCCTGGTTTTCCATCAGCCCCCACCAATTCACGTTTACAGTGAAGAACCCCAGCAACAAGGCTACTCTGACATTCTAGTTCGTAATGAAGCCCAAAGTCCAGGTGAATTTTGTGCTGATTGGGTGTCTGCCTTAAATAGTTCGCTCAGCTCAGCAGAACTTGCTGTGAGCAAATAAACTGGTGTTTGCTTCTGCTGTTGGCAAGCCCTCATACATGCCCACAATGCAAGTGCCTGGCTGCCCTCTTCATTTCACATTGCTGCCCAACGGTACCACAAGGAAGAGCAAACACGGTTTCTTGCTGTTCATTGAATTCGGTACTAATTTTCCTTGGGATGAGGAGACTGCTGATGTTTCTTGGACATCTTTTTTCCCTGGGTGTTTTAGGGAATGTAGTGAGGGAGAGAGAGAGTCTATAACATTTGGTAGCCAACATAAGAAAAGACTTCAGTGTGTTCCCAGTTATTTACATACCAGTCTTCCTGTTTGCAGTTTGGCCAGTACTCATGATGTTGTCTTGAGTGTCATGATAATAACTATTTTCCTTAAAGCACCCACTCTGGGAGTCAAGTGGATATATGATTTCAGCCTTCAGTCTTAAAGAAAAAGTAAGTCTCTAGCCTCGTGACAATGGAGAAATCTTCAAAATGTGCACCTAAAGGCTAAAAGAATCAGAGAGCAAATAAAAAGAACACCAAATCTAGTATTTTTACGTAGTCTCATGATTTTAAAGCCAATCTCATGACATTTTTTAAAGCGCCTGACCTACAATTTTTGAATATTTGGAATTGGCAATACAGGTTCTGTATAATCAACGTGAGAGGTGGGTGTTGTTAAAGTCATTAGCTACTTTCACAAGAGCAGTCAACTTTCCCGAGGGATTTGTTATTTGTGTGCAGTAAGGCAACTGCAGGGTTCTTGAGGTTTCAATTGTTCTGCTAACACGTTGTAGGATCTGCTCTGTGGCTGTGTTCTTTCACAGTTGGAATCCCAGCATGTGGACTCGTTGGATGCCTTGTTAGAGCTAAGCCTAAATCTACGGGATAAATTTAAAACAAAATTTTTTTTCCCCGCATTCTGATTTCATCTGGTTGGAAAATAGGATTTCTTTTCCTCTGCAAAAACCCTTGGAGTTTAATCTTTTTGTTTGCCTCTAAATTTTCTTTGAATTTTGCAGGGAGAGGTTGCTTGCAGGGACCCCCTCAAATCAAAAATGTTTGTTTCTAGCAACCAAAAATTGGAGAAAAAAATTAGCCCCAACCAAGCTTTTTCCCAGGTTTCAACTCAAATGCTTCAGTATTCAGGTTTCCAGATTTTGACGAAAAGCCAAAAAACATGAGCAAAACCCAATATTTCCCACAAAACTTTCCATTTAGTTGAAAAACTGATTTTTCTGGCCAAAAATAGAACACTTTGACGGAAAATGTTTGAGGGGACTCGCTCTACGTACCAGCCTCTGCCAGCATCAACGCATCCTGGCTTCCAAGGGGAAGACCAGCTGAAGGGTAGGAGCACAAAGCCTATGGAGAGTAAGAGGCCTCTCTGCTTGCACTGATCCACACCTAGGTGGCTGATTTTGCAGGCAGTTTCAGTAGCACAAACAGTGGATTCCCATCCTTCTGCAGAATTTAATTTTGGTGGGAAACCAAAACAGGGGAAGAGAGGAAGAGGAACAGAAGGCAGCTCTGTGACGCAGAACACCTGCAGCCACTCCAGGGCAAAAACCTGAGCTGGCAAATGCAACCCTCCATAGATGCATGAATGCTCTTGCAGGGCTGTATTGTCTGGCTACAACTTGTACCTTCAGTAGGTCACTGCTCAAAGCACCCATGGGTGCTCTGCTCTTCAGTGAAGCTGCATGGTTAAATCAGCAGCAGTGACTGGTCTGTGGGGTTACTATCATGGTGGGAGATGGGTGACTGGGAGCAGGAGGCCGGCACAATGGGCTTCTCCGTTAGGCTTCTCCCTGCCCTTGGTGAAGGCTGGGTAGAGTGGATGGCTGAGTGTGTTCGATTTTTGTCAGAGGATGGAAATGGAAGCAGGGAAGCAGCCAAACCCCATGGATTTCAGTGGGCACCTGTAATTTTTTTCCATCCGGAGGGCGGGGTGCGGAATAAATAGTATTATGTGCACTGAGGCATATGAGGATGTCCACCACCAGCAGAAGCACATGCTTCCAGCTGTGTGCACTCTGCTAATCAGCTGGTCGGTGCCTGCATCTCTCCTGGGAGGCCCTCAAGCACTCAGCCTCCAGGGAACTCTGATCTGGGCCCACAATCCAGCCACGTGAGGGGCTAGAGGGGGTTGGTGTCAGGGGCCCCAACAGCCACTGCAGGCCTGGGGGCAAGGTGGAAGGGAGGCCCAGCTCCCCAGCCCCAGAAGGGGCAGGGCCCACGGCAGAAGGGGTGGGGTTTGGGGCAGTCAGCCCTGCCCCCACGCTCACTTAGAACTGCACATGGAGCAGTGGCACGGTGCTCTGCAGTGTTTTAAAGGGGCCCACTTGGGAAGTGGTGGTGGCTAGAGCTCTGGGCCCCTTTGAAATGCTAGGCTGGGGGGCAACTGCCCCTGCCCCCCCCCCAGCAGGCCTGGTTGGCGTGTGGAATGTAAATTGGGCACTTACCTGCAGCATGGGGCTAACACAGCTTTGTCTCCCTAAAACACTAACATTTGCAGAGTGCTTTGAGAGCTTAGCAGAGGGGCCTTTTAGATGTGCTGGTCTTTGGGGAACGCAGAGGGTTAAGTTAGAAGCAGGGAACAGAGTGGCTAGAGGAAAGCCATGAATATTACCTCCCATCCTTTGGCAGATAATCTTACGTTATCCTTGTTCCTTCTTGAGATTTTTTTTTCCACTTTTCGTTGCAGGGTATTTGTTATACGGTAGCAACCGAGGAGAGAACGAGAGAGACTGTAACTTGGCACAACTCTGCCTCCTGTGCGGCAGCCATGCACTTTTGTGCCATGGCAGCCGAAGAATTTCCTCTGACTCTAGAACCGCTATGCAAACCGTCAGCTTTACAGACATCAGTCTGTCCAATGGGCGTGCTGCATGGCCTCAGCAAAAATGCACGCGGTGGTCATCAGCAAAACAGAAGTGAATGGTAAATTTCTAGAACAAGGCAATGCACATCACTGTACCCGAGACATTGGCAAGTGATATAAACCCTCAGCTAATCAGCTCTGGCGTGCGTTCCCTGGACCCAAGCACTGCCTGGGATTTCCCAAGTTCTGAAGCACAAGGTTTGATTTTCCACTGAGAAAAGGTTACTAAGGAAGGAGGGGAAAGAGACCAAACCAGCCCTGGAGGCAGTTGTCTCTGCTAGCTCTGAAACGGCTCTCAGCACACCTCTGCCTAGGACACCAGATTGAGCCTTCCAAAGCACATTTCGTCTCTCTGAAGTTGCAGCCCTTTGTAGGCAATAGGACTGGAGCAGCTGGCTTAGCCAGCATTCGCTGCAAGGTATTTAACCCTTCGATTCTTTAAAAAAACTGTCCTGTCTTTGGAACCTGTCACTAAAAGTTTCACTTTTACTCCACTTGCCATCATTGAATCCAGTTTGAGTGTGAAAGCGGAGCCATAATGGAACCCTGGAAGAGCCGTAAAATTGGGATTTGAAATCATCCAACTTTGGAACGCCTGTAGCATCTTCCTCTGGTACATGCTGTGCACTGGCCACGCTAGAATTCAGTGCAGGTCGGTTAGTTAATAGCCAGTGTTCCTTGTAACCCGAGCACTTGGGCGACCACCTAAGAGAGAGTCAAATGCTGCCCAGCAGATTAGCAGCATGCCCCCAGCTGGCAGCATGTGTTTCTACTGGTGGTGCAAATCGGTGCACGCTTTGGTGCACATAACAAAATTTATTCTGCATACGGTTGGAAAAAAATGAGTGGAACGTTGGGAATAGCTATTATTGGCCCAACCTTTGTGGGTAAAAGAGAGATGTTCTTGAACTCAGCAGAACTCTTCATCAAGACCTATGGCACTCGAAAGCTTGTCTCTCTCACCAGTCTTCTTATGTCCTGGGAGCAACAGAGCTACAATATTCCCATTCCTGCCCTATAGTCATGAGACCATACTCCTCTGTCACACACCTCAAGTATTTGCAGGAGATGGGTCTGGAAATAGTACCCTGTTTTTATCACTAGTGACTCTCAAGGCAGCCTGACAAATTCACTTGAAACTTTTCCTAGTCAGGGTGATTAAACCTTCGCGACACTGACCTGGAGGTGTGGTGAAGAGCCATCACTGGACATCTGAATACAATGGTTGGCTAATGCATACCTGGAACTTTTAGCACATGGTAGCACAGTCCAACACGACAACCCAGGGCTCAGGAGATGACAGCCCCATAGACCAATTTGCTGTGTACTAACTGTCCGTATGAACAACTCCTTACACCATAAGGTGGTCGAGAGCAGGGACCAGCTTGTTCTCATCTGTGTGAACGGTGCCTAATACAACAGGGCCGTAACTGAAGCTCCTCAGCTTTCTAATGAGATGCACAGACTAATCGCTGCGCCATTTTGCGATGTGGAATGGTGCTATCCGATAACGAGGGGTGGCGACGACACCAGCACAGGCTACGTTCGTTAAACAGATGAACCTTGGCGGGGGTTCAGAGTCGTAGCTTCTCCCTGAGGTGATGGCTGCTTCACTGAGGTGTGACCAGAGGGGAGGCGAGGCACTGCGCCTTGCTGCGCTGCTCCGGTCAGAGCCGGCTGCGGTGCTCGGCCGCACGGGAAGGTGCATGAGGAGGAGCAGTGTGCAGGGACCCATCTACCAGCCAGGTAAGATAACCCAGCCCCCCAACAACCCCTACACACACTCAGCTCCCTATTTGGAACCCCCCCACATCCTCCAGCCCATGCCCTAAGCCCCCACAACTCCCACATCCCAACCTGCTGCCCTGAGCCTCCCCAGAGCCCCCAGCTCCCTGTCCAGAGGCCCCACTCATACCCTTGGCCCCCTGCCCAGAGCCTCCACACCAGCAGTGGTCTGCAGGTCACATTTGGCTCACTGGGGCTCTACTTGCGCCTGCGGGATCCCGAATTCCCCCCTCCCCAGCGCTCCTCTGGCACACCAGGGCACTGGAAGCCTGCACTCCCTCAGCTGCCTCCCTCCTCCCCAGCACTTTCAGAGCAGCGCGCATCACCTGACCGGGCGATTCGCGGCGTTCCGCCTCTGGGAGGGGGGCGGAGCGGGAACCGAGCAATTCACGAGCTGCACAAGTGCTGAGAGGGAGGGGGCAGAGCAGGTAAGTGTGGAGCCCTGGTGTGCAACAGGCGTGGGGAGGTGGGCAGATGGGGGCTGGTGGTGGAACACCAGTGGGCCATGGGTTGCTGTGGCCCACTGAGGTGAAAGAGGGCCGCTCATACAGCCCACTCACAATTCCTGCTCACCCATCCCTGCTCCACACACACATCCCCGGCCCCCCATAATACACTCCTGTAAATTTCTTACAGGTACTGTCCCATTGCAATGCCCACAAACCTTCTGCCCTGGAACCCCTCCCTCACCAAGGGTTCCTAAATTATCAAAAGTGCTATTGGTAAAAAACAAAAGTGAAATATGATACATCCTTCACTTGGTCTTCGCCTAACACCTACCTTTCCTCAACGCCCGTGTTCGAGCTGATAGGGAGGTCATCCATTTTAGCCTTGTGAAGTATCTACTCATATAAAATCATTTCACTCCTAGGGCCAGCAACCCAAATTAAACCCTAATGTATTTCACGCTGTCAGCCAAGGCATCGAAACCACTAGTGGGGGCGTTGTTCAACCAGTCCAGGGCCAATCCAGTATGAAAACAAAACTTCATTTCCTCCGTAAGTAAAAGGCTATCACCCTTCGCAGGGAGAGGCTGTCCCTCAGCAGGGGGAGACAGCCATGCCTGGGGCAGGCTACCCTGACCAGAGAAGCAGAAATCTTTCAGGGCCTCTCACCCAGCCCCAGCATTCCTAGAGCTGGTTACTTGCTCTCACCATTAGGAGGTAGCAGTAGGATTTACCATCAGGTGGCTTTCCTCAGTAATGGGTCCCTGCCATCTTGATGTCCAGCCCCACCAGGCACGTGAAAGAGGGCTCAGATCTTGACAGAGATTGCCCCATACGTTAGGGTTCACACCCTTCTGCGCCTCACTGCTTACCCAATTCACCATCAGCCCTGGGGCACTAAAACCATCCAGGCTTGACAGCTGAGCAGGGTCCAGAGATGCATAAATGGCCTTCAGAGAGTCTCTCACCCCTGGCTGTGAAATCACTCACAAAAGCCTCACAGGGTGGCTACTCTGTCGTTGTCCTTCAGTCTTGACCTGTTGGACTTTCTTACCCACGCACATTACATGACCAAACCCCCTTAGCCTGCATTCCCTCATTTTTTCCATGTATGGGTATTACGGTCAGCAGGTCGCAAACACACACAGACGCCTCCTGTCATTTTACCCGCCCCCTCCATCTCAACATTTGCATGTGTGCTGCCCAACACTCAGCACCATGCTGCCTTGCAGGTTTTATTCCCAGTCACTTAGTACGGTGTTCTTACGCATATTATAGCTGAGGAACCTGTACCTTAGTTTCCCTACCTATAAAACAGGGATCATGATGCCCACTGCCTAGCGAGTGATTTGGGAGCTCTAGCAGAAAACTGCTGTGGAAGAACTGGGGATTTAATGAGTTACATGAGTTCTAGTCCTTCTGGGAAACAGACGTGTTCTCTTTCAGGGGGAACACAAAATGCGACTTCCCTTTATGTAGGAAAATGTCCTTATGAAACAGAAAATCATTATGAAGCAATAATTTTCTCTTCCCCTTGCGCCTCCTTTTTTGGTGAATGGGAGGTATTTTTCCATTTATTTATGGGTTTGGTCTCTACTGCCCCTTTCTGGGAACATTTTAAAATGCACCAAATGTGCGCAGAAAGAAACTATTTTTCCTCTTTCAGACTGTATCGCTGCTCCTACTCCTGCTTTGTGTGTTGGGCGCAGTGCTCCGGAGGCTCCTGTCTACCGCAGTCTTGACACCATCATCTGAAAAGCCCGTCAACCGGCAATTCTTGCAATGCAACCATCCAGGATCAGATTCCACCACTCGTCCTTGCAAGCAGTGCCATGAAACCCACCAGCTGGTTCACATGAATGAGAGATGCAGGGATGGGCCGTGTACACCGAGCAGCCGTGATAGTGTCCCTTTGCTGAGCTTCCCATGACCTTTTCCAGAGAGAGAAGCCAGTGGCTGCAGCTGGCTGGTGAGTACAAGATTCCGTTCGTTGTTTTCATTCTCCCTAAATGCACAGAGTTTGTAAAATGTAAATCTGTAAAATGGGGATAATGATCCTTACACCTTTTGTAAAAAGCTTCAAGTGCTATGCATGACAAGCACTATAGAAAAGCTAGTTATTAATTATTATTATTATTATTACTTTATTATAATGCCTTTAAGGTGAAAGCAAAGATAGCAAATACTTTCTTATCTGGAGGACTAGGAGGCAGCTTTTAAATGGAACCCCAGTAGCAACCCCCTTTCAGACCCAGAATTTCAGAGGTAGAACAGTGGCTTTCTCTACTTCAGAAACAAAGAAGAAAGGCCTCAATCCTTAACTATTTACCTATAAGGGTCTGGAGCAAAGCCTATATTCTCTCCCAATTGCACTTCAGGGATACTGTTTCTTTGCAGTGTTTTCCCTTCTATCTCCATATCGTTCTGAAATTGCTCCACCCAAGCATCTTTCAAAACACCTTCCTCAATTTGTTGATGTGCGCCGATCAACTTTTTTCCCTCCTTCTTCATGTGGTGCAGTTCAGTGACTGGCACAATGCCTGTAATCTAAACTATCACCCTTTGCAAATAACACTGTTCCTCTGTTTTCTCTGCTAATGTGATTGCTCTTGGCTCACATGCTGCCTGTACTTTTTTTCAGGGCACGCACAATAAACTAAAATAAATTGGGATAAATGGGGAGAATTAGCTCTCATTCTTTCTTAACAGTATCCTATCCTATGATAGTTTTCCCACTAGCAAAGTCAACCCAGCTATTTTTTCTCATGCCGACTGTTTGCTGCTGCTCTGATTCATTGCTTTTGCATTATATATAGCAATGGAGAGATTGTGTTTTGGTTTTGGCAAGATCTCAGTGTTTGCATTTTTTTGGTTTGCCTGGTTCTGTGTGGGTCTCATTTCATTTAGGCTGGGGGTAGGACTATGGAGTGACTGATACTCAACAAGTTTCCCCTGCTCTCTAATGTGTTCCATCTCTGAGCCGAATAAATTTTATTACACATCAAGACCTATCAAAACAAAAAGCAGTCAAGTAGCACTTTAAAGACTAACAAAATAATTTATTAGGTGAGCTTTTGTGAGACAGACCCACTTCTTCAGACCACAGCCAGACCAGAACAGACTCAATATTTAAGGCACAGAGAACCAAAAACAGTAAGCAAGGAGGACAAATCAGAAAAAAATGATCAAGGTGAGTAAATCAGAGAGTAGAGGGGTAGGGGGTAGGGGGGGATTTGGTGCAAAAATGTTCACTATTCCCACTATTCAAAGGGAGACAGCTGAGCTGTCCTTTATATTCAAATTCGGCACATTAACACGTGGTCTGAACCAGGATGGGAATTTTCCAAGTCACTATAGGGGCTTGTTTGTATACTTGGCTTAATCTAATTCTTGACCTCCCTATGGTCTGAAGAAGTGGGTCTGTCCCACGAAAGCTCACCTAATAAATTATTTTGTTAGTCTTTAAAGTGCCGCTTGACTGCTTTTTTGATGGTATAGAGACTAGCACGGCTCCCTCTCTGTTACTACACATCAAGACCTATGTAGATGTGAACCAACAATAGAAACACACTCGGCCAACTGTGGAAGGTTGTCGTTGCTTTGCTAATGAGCTGGGCAGCATTTGAATCTGTCCTGGGTGGCTTCCCAAGTGCTCAGCTTATGAGGAACACTGCTGCTCATTCAGATCATCATCAGTTCTTTTTCCTTTTAGACAATCCTTTCGTTGCTGCTCAGATGGCAAAATGTCTACCCTACCATTGACACAGAGCAGTCTGCAGTCTCTCAACTCCAACACAATGAAGCCTATATGGGCTGATACTCCTTTTGCACAGGTGTGGGTCCATCGGGATCACACCAGTTTAAAAGCAGAGTAACATACTGATGACTCAAGCACATCGTTTTCAAATTTCTCAACTCAGCAGTCCCAGGAGGCTCAAAAGAAAAAAGGCTCCAAAGGGGAATATAAGTAAATTCAATTCAATTCTCTTCCTACAGAAAAACATATCTATAGCAAAGATATTTTGTGACTCCAGGTAATTCACTGACTATTTTGTTGCTCTTCTCTGGAGTACTTCCACTGCAATCTCATCTCACTATATTTTTTACCATTTAAATACTTTGTCTATTTCAAAGGAGAATCCTATAAAAGCTTTTTTAAAATCTGTCTTTTGTATCTAGGCCTTGTTCCTTCAAAGATACATACCTGTGCTTAACATGCACTGTGAAGGGTTCCACTGGCCCTATTCACTGCCCATAAAGTCCAGTGGGCGCATAAACCTTTGCAGGACGGGGAGCCTTACATTTGGCACCCTTAATGTAACCAGTTTCCAGTCCACTTCTTTACCTTTCACAGTTGTTCCACAGCTGGGCAAAGGAAACATTCACACTTTGCAGCTTTTTGGCACCTCCTAAGCTTGACCAATTAAATATGTCCACACGGCAAAGTTATTTTGAAAAAACTCTCCTAGACTCTAGACAATTCAACCGCTATTTTGCAGGTGGCTTATTTTGAAATTGGCAAACCTCATTGCACGAGGAATAGCACCTAGTTCAAAATAGGGGCTGTGCGGACAGGGAACAGAACGTTTTTCAAAATAAGCCATAGTGCATCCAACGGCTCTATTTTGAAATAGACTGTGGGTAGATGCTCAATTTCAAAATAATGTGTTTTGGGAAGAAGGGTGCTTTCGAAATTGGAGTTTCTTTTTGAAGGAACCCTGTCTACATGGCTAGTTTTCAATTTGAAAGCAGCACTTTTGATGTTCTGGGTTGCTGTTATTATGCAAATGAGGTGCTCAATATTCATATCAATGCCTCATTAGCATCTCCGATCTGCAGCATTTACATACCCCTTCTGAAAGGGATGGGTAATGTAGATGCAGCCTTTGGCCGTTTCTACACAGGCCACTTCCTTCGGAAGTGGCATGCTAATACACATGCGACAGACGCTAATGGGGCACGGATGCAAATTCCACACTCCTCATTAGCATAACGTCACATGATTTGGAGTCCGGAAGACCATTCTTCCAGACTCCAAAATGCTGTGTAGAAGCACAGCCCCGAGGAGGCCTCCAGAAGGAAGTCCTTCTTCTGGAGGCCCCTTCTTCCCGAAAATTTTTGGGAAGAAGCCACCTCCGGAAGGAGGACTTCCTTCCAGAAGCCCCCCTGGGGCTGTGCTTCTACACGGCATTTTGGAGTCTGTAAGGACAGTCTTCTGGACTCCAAATCACGTGATGTTATGCTAATGAGGTGCGGCGAATTTGTATCCATGCCTCATTAGCATCTTTCACTCCATGTATGTAGAAACAGCCTTTGTGTGTAGCAGCACTATTTCAAAATAAACTTTTCCAGAATAGCTTACTTCAAAATAAGGCTATTATGTAGGCCTACCCTTTGGGTCAGAATTCCCAAGGCAGAGCAGAGGGCAGTAAAGTTTTCCTTTCTATGCACAGAGCTTTCGGCATTGGAAACTCTACCTATCACATGACAAGGTCCCATCAACAATGATGGGAATCTGTGGTAGCTCTCCTCTCATCTGCTATATATATGAGACCGTTTGTCATTGTGTCTCTCTCTGTTTGTTCAATAACTCCTCCTAAACAGAAAGGGTAGGAGTGCCAAATTTAGTAGGCAGCTTTCTCAGAACTTAAAGCAAAGTCGGGGTTTGCTTGTGCTAGGAAAAATGGGATCTGTCTGGAATATAATTTTTTCTCATAAAGTGGAACGGGAGGGCTCCACTAGCAGGGACAGTTATGCTGTATAGTAACCACAGGAGGACAGCAAGGAGCCAGAGATGGGAGCTGGCACACTTATAACCTCATTGGGGCTGCCATGGATAGGGGTGGAGAAAGGGACAACTATCCACTAGATACTAGAGAGAGTTGGTCTATTTGAGTGTGTGTCTGCCTGTCTCTCAACCATGAGACATGCATCCCACCCTTGACTGTGCCCACAGCAGCTACAATGGCCACAGACAGGTGCTTCTCACCTGGTCCCAAGTTGCTGTGGTAAAAAAGGACTGGGGTTCTCCTCTTTCCCTGAGGCAGCCACCTACTAAACCCTTCATCCCCAGCCTCACCCCAGAACAATTATTTCAATGAAGAAAAATAATACTTCTTAGAATTAAGGACCCAAACAATCCCAAGTAAATCTTCTAGTATAACATAAACGACAAGCTGTGTTGATGTTCAGAGACAAGGCAGCAATTTTCCAGGGAGGGAAATACCAGTCTGAATTTAGAATGGAATTGTTTGTGTTCAATGTTAACAAAATGTTCTTTTCTCAATCTGGAGGGAGGCACCCTTGATCTACTTCCCAGCATAGCTCACGATGAGTATGGGCACAGAAGGCTGACCTTGCCACCCGTGCTTACAAAAATAGTACTTAACACTCTCAAACAGTCCTATTCTCCTTGATCCTATAGCACTTACTCATGATAGTTCACCTCGTTCTTTCAACCTCCCTGGGCCACAACTACAGCATTATCCTTCCTGCTGTGCCCAGGCAGATTTGTGTCTCCCAGGTTTTGCTTCTGCTGTGTGCTCCCTTCTTTCATATTTGGGCAAGAGCCTAGTTGTGGCTGGTGTTTTATTTTGCACTCCTTTGCTGTAATGAAATGCAAATTTTCTAGATTCTCCTGGGTCCTTCTCCGCACTTTATACACCAGCTGGCTGAACAGCCAGCATACAGCACTTCACCGCTCTCTCCCTCAGCGTCCCTGTGAGCAATGTTTAGATATGAACACCACTTGGCCATGGCTCTAGGAAGCATGGTGACATCTTCAAAGGAAAATGTGTATGTGCAAATTTGTGCCATTATTCCATAGTTAAGCGTTCCCTGTATCCCTCCTACAGAATTTGGTCCAAAGAAGGTTAGGTAAGACAGATGAAAAGAGTGGTGGCTTTAGGTGCCTGCAGTGGTGGTCATTTAGTTGTCCTTAATCAATATGTGGCATTCAGCCCAGTTTGTCAGTATCTCCTTAGGAATGACTTAGAACTAGCCGAGTGGGAAGGTTGCAGGGTCAGGTGCAGGACATGTTGGCAGAGCTGTGCATTGGAGATGTGTAATATGTCTGCCAAGGTAACGCTCTGGTTTTAGCCTGTGCTATCAGTGTAACATTTACAAGCACTAAAATTCCCATGCTCCCTAAAAATGGTTTACAGGAAAAGATGGCCAATTCCCCAATCTCTGTTAACAGCTAACAAACAAATTATTCCCTGCGGTCTTTTCCGCTACGCGAGACTCATAATGCCCTAAGTCTTCCCAAATGAAGAATCAGCTGCAACAGCAGCGTCACATTTAAAGCTTTTCCTTTGCCTTCAATGTCTACCATCAAAGGGGAGAGATGCAGTTCAGCTGTTTATGTACAACTCTACAATAGCAATACAATGCCTGATGCAGCTGTAGTCCTTCACCACGGCCTCTGGCCTTCCTTGCATTTTCCAGTTGAAGGAGCTACCATGGCTAGAGAGAATGATTTTTATCTAGGGTTTAACTACTCATATTTAGTCTATACGTAATAATTCTTAAGGGTGGTTTTTTTCTTTTTCCATCCCTCATTGTAATTAGATGCACACCCATCATGTCTGGTGACTGGGTTGAGTCTAATCTTTCTCATGTTTCTCTCAGTATCTCAACATTTCCAACAGTAGTCAGAGACATTAAAGCCCTGTATGGAGCTAAGCCTGGGGAGCTTTCAGCCCTCTGCTTTCCCTGGTCTGAGAGTGATGCTGCCAGCAATCTTAGGAGCTCTAAGTCGCTGCTTCTGCGCTGTCTGAAAACATGACCGCTCTGCAAACTTTGCTTCAGAGCTCATTAGAGCCAAGCTCAAGGCTTTGTACAGCAGCTGGGCTGCTGTGCCCTCAGAGAGACTAAATGAGGTCAGATGAATGCAGAGCTGCCACTAGTCGACTTCAGAGTTGCTAGTATGTGCTGATAACTCATTTAGACCTACTGGATACACTTCCCTACAGTCCCCATTATTCTTTTGTATTGGAAAGGTTCCATGGGGATATGGACTTGGCTGATCAGGTGATACCCATCCATTCCCTAGTATCCACACAAGCCCCATCCAGGCCTCACTCTGTGGCTGGGCAACGTATTTTGCTCCAGATGATACCCAGGCCACAGTATGCAGCAAGATTGTTATTTTGAGGTTATTTTTAGGTGCAGGTCCAGCACCCACCATCCTGGAGCCCAGCTTTTACCTGGGGTCTCTAGGTACAAAGTAACACCTGTAGTATTAAGTACTATGGAAGTATATGGGATAGATGTGTGCAAATGAATATGGGTGTATCGGCAGGTAGGTGCGGGAGTCAGTTTCTACAGATTTATTGATATGGGTATCTGGAAGATGATGGTTGGTTCTCTGTGGATTTGTATTTGGGCTTGAGGAGTGGGCCTTTCCTGGACCCGTTGGCAGCTGTGCTAATGGGTGGGCTCCATTCCACACGTAAAATTACAATAACTTGAGTGACCAGAAAGCATGGAGCTGGTTGCAAGAAAAGTGATGAGGGGCAGGAAAGAACAATGCAAACCTTTGTGAAATTTCATTTTTCTAAAATTTACCCTTTGTGATGATTTTGCTGCTAGCTCTATTATCCTGCAACCAGCAAGACCTGAACTTTGCATAATATGTCCATCAAAGCAATAAAGATACCTGTTTGGGCCTTGCCGTGAAAATGAGCGTGGGGGAGCATGAGCAATGAAGGGGAAGGGGGGGACTGAGCAGGCTGGGGCCTCATAAGGGGTGGAGCCTCAGGAAAGGGGTGTGGCAGTGGGCATGGCAAGAGCATTTGGCTTTCTGGCATTAGAACACTGGCAGCCCTAACCACTGCCCAGTATGTTGGTGCCAGTGGCTCAGAGGCTTTCTACATGAGCACCTTACCTCTGTCTACAGCGCAAGTCCCTGAACTGTTCTTCCGCCCATTGCCTTCCAAGAGTTATAACTGAGCTATTGCACAACTCCACATTTCTTGGGGACTTCAGGGGAAGTATTTTGCTTTACTTTATCAGGCAGCAGACAAATATGGCCTGACCTTGCTGCCAGTCAGTAGAAAGCTTCCCATTGATCTAACTGCTCATGGAGTATGACAGTCAGCTGATAGCGACCTTCACAATTACCCACGTAAAGGCTGCTGGAAAGTGACCTTTGGTTGCATATTGATGCTGTCTTTACCAAATGGCTCTTTGCCACCACAATCATTCGCAGATGTAAACAGGGCAGGTCTTCATTTGGACGTTGTTCGTAGGATGCACTGGCCACCTATTAAAATGCTGCAAGAACATCTGAAGGGGAATGCTATTTGTTGGCAATACTTAAAAGCTCCTGCCTCGGGGCTTGCAACCACATGTTTAGGTTATTCAAGAAATGTTTGACTTTCATTCTGAAAGTGAGTCAAGCTGGGTTTGCTCCCGAGAACATTCCTGCTTTTCACAACTTACCAGTTGCTCCAAAGTGGTGGGCGGGGAGAGAAAAAATTGATCTTTCTAAAATGTATTCGTGGTTAAAAATATGGTTGTTACCCAGACATATTCTGCAGCCTGTAAGTGCAGGGTGTTTTGGTCAAATAAGGACTCCAGAGTTTGGGCCTGTCCCAAGAAAATGTGGACTATAATGTTAAAAAAAAAAAACATTTTTGTAAAGCTGTGTTTTTAAAAAGACAACTAGAGATCATATTTCTTCTTTAAGGAATTAGCCTCTGTGAGCACTTAAACCAGACACACGTGGCAAAGGATGCTCCCTGGGAAAGTGCCATATATGGCCTATCTTTCTCCATTAATTAAAAAACACAGCATCTACTTTCTTAAAGAGCCAGACTAATACAAGTGGAAATGAACTTTGTGGGGCCACAGGAAACTTGGCCACACCCATGATAAGTGGCCATCCCCAGCTAACTACAATCTTGCCAGATTATAAACGTTGCCAGACAAGAGGGTTCTGGACTGGAGAGGTTCATCCTGTACGTTTCACCTAATATCCGTTGCCTTGTGTGCTCCGTGCTTTGGGATCTGCTAGCCATGGATGAACCAAGAAAACAAATCCTGCAGTCTACTGATGATTAGATTCTAGGTACAAGTGGGGCTTGAAAGACGGTCTTGGGAATTTGTCAGGACGACCCGTTCTGTGTTAGTGCTTTGTGGCAGGTTAGCATGGTCAATGTGCTCTACACCCCAAAGGGTGAGTCCAGTGTGCGACCTGTCACCCAAGCATGAGCCAGTTAAAAAGGATGTTAAGGTCCATTATATATTTTATTATGTATCATCAGGGATAGACATTAAAAAGCTGTAAACAACTGACAGCAAAATCACCAGCTTAGCTGCAATCAAATGACAACAGGGATGGGTCTCTGTAGCTTGTGTGCCATAGGAAACGGATCCCATTGCTTGAACTGAAGGTGAATTACCACCAGCCCTGATAGTAATCAGAGCAAGACCCACAATTTGTAAATCCTGTATATGCTGTACATTGTGTAATAGCCTGCGTGTTCCTGTGTTTAGTTACTTCTCCTGAGGTCAGGAAGATGTCAGTTTTGCTGGTACTGTGTGAGGAACAGAGGGATGGGAGGCATAACATTTATTCTCTTCCCTTTTACACAGTAAGCCAAGAAGCCAGCATGATACAAACAAGGCCTGAGTAAAAAACATTTCTCCCTCGGCCCCCAGTAACATACTGATCACATGCTGAGGAGTGGAATTTGTGCAGGGTCTTGCTTATGATTTTCTACTATTAGGAAATTGTCTGAAATATCATTTTCATAGAGAATCACAAATTACTGTCCCTGCATGACCCAGAAGTGGCATCTTGATTCAGCAGCTGTGGTGCTTTTGAGCCAGTAAAATGCATCAGGGTAGCCTTAAACATATGACTTCTAAGAGAGGCAGAAACATGTTAGAAAAGCATCAAAATGTGAAGTTCTAAGGAACATAAGAACATAAAAATGGCCATACTGGGTCAGACCAAAGGTCCATCCAGCCCAGTAGCCTGTCTGCCAACCGTGACCAGTACCAGGTGCGCCAGAGGGAGTGGACCGAACAGGTAACAATCAAACGATTTCTCTCCTGTCATCCACCTCCAGCGTCTGACAAACAGAGGCCAGAAACACCATTCCTTACACATCCTGGCTAGTAGCCATCAACGGTCCTAACGTACAGTAATTTATCTAGCTTTTTTTCAAACCCCGTTATAGTCCTAGCCTTCACCAACTCCTCTGGCAAGGAATTCTTCAGGTTGACTGTGAGCTGTGTGAAGAAGAACTTCCTTTTATTTGTTTTCAACCTACTGCCTGATAATTTCATTTTGTGTCCCCTAGTTCTGATATTGTGGGAACAAGTAAATAATTTTTCCTTGTCCACTTTCTCCAACCACTCATAATTTTATATACCACTATCATATCCCCACTTAGTCTCCTCTTTTCTAAGCTCATCCATGGCTAAGGAGCTGTGTCAGACAATCTACACTGAATGCTGAGTCTTTGAAACAGCAGCTGGAGCCTCTGCACTCACACAGAGACGGGGATATGATCGGCCTTGGGGAACACGAACGTGAAGTCCTGTGGCACCTTATGAACGAATGGATATTTTGGAGCATTAGCTTTTGTGGGCAAAGACCCACTTTGTCAGATACGATGACGGAATGTTCAGCACTTGCTTGGAAATATAAGCTCAGAATCACACTGTGTCATTGTAGCAAGTGGAAATGGAGAGCCTGCTTCTCCTCCCATGCATACTAATGGATGTTAATGGCATTACAGTCAGGTAAGTAAAAAAGAATCAGCCCTACTGAGCTCACCATTATGGTTGTTACGTGAGCCTTGTTGATTGTTATGATTGTTTATCATCTGCCTCCTTCTAGGAGCACACAGAATGTGCTCGGTCCTTTTGGTCCAGAACCTCCAGGATATTTAGGTGGCTAATCTTCACTGAGAGTTAGGGGCTTATAATCTCTGAAGATCAGGTCCTCGGGGAACATAATAGAAGGCAGAATCCAAAGAGCTTATAACATAGCCAGGCACAGAGAGGATAGAAGGGCTATACCATACAAGGAGTGAAGGTGAGGCTTAGATCCATAGGCAATGCACAGTTCCACCTCAAGCTACTCATTATTAGACAGCTGATTTCTTGCAGGCATCACAGTGCACCTGGGGTTCCCAAATGCAAACCAGCTCCGGCAGTGGATCCGTCCGTAAGGAGCAGAACTAAAGTTCTGGATGACGCTGCTCACAAAAGTTCCCCAAGCAGCGCCCTCCAGAGCAATTACAGAAGATATGGGTACACCTAGATACTATGGTGCTGGGCACCACATAAAAAACCTCCATCAGCTTGACGGATAGCTCATTTGCAGGATTTGAGCAACACCACGTGCCAATGAAGGCTGCCTCCAGCAGGACCGACAGCCACTTTAGGCCTGGGGGGCAAGGTCTGGAGGTGGCCAGCTCCATGCAGAGCCTCCAGCAGAAGGGGTGGGGCCAAGGGCAGTCAGCCCTTACTCTGGCCAAAGCACAGGGCCGTGTTCCCCTCCCCCACCCAACAGCCCTCTTAAGCCACACGCAGTGGCAGAGTGACACTCCTGTGGCATTTCACAACAGCCCAGAGCTCCCGGATGATGACGCTGCTGCTGGGGCCCTGTGCATGTGTCTCCTTGTCCTCCTCCCTCCTGTTGGTGGGCCGAGCAGCCACTAATTTATATGAAAAAGACAAAGCCCAGAAAAATACATCATTAACCCATCTTCTAATTTGTGTCTGAAGTTAAGTCTTATGGGTTTTATTTCCCTGTCATTTGCCAACTGTTCACTATCCTACATGTTTCTGGTTAATAACCATATGGCTCAGCGAGGTGAGAACACACATCAGTGATTTCACTGCGCCTTGCTTTTATTAGTCCCAAATCATGCATCAAGTCAGAAGTAATTGTAGTCCAAATGATGTATAGGTTGCAATATTCGCTGCACTAGCCCTGGACAGGCATATAATTTCATATGCCAGCTCAAACATCTATAGCCCAACTGTTAGCTCATGCACCAAAGAGCAAAGTGCTCATGGAAGTGTAAAATGGCCTCAAGAGCTTTGATGTATGGCTGATTTAATTGAATACCAATACCACTGAGACTGATGCTACTTTTTCAAGTTGCACACAAGTTATTAGCTTCCCAACTGAAGAAAACAGTGCAGGGCTGAATGATTTAAAAGCCAGATGATAGGCTTTTATTATGATGCTTAAAAGGCTGTTGAAAGGAAAAAAAGAAATAGAAATGAAGTGAAAACATCCACAAAATGAGCCCAACAGAAGGGAAGCAAAACAGGACCTGGGAAGAGCAGTACAATTCTGGATGAGTTCTGGAAAACATGAGCCTCTCAAATTAGCAATTAGATGTGGAAGATACCTTTCTATGACGGATAGGCACAACCCAAACCTTTGAGCTATACACGCTTCTAGATCAAAATCTGGACCCACATGGAGTGGCTTCAGCCAGTAGTCTCATTGGTTCCTTGTGTGTCCCTGTCTGCCTGGATCCATCAGGCTTAGAGTATGTCTACACTGCAGGGGCTACAGCTGTAGCACTGTACTGTAGGCACTGCCTACATTGACAGAAGGGGTGAGCTGTCAATGTAGGTAATCCACATCTCCTAGAGGTGGCATCTAGGTTGGTGGACTATCCTTCTGTCAACCTAGCTGAGACGGCAGGGGGCATTAAATCACCAAGGGCACATTATTTTTTACAGCCCTGAATGATGTAGCCAAAGGAACCCGGGCTTTAGATGTAGACCAAGCCTGAGTCTGCCAGCTAGTCTTGGTTTGTGTATTCAGTGCCTAACACAGTGGGGCACCTGACTGGGGCTCCTAAGTGCTACAGTAATAATTATAGTATTGATATTAATAATAATTATCTGCAGCATCAGCATCTTTTGCTCCAGCTCTGACTGGGATACCATCCAGTCTATTACCAGGGCCAGAGCACAATTATTCCCTGTTGAATATGGATTTTCTAATGCTCAGTGGAGCTCATTGCAGCATACATATGTATTGGAGGTGGGAATTAATCATGGACCCAATCTCAGGAGGTGGTGGGTGCCCTCGACCCCTAAAGGAGATAGTGGACATGGAGAGCCCACAGGTTCATGATGATGTGCAGTCTAGTGGGCTTGTAATACCAATGGAATCAGTGCAGCCATAATAGTAGTTGTAATAGGATTAACCAGAGTGTTAGAGGGCGGAGCTATGTGCCACCTTCCCCTCACTTTCTGCTTGAATCAGAGAGGGTTCTGCTCCCCCAGCCTGGCTATAATTCCGCTGACTGAAGCTGCAAGCTGGGCCAGTGCTGCCAATAGATTTGTTTTGGCATGGCCCTTGACACAAGGAGCGATTGACACAGCTGTGAGAGCCAAATCAGGTGCAGCAGCTCAGCTGCACTTCTCACGGAGAACAGTGCCCTGAACTGGTATGAAAGAGCAACTGAAGAGGGCCTGATTCTGCTCCCCCAGAATGACCTCCACTGAAGTCTGTGGAACTGCACGAAACAGCTTTCTGTGACTGTAGCCATCCACTTCCCAGCCAGCGAGTCTGTGGTTAGAGGCGTTACAGCTCTCACAATATAGCTGTTGGCAACAAAAATAGCCCACTCAGCTGCGGTTATGAGTTCACTCTTCCTTCTGGCCTTTACCTCACCAAAACCCCTAGACAATGGACACTTGTTTCCCATTCAGAACTATCATATTGTTAGTACCGATGAGAGTTTTCTCTACTGTTAGCTGCAGAATGAAGAGTCCATTGGGAAGCAACAGAAGATTGTGCTCACATCTGCAAAACTGCTTTGTTTGTCCCAGTTCACTTGGGATCCAGTTATGAGATGACTCGTCTGCTATTTGGTCATGTAGCACCATACTTCTTGCCTCATTTCCATACTCTGAGGTGGCTGACACATGGCCAGGAACGGATGGCTTTGGTGGAACAAGAGGCCCACCTTGTCCTGCGAAGCAGAGTTCAGGACGATATGTCTGAGAAGGCTGTGGCGGAATAGCATGAGACTCAGTGCCAGCTACTGAGACCAGAGCACTCTGTGATGGTTTTAATTTCTTTAGGCCTGGCAAAGTGAAAAGGAAGCCCAGTGACAGGCCTGTGGCTGTGTGCACTCTCACTACAATAAGACTGAAGAATTTCTGCAGAGTTTTTAACCCCATGCAATCGGCAAGTGCTTTATAAACTGGCCTGGCAGTATTCAATTTTTAATTTATCATTCAAACAGACAGTGTTGACATTTCCTTTCAAGCATCTTGACACTTGCCTAGTTTAACAACAGGCTACCTCAGTGTTTCTCTACCCGGGGTCTGTGTACCCTTGGGGGTATACCAAGGTCTTCCAGAGGGTACATCAACTCATCTAGATATTTGCCTACTTTTACAACAAGCTACATAAAAACACAAGTAAAGTCAGTACAATCTAAAAGTTCATTCAGTGACTTGTTTCTACTGGTTCACATGCCTTGTGCTGAAATGTAAGTACAATAGTTCTAGTCCAATTCATTTATTTGATTAAAAAGATGGTAGAAAGTCAGCAAGTTTTCAGTAGTAGTCCTCTGTGATATTTTTGCATGTTTTCGTAAGTAAGTAGTTTTTAAGAGAGGTGTAACTTGGTGGTATGCAAAACAAAGCTGACTCCTGCAAAAGGTGCAGTAATCTGGAAGGGTTGCATGGCGCATGTTTCAAGACCTCAGATTACCTTAAGATCATGTTTCTCAGCTGGTTGCACGTGTACCCTTAGGGGTAAGAGAGAGAAGTCTAGGGGTATTTATAATTTTTTTAAAAGGGGTACTTCATAAAAAAAGGTTGAGAAACACTAGGGCTATGTGTACGCTAAGTTCTTTCAACAACAGAGGCCTTTAATGAAAGAACCAACGGAGCATCTACATACAAAATACACTCTTTTGGTCTGAAATCAAAATAACGCAGAACTTTGTTTGGCGGCCCTCTTCCCCTCCCAGATGAGGAAGACTGCCTTTTTCCGAAAGATGCTTTCAAAAAACAGTGTGTATAGACTTGGTGGACACTCTCTACTGAAAGAGCAGATTACTCTTTTGGTATGGTTTATAGTGTGTGGATGCGCTCTTTCAAAAGAAGTTTCTTTTGGAAGAGATCTTCCAGAAGGACTTCCTTCGAAAGTGCTGTTGTGTTGACGTAGCCTGGGCTACATAATAAACATTAATGGTATCAATACAAACTAAGATCTCATACAGCCAAAAGAGAAAGTAAGTAACTTTGGAGTAAAAGTGCTCAGAGACACTCACGTTTTTGTGTCTGACTTTGTCAGCAAGTAGTTCTTACGTGAGGTGAAACTTGGGTATACACAAGGTAATTTGGACTCCTGAAAGGCTGAGACAAGAAAAGTACTACAGTCTAAGTGGGCTGTGAAACACTGATGTAGGAGGGCAGATGAGGGGGTTAAAATGGTCCCTCCCATTCCTCTATGAATCTGTGGCAGGAAGCCCGCTAAAAAGCAGGCTTTAGAAGCAGGAAGCCCGCTAAAAAAGCAGTGGGGCCCTTGGACGATAAAGATATAAAAGGAGTGATCAAGGAAGACAGTGCCATTGCGGAGCGATTAAATGATTTCTTTGCTTCAGTCTTCACGGCTGAGGATGTTACAGAGGTTCCTAAATCTGAGCCAGCCTTTTTAGGTGACAAATCTGAGGAACTCACTCAGATTGAAGTGACATTAGAGGAGGTTTTGGAGTTAATTGATAAGCTGAATAGTAACAAGTCTCCAGGACCAGACAGCATTCACCCAAGGGTTCTGAAAGAACTCAAATGTGAAATTGCGGAGTTATTAACAGTGGTTTGTAACCTATCCTTTAAATCCACTTTGGTACCAAATGACTGGAAGACGGCCAATATAACACCAATATTTAAAAAAGGCTCTAGAGGAGACCCTGGCAATTATAGACCGATAAGTTTAACATCAGTACCAGGCAAATTAGTAGAAACACTAGTAAAGAATAAAATTGCAAGGCACGTAGAAGAGCACGAATTGTTGGGCAAAAGTCAGCATGGTTTCTGCAGAGGGAAGTCGTGTCTAACTAATCTATTAGAATTCTTTGAAGGGGTTAATAAACATGCGGACAAGGGGCACCCAGTGGACATAATATACCTAGATTTCCAGAAAGCCTTTGACACGGTCCCACACCAAAGGCTTTTATGTAAATTAGGTGGTCATGGGATAGGAGGAAAGATCCTTTCATGGATCGGGAATTGGTTAAAAGACAGAAAACAAAGGGTGGGAATAAATGGTAAATTTTCACAATGGAGGAGGGTAACTAGTGGTGTTCCCCAGGGGTCAGGCCTGGGACCGATCCTGTTCAACTTGTTCATCAATGATCTAGAAAATGAGGTAAGCAGTGAGGTGGCAAAGTTTGCAGATGACACCAAGTTGTTCAGGACAGTCAAAACCGAAAGGGATTGTGAAGAACTACAAAAAGATCTCAGCAAACTGAGTGATTGGGCAGCAAAATGGCAAATGAAATTTAATGTGGGTAAGTGTAAGGTAATGCATGTTGGAAAAAATAACCCAAATTACACGTACTACATGATGGGGTCAAATTTAGCTACGACAGATCAGGAAAGGGATCTTGGAGTTATAGTGGATAGTTCTCTGAAGACATCCATGCAGTGTGCAGCGGCAGTTAGTAAGGCAAATAGGATGTTAGGAATTATTAAAAAAGGGATCGATAATAAGACAAAAGATATCATACTTCCCCTATATAAAACTATGGTACGCCCACATCTTGAGTACTGCGTGCAGATGTGGTCTCCTCACCTCAAAAAAGATATATTGGCATTAGAAAAGGTTCAGAAAAGGGCGACTAAGATGATTAGGGGCTTGGAACGGGTCGCATATGGGGAGAGGCTAGAGAGACTGGGACTTTTCAGTTTGGAAAAGAGGCGATTGAGGGGCGATATGATAGAGGTATATAAAATCATGAATGGTGTGGAGAAAGTGAATATAGAAAAATTATTTACCTTTTCCCATAATACAAGAACTAGGGGACACCAAATGAAATTGATGGGTAGTAGGTTCAAAACTAATAAAAGGAAATTTTTCTTCACACAGCGCATAGTCAACCTGTGGAACTCCTTGCCCGAGGAGGCTGTGAAGGCCAGGACTCTATTAGGGTTTAAAAAAGAGCTTGATAAATTTTTGCAGGTTAGGTCCATAAATGGCTATCAGCTAGGGATAAAGTATGGTGCCCTAGCCTTCAGAACAAGGGCAGGAGATGGATGGCAGGAGATAAATCACTTGATCATTGTCTTCTGTTCTCCTTCTCTGGGGCACCTGGCATTGGCCACCGTCGGCAGATGGGATGCTGGGCTGGATGGACCTTTGGTCTGACCCGGTATGGCCATTCTTATGTTCTTATGTGGCGGAATGTTCCCTGGAATGGTGCCTTCTCCATATGCATGTTTTCTACGTGAATAACACCAAGCCTGTTGGCTTATTATTGCCAGTATTCTGGGTTGCCGGGGTGCATATTTCCAATTTCCCTTTCATGCCTGTTCAGGAATTGCACTGTGTAGCAGTTGTCACTCTGGCGTCCTCGGCCAATGTTAGGCCTCTGTACGATCCGCAAGTCTGTCAGGCTTATTGCAGGTGCAATGTTATTAAAATTAAGCCATGAAACTGGCAATAAAATATGTCTGTTTGGACCTGCCTAAATCCTGGTGAATGGATACGCATGTGTGAAGCTCTGTCTTTCCCACGTTAAGTAACATCTGCACGGCTGTGTTAACTTAACATTCACATGCCTGGGACATACATCAAGAAAAAAAGCACCCATAATCATTGCTGAGTTTCACCCATAGCAACAGCTGCAACCCTTTGGGGAGAGGGTGGTCAGCTGATCCCTATTAAAAAGCAAGGACTCCAAAGGAAACACCTCTGTTCTCTGTACAGCAGGTGCAAACTGGTTTTCACAATTATGTAAAAGGGAAGCTCCCACTCAGGGATGAAGAAGAATTACCTCATGGAATCTACATATACCCACAAACATCCTCCATCACCTTTTGCATCTATGAACCCCGCCTCATGGGAAGAAACAGGTTTTTTTTTAGCAGACTAGATCCTAAAAGGCAAGAGTTTTGTCTGCCAGCCTCAAGTTTCCTAGCTGCCTCAACTGAGCTATGCCTGAGATATTGAAAGTATAAAACTTTATTACTTTAACCAGAAGCTTTATAAGACTGTAACATATGTTTGTGTTTTCCCATCTGTGTTTTAGTGGACTTAACGTTGTGTAAATAGCTCTTCATTTTAATTTGATTAATAAGGAGGAACTGATTTGTGGTGTATGTCTAGTCTTTTGGGGACAGTGGAACTTGGATTTTCTGTGATTTTAAAGTGAAAGGACAGGAAGGACTCATTTCCAGGTGAGTATTAGATGTGGGGGTACCTCATGGGATATTAGTTGATGAGAAAATTACAAGCACTGGTGACAAGAACAGCCAATGAGTTCTAGCCACTGGCAAAAGGGGTGAACCCAAGATGGACTGCAGATGTATGCCATTTCTGCCAGTCCTATGTCTCAGTATCACCAGCAAAACAGTAACGTGCTAACTAGCTGGTCATTGTCTTATAGATTTAGTGTTCCGAGAGTAACCTAAGGTGGCCCAGGTCCTTCCTTCCCTAAGCAAGAAAGCTTTTCAACAAATATACTAAAACTCCTCACCTTTTAATAATTCTACTGTACTGAAGCAGTTCCCAACTCAGATCAGCAGCTGACATTCACTCCTAAATTGTCATCAGATCAGAAGGAAGATCCTTTCATGGATCAGTAAATGTTCACAAGATAGGAAACAAAGGTTAGATAGAAATCAGTGATCAGTTTTTTCGACTGGAGAGATGCAAATAATGGTGTGTACTGGGACAAGTATTATGGGATAAAGGATAAATAGCAAGGTGGCAAAAGCTGCAGCTGATATAACATCACTTGAGACAGTCAAGTCCAGAGCTGGCAGTAAAAAGTTACAATGGGATTTCACAAAACTGTGTGATGGGGTAACAAAAAGGCAGATGATATTCAGTGCTGATAAATGCAAAGTAATGCACATTGAAAAACAAAATCCCAACTATACAAATAAAACAATGGGGGCTAAATTAGTCGATACCACTCACGCAAGAGATTGTGACTACATGCATCTGACGAAGTGGGTCTTCGCCCACAAAAGCTTATGCTCCAAAAAATGGGTAAGTCCATCAGGTGCTACAGGCCTTTGGGTTGTTTTTGTGGCTACAGACTAACACATCTAGCCCTCTGACACATAAGCAAGAGGTTGTGGAACCAGCATATGTAGTTCTCCGAAAACATCTACTCAATATGCAGTTACCATGCAAAAAGCTAACTCCATGTTGGGAATCACAGAAAAAGGGGCAGATAGTAACACAGAAAATATCATATTGCCTCTATATAAACCCATGGAACACCTGCATTTTGAAGACCCATGTGCAGATGTGGTCACCCCAGCACTACAAAGCTATCTTGGAGTTTGAAAGTGTATAGAAATGGACAACAAAATGAGGAGGGGCATTAAAAGCTTTTATAGGAGGAGCAATTAATAAGAGTGGGACTTTTCAGCTTGGAAAAGAAAGGACTTGCGGAGTGCACATGGTAGTCTATAAAATAATGTCTGGTATGGAAAAAGTGAATAAGGGAGTGTTACTCTTTCTCATAACACAAAAACTAGAGGTCACCAAATGAAATTAACAGGCAGCAGGTTTGCAACAAAGAAAAGGAAGTATTTCTTCATACCACACACACACACACACACACACATACACACACACACACACAACAAAGAAAAGGAAGTATTTCTTCATACCACACACACACACACACACACACACATACACAGAGTTAACCTGTGGAACTCTTTGCAGAAGATGATGGGGAGATCAAAATTATAATATGGTTCAAAACACAACTTTATAAAGTCATGGAGAATAGGTCCATTAATTGCTATTAGTCAGGATGGCCAGGGTTTGTGTACCTAACCTCTGTTGTGTGGAAGCTGGAAATGGGCACCTGGGGCTGGATCACTAGATGGTTACCTCTTCTGTTCATTCCCTCTGGGGCACCTGGCATTGGCCACAGCCAGAAGACTGGCCACTGGGAAAATAACGTACATAAAATAAGTTTTGCCTCAAAAACATGAATAATTCATTGGAAAAATGCTGCAATAAAACAAATAAGAATAACGGGTGATAGGAGACACGTTCTATGTTATTAGTACGTACTGATACATGGCCTCCTTTCCGTGCTCAGCCACCTCCTTTCAGTGCTTCAAAACCGAGCCATGAGACAAACTCAAGCCTCCAACTGCATGCTCTGGGTGTTAGCCCTGACCAGGGAGCAGCCGGCTTTGCCAGGCCCTTTGGCCGGATGTGGGGAAGGAGGTGGCTCTGTGCTCCCAGAAGGGGCAGGGCCTCAGGCAGCAGGGAAAGAACTGGCGATCAGTCACAGTACCCTGCCCTCCCGAGCTGGCAGCAGTGCCTAGAGTGCACTGCATGGTGCTCTGGCCACAACTTAAAGGGCCCAGGGCTCCAAGTACAACCACTGCCTCAGGAGGAGCACCAGCAGCCCTGGAGCCTTTTGAATCATAGGGCAGTTACTCCCTCCTCTCGGTGGGCCTGTCCCTGACCTGTCTGTAGGGTCATAGATGGGAAGAGGCTATTGTTTTCGCTTTGTACAGTGCCTTGCATGTTTAGAACTCACTTGCAAATGGAGCCCATGGTAAGTGACAGGATTAGTATGAGCAAGTTTGATGCGGAACCACACATCAACATAGAGCAGATGGCGTACAAGCACTAAGTAAGTATTGGTAGAAGTTTGAGAGATGCAACCAGAGCCCTGCCACTTATAAGCTGTGTAGTGTAATTGCAGCGCGCTTGGCGTTTGCACAGGTAAGTTTTGAAGCCCTGATAGGTCATAGGCCTTGGCGGTATGAAAAAGGGTATGCTGCCTCAGTGTAAAACGCGGTTGTCTGAAGAACCTCTAGGGGGCGCCAAGATGGTGCTCAGTGAGGCCCTTTTATTTCCCTTCACCACAACCCCACTTCTGATAACAAAAAACATTACATGATCCAAGAAGAGAGCATGCATGTGTGCCCCAGATTGTGGGGACTAAAGCTGAAGTCCAAACCCCCTGACCCTAGGCAGGAATTCAATCCAAGCCCAAGGGCTTCAGCACCAGGCCTGGGGCCTGAGCCTCGCTGCCCAGGGCTGAAGCCCAGACCCACCCCATGCTTCAGCCATGGGGCTCCAGCTCTGGCCCCAGCAAGTTTAGTGTCAGCCCTGGCAACTCCATTAAAACAGAGTCATAAACCACTTTGGGGTCCTGACCTGTAGTTTGAGAACATTTGCCCTGCATGGCATTATGGGCCAAGAGTCACGCTCCACATAATGTATTCTGCTGCTCGAGAGTTCAATCAAGATTAAAGGAACATTGTGAGGCCCCTTAGGTCACTAATGTTGCATGTTATAACGTTGTAAATCCTTGCAGGAAATGTGATCTTTATGGCAATTTAGATTTATTACAAGTTCCTGGCTCTGAAGGAGAGCTCAGAGAAAGCCCTTGCAAAGTGGCCTCGTTTAACAGGAACACACATGCAGTGTGCGTCCTCGGGTCTGGGGAAGCTGCTCCTTCTGTGATCACTGAGTGCATCCAGTCAGGAGACAGCCCTGTGCCTCCTCTTCTCCCTGGAGTGGGTGCTACCATTCCCCAGCAGGCTACAGGCCATGTCCAATGGGTTCAGCAGCTGCCAGTGTCTCCCTTAGCCAGTCTATAGCTATGATAATTTGCAGTGACATGGAAGTGGTAGCTTCAAAACAGAGTGTGAGTTATTGGCCTAAAGGTGCCCAGCACACAGAGAAATGGCTTTAAACCAACAGAGCTCCATGTTCAGCATCTTAGCTAAACCTGGTCCGAGGTAGACATGGGTCAGCCTTGGTGCCCCGATTCCCTTGAGGACTACGTTACAGACCCACTTGCTGCAGACCCCCTGACACCTAGTCATCCTGAAACAATGGACAGCTGCCCCCTCCCTTTGCACAGCTGAGAATCTCTACAGTGATTGGCTCTTTGGTTCAGCAGCCTGGAGGAAATCAGGCAGAGACATTGTCCAATTAATAGCACCCTCTTTGTTCTCTAAGGAGCCTTTAGGTTCTCAGGACAGTATCTTATCATTGTTTTGCCACTTGGTTCCTTCCACAGCCTCTTGCTCTTGCTCTGTGCAAATGACCCATTGTACAGTACAATGTTCCAAGGAAGTCATACGACTCTCGCACAGTTGGCTACAGCCTGTGGATAAGCCCAAACAGCACTCACTTTGCTAAATAAATAGGTGTGTGGCCACTGTGGCACTGACGGCAGCTGAGGCTGGCCACCCCTGGAGGTAAGGTGGACAGGGATCCAGGAAGCCTGCCTGTGCCACCATCCTGGCTGCAATGTCCACATTGAGGAAACTGGCACAAGACTAGCTGGCCACACTGGGAGGCTCACTGCCAGCTGCAGGGGAGACAGGGCCATGACAATAAGTGGTAGGAAAACCCTTTCTCATTGTCCAGTCCTCACAGATGGATGCTACTTGGCCGATCTCCCACTTCCCACCCAATGCCTTTCATAGATTCCAAGGCCAGAAGAAGTCATTGGGTTCGTCTAGTCCGCGCTTCTGTATAATGCAGGCTGTGGAACTTCCCCGCAGTAAGTCCTGGAGCAGAGTATTTAGAAAAACATCCCAGCTTAATCCAAAAATGATCAGCCAGGGAGAGTCCAGGGCAATCCCAAGCAAGGTGTTTCAATGGCTAATCACACACAGCGTTAAAAAAGCTGCTCCTCTGTGGGCACAAAGTCTGGACACCATGTAAAAGCAAGCAGGAAGGTTCACGACTCACAGTGCTAGCGGAATGCCACCTTGTCAGGCCAGCTAGGCTCAGTGATGCACTGTCAAGCAATGGCTTACAAGTGATTATATAGAATGTCAATGGGCAGTGAGAAATGACAGTGTGAGAAGTCCCAAGCCCCTGGATGGGTGCTAGCAACAAGACATGATGAGCACACTAAGCCAATAATCCAGAAGTTTACATAATGGCTCTGCCCATAATTTACATGCAACATTTTACACAGGTGTTTTTTTTTTCTTTAGTCATCTGTTTAAACAACATATATATTGATCCTAGTGCTGCTTATATATCCATGGGCGTAATGATGCCTTTGTTTGATTGGGTATGATCCAAGGGTCCATATCCGAAGGAGTGAAAAGAAAACAATGAGAGTACGTATCAAACATCACTTAGTTGTAACACATAGGTCCTGTATGCGGGGCCCTGGGTTAGTGAACTAGACAAATGACTTGCAGAGAGTACTGAAAGGGAGGAGAGTATCTCATCCCTGGCAGCTCAGGCTTGTCTCAAAGGCTCATGACTTGGTCTTGGAGCACAGCTCCTGTGGCTATCATCACTTTCTCCAGCCTCTGAGAAAGCTCTGGTCTTGCTTGTAAGTTCCTTCTCACATGAACTGTATTTGTGAACCATGGCACATGTTATGAGTTAGTTAGGTCTTATACCAGACTATGAAATTTGGGCATAAAAGTGAGGGGTCTTAACAGAAACCGTAATATGCATCAGGAACTTCGGGTCTTCACCCTACAGCTTTATTTCCGGTCTGAATTGGTTGAGCTTCAACTTCCAGCTACTGCAGAAGTGAAGCATGAGGGGTCATCTCCCCGCCCAGATTTCTGACAGACTGAGCACATGCATTATCGCTATTGAACCACACTGCCCTCACTGTGCATCCCTTTCCCACCCCATCCCCACCCCCTACCCCCACTCTCAGGCACAAACCATCTCTGCGCCTTTGGCTCATGGTATAGCCGCCTCTGTTCGATTGAAAAAAATCATTAAATATTTGTTCCTCATCTAGATATGGTTCTATACCTGTGACTATAATCAAGTCTCACTGATTCTCCTTGCTAATCTAAAATGGAGTCTATTAAGTCTATCATTATAAGGCATGTTTCCTAGGTCTTCATGCATTCTTGTGTCTCTTCTTTAACCCCTCTCCAGTTTAGCAATGCCTTCTAGAATTGTGGGCACCAGACCTGGACATGGTATTCCAGAAGTTGTTGCACCAGTGCCAGAAACAGAGGTCCTTTGCAGTATGTTCTTCCAGTTCTGCTGAGAATTGAATCTCCAGTAAAGAGAATATGTCTTCCTTGGATGGTTGGAGAATTCTTTGTGGGCAAGCTTGATTTTCTTAGGTTACACCAAGCTGCTATCTACATGTGTGTCCTGTGCATATCTCCAGCCCCTGGACCTGCTGGATCTTGAGATATCTTCCAGTGTTTCCACATTGAAAAGCTGATATTGATTTGAAACTTCTAGCTTTGTGGAATTTCTCCTCCCAAGACTCTGCTCTCTGGTGGCCACCACCTGCTGATCCTCGTCTGTCTTCAGCCATGTAAAATGCTGCTGTGACCTCTGGGTGTTATGAATTGCCAGGCTTTCTTTCTCTTTGATTCCTTGGTGGCCAGCACAATTCTTCTCAGAAACGGAGGCACTGGTGTTTCTCAAACCTGCCTATCTAAGAATTCCCGAGCTGATCTCATTTTTGGTAATGTCTCAACTTGCCCCTCCAGTCCAAGAATTTTCTCCTTCACCAGAGCCACCAACTTGTAGTCCATGCACATGAACCCCTCTCTGCTTTCAGACAGGAACGAGAAAGTCGCACATCCATTGCAAGTCACCACCTCTGTTCCACCACTGGACATCCTCAGGTCAGATATAGCACTTAAAATTGAAAGGAAAGTCTCCCACGCTCCTGTTTGCTGCCTCTGTTTGCAGGTCACTTAAGATAACTAAACCTACAACAGCCTCCACCTATGGCTCTAGTGGAAGGGTAAGTGATGGGGCAGTGATAATTTTAATAAACACACACCACCAGTTGTCTGGAGCCTGGGGGTGCCTTCTTCCACCATCCAATAAATGATGAGAGCCTCCTGCTCTTTTCTGGCAGTGTTGATGCTGCAGGAATCTCCATCCCTTCTCCCCTTCAACCTATTATGTTGCAGGAAGAGGGGCTAATTCAGCCTACCTGATAGCTGTTATCATGCTTTGCAGTCAAGTGGGGGTGTTTGGAGCCCAACTGCTCAAAGCAACTCCCTAGTCACTAGGAATTAAGTCCCCTTGAGGATCTGAGCCTGGGTGCTCAGTCCTTTCACATTCCAGCCATAGATTAGTGGCTACAGTTATCTGGGGAAGAACCACCCTTTGCTGTTTGACCCACAGGGGTTGCGTGTTTGCTGCACCTCCAGGAGGGGATTCCCCAGCATTTGGCTCCCAAGCAGTGCAGGAGACAGGTCTAGCAAGGCCAGTGGTGGTAAAAGCAGCTTTCTGAGGCTACGTCTCTCTCTCTCTCTCTCTCTCTCCTGGAGGTTTTTCTAAAGCAGCAGTCTCTGAGCTGAATTTGTCGTGAGCAAGAGCTCTTCCTGCTTGGCAAAGAATGCAGCCTCTGTGTTTGTGGAATCCAGGGGGCCAGCCGAGCTGTTATGTGCATCATTGGCTGAGCCAGTACACAGCTGAAAGGAATTAACTGTTTCCAGGAGGCCAGTGATGCAACCTCAACTTGTTTTCTGGGCCAAGAGGACATACAAATTCCTCATGCGTTTGAACAAACCCCAAAGCCTCCTGGGGCGTCTTGCCACTGAGCTGTGTGTGTAAACGCAGGGCCTGTACAGTCCAGCCCACTTCACAAGATTATTTCTAGTCTCCCCATCCCAGAAGGTGAGGCCTCGCATGTGGAGCTTGTTACGGATTGGTACTGAACTTGTGTGTTAAGCCTAAGCCCTAGGGTCAGGGTGAGCCAAAGGAAACACACCAGCAGGCCCTAGCCTGGCTGCCTTTGGAGCCAGTTCAGAGCAGCCAGCAGGAGAGCACAAGGGAGGTGGCATTGCTGGACTAAGAACCTGGCATGGAAGAGCGGCAGCTGTTCAGACCACACTTCCTGTGGCCCTACCTGTTAACTCTAGGTCAAGAGCAGCTCAAGGAGGCACAAGAAGGAAGCCCAAGCATGGCCACTGGCTGAGTCCAGCGCCTAGGCCAGGGTGGGTGGGCACTGTCCTGCTTGTTACAAAAAGGCAGGGCAGTCAGGCAAGAGGGCAAATCAGTAAAAGAGCTGATGGCAAATGGAGGAGGAGGTATCGAGGCGTAAAGGGGACAGTGCTGGATGGCACTCATTTGTCTCGCCAGTGCACATACCTGTTATGACTGACTGGGTACTGCCCCTCTTAATGGCTCTTTATTGGACACCGCAGCTGGCTAAGACTTTCCACCATTTTGTGGTCATTTCTTTGCAGGTTGCCACAGAGAACATAATTTTACTCATTGTTCTGAAGCCCTAATTAGAATTATGCAGTTTTACAGCATTATGCAGAAGCCTGATAGCGCAAACTGACCAGTGAGTCACTGACGGGCTTATTTAATTATTAATGAACCAGTTGTAAGTAGGACTATTAGTGACTTTAAAGAGCATCACTGGCGCTCGGACACTACGTCGCGATCAAAAGGCCAAATTTCAGCGCTCTGCTTCAGAAAGGTTGCCCCCCGCCCCCGGGGGCTAGACCTGCCACAGTCCTCTTCTGTAGACCCAAGTAAAGTGCTGGAGGTACCAAAACTTGGCAGAGGAGCAGGGGGCCCTGAGTGGTTGGCCAAGCCACCGAGTGCAAGCCCTGCATTTCCCACAGAGGACCATTCTGGTGTGGCACGTAGCGTCGGGGCAGGGAGCCCGGTTGGAATGACTCAGGCGAGCTCGGCGTTACCAGCTAGGAAATACTCAAAAACAAGACACTGCAGCAGGAGTGCCAGACACGGCCCTGCCCTGCCCTGCCTTTTCCCCAGAGGCCTCGCTCATTGTAGCCCACCCCCACCCTACCTCATCCCCTGGCTGTCCTGCCCCAACCCGCCCGGCCCCTCACTTTCTGCTCCTATACCCCAACCCCCCACACACACACACTCCAGGGCTGGGCACAGCAGCCACCCAACACAAGTAGGGGCTAGCGTGGAGGATGAATTTGCACCTCCTGGCTCTGCCCAAGCGCCAGGGGCCCAGCGCCTTTGGCTTCTGGCTAATAGGCACTGCAGAAGCCAGAGCAGGTGGCTACGGTAAGGAGAGCTCCTGCGTGCCGGTCCCACTGTGGGACGAAGCGTGCGTGGCACTCAGCACTCCGGGCTGCTCGCTCTGGGCGGGAGGTCTAGTGGTTAGTGCGGGGCCCAGCAGGCCCTGGGTGCTGGGGGCTGGTACTGGCCGTGGCCTTGGCCCTGGCAGGAAGGCTCAGCGCCTTTCGCAGGGCGGTCGGTGTGGGTTGGGCTCCAGGCCGGTCAGTGTGGGTGGGCTGCGGGGGGTGCTTTACAGTAGCACCCCACCCCCACATTTCCCTCGCCCCCCACATAGGGCGGCTGAGCCCGGCTGGGAGGCAGGCAGGCAGCTCCCAGACGGTGCGGCGCAATCCCCGTCCAAGGCCCGGATGCAGGGACCCTGGGCAGCCCGTTGTCCCTGGGACTCGGGAGGAAAAGGGACGCGCGCCCTTTAAGTGCCTCCCCGCCCCTCCTAGCCCGGCCGTCTGCCCGGGAGCTGGGCCAGCGCTGACCGCTCAACCTAATCGCGCTCCACCAGGGGTCCCGCCTCACCTCGCTGCCGATTGGTCGCTGCCTGCCCACTTCCCGGCCTTGTGCCGTGCCAGCCAATCAGCGTGGGTGAGAGGTGGGCAGCGGGTATGTGTGCGTGTGCGTGTGGCTGAGGGTTGGAGCGCTGAGAGGGCCTTACGGCGGCGCTGGGGCAGCTGGCTACCCGTGCGGGTAAGAGGGCAGAGCGGGCGGGGGCGGGGTTCCTCTCCCCTCCCCTCCCCTCCCCTCCCCGGGCTGGGCATACGCGGACTCTGGCTGAGCCTCCAGCGGGGCATTTCCTTGCTCAGGGCCCGCAGGGGGCTGGGCTGGAGGGGTTCGGTCCCTCCCCGGGGTGGGGGCCGAGCTGGGAGCGGCGCTCAGCTCTGCAGGGGTGGGAGGCCGGGGGCTGCTCTGAGCCGCGTCTCCTTGGCTGGTCCCGTCGGGGGGGCCGGGCCGGGGACACGGGGTGAGGGGACGGGGGCCCTGGCCACAGGGGCTTAGTGCTAAGGAGGAGGGGCGGGCGGGCGGGGGAGAGCCCCAGCCTCAGCCCCAGCCCCTTCCCCGGTGCTCTGCTTCTGGGTCATGGACTCCGCGGGCTGCAAGGGACCTCGGGAGGCCATCGAGTCCCGCCCCCTGCCCCAAGCAGGGTCAGGTCAGCCCCAGCTAACTCGTCCCCTCCCCCCGCGGGCTGCGTCAAGCCGGGCCTTCAATCCTCCAGGGCTGGAGAATCCCACCGCCTCTCCCAGGCACACAGTCCAGTGCTTCACCGCCCTCCTGCTGCCATGGTGTTCCCGCCCCCTCCCGCTCCCCCTCTGTGACTTCACACCATTGCTCCTTGTTCTGCCATCCCTGGCTCTCACTCTTGGGTCCCTCCCCAGCCCCAGGGCCCTGCTGCTCCGGTTTCTCTGGGGCCAGGCCCTGCATACCTGCTTGCTGCCAAGGCACGCTTGGGATTACATCCCTGCCTCAGTAATGGACCCAAACTCCCAAGACACTGTGCTTCTTTGGGCCCTGCTAGGGAGCTGGGGGCACATCATTAATTAATCCCTTTGAGCCCTCTCCAGAACCATCCCCAGCTATGGCCTTCCTGGAGTAGCTGCTTCTGCTAGTTCAGGGGAGGTTGGGGACTTCCCTCTTATGTGGCTAATAGAATTGCACTCAGGAGAACAAGCTAAAGTCCACTTTAGTCACACCCTGTGCCCTCTCTCTGCTCCGTAGCTCACACAGAGCCCTGCTAAGGCCCACATCAGAGTCACAGCCAGTTTTGTGTTGGGTGGCAAGTAGAGGAAATCATGGCTTTAATGCCCTGGAAAGAAAAACTGAGCAGGATCAGGGCTCCTGTTGTTCCCATAAGGAGGTAAATTTCAACACTTCTGGGAGTCAGAGGCTGACACATAACACGCTCAGACAGTTGTGACTCTCACTGAACATAAACACCAGGTCTTTTTTGGGTGGGCAGGGTAAAAGTTAGTGTGGCTGAAAGATCAGGAGTGGTTCTTACAGCCTAGCACTCTTACATTCTTCCTGTTTGCTTTGTTTATTGCTTCATGGCCAAAGGTCAGGATCTGTAAGAGGATCTTCATAGATTGTGCAGTATGGTGCTACTAGATTGTCGGCCTTTATAGAGAGATTTTGTATGTTTCTGTAGAGTACTTAGTGCCTTGTGGTTCTGATCCAGACAAGGACCTTTGAGAGCTACATTATATGGTAACAATGCAGAACCTTCACCTGAAATGAGCTCTTCATGGGAACTTCCCTCCCTGTGCAAACATTTAAAATATTGGATTCACACTAAATTCAGGGTAGTTCCTTTAGTCCCAGTTGTAATCTGAACACAATTTTTGGGCAAGCACTTTTCCCTCCATTTGTAAGATGAAATCATCTTGATTATTTCAGGTTGATGCTAAGTATAGATTATAGCTATCAAGTCAGGCTATTTAAAAGACAGATTGTTACTTCCCCATAAATGTAAACAGGGCTGAGGGTTAGAAGTTCACCATTCAGAATTCTCTAACCCGAGCAGACACGAGTTTACAAAATGATCATGCAAAAAGATGCAGTGGGCTGCAGTCTAATATCATGGCAATAGCAAACCAGCAGTAGGTTCCGTGAAACAAGTTTTATCATGACCAAAGACACCCAGCTCTTGGGGTGGATTCACAAAGTCAGCATGAGCTTTCTTTCAGTGCAGCTGTTGAAAAGTGGTGTGTGTTGCAGAGTATTCTGCTGACTAGATCTGTGCTTAAATGTGTGAGTATATTGCCAGGCTGCTAAGGTTTTGGTCTGTTGTCAGTATTCTGCATATTTGTAAAGAAACCTTTTGTTTTATGACCTGTAAAACTAAAATGTCTGTTTTCTCTTACAGGCTCTAGGGTAAACCATGAGGCTGTACGAGAGACTAAGTAGGTCTTTCCAGGCTCCCATCACTGTCCATAATTATCCAAGCAGCCACGTTTATGTGTTCAGAAATGGCCGATCAGATCCGGATGAGTCGTCAGAGGAGGAGTCTGACTTCATGGAATTACGTCCAAGGGGCAAGGAGCAGCGGAGATGCAGTGCTTCCCAAGAGAAAGTGGGGGACGTAGTGCTACTGGAACGAGAACTCACAGAGGGTGATAATCTTAACAAGCTAGCCCTGCAGTATGGCTGTAAAGTAAGAGCTGCAGCCAGATGATTCAGCTGCTTTAATTTCTTCCCTTAGTCTTATTTTCATGTGTGTTTTGTAATTACTTGTGTTTAGGGATGTGTTATGTATAGCTTAGTTTCTGTGCATACACAAGTTTCAGTTGTCTGACACACAAAGGTGACTGCCTCTCTGTGTCCTGTAGTTATTGGTAACTAGGTAAAACTCAAATGGATGCAAGTGAATCTTGTAATTAATAACACAAGGAAGAAGTATTCACCTCCACGCCCAACATGACCTGGATTTCTGTGTAATTTGGATGACTTGAGTGTGTCACAGCTCTAAGGTAACTTATGGAAGGAGGAGAACATCTATCCCAGAAAAGGAAGCAAGCTCTGATTCTCAGGCACTTATACCTTTTTAAGCAAACAGAACAATACACTCTGTGATCTCATTGACTTGGCAACAAAATGGGAGGTGAAATTCGGTGTTGAGTGCAAAGTGACACACATTTGGAAAAAAATTATTACATTTACATAGCTAGGTTCCAAATAAGTTGTTACCACCAAAGAAGAGATCTTTGTGTCCCTATGGATAGTTTTTTAAAAACTCCTGCTCAGTGCACAGCAGTCATCAAAACTAACAGTGTTCGGATGCCTGGGGGGAGGGATGAAATAAGACAGAAAATATCATAATGACTTTTTGTAAATCCAAGGTGCACTCACGCCTCGAATACCAGTTCTCAATCTCCATCTCAAAACGTATATAGTGGAACAGTAAAAGTTTCAGAGGAGGACATCAAAGATGATCAAGGATACAGAAAGGCTTCTGTACGAGGAGTGTCTAAAGAGGTTAGGGCTGTTTACCTTAGAAGGGAGACTATTGGGGATCTGATAGTCTATGAAATCAGAAATGGGTTGAGGAAGTGAATAGAGATTCAGGTATCCTGCATTCTCCTCTTGTCCGCTCCCCTCCTGTGGCCAGCTGCCACCTTACCTGTGCTGATTGTTGGCTTGTCTCTCCAGTGCTGGCTGTCAGCCAACTGGCAAAGAAAAAGCCATTTGAGTATTCACTACATTGACAAAAGAGTGCTTGCGGCAGCTGCTGTATTTAAAAATTACGCTGTATGTTGCTCAGAGAATAAAGTTGCAGCTGGTGGTGCATACTAGCTCATTTAGAAAGGAAAAAAGGATTTTTAGGAGAAATGTATTAATTTCTTAGATTAATTGTCAGTGCATAAGGTGAGTACAGGTGTTGGTGCAATAATAGGCCTAAATGTTAGGAAAATAATGCTTGGAAATACTGTCCAAAGTGCTGTTTGTGCTGATGTGTGTATTTCAGTTGGTTAATATGTTACAGTGCCCTTCTGGCCTTTCTTTGCCCCTCCTTCAGCTCAGGTTCCACTGTGTTCCTGGAAACTTGACTTTTCTCAGGCAGAGCGTTCCCCTTTTGCAACTCATCTTTTGTTGCTGCCTGAGGATCAGAACAGAGGCCCAAGTCTGAGGCTACGTCCACACTACCCCAGAAGATCTACCCGCTCAGGGTCAATCTCCCGGCATTTAATTTCGTACATCTGGTAGGGACACACAAGATCGACCTCTTGGGGATCACAGTCAACTCCTGTGCTCCTCACAAGACTGGAGGAGTAAGGGAGGTTGACGGGAGAAACTTTCCCATTGACCTTGTTCGGTATGGACAGCCACCAACTAAGTCGAATGCATATAGGTCAATTTTAGTTACACAATTGCTGTAGCTAGAATTGCCTATCTGCATTCAAGTTACTTTGCCTAGAGTAGACGTAGCTGGAGGCATATGCATTGAAAAGCTGAAAAAGCTGTGGTTTACTTTGTTGCCTGTTCATCTCCCACATGCGGCCCTGCTGGATTCCAGGTTCCCCACTTTGTATACTGCCTGAGATAATGACACCCAGTAACTCAATCCCAATATTTTGTTTCCCAGGCTATAACCAGGGCTGAATTCTGTTCTGGGCCAATTTCAGATCCTTCTTATAACTTTGAAAGTGTTGTTAGGTATGTGACTGCCGAGTTTGATTAGAATTTATATTATGGTAGCAACTAGGACACTAGGTCTGCAACTGAAATAGTGAGAAGAGCCACTTTTTCAAATTCAGTTACAAAACCAATACTCCAAGAGCCACAGTGCACGTGAAGACGAGCTGGTCCTTAATAAATAACGTCAAAATATACTTTCTGTCATCCCTATTTTAAGAACAGTGCACACAATGATTTGTACTAGTTAAAAAATTGTAACCTCCATCTCCAGGCTTTACCTGTCATAGACCCCAAATCTAACCACTGTTCTCAAGCTTTACCCCCCATCCCCAGAACTAACCTGCCTTAGACAACACTGCTTTTCCATGGCCACCACCCCACCTACTGCTGCTCCCCCTGCTTCCTCCTGAGCAGGGCTTCACATTTCAGGCAGGGTCAGGCTCAGTTGCCCCTGCCCTCCAGCTTCCCCCACGTGCAGCGCAGGTGGCTCCCTGCCCTGCTGGCTTTCTCTTCCAGGGCTCTCTGTCCCACCATGACTTTCTTCTCTAGAGCTGACCACTCAGCGGCTCTGGAGGCTGCTGCCAACCAGCCAACCTAAATTCAGTTGGTCTAACTGCAGGCAACTGAATTTAGTTTTTCGTTTAAGTGGCGGCAGCCTCTGGAGCAATAAGTGGCTCCTTAAAGAGCCGCAGGTTGCTGACCCCTGAATTAGGAGCTGCCATTCAGTTCAGGTCTCGACTGTGCTAGGAGCTGTATGGACATATGAGATGATCCCTGCCATGAGTTGTGAAAGACAGACACAAAGGAAAATGAAAAGTGGTGGGAGACTTTACGTAAACGAGAAGTCATATAATTACTAGAGAGATGATGAATTTTTCCAGCTGTGTGCCATTTATCTGTATTAATTTGATTCTATCCATCCACCATTCTGAAAGCTGCTAGCCCTAACTATCTTTGTCTTATACTCTGTTTAGATGACTAGAGGGTGGGGTCTACACACAGGATTTGTGATTCTCAGGAGAGCTTGTTTGTGGAGTTAGACTTTTGTGAATCTAGCCCTAGAAGCCAAAATCCCCTTGACAGTTGATGTGCCTACATCAGTTTTGCAGCTGTAATCAGTGAACCATCCCAGCACTGACCTGCAATGCCTAAATATTTGAAGCATCTGGACCTGTGTCCCAGAGATTTCTCCAGCCCCGTTAAGACTGGAGCAGCAGAAGACCTGCGGATGGAAGCCACAGCTGAAGACTAATACAACTGGTGGTCCTCTGAGACACCGCAGAGCGTGTCTTGAAAGCTACAACTTTCAACATGTGAGGGACTGTAATGTGGTTTGTTGGGCTCTTAAACTTGCTAGGGAATCTCTGACTGCAGAGTCAGAGGCTGCCAGAGCACAAATTAGGACAAGACAGACTTTCACTTGCAAGTTTCAATCAGTATTTGTACTCACTTCACATTTTGTGCTCTTCTGCTTTGTCCTTGAGTCAGCATTGATAGAGTTGTGAAGTCTCTCTCTTGTTTGATTTCCACAGGTGGCAGATATCAAACGTGTCAACAACTTCATCTGCGAGCAGGACTTGTATGCTCTGAAGTCCATCAAGATTCCAGTCAAGGCCCATGGGGTGTTAACAGAGATCAGCCAAGAGTTAAAGCCTGCACAGAAGGCACCTTCCCACACTGCACTGACACTGATTGAACTACCAGAGCCTGATCCTGGAACTGCAGGCAGCAGCTGTACTGAAAGCGGAGGCCTGACTGACTACTTTAAAGGGATTGACCAGAACATTGAGGAGGCCGTGCAGTCCAGAGTGCATTTGAATGCAGATTATTGCATAGAAGCACAAAACTGCCCACCCTCAGCTTCAGTGGGCCGGAAGGAGCCCAACAACGGGGCAGACTGTGGGCTCCAGTGGTGGAATGCAGTTATCATCATGCTACTGATAGGAATAGTCTTGCCAGTATTTTATATTGTCTATGTTAAAACACAGCAGACTGGGGCAGCAGCCTATACCTCAAATGCAACCTTTGCCTCAAATAGCTCCACACATGAGTTGGTGGGAAAAGCCTCACAGCACATACCGGTCATGGAACCCCCCAAACGGACAATACAGCTGAGGACTGCCTCACCACCTGTCACAAATGCCCATGAACCAGTAATGCTGACTTTATTAGATGCTGGGGGCTAAGGGTTTTTTTAAATGAACTAATGCTCCTGACTGGACATGGGGTGCTGTTTTGGCGCTAAGTGCAACATTTGGCTCTGTGTCGATAAACCCACAGGAAAGTAGCTTGCCCCAACTTACTTGTTTCAGGTATCTCTCATGAGTGGCCTCATCTAAAAATCTGAATGAGGCAGACACGGTATAGATGGAGCATTTTTCCCCACAAGTACCTAAAACAATATTTTGCATCCTGCAGCAGAACCAACAGGGCCTTGCATATTTAACCCTATATATGACTTTATACAGTAGATATGGTGCTATTAAAACTACCCAGGACACTTGATATCTTCATATCAGCTCTGATCAATGACAGTATTAAGCTAATAGTAATAGAGAGGTAGCCATGTTAGTCGGTATCAAAACAAAAAAGCTATCATGTAGCACTTTAAAGCCTAATAAATAATTTTGTTAGTCTTTGAAGTGCTACATGACAGCTTTTTTGTTTTGAGCTAGAATGACTGAGGGCCATAGCCTGGTGTGAGCACCACAGAGGCAAGGGTCTGCCTGTGACCTCCTTAGGGTTTCATGCCTGTACATGGTCAGGCCAGACCTCGTAGCAATAGGCCTGTTGCTCAGTAGTGATAACAAAAGTTGCATTCAGTCATATAGCCCAGCCTGCCAGCAATCTCTAGTGGCCCACTGCCCATAAAAAAATCTTGACTAATATCACTTGGGCTGGTGTCTTTAGTATGCTTTGAGTACTTGTGGGCAATGCATATGTTCTCTTTGCACAGTGAGCTGTTTCCAGCACTGGGTTTGTCTCAACAGTGCATCCTTGTGCTTGGGGGCAGGGTTGCAGGGAGGGGTAGGTCCAGTGAAACATTTCCATTTTGTAGTTATTAAAAAGTCATGGGAAACAAGCTCCTAGATATTTCAGGAGTTCACAAGAAGCATAACTGGTAGGCTGGTGATTACAAACCTGGTGTAGATAAATTCTAGTGCCTGTATAGATAGCTACTCATGTTTCTTATCTCCCATCACCCTCTCAAAAGAAGGTCTCATGTGAACACATGGTTCTAACAGATTAATTCTTGTATTCTGGTCTGTTGACCTGAGGCTTACAGGTTTCAAGTGTGTTTTTCTCCTAAGACTGCTTTACAAGAAATGTTGAATGTGTGGAAAGGCTCCTCACAGTATGTGCTGTAAATGTGGCTAAAGGTAAAGCTTTGGGTAGTTTCTCTGCAGGAAAAGCCTCTTACTGGGTGTAGTAATTTTAAAAATAAATTAAAACTGTAGCTCATGGCTAAACCCTACAGTAGAAATTGACATTTTATAGTTCTAGAATTGAAAATCCCTAAAAAACATGAGCAAAATATCCATAATATATTGCCTAAGTGTAAGATGTTTGGCACAGAGCAAACCTTAAGAAAGTTGGACTTTTCCCCAGGCCTGTGCACACTCATCCTAGGAGGTGCTAACGTAAACGCATTTATTTATCAGCCTGTCTTAAAGAATGTTAGCTGACATTTGTGGTATGAAAAGCATAAGGGTGCAAAATGCACAAGATGGCTGTTTCACTCCCCATCTACCTGGAGGATGGTTATAGAATAAGTACTATGGTAACATGATACAAATCATAGATTAACAAGATGCTCATGAAAATACATAAAATACAGAAAGTTTGTTCTCTTTCAAGCACTCAGTTACAAGAATCAATGTTTTAAAAATCTGTTTACTATAACATTAAGCAGGTAAAGGAAGAAATTATTAGAAGCCTGACAAGTAATTTTGAAATGATTTGTTGAACAAAGGAATTGCCTGCTAGTGTTTTGTCACTAGAGGGCACTGTTGTCATAAATACCAAAGCGGATGAGGCACTTGAAGGAAATTTGAATCTTACAATTATGGCCATGTTGAGTAGTACCAGCCATCACTGGTTCAGATTAGTTTAAGGCTCTGAGGTATAAGACATAACTTCTGTCTCTTGATTTTTAAGAAAATTTATCGCTAACAGTTTCCTTTGGGCATGAGGCAAATACAGGAACAGTATTTGTGTTTAGTGATTGAAATGAAAAATGTATCTGAAAAATCTGCTTCTTGTTGTAACGGGAGCTGGAAGGTACAATGACTAAAGTAAACAGAACCTAAATGAGTATTTGTTTATCCATACCAAGGCTTAAGCTTAAATTTCCTTCAGACAAAAGGAAACTTTTGTTAAGTTTCAAGAGGGCATGAGGGAGCCCTTTTAAAAAAGGTACCTAAAGCATCTGACTTCTTAAAGCCAGCTGTATCCATTTAAATATATATTTTTCTTCTGTGAAGGAAGAAGGATCCCTTCTGTGGGTTAATATTCTATTTCTAAATGAAGAAAAAAATCAATAAAAGCATAATGGGAACTAACCTGGATTGCCATCTGTTTCTTTAGCAGTATAATCTGAACTACACTATGTTGTTCCATGGTGCAGCTTCCCTTAAAGAAAGGCAAAATTTAGGACAGAACCATGGGCAGACGCTGGTCAAAATAAGAATTTCTTTCAATTGTAAATACTGCATTAACAAAGAACTATGGTCATTAGTGGTAAGAACCAAATAGCCACGCATGTCCAGTTCCAAATCACACACCACTGGCTAAAAATCTTACATTTGTTAAAGATGTACAGTCCTGATCAGTACTAGAAGAGGAACATTCAGAGCTTCCAGTTTCTCACTCTGGAATGTTGAAATTTCTGGTCTGAAACATGACTGAAATGTCACTGGTTTACTCTGTTTCAGTGACTTCTTATCAAGCACCTTCTGTTTTCAAGTTAATCTATCAAACTACCAGCCAGGATAAAAGAATCAGCCTGGGACTGGAGCAACAAGCTGGATTCCTCCTGGGTCAAAGACCAGCATTTATTAACATTTGCAGGCTAAATTGCCCCTCATTGATACTTGTGCCATCAGGCTCTTGCTTTCAGGGAGTTACATGAGTAAAAACATTTGGAAACCAGTGAGCAAGTCTACTGGTGCACCCAGGGGAACAGAATCCAGCACAGATGCTCTGATGAACAGTTGAGAAGGGGTAATAGAAGTAAATTTGAAGCAGGGGCACTCAACCTATGGCCTGTAGGCTGCTTGTGGCCCAATCAGCACAGAGCTGAAGCCCATGTGACAGCCTTAGGGGCATACAAGTTGTAGTGGATGTTGGTACACATAACACTCATAGAGCTGTATTGCCTATGTGACCCACAATAGTAAACATGCTGAGAACCACAGACAGACAGTGAAGGTGGCACAGTTGAGGCTCAAGGTGCATGGAGGGCTGAGCTGCTGATTAAGGTGGTGCTATTACCCCAGAGCTGTATTCAGGATAGTAATCCCAGTTCATAGGCATCAGTGTGCTACACCTCCGTCCTTTCACCTGTGACCAGGTCTATGTGCTAATAAAAGCAGATTCTGGTTCCAAAACCTCATAGAAGATTAAAACAGCTTTCCAGACCCCCTGCAAAATGGATTTAGACCACCTAAAAGTAACTTGCCATGCCTAGCATCTGAATACGTGACTTTTACCCCAGAAAGCGCATTCCCTAATAAATTTGTTAGTCTAAGTTGCCACAGGACTGCTTGTTATTGGTGATGCTACAGACTAACACAGCTACCCCTCTGAGACTATTTGCTATGCCTATGTCAGTTTCAGCTGCTGTTACAACCTTCCTTAGCTGTGATGATCACATGTTCACTACTAAATATTGAGTCTGTTCTGGTCTGGATATGGTCTGAAGAAGTGGGTCTGTCCCACAAAAGCTCACCTAATAAACTATTTTGCTAAAGTGCTACTTGACTGCTTTTTTTGTTTTGATAGTGTGTAGACTAGCACGGCTTACTCTCTGTTAATGTTCACTACCTGTGTCAAGAATTGCCTAGCTGCACATCAACTGCTCCCAGGCTCCTATGCAACAAGCCCCTTTCTGGCACACCACAGGTAGAGAAGACAATTATCTGTACACCCTCCACCCTGCCAAGCAAGATTTCCAAAGAGCCTGCAAGCGAGTCACTGTGGCTTGGCCAGTTCCCGCCGAGGTGGCTCAGTTAACGCCATGGAAAGGTGAGATGCTACACACCCCCTATGGCAGATCTCAGTCAAAGCAAAATTCCCCCAGAACACACAATTGCACAGCTGTATTGCCAGCTTCAGCTTTTGATGACTAGTGGTTTTGGCTTCAACTGCCTTCACTTTGTGGTACTCAAAAAAGAAGTAGGAAAAGATTTTGCTGAGACATGCTAGCACAAGTAATCTCGGCAGACAACAGGTGGTTTGTTTCAGACGAATGTTGTGAACACTCAATAGTAGCTGATAGGTTAAAATGGAAGCTTAAGGCCCCACAACTGCAGTCACTGCTGCTTGTGTGGTAATGGATTATGTTGAACCATAGTACACATATGCATATTTTAAAGCTACCAGCATCACAGACTTACGCAATGCATCCCTTGTGCCCACAGTGATAAAAATGGTGACTTGCTTCATGAAGTAAACAGTACACCTGGATATTAAGCAGCATTCGATGAAGCTGAAGCTTGACATCAGCTGAAAACAAATGGCCAGGAAGCGCCAATCCTGAGAAATTTATGTGAATTTTCACTTTTTGCAATATATTGACTTTATTGTTCTCAGGGATGTAGAGGATATACCACTGTTGTTTCCATTTAATTGGTGGAGGCCTTACCTTGATGCAGTAATCTGGCAGTAGGTTTTTATTTGTTTAAATTACCCTGCAACAAACTGCTAGATTAAGGCCCAATACTGCAGCTTTTCATTGTAGCCTAACCTGAGGATATTGCTTCCATTTTATGAGCCCATATAGCCCATTTTAGTTTCTAAACTATAGCACATTTTGCTCATCCATGGCTTAATATAAAACTGTGCTCAGTTCAACATGTGTTACACACTGTCTTAATACTTGGATACTCGAGTAGTCAATACAGTCAACCACCCTTAGCTGTGTCATTGATTCCCCTTCCATTCCATTCCTTCCTAGATGGTATTTTTGTACTCAATGCCTTTTCATACAGTTGTTTAAGTGGGCCTGCTGTACCATAGCATCTGATTGGATGAGACTCCCAGCACACATCACAGCGAACACCAGATTCAGAAAGCATTATAAAGCCCACAGCCACACACCTGTAGGAGCTAACAATGAATTCATTTAAAGCAGTAGTGACCTTGATTTGAATATTTTTAGCTGTAGAAGTCAACCAGCTTCCAAAACCTGCTAACAGGAGCCCATGGCCAGAGGCAGGAATTGAACCTGTCACGCCAGCTTGTAATGAACTGCAAGAGCCAGAAAAGCTGCTGCTTGAGCAAGAAAAATCAGGAAAAGGAGAAATTGAAGCTACTTCCGGTGGTCAGGTGCATAGTTTAGCCAACTGGAACACAACTTGTTGGGGGGGGGGGGCAGTTGGGTGAGGGTGTTGGGAGGCAGGGTCTCCCTGTGAGAGAATCACAACGAAACAACCTGAAATTATGCCATAGGGCTTTTCGGGGAAAGGGTTTCTCCTGCTTTGTTAGAAGAATTATCAGTAGCAGCAAATGGACTGCTTTGCAACTGACTCTTCTTCCAGCCCAGCACCAGAAGCTGTGTCACAGTTAGCTGCAGTTGTGAGTTTCCACTCCTTCACTGTTAGGACTGCATGACATTCTCTAGGAATTAGAAGCAGCAGCCAGATGACATGAGATGCAGGGTAGGGCTGCCAGGGTGTGTGGACAAAAGTTTTCAGAGCAGAAAAGAAGCCTGGAATATTAGGTGGTATGGCCCGCGGGAGGAGTTCTATCAGAACAGAAGAACAGCCCTCGGGCCAGCCCACATTTTGTGGTGCAGAAGATGTCACCTAAGGTCACGTGCATGACAGATGAAGAAGTGGGGCAGGGATAATTGACAAAATCAAGGCCACTGCTCATTACAGGAGAAGAGTGAGCCAGCAACAGCACAAATATATCAAACGACATTCCTCAAGGGGATCTGGAAGCTAGTCTACATGTCACCAGATTTTATTATTGCCAAAACGTATTGAATTCTTTATAGCAGAATGGGTTTTTAAGATCCTTGTGCAAATGCATTAATACTTTATTTAAATGTCTCAGCAACCCAGCATTCTTGAGCATCCTTTTAATGCGAATCCAGCATGTAAGCGCAATGGAGGAGCATACATTAGCGGAAGGAACATTTCAACATCAGAAAGGAGTTACTTAAATTATGAAAATTTCATTTAAACTGCTTTTTGTATTTGTCTATTCACAAAGCGTTTTTTAGATTTTATCCGTTCTTCTGTGTTATGGATCTGTGTCAAAAGTACTTCCGATTCTGGCTGCAAGGAGAAAAATATATGAACGCACAGAATTCTAAGTTTAAAAAAAATCCAACTGAATGAAAATGGGTGCATGATTCTAGTCTATTAAAAGGTGCTCTTTAGAATCAAACAAAGCATTCTTTCAGGCCCTCAGGAGAAGGAGAAAACATATGGTAAAAGCACTCTACTCTGCAAATACGACAGAGTCTGAAGTACACAGTAAAAGCCAGTATTTTTACTTTAGTGAATGCAGGATACAAATATTTTACAACAACTTCTAGCATTTTCTTAACCATTTGATAAAAAGTTCACTAGAATATTTATTGTATAATGAAGAAAAAACACCACATTCAGGGAAAAATTCTGATTAACTTATTTTTTTCTTAAAAGATTCATCTCAAGGATGGCAACAAAGTCCAGCTTGTGCCGCCAAACGGCTAATCATCATTAAACTGTGAACAGCTTCTTGTGTGAACTGTTGACTACAAACATTTACCAAATACATAAATCTCTTTTAAAAAAGCCATTTTAAATATAGCAAAGCAGTGTTCTCTTGCACAGCAAAGTGAAGAAAGTTTCTACTAAGAAGTAACTGTTCATATTTATACGTCTTTCTTTCACATTCTAATTTAACTTCTTCCCATGATCAACTGCTAGGAGTTATTATGTTCCTTATTTACTATATATTTCTTGTGCGCATAATAATTCAAAAGTTTTTGATCCATTAGTGTCCTTTACAGAAAAAGGAAATGGTAAAGCATTTTTCTCCAGCAAACCCCTGATTATATATATTTTTTTAAAAATACTCTTAGCTGGAGCTCAAAGATGATTTGTCATTTTAGCAGGTTCAACTCTCATATTAGCCAAGAATTCATACTAGATTTGATCTATCTGCAACCCTACCTCGAACTGAATTTATTCAATTTACTTAGTAAAAAATGCTATATTGATTTTAATTGCTGAAATGTTCTCCTTTGCTGTGTCCTTTCTTCTACAAAAGACTTTTATATCTCCTAAAAAATGTATGTTCTAATGTTACACTATTAGTGTTATTTAAAAAAAAAAAATCAGAATTCCCCGGTTATTTTCATGGTGTGGAGCTCTCTTTCCCAGATAGATAGGATATTTCTGCAAAGGCTTACCTATTGCAGTCCATTATGGGGCTATGGACAGTCTGATCCTCAATTCCTAAGAATTGCACAAGTTTTTCATTAGTCAGTTGGCGTGATTTAAATACAAACCCCAAACTTCAGGTAATGTTATTTTAGAAAACACTCAATAGTACTGCTTACAAACCTGCATAGAAATAAAGACTATTGATACAGTCAACAAAGCCATCTTATAAGGCACACAAGAAAATAGACAGTAAATGTGAATGCAGAACTCCCACTCAAATGTACAGCAAAGTTCATATACGTGCATAAACAACAAAAAAAATCAACTTTTCAAAGCATTAAAGGCTCTGTGAAGTGGTAAGTGAACTGAATTACTTAGGAAATGGACTTTTCATTTGAAAATTGAAATACTCTGTAGGCTCTTCTGTTACGGTGACTACTCTAGTCTCAATTTATTATATGTAGATTGATTTGAAAGGAACTCAAAGTTAGCCACAAATGTTTTTTAAAAATTATCATTTTCAAAGTGACATGGACAACATAACGGATTTTTGCCCTGAAATTCATCTACAGTACTTTGTTCTTGGATCATGCTGCATACAAACAGATGTCAAGGAGATGAGTGTACACACTGGATTTCCATTTCTGCATCTCATTTTCTTAGTGATAGGGTCAAGTAACTGACCTGAATAGATTTTCTTAAAAAGTGTGGAATGCCCAACAGAAATATTTAAAAATAAATATATGGAATGAACTTTAAAGAGTTTTGTGTAACACATGAAACAACTCCAGTTCTTCTCAAAATTAGAGTGGCTAGTAGTCAGATATATATTTCTTAAAAGTCTACATTTTATTTTGTTTGTAGTGAGGAGGGATACCACTATATCTCATGCACAGGACAACAAGAGAAGTAGCCAAGATCTTAAAGCACACAGTTGTAAGTCAAAAGATAAGCTAAGCACACACTGAAGCAAACTAAACTGTATCAGATTTTTACCCTTTAAAGACTTCCTTTTTACAGATCCAGTTTTAAGTAAATCTTTGTCAAACTTCAATAGATTAGCAATAGCAATATCAGTTTAAAAGAAGAGGTTATGGTACTCATTATCTCCCTGAACGAGGGGAGAATTTGCCGCTGTATTAGAGCCAGGGCTTGCAAACTCTTCACTGTTCAAGCAGTCCCACTAATGCAGGAGAGGGAATGGAAGGATCAGCTCTTTAGGTACTAATCACACTTGCTCAGTTTTTCTGAATGTTAGGAGACATAAAATGATTCCTTTCCAGAGCAAATGTTTGCCCCAAACCACTTACCACTTACAAAACCTTTTATGCTCACCTGATATGTGTTATCATTTCCCTAACATGCGTAATTAGGTCAAGTTTTTCCACTGAATATTTTCTCACAAGAGGCAGTTTTAAAATAATGCCTTAAAATGTGTTGTAACAGATTTTTAATATTTATGTGGGATGAACTTAACACCGGATTTTGTTGTTGCCACTTTGCTATTTATATACATACATATAAAATGTATAATGAAGCTTAACCATACAGCACAGAGATTACATTTTAACAGCACACATTCACCACCAGTGAAGGGGAAAACCCCTTTACACAACCTCTGAAAAAATCTGGATAATAATATTAATAATAATTAAAATCCAAAGAAAGTACAGTATATTTAACAAAATAGTAAATATTAAACAGTGAATACTCTACTTAATAAGGACCTCGCCTTTTGCCAAGTTGGCGTCAATCCACAAAAATATACTTTTTAATCTGGTGAACGTACAATACATAGGTACTTACACCAAAGGTGATATATTTAAGATGCTATATACACAAAGAGTTTGGCTCAAATTTTAATTTACATATAGAATAATAAGTGTTCATGGCTTATTTTTCCCCCAACGTTCTGCCTGCAAGTTTTTTTTTCCCTCTTCTGAAAGCGAAAAACTAGAAAGTCAAAATAACCAGATAAAACTATACTCTACAAAAAAGCTACATCATACAGCTTTGGCTTATATAAATAATTCATAGCAGAATGTGTTCAAAAGTACTGTATATAACTTTTATATATAGTCTTCAATTCATAAGGGTATTGTTTTCTTTAATATAAAATATACACAAGCTAAAATCTGTTTCTATATTTTTCAAAGAATGTAAAAAGAAACTTTTCAAACATACTCTAATTATAACTTAATATATTAATTTTATTTTGTTAATGCTCTGTTTTCTAGGCTATTTTCTGAATATTTCATGCGAGTTCTCTGTGACTCCCACTTTTTTTTTTTTTTAATTAAGAACCATTTCTTTGACCCAATACATTTTTTTGCACGTGCAAAACAGGTTTTTATATCTTCAGCCCTTCGCCATGCACCCTCTGCAACAGAGATCCATGCCAGGTTAGGTAATAGAAAGGACATTTTATGTACAGTATTGCTTTCTTTTTCCTGCTTTTCTACTGCTCTGCTGCTACAAAGCATTGTTTCTTAACGACAAGTAACCATACAGCTTTAATAAAACACATACAGACATGACTACAGGGGAGCCCTCTTGGTTTCTGCAATCTAGTGTGGCAGGACTATAGATGGGTACAATGTTTCTTTGAAAAACAGATTATATTTTTAAAACAGCATGTCCAGGTAAGTGCCAGAGTAGGCCAATTTCCTTTAGTATTGTGGTGTTATATTTTACCACGGAACATCTGCAGCTATACAAGGAGTTTGTAGTAAGTGCCTGATCATTTTGTGTATGCTACACACACTCGCACATATATATATATATATATATATATATATATATATATATATGCATGTGAAGATATATATATGCATGTATGTATACACATATAAATATATTTCATGTCCTTATTTATATATTTAGATATGTCAGGACAGTTCAATGTGAGAACATAAAAGTGGAAATGCAGAAAGTTTATGTTGCCCATGTGTCCACTCTCATTCGTTTCACTGATGGGCTCTCCCTATCTTCTGTATTTGGAGGTCTTCCCAACCCAACAGGTGAATGGAAATCGCTTCTGGGGTCTTCCCGATCACTGCCATCATAAGAACTGCTGGAACTGCTCAGACTGTCAACAGGGGAACGACCCATTTCTTGCCGTGTTTGCTGCTGTGGCTGCGGCTGCTGTGGAGGGAACCCAGATGGCGTCACACGGTCCCGTGGAGGTGAAATTGGTTCAGACTTTATGTTGATGTTTTGGTTGGTATTAATGGATAAATTTGAACCCTGAGATAGCTGGCCTCCAGCACTGGGGAAATTTAAAAAAAAAAGTTACAATTCATACATGTTGTAAAATCTTGTAGCCTATCCTCAAACTGAATCCAGACTAAATACATAAACAAAAAAATTACTGAATACTAAGTGTAAGACACAAAGCCCAAAATTGTGAATTCAGAGTGTCTCATCATCCTGAACTAATTCACTGACAGCCAGTATTTATTACATTATTGGTCAGTAAGCATCAGATAAAGCCACTTCAATTTAATTGGTTATGATTTTAGGAGCAAGAAATGGATAAAATTTTAAATACAATTATTCCATTAGTACCGTGCCCTTCCATGGAACTTGAGTGTCCAATCACTCTGTGGTTTGTTATTACATATTTTCCTTGTATTTAAAGAAATTGAGAGAAATAGACACGTTGCATTTTTTTTAAATGCGTGCAAAGTTTGTCACTACTTACATAGAACCAGCCAACAGCATCCTATATAATGAGCAGACAAACGGGAAGGCAAGATCCCTGTCCCAAACAGGTTTCCTTTTAAAATAATTACAGTAATTTCACTGGCAAACGTGAGGAATGCATGAACACATGCAATGAAAGAAAAATTAAAGTGCAGTCCTCCTGAAACGTGTCAAATGCAGGACTATTTATATGTAATCAAAGTAGTAGATGTGTTTGGTGAGGTACATTTACATTACAGATCTACTTACACAAGGGAGCCAAGGGCTGCTTGCCCTAGATGGTGTTGTTGCCAGGCCTGTCCTAAAGACAGCATGCCTGGGGAGTTAAATCCCTGCAGGGCAGACAGGTCGGCACTAGTCAAAGAGTAATCTGAAAAAGAAGCAAGAAAAATAATCTATATTGTGTGTAGATATAAAAACTGAAGTTTTAGCTTCCTGTTCATATCAGCTATAGGTGGATCATGTGGAAGGATCCAAAAGGGCAGGCCCTTTCATTTGTGTTGAGTCTTCTTGTGCAGATCCCTTTTGCAGGATCATGGCCTTAGAATACTCTAATTTCTCAACCCTACCTGTAGAGCCTTGCAAATCCACGAATATTCATGTCCGCGGATATGGATATGGGTACGGATATCCACAGCTCATTTTTGCAGATGAGGGTACAAACTTTGCATCTAGAACCCTGTACGTTTGTGGGTATCTGCATTACACCTGTGGGATGGATGCAGATATGGGTGTCTCATTTTTGTGGAGATGGATGCCTATACAAATTCTGTATTGGGGCGGGGCTCTACCTACTTGCTATTGCTTGGGTTGATTTACAGTCTGACCTTCTACTAAGCATACAAAAAAATGTTCCTTCCTGGGCTGGTTTCATCATGTACATTTCTGACTATTTCTCTATCCAGAAACTTCAAAATGTACTAAAATGGGGCATCAAAATAGGTCACTAAACCAACTGAAATATTTTAATATAATATATCTGGCATGAGAGGAAACCTGTCTTGTGCACAATCCTTGAAACAGAATGAGACCCAGATTCTCTCCTTCCATTGAGCCCCTCTGCACAGCTCAGCATACGGCCAGATGAGAATTACAACAGGCAACATTCCAACAGGTATATGGCTGGAGCACTACTGTGTTCTAGCAGTTCTACTCTGGTAAAGCACATTGTGGAGATTAATTCATGCTCATGTAAGTCAGAACTACACTAGAGCAGGAGTTGAGCAAAGCAGATACGTAGGGAATCTATTTTTATCTCCTTGAAGGTCTGCTCTCCTCTCCTGAATCAAGTGGCTACTGGTCAGAAAATCACAAAATCCTGCAACTACACTTACTTTACAAAAGTGCTGTGAAAATATACCACGTAAGGGAAAAAAATGCACTCACTTGCCTTTGCCATAGTGATACATTAAGATATAAAAGCTTTATTTTAAATTAGTTCTGCAAAAAACAAATAAAAGAAATATCCCAGATCACAGCATTAATCTTCTACGGCATATGGAAATATTTGCAAGACACATCTAAATGTCCAAAAGCATCACAGACAGTCTGTACTTGATCAAACTACTTTTTCCACCATAATTCAGTCTTATTCTTATATTTATGTGGTATATTAACTGATGGCTTTGTCAGAGCCTAAAAGCTAAAGTCCTCTTTTAACACACAGCAAGATGGTGTCATGTAGTTGGACGTAATTTTTTATATTCTGATTGAGAGGAACACTGTAGTCTTGTAACCAACAATTCAATTATTGGATTTTTTTAATTTGGCAGGATACAATGCTTAGATAGTTCTCACTGCTCATTCACACAAGGAAGTTATTTTCAGTTCATCATTATCACTTATGCTATCCTTTTAAGTTTTAAAAGAGAAACCTGCACAAACACTGCTCTTAATCACTTTGCAACACAGCTTCCTTAATATAATTTCTGGTCTCTTGTGAATGAGACAAAATGACAGGAAGAAAAAAGTTACTTTGCACTGCCACCAGAAATGAATGATTTACGTAAGCAGCATCTTCCTGGAGACTTACAAATCAGATTTATACACTGACATCTGTCTGAAATTGCAGTTACTATGTATAGTGTCCTCTCAGATATTTTCTAGGACTACAGAGTCTCCAGTAACTGAGTTGAAGCTACTCTATAGTAATTTAGGAATAAAATATGTTCCTTTTGCTTGACTGTTGTAAAGTTCTTTACTGCCTTTGTATCCTAAATTAATTCAGTAAGCGTAGCGGGCAGGCAAGATAAGGCCTCCGAGGAGTCAGGAACGCCTAAGCAACTCCTTCGTGGTGAACTCTCCCAGGGCAAAAGGAATCAAGGTAGGCCTCACAAGAGGTATAAAGACTGCATGAAGGCCAACACCGTTCATGCTGGATTAAAGCCAAAGCAGCTAAAGCAACATGCAGAAGACCAACAGGCTGGTGTGCTCTCACACAACACACGTATGACAACTTTGAAGAGCAGCAATGCATATATGCCTGATTGATGCTCACAAGAGGAGAAAAACAACAGCAGCAGCTACACTGACAGAGCCAGTATATTCCCTTGTGAACGTCCATGCCATTCAAGGCTTGGGCTCCTCAGCCACATGCAAGTCCACACAGGATGAGCCTGTGCAAACTCAAGATGTCATCGTTGGACACAACTGACTACCAAGAAGAGCCAAAGACTTCCAAGAATCATCTGACTTCAGTCTAATGAGCTAAAGGCATGAGGCCTCATGCCTAATGAGGTACAGAGGCCAGAAAAGGGGTCAGAAGAGCAGCTAGTCCTGCAACTATGATCTGTAGTCCAGGTATCTCATACAGTAAAAGTATTCCTAAATTTTGTCATCTACAGACCTTTGATGTAGTACTTTCCTGATGGTAAATTTCTAGAGGCATTCTGTATTGGATTTATAGCTATTGAGATAAATATGAGATTAATGAGGTTGTATGAGTAATCTTATCTAAGTTTAATATTAACACGCAATTAGTGCAAGTACATGCCCTCCAATGGAGTATGAGGCAACTATATGCATACTAATAAAGGAAAAGAATTTCGTGTTTTTGGTACAGGTCCTTTATAGGATAAAACAAGATAAAGATTTAAACATGTAATAGCCAGAACTGGAAAAAGTTCCCAAAAAGTTCCCAGATGTAGAGGGATGTTCTTAAGGACAAGTTAACAGTGTCCCTCTGGAAAATTACTTGAGTAAACATGAATGTGTGCACACACACATCACATCCAAATTGTACTCCAGTATCCAGAAGTGAAAGCAGTTGCACTTTTACTCGAGTAACTTTCTGGGTACTTTTTCCATCTCTGGTAATAGCTGTCTTCCACAATGCTATGGTTAACATTAGTGCTCTGTGAAATATGAAGATATTCCATGTTATAGTTTTGAAAATCTCATTTCCTGAGGCCAAGTGAAATTTCAGCTTCTATTGCTGCTGAAGGTCCAACTGTATGAGTCTGCACATATTCTTGCATTATAATGTTGCTCAACAAAAGAAAGAAGAAATCCATGTTAACTAGCTAGAAATAGCTTTTTTGCTGATCTCTAAGGTCTGTTTGCTCCATGAAGTTAGACTTGATCTGCAGCCACAATCTTAGGGGTTGAACTGAGAAGACACAAATTTGTAAGAATGATCCGGCTGCATAAACTGTGGAACTGTGACTATGACTCACTGTCCCTATGGCTTGTCAGAGAGAAACAGCTTTACCTTCACCCTGTATATCTAAAACATAAGGAGGACAGCTATCACCTTCTGTCCAATCCATAACCCCAAAGGACATTACCCTCTCTTCAGACCTCTGAAACCTCTCAACAACTTTCTCTTTCACACCTAGAAGCCTCACTAAATGACAAGAGGTCCAGATCTGAATGCAGCAACTGCAGTCTAGAAAATTTGCACTGACAAATCTCCCATTTAAAAGAATTCACATTCGTATTAATTTTTTGTTAGATTTCCAGTCCATTGTACTGCAACTGATGTAATTCATACATGCTCAGAGGTGCCGCTATACAAAGAATGTGCCACGAGTCAAGAGTTCCAGTGTTGCACGCAGTAGAAATGTTACATATGCTCTATGCCCTACGTTATTGTAGAATACACCTAGTATTAATTGGGTTGTTACCAGAAATTAGGATGACCATCCATCCCATTTTGGGTGGAACAGCCCTGTATTTCGGGCACCATCCTGGCATTCTGATTTATTTTGCCAAAGACGTTAATTGCCTCACATTCCACATGTTCTCCCAGTGGTTGCCTCCTGGTTCTGGCTCTCCTGCAGCTGGGAGAAACTGGAGCCAGACTGGTGCAGTGGTACACTGCCGCCCAGCATCCCCCGGCTGAGGACAGCCAGGACATGGACCGGTGTGGCGGCGGGGCTGCCGCTCGGCTTCCCCAGGCTGGAGGGAGCTGAGAACTGGACCAGCGCAGCAGTGCAGCTGCCACCCAGCTTCTCCTGGCTGCAGGGAGCTGAAAGCTGGATCAGTGCAGCAGCACTGCTGCCATCTGGTTTCCGCTGGCTGAGGGGAGCTGAGAGGTGGACTGGCGCAGCAGCGTGGCTGCCACCTGGCTTCTCCCGGCTGGAAAGAGCAGGGCCGGTGCAGCTGCTGCACAGCTTCCCCTGGCTGGGAGGAGCTGGGAGCTAGACTGGTGTGGCGGCGTGGCTGTTGCCTGGCTTCCTCTGGTTGGGGGGCAGGGAGTGGGGGCGGCACTGGACTAGCATGGCTGCTGCCCAGCTTCCCACAGCTGGGGGAGCCAGATTAGCATGGATGCTGCTGGTTCCCTGCTCCTCATGGCTGGGGGAAGCCAGGAGCTTCGTTGGCAGGGCAGTACCTTTATTTCTGGCCACAGCTGCCCTCCCACAGCCAGTGCACACACACCCAACCGGAAGGGTGGCAGCCTCCAAAGGGCAGCCACCACCTGACTCTGACACAGGGTGACAAACAATCCCGTTTTAGCTGGGACGGCATCATTTCCTCGTGTCCCAATTTGGCTGGGAGAGATATGGTGACCCTACCACAAATGCAGCGATACTGACCAAGACACAATGGTGTGGAAGGATCTAAATGCAAGCTGGTGCCCACTTGTGTCCCTCTCGCGTGTGTGTGTGCGTGTGTGTGGCCAGTTATTCCATCACAATGACTCTGCAAGCAACCTCATTAACACTGAAATCTGCCTCCATAACACTGTCAATTTCTGGAGAATTTTTCACACACTGAATAAACCCAAAATCCTCTTGGAAGGATATAGAAAATCTCTCTTTTTTTTTTTTTTGGATTGCTTTCTTCCTCTTATCTACTGGGTTCAATCTCCAGTCAGTAGATGCATTTGCTCTCAATCAAACTCAAACAAGTTAAACCTCTAACAAGGTGTGACTACAATAAAGTTAAACATTTGATATGAATGTGCTGTTCTGCACCTTGGATTCCCTGAGGGATTTCTTAAACATCAGAGTCTGGGACGAACACTTGTAGGAAAATAACTAAAATTGCAAAGAAACAATAATTATGACAGATAGTTACATCTTAAACTTCAGTTATAACAAGGGACAAGAAATGACTCTCTTCCCTCCACCCCATGGATAACTGCACATTTAGGTAGGTTCACTGTGATTTTATTTATTTTAGGCAAAGGTAATCAGATACTTGCTACTGCAAAAGGCAGGAACCCTGACTTTATAAACCATTGATCTGATCTAATATGGAAAAGCTGTGCTGATATGGAGAATGTCACCTGTACAGCGAAAAAAAAATTTACTATAGAACAGACTCCTTTGAAGCTTAGCTCTGTTTGCAGCCATTGTCACCACATGGCAAGAACAGAATTTCTGTGTTATGAGATGTGTTTTTGCTGTTCAAGAATAGCTACCATGTGTCGATAAGGCTGCATCTCCACTTCAGTGATCTTTAGAAAGATGATCTTCTTTCAAAAGAGAATGTCCACACACCAAAATGCAGACTGAGCTTTCGACAGCAAGCGTCCACACAGATTCTGCTCTTTCAAATGATCAGGCCAAGGATCGAAAAATCTGGCACCAAGAGAACTGCTCTTTCAAAAACAAAAAGGCCTGCAGAGCATCTACACATGCTTTTTTTTTTTGAAAGAAGGCAATCTTCCTGATCCAAGAGCAGAAGAGGGTTTCCAAAAGAAGAGCTGCAATCTTTCAAAAAAGGGCCTGATTTTTCTGGAAGAACTGCTAGCGTAGACACAGCCTAACTGATGTTCTGAGGGTCTGATAGCTTGAGACACTACCCTCACACAACAGTCACATCCAGCAAGATTATACCATTTTAAGATTTAAAAGCAAAACTTCCCAGTTAGAAATAAGTTACAGATAGTACAAGTACCATATCTATCAGATAACCATCTTTCTCTTTCCCTCTGAAATATTATACCCACTCCACACCAAACAAGCAGCATTATGTCCCACCTAAGAAAACTATGGTGAAGTTCAGGTGCATTCACAAGATATCGGCTTGACTGTACCCCACTTTTCAAATACATCTGCACAAAAAACTTCGTAAGACCAGAAAATTCGGAGTTAAGATTATATCATCACAACAGGGCACAAAGCACAGAAATATATCATACCACGTAGTGCCAATACTTTACCACACACATTTGACTGTCTTTTGAATCTCCTTTCTCTGTTCTTTGTTTATATCTTCAAATTGTTGAAGCCTCAGGACAGGGATTGTCTCTCTCTTTGTACAATACTTAGAACTTCCTTGGCACAGCCATAGTATAAATATTTACTACTATTACCACCAACAAAAGCAGAGTCACTCTCATGTTAGAACTCCCGTGTGAGCCAAAACAGAGTAAGCACTTTAGAGCAGTCGCTATGTTGTCATGTGTGTGAACCCTAAGTATCAACTATGTTAACAGAAAAAGACTGTGGAAAAAACCCAACAACTGCATTTATAGGCTACGTCTACACATGCCCCAAACTTCGAAATGGGCACGCAAACGGCCATTTCGAAGTTTACTAATGAAGCGCTGAAATGCATATTCAGTGCTTCATTAGCATGCGGGCGGCCGCGGCACTTCAAAATTGACGCGCCTCGCCACCGTGAGTCTCGTCCAGACGGGGCTCCTTTTCGAAAGGACGCCGCCTACTTCAAAGTCCCCTTATTCCAAGTCCCCTCGCGGCCGCCCGCATGCTAATGAAGCGCTGAATATGCATTTCCGCGCTTCATTAGTAAACTTCGAAATGGCCATTTGCGTGCCCATTTCGAAGTTTGGGGCATGTGTAGACGTAGCCTATAAATGCAGTTGTTGGGTTTTTTCCACAGTCTTTTTCTGTTAACGTAGTTGATTATATCCCCATGAATAAGGGGACTTTGAAGTAGGCGGCGTCCTTTCAAAAAGGAGCCCCGTCTGGACGAGACACGCGGCGGCGAGGCGCGTCAATTTCAAAGTGCTGCGGCTGCCCACATGCTAATGAAGTGCTGAATATGCATTTCAGCACTTCATTAGTAAACTTCGAAATGGCCATCTGCGTGCCCATTTCGAAGTTTGGGGCATGTGTAGACACGGCCATATAGACAGAAGAGGACCACTAATGCAACTTAAGGATTATACTGAAGTTAATAATTTGCAAACAAAAGGAATTTTAAAACCAAAAAAACCCCATGCCCCAAACGGTGTCCCAGGAGGAAGAGTAATACAGCAAACTCACGATTTAATGGACCTTGATATAAGGGACTTGAGACATAACAGACTTTGTTTGCTAGTCCCCCCTCTGTCGCTCCCCAAATAAAGGGCCAGAGAGTCACTGGAGCCGCTGCAAGGGCTAGAGGAGCTGCCAGAGCAGCTGGGGTCATCAGGGCCAGAGAGCTGGGGGTGCTGGGGTGGGGCACAGGAGCCCTCCTCCTCCAGCCCCGTGTGCGCGCAGCACTTTGGTGCTGAGCAGCAGCCATGGTATTGGAAGCTGCTGTCCACTGGCAGGCTGTGGGCAGCCACGCTCTACCTTTGTATGGGTGGCTCAGAGCCTGGGGTGGAAGGAGCCACAACCTCGAGAACCGCAGGAGGTGGAAGGAGCCAGGCTGACATTCAGGTCCTATCCTGGTAATTGAGAGAGGGAGATGGAGGTGTGAAGGGAAAAATGGGGCAGGAGGGAGGAAGAGGACAGGAGTGAGTGATGGGATGGGAAGGTCACTGCATCATCATAGAATATAACCATTCAGATACAATGGACTTTTGGCATTAACGGACACACCTTCCCCCGATTAGTCCACTAAAATTGAGGGTTTACTGTAAAGAAGAAATGACCTATTCCAATCATCACATCTTGCAGAAGTCTTTTAAAACAGAGATTTGAGGAACATGGACTCTTTAGGATTTCCTTAAGGAAGGCTGAAAGGTCTTTGCTTTGTTCCAAAGTTTCATCCTTTATCTGTAATCCTCAGGGGAACAAGATCCAGACCTCAAACCACTAGTAAGGACACTGGATTTTTTTTTTTTTTAAAAAGGTCTTATTGGTTAGGCAGGTGGCACATCCAGGGCTGCGAGGCAGGCTAGGGAGAGAGCTTGCTCATGTAGCCCCACTGTAGAGCTCCTGAACGGAGGAAAGGCAAAAGAGCTCTCTGCTGCTTTGAAGGAGCTCTGATAGTAGCCTGCTGCTTCTACTCCCTCCTGTCTGTATCACCCTGCACTGCAAAATACAGCCAGGTATCCAGTTAATACTAGTGACTGGACACTAAAAACCCAATTACCTTAGGAACCCATGCCAGCTTCAACAGGCATTAGCCCCTCAGTGTCCTTCCCACCCATCTACCCTGATTTCTTCAGAGTTCTGCTGCTTCTTGGGTCCTAGTGCCCATACCACATTCTTCTGCGTGTGTCGGGTCATGTTTCTGAACTGAGAGTGCCTGGATGGGAAGCATGGCAGAATAAGGGAGTGGGGCAGGGGTAAGAGAACTAGAGTGGGAAGCTTACAGAGAACCTGCAAACACTCCATCCAGCTTCAGCTAGAACTACTGCCCTTCCCATGTCTAAAGAACAAATTCCTTCACATTTGTGGGGAAAAAAACAAAACACAACATCCCATTCTGGACACAAACACTGAATTTTTACAGTACCTTCCATTGAGGAGCTTCAGATTTGTGATGTATTCTGTTCAATACTGTATTGAACTGAACTAAAACAAATAAATAAATCTAATTTTTTCTTTGATATATTTTCTGTACTGGGATACACGGACAACAAAGTTTTTTCCTTATGATCAGTCTACTTCCACAGGACAATGAACCTGTGTACTTTTATGGAATTACAGAAGCACTGTAGGAAGCTCAACACACAACATTGTAGGTTTCTCACTCCCTTCTCCATCGAGGACTTTAAATCCACTTCTTAGCAGGCTACAGAAAAATGGGATGAACAGGTTAAAACAGGGTTGTCTGTCTGTCTATTTGCTGGGTCTCTGGCCATTCAATCCACCATAAAAATTACCTCATATTTGATTTCTTCAAAATTTCATCCCAAAACCTTAAAAATAAATAAGATTAATATTCTTGGCACTAACTATCTACAGCAATGTTCCAAATTCAACATTCAGTAAGTTTTAAAATTAGACTGAACAACCAAACTCCAGTACTGCACACTACAGCTCAGGCAGCAAGATTAACGAAACTAGAGTTTTACTTCCCTTCTCTTTGCTTTAACTAAGGCCTCGTCTACACTAGGGATCAAAGTCGATTCCAGATATGCAACTCTAGCCACACTGTTGGCATAACTAGAATCAAAGTGTCAGGATCGACTCTGTTTCCTGGTGTAGATTAGGACTCTTTTGGCTCACTCTGACATCTCTTACTCCACAAGGCAGCATGGAGTACCAGGGTCGACAGCTGAGTCCAGACAGATTGATTTTGCCACATCTTCACTGACATAAGTAAGTACAGACGTACCCTAAGAGATCTAAAAACACTAAAAACTCTCTTCAACTCCTCTATTAGAAGATTTTGAGCTGAAGCTACTCATGCCAGGTGCAATATAGTTTCTCTAAGAGTATCAAAACTAGAACAACATGAGCCAGATTCCATAGATTAGTGGTGTCCAACGTGTGGCCCTCAAGGCTCTGAACTGTAGCCCTCCAAGCGTAAGTACACTGCAGTGAAGAACCAGGGGCTGATTTATGCCAGTTGACTCAGGCTCATGAACCTGTGCAATTGCAGTGTCGACACCTAGACTCTCAAGACAACAAAGATAAGTTTCTGGTCCCTGTATGTTGCCTTATTGGAGTTAAGAAAAGGGAACAGAACTGACACTATGTTGTTAAGTACCGACTGTTGCCTGTTCACCTTAGACAGAAAAGGTCAGACACTACTCACACAGACGAAACATCATGTTTCATTCCAATCTCTTGCTGTATTCAACTGTGTATAGTGGACACATCCACATACCACAGTTTCTTCCAAAACCTACTTTCTGATGAATGTTTCAGTATTAGTTAACACTTTAAACAAATGAAAAGCTAATTTTCAACAAGTAAGAAAGTCGTAAATTAAACATTCAAGTAAGATAAAGCTGGAGGCATGCAAGCCTTCTGACATTCAAAACCATAAAAGCTTTAGCTGCACCTATTACATAAACGGCAAAGTTAAAAAGAAAATCATGACTCTTACCAGTGTTGTAGGCTGTAGGCATAGCTGAGTATACCAGTCCCTGTGGAGGCAAGCTTGGAGTTGTCACTGACACCACAGGAGTAGCAAGAGGCTGTGTTGACTGAGAACTGCTTATCCTTTGTGTATTCTGCAAATAATTTAACACAAAAGAACATGCCTTGTGGAAGTCAATTACAACAATGATCGAATGTGTTAATGTAAAAGTAACATTCATTTACAATGCGTCCCTTTTTGCATTATTTTGGGGATGAGAACAGTAACTCCTTTTTTCGTAGATGTGGATTGTCTTTTACAAAACATTTAAAGGGCGAAAAGCTAATTTTATTTTAGACTAATTTAAAATAGATGTAATTAATGCATTATACTTATGGGTATATGCTCTTGTTTGACATTAATGAAAGCTGCACATACATCTGAATAATATGACAGCATTTAGAGGGAAATACCTTCCCCTATCACTCCAGGCCAGGGAGTGTAAGTCCCATTTTCAAAAGACTGCACGCTTAGGCTATGCCTACACTAGCCCAAATCTTCGAAATGGCCATGCAAATGGCCATTTTGAAGATTACTAATGAGGCACTGAAATGCATATTCAGTGCCTCACTAGCATGCCACCAGCCGTGGCTCTTCGAAATTGCCGCGATTTGCTGCCACGCGGCTCATCCAGATGAAGGTCCTTTTTGAAAGGACTCCGCCAACTTCAAAATCCCCTTATTCTTATCTGCTGATAGGAATACGGAGATTTTGAAGTTCCCGGGGTCCTTTGGAAAAGGAGCCCTATCTGGATGAGCAGCGCGGCAGTGAAACGCAGCAATATTGAAAAGCCGCAGCCAGCGGCATGCTAGTGAGGCGCTGAGTATGCATTTCAGTGCCTTATTAGTAATCTTCAAAATGGCCATTTGCATGGCCATTTTGAAGATTTGGGCTAGTGTAGACATGGTCTTAATCCAATTGACTTTTGGTTGACTACTAAGTGCCTAAGCCACATTTGAAAATGGGACTCAGGAGTTTCTGAAAATTTACCCTAGAGTTCCCACTATTGTTTACACTGGTGTAATTGCACCTGCCCTAAAAGCAAGAGTGGGAGAGTTCCCTTATGTTGGAAAGACCTTAGTTACAGAATAATAGTGTGGTTCCTCTGGTTGTAGGAAGACCACTGTTTAGTTTGTACATATATTTCAAAGCAAATGCTTTTTTGAATTAATAAAAATTGGTTGTCCCTTCTGATACGAAAATTAGTTAAGCTCAAAAGTGTAACAGCTCTGATGATCTTGCCATTTGTATAAATGTTTTGGGCCATTTTAATAAGGTCTATATGCCACAGTCTTGGCAACAAACATCTAATTTGGATTAGAATGTTAAAAAATGGCCATACTAGATATTTGATACAAAAAGCTTTACTTTGCCCACAAAAGCTTATGCTCCAAAAAATCTGTCACAGGACTTGTTGTTTTTACTTAAACATTGTGATGGATAGCTATAGAAAACAAGACCACTTCATCGCTGGCATACAATATTCTTTACCAAGGCTCAAAATAGACAAGTCAACACAGATTGGACACAACAGGAATAGGCCATGTTTCTCTTTAAAAGAAGATTTATTCCTAACTTTTCATGAGGAATTTCAACATCATTCTCCCTGCTGTCCTGTACTCAATTTTAAGTGGAATATTTCAGATTAACAGACCTATATTTAGCTTTTTAAAAGAAAAATAAATAATACTCCTAGACTTATTTGCTCCCAGAACAGCAGCTTCAGAACTTCTCAGCTTAAGCATCTGCCAACAAAACCACTGCCCCCCACCTCTTTGTTTTTTTCTGATTGAGGATGGCATCTGGGTACTCCCTTTGTTCAAATAAGTTTGATTCATGTGTGAGGAATATTTTATATGGTGTAAAGCTGGCCTTCTCTCCAGAATTGCCTATTTTGTTTAAATCTGAGAGCATCACTAAGCCAAATATCTACTCTTCTGGTGATTATTTGGGTGTCTATGTTAAGTGGGTACCCCTGTAGGTTCAAAGTGGAATTTTCAAAAGCACTTACGTAAATTGAGGGCAAAACCCATTTATTTTCACTGGAATCTGTCTGTAAATCACTTACATGCTTTTGAAAATCCCACCCTCTGTTAAAATAAGAAACTGGGTTTACCATCCACGAAATATGTTATTAGATCAGATTTTGTGCGTCTATAGGAAAATGACCTTTACCCAGAGGTTTCATGGATGACAGCCTCTAAAGGTGGGATGAATGTGTAATGGAAAAGGTTAGGAGGCATATACTAGGAAACTGCCCAGGATCCCAGGGATATACCCCAGGAACTCTTTGAGCGTAGCTATTTGAGGCTATTTTCTGAGGCAATTTATTCCTGGGCACTCTGTTCAGATAAATTATTTTACTGTTTGCCTGAATTATGGGTTCCATGGCTTAAAAACACTAATTTTTTCAGAATCTTTTCTTTTTGACAGGGATTATCGGATAGCAATAATGGAAGGAGAGTCTATGAGCTATTGGTTTATAAAGCTAGGGTCTCCAGCCCTTCTGCTTTCCACCTAGTAAATTTGTCAATTCTGGTCATGTAGAATTTAAAGTTTACTGCTAAAAGGTGGACCTGTATTTCAGAATACGAAATAATCCATATAATGAATGAAGTAATGTTTCCTAGGGGCCTTATTTGATACTTTAAAATGGCTTGTTTGAAGAAGATTTTTGCCTTTTTCAGTTGGTTGAAAAGGTTTATGTAGACCTGTCACATTTTTATAACCAGTAGAGGGCAAGCTCTTCTTTCATTATTCACATTCCAAAGTACCTTACCTATTCCACACGTTTTATATTAGAAGAGCACAGCAATTGTAATTATGGTTGAAGAACACAAACACATCTTTAATGACAGTGATTTTGAGTAAGAATTACAATCACTGGGATGTCCATAATGACCTGTTTAACTATTTTATCACTTAAATTAAATCCAATAATTCTTTGTATTGAAAAAGACGGATGGTTTTCTACAAAGTTGAGAAAAAATGTAACAAATGACAAAGGTATCTGCAACGACCACAATTTCTGGATAGCTTGAAGTATTAATTTTCAAACGTAATTTTTCCAACTAACTCAAATGTAGGTAAACAATACAGATAAATATCATCCAACAGCATGCATTCACTAACAAACTATAAAGATACTACTGCAATTTTCATGCTTTCATGCAATTAGAGCCTCATATTAGCAAGAAGTCCATGTGCAAAAAAATCAAAGCATAGGAATATAAAGATCTTGAAGCTTATCTACCATTGTACTATGATGCAGCAACTTCTGCGATTACTGTTGTGCTGTAAAACGTAAACATTTTGCATACTGTTTGGAAAAATAATCTATAATTCTCATGAGTCAAGTTATTTGCAGTCTAATATATTCCATAGTGAGCACAAAAGATATGGTGGTTTTCTGAAAAACAGCAATTTCCTTTCAAAAACAGAATCTTTTTCCAGTTGAAAAGGGTAAGATAATTAGCCTACAATTTCATATTCCTTGTAGTAAACAGGGAACCCCTATTGTGGTTTGATCATCTCATACAGCATGAAATAAATCCAACTCTGTAAAAAGTTGACCTCACCAGCAATGATGTAATCTCCACGAAAGAAGGAGAAGTAACACAGAGCTTGTGTTGCAACTTGAGGAACTTCAGGGGTGAAGTAATTTTCTAAAAATATGTCAATTTTGGGGACTAGTCTGTGTACATGGACAATTACTGTGTAAGGCTCTGTTCCAATGTTCCCTCTAAGAAAAAAATTTTAAAAGAAGTTTCATAAGCAAGTTTATAAATGGAAAATTCTCGACTTTGTCTGCATTTGCACTTTGCAATGTTTGTGGTTTTTTTTATTAATTTGGATGAAAATGTACATTTCTCTAATACAAAGGGAACATTGGTATACATTCACACCATCTAGTATGGCTTAAGCTTTTTTCACTCTTCAAGCAGGGACCCAAACTCACCAACTCCAATTCATCCTCCTCCGACTGTACTCAGCAAACAAAAGGGATAATAAAGTTACTAAGAATAGCACTGCTTTCAAAAATGAAATAAAAAGCCATGTTTGTGCTTCAGGATTTGTTGGCTTTTGAATATTTGAATTTACCTTGCTATTATGTAAACAAGGTTACAAAGAATCTCATATACTTATTAATACACACTTTGGGTCAATTTAAAAAAAAAGTAATGTTTAGATGCACGAATAAATATTGTAGCAAAGTTGTGTTTGCAGCTACAAAATGGTGTTCATGGATGGGTGAAAATTATCATTGTCTGAACACAGAACAAGGGCACAATTATTTACAGACATACATGGACACAGGTGCATACTGGTTCTACTATGGTTAAACTGATAGGATAACAGATAACTGAAGAGGCAAATATTCTTAGTACACCAATCCCCATGACACCTAGTCATCTCTGTTCTTTACTTCTCTCCCCTCTCCATCAAACAGAGAGAGAATTTAATGAAAGAACATTAAAACTGATGGAAAATATTTCCCCCGTATTCTTTTTTAAAAATAATATAGAGCAAAAGCTTGACATTAAGAATTAGCAACATATTTCTTTATGAATGTGCTCTAAAACTTGTGCATTTTTAGAAGAACTCAAATATTTTAATAAAGTTGTTAAAGAATTTGTTTAATTAGGACTCTAGCTTCTTACATTGATTGTGCTATTTAATTCTAGAATCAACAGCAAATGTAAACATAGGTGGAATCTTAAAAATAAATAAGTAAATATTGTACAAAGGATTCTTATGCTGTTTATAGCCCATGCTCCTTTTGGTTATTTCCATATAGAGAAAGATTCATAAACTGAATACAGGTATTTAACTGCTTAATGAGTTTGAACATAAAACAGACACTAATAGCAATGGCAGCAGACACATGAAGTTCAAGGAGAAGCTGGATAAGACCTCCAGACACAGCTTTGCCTACTCAGGTCTGACCTGCAATAACCTCTACATATCTGGAGGTAGGCTGAACATATTGCCAATATGCTGAACAGCAGAGTGGTTTTGTGAGATGCACAAATGAGTACTACGATAAGACAACCATTCATTCTTGTGTCTCATTCAAAATTTTAACTCCAAATTTGGGCTATTGCCCTAACACACGAAACAAAATAAACAGCAATGAAGGGTCCTGTGGCACCTTATAGACTAACAGAAAAGTTCTGAGCATGAGCTTTCATGAGCACAGACTCACTTCATTAGATGCATGTGTTGCTGTGCATCTGATGAAGCGAGTCTGTGCTCACGAAAGCTCATGCTCAAAACTTTTCTGTTAGTCTATAAGGTGCCACAGGACCCTTCGTTGCTGTTACAGACCCAGACTAACACGACTACCCCTCCGATACTAAACAAAATAAAGTTTCCTCCTGCTGAATCATTTTTTTTTTCAGCGCTGCATATGAAAACTCACCAACACTGCAACCTGGGAGAACCTGACAGAACTCCAGACCGAGCCCTCTCAACACAGTTCAATAAATCAACAAAAGCTGCCACTGCTGAGTGGTACTATACAATTTTCCATCACCCGAAGAAACCACACCACTAAAAACCTCAGTCCTAGCAACAGGGAAAGATTGCTATCAGGACAAGACAGCAAACCAAACCAAGGTCTCCAGTACAGCAAAGTAAATAAACCAGCACCAACACAGAATTATGAACTGGCCTATTAATCCAATGAAAGCAAGAATACTTGCTCCCACTTTTTTTTTTCTTTTGTGAATAATGTCCAAGATGGCAATCTGCACTTGTGTTTTCTTATCAGTTTAGTCTCCTAATACAGAGATGTTTCTAAGATGCCATGCCAAAAATGCTGAGGTGATGTAAGAGATCATTTATGTGAGAATAAATGAACACACAGTTTTGCTTTCAAAAGCAACAGTTTTTTTCACTCCCTCTGGGCATGTTAGACACAATACCCAACAGAACGAATGGCCCAACTTACCAATGGAGGCATCATGCCCTTGCTGGAAGGCGGGATAACAACACGAAGGTCTGGTTTGCGATTGTTCATTCCAAGATTACCTCCTCCAGGTGGTGGTGGAGACTTTGTTGGCATAACTTTGCCTAATCCATTTCCACCACCCGTGGTTCCAAGCAGGCTTGGCGAAGCTCGAGAGTTAATAAATCCATTTCCTAAAATAAGAAATATAAAAAGATGCACCTTAAGACTGAGCACAAGCAGTGTAAATCCACAGTGCAAATGAACAAACACCACATTATTTTTTAGACAAAAGTTTCAGTAGCAAATATTTCACAAGAGTCTAAACCTTTTAGGAATAATTAAGTTATATCCTGCAGTTTAGACCAGAAAAAGCAAAGTCTCTTTCACCAAAAGATCAATATGTCACACTGATGTCACCTCAGGGTGTGTTGTGGCAGCTTAAACGCTGAGGCATGCACACTGTCAGGCAAGTGTGCTAAGGCCATCTGTTCATTAATTTATCCTTTGAAGTTCCTCTAGGCTTCTGTAGCAACAAACTTATGTCTCACAAATGGTCCTTCACACTCACTCCACCCACACACCTCACAGGCAGAACATGAATTACAATGTGCTGTTGCTTATAAGAATAAAAAAGCCTACAAAGTCTTCAGATTCTTTTGTAAAAATAAACAAGTGTATCTTACACTGCATAAGACATTTTCAGTATCTCAACTAACAAGCCTCTAAACTGTAGCTCTGCTTTTTTCCAATTTGCCTTTCACCTTTGAAAATACAAAGAACAATTTCTGTTAAGATGGTATGAATCTGAAAAGGTACTTTTATAAAGTACTCCTCTAATAAGGAAGATGTGGAGAAACTTGAAACAAGTGTATTTCCTTAACAACATGTAAGCCAGCCCCTTTTCTCTCTCTCCCCCCCTCTCCCTCACACGCTCGCTCTCTCTCTCTCTCCCTACACAGGTCATTGCCTATGAGGTGTTGAGTGTTCTGAGGTCAATGAAAATAGAGAGTGATCAGTACGACAAAAGATTCAGATCCTAAATTATATTCAAAGTTAGTGAAATGCAGAATACCAAATTATGACCTCCTAACTTCAGAAACATTTATCATTTTCTTATAAAACAATCATCAACAAACCAGTCAACAACCTATCATAATAACTGCACTACATTTCTCAGGCAATCTTTTTGAAGACCTCATGACAACAATTTTGCCAAATTTATAGCAACAGTCCCCAGAAAACATAGGTTTTAATCAGCCATTAATGAAAAATATTGGGCTCAATATGAGAGAGTTTTACAACGGGGAGGGGGGAGTAAATTGTGCGGTTTACACTACAGAACCAGTATATGTATAAATAAATACAATTCATAATAACATTATATTTATACTAACATTTCAGTTCTGAAAGTGCCTTCTACAGTCACAAATCAGCAGCAAGTCTATTACCCAAAAGTTTACTGTGTGTGAAATTTTCTTTTAATAGCCTGTAGTGACTTACTGGCATGAATATTACACTATCATCTTAATTTGAATAGGCCCCTGTGTCCAATCCAACTTTATTCAAGTATATATTAAATTGAAGACATTTAAAATAAGAGCATTGTTAGTTTCATGTTCCTTTGTCTTAAACAAAAGCCAAATACCTATGAAGAATAAAGCGTATTAATGGGGCAGCATGACAATGCATTTAACAGTAAATGTATACCATATGGTAGCAATTTCATATTTTATATTTATAATATAATGAATGGTTATTAAGTAACCAAAAGTTCTTAAAATGTATTTATCTTAATTAAGATACCACTCCCCAGGCCAGAATCCTCTTTTGCATCCATACCCCAACCGAGACCCTGCACCCCAAAACCTGTCAGGTCACAAAACCAAGTCACAACACTTTCCTTCACCAAAACTCCCTATCAGACCCCATCCTAAACTCCTGTCTGTTCCCAGCCTCCATCCCAGCCTCCACATCCCCTCCATAGAAAAGTGTGGACCTTGACCACTTAGCAAAATCTTGGAGGGGATCCCGAGATGAAAAATTATTGCCCACTCCTGCTTTATACACACAGTCACGTCTGAATACACAGGTGAAGTAAACCATTTGCATTTACAGTAAGTAGGGAAATAACTTCAGTTTCAAGAGCAGTACATAAGCAGAAAAATATTCAGTATTTCTATTACAACAGCGCTCAAGGTTCCAATCAAAACAAGAGACGCAGTGTGCTAGGTGTTGAACAAACAAATGAAAACATGGGCCCTTCTCTAAAGGCTTTTCAAACCCTGTTCTCAGCTCTGCTAATGCTTCAAACAGGTGGATCTTTGGGGCTCTGCAACAGTTTTGGGATCTGCCTATACAGAGGGGCTAGCAGGAACTGCGTCAAAGAGTGGAGGAACTGGGATACGATTAAGTATGTGTAATACTTACACAAATATACACTTCTGCAATTAAAAATATTCTACATGTAAAACCACCTCTGTCAGCCCCTTTAACCTACATGGCTGGTTTCATTCTGCTGTGGCACAAAATCGAACTAAAAGAAAATACAATGCCCAACAGGTAAAATTGATATAGGTGAGCACCAAGTACACTGGGGGACCAGTTCCATATGTACTGCCAGAATCTATGCAAACCAGGCATAACCCACTGCAGAAGGGAGAGTTATTAGAGGTGTGGAGCTCCAGAAGTCATAACACCAGTGCAGGAATGCAAAGGGTTTGTGGTTCTTGACTGCAGCCCAGCAAGAGCAGATGAGTCACATGACTGTTTTGTGTTTGCTTTGTGGTTAAGGGACAGACTTTGCACAGTTCCATGTATTATGCAGTTTAATTTGTTTGTGCCATTTATGCATGAGACAGATAAATTTCACCCAGTAATGAAGATTAATGGGCAGCACAAGCAAACAGCTTTGAAAACAGATTAAATTTTTGTCACCTAAAGGGTTAACCATGAAGAGCCCTTTCTCACCACAGAATCTGGGGCTAGGAGAAGCACATGCTCCATGGCTGCTGCAGTTCCAGAGGGCATAGGAGGGGGAGGGGTGCATGTCCCCCACCTGGGACAGGTCCAGGTTCATCTACCTCATGCACTTCTCAGCCAGAGTGAGGAATGCAGCAAACTATGCACTTTCCCCTCACTCCCTGAAGGACTACAGCCAGCTATGTCCCCCTATGAATTGGAGACGGGGGAGGAGTTTCAGGCCTCCACCCCACCCTACCTAAAGGGCACATGGAGGAGTGGAAGGCTTGGAGCTGGGGCATTCCCAGGTGGGGAGACGTGGGGGGAGGGGGGTGCTCTCTTTCACCTGCCCAGTAATTCTGTCTCTTTTCTGTTTGGTTTTATGAGAAGCAATCCTATTCCAAGCACATCCCATTTTATTGGCACAACCAAACCCTTACCTTGCTTTAAGTTATGATTAGAAGAAACTCTGTACTGAATTTGGTGTGCCTAACTCTCTCTATTTAGCAGGAGTTATTGACCAGAAAGAGACAGACTCTCTTAAATATATACAGCAGATAAATTAACTGGCAGTGATTTATCATGTATTTATAATTTGAATTCTACATTTCACAAGGCAATTCTTCAGGTTTACATGATTCTTTTGAATCTCTATTTAATGTGATCCACACTATAACCGTAAACAATACGCTATTGTACTATTCATCCAGCTTCCTTTTAGTGTACAGTACAGCTTCGCCTATTTTTTAAGGCTATTTCCTGTGCTCCGTTTTCAACTATTTTGGTAGCTCATACATTAAATCTGGACTGTTTCATCTTCCACACCCCATACAGTAATTTCCTGTAGTCCTTACTGCAAGACTTTGCCAGTCTTTGAGAGAAGATTTCATTATTTTAATGGTGCTGTCAAAAACAACAAACCCTTCTTCCCTGCATTCTCTGTGGAGTACATCACCTAACATTGTGGCAGACGGACTCAAACCTGATGGTACACTGAGTCGTATATGCAACACACAAAAATGTTTAGAAGAGTATTTTGTTTAGGGAGGGGAAAAAAAGCCAAACAGAATACCATCACACACAATACTATGTGCATTGATCTGTCTGTGCCAAACAAAGACTCCTCTAATGAATGTGATTGTTATAAACAGCATATAAAGAGTGCAAAAATAAGATTAATTGAAGATCCTGTAGAAGAGCTGGAGAAGTATTTTAGAATAGATATTCCTAATTTTTAATTTAGGCAAAAACATATTCTTTTGTTGTTAAGAATCCAACAAGCTGCTCTATTAGGAATAGTACATTATAACCTAAGAAAATCAAATTATAAGCATGGACGGAAAGGGGAGCTAAAAGCAACAATTTCTAGCATAAATCAGGAGCCAGAAACAGATAATGATTCCAGAATGATGTAACTATCTGGCATTTTGCCAGACTGAAGTTTGAGTATCCCTGAATGTTCCATTTATTATTTTGTGTAATGAAAAATGCACTGTTTCCGCCCCACCCACCAAAGACCTTTTCAAATGCAGTATTTCATTTTTCTAAAGGACGATAAAGTTAAAAATGAGAAAGGGGGACCCAGGTCTACTACAGGGCACTTCTATGAAGGCAGTTTTATTAAAAAATTTCATTTCTCTCTGTTAAGACTACTACAGCACTTTCAAAATACTGCAAAAGTAACAGATCATTACTACCAAATGCATGTTACCATGCGTGCTTTTTAGGACAGCAAACAGGTGTTAACTTCGAGGTACTTCATCTCCTAACACTAAATGTTCCAAATTCCTATTCAGGTATGGTATACACTACTTACTTCAAACTTTCCAGAAATGCCTGAGTAATGACTTAAAGACATGAGTCCCACTGGATTTGGGAGACAAGACTTGTGCTTCTTAGTACAGGTAAACACTTAAGTAAGAGACCTGATTTTCAACAGTGCTGAAGACCAAGCAACTTCCAGTTTTTTCAAATCTTGGTATCACAGCTATATGCAAAGATGAAAGGCAGAACTTATAACTATTTGATATTTAAATGGAACTTCTGGGAGAAACAAAAATCCATTATTCAGAATGCCATACTAGAAACATTTATTACTTTTATTTTTTCTGACAACTTTCAAATCTGAATACTATAAGCCTAAGAATGAAGCAGAAAAATCAGAGGTTGAAAAGGCCTTTCCAAGCCTGACTTTTCTCGACAGCACATTTTTAGTGCTTTACTGGGTCTTAAGTATTGCATGTACTTCCTTAGCGTTACTGATGCACCACTTTGGATTTGTATGGGAATCCTATTAAACAGAAAGCAAGTGTCTTGCCAACCTAAACATCTGCCACATTTGAACAGCAAACATGAACTATATTTCCTTTTTCTTTTAATTTCTTTTAACCTTCACCGTGGCAACTGGTGACATTTTGTTCTTTGCCCATCATAAGAAAAGGCTTAGTTTCTAGCTCTCACAAGCACTCGGTCACCAACACATTTTACACCATATGAATTAGTATGCAATTAATGAATGCAATCTGCTAACTGAAATGGGAACTCCACAACATGAAGGAAAGAATAAGCTAAACTTAGCACACATTTTTAAGCAGTTATAACTCTGCCAAATGATCTTTCTTCCCCCACTAAAAGGCAAAGGTGTAAGGGAGTAGACAAAGGAAGGCCCAGCATCCCAGCTAGCCCCCCTTTACCTGAAACCAGTGCCAAGCCTGAAGGAAGTAGAAAAGAAAGGAGCCTAGCTTAGACTGAGGATAAGCAAGGAGACAGAAGTCCAGGTCAGAAGTCCACGGACATGTACCAGAACCTGTCTGTTCAGCAGCCACAGAAGCAAGTAATTCCCCACTTTAACCCTCTGGGAAAAGTGGGATCCTACGGAGAAGCCCCAGCTAAGAAGAATGTGGACACTTCAAGGCCATGCCCCACATTTAAAGAGTTGACTAGGAAGTGATTCCGAGTTCTTTGGCCAGGAGCACACAGGGCAGGGGCTAAGGGCCTCCTTTTTCTGCCCACTTGCTCAGTGGCTAGCTACTAGGCTCTGCATCCACCAGGGACCCAGCCACTACCAACAACATGTTTCTGCCAAAATATACTTACTACCCTTCCATGCTGAAAATGACAAGCATTTTTTCTAACATTTTAAAAACATGCCTTAGGCTGTATTAAATTTTCATATGAAATGCAAAACTGACAAAATTATGAGCCACTGAAAGCAACCCTGAAGCAAAAATGCTTGCTCACACAAATGTGAGGTACTTCCTGTGGGGCTGATAAATTGCAACGTGGAAGAAATACATCCTTGAAGTCGAAGGTAGCATACCAGTCTGGTTGATCTACGGATGGAATAACTGAAGTCAGGGACAGATGTGGCACTTGAGTTTCTTTACAAAATTGAGTTCCCGCAGGTCATGGATGGAACTGAGACTGCCTTTGTCTTTCAGTATTAGAAAACACTGAGAATAGAAACCCTCACCTCTGTGCACCTGAGGCACCTTTCACATTGCCCCTATGGCTAGAAGCAATTACACCCTCTGGATGAGGAGTTGCTCATGAGAAGGGTCCCTTTAGTCTGAGGTGGTGTGGGACCATGCATGGTAGAAAGGGGATAGCTGGGATGAAAAAGGTGAATATTAGACCCCAGCTATGGGCCTCCTGGACTGCGCCTTCTAAAGGTCAGCTTAGACATCAACCAAGGCTTTGTCTCCCTTGACGTTTGTCCAGAAGGCTGGTGTGGCCTTCTCCTGCTGCTCCTACTGTGACTTCTGGAGTTCTTTGGGTGGTTCTGGTGCCTGAATCTCTGAGAGGGTTGTGGCCTAAAGGGTCTCCTTTGGGTAAAGGGTGAGTTTAACACCAGATGCCTTAGTATGGCACAGGAGTCTTTAAAGTAATTTAGCCACTTGTCCATCTTCTTGGAGAAGTCTGACCCCTTTTAAAGGGTAAGTCCTGAATAGTCTTGTGGGGCTTCGAAGAGGAGGGCCAACACCTGGATCCATCACCTCTTCTCATGGCCATCACTAGCCATAACCCTGGTTGTGGCATCTGCTGAGCTGAAGGCTGCCTTGAGGGACATGGAAAAAAAATCAGCTTGCCTTCTTCATCCAAAGCTGAAAACTTCACCTGAGAATCCAAGGGAAGTAAGTCTCTAAACTTAGCCATTCTCAAATAGATGTTAAGGGCATATTAACCAACTAGTTCCTACTGATTGGAGAGGCAAACCTGGAGGTCACCTATGGCATGGATTTTCAGTCTGAAAAGGTTCAGCTTTTTCACATCTTTATTTTTAGGCTAAGGGCCTTGGAAGTCCTGCTTCTCTTCTTGGTTTGCAGCATCCTGCACAAATGAATCTGGTTGTGGCTGGGTATGAAGATGTCCACAGCCCTCATAAGGCACAAAGTACCTGTACTCATTGTGCTTAGCAGTTGCGGGTAGGAAGGCTGGAATCTGCAATGTGAATGTCTTGATAAGTAGAAGAGCAATGCAGGAGGGACGCAATGACAAAAGGATGTCCACCATAGGATCAGCCCTGTTCATAACCTCTTCCACACTGAGGCTGAGGCGTTAGGCCACTTTGTGCAGTAAGTGGTGCAGAACCCTGAAGTCCTCTTAGGTTGGGGTGACTGGTGAGCCCATGGTGAGGAGAGCATGAGGAAAAGGCTACACTCTCCCATCTTCGCTGATTGTATCATGAGGATTGGAAAATGTCATTGGGAGGCATCGGTGCAGCTGTTGACATCAGTCCCCCTGATGAGGTCAGTGATGCCACCTCTTGAAGAGATGGTGTCAAGGTGGACAGCACTGGCATAGGCACCAAAGTTGGGGTCAGTGCCATAGTCAGTCCCATGAGATGTGTTGTCAGTGAAGGTGCCAATGAAGGTGCTTCGATGGTTGATGAATGTGGAAGTAGGACTGGTGTAGGCATCAAGGGTGCTGGTGCAGGTAATGACGCAGGAGGCATCTGCTGGTAGGACAAGTACAACACCACTGATGATGATCAAGATCCCATGCTCTTGACTTGGGCTTCGTGGGGTACAGAAGGACTACTGACTTTGGTTCTGCCACTGCAGTGGCCAGTGTTCTGGATGGCATCTCCTCCACCTTCTGGAGGAGGAGCAACTGTTCCTATTCCTGGTACATTCTGAGCAGCAGGAATCCAAATCCATTGCTGCTGAGTACAAAGAACAGGGTGGAGCATTGTGAGTCTGGTGATCTACTCCTGTGCCCGAAGACTGGTGCTGGGGTGAGGAGGAGTGGCATGACACCATAATTAGTTTCCTGAGGGAATGGTAGGCTCTCGAGTGCCATTGGTGAGAGTGCATGACCCAGATTCAACCACCCACCAGGACCTGACTTACGTACCACCAGCGACTGGCCTTTAGGTCTATGTGTGAGGAAACAGACCCTCTCAGCCCTCTTCTTCTTCTGCAGTGGCCAAAGTGAAAGGTGCCAGAATGGAAAGATCCCGAGATGCACTGTGACAGTGCCAAGTCTCCTTGGTTATGTTTTTTTCTTCCAACACCTGGCCCCTCAAAGAGGGCGTTAACATGATATCCACTGAGGTAGATGTAATCATAGATGGTACTGCAGCACTGGGGTCCAACAGAGGCTGGAATGCAGCCTTGATGAGGATTTTCAGGTGCTGGTCACGCTATTCTGGCATCCTTCATCAGAATTCCCAACAGATGTATTGGAAAAGACTCAACGACACAAAAACGATTAGGGGTATGGAATGGATGTCACGTGAGGAGAGATTAACAAGACTGGTATTTTGCAGCTTGGAAAACAGACCACTAAGGGAGTTATGATAGAGTTTTATAAATCATAACTGGGGTGGAGAAAATGAATAAAAAATGAGTTATTACTTTTTCCTATAACACAAGAACTAAGGCTCACCAAATGAAGTTAATTGGTAGCAAGTTTAAAACAAACAAAATGAAATATTTGTTCACACAACACACAATCAACCTGTGAAATTCTTTGCCAGAGAGTTTGTTGTGAAGACCAAGACCTATAACACGGGTCAAAACAGAGATAGATAAATTCCTGGAGGATATGCCCATCAATGGCTATTAGCCAGGACAGGCAGGGATGGTGTCCATAGACTGATTGTCAGAAGCTAGGAGTGGGCAACAGAGAATGGATCACTTGATGACTGCCTGTTCTGTTTGCCCCCCGCAGACCTGGCATTAGCCATTGCCAGCAGACAGAATACTAGGCTTGATAGACCTTTGGTCAGATCCAATTATGTTCATAGATCTTGCAGTGGTCTTTGTGGTGATTCCCACACATCCTGTCCAACGTGTCTGAGAGATGATCACTCTTTGGCATTTGTTTCATGCACACCTTACAGGTCTGGAAACTCAGAGGCCTCTGTATGCCCTGAGGCAAAACTCAGCAAACACCTATAACTGGAAAATCAACACTAATGCACTGTTAAAGAACTGTAAGTACAAAAACTAAGGACATAAACTATGCAAGGGACACAGTGTCTTGTAAGGAAGAGAAAGGGCTGGAGGCAGCCAACTCTCAGCACTGCTCTGACTGTTGCGCTGCCACTATCTAGCACCTTATTATCCTCTATGGGCTTAAGAACCGTTTAGTAATTAGTTCCAATATTTATGCAGACACTGAAGCCAGGCTGATACACCCCCCAAATTCTATGCAAATTTATGCTTACAGAAACATTTACTGTTTCAGTGCAAGAACTGTGGGGGAAGTGTTAAGGTGATACATTAAAGCAAGAGCAGCAAATGCTATTGTGAAACACGTAAGTATAAATGGAAATACTCAATTACATGGAATGGGAAAATGGAGATTAAATGTGCAGTTTCCAATATAGCAGTGTGAAAAATGCAATTTACAGACTGAAAACACTAGTTTTTAAATTTATATATATATTGATATTTAACACATATATTTAAAAACTAGTGTTTTCAGTCTGTACATTGAATTTTATAGATAGATAGATAGATAGATAGATAGAAAGGAAAGGCTACTGATCAAAACATTAGCTCACTTCTGTTCTGATTCAAGGACAGTCACACTTTTGTTTTGACTAGTCAGAATCAGAAATTACTCAAAAATGATTATACACTCAAGAAACAAACTTCAAATAAATCGTGGTATTCTACTTACCCACTGGACTGGTACCAGCTCCATTTGGCACTGAGAGATCTGCTGTACCCAACATACCACCTAACAATCAACAAAATCAAAGATAAAGCTGATCAGTTTTCATTATGATAATGTACCATATTGTATTAAAACATTTCATAACCATAAGCAGCAGCACAAGAGGAAATGACATAACTGGCTGATCTGTAAGGAGACTGGCTGCTGATCACCTTGGTCAGTAGAGGATGCTCCACCTTGCTTCCCTATCCCTATAGGTCAAAAACTGGTATGCTTTACTAGCAACAGGAAATGAAGAGAAAAACTCAATGGCTAAGGAGGAGCTGCCATTCACCCCAAAGCTATGAAGCTCACTGCCACTGCATCCAGAAGAGGAGATGTATTGTGCTGGTAGATGAGGATTCCCTCCTGAGGGAAAATGGGAATTCATCTGCTAATCTGACATGTCCCAGGAGATATGCCCATCTGAGAGGTCACAGAGAAGTTGCAGATGCTCATCCAGCCTTCTGATTACTATTTTATTCTGCTCATCCATGTGGCATTAATGATACCAGCCTGGTCTAGTCCTGAACAAATCAGCAGACCAGACAACAGGACCTGAGGAGTGAGAGAGAAAGAGTCAGAGGTGCAGGATGAGTTCTACATGAGGACTTTGGCTTATTTGACCACAGGATGCTTAGAAAAGATGGGGTACACCTGAACAAGAAGGAGAAGAAACATCTTGTGGACTGATTTGTCAACTTTGTAAGGAGAGCTTTAATTAAGGTTCAATGGAGGCAAGTGGCAAAATGTCATAGGTAAGTAAAAAAAAGTACTTAGCTGAGTGGGAAGAGGGGTACAGTTATCAATGATGTCAAATTAGGAGGGCATATCAATTGGGAACCCACAACAGTCAGTCCTGGGTTTGACACTAATTATTTTCATTGATGATTTGGATAACGGAAGAGAGAATATGCTTATAAAGTTGGCATATGACATCAACCTGAGATGGGATGCAAGCACTTTGGAGGACAGGTTTACAATTCAAGATGATCTTGAAGATGATCCTCAAATTGTCCTAACTTCAACAGGATGAAATCCAAGAAATACAAGTGCAATGAACTTCATTTATGAAGGAAAAATAAGTGCACACTGACAAAATGGGGAATAATTGTCTAGGCGGTAATACTGCTGAAAAGGACCTGGGGACTATAGTGGACCACAAATTCAATGAGCTGCAGCCAGTGAGATTCAGATGCAAAAAAGGCTACAGTGATTCTGGGGTGTGTTAACAGGAGTGTTATGTGCAAATCACAAGAGGTAATTGTCCTTCTCTACTTAGCACTAGAGAGGCCCTAATTGGAGTACTGTCTCCCATTCCTGGTATCACAATTTAGGAAAGATATGGGCAAACTGGAAAGAGTCCAGAGGAGAGTAACAAAAACGAGAAAAGGTTTGAAAAACCCAATTTATGAGGAATGGGAAAAATGGGCATGTGCAGTCTTGAGAAAAGAGAACTGAGTGGGGACCTAATAACAGTCTTCCGGTATTTTAAGGAGTTTTATAAAGAATATGGGGATCACTGTTTTCTATGTCCACTGAAGGTAGGACAAGTAGTAGTGGGCTAAATCTGCAACAAGAAAGATTTAGGTTAAGCATTAGGAAAACCTTTGCAACTATAAAGGTACAGTCAATTTCTGGAATAGGCTTCCAAGAGAGGTTGTGGAGGCCATGTCATTAGAAATTTTTACAAACAAGTTGGACAAAGTCCTGTCAGAGTTAATCAATATTTAGTTGGCCTGGCATAGCACAGAGGGCTAGATCTGATGACTTCTCAAAGTCCCTTCTAACCCTACATTTCTATGATTTTGTTTATGTAAGAACTCATAGCTACATCAGACAGTTTTGCCAGTTTTTCAGAATGTACGCTTTATGGGAATTAAAGAGGGAAAGATGAAAAAATGTAGCAATACTGAAGTTTTACCTGCATTGCCTGTACTTGGCGGTCTCTGAGGGGCTCCAGGAGATACATTTCGATGCAGCGTGGCCTGAGGTGCAGATAGCATAGTCGTGTCTGTTAATGATGAACTGGCTGCCAGTGATGGGGATACAAGGGAACTCCCTGGGTTACTGTAGGTTAAAGTATTGGGATTGGATACCGGAACCGTAACAGACATTGAAAAGTTCTGGGGAGGCAAGCCAGGCTGAAAACAAAAACAAGGCCATATTAATATTGCACAGTAATGTCTGTCAAGGCCATAATAAAATCAGACTAATTATGTTAGTTTAGTCATTTTGCCTCACACAAAAAATGCACACATAAAACATCCACTCTGAACGGAGTGGTATTATGAACTATAGCACTTCACTTGAAGATACATTTCAATAGGTCATTTATCAATGTCAGGTAAATTGAGAGCTACAGTTTGTAAAAACAATATACCAGAGATATTTTATTGCTATTCATCCACGAACTTTAATCAGAAATATACCTTTATTTAACATTTGGTCTCTGACACCAGAAATCTATTTGATAAGTGACATGTTAATAATCAATGAATTATCTTCAAAATGTCAGACTACATAAACATGCGCATTATAAAACTAAAGAGTCAGTCACAAGACAAGAGAGAAAAGTTAGTAATTTTTTTCTGACACTCTTGACATTGAAATGAAAGCACCACTGTTATCTAGTTCCAGAATGTATCTATAAAAGCCCAGGTGAGCAAAGTAAGGGACGGGCCTCCTCGGGGGGGGGGGGGGGGGGGGGGTATGAAATTTCAAAAGGGGGTGCTGCCTGATTTGCTGCTAGGTCTCAGGCTCATCAATCTCATTACAATGTTGAAATAAGTTATTGTTTTTATGTCTATGTATTCACATTTATACAGCTTTTACATTCTACAGACTTATTTTCTTACACGGACCGAAAGAGTGTTTTTTATATCACCATAACAAAAATTTCCACAGGTTTGGATGACATTAGAAAGGTTGGGGGGTGGCAGTGGGGGCTGCTAAGTGCAGGGACAAAAAGTGGGGCCCGATGTAACAAGGTTTGCTCACAGCTGTGTTAAAGGGCTCAATACATTTTACAGATGAGAAAATTGTGAAATGAAATAAGTTTATTCCAAAACCAATTAGGCTTTTTTTAAATTTGTCTGGGTAGCAAAGTAATGCAGTTATATATACAGTTATATATAACTATTTACTCTAATAATAATAAATGTATGTAAATTAGTGATATGCTGTACTGTTAATTATTTGAATACAGTAATTTTTATTGAATATTTCTTAATAAAAATTCTGAATATGCAAAGAGTTAATACTGGATAAGCTTTAGCAATACAAGGATGATAGCCCAATATTTCCAATGTATAATTTTAAAGGAATGTAATATTGGAAAAACATCTGACTTGTCTCCAAAATATATATATATATATATATACACACACACACACACACACACACACACACACACACAGCCTGATTTTCCCCCTCACAAAACAAACGATTACACCACCAAGATTAGAGTAAAAATTTCAGTACTATTTTAGACAATTTGCATTAATTACTTAATTTCAGTGCTATTTTAGTGACTATTTACATTAATGAGTAAGATGCCCAATAGAAGTGAATAAAGTTTTTGATTTAATAATCAACTCAAAAATAGTATACTGCCACATAATGTGTTGTATTCACTGATTACCAAAAGTTTTCCTTTTCTTTATAATACTTCTTAACACCTAGGGAGTGTACTTCATGCTACATTTTCTGAAAGTAAACGTTACAAATAATGTCTTCATACAGTATCTATATCAAAGTAATTCTGAGATGGGGGGGAAATCACCATTTATAGGTACTGTTTGAAGCACAAAGATTCAACTGCAATGAAGAAAAAGCAGTTAAGAATGCATTCTCCATGCACAAACATTCATTTAATGAGCTGTATTATTGATATTTGCATTTTTACTTGCAACCCACTTCAAAGAACATTTTCAATATATCTGAAAAACATTTATTTTCACACTGATTTTTAAAAATACTTTACATTCAAGCAGCACAAGACAACATCTTCAACAATTCCAAAGATACATTGAAAACGATTTATAGTAATAGTCTTCTATGTATTTCACCCTATATAGAAGCACTCAGTGATAGCAACTTTTATTGCTACATTAAAGACCCACGTTTCACACAGCCGGCCTATGTAAGGGTAGGCTTTTAGCTATGACCAACTACTTCAGGCTGTACAACCTTCTTCACCTTTGATAGGAGTCGCACAAGGTATTTCATAAAGGGTAGGTAACTATATTTTGTTATATGAACCACGATTATGGAAACAAAACCATATAATAGTTATAAATTAACCATATGTAAATAAATTTAAGGAGTTCCAACGTTTACAGTTTTAATGAGTCATTCTAATTATGGGAACTTTTCTGACTTGAATTCACGGTGCCCAGTGGAGCCAGAGAAGCTGACCTGAAAAGCTAATGTTCCTATAGAAGGGGGAGGTTTAAAGACTATACTGTAAGTCTGTAACTACTCCCATGAACTCAGACCTGGAGGAGATCTCCTGTCTCCACTTCTTGATATCTAAAATTTTAAGTCAATCTAAAGAATAGCATTAGGGTTCATGTTCAAAAACACAAAAATGGGTGCCATAGATATACACCCTAGAAAGAATGCTTCAAACTGGCAATGAGGGACAAAAGATAGTACCCACATGCAAGTGTACAGACCTTATTGAAACTACTAACAGTGAATATTGAGACTGACAGTACACAGCTAACCCCCATCAATGTGGATTAACAAAGGAATTTTTTTCCCCCACATCGGGAGAGTCTGTTGGCGACTATAACCACCTCTTCTTCATAAAAATCGCTGTTTCCATGGAGATTTTAAGATGAAACTAAGAAATCCAATTTTTAATTGTCACAAGAAATCCAATGATGTATACAACTGACAGCATCAAAATTACTTTTATTAGGAGGTAATATTTTTCTTTGGCATATTCAACGCTAATTTCTGATCTATTCTATAAAGTAAAATTAATTTAAAGAATTAATATGATCCCAGCCCACCAAACACACACTACAAGATTATAGCAGTGGCTCCTAAATTTCTTGAATTCTGAGATCCCTCCTCCAAACCCTCATCTACCTCCAAGACTGATGTTCCAGTAAACTGCTTCATAATCCCTAAAATAGTGGTAGGCAACCTGCAGGCCATCGGGGTTTTGTGTATGACCTGCAAGACATTTTGTTTATAGTTGCCCATGCACAAGATTGGCAGATTCCGCTGGTTTCCATCCATACAGGTTTTTTCTATACTGGTTGATGCACACATAAAGCAAGGGCACATGATGTGAAGTACATGTTGGTTGCACACAACATTAACTGGGAGAGTCTTGCACTTTCTCTGCATCCACTCAATGGAGAGCTGCTACACTTTAATAGGTGCACCCCAGAAACTCTAGGTATGCAAGCACAGTTAGCGAAACTACCCTAATCCCAGAAGACCATTTTAGACTATGTCTACAATAGACATAGCAGTCAACAGCTGATACATGAGTTTAGCTGCACCAATTGTCATTGAATTCCGTGGCTGTCTTCATGGAAGAAGATCAACAGAAGCGCTTCTCCCATCGACCTTTATTAATCCTCATGGCTTGCGAAGAGTTACGGGGTCAACACTGACCTTGGAAAGCACCGTTTTGCCCTGGAAGATTGATCCCGAGTGAGCTGATCTTCCGAGGTAATGTAGACACAGGTTTGGTTACAACAATCTTAGGCACTCAGTAGCCTAGGTTCCCACCACTCCCCTACAAAATTATGAAGTATTGTGGGCAGTCTTGTTGGTGCTGATGTGAGGGCTCAGACCCTGTCCAGTTTTGCTTTTGGATCTGATAGCTATACGATGGCATGAGGGAGGTCTTCTGACCACCTAATAAGCTATTGGGTGAAAATGTAAAGAAGTGGCTATGTGATTTAGGTGCTGAAATCTCTTTTCAAACGTGACTCATGCACTTGAGTAAGATTTTCAAAAGGTTCCTTACGTGCCTAAAAGATGTAGATAGATTACAAACGGGATTTTAATGAAGGTCAGATGTCTTACTGCTTAAGTACTTTTCAAAATCCCACCAAGCTCCTATTACCTACTCCCCTACCTAAATATCTTTAATGATCACACCTAAGTGCTTCTGTCACTTTTGAAAACAGGACTTCATTTTTTAAGTCAGGTGCTTTAGAAAGTATTAGCCAATAACTAATTTACTATAGGCAGAACTAATTTTCTGTATGAGAACATCTTCCCAGGAAATATTTTTAATCTGTTTGTCGTTTGTTGTACTCTTGTTTGATTACAAAGAGGTAAAAAATGCCAAATCTTACATCTCAAGTCCATTCTAGTTTAAAAAATGTTTTAGGCAGCATGTATAAAGTGGATAGGTTCCTGAAAGTTATGAAAGAGTATAAAACTTCAGGGAGTACAGCATGGGCGCTACAGGCCCCAAGCAAATTTGAGAACACCTACTTTACAGGATAGTTTTACATAATATTCAGAATTTCTTTTACACACACATGCATACATAATTATAGGTACATCTGCATCAAGCACTTAAACCATCTAATCTTTACTCTGGTATTCTATGATAAGCAAAATATTGTGAAAGTTCTCATGCACATGATAAAAGCACAAGCCATTCTTTAGTACTCACTGCGACTTTATGATTCCGCATCATATTATCAAACTCTTCATTAATTTTTTTATATTTTTCTTCTGTATGTGGCGTGAGCACATATGAAGTATCAGGGTCCGGGCTGTCACACCCTCTGTGTTCCTTCTTGTTCAGAGCCTAAATAATGAAGTTAATAAAAAGAATCAACAAAGAAAAAGTAGAGGTAAAATAAAAGTACTTACAGGGCCTCGCTTGAAAATAAAATCACTATCTTCATTTAGTTTGCTGTATCTGTCCTCCGATAGTGGACTGTGCTCAAAGTAATCGTCAGCATCAGGGCTCTCACAACCATTAAGGCCTTTTTTTCTTAAAGTCTGAAATACAATTGGAAAATTCACACACAAATAATACTAACTTGCCAATATTTTTGAAAGCTGAATCATATTCAGAGCCACTGAAACTACATAAAACTATCAGATATGAAACTCACTTTCAGAGACAAGCTTGGCCTTTCAAAATAAGTAGCTATAGATGTTACAACTATGGAAGGTGCATTTAAAGACACGGCTTTGCCCAGCTCTGATCTTATGAATAAATATAACCTATCATAACTTTGCCCCCCCCCCAAGAATTCCATGACAATCCTTTATTTTAATATGTTAACTGATATAATCAAGCAGTTTGACACTTTGAAGACTACAGCAAGACGTTAGACTCATTAATGGTAATGAAAAAGTTCCTTCTCATATTAGCATAACATCTAGTGCAATGATTTTTAATGGTGTACTCTGTAAGGCGGACTGTATACCAAAATAAATTATTAGCCTTGTATTAATAAAATATCAAAGCAGATTTCCAAATGTCTCACTAGAAAACAGTAACATTAACTGCGTAGAATACAGTAAGTAAAGTTTCCAAATTAATGCATTATTGAATAGTTTTAATAACGTATATAACAATTTGCCTCATTAGCTAAGGCACATATTTTCTGCAGTATGGCATAGATTCAGGAGATACACATCTCACAAAACTGGAAGGGATCTTGGGAATGTCATTGAATCCAGTCCCCTACCCTCTTGGCAGGACCAACCATATCCCCCCTGCCTTTTTTTTTTTTTTTTTTTTAAATCTATTTGCTTCAGATCACTAAATTGTCCCCTCAAGGACGGAACTCACAACCCTGGTTTAGCAGGCCAATGCTCAAACCACAGAATGATCCCGCTCCCCTATATGAATATGACAATCCAAGAACATTCAAAATATAACCTTATTTATTTAGCAAACCCTTTCTACTGTGTAGCAGTTTTCCAAACATAAGCTTTTTTCACTTGCATATCTTCTGCAGTGACTTAAGTGTGCTGCTCTGCTGGGATTTTTCATGTTTACTAAATATGGACCTGCAACATCATCTCCATAATATACATACCCTCCATGCAGCTACGAATCAGCTTCCAAGAGATAAGATTTTGAAGTTCGGGTCTCTAGCCTTAAGATCTTGAAAAGTATATTCGTATGCTTTAAAGCTTATTTTTTCCCTTGGTATTATTAGTTCAGAAAACACACAGCAAGCAAGCTCGTTTTCTGGTTTTAAATACAAAATCTAAGTTTTACAGCTTTAGGAAGAGCTTATTGTTAACAGAAAATGAAATATATTCATAAACATTTAAATATCAGAAGTGTGTGACAGAATAGTGGTGCAGACTGTGCCTTCATTTGGACAAACAATTCATTTTTATCCAGCTTGTCTTGATCTTAAAAATAAACACCCAACCCTACAAATTAAAATCAGAGCAAGTTATCATTTCACGTATCATAGAGCTACTGCATTGTCTAAATTTTCTAAGCGACATGAAAGACGTTTGAATTTCCATTCAACAGTAAGTGAATCTACTTTTAGAAGAATTGCAGTACAATTAATAGTATTTTTTTAAGATCTCTTGTATTTTTATATTAATAAAAGTACACTGATTCTTTATCTAAGAGAATAAGGCACGTTGATCTTAGGGTGACAGGGTCCACATTAACATCTTGACAAGCAGACAAACTGTACAGTTATCTGTGATTGAATTTCTTCAGAGAAATGTTTATTTTATGTTATGAATAAAGCTAGAAAATTGTGCACAACCTATTGCACGTCCACTTAAAATAACCTTCTTTTTGTACTATTTGTTAGTAAGCAACAGATTGCTTAATTTTACTTCCTAATGGTAAGATAATACTTTACAAAATTCAATTATGTAATATGAGATTCTCAAAGATCACAGTTCATCATCAGTGAGATATAATTCCTTCTCAAATTATTTGACATGTGTTGTTTATCCCACACACACTGGCTGGAACTTCCACAAAAATGTAATCACTAAATCAGCATATGGGGAAAACAGGTGTAGCTTTCTCTAACACCTGTCACAGCATTGATCTCTTCTGGTCTAACCAATCAGGTGGACACTTATATGGACTTAACCATACAAGGACCTGCTGTTTAGGACTCTGAAGGTCGGAGACTGTTATCCCTCCCAGCCCTCTCAACAAGTTCAGGCTGTCAGTCCTCTACACTTTGATATCAGCAGGGAAAATGTTAACACCATATAATCTGGATTACATTTAACCTTTCTAGTCTATAAATAGAATTTGAATAGGTTATGTCTGTACATGGATCAGAATATACATGCTGTGGCCAGCATTCCTTTATGAGCAGCAGTAGAAAAGGTTACAGTGAAGTAGCATTATATATTTATGCGAATTAGAAAAAGGCAGCCTGCATGAAGTGTACAGTGGACGTCTGTGTGAACTCCAGCTTATATTTTATACTTTATATTATTTTAAAGAGAGATTTTATTTCTATAATATTTAAAATTATTTTGCCAAAAGGTTTTAATAGTAATTACACTTAAAATCGAGGAATTTTATTTGTGTTTTCCTCAGAATGCCCAAATAAGCATTACAGCTTAAGTGGAAACTTCAGAATTTAATTCTCTCAGTGCACACCACCAGCCCTGCCCACTCTCTCTCACATTTAATGTAAAGGGTACATATCAGGCAAAACATACAAAAATGCACCAATCTATTTCCACTACTTATTTTTCATTCTGATAGCAATGGGGTTAAGCATGCCATGACTCATGAGGAAGTAAAATGCCTCCATATCTCCACTTACAGATTCTGGAAACCTTCACTCCAGACGGGGTTCCTGTCATTGTCCTGGAACTCAAAGCTATGCTTCTCTACCAAAGATAAATACAAGTATTTGTTTGATATCCAAAGCTCTGTCTTTTTATCACCAAAACATGAACTGTCACTCTGAGGGCTTAGCTGCCATAAAAAGACTGTCTACTTATCACTATCCAGTAGCATAATAGTAAAAAGTTTCTCCTGTATGGCTGGTACTAACAAGTGGAATGCTGTAATCTGTTAACAAGGCCAGGCGAGGCCTGTGGGAGACAGGCCAGTCTTAGTTTTCTCACAGGCTACAAAGTTAGACATGATAACAGGCTCTCTCTCAATAAAAAACACAAAGGTCATGCCTACTGGGAATCATTCTGTATGTATGAAGGAAGAAAAGTTCCATAAAAAAGTGATGTCTCCACCCTCCATATTTTCTAAGCTAAAAGTTATTTCTTCATCACTGCATTCAAGTAAGTAATCCTTGCAAAATTCTTTCCTGAATACGATCATGAAGACTGAAAAATGTTGAGATCCTTCAAAATAAAGCATGAAAACAAGGGAAAAATAGTCAACCGAATAATTTTCGGTAGCATATAAAGATGTGGGTCACACACGAAACACTGATATGGTACTAAACATAAAATCTTAAAGTTTTTGCAGTTCAAGATAACTAGAACAAAAGTATTTCTTTTACTGGCAAATTTGCCTACACATAATTAAAAGTATCTCACTAGAGGGAAGGGAAACATTTCATTTCCTGCTCTGCAATGGACTGTTCAAGCATAATAAAACAATAACCACCACTGTTTTCTGGATTACCTCAGGAATATACAGCCCTTACTATAAATCTGTACTACTTTCATTTTCTTTGTTGGTTCCCTGCCACAGATTTCTGAAAACATTTCCTGATTGTTACTTCCTAATCCACCAAGTTGAGCTTCAATAAATGTCATTTTGTAGTTTGGATGTTACTTTGGATCATTTATTAGTTGATCAGATCAGAGAACTACAAGATTCTTGTTCTAAGAAATTCACCATGAGTGTTTAGCAGAAACAACAGCAGGTGTGGAAACCGTATATACATTACAATTTAGTGAATACAATTGCTTAGTTGTGTTACAGTCAAGTCATTATACAAATGCCCCAGCAAGCTGTGATAAATGCTGGTAACAGAGTGCCTCAGAAGTTGTAAAATGGCTTTGTTTCCCTATGTAAAAATAAAAAACTAAATGACTGATGATTTGAGGTTGATTTTATTGTAATGACTGGTATGTTGAAATTCCATATGAGAATGTTAGTGAGGGAATAATCATAAAAGTTTTAAAAGTTGTGTTGGCAGCAGTACAAATGTTCTATCATTTTGCTGAACGTTTCTCTGACATCTTATTGTAAGGAAAATGTTTGATATTTGCTGGACAGAATGAACTCTGGGCTCAATTCCTCAACAGAAAATACACAACACTAATAGAGTCAGTGCTCACTCCATGCCTTTCAGCTTGCTACAACTAGTCTGAAGGGCTCCTCATTATACAGAAAATAATTTAGTTTCCCTATTCAATCCTGCATTATGCTGCTAAAATTTACAAAAATGCTAATTAGTATTAATTGCCATGGTAGTATTGATAACGTGACACCAATCCAGAAGCAAGTGGACTGACCTGCATAATAATATAATTGAGTTCTGGAATTATTTACCTACACCAAATTTTAATCAGCAACATACTTACAGAATTTGTGGATTTGTAATTCCTAGAATCTAATTGCTAGAACCATCGATTCCCTCCAACCTGAGCCCTCCATTTACCACCTTCTATCTCCCATTCAGACACTTCCATCACCACTTTAAACTCTTCTCTTCCACAGATATGTGACGCCCTCACTATTACTAACCACCACAATTGCTGGTAGATCTATAAGATCTGCAGTGTCCAAAACCCCTTTTCAAACCTTGTACTCTCCGAAGCTTTTCCAGATACACAAAAATTCTCTTGTGCTGTTTCCAAAGCAAAATCTCTTAAGTTTACATAAATGATAAAAAAGCAACAGCTTGTACCTACACTGAGAGAATGCAAGGTCAATATGAATCAAATGAGAAACAAGGAGAGGAACACTAGGATACCATCAAGTCACAGATTTGCACATTTTAGTGCTTTGTGCAGTCCAGATTTTAATGTTCCCTTTAATGAGGCTTTCACTACTTTACCTCCTTTTCACACCGGGACATCCATGATAAAAGAAAGTTAAGGTTGCAAAATCAATCATCAATCATCTGCACCAATGTTCCCTCTAATTATTTTCCATCCACATGTGGAATAAAAAGTTTATCATCTGCACCACCAGTAGAAACACATGCTGCTGGCTGTGGGCACTCTGCTAATCAGCTGTGTGGCAGCTGAATCTCTCCTGGATGATGTCTGCCCAAGCACACAGTTCAGAGGGTACACTGGCCTGCGTATATATCTTCACTGACTTGCCCAACATCACATCCTATTTTCTGGATTACTTTAAGAGGCTACCTAGTGTTTACACTAGATCTGTACTACCTTCATTTTCCATGTAGATTTCTAGCCAACAGACCAAGGCTCCAAATGCATACATGTGATCAAATCAGAGAGGCAGAAATGAATGTGCCTTGGATCAGTAACATGACGCTTCTGTCTGAACAACTCAAAATTACAGTGACATTCCTGCAACCATATCACATTGCATATCTTTATTACTGTTTATCATTAACTCTTTCAGTACTACAACTTCAGATTTCTCTCACTGAATATGCACACTTGGAAATTATTTTTGATTTTATTGTATTTGCCGTATTTTTCTTGAGAAGTTTCATGTTATCTTCCACACTTTTAAGCTTTTTAAATAGCTTTATGACTAGCTACTACTTTCTCCACAGTGGTGCTCCTCCAGCTACAAGATTAATTGCATTTATCATTAATAAACTATTTATTGCCTCTTTGAGATAATTAAAATCTTAAAACCAATCTTAACTATCCCTTGAGTACACTAACCAGACAACATTCTCCCATAATTCAAGGAAGAAAAACATATTTCTGTCTCCGCGATCATAATTTCACAATCTGACCTGAGCAAAAAACATGTACTTTAAATATAAATAAAAGCAGGCCACATTGCTTGGAAACCTACAAGACAATGAATGAGATTGAATTTGGCTATTTCTGTTTGATTTTCAGGACAAAAAGCTTCATTTAAACAAAGTGTGCATACAAAGATTAAACTGAGAACACAATAAAATAATCTAGATACAAACCAAAGCACTATTTTCTACAATAGTCATGTTCCAGCTTTGCAAACGAAGATCTTGACTCCCCAAACGATAAGGTCTGTTATCCACTAATCAAACATCTAAAAATAAACATGTTTTGCCCCATCTAAACAAACAAGTACATATATTAAATTAGCCCTGAATAGCAACATAGTTGCATCTTTTATTTTAGAATACTATTCTCCACATTTTAATTTTTCCTCAATTTCCTAGTAGTACTGTAATAGTTTAAGTGCATAGCATGTAAATTATTTACAAATATATTGTCCAGAACATTAAAGAATCACAATAATTTCTAAGTAAAGTAATGAAATACAAATACATTTTGTAATGATTATAGTATTTGATCCTATATTAGAATATGTGGGGAGAAATTCTCTCTAGTATTCATTACCAGACACCATGCTTTTATAAAGCAAGAAATAAAGAGTTCAGAAACAATAAGTCATAAAATACTAGGTTTGGTCATTTGTACAATGATGTACTTAAGATAGAGCTATTCATCAACTTTAGATGCAGAAAGGTTTATTGCGTGAAAGCTCATCAGCATCCCTGCTGTATGCCACTGTCTAGTAGAAAGACAGTTTCTTCTTCTAAAAGCTGGATTGTTTCCAGTATCTGGCAAATTTTAACCTGTATCTCTGGCTCTCCAAGGATTAAAGCTAGCTGTCAAATTCCACAGAGATATAATAAAGATTACAGTCAGGATTCAAACCTCAGTTGATAAAACATACTGAAGGTTTTATAGTAGATACTGTATGCAACTTAACTACCAGCTTGAATCACTTTTGTTATGAAACATACATTGAAGAGCTACATAACAAACATCAGGACTACATACATTTTACAAGGAATAAACCTCCCCCGCAGCACAGAATTTTTTTCAGTGTTTAGATAAGAAGAAACAGCTCCAGATGAGTATACTTTTACTTCATGTTTTGCAATAAATTTATCTAGTAACCTGTTGACATTAAAAATGCTGCTGTTGTCCTATGCTGTACAATGGATTATTCATTCCCAAATGGACTCCTTGATTTCAAGGTTTAAACTGTCTAGTAACCAGCCAGCAGGGATAATATATTATTTCCACAATGAAAATGAAATCAAACTCTCAAAGGCTGAGGTTTTACACAGTTGCCATTTCACTTTTTATACGTTTTACTGGATTAGCTTTATTACACATCCCACAGGTATTGAGAGTTGAGTGATACTATTTCTTCAGTTAAAAGCACAGGAGGAGATCTCCTCCCTAAAGAGGGTTCTAAGGAATCATCTGTTTATAAGTGCTCTGTTTTGGGTTGGTATGTTTACATGATTTTGTATCTTGTTTTCAGTTTGGTTTTTATTTATTAATGTAAAAGAAACATGAGTTAATGAATTAATGTAAAAGAAACATGACCTGTTAAAAGCAGATCTGCGTTTGTCTCCAGGAAGCAAAATATCTGATGTCTTGCATTAAGATGTGTTTTATCACCATAGTCTACACACTAAATTAATTTTAAAAGCAAATTAAACACAGTGCTCCCTGTAAGAATGCCCAAAGAGTGCATGGTAACACGACTAGTAAATCCAACCACCAGTATACACATCTTCCCAATGTCCATTCACAAAAAAATTACTTACAAAGACAGCAATTACAAAGTCAACAAAAAGGATATTTTTCTAAACTCTGAATTATGCTTTTATAAATGGGCCTATTCAATACCATAAAATGGTTTCTTGTGGTCTGCTTCTCTATAAGTAATGTCAAATAATCATAAGTTGTCATGCCCATCTTACCTCCAAACAGGGCTGGATATGGAACAAGTGATCAGATGAGTTCTTTCCAGGCTGCTGACATTTACCACAATTTAATTAAACTTTAACCTATAATGTTATATGACTAGAGATAACAATTACTCTCTAATGAAAATTAAAACAAGGCTGAGCATGCTCCAGAATACTGAATGGACACAATTAAAGAACCACAATTTAAAAACATGGATGAAAAAAGGCTTTCTATACCTGTTCAACGGTATGTACCAATGGACTAAGTAATTATTTGCACTGGCCTCTGGAAATGGGGAACTGCCCAAATTTAAGGGCATGGTTTCAAGAGGGGTTTGAATGACAGAAGAGAAAGATTATTCACATTAAGACTTGGCCCCACGGTGGTAGGCACATAGAAAGAGCCAGTCTCAGTCTCTCTCTATGCTCTAAAACGAGAGGGAGAAAGGAAGTATTAATATCCACATTTTACAGATAGGGAATTAAAGCAGAAAGAGATTAAGTGAGATTGCTCTCAAATTTCTGACTGGAAACTAAGATCAGATCTGAGTTCCATTCTAGTGTCTTAACCCCAACACCAACCTTAGAACTTCTGAACTAGACTTAGGCACCTGAAAAATGGAGGAGACGACAAATAGGGAGTTAAAACTCAAACCAAAGAATGCTCCAACAAATGCAAGGTACTCCCTAGCTTCTGTTCCATTCTGGCAGCATATTGGAGCTGGTACTAATTCACTTCACATCATCTTACAGTAAGATTTCAGGACCGTCACCTGCCTGTGGGTTACTCTGAAGCCTACAGTATCTGTGAACTTACAGAAACAGCTCAGAACTCTTGGTTCAGAATATTACAAGGTTGAATTATCTGCAGTCTGCCACTAACTTTTAAATTTAACTATTCTGATTTTACATATTACGCCTATGAGACAGCAAGGCATGGATCAGAAGTCCTAGACTAGTGTGAGATAACAGATAACTCATCCAAACTCCACCTTTACTATACAGCTACTCTGCTTGAAACAATTTCATTGGCTGTATGAGGGAGAATGCACATATAGTGGATTGCTTGTCTCAACTGCGACATCCACGTCATGGCAAGGACTTTCAACAACCAGTGCAAAAAATGTATAAGTATTCATTTTAAATGTAGTAAAGTTGCTTTTTATACTATGCAACTTCTGGTTCAGTTTAGATATCTACCAAATAAAAGCACCTTGTAGTGTATCCCAGATTATAAGAGCCATCTGAATCCAAGTATTGAGATTGTAACAGTGCAAACAACATTGTACAGTGCTCTGCAAGCTTGCAAAAAAAATCAAACTTCCAAATCATATCCCACCATCTAATCCAGCGGTCAGCAACCCCTGGCACAGGTGCCAAGAGTGGCATGCAAGCCAATTTTCACCATCACCTGAGGTGGGGGCTCCTTTTACTGTAAAACTCTCTCACACCTGGCAGCCCCTGGACCAACAGGTTGCTAGATTTTCAAATATTCTGGATAATAGAGAGGTATACCTAGCAATGTGCTTATCTACACTTACCCCCAACTATGAAGGGGGCATGTTAATCAGGGCAATGGGAGATTACTAAGGAAGTAATGCGGTGAATATGCAGCATTTTATTAGGCTAATTCTCCAGCAGGGCAACTTCAACGTGTCAAAATTTTGGAGAGTAAAGGCACTTTGGAGTAACACAGGCACTTTGAAGTCCCCATGGCTACATGCATGCCGGCACTTCGAAGGCTGACACTTTGAAGTTGCTGTGGAGGACAATTAGGCAGCACTTCATTAGTAATCTCCCATCACCCTGATTATCATGCCCCCTTTGAAGCTGTGGGCAACTGTAAACCCAGCCAATGTGTAATACCAAAGAAAAACAAGATTAGATATTAAGAAACAAAAATGCATGCATGCTATTTTATTTACCAACCATAACAGTGTATACTGTAAACATACTGTGTTTACTTGTATTTATGTTCACTATACTTGTACTCTGCCAAAAATTGTTAAACCTGTAGACTATTAGCCCTTCCTACTTCCCCATGTAGGAACCAATAATATAGCTAAGAGCAACTTCAACAAGATCACGGCAGATTACGTAACCCTAGGAAGGAAGATCAAGGAATATGGTGCAAAAGTGCTGTTCTCGTCTATCCTCCCGATGGAAGGAAGGTGTCCGCGTAGGGATTATCGAATCACAGAGGTAAACACGTGGTTGCGTAGGTGGTGTAGCAGGGAAGGATTTGTTTTCTTTGACCATGGGATTCTTTTTCGTTAACAGGGATTGCTGGGGAGAGATGGGATCCACCTCATGAGGAGAGGAAAGAACATCTTTGCGGGCAGGCTTGCAAACCTAGTGAGGAAGGCTTTAAACTAGGTTCCTCGGGGAAAGGTGACGGGAACAAGCAAGCAGGTTTCCTGGGTGAAGAGGAGAACGTGGGCCAATCGTCCTCTTCTCAAAGATGCTTGTACACTAATGCCAGAAGCCTAGGGAACAAGCAGGAAGAATTACAGGCCCTGGCACAGTCAAACAAGTATGAGGTGGCTGGAATAACAGAGAATTGGTGGGACAATTCGCATAACTGGAGCACGGTCATGGAAGGTTATAAACTGTTTAGGAAGGACAGACGGGAGAAAAGGAGGAGGAGTTGCGCTCTATGTGAGGGAGCAGTATGATTGCTCAGAGCTCCAGTATGAGGAAGGAGAAAATCCAGTTGAGTGTCTGTGGGTTAAACTTAGAGGCAGAAGTAACAGAGGTGATGTTGTAGTTGGTGTCTGCTATAGACCACCAGATCAAGGAGATGAAATAGATGAGGCCTTCTGCAGGCAGCTAAGTGAAGCTTCCAAATCACAGGCTCTGGTTCTCATGGGAGACTTTAATCATCCGGTCATTTGTTGGGAGGCCAACACATCAGCACACAGACAATCCAGGAAGTTTTTGGAGAATGTTGGGGATAACTTCTTGGTACAAGTGCTGAAGAAATCGACCAGGGGCCACGTGCAACTTGACCTGCTGCTCACAAACAGGGAAGAACTACTAGAAGAAATAGAAGTGGGAGGAAACCTGGGCTGCAGCGACCATGAGATCATAGATTTCAGGATCCAGACAAAAAGAAGAAAGGTAAGCAGTAACATACAGACCCTTGATTTCAGCAGAGCAGACTTTGACTCCCTGAGAGAACGGATGAGCAGGTTCCCTTGGGAAACAAAGATGAAGGGGAAAAGAGTTGAAGACAACTGGAAGTATTTTAAAGAAGTCTTACTGAAGGCACAGGAACAAACCATCCCGCTGCATAGTAAGAAATGCAAACATGGTAGGCAACCACCTTGGCTTAACGGGGAAATCCTTAGTCAGCTTAAATTCAAAAAGGATGCATATAAGAAATGGAAACGTGGACAGTTGACTAAGTAAGGAGGAGTATAAACATATGGCTGGAGAATGCCGGGCAGTAATCAGGAAGGCAAAAGTGCAATTGGAACTGCAGCTGGCAAGGGATGTGAAGAGTAACAAGAAAGGTTTCTACAGGCATGTTAACAATAAACGGGGTATCACAGAAGGTGTGGGGCCGTTACTGGATGAGGGAGGTAACCTAGTGACAGATGATGCAGGAAAAGCTGAAGTACTCAATGCTTTTTTTGCCTCAGTCTTAACCGACAAAATCAACTTCCACATAACGGTCTTAGACAACGAAGTATTGGAAGGTGGAGGGCAGCCATCTGTAGGGAAGAAACAAGTTCTGAACTATCTAGAAAAACTAGATGTTCACAAGTACATGGGTCTGGATTTAATGCACTCAAGGGTACTAAGAGAATTGGCAGAGGTCATTGCTGAACCTTTGGCCATTATCCTTGAAGACTCTTGGTGATCAGGAGAGATCCCGGATGACTGGAAAAAGGCAAACATAGTGTCCATCTTTAAAAAGGGAAAGGACGACAATGCAGGGAACTATAGACCAGTCAGCCTTACCTCAATCCCTGGGAAAATAATGGAGGGAATCCTCAAGGAATCCATTTTGGAGCACTTGGAAGAGAGGAAAGTGATCAAAAGTAGCCAACATGGATTCACCAGGGGCAAGTCCTGCCTCACCAATCTGATTAGCTTCTATGATGAGGTAACGAGCTCTGTGGACATGGGGAAGTCAGTATATGTGATATACCTTGACTTCAGCAAGGCTTCTGATACGGTCTCCCACAACATTCTTGTCCATAAGTTAAGGAAACATGGGTTGGATCTTTGGACTATAAGATGGATAGAAAGCTAGCTTGAGCATTGGGCCCAATGGGTAGTGGTCAATGGCCAATATCTGGATGGTGGCTGGTTTCAAGCAGAGTGTCGCAAGGCTCGGTTCTGGGACAAGTGTTGTTCAACATCTTTATTAATGACCTGGATGAGGGACTGGATTACACCTTAGGCAAGTTTGCGGATGACACAAAACTAGGGGGAGAGGTAGATATGTTGGAGGGTAGAGAGAGAATCCAGGGGGACCTGGATAAATTGAAGGACTGGACCAAAAGAAATCTGATGTGGTTCAACAAGGAGAAATGTAGAGTCCTGCACCTGGGGCAGAAGCATTGTTACAGGCTAGGGATCGACTGGCTCAGCAGCAGTACAATGGAAAGGGACCTAGGGGTTATGGTGGATGAAAGGCTGGATATGAGTAAACAGTGTGCCCTTGTAGTCAAGACGGCTAACGGCACACTAGGGTGCATTAGGAGGAGCACTGCGAGCAGATCTAGACAAGCAGTTATTCCCCTCTATTCGGCCCTGGTGAGGCCACAGCTTGATTATTATTTCAGTTTTGGGCCCCCCAGTATAAAAAGGATGTGGATTTGCTGGACCAGTTTCAGCAGAGGGCAACAAAAGTGATTAAGGGGCTGGAGCACAAGATCTATGAGGATAGGCTGAGGGATTTGGGCTCGTTTAGTTTACAGAAGAGAAGACTTAGGGGTGATTTAATAGCAGCCTTCAACTTCCTGAAGGGGAGCTCTAAAGAGGAGGGTGAGAAACTCTTCTCAGTGGTGTAAGACGGCAGAACAAAGAGTAATGGTCTGAAGTTGAGGAGGGAGAGGCGTAGGCTAGATATTAGGAAAAAGTACTTCACCAGGAGGGTGGTGAAGCATTGGAATGCATTGTCTAGAGAGGTGATGGATTCTCCATCCCTTGAGGTTTTTGAGTCCTGGATGGACAAGGTCCTGGCTGTGATTACTTAATGGGGGTTGATCCTGCTTGAAGCAGGGGGCTGGACTAGACGACCTCCTGAGGTCCCTTCCAGCCCTATGATTCTGTGACTTATGGAAGATGTAATTATAAGTTACTTACGGTTCAAATGCTGGTTATTTGAGACTTCTGGATGATAGAATACTGGATATGAAAGAGTTTATTGTATATTGGGGAAAAAAAACACATCTAGGTTTTAATGTCTGTTGTTTTAGAAATTCCAAATGCAGTCTACTACATCATTCTTTATGAGAAATAAATCTCCTCAAACTACACTTGACCAAACAGCCACAATCAAGGAAGAACAACAGATTAGTTAAAAAAAGCACCTGGTTTATATGGAAGGTGACAGCAGCTATAAAAATAATTTATAACAAATGCAAGAGATGAAAAGTTGATTGCATTGAATATATCAGAAGGTAGGACCTGTTAAAAACTGACAAGGGAAACAAAGTTAAGAACAATTTGTTTTTTTAAGTACATTAGGAACAAAATGAATAATGACAATAGTCTTGATCTATTACTAAACAGCAATAGTAGACTTATGCTTAATACAGAAAAGGTAGAAGTGTTCAACAAATACTTCTGTTCTGTACTTAGGGAAAAAAGGAAGTAATGTAGTCTTATATAACATGCTTTCCATTCCACTAGTATCTGAGAAAATATTCAGTGGCAATTCCTTAAGTTAGAAATTTTTTAAAGTGGAAGTTTCAGATAATTTGCATCCAAGAGTTTTAAATGAGCTAAGGATCTCAATGGACCACTAAAGCTGCTTTTCAGTATAGCTTGGATTACAGCAGAAGTTCCAAAAGACTGAAAGAAAGCTAATACTGTGCCAACATAAAAGAAAAAATGGGATAACCCACTTCTTTATAGACTGTCAGTCAGGTCTAGACAATGGAATGACTGATACAGGACTCAATTACAGGAGGGTACTATAATAAACAAGCTTTATACAAAACATTTTTGATGATCTTATGAATTTGTTTGGCACAAGCACTGATGTAATATGCTTAAGGCTTCTGTAAGGCATATTTGATAGGAGATGACAACATTTTGATTAAACGATATGATATAAAACTGCATTAAAATGGCAGACATTAAATGTACTATACATTGGTTAATTCAAAATTTAATAGTTCACAGGGAATGATCACAGTGGTCTGTTTCTGGCCATACTATTTAACCCATGGGTGTCCAACCTTTTGGCTTGCCTGGGCTGCACTGAGTGAAGAGGAATTGTCTCGGGCTGCATATAAAATATATAATATAGTTAATGTATATAAATCACATAATAACGTTAAAAGTTGACGATCTTGTGGGGCTGCATTACTAGCTGTCCAGGGCCGCATGTGGCCTATGGGCTGGACACGCCTGATTTAACCTTTTTAATCTTATGTTGCACAAAATATAGTATCATTACTGATAAAGTTTGTAGACAACACAGAAGAATTGGGAGAGTTGTAAATATTAAAAAAAAAAAGGTCATTAACTCACAATCACCTGGATCCCTTGGTAAACTGGGCACAAAGAAACAAGGGCTTTGCTAATAAAGTTAAATGGAAACATACACCCAGGAAAAAGAATATAAACCACCTTTCCAGGATGCAGGATTCCTGCCCTGGGTTAAGAGTTACTCTGAAAACCATCTGAGGATGATCAGCTGAGCATGAGCTCCCAGTGTGATCCTGTGGCTAAAAGAGCTAACGTAATCCTTGCATACAGAAACAGTAATCCTGAAAATGTATTTTACCTCTCTGCTTGGCACAGAAACAATTGGAATACTGAGCTCAGTTCTGGTATCCACAATTCAGGAAGCAAGTTGAAAAATTTGAGGAGGTTTTGAGAAGGGCTACAAGTATGATTAAAGGATTAGAAGTGAGAGACAAAGTGTTCACTCTTTATCTTAACAAAGTGAAGGGTAAGGGGTGACCCGATTATGATACCACAGAAGGAACAAACGTAATAATAAACTCATCACAATTTAAGAAATATACAATGTCATCTACCAGGTGGAAGCTGAAGCTAGACAAATTCAGGCTGGAAGTAAGGCATAAATTTTTAATCAATGAGAGTAACTGAACACTGGAACAATTTTCCAAGGGATTCTCTATCACTGAAAATTTAAACATCAAATTTGGATATTTTTATAAATGGTATGCTTTAAGAATTATTTGAGGAAGGTCTATGGCTAATAATATATGGAAACTGGATGGCCACAATGGTCCCACCTGATCTTGCAATCTATGAATCTGTGAATAGGTGTAATATAGTAGTATTATCATATATGAAGCTTTTATATGCTTGTTATTGATTAGAAGCTTCTCACAGATGATAGACCAGTTTTCACTTGTATAGGAGAATAGTGCATTTTTTACCTCCAGTATAACAACTGCATTAAGATTAGAGTACAACAGTTCATTTGTTAGGTCTTGTAAACTGGTGTTACCCAAACTAACACTAACTATATGATGCAACGCCAAGGAGATTAAAAAAGGGGCAGCTATTTTTATTTTTACAAGCAGAAATCTATACAGTTAATATCAACTAGACGATGTAAAAATATTGACATTAGTACAGTCTTGTTAAGTAGCTGTTTCATAGTTATTATTGTTTACGGGAATACCAAAGATGGAGCAACTACAGCCAGGTTGCTCACGTTGCTCATGAAGTAGTTCAGTTTCACAAACTTCTATCAGAAACTGAATTAAGATTTAAATGCATAGGACAATAGAAACCTTAGTACAGTTCTCAGCTCCGTCACAGACTTCCAGTGTGATTTCAAGTAAGTGACTTAAAATTTTGTACTCCAGTTCCTCATGTGCACAAAGGAAATACTATTGTGAAGATATGTTGCTTAATGTTTGTGAGCACTTCAGGTGTTATATAGCCCTCACTGGATAAGTACCTATATAAATAAGGAAGTAAGAGTAAAGAGTAAAGAGATCAGAGTTAAACTAAGAAAATGCTCTCATACTAAATGTGAGATTGCAGTTGAAGAGAACAAAGATAATCCGGGATGAGAGAGGTGTCCTAGACGGAGGAGATCCAGATTTAACTAAACTACTCTGCCACAGACTTCCTAAGTAACAATGGGGTAGTCATTTAGCCTCTATGGCTCAGTTTCCTATATGTGACATGGGGAGCGTAAGCATGGCCCTAATGGGCAGCCCCTGGTTTTTATGTTATATGAACAAATAGCACTTACTTATTCTGCTTTTTCTCACCAGTCATGATTTTATAAACCGCTATATGCCCTCTTAGTCATCTTTTCCATGATGAAAAACAATCCCGTGTTTATCTTCGTATGGAAACTGTTCCACACCCATACTTTCCTCCCCACCCCCTTTTCTGGCAACATTACCCTTTGTTCAATTCTGAAGTTTCTTCTTTGAGATGAGGTGACCAGAACTGCTCGCAATATTCAAGCTGTAGGAATATTACGGATTTATTTGGAGGCATTATGATACTTTAGCCATGTCTACACTTGGCCAAAATTTCGAAAGGGCTATGCTGATGGCCAAATTGGAGAATACTAATGAGGCACTGACATGAATATTCAGCGCCTCATTAGTATGCTGCCAGCTGCGGCACTTCAATAGTGCCGCGTTTCGATTGTGTGCTGCTTGTCTACAGGGGGCCCTTTTCAAAAGGACTCCACAAACATTGAAATCCACTTAGGATAGGAATAAGGGGATTTGAATGTTTGCAGGATCCTTTTGAAAAGGGCCCCATGTAGGCAAGCCACGCACGATCAAAACGTGGTACTTCTAAAGTGCCGCGGCCGGCAGCATGCTAATGAGGTGCTGAATATTCATTTCAGCACCTCATTAGTATTCTCCGATTTGGTCATTAGCCTGGCCTTTTTGAAATTTTAGCCAAGTGTAGACACAGCCTTTCTGTCTTATCTGTTCCTTTTTCTCAGATTCCTAACACTGTTTGCTTTTTTGACTGCCACTGCGCATTGAGCAGATATTTTCAGAGAATTTTCCACAATGACTAAGATTTCTTTCTTGAGTGGGTACAGCTAATTCAGACACCATCATTTGTATGTATACTTTGGATTATGTTTTCCAGTGTGCATTATTCTGCATTTATCAACATTGAATTTTGTCTGTCATTTTGTTGCCCAGTGACAGTTTGGTGAAATCCCTTTGCAACTTATGCCAGTCACCTTTGGATTTAATGGTCTTGAGTAATTATTTATCACAGGCAAATTTTGCCACCTCACTCTTCCAGATCATTCATATGTATACTTAACAGCACGGACCCCAGTACAGAGCCTTTGGAAACACCACTATTCAATTTTCTTCATTTTCAGTTCCTCCTCTGTTTCCTTTTCACCAGTTACTGATCCATGGAGGACATTCTCCCTTATCTCCACAACTGCTTACTTTGCTTAGGAGAGGGACTTTGTCAGAGGCTTTCTGAAAGCCCAAGTACACTATATCCGCTGGACCATCCCATCCACGTTTGCTAACCACATCAAAGAATTCTAATAGATTGGAAAGGCATGATTTCCCTTTAAAAAGCCATATTGATTCTTCCCCAACAAAACCCTCAAAATGCACAATTTCGAGTTGCACTTAACTCACATTAACGTGAGTTAAGCGCAACTCAAAATCACGCCCCAGCCCTCGTTCGTCACCTTCCCCCCGGCCCAGCTCACCACACCTGCACATGGCTCTGGCTCAACCCTCCTAGTCCCCAGTTCAAACCTCCCATGTGTGGCTCTGGCTCAAACCCCGCTCTGGTTCAACCCCCCATGGCCCAGATCACCACCTGAGCACAGCTCCAGCTCAACACCTCACCCCCATGGTTCAAACGCCCCACCCCCTCTGCAACCCTAACCCACCCCAGGCTTAAACCCCCTGCCCCCACCTCTACAGCCTCAAACCAGCGCCAGGCTTAACCCTCCCCAACTGCCCCGCCACACCTCCAGGATTTACCTTACAAATGGAGTTCCGGGTGCTCCTGCTGCTTCCCTGGCTGCAGAAGGTGCATTCTGCCAAGAAAAAATGCTGCACCCCCCAACCTACGTGAAATTTGAGTTATGCAAGGATGTGTGGGAATGTATTTAAATTACTTCAGAACTCTTGTGTGAATATCATCTGTTCTTGGTGATTTATTACTGTTTAATTTATTTAGCTGTTCCAAAGCCGTCACCTCAAACTTTTTTCACTACAGTTTAACGTGTGATAGCAGTTAATTCAGCACAGGGCATTTCTTGTGCATCAGCGGATTGCATCAGCCCTCCCATTACCAACATTTTTCATCCCTAAGACAGCCTCATACCTAAATCATTCTGCATGAAATCAAAGGACAGAACATAGCAAGGTCCCCTGGTCCAGTCCCCTGCACTCATGGCAGGGCCAAGTATTATCCAGGCCATCACTAACAGGAGTTTGTCATACCTGTCCTTAAAAATCTCCAGTGACATCTATTCTCAGTGCTTGGCCATACTGACAGTTAGGAATTTTTCCCCCATGTCTATCTTAAACTGTTCTTAGGGCAATTAAGTCCATTGCTTCTTGTTCTGTCCTCAGAGGTTGCATCTTGTCCTAGCCTCCTCTTGTAACATCCTTTTATGTTCTTGAAAATGATTACGTCCCCTCTCAGACTTCTCTCCATACTAAACAAACACATCTTTCAAAAAATCTTTCCTTATCAGTCATGTTTTGTTGAATCATTTTTGTTGCTCACCTCTGGACTTTATCCAATTTGTCCAATTAAAGTAAAGATACATCACATGCACTGTTTTCCCCATATCTAAAAGGCTTGTTACCCTATCAAAAAAAGCTATTAGGTTGCTCTGACACAATTTGCTCTTGACAAATTCATGATCACTCTTACTTACCACCTTATTATCTTCTAGGTGTTTGAAAACTGATTGCATTTATTTGCTCCACTATATTTCCAGGTGCTGAAATTAAGCTGACTGGTCTGTAATTCCCTGGATTGTCCTTATTTCTCTTTTTACGACTATATAGCCGCATCTACACGTGCCAGCTACTTCGAAGTAGCCGTGCCAACTTCGAAATAGTGCCCGCCACGTCTACAGGTGGCGAGCGCTATTTCGAAGTTGAAATCGACATAAGGCGGCGAGACGTTGAAGTTGCTATCCCCAACAGGAGATGGGAATAGCGCCCTACTTCGACGTTGAACATCGAAGTAGGGCACGTGTAGACGATCCGCATCCCGCAACTTCGAAATAGCGGGGTCCGCCATGGAGGCCATCAGCTGAGGGGTTGAGAGACGCTCTCTCCAGCCCCTGCGGGGCTCTATGGGCACCGTGTGCAGCAGCCCTTAGCCCAGGGCTTCTGGCTGCTGCTGCTGCAGCTGGGGATCCATGCTGCATGCACAGGGTCTGCAACCAGTTGTCTGCTCTGTGGATCTTGTTTTGTTTAGTGCAAGTGTGTCTGGGAGGGGCCCTATAAGGGAGCGGCTAACTGTTGTCCGGGAAGTGCTAGTCCGCCCCTGTCACCCTGTCTGCAGCTGTTCCTGGCACCCTTATTTCGATATGGGCCGCTTTGGTGTGTAGACGCTCCCTTGCAGCGCCTACTTCGATGTGGTGCTGCCCAACGTCGACGGCACCAGCCCTGGAGGACATGTAGACGCTATTCATCGAAATAGCTTATTTCGATGTAGCATACACATGTAGACATAGCTTTTATGTCCCATTTCCAGTCCTCTGGAAACTCTCCTGTTCTTCCACAACTTTTCAAAGATAACTGCTAATGGCTTAAGTAACTCTTCACTCAGCTCCTTGAGTATTTTATGACGTATTTCATCAAGCCACGGTAACTTGAAGACATCTACTGTGTACAAGTAATTTTTGTCTTGTTCCTTTCCTATTTTAGTCTCAGATCCTACTTCATTTTCTCTGACATTCACTATGCTATAATGTCCAACCACTACTAAAAAAAAAAAGTGCAATCACTACTAACACATTGCTACTAATAAAGAAAATGTAATTCACTAAAAAGATCTGAAGGAAAATAATCTCATTAAAAACACAAAAGTCATGATGGGGTTGTTTGTTTTTGGTGTTACATACAAGTCTCAGATTACCAGAAAAAAAATAGTACAAAGTTTCCTTTCATAGCTAAACTCAGTTCCCAATTCTGCCACTGAATTATTAGCCACAGGGCAAGTTAACAATCTCTCTGATCCAACTTTCCTGTCAATAAAATGGAGACTATATAGTACTGAGCTTCATAAAGCACTGTGAGATTCCCCAAATGGAATTATAAAGAGCCAACATATTGTTTAAGTAAATCAAGCAATAACACTAACTTCTCAGAAAATGTTTTCAGGCACATGATTTGTCTAGACAACTGGAGCCTTTTCTAAGTAGAACTCCTTTAGCATACATTTTAAATAAAATTCAATCTATGATGAACACATGGTTTTCCCCACTAGCTTTCACTTTAGTGCTTAGGATAATGATTACCAAGTTAGTTTATTTTGGTATTCTTCTAATCCGTAATGATATAACAGGAAGATCTGGCTCAAGTCTCATTGAAATTCAATAAACAAGGTGCTGTGTACTTTAATAACTGGCAAGTAAACTATTTCAATGTCTAAAAAGATCTTCTACAATTAACATTTTGAATGAACTTTTCATTGATGCATTACTGGATATAAATTTAGCCACAAGGTTGCCAAGATATGAACTGTAATAATCAAGAAACAAGAGCAGAACTTTTAAAACCATTAAAATACGTTTCAGAGGGCCATCTTAGTCTGTTTCAGCAAAAACAATGAAGAGTCCTGTAGTACCTGAAAAACTAAAACATTTATTTGGGCATAAGCTTTTGTGGGCTGGAACCCATTCAGTCAGCAGCACTGCTATGGGTAACTACATAGCCAGCTCCACAATATGTCAACATATTTATGGCTGACTGAACAAGACTTCCTAAGCTCTCACCCAGGTGCCCCTCTTTTACTTGTCCTAAAATGACATCATCTGGACCCATAGGAAGGAGGCCCTGGACGAGTTCCACTCCAATTTCAATAAGTTCTGACCCATCATCAATCGCAGACTGAACCAATCCCTGCAAGAGACGCATTTCCTAGACATTACAATTCAAATAAGTGATAGTGACAAATACCACATTATCCCATTATACTACTGACTGCTATAACTACCTACAAATCTCAAACTTTCATCCAAAACACATAATCCATTGTCTACAGCCAAGCCCTAAAATACAACTGCATTTGTTCCAGTCACTCAAGAGACAAACAGCAGCAGGATCTCTATGAAGTTTCCTTAAAACTACAGTACCCACCTGGGGAAGTGAAGAAACAGAGACAGATGGATACCCGGAGGTCACCTACTGTGGGACAGGCCCAACAAGGAAAGCAACAGAATGCCACTAGCCATCACCTACAGCCCCCAGCTAGAGCTTCTCCAGCACATGATCAAGCATTTACAATCTGTCCTGCAAGATGCTCCCTCACTCTGTCGAGGGAGGTAGGCCAGTCCTTGTTTCAGTCCCCTCCTTCTCCCACAACTTGAAGCCAATAATTACCAGCAACTGTAAACCACACAACAGAAGCAGTAAGCCAGGAATCGATCCCTGCAACAAACACCATTGCAAACTCTGTCCACATATTTACTCAAGTGACTCCATCACAGGATCTAATCACAACAGCCATACCATCAGAGGCTGGTTCACCTGCTCATCTACTAATGTGACACGTACCAGTGATGCCTCTCTGACATGTACATTGGCCAAACCAAACTGTCTCTATGCAAAAGAATAAACAAATACAAATCAGACATTAAGAATGGTAACATTCACAAAGCAGCAGGATACTTCATTGTGAAACTGCAGAGTTGGAATTCATATGCAAAACTTGACACTATCAGACTGGGTCTGATTAGAGACTAGGAACAAGTAGCTCACTACAAAAACATAATTCTCCCTCTCTTGATATTCAACCCTTGCCATTAACTGTTTGGAGTGGGCCACATCCATCCTGACTAAACAGACCTCACTAGCACTGGGTCTTCCACATAGCATGATAACACACTTGCCTTTGCATGTATACCTATACCAGCCAAACTGAAGTTTCAACTTCATGCATCCGATGAAGTGGATTCCAGCCATGAAACCTTTGGCACAAATGAATTTATTACTCTTTAAGGTGCAACAGGACTCCTTGTTGTTTCAGCCAATAAGCAAGGTGACATCCTAGCTCATAAAAATCTAAAAGAAAACCAATGAAATGCAATTCAGTTGTTTGTTACTAAGATAAAACTAGTTTTCTTTTCTGTAATCTATCATTTTCAACCAAAGTGATTATCAAAATGTATATGTTAACGCAATATGCTGTTCTTCCAAGTGATTTATGCATCTTGATAGGAACTGTATGTAATTCACTCAGGAAATCCTACACTAAGAATGACAAGCACAAAAGAAAATCAATGTAACCAATTCCGTACACTGTATTTTGTTATCTGAAATGTCAAACAATACCTTGTTTGGATCAGTACATACTCTGGTACAATGGCAGCAGGAGTGCATTTTAATTCAATCCTTCTCACAGATACTGAAGTTTCTAATTTGCTTTTCATCTACCCAGAACTGAATAATCAGTAGTTAGAATAGCCCCTCCCCTTATTATTTTGGCCACCAATTGGACAAAGTTTCTGAGACACCCATTTGCTTCATTAATTTCTCGACCCATGTTTTCTTGTTTACCAAGCAGAATCTCAGTACAGTCCTTGAGTTATATCAATAGGCCGTTTTGTTTGGACTAATTTTTTTTAATAGCACTCTTCATTAAAAATAAACATGACAAGTAGGTCAAGTTAATTCATAAACTGCCAAAAGTTATAAATAAGTCTATTACTAAAAATAGCCATGATTAAATTAAAGTCATGGACAGGTCACATGAAATAAACAAAAATTCACAACCCATGACCGCTCTATGACTTGCACCATAAATACCTCTGAATAAATTTGGGGGACTCTGCTCTGAAGGGGTGCTACTTGGGAGAGCCTGTGGGGTGGGAGGGAAGCAGGGGCACTAAGAGACAGCGGTCACCAAGCAATGGCTGCTGCAGTCACCCCCTGGGTTGCCCTCCTACCACTGCGCCAGCCAACCCCAGGACAACTACCAGGGTCCATCAAACGGTGTCTGTTCCCATGACTTGGAAGCACTGTACAGATTGTTCTGGGAGCAAACCCAGCAGTGGGTGATGGGCCTGTCCCTGGGGATGCCTAAGCAGTGGCTCGGGGACCACACACACTGACCACTGCAGAAGTCACAGAGGTCACAGAAAGTTACAGAACAAGCAACTTCCCCAACGTCCATGACAGGCATGGAGCCCTTGTTATTGACCCTTTTGTTACAATAGACTTGTACAGAGCACGTCAAGCAGTGGTCTTTTAGCCCTGCCTGTGAATCTAGGATCAGCATACTCTTTACTCTCAAAGGCCTAGTAACATTAGAGCTACTATATCTATTGGACTGCACACCTGTTCTCTCCTTTAGGACTTTCACCACCAAAAAAAACTCGTGAAAGATGCACATGATTAGTATAAAGTAAAAAACAAAAAGTAACAAGTAGCCTGAACCTTTCTTCACTCAGACACTACACCAGGCTGGAGGATGGTCAAGGAAAAGTTGTGTGAATTTGAGTTTTTGAATCTGAATTTCGGTTTGCTAGGCTGATTGTGTGAATTTGAATTCCAGTTATTGTGGCAGTTAACGCGCATGTGTGCGTCCCTCCTCCTGTAATTTACCAGGGGTGGGAGGAACCAAAACAAAGAAGGCTTCACAAGCCAGAGACCAGCGACCACTGGGAGCATGACCAGCTGGGAGCTGCAAACAGGGGACAGCTAACAGGGGAGTTTGCCTGGGAGTTCACCTTGGGGGGAGCGCCATATTATTATGTGTTTTGTTTTTTTTTATAGTTGTGTTTCTCTTCTGACCTTCATATCAGTTCTAACATCTTCTGAGCAAATTCTCCGAAGAGAGGAAAAACAAACAGATAGAGAGAAGCCTACTAACTAGTCAGCTGTTTTGACCTGCACTGCACGTGCTATGTTTGTTTTCCTCCCAGAAGACACAAGGGATTTCGTATGTAGCAAGTGCAAGCTGGTCATCATCTTGGAGCAAAAGGTTAGAGGACTTGAGGAACAAATATCAACCCTCTGATCCATCACAGAAGGTGAAGATTTCCTCAGTAAAAGGCATCATTTAGTACTGCAGGAACAGCAGGCTGAGCAACTGATGAGGGCAGTAGAAACCAGAGGAAGAACACGTTAACCTCCAAGAGATGAAAGCCTATTCAGTTTCTTCAAGTCCTGGAGAGGTAAACAACCACTTTCAAACTCTCAGCAGAAGTGATATAGTGGAGAATGCTGTGGCAGAGACCTCTCAGAGCAGGGATCACAAGACCACCCCACTGGCTGGAAGGCATGGGATGAATAGTCCTAGAGATGGCAATTCTTCGACCACTACGCCCAAGAGAAGGTGGCTGGGGACTCCCTCCTAAGAAGGGCTGAGTCATTCACCTGCCATCCAGACCTGGAATCTCAGGAAGTTTACTGCTTACCAGGAGCTACAATCCAGGATGTGACAGAAAGACTTACAGAAATCATCAAACCTGCGGATTACTACCCCTTCCTACTTCTCCATGTAGGAACCAATGACACAGCAAAAAACAACCTTGAATGGATCACTGTGGATTATGTAACTCTAGGAAGGAAGATCAAAGAATATGGAGCACAAGTGGTGGTCTCATCCATCCTCCCTGTTGAAGGAAGGGGTCCAGGTAGAGGTCATTGACTCATGGAAGTAAATGCGTGGTTGCGCAGGTAGCATTGGAGAGAGGGATTTGGTTTCTTCGACCATGGGATTTTGTTTTGAGAGCAAGTATTGCTAGGAAGTGACCGGATCCACCTCATGAAGAGCACCTCTGCAGGTAGGCTTGCAAACCTAGTGAGGAGGACTTCAAACAAGGTTCACTGGGGGGAGGGTAACTCAAGCCCTGAAGTAAGTGGGGCAAGAAGAAGGTACAACAGAGGACCATTCATTTGAAAGGAGAAAGTAAGCCAATCAGCTTATTATTTAAGGTGTTTGTACATGAATGCAAGAAGCCTGGGAAACAAACAGGAGGAATTAGAGGCCCTGGCACAGTCTAAGGAGTTATGAGGTGACTGGAACAACAGACTTACTGGGATGACTCACATAACTGGAGCACTGTTATGGAAGAGTATAATCTGTTCAGAAAGGACAGACGGGAGAAAAGGAGGGAGGAGTTGTGGTGTATGTGAGAGCAATATGACTGTTCCAAGCTCCAGTTTAAAGAGGAAGAAGAGACACTTGCGTGTCTTTGGGTTAAGCTTAGAAGTGGAAGCAACAATGGCAATGTAGTGTTTGGTGTCTGCCATAGGCCACCAGATGAGACAGATGAGAATTTCTTCACACAACTAAGAGAAGCTTCCAAATCACTGGTGCTGGTTCTCATGGGAGACTTTAATCACCCAGACCTTTGTTAGGAGACCAATACAGCAGCACAGAAACAATCCAGGAAGTTTTTAGAGAATGTTGAGGATAACTTCCTGGTACAAGTGCTGAAGAAACTGACCAGGGGCCATGCGCAGCTGGATCTGCTGCTCACAAACAGGGAAGAAATACTAGAAGAAATAGAAGTGAGTGGCAACCTGGGCTACAGTGGTCATGAGATGGCAGATTTCAGGATTCTGACAAAAGAAAGAAAGGTGAGCAGTAAAATAGAGACCCTTGATTTCAGAACAGCAGTGTTCAACTCCCTGAGAGAACTGATGGGCAGGATCCTGCAGGAAGCTAATATGACGGGGAAAGGAATTCAGGAGAACTGGCAGTATTTTAAAGAGGTCTTATGGAAGACACAGGAGCAAACCGCCCCAATGTGCAGTAACAAAAGCAAATATGGTAAGCAACCAGTTGGGCTTACAAAGGGACATCCTTGGCAAGCTTAAATTCAAAAGCGATGTGTATAAGAAGTGGAAACTTTGACAGGTGAGTAAGGAGGAGTACAAATATATGGCTGGAGAATGCCAGGGGGTAATCAGGAAAGTGAAAGCACAACTGGAACTGCACCTAGCAAGGAATGTGAAGGGCAACAAGATGGGCTTCTACAGTTACATCAACAATAAGAGGGTTATCGGGGAGGGTGTGCAGCCATTACTGGATGAGGGAGGTAACCTGGTGACAGATTACGTGGGAAAGACTGAAGTACTCAATGTTTTACCTCTGTCTTCATGGACAAGGCCAGCTCCCTGACTACGGCACTAGGCAATGCAGTATGGGAAGGAGGTGGGCAGCCCTGGATGGGGAAAGAAAAGGTTAAGAGCTATTTAGAAAAGCCAGACACACACAAATCCATGGGTCCAGATTTAATGCAGCCAAGGGAATTGGCAGATATCATTGCAGAGCCTTTGGCTACTATCTTTGAAAACTCATGGAGATAGAGAGAGGTCCCAGATCACCAGAAAAGGCAAATGTAGTGCCCATATTTAAAAAGGGAAAGAAAGAAGGACAATCCAGGGAACTATAGACCGGTCAAGACTCACCTCAGTCCCTAGAAAAATCATGGAGGGAATCCTCAAGGAATCCATTTTGGAGGACTTAGAGGGGAAAGAGATCAAGAGTTGTCAACATGTATTCAGCAAGGGCGAGTCATGCCTGACCAATCTGATTAGCTTCTATGATGAGATAACTGGCTCTGTGGACATGGGTGATACACCTTGACTTTATCAAAGCTTTTGATACAGTCTCCCACAATATTCTTGCCCATAAATTAAGGAAGTATGGATTGGATAAATGGACTATAAGACGGATAGAAAACTGGCTTGACAAATAGGCCCAAAGGATAGTAGTCAATGGTTGCATGTCTGGTTGGCAGTCGGCTTCAAGTGGAGTGCCCCAAGGATCAGTTTCAGGGCCAGTACTGTTCAACATCTTTACTAATGACCTGAATGAGGGGATGGATTGCACCCTCAGCAAATTTGCAGATGACACTAAGGTAGGTAGGGGGTCACGCAGATACATGGGAAGGTAGGGATAGGGTCCAGGGTGACCTAGACAAATTGGAGGATTGGGCCAAAAGAAATTTGATGACGTTCAACACGGACAAGTAAAGTGTCCTACACTAGGGACGGAAGAATCCCAAGCACTGTTACAGGGTGGGGACCGACTGGCTAAGTGGCAGCGCAGCAGAAAAGGACCTGGGGATTACAGTGGATGAGAGGTTGGATAAAAGTCAACAGTGTGCCCTTGTAGCCAAGAAGGCTAATGGCAAACTGGGGTGCATTAGGAGAAGCATTTCCAGCAGATCTAAAGAAGTCATTATTCCCCCCACCACTCGGCTCTGGTGAGACCTCATCTGGAGTATTGCATCCAGTTCTGGGCCCTGCAGTATAGAAAGGATGTGGATGTATTGGAGAGGGTTCAGCAGAGGGCAATGAAAATGATTAGGGGTCTGGAGCACATGACCTATGAGGAGTGGATAGGAGATTTGGGCTTATTTAATTTGCAGAAGAGAAGACTGAGGGGGCGATTTGATAGCAGTCTTCAACTCTCCAAAAGGGGGCTCTAAAAAGGATGGAGAGAGACTGTTCTCAATGCTGACAGATGGCAGAACACGGAGCAATGGTCTGAAGTTAGAGGAAGAGATGTAGGCTGGATATTAGGAAAAAATATTTCACCAGGAGGGTGGTGGACTGGAATGCGTTACCAAAAGAGGTGGTAGACTCTCCCTCTTTTAAGTCCCAGCTTGATATAGTTATGGCTGGGATGATTTAGATGGAATTAATCCCACTTTAGACAGGGGGCTGGACTAGATGACCTCTTGAGGTCTCTTCCAGCCGTACAATTCTATGATTCTGTGATTTATGTGCATAGACAGAAGTCAGTAATCTCACCAAAGATTATATAAATAAGCAGTGCTCCCTCAGATTATTTCCACCCATGAGCAGAATAAATTTTATGTGCTCTGAGGCATGTGTACCGCAAATAGAAAAACAGGCTGCTGGCTGTGAACAGCTGTGGGTACTCTGGAGGTAGCCCAAGTGCTCATTCAGCTTACAGGCAACACTGCAGATAAGCCAACATAAGTCTGAATCAGTGCTTAGTTTAGAGCTGTGTAACATACCAGCCACCCAGACAAAAAGGAATGCACTAAATCTTTTTACCTTGCTTGAGATAGGTTCATCGCAATACTTTCAAATATTAGGGACGGCTGGTTACACTGCTGTTTGCTCGCTAAGCGCAGGGAATATAGAGCCTGGTGTCACCTTTACGACCAGCATCTGATGAAGTGAGTCTGTGCTCATGAAAGCTCATGCTCAAAACTTTTCTGTTAGTCTATAAGGTGCCACAGGACCCTTCGTTGCTGTTACAGATCCAGACTAACACGGCTATCCCTCCAATACTTCACAGTATAGGAATTTGGGCCCATATTATTTAACATCATGCCCTAAAGGTCTAGCACACCTGTCAGCAACCTTTCCGAGACGGAGTGCCAAACCTTAGCCTTTTGACCTCTATATATGGTCCAAGTACCGGTGATACTTTTTAAAGGCCAGTGGGAGACCTGCACCTCTGGGAGTACTGCCCCATGCTCAAGTGGAGGCCCCAACTCTGACCATGTTACAGGCTCCAGCCCCAGCCCCGTGCCATACTGTGGACTCTGCAACAGGGACTCCTCAGCGGGGGCCCTACACCCCAGCTATGGCCCATGCTCCAGCCCTGTGCCATGGTGGGGATGCCATGGCAAGGTGCAGACTCTGCAGCGGGGGCCCATGTCCTGGCCAGGGCCCCACCCTCTGAGCCTGACCACATGCCCAGCAGGGTCCTGCAGTTTGTCCCTGGCCCATGCTCTGGCCCCATGCTACGGGACACTGTGTCAGGGAAGTGACTCCACAGCAGGGGACCTGCACCCTGGCTGGGGCCCCATGTTCTAAGCCTGGCCTTGGCCCCGTGCCGGCGGCTCCACGGCAGGGCTTATTCTAGTAGCTAAAGAGACAAGCTTTTTTTTTTTGCTAGAGCTTTATTGTCTGAAACTGTTAACAGCATATATAGTGAACTTCATTCTACAGATCTAAGAGATTCTCATTAGCATCTCACTAATACCCTCCAGTCCCAGTGGGCCCAGCTGCTCTAGCAGCTTCTCCAGCCCCAGTGGCCCTTCCAGCCCCGGTGGTGGGGCTCTGGCGAGTCACAGACATTTACGGTGGTGGGGGGGGGGGAAGGTGGCCTTGCAAACAGCATCCATTATTTCCAAAGTCCATTAAATCAGGATCCATTAAATTGAGGATTTACTGTACTTCACAATGACCATTTGTGTGTCTGTGTAGATTTATATCTCCTGAATATATATAGGATTACAACATAATTATGATGCTTTTTGTTCAAGACTTGTCACAGTTGGGGTCACTGGAAAAGTTATGATTTGATTAATAAGATTATCCTGTATGTATGCATGTATTATTTTTATCAAAACAATAAAGCAGTCAAGTAGCACTTTAAAGACTAACAAAATTATTTATTAGGTGATGAGCTTTCATGGGACAGACCCACGAAAGCCTATTACCTAATCACTTATTTTGCAAGTCTTTAAAGTGCTACTTGACTGCTTATTTGTTTTGACAGAATACAGATTAACACGGCTCTCTCTCTGTCATGTATTATTTTTGTATCTGAAGTTATGACTATTGTCTATGTATCTATATTTCACATGTAGTTACACATGGGAAACATCCACTAAGCAAGATGCTAATTACGTGGTTGTGAAGGGCCCATTCAGGATAATGGGCCATTAGGGAAATCAACAGGCCTTAAAAATACTTATTCCCCACCTGCTGAACCTTCCTCAGAATGCTCCAGACAGCCTATAGATCAAGTGTGGGGCACAAATGTGCTAAAAGTGGTCTTAGTACAACTGGCCTCCCCCTCCTCATGCCTACCCCCACAGCTGCATCATTTCCTGGACACACTGCTGGCATGCAAAGCCAGGTCCTCTGCTCTTTAAATCAGACTCCAGTCAAGGGGTCCCAATATCTTTTCCTCCTCCACTGCCCTCTGCTTGTTTTGGAGAAATTAAGTCTGGAAAAGACCCTTCTCCCAAACCCCCTTTACTAAGTGCCCTTGCCCGTTGCCTCTTCTTTCAAATCTTCCAAGGCACTAAAGTAAGAAGGTGTGAGGAGGAGAGGGGAGTTTTGGAAGGAAATAATGAAGTGTGTTTGGCAAAAGAGAGGAAAAAAAACCAAAAACAAATATTCCTTGGTTCAATGGCTGGAGGAGGAGCAAACTGCTCTGTTTCGCTCCTCTTAGTCTGCTGAGGGGTTTGTAAAAAGTAATTGTGAAAGAGATAAGTCAGTCAGTGATCATGGACTGTCATTTTAAAGAGTTTTGCTTTGGCTTTTTGTTGTTCCACAAACACCAATCGTATGCTCTAAGTATTTATATTCTCATCTACAAAATTCTAAACTGTGTGTTTAATTCAGCAGAAACCAATACACTGAGATAAAATACCATGCAAGATGATAGTACATGGTCCTCCCAAAATGCTTAAGGGAACAGAAACATTGGCACTCAAGACACACAAAACAATTAAGTAGAAGTTGAGCCATTGATGAGTCCTGTCCCATACTAATTTATAACTAGTTTTTGTACTTTAAACAGCTAGCTAGTATATAAATAGTACACCACAGAAAGGTATACCATACTAGATACACCACAAAAGTGATGAAGCCAGAACTGAGCAGAGCAGCTGAAGGCTAGAGAGACAAGAACTGGTTTCCAAGTGGAGCTGTCCAGCAGATGCATTTCTGACAAACCTCATCCCAAAAGATGCTACCGTGGAAAGAATTTCGGAACACACCAAAACAGCCTGGAAAGAGACCTGCAATAAAACATTAGGAAAGTGGACAAAGTCTCACAAAGAATGGATCGCAGCAGAAACTCTGAGAACAGTGAAGGAACAAATGACAGAAAAGCAGCGGTCAACAAGAGCAGCCAAGGTAGAAACTCAGACTGTATTCAGAAGACAACAGAGAAATTAAAAAGGCTATAAAATAGGACAAGAGGAAATTTGAGGAAAACCTTGCACAACAAGCAGAACAGGCTTCAGGACAGAGAAACCTGTATGACATCACACGTTTTTCACAACAGTGTCTTGACAGACTCTGTCAGCATACTCTCAGGAATGTGACAAGGGTGCCTATTGCCACCTTTCCTGTTCTTGATCACAGCGGGCTGGATGGTGAGCGGGACAACAGATGGCCATCAACGGGGCATTCAGTGGACATTTTTCCAACAGCTAGAGGACATTGATTTTGCTGACTGTGTCACTCTCCTTTCACACAGACATGAAAGCATAGAAGAAAAGGTCACAACACTAGACAAAACTGCCTCAGTGGCTGGACAAAGCATTAACAAGGGAAAGACCAAGACTGCGAGGATCAATCTGTCCAACACCACCACCATCACACTTCCATCACACTTGAAGGGGATGACTGGGAAGATGTGGAGCAGTTCACCTATATGGGGAGTATTATGGGCAGAGATAGGGGAACATACAAGGGTATAACTGCTAGAATAGGGAAAGCAACAGCTGTATTCAAGACTTCATCCCATATGGAGTTCACAACTAATATCTGCAAAGAGGAAACTGTGGATCTTCAACACAAATGTGAAGAGCGTGCTCTTGTGTGAATGCGAGACCTGGAGTACTAAAAAGTCTTCAAATCACAAGCTTACAGACGTTCAAACAGATGACTGAGATACATTCTTTGCATCAAATGACAAGACTTAGTCACAAATGAGCTTTGGAACGGACAACAAGAACCACTCGATGATCAAATCAAGAGAAGAAAGTGGGCATGGCTAGGCCACACTCTCAAAAAACAATCATCCAGCATATTCTGTCAAGCTCCCAAATGGAACCCACAAGGAAAACACAAAAGAGGACGACCTCGGACAACATGGAGAAGAGCTACTGGGATTGAAGGACAACAACTGGCGTCCTGGAGTCATTTAGAAAGTTTGCCCCAAGACAGAGTGAAGTGGAGGAGACTTGCAGATGACCTATGCACCACCCAGAGTACACGGGTGTATTATATACTATGTAAAGAATCCTAAAATGTGACGAATGAAAACAGAGAGAGAGGGAGAGGGAGAGCGCATTTTAGGTTATCATATGAATTCAATACTTCCAACATACTAAAATGTTCTTCAGAATTTAGTATGCCACATAACTGTATGAGTATGACTGTGTCCCCACCCTCTGTTCCTTCCCCAACCTGTTTTTGGGGGGATGGGAGAAGCTCCGGCTAGAGACTGATCCCAAACTTGCTCCTCTGGAAAGGTTTCAAAGAAAAGAGCAGCATGGGAGGACCACGTACTATCATCTATCATGGTATTTTATCTCAGTCTATTGGTTTCTGCTGAATTAAACAGACACAGTTTAGAATTTTGTAGATGAGAATATAAATGCTAACAGCATAAGATCAGTGTTTGTGGAACAACAAAAAGCCAGAGCAAAGCTGTTTAAAATGACAGTCCTCAATCACTGACTGACTTATCTCTTTAACAATTATCTTTAGTGGAACTGAACTTATCCTAACTGTATATTCCAAGGCTGCATCCACATTAGCAAGTTCTTTCTGAAAATCAGGTCCTTTTTTGAAAGACCATGCTGAGCATCCACACAAAATGCACTCTTTCAATCTGAAATCTAAAGAATGCAGCTCTTCTGGAAGCCCTCTTCTGCTCCCAGATCAGGAAGACTACTATCTCCTTTCAAAAGCTTCTCTGGGGGGGCGGGGGGGAAACAAACCAAACCCAACCAAAAGTATGTGTAGATGCTCTGCAGGCCTTTATTATTATTATTATTATTATTATTTAAAAGAACAGTTCTCGTGGCGCTGGATTTTTCCACCCCAGCCCGTTCTTTCAAAGGAGCAGGGACTGCATGGATGATCTCTATTGAAAGTGTGGTTCAATCTTTCAATCTGTTTTTTTGTGTGTGGACACAGTCTTTCAAAAAAAGATCTTCCAGAAGACATCTTTTGAAAGATCGTGGTAGTGTAGACAAGGCCTAAATGACTTAGCAGCAGAAGCTGTCAATTAATTCTCTAGCGGCCATTCTTCCCTCTGAAAGAAGGTTTCTGATTCCAGCAAAAAAGTTCTGTTAAAATTAAAACACCCACACACAACGAAACTGAAAGTAAGGTGTAAATTAATGTAATTCCATATACTATATAAAATCTCTCTCATCCTGCAGAGGAGGATACAATTCAAGCCAAACCAGACATTTCTAATTTTTGCTTTGAAATTAGAAAAAGTATTTTACAGCAGTGGGATGGAATGCGTATCCATTGAGGCAAACAGACATGCCCTTAAAAGCAGTCAAATGTGCGCACAAACTTAAGAAATTCCTTTAAAAATCAAGGAAACAGGAACATTGTTTTCTTCAAATTGAATACAAAATACAAATATTAGCTTAGTGTTGAAGCTGCAGCTACTCTATCTTTGTTATCATTACAAACATTATCCCAGATGCTAGTTAGGGCAAGAAAAAACTGTAGCTTCAGATCACCTGGAGGCAAGTAAATTAAAATGTGATTTGTCCAAACATGAAACAACAACATGAAAAGAGAATGCTGTATTTTTCATCAGACCAGAGCTGTTATTTTTTAAATCTATTCTACTTCTAGCAGTTCTCGGCTCATCAGACATCAGGTAATACAAAATTACATTATCTAACTTGCAACAAAAACTTTTTTCCAATGGTGTCAGCTTTCCTAAAATCACCCGTGATGTGTCCAAAAAAAGGTCATCATTACTTAATCTTCAGAATGCCAAAAGAAAATTTGCACATACCAACATAAAGATGCTATCTGCATGTTTTAAAGTGGATAAATACAACAACATAATTTTATGGAAGACTTGAAAGTTAATAAAAGACCTTAGGAACTAAGGTTTAGTTTGTATTTCATAAAATCATACTAAATGAACTGACTTTCAGGCTCGGGACATTTTCAACTAAGGGACAACACTAGTCATAAGTGCAAAAAGATGTGCTCTCTCTTTTTCCAAAATATTTTAACTTTTGTTATTTTGAAAATATTTTCGCCTCTCTTAAAAACTATTCCCCCTCCTCTAACCTCATATGGAAAAAATAATTTAGGATTTTATTGCAATAGACATTACTGGGGGGAAAAAAAACAAAAAAAAAACTGTATTGAACATATAAGTTAATTCCCACTGAATTGTGTTCCAAATCCCTCTTTGATTTGATCTGGTTGTGTCAATCCAGCTAAATTTCTCATACACAAATGTAACCAATCCTGAAAAGGCTGCATCCTTCTCAAAATGCCCTGAGTGGCACTAACAGGACAAATTGCTACTCTGGACACAAACAGAAGACTGGAGTTGTGATATTACCTAGCTTTTATAACTAGAAATCTGTGAGTACCAAAAATTTTGACCAATGAGCTGTTTATGTGGTCCCATATAAACTGGATCAGCTTCAGCAGTCTTTTTTCAATTTTCATGAGAAGACTATGACAAATCTGAAGAGACTGTAATGAAAGCATCAGTACAACTATACCACTGTAGCACTTAAGTACAGATGCTCCTATGCTAACGGGAGAGTTTCTGTTGGTGTGCTTAATCCAACTCCGCAAGAGGTGGTACCTAAGTCAGGGGAGAGACTCTCCTGTCTAAGGCCAGTGGTTAGGTTGGTATAACTACATTGCTCAGAGATTTTTTTCACACCACAGAGCAATATAGGTTTACACTAAAGATACATCGCTATAACTCCAATACAAACCTTTAATTTTTTTTCCCCACATAAACTGTAATAGTGTTCTAAACTGCACAGCTATACTACTTTTTGCAGTGCTGTTATAACCATGTTGGTCCCAGAATATTGAGAGAGAGAGAGTGTGGATGAGGCTGTCTTTTATTGGATCAAGTTTTGTTGGTGAAATACACACCGTTGCACTTAGCTTTGACATTGGAGTACCTCTCCCAGACCTACAGAAGAGCTCTGTGTAAGTCCATCCAATAAAAGATATCATCTTACCCACCTTATTTCTGCTTTATGAAAGTGAACCTGCATGATTGGATTTAATGGTACATCCAATGGAAAAAGTGTTGCAACAAAGAAACAAATTTAAGGCCCAAGATTGCTAGATGTTCACCTTTTTTTAAAGATTCAAAACAATTCTTGATCAACTTTTGCACCAAACAGATACAATAATAAAACATCATTTCTACCATATGGCATACAATATTCTATGCTTTATTTGACAGATGTTCTCCGAAGTATTGTGTCAGGTCAACATGGAGATAATTTTGCTTTGAAGTCTGCAACTGTAAAAATGTAACCTGACATATTTAAGAATTTGGTCAGTGGCATAATGTTTCAGCAATGACAAAAATAAGGGTCAACAGCTTAGTCTTATAGTTCTGATATATCTAAACAGGTATGGCTGCTGCCACTTCCTGTTTTCTGCATTTTTTAAAGAGAAAAACATTTGTTGACTATGACTACCCAAAAGGGAATGTTTCTATTATAGATATATTTCCCCTTTACATACATTACTTTCTCCCAAGCTGTGATTTTTCCCCTTTCTCTTCCCACCTTATTGCTCAGCTTCCTATCATTCCCATTGTTTTATGCTACTGTTTTGGAGAAATGCTAGGTCAGATGTCAGTGGATTAACAATAGTTGAGGATTACATGGCATGCTCACAAGACACACATCATAGTAGTAAATGGAATTTGGACCAATCATCCATGGTGCAATCCCAGCACACACAATTATAGGACTGGAAGATGCCCCAAGGGGCCTTCTAGTCTAGTTCACTGTACTCAAAGCAAGACTAAATACTATTTAGACCATCTCTCATAGGTCATTGTCTAACTTGCTCTTAAAAACCTCCGATGATGAAAAGCCCACAACCCTCCTACGCAATTATTCTGGTGCTTACCTACTTTCACAATTATAAAGTTTTTCCCAATATCCAACCTAAACTTCCCTTACTTCAATTTAAGCCCATTCCTGCCTGTACTATCATTTTTTCTCTCTTCTCTTTTTTATGTGTGCACAAACTGCACAGCATAAACCAGTCCTCAAAAGGAAGCTACTGACATATTCCATACAGCTCTAAAGTACAAAAAAGTCTTATATAAAAAAGTTTTAAATACAAAGCTCAGCTTCTAAAACTATTTATAAACACATTTTTCTCCAACTCTGACAGCATGCAAAATTTCAGAAGAAAACAAATTTCAATCGATAAAATTAGTCAACACCACTGAATGTATTAGTTTTATGGATATTTAACCACTATAAGTAAATCAGGTAACACAAAATGTTAACTGGCTGACAATCCATAGATTTTCAGTGAAATCAGTGGGCTGTAAATCAAAAAACTTGACCTCTATGTACAAAGAAAAGGCTATGCACTACTGTGTGACATGGGTTCCATTCTGAGAGAGAGAGAGAGAGAGAGAGTGTGTGTGTGTGTGTGTACGTACACACGTACGGCAGCCCCAGCTGAATATCAGTACCTCTTTTTACGCAGAAAAGGCACATGAAAAAGGTATATGAATTCATCACAGCTACAGTACATCCTGGGAGACTCTTGCAAATAAAGGAGGAGATTTACAAATATTAACGACAGTAAAAGAACTTGTAGAAGGTTGCACTTTCAGGAATTAGTTTTCTTTTCATTTCTGACTGAAGCTGTATTTTCACATCTTTCAAAAATGACTTTTTGGCCCTACTTTTTGAAATACTGTTTGTTAAGCTTCTCTTAAGAAACGTTTCCTTGGCTGGTTCAAGCCTTATCACCTTTTATACAGTTTACATTAGTTGACATCAGCTATCACTCACTCTCTGAACCACTGTTTTGCCTATAGGGTCCTACTCTGTCATCTCATATAGCGTCTCTCAAGAGATAAGAGAGACAACCTAGTGCTTGGTGCATACACAAGTCTGGACGTAACCAGTAAGCATTTAAAAGAGGAAACAGAAGATTGGAAGGGAAACAGGACTCATGCACTTAAGATCCTTTCCACTTTCTGCTGGTTTTTCCCCCACTTTTTGTAGAGATTACTTTCTTTTAAAACATTTTGGACTTTTAAATATTTGTCTACAGCAGGGGTGAGTAAAGTGGGTGTGTGCGTGAGATTTCTTCAGTGGGGGCACAGCACAATCAGCAGCTGAATCTCAGGTTCATCCAGCTCCTTAAAAATGTTAAAATGTTACTTTTTTATGTATGTGTATTCACATTTATATTCCAATTAATAAAGTTTTTACATTCTACATACTTACTTTCTTACACATGCTGAAAGGGTTTTCTTTTTCTATAGGAACATACCTGAAATTTCCATTAGTTTGGATTACATTAGACAGGGTGGGAGGCCCTGCTAATTGAAAGGATGAGAAGTGGGGCCTGACGTAAAAAATCTGCTCCGCCTGGTCTATGTAAATACTTAGTTCATAACAAGCAGAAGAGTGAATTTATCCCACCCTAGCTTCCTGCAGACTAGCAGTCCACACAGACCCCCATGGCTCAAACTAACTGGTCATTAACGTCCTTGGGATCTACTCCTGCTCGAGAAAGGATCTGACCAAAGTGAATTAATGACCTATTAATGCAATTCAGCCCTGGTCCACATAGCTGGTCCACAGCAGGCTGAATGGGGTAAGTTCATGCTCTAGCTTTCCATGAACTGACTGCTCATGAAGGCAAGCCCTTAAAGTTTTCCTTCAACTTCATCCAAAAGCAAAACTAACCAACCCAAACTATGGAATTCTTTCAGGTACATTCAAAATACTATCTCATCACATAAAAAGACAAATAATTTAATTTCAGAGTGTTTTGGTTACCTGTATCCTGGGACAACACCACAAAACAAAACAATGCTGGTTAAAAACCAGGAACACTCCATCTTGCTACTTCTCTAGCTTTTGGCTTGTAATCACAGTGTTCCAGAATCAACTTCTCTACTCTCTACAGTATTACACTTGTCCCCAGGCACACTCTCCACCTAGCTGTGCAGGTACATCTGCTTGCAGGCTTTGCAAGAGGAGATGAGAGCTTCATACTGCATTCAAAAGCCAGGACCTTACAAATAAATCTCTTACACTACATATGCTGTTTCTTACTGGAAGAAAAAAGATACTTGTAGTTGTTTCTAACTGAGGCATGACCCAAAGACAAATACATACTTCTGTATCTACACACTAAATATTAGATTCAGAGCAGTGGCTAGTTTGCACTATTCAGGAAATTGCATGTGTGCACACACATCAGCTTGCTCTGTGTAAGCATAACGTAAGACATATCTACTATCTCCCTCCCCACATCTTCAGCAGACACAATGACAATCTGCAAGGTAATACATGGGCTCAACCTTCCTATTTCAATCAAAAAAAAAAAACAAAAAAACCAACAGTGCAATGCAAAGGCATCACAGGAAAAGCATTTTCCATTATGTAGTGCTCTCCCTCCTGCACCTCTCCTCCAGGTCAGAATCTTCTCTTGCACCCATACCCCCTCCCACACTCTGCCCCAAGTCAAAGTCCAAACTCCTGCACCCCTTCTACACTCATGCCCCAGGTCACAACTCCCTCCCAGACAGTGCAGCCCCTCCTGTAACCCATTCTCTGTCCCAGGTCACAACTGCTTCTTTACCCAAACTCCATCCCAGATCCCACACATCCCTCCTATACCCCAATCCCCCTTCTGTACCCAACCCTCCATTCGAGACCCCGTACCTCCTCTATTAATATAATGGAAAAGTGCAGCCCTTGACCACTTACAAAATTCTTGGAATGGCTCAGCGGTAGTTGCAAGATGGCTAATAACAATAAAGATATGAAGACAGAGGTAATCAGATTGCACATGTAAGTCAAACTTGGAAAGCTTAAATGGGACTAACATGGGGTAGCTGGATAAAATCCAGACAAGAATATTAAGGGAATTGACACATGAAATTGCAAGGCCAATAGTAAGGATTTTTATTGACTGAACTTGTGCAGTTGTACACTATGGCTTTAGTACTGTGAATATAATTATTTTTAGAAAGGAGAAATTATCCCGAAAACTATAGGCAGGTCTCATCTACCTGGATAGTGAAGTCCAGGTAGCCATTTTGGGTATGTCCATAAATGGAACATTGTGTAAAAAAGCTATATGTATCTTGACACTTATCTGGTAGAATGTGTCCTCACTGTCTGAGGTGGTTGGGATATATTTGAGGTGTATAAAATCATTAATGGTGTGGAAAAATTGAATAAGGAATGTCACGTACATCTTCACTAACATAACAAAAGATCACCCATAGAAATACATAGGTAGCAGATTTAAAACAAACAAAAGATATTATTTCTTCATGGTCAACTGGTGGAACTCTTTGCTGGGGGATTACGGAAAGACCCAAACTGTAAAAGGATTACAATAAGAAAGGAATAAATTCAAAGAGGCTAGTTCCATCAGTGACTACCAGTCAGGATGGGCCGGGATGGTGTCCCTGACATCTTTTTGTCAGACGCTGGGAATGGGTAACAAGGGATGGATAACTTAACATAAGAATGGCCATACTAGGTCAGACCAAAGATCCATCTCTCCCAGTATCTTGTATTCCAGCAGAGACCAATACCAGCTGCCCCAGAGGGAATGAAACAAAAGAGGTTAGTCACTGATTGATCCCTTTCCTGTCATCCATTTCCAGCCTTTGACAAATATAGGTTAGGAACACCCTTCCTACCCATCCTGGCTACTGCTGGACCTGACCTCCATCAATTTATCTAGTTCTTTTTTAAAGCCTGTTAAAGTCCTGATCTTCATAACATCCTCTAGCAAGGAATTCTACGGGCCTACCACATACTGTGTCAAGACTTAATGATTGCTTCTTCTATCCATTCCTTCTGAAGCACCTGGCATTGGCCACTCTTGGGAGACAGGATACAGGATCATTGGTCTGGTCCAGTAGAGCCATTCTGATATTCCTACACAGAATCCAGCTATATCTGCCCTCTGCTGTAATCCACTAAGCCCCACACCTCTCCCAGAACAGAGATAGAGCCCAGGAGTCCTGACAGTACCCACTACAGAGTTAGTAAAGATCTTTAAAAAAAAAAAAATGTAGCCGTGTTAGTCTGTACCCACAAAAACCACAATAAACCTTATGCTCCAAAATATCTGTTAGTCTGTAAGGTGCCACAAATGACGCACAGAACAAATATCGAGTCTGCTGGTAGCAACTGGCCATTGTGCACCAGTGTTTAGGATTCTCACTCTTCCTTTCTTAACAGCTTGAATCTCTTATACAACAACTCCCCTAAAGAAGTTGTACAAAGAGCTTGAAGCCAGCACCTCTCACTCTAAAACAGAGGAGGGGAAAAATTCTTGCAGGGAGGCCACTAAGAATTTTGGAAAGTGTTCATAGGCAACACTTCTCTATTACATTAACAAAAGGGTGTGGGGTCTCGGATGAAGTTTGTGTGCAGGAGAGGGTTCTGACCCTGAGCAGGGCTGTAGCAAGGGGTAGCAGGGTCTGAGAGGGGGCACAGGAGGGAGTGCAAGGTTCAGGTTTTGGCCCTGGATAAGTAACTCCCAGCTGGTGGCACAGAGAGGCACTCATGGCATGATGGCCCCATGCAGCTCAATGCTGCCAGCTGCTGCTGTCAGGCAAATGTGTCTTTCTATGCCTCTTTGCGAAATGGTGATGGTAGGCTGTCACATGCTGCTTGTGCCACCTGCAACTCCCACTGGTCAGTTTCTGGGAACAGTATGTCTAGGATCATGGCTGGAAGGCTGCCTGAGTACCCTGCTGTACTGCAGAACATTTTTCTCTGGCCCCAGCCCACAGCGTCATGGTGGGCTGCAGGAAAAATGTTTGGAAGGCCAGATGCGGCCTGTGGGCCATATTTGCCCACCCCTATTTTAGAAGTATAAGCCTCTAGTGCTTGAACTAAAGGAGGTGGCACTAATCAAGTCTCCAAATATGGTCTAGAGTGGGACAGAGAGGAACGCTGTTAGTCTTCCCTTGTAACATACTGTTAAACTTCACTTACAAATTTATTATATAAATTTAAACATTAATTCCTGAAACAATGAATGACACCTAATTTTACTGTAAGTCTAAACATTTATGTTTGTCATATATTGTTTCTAAGGGCACTGAATTCAGTTTTTTTTAAACCTAACTTGTTTTCAATGTTTGGAGATATTTGTTTCTCTTTTGACATTTTCAGTATATAATCCTATTTTAAAAGATCAATGCTAAAGAAAATTTGCAGGGAAAATCATAAACAATGACAGTTATTTAAAATACAAAAAATTGCTTTAAAAAAGGTATAATAATGCTCAGACTACCAGAAACCTACAAATAATAAACAGAAAGTTGAGAACAATGAAATTGTTGGTATACCGAACAAAACAAGGAGATCAGGTGCCTCCACATTCTGACGGTTTTTATCCTCTCTTTTTGAGCAAAACAGGACAAATATTTAAAGGCTAAAAAAAGAGTACACAAATACTTTTAATAGAAATTAAATAATTTATCAATGCATTTTGCCATAAAATAGATGTAGACACTTCAAAACAGATAAGACACAACAGACAAAACTCTGCTCAGTTACTCTTTTGCCATTCTTTGAAAATAGTACAGTTACAAGTGAACCTGTGCAGAACTTGATTCAGTAATATAAAGAAAAAAACTTGCTAGGTTTTAATCAGAATTAGGACAGTATGAAAAGGCTACCATCGACAGGTGAGTCATAGTTAGCATTGCTATTTAGTTTAGAAATTCAAACAAACAGGGAAGTGATGCATTCTCATAGTAGTTGTGCTTGATCTATTAACATATAACTACTAGTAAACGTGTGCATTATTCAATTATTGTGGAAATGGTGTTTTTTTTCTTCATCAAATGTGACATTAGCTGTAACAGAGAATTACAGAACAAATGAAAATAGCTACTCATATTTAATGACTACTATTTTGAAAATGTTTACTTAAACTATTTTACTTAACATACTTGAACAGCCCTGTACTCCTTTACACTTTGCCAAAACAAATACAAGGAAGATAAGAGAACTGATCATCTTTTCAAATTGTTACCTCAACGATATCCGAGTTGGTTCTGCTCTCGTGGGGTTCGTTGTATTCTGTGTATTTGAGTAGAACTTTGTCCATATCAGTGCTGGCATACTGAAAGAGTTTGTTAGAGCTGTTAAAAATGATGAGTGCTATTTCACAGTCACAGAGCACACTAAGTTCGTATGCCTTCTTCATTAATCCAAATTTCCTCTTCGTAAATGTTACCTATGCAAGAAAGAAGAGTGGAGGTTTGTCAAATGACAAAATAAAACTTTGAATGGCTATAATTAACCCAAAATGGTAGTGGTAGTTGAGAGCTAGTATTCTGTCCTTATAGTAACAAGAAAACATCTACTTTATACATTCAAGCAAGTTTAACCCTCATTGTGAACTCTCATTTATGTTACTAAAATGCACAATCATGTCACTGAGACCATGCTACGCAAATTAAATAGAAGCTGGTGGAAACAATATAGTCTACTAAAAATCTAACTACAGAAGTTCTAAACTATTAATTGTAATAAATAATTTTTTTCCAAACTGCTAAATGGAACTGCCCCTAGAAACAGTGGAGCCCAGGGACATACTTGTTGAACACTTTAGAAGATGATATAAGTTTGAATCCTAGGGCTTACAAAATACGAAGGAAAATTGTTGGTATATTAATGATCTATTGCAAAAAGTCTTCAAAACAATGTAGTGTGCTGAATGTAGTTGGAGGGAAAGAAAACCATCACCAAAACTAATACTTCTCCTAATCTAGATATTCTTGAATTGACGACCAACTGTGCCTTAGTATCTCCAGTCTAAAGAGAATTCAGTGATAAAGGACTCAAGTGAACGGCAACACAAACATTTGCCTTTCTCCCTTCCTACTCATCTAACAGATACTCTCTATTACAGTAAACCCTCTGGCAGGGGGAAGGCGATGGCTGGAACTTCTGCTCCAGCTGGGGGCTCTGGCTCCCTCTGTGGGCAGGTGGGAGCTGGGCTGGGGCAGGGTGGGGTGCCTCCTGCTCCAGTCACCGGACATGCAGAGCAGCCATAGCACCCCTGCCATCCCACCCCCAGCCACAGCGCAGCTTGGCCCCGGGGCTGCTTGGGCAGCAGCAGCTTCAGCCATGGCGCTGGAGCCCTGGGCAGCTCTTACCATGCCTGCCCCTCTCTGCCTCAGCGTTGCAACACCAGGCAGCCACAAAGCAGGAGCTGCCTCCTAAGGAGCCCTTGAGCCAGCCAGCAGAGCAGGGTAAGCGGCAAGGTGGGGTACAAGAAAGTAGGGTACTCCTGGACTTGACTCACATTAACATAAAAACACATAAGTCAAGTCTGCGCAAAGCAAGTATCTATTGTATTGCTACAACTCTGACTGTGAGATGAAGCAACAGTAACCCTGCCCCTGTAATCTCAGATTGGGAGATTACAACTAAACTCATTAGGTAGATTTTGTATTATGTTTTTATTATGCTACATAATAAAGTTACTTTGACAAGAGCATCCTAAATTTCATCTACCACATCCAACGCATTTTAAGTACACGTTTCTCGGGCACATACTAACTAGGAGAAACCACTAAAATCTACTGTCACACAGGAACACTATTCCTTGAACTGGAATTGCACATTGGCCCCAAATACACACACTGCACAACTCTGATTTTGAGAAATGGAAAGCAAACATTTTAACAGCTGTTTTTTAAACCCTGACCAGCAAGTGTCACCTGTTATCTTTTTAACCCATACTAGAGTTAAACAGATTGATAACTTTAGGTTAGAAACATGAAAAAACAATATAAAAATTTCACCGCTAAAATCTCAATGTGTGCCATACAAAACTATTTAGGAAATATTAAACTATCAAATAGTTCTATTACAAATACACATTTACATACATTTTCTAGGGTAACTTTCAGTGATACATGTCTGAACATCTCTAAGCATCACTTTTGGTGAAGGAGAACAAACAACAAATGGATTGAAGACTCCTACTCCAACCATGCTGAAAAATCTATATCAGTAAAATAAAGAAACCCAAACATTTTTAAACCATAAAGTACACATTCTCAAAGTGGTGTACTGAGATTAAGTTGCATAATCCCTACTGCTTTCAGCTTGGAGTATGCCAGATTCCTGCTGAAAGGAAGGAGAGAAAATTCTCAAAAAATCTATTCTACGCATAGAATATTTGAAAGAGGACAATATGCTGTACACAGCATACACAGGAACAGCTTCAGTCCTAGTTTTAAGTGCGTAACTCAATTTACATTATGTTGTTGCACTGGCCTTGCCACACTACAAAATCATAAGCCACTACAACGTATATTTAACAGCTGTCCTTTTGTGAGGAAGTGCTAAAATATGGTTTTCTTTGGCTCACAGGGTTGGTTTGTTTTTAATTACTGGTATCTACATTTCATATGGAGCAAAACTGCGTAAAACAAAGTACCTAGCCTGACAAATTTGAGTTGTCTGCGACAGTTGAGTGAGAAAATTGTATCAACAACTTCTATACCAAGATTTTTTTCCACAAGTAACGTTCTCTTAGTGCTGCCTCTCTGCTGCCAACTACACCGTAAAATACATTCCCTACTCTTGCTATCTTCTAGCAGTAGGTATCATTAAAGGAAACAGACAGACATCAAATCTACACAGTACACTGCCAACAGACATTTTATTAAAACAAAATATGTGTGCACACCTGCATCCATGCATGCACACGCTTCATTAAAATGGCTGTTGTCAACATAATCCAAGGGTCTACAGTTTCCTATAAAGCTACAAAACAAAGTTTTCTTCGCAACTTAACTCAAATACAGGCCCTTCAGACAGCTTTTATGAATTTGGGAAAGCTATCCTTATTGTTGCTGCAGATGCTAGCATGTATGTGCTCTGGCCCATACAGGGCAATGGACTTACCAGGATAGACTTTTCTATTCCAACAGACAACTACAGAATTCATGGTACCTGCAAACTTTTCTACATAAAAGATGTAGTAAACCAGTGGAATACCATTTTTATCACAGTGATAATGACTTGTTTAATTTTCAGTGCTATACAAGTTTATGGCTGTGTCTACTCTATCTCCCTCTTTCCAAGGGAGGATGATAAGTAGGGCGTTGGGCGTTTATTAATTAAATGCTGCACTGCAAAATTTTGAGGAGTAAAGGGACTTTGAAGTACTCCGGGCACTTCGAAGTACCAGCAAGTGAGCCACGGCTAGACACGAGCCGGTACTTTGAAGTTGCTACGGGGGAGAATCTGCTTAGTGAAGTGCTGCATACGCAGCACAGCACTTCATTAATAAACTCCCAACACCCTACTTACCATCCTCCCTTTGAAGGAGGGAGGTAGTGTAGACAAGCTCTATGAAATCGGGAGTGAGGATTCTGCACTCTAGCAAAGCTTAGTTTACATTTTGATATGAGTAAAATGAGACAAACTGGAATGAGCTAGCCACAGTGCCCTCTTATCTAAGCATAGCTCCCCATACACAAATTGTTTGCTTTTAGAAATCAGCTGATCTGTATATTAGGACTTTAGCCTGGTATTATGTTTTGTATATAAATATAAAAATTAAACCTCTTTGGAGAGAGATAACAATGCAACAAGCTTCATTTGGAATCTCAAAATAGCTGCTTAATAATTTTTAAAAATAATGCAAGTAAATGAAGAAGAGAAGTGGAAAGAAATATCAAAGTGAAACAAAATACAGGAAGAAAATGGTGAACCACATGTTTTTGAATGACTTTATATAAGAATGACTTTTGGAAATCTTTAGAATAACAAAATTACAGTATACTACTGCAGGTACTGTTGTTTTCTATTTTCTCTATTTTAAATCAAGAACTTCAGCACTCAAATATATTGTGACTGATAATTCCTCTCTACCCAAACTGAAGTTTTATGCATTTGATTTTTTTTTTGTGGCTGTTCTTAAAGTCATGCAAGACATATCCAGTAATTAGTCTGCATATTAGATAAGCATCAATTACAAGTTATGAACTAGAAATTTTCATCAATATCATGTGATCCAGATAAAATAGTTTAAAATTAAGAGAATAACTATCATGATAACAAGCACATATTGCTGTAAGTTTAGACTAAATTTTTTTTTATTTGGTCCCCAATTACAACCCCCTTCCCAGATTTCGCAGGCTCGTCTTGGTTTTAAATTGCATCCTGATGAAATTCTACAGTCAGTTAAATGATATTTTTAAAACTGATAGCTGGTTCAAGTTCATCAATAATTAAAAATACAAGTTATTATATTTTTTCTGCCAAGCATAATGATGGCAAATGTTCCCCAACAGGGCACAGATGAGAACCAACAGGACCAATGAGCTCATAAAAACATTCCTACTTTAAACACAATAGTGAGGAACATCGATCAAGATTCTGACTATTTCAAAAAGATAAAGAGCTATTTTAATACAGAATGTATTAAAGAAATTTACAATATCAACATTATCACCTGAAAAACAATGTTAACAAAACAGCAATCCATTTATAAATGTATGAAAAAAATTGAATAAAATTGGCCCATTCAAACTAAAATATTGTGACATGGTCAAATATGAAATGAGACTCTCGAAATATATCCTTGTTGAATGCATGATTTGCATAAAAAGAAGTATTTTCAAACGGCCAGTCAGACATAGATTATTTTTGCAATCCTAATGCCCAGATATTGCTGTACATGTTTGCTTCTGTATAAAACACTTTAATGTTCCTCACATATTTGGGATAATTTCTATTGATATTTAAAGACCCAGAAGGCCAGGAGTATTTTCCAATCAGATTCAGACTCATGGTGGGAAGGCTACACTGCAGTTATGTTTAGTTCACTAATGTCTGCAAACACACTCATTTTTAAAGAGTAATGAAAAGTTACTCAGAATTGTAGGCCCTTCTAACAAATACTATACTTTTCAAAATTTTGTTTAGAGAGAGTGTTTTTGAGCCATGACTCAATTTTTCCTTGCTATTTTGTGTCTCAAAGTTAGTAATCTACTGAAAGGCCATATAAGTAAAGCACTACTATGCTTCATGTTTCTAAATGAAAACACATTCAACAGCCACATCAGGATTTAATATGCATGTTCATCAATGATTTGATAGTCAGTTATGATAGGAAAAAAATGAACCACTGACTATTGTACTATGCTCTCAGGGTAAAGTAAAATGAGTCCTAAATTCTTTCATTATTTATGTGAAAGAAATGGCTTCCTCAGAAATCAACTTAAGTTTACCATATATACGACAAGCAGGCCCCTCTGTCTATAGAAGCCTTTGACTGTTACTGTGAGGATTCTTGGTGCTGCAGTCTGGCTCTAGGGGCAACTCTTTCCATGAGGCTTTGGGAAGGAAAGTGTGCATACTGGCTAGGCTGAGGGGAGAAGATGGTGGCCTCCCTGTTTTTTGGAGAGTTAAGGCTGATCAAACAGACTGCTTCAGGGCAGGTGTGGCGTTTTCTCCCAGGCACGAACTGCTTTGGGAAGCTATACCCTGCTAATGAGAGACTGCAGGGAGTGCTGCAGAGGCCAATTCCAGGTCAGAGGGCCTAGCTGGCTTGTTGCCTTGCCTTGCCTTGCCTTGCCTGATTCGCAGAAACCTCAACAAGCTGTCTGCAATCCAGTGAAACAAGAGTCTCATGCCAACGCAAGCAGGTAACTGTAACTTTGATAACTAGAAAGGGTACACTCTAGGGTGGAATAACTGATGGTAGTGTACATTCCAGTTACACGTTTAATTTATTTCTGTGTATATTGTTAATTGATTTTATTGATGTTTAATTTGTAATCTGGCTCCTTAAATTGCTAAGTGTGCATTAATTCTAATTTGGACTCTTAGGTATACACTATTTATAATTGCTATTTGTGATTTAAACCCAGATTGTAACCGGACTAACTATTCCTGGAGGTTTCCAGAAGCACAACGTTAAGTGTGCACAGGGGCTAGCCAGGTGTAGGCACTGCCGTTTTACATACCTCTAGAAAGGGGATGGAAAGGGGATTCCCAACTATCTATCACCACCACTAGGACACTCAGGGAGTAACACTTATTCATAGTTATACAAGAAGAAAGGTTAGTGGGCACAAACTTGATAAGAACTGAGATGTATGTTAAAGTTAGAACTACCCTAGGATTTTAAACAAAATGAATACAATCAAAAGGATTATTAGTGTACTTCAATATGTGTATGTAAGTAATTTATCTACACCTAAACATACAAGAGTTGTGTGACTACAGCTAATTGAAAAAACCTTTGGCTTTTGTTCAAGTTTAGACAGGACCTTCCTTGCTATTTATGATCAGTGTAATTCATCGGTAATATTTATGTCTAGGCCTATCCAAAAAAGTGGATGCCTGTGGATGCCTCTTCCCTATCCTAAGGTTCTACATGGGTCTACATCAGCAGATCTCATTGTAGAATTAGCACTTATAGGAAATCCTGTGCATATTGGACAAAATTGCATGCTGTACCTCCCACCGCATTGCTAACCCCCAAGCAATTTAAAACATGGAGATCTGTACAAAAATAAAACATGCTACCAGCTTTCTGGGTTCTGGTCCCTTTAGGGTTCCCATGTTCAAGTTTTTTCTTCTCTACAACCATAAAGGCTAAATTAAAAAAAAATGTGTAACAGCACAATTAATCTTTTTAATCTGACCATTCATCACGATTAATTGCTTTAATCACTTGACAAGCTTAGTATAAAAGACTTTGGACAATCTTATCCCAAAATAAATGTGTCGTTTTCAGTTTAGCTTAAAACATCCCCAGAAAGTGACAAAATTAATGATGAAAAGTCCTTTTCATACCAGCCTAAAGCTTGATCTACACTAGGGAATTAAGTTGATTGCAGACACGCAATTCTAGCTACAGTAACTGCATAGCTAGAATTGACTTATCTCGTCATCTACATGGAAGGACGTCAATGGGTAAAACACGCCCATCAACCTCTTTTACTCCTCATGATATCAAGGAGTACAGGGGTTGACTGCCAACCCCAGATAATTCAATTTCATGCATCCCTACACCAAGCATGAGATATCGCACTCCAGAAGATCAACCCTGACCAGGTCGATCTTCCTGGTAGTGTAAGCATGCCCTAAGAATGTCCAGATGGAACTTATACCTGTAAAATCACAGCATCTGAAACAAGTTACATTATACTAGTATAAGTCTACCACGCAGGCAAGCTGCAACAGTTGCCTGTAAGGTCTGCTCACTCTTCCCCAGGCTCAGAGCTTACCCCCCTCACCTAGAAGCCTATCATACTGGTTCAGACCAGTGATCCCCCTAACAACGTGCTCTTTCACCTACAGTACATATGCATCAAAAAGGTGCCAGAAATCCAGCAGCCATACATTGCTCCCAAAAATGATTTTTTTTTTAATTATGGTAATTCTGGGTATTACTGTTATTCATACAAATTTCTAATTATTTGAGTCCTATTTTTCCTCAATGACATGCTGTGGCAATGAATTCCACAGGCTAATTGTGCATGGGGTAGTCTTCTATGAGCCACATTTTCAATTTCGGTGAATGCTTCTGTGTTCTTTTATTATACAAATGGATCAATGCAAGTTACAAATCTATTTTCACTATACCATTCCCAGAAGCAAAGCACTTGCAGTTCATCATTTATTTGTAGTCATGCCTTTTTCACCCTCCATTTTTTTATGAAATTATCCCATGGACTTGTTTACTTCAGATGCACAAATTGCAATCACACGCATGTAAGCAGAGATATCACCACAATCCCCAAAATCGTAGCTGATGACTGGCCAAATTTGTTTCACTTTCATGCAGCACTACATAGTTCACTGTGTTCTTTCTGAACTAGTGTAACAAGGACACACAAACAACTACAAGATAATTCACTACAAAGGTTGTTCTTCAACCCCACTAGCAGTAGCAATAAGAAAAACATTCTTCCAAACATCTTCAAACGAGTTTATTAGTACATAAGTCCAGTGTAATATTTTGCTATTAGTTATACAGCAATTGTAAAACAAATTGGCAACTATCTAATTCAAAAATAAATATTTATTTGTATTCTGGTAATGCCTTCAATGTTCTATCCCATAGACATAGAAAAACATATCCCAGGTTCCAGAAGAAGCTTATATTACTTGGGCGAAAATCCATGCACAAAATTTTCCATTCCCATTTAAAAAAAATAAAATCGTAAAATAGTTCATGTGGAAGCTTAGTTTCTCACCTGTCTGTTCCGTTCATCCATTATTCTTGTGATTTGTATTTTCTTCCTCCCCATTTTCACTCTCTCCTTGACTTTCCCTTTTTACTATCAAAAACACACTAATCCAAGAATTCTCACTCTTCAGTATACTAACACATGGTATACAGTTCTTTTCCACTGTTTCGTCTTCCACCCGACAAAAAGGTTGCTGTTTCTTGTTACAAAAACCTGAAATAAAAAGAAATTCTGAAATAATTGTGATATTTTCAAAGTTACAATTTCACATCCAAATTTACATTCAGTAATTCTAGTAAAGATAAAAACAACTTATCTCTTTCTAAATCAGACATCTTGCCCATGATTATTATACAAAGCATAACAAAGTAATGCCTGTAAATTAAGCATTTGAACTGTTATACAGCCAAAAGTCAGAAGTGATGAGTGATTTTGGGCGCTCCCTCTGAACACCTTTTCAAAAGGCCTGATTTTCACAGGGTGCTCATCACTCTCTGAAATAACCCAGACTCTTTCAAGATGTTGACAGCTGAGCAAATCAAAAAACAAGGAACCCAAAGGATTCACTGGTCTCTTTTGAGAATCATCATCGAGGGCAGTGTTTCCCAAAGTGTGGCACGCATACCACCAGTGGTACACAAAAGGCTTTCCAGAGGTATGCGGCAGAAAATAAATTTCTAAAAATCAGGAGATAAGCACTGAGATGGCACTGGGAGAGGAGGTATGCTGATAAGACTGAAATCCTGAAAGAGGTATACAAATGTTTTTAGTCAGGAAAACACCCATCTAAGGTTTTGAGACGTGTAACCTATTTTTTTTTTAAAAAGTTACAATTTTAAATATTTTTCCAGAGACAGGACAACCCTAAGTTAAGCTCTTGGCAGAAAAAGTATGTCAATGCAGTAACTTGATTAGGTTAGCAGAAATGTAGCACTTGTGTTACTACTGATTGTTGTTTAATGTTATTTCACATTCTAAAAAAAGCACTCAATCTGAAAAATAATTTTTCCATCATTATTCAAACTCTCACTAATCTGAACAAAAACTAACATTTTTATCTTCAATTCATTTCAAAATTACAAACACCCCTTTTGTAACAGTGTTGTTTAGAGCTCTTCACAGAATCACAGAATACTAGGACTAGAAGGGACCTCGAGAGGCCATCGAGTCCAGCCCCCTGCCCCAATGGCAGGACCATGTACTGTCTAAACCATCCCTGATAGACATCTATCTAACCTGTTCTTAAATACCTCCAGGTGATGGAGATTCCACACACCCCCCTTGGCAATTTATTCTACTGTTTGACCACTCTGACAGTTAGGAACTTTTTCCTAATGTCCAATCTAAACCTCCCTTGCTGCAGTTTAAGTTCGTTGCCTCTTGTTCTATCCTCAGAGGCCAAGAAGAACAAGTTTTCTCCCTCCTCCTTATGACAACCTTTTAGATACCTGAAAACTGCTATCATGTCTCCCCTCAATCTTCTCTTTTCCAAACTAAACAAGCCCAATTCTTTCAGCCTTTCTTCATAAGTCACATTCTCTAGAACTTTAATCATTCTTGTTTCTCTTTTCCGGACCCTCTCTAATTTCTCCACATCTTTCTTGAACTGCGGTGTCCAGAACTGGACACAATACTCCAGCTGAGGCCTAACCAGTGTAGAGTAGAGCGGAAGAATGACTTCTCGTGTCTTGTTCACAACACACCTGTTAATGCATCCCAGAATCGTGTTTGCTTTTTTTGCAACAGCATCACACTGTTGACTCTCATTTAGCTTGTGGCCCACTATAACCCCTAGATCCCTTTCTGCTGTAGTCATTCCTAGACAGTCTCTCCCCATTCTGTATGTGTGAAACTGACTGTTCCTTCCCAAGTGGAGCACTCTGCATTTATCCTTATTAAACTTCATCCTGTTTATCTCAGACCATTTCTCCAATTTATCCAGATCAGTTTGAATTATGACCCTATCCTCCAAAGCAGTTGCAATCCCTCCCAGCTTGGTATCATCTGCATACTTAATAAGTGTACTTTCTATGCCAATATCTATGCCAATATCTTCATCATACATGAAGCACAAAAGGCCCTGCACCTCAAAGAGCTTATAGCTGAACCTCAACTAATAGAATCAATAGAATCAACATACAGTAAAAGCCCTGTTATCTGGCGCTCAGATTAAACCAGCACATTCAGTTAACCAGTATGCCTGGCTGGGCCGCCTGCAGACTAGCTGGGGCTGGCTGCTGCTTTTGGGGGGATGGAGGGGGAAATAAACAGGGCCAGCTGCCTACTGCTTGGCCAGGGGCAGAGCGTGGCTCCTCCCAGCCCCATCTCCAATAACTGGCACCATTTTATTATCCAGTATCCGTGGCTCCTTGGGGATGCAGAATAATACAGATTTTACTGTACCAAGACAAGAAATTACATCAAACTTGCCAGTAAAGTGGCCAGCTAGACAAACATTGGGAAATATTAAAACAATTAGGTAAGAATTGGAGCAATGGATTAAAAATGCTCAGATACTACTGGGATGAGAATACCTAAAGAAAACAATTAAAATATAAATTATAGTTCTAAACATACAAAATTGCAAAAGAAGTTTTAAAAATATTAAAATAGCAATACTAAGGTTTATAATAAATGAGTAAAGCCAAATAGGCAAGGACAAAAATAAAAAAGGAATTTAAGAAAGAATCGGGGGGAAAAATTCATTTATTGAAGCCTTCTGGCCACTTGTTTTTATTTATTTTAGTGACACTATCATACTTCTGAGCACAATATAAAAATGAATAATGTTTTTGGTATCTTCATCCAACACTACAATTTATTCCTCCCCTTCTCCCCCCACCCCCGGGATTATTTCACAAGGATAGAGATGCTGATGAATAGGTGAGAAAAATCTCAAGATTATGTTCACTACAGTAACTTGCAAATTTTCACACATCTACTGACAAGCCAATTACCAACAACAAATCCTCATGTTTAGAAAGATTTGCAGTGGATGCACACCAAATGAAAAGCAACAAGTCAGACACAAATATTTTACTATCACACTTGATTTATTTTTAAGGACCAAAGCATTACTAATAAACAAATACCTACATCTTGGAAAATCACGTATTATTACCATGAATTTTTGAAGATGCTTCTCTCTCAACTCTCCCATTATCAACTGAACTGTAGGACATTATAAAATATACTAACAGCAGAACAGTAGAAAACTGATTAACCTTCTCAGTTATTCACACAAGCTACATCTGGATAAGTAATGAGCAAGCTGAGAAGATGCCAATGAGGCACTGCCATGAATATGTAGCGCCTCATTACCATAATGGCAGCTACGCACAATTCAAAAGTACCGCTTTTGAATCGTGCACCGCCCAAGTAGACGGGGGCCTTTTGAATGGACTCCCGACTTTGAAAGCCCCTTCTTCCTAAAACCAAATAAGAAGGGGCTTTTTAAGTCTGCGGGGATCCTTTCAAAAGGCCCCCGTCTACACAGGCAGCGTGCGATTTGAAACCAGCACTTTCGAATCATGCACAGCTGCTATTATGCTAATGATACATTGCATATTCATGGAAGCACCTCATTAGCACCCTCCCAACTCGCAAGGCTAGTGTAGAAGTAGCCCAAAATAACCCCCTCTGTTATTAACAGTATATCACCCAACTTGTTTGCTTTTTGTCTTTAAAACAGTATTGCCCCAGGATAGCACAGAGACAGGGTGGCTGAAGTAATATTTTTTTATTGGACCAATGGCTGTTGAGCTACATCTACACTAGCCCCTCATCAGCAAATGCTAATGAGGTGCGTCCATGAATATGCAGTGCCTCATTAGCATAATGCCAGCCATGCACAGTTCCAAAGTGCCTCTTTCGAATCGCACACCACCCATGTAGCCGGGAGCTTTCGAAAGGACCCACCAGACTTCCAAAGCCCCTTCTTCCTATTTGGATTTTGGCTACATGGGTGGCACGTGATTCGAAAGCAGCACTTTCGAACCGCACATGGCTAACATTATGCTAATGAGGCACTGAATATTCATGACAGCACCTCATTAGCATCTGCCAATATGGCTCATTACAAGCCCCTTCAAAAGGAAGGGGTTAGTGTAGATGCAGCCTTGGTGTAAGAATCAGGCTCTCAAGCTACACATGTTTGAAGACGAGCTCTGCATTTCCTTCACCAACAGAAGATGGTCCAATTAAATATTAGTTCACCTACCTGGTCTCTCTAACAAACAACTTCTGTAATTCAGAACACAAAACACATGTGAACACAGCTCATATATTGAAGACCTATTAGTTGATATGTATGACAAAGTAAGGGTCAAAATAATCACAGTGTTGGATACATAACCTTCTCCAAACATTCCAATTAAAAATACTTTTTGAATATATGACTCTGGAATATTTTCAGATGACAATCATGAATACTCTGTCTTTTTAGCCATGTGTAGAAAATGGTGCAATCATGATGCAAACCATCTCACAGTTAATAAGTAGAGAGAGAAAGGGGTGATTAGTCACGGACTGCACTTCACAACGTATTCACCCTGAACTGAGTATACAGCCCTGACATTCTGATGCTGATGCAACTTAAAAGGAAGATGGGGGAATATCACAAAAGTAGGAAATGTCATTTTGTATTTGTCTGACATCAACCAAGCCTTGTTATACTATCACTGAATGCCCAAGAGGTACAGAAGACAATTTATAACTAGCACAAAGACTATGTTAGGCTCATTGTTTAAGGGGATTAAACAGAATCCCCCATATGCTATTAATTGTATTTCAAATACTGAAACTATGAGAAATGTCTACATTTGTACTACTGTCGCATATTCTATGCTAGTTTTTAAAGACTAAGAAACACACTAAGAAAAACAATACTTTCTTCCAAAGAACTGCTACTAAGCACAGTTCACTAGAATCACAGTTATGTGATCATTAGGTCACAGTTTGATATATTCCTGTATCATAAAAAGTTCTCCCTCACAAGCTATGAATAAAAATTTGGGGCTATATTATAATACTGAACTGAAGTTAGCAGACACATACCCTTGATCAGAGAGCACATATCATTCAAAGAGAGTAAAAATGAAATTAAACACCAGGAATTTCAAGGCAGCATTTTTACCAGTAATAGAACTACACCCTAGCAACCGTTATTACCCCACCTATATACAATAAACATTGAAATATGCTGCATAACAAAGTTCACTTCCCCCATTTCCCATGCACCTGGGCTCCTGCTGAACTGCTGTTCAAGGACCTTACTGGTGGGAACAGGGGGGAGGCTGCTTGCAGGGCTCAGGCATGGCTGCACTGTCTGGACATCCACTGCCAGCAGCAGGCACTGGGCGGGGAGGCACTCCAGGAATACCTGCTGCCTGGCCGCTCAGGGAGCCACTGGAGTGCAGCCGCTAAGGGAGTCACTGCTGTCAGCAGGAACTGGGCAGGGAGCTGCTCTTGAGGCAGCTATCACATCACTCTGAGGGCTGCTGCCATGTGGCCGCTCTTGATGGCAGGCGTGAAGCAGGACACTGGCAGAATCACCAGCCACATAACACACTCAGAGGCTGCCCAAAGAAAGGGATGGCTGAGGCCGGATGGAATGTCAGTTAACTTAAGAATTCTGGTCATTTGAATACAGGATAAACCGAGTTTACTGTAGAATGGCAACGGAAATGAAATTTCACACTGACACAAGCATCAAGCTTTCTGTAAAATCAAATGATCACTCAGTGTAAGAAAAGAAAAATTGTAGTGTTTTCTGCTTCCACCAGAGAATACTACATTTGCAACTCTAGTAAGGCAAAGTTAGGATTGGAATAGTTATTGGAGCATGATATCTTGTGAAACTGAGCCTTCATTTTGAGTTTTCTAGTTTTCTTGTTTTAACACTTTTAAAAACTCGCACACAGGAAGTCTGATATCTTTACTTAATGACCAACACAACCAGGGCTAAGCACAGTATGCCATAGAGATTTGTTTTTTACCCTACCAGTCATATGTTCTTACTAACCATGAATCACCTAAACCACTGAATTTGCAATTGCTCTCTAACTGCTGGAGGGATGTTATCACTAAAAAACAATTAAATCTGTGCTATTTAGAAAGATAATTTTAACGAATAAGCAGAAAAACTACACTGTGCTCAGATTGCTGAGCATATGAAGACTGAGGTCAAAACTAACCAAGTTTAACAAAACCCCAACTTCAAAATTGTCCTGGTTCTCCTTATACTTTTTCCTGTTTTCTCTGAACTTGTACTGTACCATTTTGATTCAAGATAAGACCTTTTGTTATTGTAGTTCTCATGTCCATGATATCACAACACATGTTGCTCATGTCCATTTCACTGTAAGTGCCTATGCTCTCCAAAAAAGTTTTCCTTCGCTGATATCCCTAGGAGGACTGGTTTGCGGGCCCACTGGGTTGGCATGAGTACGTGCCGATATAGAAATCACTTCCTGCTCCCCCATCTCTCAGTTCATTATTGCTGGAATTCCAACACAAAAGGAAGGAAGATGTGTTGCTTGTGTATAATCCATGACATATCTCAAACAACGATTACAAAAGGTAACCGTCTTTTCTTTAGGTGCTTTCTCATGCCCGTTCCATTGTAGGTGACTCCTAAGCAGTACCATCAGGCCTAGACTATCAAAAGGGAGGTCCTGAATGGACTTGCTGAACCTCAACAAGTTGGACAACTGCAGCTATGACATACCTCATGGAAATTACTGAAACTATGGTCCAGGCTATAGAAATTACTGTATCTGAGGCCGCTTGTCAGGCTGCCCCTGCCACAGCTCTGCTTTCATCAAGAATAAGCAGGAACTCTTTCCTGAGGTCCTGTGGCAATGAGTCCACCCACTTCGCTGTGGATAACCAAGTGTCAAAATCATGGTGGCCAGGTATGGCTGGATGGTTGGCCATTCCTAACTGGAGGCTGCCAATTGAATAAATATTTTTTGCTAAAGAAATCAATCTAGGGGACAATCCCAGTTGGCTCTGCCTATAGCTTTCACATGCTGCTGACACTACCAGTGACCTAGGAGGGGAAGTGTAGGATTGGGGTGGGCAATAATTTTTGATGGGAGACCATACGAAGAATTTGGAAAGTGGCCAAGGAGTGCACTCTTTGATTATATTAATGGGGGAAGTGTGGAGTCTGAGACAAAAATTGGGTGTAAAAGGGAGCATGGGATAAAGTGTTGAAGTGAGGGGAAGGGGTCTGAGAGGGAGTTTGGGTACAGTAGGCAGTTATAACCTGGGGCAGAGAACAAGGGTACAGGGGTTTGGGTTAAGACCTAGGGCAGGAGGGGGTTGTTACCTTATTATACAATAAACCCTTGAAATACGCGTAACCAAGAAACCACTCCTGTGGGCAGTAGATGCAAATCAGGCTGCTGTCCCTGACAGGAGCGAGGAAATGATTCTTGTCAGAGGCAGCAGCCTGACTCTTGCCGCCCCTGACGGGAGCGGTTTCATGGTCCCCAGAGTGGCGGGGAGGTAGGAATCAGTCAGTAGCCTGGCTCCCAGCTCCCCTCTGCTTGCAGAGCCAAGAAACTGAGCATGGCAGCAGCCTTGGTTAGATTCTTTGCTCCAAGGAGTGGAGGGGAGCCAGGCTGCCCCAGTTCCTGGGTCCCCTCCACTGGCTGGAACCAGGAAAATTACTAAGTCTGCTGCCCTGCTCAGTTTCCCCTCTCTGCAATGGGAGGGGAGCCAGGTTGTTGCCTGGGTCCCAGCTCTCCACCCCTTGTGGGCCCCAGGAAACTGACCAGTTCAGTTTCCTGGGTCTGGCAAGCAGCGGGGAGATGGGAAACAGGCTGCCCCCTGGTTCCCAGCTCCTGCAAGCCCAGGGGAGCCAGGAACCAGGCTGCAGCATAGTTCCAGTCTCCCCTCAACTTGCATGAAAATTTGAGTTTACACGGGGTTGCAGAAACACAACCCCTGCATAACTCAAGGGTGTACTGTATAAAAGCAATGGTTCTCCTTATAGTACTATGTAGCTTGGGAAATCTCTTCAGTGTAATGTTAGAAAAGAATAATGGAATGAATATTTTTCTACCAGTACACATAAGACAACAAATATCTGGGCTGTGAAGACTAGACCTAGCGCCCAGCCATCCCCAGTCAACTGGATCCATGCTAGAGTGCAACTCTGGAGTTCCCACAAAGTCCCACGTTTCTTGATATTCTTCAGTGCAGGCTGAAATTTGGCTACACTTCTCCCAATGCCTTATGGAAGATCTTTCGAGTATGCTGGTGTTAAGGAAGGAGATTTGCTTCAAAAATGTTTTAATGGCTGCTAAATACAACCCTGTGTGGGACTACTTTTTTAAGCCTGCTTCTGCTATTATATCAGCAGGTCCTGCAGGATTCCAGACTGCCACAGAGCTCCACTGTGAACAAAGAAGATACAAGGGCATTCCACAGCCTATTCAGTTATGGTCTGTACCCCAAAAATAAAGAGGACCAATAATGGAGCAATCCATGTAGAGAAATTTAAATAAAGCGTATTTTCATTTGTACAGCATATTTCCACCATGACTAGAATTTTTTAAAAAATATTTTATACTTCATTTTGGCCCGAAGTATTTCTATAAATTGAGCTTTTGATGTCCTTTAAATGGAAATCTCAACAGATCTTCTCTGAAGTTACATTCTCTAGCTTATAATTTAGAATCCATCTGAGAACACCTGCGTAAGTAATGAATGCAGGCAGAAGGTTGAAAAAGTAGACCAAGGAAAATATAGCTAATTACATATATTGAGCCAGACCCTAATCTTAGAGAAGAGCTACAAGAGTGACTCAAGGTCTGAAAATATTTGTCTTGCACTAAAGGACTACAGAAGCTGATTCTATTTAATTTATTCCAGAAATGGTTAAGAGTTGATTTTATCATAGTCTATACATGAGGGAACAGACTTCTGAGATTAGACAGCTCTTTAATCTAGCAGGAAAAGGAACAGTGAAATCCAATGGTTGGAAGCCAATACCAGACAAATTCAGACAAGAATTAAGGTGAATATTTAAGTGAACGTAATTTAGCCATTGGAACAAACAGGACACAGTGGATTTGCCATTACTTGCAGACAAGTCAACACTGGACACATTTTAAAAAAGATACTCCATAATAATGAAAAATGATATTATGGGTTTTATGCAGAAATTACTGGGGATGTTCCCTTTAACTTATGTCATGTCAGACTAAGTAACCAGAATAATTTTTGGGTTTAAAATCTGTCAACACCAGTGTGGCATTTTGGCACGAAGATTCTTATGAGAACATTTATACTTGTATTGTGAGAATTTATGTGTAGTTATGAGAACTTTTATAGTTGTACCATGCTTTTTGGTTCATAACTGATTTATAAAAACAAAGTCTCAATTTACAAAGTTTACACTTTTAAATGTTAGATACATGATGATCACCATCACCTGAGATTACCTGTCCTGAAGAAACACAATTTTTTGCAATCAGAAGAACCAGCACCTAAATAAAATATTAGTTTCCTTTTAAAAGGATATGGAAATGCAGCCGGTTAATTAACACTTAGAATGGAACGGGCAACTTAGAAAGAATGAGCATTCACAAGACATGGCTGGGGTTAAAATTTGGAAGGGACATACAGATTTATACTTAAGTTTTCGGAAAAACCTTCTGTGCTTTTGCTGAGGAAGCAAAATGATCATGAAAAACAGAAGTCAAAAGCTTGCAACCCAGACTAAAGCTTTTGTTTTCTGTGGTCACATTTAAGCCACGCAAAACAGATTAAGCTACAGTACAATTAAAAAAAATTATCCCCATAAGTGCCTATTTGTGCCTATGATTAACACATCTGGTCACAGTGTAGAAATTTTAGAAGTGAACTACCTTACAATAATTGGGAAAAAAAATCAAGCCCAGCTAAACGCCAACCTACTGACAGGATAGGCTCTGGAACCAAATTAAGGAGGAAAACAAAGTGAACAAATGCCTCTTGCAAAAGAATTTAAACTCTCTAACCAATTCAGGCTACTGTTTAACTGAAGAGAACAAAGTTTTGTAACTCAAACTCTTGTATTCATCGGTAATACCAAACATTTATTTGAAAGTAATCCTTAAGTCTTGCATTAAAGGGGAGCTGAAACCATCATGTGGAATAAAATACTTATTTTTACATAATTTAAGCAGTAATTTAAAACCTCTATGCTTTATAACTCTAGTAGTTACAAAAACAAGCTCTGCACCTGCCCCAAGATAATGTTGTAAACTTAAATCTATAGAGTCTATAGTATAGACCGCTTTAACACCTCTACAGAGATTATTTGTTGCCTAAGGCCTAGATTCTAGACCCAGGGATAGCTCAGCCAACTGGGCTCCAACACTAGATGTTCCTTTAAGTTTGGGAGCAAGAAATACTTCTTTTAAATCACTGCACATCAGCAAAAACACTTGTGGGTTCAACTTATGGATCAAGTTGGGTTCAACTAACGGATCAAGTAGCCTTCCCACCACTTGCTCTGCTACTACGCAGTTGAGAATGGTCCAATATCTGCATGTCCTGTCAACATATCAGTTCTATACAGCAGAACAGGGAACTCACCACAAAAGGAGCCGTACAGATTTGGTGTGAACAAGCTTGCATCACTTGCACCTATTATGCTCCACTTTATTTACAATAAAGACACTGGTTCTGCTACAAAAGAAGTTACACAGAATGGAACACAAGTAATACAAGACTTGTGCAAACTACCTGTAACAGGGGGTTAGCAACTTGTGTCTCTGGAGCCACATGCAGCTCTTCATGGAGCCACTTGCAGCTTTAAGAGCTGCCACCCTGACTCCTCTTGCAGCTCTGGAGGCTGCCATCACTTAAGCAAAAAACCTAAATTCAGTTGCCTGCTGCTGAAGCAACTGAATTTAGCTTTTTGTTTTAGCGGCAGCAGCTGGAGTCACTCAGCAGTCAGCTGTGGTGGGGAGCCTGGAAAAGAAAGGCAGCTGGGCAGGGAGCTGACCCATGTGGAAAGAAGTCTAAGCCAGCAGGAGAGCTGGGGGGAGGGCAGCCGAGCCTGCCCCTGCCAGAGCCGCACAACTGCACTGAGAAGGAGGAGACAGTGGGGAACAGTGGGGAAAGGCAGCAGCTGTGGCCACTCAGAACTGCACACACTGAGGCTGAGTTAAGCCTGTGGGTACAGGGGGAATTGGGGCTCAGAGGAGTCAAGCCTGGTGGCAGGGGAAGAAGCTGGGGCTCAGGGAGGAGGGTTAATCCTAGGATGGGGGGGGTAAAAGCCTGGAGACAGGGTAGGTTTGGGGGCTGAGGGAGGGGTTAAACCTGGAGATAGGGGTAACAACTTTCTAACCTGGTGCAAATTATTGTGTGTGTGCTGTTCTTAAAACAGGTGTAATAAAAAGCACTGTTTGACATTAGTTAAGGACTGCCTCATAGTCACGTATATATTGCTGCTCTTGAAGTACTGATCTTGGAACTGAATTTGAAAAAATGGCTCTTCTCGATATTCGGTTGCAGACCTCTGCCCTATACGCATCTCAGTGGCAATAATTAGAACTATGCTACTCATCTCAGTGGTTAGGGGAAGAACTTAAATTTCTCTAAAATTCTTAGAGGCTTTTATACCAGCCCACTTCCGAACAAGCCTCCACACACTTAAGAGCACCGGCAATGAACAAAAGAAAAAATTCTAGGTCCTGACATTCTGGTTGATCTGTCAAAAGTTCATTGTCTGTATTTTCATCTATGTTAACAGGGCAGGATAGATATACTTAGTAAGCATCAAGGAGGACTGTCTTCAAGTAAATTATTTTGAAGTAGTCAAAATATTTCTCTCTCGGTCGGGGGGAAACACTAACTATGCAGCACAAGCTATTTTCAGGCGCACTGAGACTCTGTGGTCTGATGACATATAAAACACCTTCAGTGTTAGCTGGTTAAAACACCGCTAAGCAAATGAATCCCTGGGAATTCTCTTTTAATGATCTTCATATTTCAGTACAACCACGAGTGTGAAATACTTGCTTTACTTGGCTCTCAGTATTTCTCTATATCAATTTAAGTTTATTCGGCATATTTTACTACCCAAACCCCGCATGTCTTTGGTGTAACAACTTGCACATACAAAGGGACCACCACTCAATATCAGACTATACTGTACATCAGGTCAAAAAGGTCATTGTACCAAAAAATGTCAATACCCATTTTGGGACAAATCATCAAGCAATTCAATCAGAATAGCTCCACAGATAGAAATGGAACTACATATGATACCAGAAGTAGAGGATCTTTAAATGACCCATAAAATGAGAAATTCAATATTAAAAGCTTACATAACTACTAACTCTTCCTTCTTCCACATATGATTTATTTATTTATCTATCCATAACTCATGTAGATCACCCAATGTATAACACTATGGTTAGCTGGATATATGTACATTACATATTAGAAAGGATCTGGACCCTTTTTACATTGTCAGCTTCCATGGTTGCATGATCAAGAAACAAAATCCTCTTGCAAGGAATATGCACCAGAAGTAAAATTAAACTTCATTTAAATTTTTAACAATGCATTTCCCCAGATTAAGTTCTCAACCTAAACACTTCACCAATAATTTCATTACATATAATATTTCCAGGGGAAACAGAGAAGACTGGGAGAGTGATGGCAGAAAGATGAAAAAGAGGCTTTGTAATGGTTGCAGGCTGTCATGAATCATTCACAAGGAGCATTTAGCTATGTTTACTGTTATAATTTTATGTGCCAATATGTAAGACCTCAGCAGTCAGAAAAGTATGAATAAATCAGAAGAATAAAGTTATTCTCTGCCCTCTCCCTCAGACGGTAATACATAAATAGCATAAAAAACTAAATTCCAAGTGTACTGCAAATCCTAAGCAAAATTCATTGAGGTTAAGTTGCTTTATTTAACAAAAGTAAAACAAACATACTACCTTGTTAAAACAGGATCCAGTTGTGTTTAGCATAGCCAAGAGGTGTGTCTCAAGAAGGCTGTTATAATGAATTAATGTAGCTGAGAGCCAAATTACCATCTGTAGCCTATTTACTTTAATGTTGCAAGAGAGCTTTCTACAGATGAATTTCAAGCACTGAACCTCTATGGCGAAGAATATTTGTGCCAGCATTGCTACAGTTGCTCAATACCTCAAGAAAAGTCTCCATAATGATACTGATCTGCACCCTCAAAAGATCAAAAAACTATAAAGTGATTTTTTTCTGTAGAAGGTGGGTGAGTAAAAGAAGTAGGTAAGATCAACATTGTAAATACTGGTAAAATCAACATCGTACATAAAATCAACATTGTAAATACCAGTGTACCTTTACAGTGTATTTGAACTGAGGAAACTAACAGCTACTACAAGAAGCATCCATGAAGCAGGTCTTTGCCCATGAAAGCTGATCCTCCAAAATATCTGTTAGTCTATAAGGTGCCACAGGACTTCTTGTTGTTCTCAAAGAAGCATCCAGACAGTGAAATACAACTAAAATACTCTTAAAATTTACATACACCTACAAATCTCACAGGTTAACAAGGAATGCAAATAAAACAAACAATATTCTTAGCATAAAGGATTACTGTTAGGAAGAAGATCACATTTCCCTTTTAAAACATTGCTTTCAGGTTCATAGACCCACAGTAACTACCACATACCCAATTCTTCAGTTGCAGCAAGGACACAGTGTTTCAATCATTCTCAAATAAATACAGTGCATAAATGGCAAAATGTATTAAGGTGAGCATAGAAACTATGGTGGTCTGAGCTCTAGACATAGATACAATGATCCAAGGAATTTGAATATGGGTAACTATCTGCCCCTGCTAATTTTGTTCTAGTTACAAGGAAACTGTAAGGGCGTAAAAAGTAAATAGGGACAGAATCTTTAAGGAAAATTAGCAGATTAAAACAAAAAGCACACAAAATTGTACTATCTTGGTACTCTTACTAAGCTAACATTCTGAGATAACTTGCAGGATTTTGTAAGAACCAGTGAAGTTTGAAATTTGTGTCAGGTGATTTATTGCCAGAAGTTAAATGGAAGTTCAAATATAAAGAATAACAACACCAGTTCTGTATTATGTCAATTACACATACTGTTGAGACTGTGTATTGCAGTTTACCAAGGCTGACACACATTTATCAATTGCTGATGCATTTGATGAAGCAGGTTTTTGCCCACGAAAGCTTATGCTCCAAAATATCTGTTAGTCTATAAGGTGCCACAAGACTTCTTGTTGCTCTCGAAGCTACAGACTAACACGGCTACCTCTCTGACATTTATCAACTGACGCTCTTCTAATCATAAAAGTTCAAAGTAGATTTCAGAGGCTACAAGATCCGGAGAGCAAACAAGCCAATCTTTTAAAAAAATTAAAAATAAAAACCTCCAGCTGCAGTTACCCCAATGGCTTACTTGATAATTTAATCAAAGCCTGGTTAAATGGCACCATATCGTTGCACTATTTAGAAAGAACAAGAACATATACACTTGCTTCATCGATTTTCAAGAGGCATTTGACAGTGTAGATCTGAAAGTGACTTGGGTGGTATTGGAGTCATATGGAGTGGATAGCAGACTGATATGGTTGTTGAAGAGTATCAGTGACAATGCGGAGGCAGCGGTGAGAACATGTGGGGAGTTGGGAAGTCGGTTTAAAACAAGTAGAGGTACAAGACAAGAACATCCAATATTGCCAAGTATCTTCATCGCACATCAGGAAAGAGCAATGGACTAGATCAAGGAAGAGGTAGAAGAGATATCTGTGCATGGGAAAATACTTAATAACTTGAGGTTTGCGGATGATATAGTTATCATTGAGGAAGATGAGAAGCTAGCGAAAACAGTGCAGGTGTTAAATGAAGAAGACAGACAGTACAGACTGATTACAAACAACAAAAACTATGGTATTTGGAGATAAGGAAATAGGAAGGAAGATCAGTGTCAATGGTATTGAACCAGAAAATGTAGAGAAGTTCAAACATCTGGGGAGCAACATAACGTCTGATTTAGACTGTAAGAAGGAAATAGCCACTAGAATGGCAAAAGCAAGAGCGAGTTTAAAGACGATGGATAAGATCTGGAAAAGCAAAGCAATTAGCTTGGGAACGAAGCTCAGCATGTTGAAAACGTGTGTATTCACCAGCATGTTGTATGGATGTGAGACACTGGTGATAACAAAAGATTCGAGAAGAAGAATATTGTCGCTTGAAAGGAGTTGTTATAGAAAGATTCTGAGAAGAGGATGGATGCAGAAGTTCACCAATGACGAATTATATAGGATGATACAGCTGAAAGAGAACCTGCTGCAGAAGGTTATAAAACAAAAGCTACGACTATTTGGACATATTTGCAGAATGAACGATGAACAAAAAAAATCAAGACCCTAGTATTCCGTATAATGGACAGTTCGAATAGGACAGGCAGACCCCACGGAGAATGGATAGATGGTATAGCAGATTAGAGTGAAGCCAGTCTACAGAAACTAAGCCACTCTGCACTGGACAGAGAAAGATGGAAAGAAATAGTGAGAGAGGCATCAGATACCAACGGCGCTGAGTTATTGATGTGATTCTGTAAAGCAACAGAAACAACAACATAATGCTGAAATAGTCTTCATGCCACAGTGAGACATTTAGCAAACCATGAAGACGCCTACAGGTACCCAACAAAAGATCAGCGGTAAGATTTTTCTTCTGTGGCTACATTAACCACTGCACAGAAGTCATACTTGATCTCAAACCTTAAAACAATGAATAGAAAAATAAAAAAGTCACTACTCTGAAGAGTTTAGAGTAGACTTAATAGAAATAAGAAATATGTGACTTGAAGAATGGGGATTTAATTTTTTCCTCTCTTCCATTTTAACCATTTAATGTCTATATAAAATGCACATCATCTCTGCTCTATTTACACATTTTTATTGTTTTGCTACCCTTTTTGTGGGTCAGTACTTGCCGATGCTGCGCACCACCACCTCAGCAGCCTCAGCCACATTATTGGCCATGGGGAGAGAAGCAGGGAGGGGCTGAGTACCAACTTTTTTTTTTTTTTTAAATTAAAGAAACAACACAGTTTTCTATCTACTATGTATAAACTCTTGGGCATCTGGCTGCTCAGAGGACCTTACAAACTACAGACAGAGAGAAATGTAGGTAAGATGTGGAACAACTACGGACAATTAATATATGTCAGCTAAACTCACCCTAAACAATATAGCAGGAGGAAGTTTTGAGGGGGACTTTAATATGGTAAGAACCGGAGCCATGTTGATGAATTTACTTCCACACAGAGCAGTTCAATACAATTCTAAACCTCTGTTGTATTGCCAGATATATTACTTGAATATCTCAAAAGGATTAAACAATATTTCTAATTAAAAAGATAGTTAATTCTTAATATAACCTGGGCAAAAATTGTGCCTTATTCTATGTCGTACACAGCAATATGCGCATTTTAAATGCTTCATTCAAGATGACTCTGACATTAAGTCACCAGCAGGATCTGGTATGAATTTCCAGTTCACCATATTTATTTTTATCTAGACTTGGTCAGTAACCTATTGCTGTACTCCAATCATTTCTTAAAGTCTGACATATCAATGTTTACTTCCTTTTCTGCCTGACCACGTTAGAACTAAATTTGTATTAGGTAAAATAACATTCTCAACATTCTCCCTCACTTTAAAAATGCATGACAAAAATATCTCTGAGCAAGTAATTTATATTAAATGCAGGATGAATGTGCTATGTATATATCCATTTTACAAACTTTGGCTTTAATACAAAGCGACAAACATTGTATAATTGTTATATGGGAAAAACCTTCGTTTGTTTAAAACGACTACATTTATCATATGAGATCTTTCACACAGATTTCAATCTACTTAAAATAAAAATTTAAAGAACTATAATTTACTTAAAAGTATTAGATGCTAGAAACAGTTTGATTACATTTAACCTACTAGTGTAAACGACAGACAGCTTATTTTTAAATCATATTACTAATAAAATGTTTTTAACATCAAACATTGATATTAAAAAGACAGACTAAATACACATACCAGTCATGTTTTTAAAAGCAATTTTCTAAAATAGAGGAGCAACCAACATGCTCCAATCAGGCCAAACCTATAAGTAATAGAATTATCTTATTACTTGAAACACATGTGTCTGAAAGGTGACCAGAAGACTAGTTAATAGATTAAAAACCATGGAGCATAGAGAGATGAAAGGGTGGGTGGAGTCACCAAGGCCAGAAGCTGCAACAACAAATAGGGGAAAAACAAGACACTCTAGATTAGCACCATTTCTAAATCCATTATTTTTGATGATTTAACTGACTTGTTTATGTTTACCAAATGACATTTTTGCTGTTGCAAAATCATAGAGAAAGCAATTTTGACAGTTCACACAGATCTGATCATTTTTATGAATACAAACAGAAGAAAAACTGAATAACCTCTGCTAAAAAGGAAGTCTCCATTTCTGTATAAAGTATTAGTATCTAATTAAATTCAGAAACCTAGCTTCCATTAAGAAGCATATTACATTTTTCCCTTAAAATTTGTGAGGGAAAAGTTTTCATGTGTCTTTCTGAAATATGTTGGTAAATTTAACATTCTGAATCCCAATTTATGGAAATTTGTACACAACTGAAAGTTTTACTCAGTAAGATATTACAAAATAAGTTCTGAATCTGAATAAAATATTTATGTCTTTTTCCGAAAACTGGAAGTGGTCTTCTGAATAAACTCGGAACTGCTTTTAACAACATTTGGATGAACTGTGCAGCAGGAGCAGTACGGAAATGAATTAAAATATACAATGATTTGTAATATATGAATTTATGTTAACCGTGAAACTAAGCATATATGAACTTCTTTATTTAAGGATGAATTCTACAAATGTGTCCCTTTTAAACAAGTTTTATGGTAACAGGAATCAATTTTACACTGTTTTAAGTCTACAAAAATAAATTCTCTCTACACTTCACGTAGAAGTTAATGAAAAGTCTGATAAGAGACAGGTGACTAGGATACTCCCTTTTAAAGTGAACTCTTCCTCCCAGATAATTTAATTAAGTATTTCAATTTCCAACAAACATTTCTTCCCTTCATGGCAAAATGTCTGTTAAGGCACAGATCCGGAAAACCAGAACTCTTGTGATGCAACTTACAACTCTAGTTTCTAATGTGACAGTAAGCAAGTCACCTCAACCAATTCATAAAAATGAGGATACCTGAACTGCAGTTGTCTTGTAAATGTGTTTTGAAATCTTCATATAAGAACTGTTCTAAAAGTGGGCTCAATCATACAAGTATATATACATGCTTCACTATACTATAGTGAATATTCTCACGGATTTCAATTATATTAGTTGAAGCACTAAAGTACATGAATATTTACAGAATGAGGATGTGACTGGGATCCCAGGGGGCCAAGTGAGGTCACTCAATTGGGGTGAACCCCAAAGAATGGGGAAGCAACTCCCCAAAAAACTAGTGGTTATTACAATACTTAAGATTCACCAAGCCAGCATAAAACAGCTTCCATTACATCTTACTGGTTACTCAGAAACTAAAACACAGTTCCTTAAAGCAATCCAGCTTTTAGCCTCCAACCGAATATCCAAGGCAAATATGAAGATATAACAAAGTGCTACCAGTTCCAAAGGATCAGACACATTACCTCCCAGGTTAAACATTATTTCAGGTCTTAACCCAAATACATGCTTACAGGTCAATTCTTATTAACTAAACTAAAATATATTAAACAAATGAATGAGAGTATTCATCGAGTATTAGAACTGGAAGAAACCTCAGAAGGTCATCAAGACCAGTCCCTGCACTTATGGCAGGAGCAAACACCAAAGTAAACCATCCCTGACAATTGTTAGTCTAATGCGTGCTTAAAAATCTTCCACAATGGAGAATCCACAACCTCCCTAGGCAATTTATCCCAGTGATTAACCACCCTAGCGTTTAGGAAAGTTCTCCTAATATTGAACCTAAACCTCCTTTGCTGCAATTGAAGCCACTGTTTCCTGTCCTATCCTCAGAGGTTAAGGAAAAAAAAATAATTCCCTCCTCCTTTCAGCCACCATTTAGGTATCTGAAAGTTGTACCTGTACTGGTCAAAGGAGCTGCATGCACACAGACATGAATCCAGTTCTGAGATCACATGCGCACCAGAGATGCTGAGCTTTGTAATTGCAAAAAGTTCTTACAGAAATAGGCCACAGTCCAATGTACTTATTCTGGGTGATGCAGATGGGACAGGAGAACTCAACCTTGACTTAAAGCTTTCCCTGATAAAGCATCAAGCAGATCTGAAATAAAAAGGATCAGGTGCCAAGAGTCTTTATGAAGTCCCAGACTTCTCTTCATAGTTCAACGTCTTTAGGAATCCTAGAGGCTTATTTCCTAAACATCACCAGTAATTAGCTATACAGATTAACATAGGGCAACTGGTAACAGAGAAATAGCCATGTTAGTCTGTAGCTCCACAAATAGCAAACTGTCCTGTAGCTCCTTAAAGGCTAACAAATTTATTAAGTAATAATCTTGCGTGGGTAAAATCCACTTCCTCAGATTACTGGAGCAGACAATTAGAATCCAGGGCTCATGGGGGCGGGGGAAGCTGAGGAGTAAAAAAGTAGGTTACCTTTCACTTTTAGTATGAGTAGAAGAAGAAATTAAAGTTAAGTAGGATATGTGCCATTCCTGTGAATATCAAAGGTGGGGAAACTGCCCTTGTAACACAAAATAATCCACATCTCTGTTAAGGCCTTATTTCAATGTGTCAAATTTGCAAATGCATTCCAATTCAGATGCATCCCTTTAAAATCTTGCTATAAAATCCTTTTGTAGAAGAATGTCTACTTTCAAATCCATTATTGAATGTCTAGGGAAGTTAAAGAGTTTGCCTATAGGTTTATGTATATTCCAATTCCTGATGTCAGATTTATGTCCATTCATTCTTTGACACCGACATTGTCCAATTTGTCCAGTGTACATGGCAGGGGGGCACTGCTGCAACATGAGTGCATATATCACATTAGTGGATGTGCAGGCGTACAAGTCCCAGACAGAGTGGCTAATGCAGTTAGGTCGAGGGATGGTATTGCTGTGTGGACAACATTGGCAACAAGGTTTGTCACACAGATAGGTTCCTGAATTAAGAGTTTCTGTGTTATGGTGTATGGCTGCTGAGGACTGTTTTCTTGAGATTGGGCTGCTGTCTGTAGGAGTGGCCAGGTCTGTCACCCAAGGCCTGTAACTGAGGGATCAGTATACGGTGTAGGTTGTTAATGATGCACCGGCGGTGTTTAATTTGAGGGCTAGAGGTGGTAACAAGTGACTTTTGTCATTTTCCTTGTTGGGCCTACTGTAAATTCACAGATTTGCTATGTACTTCAAAAAGGAATCAACAGAGTGGTATTACCTTATTTACAGTTTTTATATTTTAAATTTCTCCTTTGATCTCTAAATTAACAAAATACAGAATAGGCAGGAACCATTTGTTTACATAGTTAACCTCCAACAATATATGTGCAAGCACACAAACATTATCTATCAAAATGTCCTTGCGGGTTGCACTTGCATCATTGATCCTGCAGGATGCTTAACCCTTTCCAGCCACGTGTCGTTTAGTCTCACTGATTTCTATGGTATTACTTATGGTAATAAAGTTAAGCACACGCATATTTACAGAATGCGACCTATAAAAGCAGCAACTATTGGTGGGAAACAAACTGATTTTTCTAATGTCTGTTCAAATACCCATCTTTGCATTGATAAACAAGGATATTCCTATTACCAGTAAAGCATGAGGTGCTTCTAACATCCTTCTGTTAAATTTTGTTGTCATTTCAAAGCAATATCATTTTTATGAACTTATTTGAGAATTAAATCTAACTAGCCCTTTTTATTGCACCAATTATGGTACACACAGGGACATTTTACTTAAAAAGATGTTTGGTATGGACAACTTAATTTAAAATGCTGTATTAAAACCATTTATTTGTGTTTTATTTGTGAGTATGCATCAGTGGATCCTACTGTAGCTAAACGGCATCCCCTCAAATGACGAGAATGAGGAATTTCAGCTGCATCAACTAAACAGAAGTTGGAAGTACCATTCTTTGAGACTGGGCGTCTTGGGGAACTGGGCATCTTGGTTCATTTTGGGGAACCAGGAGAAATCAGTGGAAAAAATGTATGAGCATCCTTCAGAGCACTGCAGAAGGAAGGTGTGCAGTAACAAGCCATGGCTTATAACACCCCTGAAACAAGAGTTCAGTCACTCAGCATTGACATAGAGGCTAACAGTTCTATCACCAGGGACTCTCAGAGCAGGAATAATTGCTTTATGACAGATTTTCACAAGGAGCATTCCTGAGAAGTAACTAACTGATTGCTTAGGAACCCCACCAGGTTTTTGCTGACATTCAGGATTTGAGGAGCCAGTAGAGATCATCCTGCATTAGTGATGCCATGTCCAAAGCCAAATGTAGAGGACTTCTCTGTGATGCACATAAAATTATGCACTATGTAGTTTTGAAGAACAGGTAGTAATATTATGGAAGCTGGCCTGATAGCTCTGAGCTTATGGGCATTGAGATGGAATCCTATGTCCTCTGGCATTTGTAGGTAGTCCAGGTAGGCTCCCAAACCTGGCGCACTCATAATAAAAAGTCTTTATCAGGGATAGAGCAGAGAATGATACCCCTCCCACAGACTTTATTCTGATTTCTTCCATCAGCTAAACTGTTTAGCAATTAATGGTGGGATCACCATCATCTTGTTCATCTTGTGCACTGCTGAGAAACAGACAAAACTGGGACAGAGATGGAATGCTTGTAGATCAGGGATGGGGAAGAACCTGGGGCTTGTGGTCCACATCTGGCCTGTGGTTTGCCTGGATCCAGCCTCCTGGCTCGGGGCTCCCCCTAGCATCAGGCCCACTGGTGGTTGGAGATGTCAAGCCCCAGACCTCACAGGCCACAGTAGTCACACTGGGGCCAGATCTGTCCCATGGGCTCTCCCTGGAGGGTGAGGGGCTGGCAGAAAGAAACCTCCTTTCCCTCCTTGGGGAACAGGAGCACCAAGAAGTGCTGCATGGAGGCTTTTCCCCCACTGCTCTGATTGGCTGGAACTGCGGGGGGTGCCTGGGAGCGGCAGGAGCCACACAGCCCCGTGTGCCCCAGCGAGCTGTGCTAGGTAAGTGCCACCCATCTCTCAGGCACTGCACCCCTAGACTGCTCATTCACCTCCCTTCCCAGGACCCCACCCTGCTTCTGCACTCCCTCCCTCCCACCACTCAGACCCCACATTCCAAGCCCACTTCCTGAAGAAAGTAATGAGTAGAAGGCTCTCCTCTGCTCATCATTACCATGTTACTTCTTCTATAGGTCTCGGATAAAATAATGATGACAATTCCACTTGTTTAATGGGCTGTTGTGAGAGTCTCCTGAAAAGGAATAAGCATGTAGGGAAAATAAGTGGAATGCAGGTCTAGAGAGTAGCTATGGGAAATATGGTCTAATGCTATTTTGTTGGCAATGACAGCCATTCAGGCTTGGTGAAGAGAGGCATACTGATTCTCAAACAATAGGTTTTAGAGGGATTCTACTGTGTTTCGTGATACTCTTATCAAACCTGCTGCCTCAGAAGACCTGGGTTGACCAAGGAAACAGAAGAGGGCACCTCCTGGATTAATGAGCAGTCCAGCAGCTGATATTTCAGTTGTTGGCCTGGGAATAAGGTATCCTCTGCTCTACTTAGGGGTGATATAAGATGGGAAATAGCACATGAACCCCAAAAGACCTCAAGGTAGCCCTTGAATCCTTGAAAGGCTGGAGCACTTCAGCTGTATTCAGGCTAGAGAGGTCCACTCTTGGAAAATGCAAGTCAATTTGTTGCGTCTCTGCTTCATGCGGTATGTCTTATACCTGCAGCCATAAGGCTTGTCATGGCGATAACCATGGCCATCAACCTTCCAGCCATATCACAGCATCCATACCCTATGTAGTTATGGTTTTCATGAACATCTGACCTCCTTTTTGATGGCCTTTTTTCATTTCATCCCTGCTATCCTTCTGGACTTTTGCAAATGGTTTACTCTCTCCTTCAAGAAATAACTTTATTAGTGTACAGGGCTTGATAGCTCTCCACCAAAAGCTACAAAAAGGCTTTTGGCCACAGATGTGTAACTTATTCTGGTCCTTGTCAATAGGAGCCCTTTTAGTAGGCTCTGACACCTCCTGCGCTACAAAGATATGCAGAACCCCAGGCCTGGGTTGAAATACAATTTCTCAAGGACTTTCAGCAACACCCAATGCTTTTACTCTAAGTATTTGGAGAAGGAAAGACATAGTGGCTGGGGTCAGCAGTAGGACTTCTGTTGGTTCTAGGATCCCTTCATTAACCAGAAGAGGGTTTTTAGGACAGCAGCACATGGAGTCTTAAGGTAAAAAGTTTTGGGGACCACTATTTGTGATGGGGTTCAGGGGTCCCCCTGCACTGCACCCCGTCCGCTGGCAGGAGTGACTCTCACTCAGCAGGTACAACAGGAGGTTTATTAGGCAACAGATGCCCATTTTCTCACAGAAGCGACAGTACAGCAGCCAGAGACAGTCCTTCCAACCCGTCCTGGGGAGAAGACCCCGAGGGGTGCCCCTCTGGGGTGCAGCTTTCCCCCCCCTCAGGCTGGCTGCCTTCCAGCTCTCCCTTTTCCTAGCCTCTAACTGCTGCCCCCTGATTCAAAACCCAGCTCGGCTCCTCCCTCCTCTTTGTTCAGGGCAGAGGTGTTACCTGCCAGTTGTAGCCCCAGGGTCATCCTTAGCCACTGGGAGCTGCTGCTTGCCTCAGACATCCAGCCTGACTCACACATGCACTCCCCCCACTCCATCACACTATTTTAAAGTCATATCTTAACATGGCAGGTGCCACGACCTGAAGGTGATGCCTTGCCTGGTGATAAGTATTCCTAGAGAATATGGGAGACAGTGATTGTCCCTTTATCATTGTGTAATTTAGCATGGCTAGCACAGCCGACAAAGCCACTAGGAAATGTGATTTTTTTTTTTTTTAAATACATGTGAGAAGGTGATTTGCTCCTCGACATGGAACTACTGCTTCCAGTAAAGCCAGTAAGGACAAATTGATATATTGTATACTGAATGTTTCCGTGAAGCTGTGAGTGACAGGGGATGTCTCTTAAACATGGCCATAAGTATCAAATTCAGTATCTGACTTTTTTTTCTGAATGAATGCTTAGCTGTTTTGCCCTTATAGTACTGTTCAGCCTCTCTTTGCCTCCCTGGAAGAACCCCTTGGTCTCAGAGATACATGTGTACTCACAATGGTTACACAAATCTATGTCCCACTTATGGGCAAGGTACAGGTGCCAGATTTAGAGCTTGAGCTGGGGAAGCCAGAAGAGGAGCCAGCATGGTCAGAACCCAAACTATCAGCACCAAAGCTGTTTATAGGCACCAGAGACTTTGAAGATGTTGAAACAGTCAATATGATCCAGTGCTGACTGCAACAGTATTCTCTGTATTTTTTCCACAGCCCAGGCATCATTGATGGTAGCTTATCTGGCCCCAGTCTGGTTGTAACTAGTGACTCAGTCTGAAGAGATCTACGTGAACTGCTCAAGAAGCTACACATTGAATTTGGGAGTTCTGACAGTGAAGGACTTGTGCACAGAAAACTTACCTGGGAATGTAGCCCTCATTAGGCAGAAGAGTCTTTAGCTGTGCCCATCCCTGCAGAGGATCAATCCATCACAGAACAGGCATGGTTTGAACCCTGAGATTCTGGACTTTGTCAGAAGGTGGAGTAGTTGATGTAAAGTGCTTCACACTTCTGTTCTGGAGGGTGGAGAGGGATGAGAGCAGTAGAGAGGAGAAGAATGCAGAGGGGGAATGTTAACAGATTTTTTTCTTCTTTCTTTGGAACTTCCTTTCGAGAAAAAGTGTGAAAACAGAATTCACTAAACATCAGGGCAGATAAAAACCAGACAGTTATGTGGCTGTAACTGGTATTCTTCCAGATGTGTTGCTCATGTCCATTCCAAGTTGGGTGTGTGTGTGTGGACACACGCCGTTGCCAGAAGCTATTTGCCCCAGCCAGTAGCCATAGGGACACTGTGATGCCCCCTGGAGTGACACCGATATCGTGACCAATATATGCACTGACCAACCACACCACACCACACCACCCACCCACACACAGAGGTTCAGTTCCTTCTTGCCAGCTACTCTGACAGTGGGAAGGGCAGGAGGGTTTTGGCATGGACATGAGCAACATCTCAAAGAACACCAGTTACAGAACACATAACTGTCTTTTCTTCTTTGAGTGACTGCTCACGTCCAAGTTGGGTGAATAGAAGCCAATGCCTAGGAGGTGGGGTTGGAGCCCCAAATGGAATGAAAGACAGCCCTGTCCACTGCAGCATCTTCCTGGGCGTGCTGCATCAAAGCGTAATGTGCCGTAAACGTATAAAGTGAGGACCAGGTGGTCACCGCACAGATGTCCTGAACTGGCACTTGCGCCAAATACGCCACAGATAACACCTGCACTCTCGTGGAGCGTGCCCTAACTGGAGGGAGTGGAACCCCCACAAGCTTGTAACACTCACTGATGCACAATCACTATCCAGGAGGAAATCCGCTGGGAGGAGACCTTCAGCCTACTAGCAACTGCCACAAAGAGTTGCTGTATTCTTCTAAAGGGCCTAGTCCTATCCATATAGAAGACCAGCACCCTTCTAACATCCAAGATATGTAAACATTGCTCCCTTGGAGAGGCATGAGGCTTTGGGTAAAATACCAGTAAGGAAATGTCTTTGTTAACATGAAACCAGGAGATCACCTTCGGTAAAAATGCAGGGTGAGGTCTCAGCCTAACTCCATCCTTGGGAAACACTATGTACAAGGATGAAAGTGCCCTCAACTCAGATACCTCAGCCAGGAAGTAACTGCCACGAAAAACACTGTTTTGTAACACAGAAAAAACAGGTAGCAGGTAGTCAGGGATTCAAAGGGGGCCCCCATAAGCTTGGCTAACACCAAATGGAGATCCCATGGGGGGCAGTGGTGCCCAAACCTATCTTTGCTGTGTGTCATTGCTGAAGACTGGGATTAAAATGCCTGTGTTGGTTGGCTAGTGTACACAGGCCCAAGGAGCGGAGAATGGCCCTAGAATCTTTCAGACTATGCAGTCTTTTATCTGTCTTATCTGAAAATAGGGTAGGGCCATCAAAGAGGAGGTCCTGGACCGTCTACTCGTGGTCATGAGGCAGGCCGGAAACTGCAACCAAGCCTCCATATGCACTGCCACTCCGGAGGCCATAACCCTCATGGTGGCATCCATAGCATCCAATGCTGCCTGAAGGGCCACCCTTGAAATCAGTTTGTTCTCCACCACCACAGCTGTGAAGTCCTGCTTGGCTTTAGGTGGCACCATCTCACAGAACCTAGACAGGGTGCTGACTGTATTATAAACATACCTGCTAACCCGAGCCTGCTGGTTAGCAATTCTTAATTGCAATCCTCCCATAGAGGTCTAAGTAATTAGATTCTCTTTTTCAGGAAGGGACCCTGGAACCCTTGGCACTCTCTATGGTTAGCAGCATCCACTACCAAGGAGTCAGGTGGGGGGAATATGTGAACAAATGTTCACTGCACTGGGATAGGGCAAAGTACAATTTCATTCCTACGGGCCATAGGAAGGGCAGAAGCAGGGGTGTGCCAAACTGTTTTAGCCGTAGCAGCAAATGTTTTGATTATGGGCAGAAGCCACACTGGTGGGGCCTGCAGAGGACAAAAATGTCCATGACAGGGTCCATTTCATCCCAGACCTCCTTGCCTTGCACCCCCAGGTTTTGGGCCACTCTCCAAAGGACCTGTTGAAAAGCCCTGCCATCCTCCAATACAGGGGAGGCCGATGAGCCCGCCACCACCTCATCCAGGGGAGGAAGAAGATGATAGCCCTTGCACCTCCATTTGGAGAGGAAGGGCAGTAGTGACCTGTTCAGGCATTTGGTCCTCCATGGAAATTATGAGCAAACCAGGGGGCACCGTAGGTGGAACTGGCATAGGCACTGGCTGGCAGAAAAATCGCACCACAGGTGGCACAAACAGCACTGTTAGCACTCCCTGCACTTGAGTCGGTACTGGTGCCTGGGCTGGTGCCTGCCCAATCCGCACTGGACATACAATTACGGATGGCACCAGCAATGAAGGGGTCCAGTCCAGCTGTGACAGCGCCAAGGCCAGTGCCGAGGTCAACACCAACGAAGTAGACACATGCGGCTCCATGATGACCACCACTTCCTGTCTTTGTTCCAGTGGTGGGGTGCCCAGTGATGCCAACAGTACCAAGCCTGGGATCAACAGGGCCCCCAACACCATTAAAGCTACTCCAACCACCTGATCCTGCACCTTGTGAAATGCCCCCAGGGTCCCGAAGGGCCACTGCTGAGTCACCTGCAACACTAGAAGCCAAACCGTATCATCCACGTGATAACTATGTTGGCTGCAACGGCTATGGTGTGACCTTCGAGCTCCCGCTCCATCCAGAGCTCAAGTAAAAGGAGTTCAACTCCTATGCTGATTCAAAAGCAGATAACCACAGTGGGGCCATCGAAGTCTGCGCTGATGTCATGCGCACCAAGGATGATGCCGATGCCGGAGTATAGGACACCTGAAACTGGCCCACAGTCTTGTGGGTCGGCACTGGAGCACTTGGCACCGAACACAGTGTTGATGCCGGCCTCGATGTGAGTGCAGGGGTTGTTGCCACTGTCATGTCCATGAGCCCCAAACGCTTTGTTTCAGTGCTACAGCGTCCGTCCTCCATAGATGGAGAAGGACCCCATCACCATCATCTGCAAAAGTCCTTGTGCTGCTCAAAACGCCTCTGGCATTGAAGGCAAGTCCAGCACCTGAGGGCGCCCCCTCTGCACCAGCTTCAATGGATGCACTGGAGCCTTAAACTGAGGCCACCATGCTTTGACTTCGGCGAGTGATGCCTCTCATGCCTCCTCCTCTTCATTGGCACTGGAGATTGACTCCTATGGCGCAGAGGTGACGGTTCCTGCACCTGCTCTCGGTCCCGAGAGTCCTTATGTAGCACTGTGGTTGATGGTGCCAGTTCACTTAGCACGGAGGAGGCGCCACTCTCCGCTCCTACTGGAGATTCTTGAGGTTGAAGAGCCACCTCCATTAAGAGGACTTTAAGGTGTTGGGCCCTATCTTCCAGAATTCTGGGCTTTAAGGCCTTATAAATTGGACATATATCATGCACATGTCCTTCCCCCAAGCAAAAAACAAACAAACAGGCTGAATGGGGGTCGCTTTTGGGCATACGTTTGCTGAATTTTGAACAAGTCTTCAAGCCTGGGGAGCCAGGAATTCCCCAGGGCAGAGGCATCGAGAGTGATGGAAAGCCCTGCCTCAGCTATTAGTTAAAACAATAAGATTATCAAGTACTAAAACTATTTTATACTTCAAGAACTATTTACATTAGAGTAGGCTACTAGCTAAAGAAATGAGCACAGAAAACAAGAGCTCCGATGACTGGCAGCGCTACGAGATGGAACTGAGCAGAGGTGGAGGGTGTTGGGTGGTGCGTATATTGGTTACCATACTGGCGCCACACCAACTCTATGGCTACTAGCTAGGGCAAAAAGCTTCAGGTGACTGGGCGTGTGCCTGCACATACCCAATTTGGAATGGATATGAGAAATCACTTGTAGAATAAAAATAAATGGATTTTTTTTATTTAGATCAGATTTTTTATTTTTTATACCAATAAAATAGTAAATTTCTTGTTTTAAAAATAAGTTACAATTAAATCTCATCACAAACATGCTACACATACACTTACACTCTCATAAAAATGAATTAATGGCTCTAGTGTGTCCAGACTAACGACTAACTCTTACTTCTTAAAAGTTCTGTGCTCTCAATTTCTGTTTCGTGGCACGTTACCTTTCAGTCTGCTGAGCAAGACAAGCTGGATGGGATTGTTTTAATTCTGTGCTTATGTACTGGTGGACCTTAGCCAAGCATGCCAGGGAGGGATCGCTCAGTGACTTGAACATTAGCCTGCTCAACACAAGGTTTTGAGTTCAATCCTTGGAGGGCAGCCATTTAGGGATCTGGGATAAACAGATTAAAAAAAGGGTGGGGGGGGGGGGGGGAGGAATGGTGCTTGGTCCTGCCACGGGGGCAGGAGACTGGACTCGATGACCTTCCAAGGTTCCTTCCAGGTCTGTGAGATGTGCATCTCCATATTTTTTTCTTCTATAAGAGTTAGTTTATGCCTGCCATAAGCCTCCAAACTGGGGGGCACTTCCTGAGACCCCGGACCTGGCGCACAGCTGCAGGATCCCCAGGTACCAGCTGAGCTGTCCCCTTCCCTAGCCCAGATCCCCAGGAGTACCCTATCCCCCTGCTCAGACCCCCACGAGTACCCTGCCCCCTGCCCGCAAAAATCCAGGAAGTTATTTTTAGATGTTTTTAATTAATGTATTATGTCCACAATTAAGAAAAGGAAGTACGATGAAGACTGCAATAAGTATGGCTTCTCTGTCATGGAAAAAAACGGGATCGATCATCCTCAATGCATAGTATGCCACATAGTTCTCAGCAATGACGCCAACTGTTGTCAATGTCATGAAATAAAGAGTGAGACACTGCCAAGTGCTCCTGTCCTGGAGGACATTACTCTCTCCTCTCTCTTCTACATGGTGGTTTGAAGAACTATAGCAGCTGAAGCAATGAAAAATGACAGATAGCTGGCAACAGCTGAGATACCAGTGCCCCCAGTCTTCAATTTCACCTGCATCAGCAAAGACTGAGCCTGGAAGGGACAGTATGCCTACAGCCAGACATATTCAGCTGCTTTATTACTGTCACTATTTTTTAAATATAAAAAGCTTCTCTTCCCCCTCCACAAACATGCACATTCCTTGAATAAGTTAACTTAGAAATACTGATCTAAAACCCTTCAATTATCTACTGTTAAAATTCAGGCACTCCCATTCAGAACAAAAATATAATACAATTTTAATTCTAGCTACAAAACTTAGCTCAAGAAATTGTTCTTATCTATCCCATCCCTTCTCTTTATAGTGTTATGTAGCTCTGCCCACTCTCTTCTCAAGTCTCTGTTGCCTTTGAAGTTTTGTATTACTGGACTAAGTTAACAATTTAGACACGTCACACAAGCCTAATCTTGGCACCAGTGCTGAATGGAGCTAAATCCAAGGATAACTGAATCTGGACTTTAGGAGGGCCCAAAAGAAGGCAAATAAAATTAGATTACTTAATCAAAAATGCTTACTTATAATTTCCACAAAGAAGGCAAGAGAAACACCTACTAGGCTTGCAAACTTCTAGAAAAGTTGAGGTGCTATACAACAGCTCAAGAATGTGATGAAAACAGAATCCTTTATGAAGGCAGAAGAAACTTCAGCTTGCTATCTACTGTATATTTTAAAGAGTTTGTGTCTGTCTGCTGGTCTGTGAGTGTTTGTTCAAGAACTGTTCCTGCACTGTAAGAACCAGGACCACTAAATTTGGTATTCAGTTTCTCCTTCTGATAAACAAAAGCAAGGTCAGGGTTTGGTTGTGTCAGGACAATGCACTATGACTGAAATTTGATTGTTTCTCATCAAACAGAAAAGGAGGGCCTCTGACAGAAAAGGACAGGTTATGCTCCAGAGTGATCACAGTGGGACAGCACAGCCCCCATGGCCGTAGAAAGCAGCCACCTGTTTGGGGTTCAACCCCCTCTGCACTGAGAGAATCCACCCCACACCTCCCAACCACCTATCCTAACCCCATCCCCAACCCTGCCTCCTGCACTCCCCAGCCTCTACCTTGAGCTACTCCTCACTCCCCAACCATAATTCCTGCACACACAACCCACACTACCAGCCTCTTGCTCTGAGCCCTTCCCCACCTCCCAGTCCAGGCTCTTGCACCACCCACACTTCCAGTCAGCCCCCTAGCCTGAGCTCTCCATATCCCCAAGTTCCCTATCCTGAAGGATCTGAGCAGCACTGGGTAAATCTTCTAGTTAAATTATAAATGCAGCATTTACATCTTTCCTCTCATTACAACTCAGTGCCAGAAAAAAAAAAATGCAGACAGAAAACTCAATGCTTTACCATGGAACCAGGGAGGCAGAGGAGCTGCAAAAAATCACATGGATCACCAAAATCTGACAAACATTTGACTTACAAATAGCACAGTGGGGACAGTCTCCTGCCCTACACCCCAATCTAAATGGAAAACGGCAGGTCAGGGCAGAGGCCAAGAAGAGAAAGTTATGTTGGTCCAACTAGCAGGGGAATGAAGAGCCCAGAGAAGAGGAGGCAAGAACTTATGCCTGAAAACGTCAAGGCTGCATGCTAATTCCCATTGGTCAAATGTGGGGAGGTCAGGACAAGAGAGCTGGTTGGGCAGAAGAACTGATAAGCCAAAATGCCTCCCTCCCCCACATCCATCTAAACCCATTCACAGACTTTCATGCTGATTTTTATGGTTGGTCACAACTTGCTGCTCATTTCAACTCCAGGCATTGGATAAAAAGAGCAGCTCCCAGCAATAAATGAGACCCAGGATTTCACTGGTCTTTCAGACAGTAGCAAAAAGGGAGAGGAACAATGCTGAAATTTTTATTTCCTCCCCACCGCCCCACACTTGCAAGAGTTAAGGATTCCTACAACTTGAGGTCAATGGGCAGACCAGGGAGGGTCTATCCTGAGTTGTATGGAGAAAGCCCATTCGTAACTCTTGACCATACTGAGCTAAATGTAAACTAGAACAGCTATCTCTGAGTTAAATGGTTAGTCTGATGGACACAAGATGAGGGAGAGGGACATATGCTGCTCCTCCAAAGTGTTAATGAAGTTGAAGTTTGATCCTTAAATTCATCCCTGTGTCTGTCTTCACTCATCTGCATGTTCTGAGCAAATACAAGTAGAACTGTATGCCAAATGGTGTCATGACAGGAGTGCTGAAAGAATCATCAGGTTTTTAAATCTATTACTGACAAAACTTCTTCCACAGCATAACTCATTTAAAAACCACAGATAAGCATTTAGGTCACCTTTGACTAGAGGCAGCAGAACCCTCCTATTTCTTACCGGCTATAAGGGTGATCAATAGGGGGTAAGGAGTGGAATGGAGTAAGCCGGGTGCGGAGTCGTGGGAGGAAGAGGTGGTGCAGGAGCAGAGTCTTGTGGGAAGGGACAGCCTGGGGAGGCAGGGCCCACAGTTCAGGTACCTGTGGGTCCCCTGTGCATTAGGGCATTTCTGGTGCTCCTGCTTCTCACCATTACTCAGTAAACTGAGTAACACTTGTAAATTGGTCAGTATTGCATTCACTATGATGTTTTGGCAGGTTTGCTACATAAATCTTTAACCTTATTACACTCTGAAATGGGAAACATACATAACATTTCCCTAATCACAGTATCAAGTAGTAACAGAGAGGCAAGCCGTGCTAGTCTATACACTATCAAAACAAAAAGCAGTCAAGTAGCACTTTAAAGACTAGCAAAATAGTTTATTAGGTGGGCTTTCGTGGGACAGACCCACTTCTTCAGACCACAGCCATACCATGGTATGTTCTGGTATGGCTATGGTCTGAAGAAGTGGGTCTGTCCCACGAAAGCTCACCTAATAAACTATTTTGCTAGTCTTTAAAGTGCTACTTGACTGCTTTTTGTTTTGATAGTATCAAATAGAACTTTGATTAGTTGAACTGCAGCAGACATGTAATTGACATAAAAATGATACAACAGACAAAAACAGTTGGCAAGTAGAGCTGCCAATTGCAGTTAACATGAATATTTAACCTGAAATAAACACAATTTCAAAAATTGTGATTAACTGAAGTTTTAATCATATTATTAATAATAGAATGTCAACTTAAAGGTATTATATTTGGGATATTTTCTATATTTTCAAATACACTAATTTCAATTTGCACTAAAAAATTAAAAGTAACTGAAAATTATTTGCCTCATATACTACAGTACAATCTCTGTTGTGAATGTGCAACTTACAAATGAAGAAGATTTTGTTCTTGTTACGCGACTACACATGCACAATGCAAAACTTTACAGCTTACAAATCCACTCAGTTCTACCTCCTGTTCAGCCAATTTCTAGGACAAACAAGTTTGTTTATATTTACAAGAGATAATGCTGCCCCCTTTTTATCTACAATGTCACCTAAAGTGTGAGCAGGCATTCACATTGCACTGTTTTCTAAATTTGTCTTCCTGGCTCAAGACATGAGGGCAATTATGAAGGACCTGAGCCATCCTTTTCAGATGACAAATCTGAGGAACTGTACCAGACTGAGATGCCATTACAGGAGGTTTTCAACTAAACAGCAATAAGTCTCCAGGACCAAATGTCATTCACCCAAGAGTTCTGAAGGAACTCAGCATCTGCACCAAATTTCTGGAGGATTGCTAAAGTGCCAACAATTTTTACAAAGGGCTCCAGAGGCAATCCTAACAATTACAGTCCAGTAACTCTAACCTGAGTACCAGACAAACTGGATGAAACTACAGTAGAGAACAGAATTGTCAGACACAACTTAATATAATTTGTTGGTGAAGAGAGTCAACGTGTTTTTTTCTCAAAGGAAATTATGCTTTACCAATCTACTAAAATAATTTACTAGGTGATGCACTTTCGTGGGACAGACCCACTTCTTCAGATCATAGCCAAACCAAAAGTGCATCACCTAATAAATTATTCTGTTAGTCTTTAAAGTGCTACTGGACTGCTTTTTTGTTTTGATAGTATATAGACTACCATGGATTTCTCTGTTACCAATCTACTAGACTCCTTCAAGAAGGTAAGTAACCATTTGGACAAAGGAAATCCAGTGGATATAGTGTGCTTGGATTTCCAGAAAACCTTTGAAAAGGTCCCTCACCAAAGGCTCTTAGTAAACTGTCATGGGACAAGAGGGAAGGTCTTCTTATGGACTGATAACTGGTTAAAAGACAGGAAACAAAAGGATAGGAATAAATGGCCAGTTTTCAGACTGGAAAGAGATATACTAGTGGTGTCCCACAGGGGTCAGTACTGGAACTGATCCTATTCAACGTACTCATATTTAGGACAAAGGGATAAATAGTGAGGTGGCAAAATCTGCTGATACAAAAATTGCCCCAGGTAGTTAAGCCCACAGCAGACTGTGAAGAGCTTCAAAAGAATCTCACAAAACTGGCTGAACAGGCAACAAAATGGCTGATAAAATTCAACGTTGACAAATGCAAAGCAATGCATATTGGAAAACATAATTAAAATTTTATTTATATATGAGTGCGTGCATGCATGTGTACAGAGACTAAATTAGCGGTTACCCCTCAAGAGAGATCTTGGAGTCATTGTCGATAATTCTCTGAAAATTATCTGTGCAGCAGCATCAAAAAAGCAAACAGGAAATTGGGAATCATTAGAAGAATGGATAGATAATGAGAGACAATATACTGCCTCTATATAAATTCATGGTATGCTCACATCTTGAACAATGGGTACACATATGGTCAGCTCATCTTTTAAAAAAAAAAAAAAAAAAAAAGATACTGAAACAGGATAAAGATTTAGAAAAGGTCAACAAAAATGATTAGGGGTATGCAACAGTTACCATACAAGGAGAGATTAATAAAGCTGGGACTTTTCATCTTGGAAAAGAGATGACTAACAGGGTTTATGACGGAGGTCTATAAAATGATGACCAATATAACGAAAGCAAATAAATGTTACCTACTCTTCCACAAGCACAAGAACCCAGGATCTCCAAATGAAAATTAATAGGCACCAAGTTAAAACCAAAAAGGAAGCATTTCTTCACACAATGCAGTTAACTTGTGGAACTACCTGCCAGATGATGATGTGAAGAGTAGAACAAACAGAACACAAATTTTCTCAGAAATAATCCAATCCAATTCTGTTGCAGTGATTATGCAGTTTCCCTGTCTCCCAAGAAAATAAAAAGGGGGGGGGGTTAATTTCTTAACAGAGAGGGTGAAGCATTTATTGGCAGCCATTATGTAAACAGAAGCAGAACCATGCCTACATATAGCATTTCTTGTCACTTCGATCACAGAACAATGACACTGTTATACCAAGTAAGCTACTTTATTTGCTGAGGTATCTTATTTCACATAAAAGATTAAATTACCTGCAAAATATGAGTTATATGCAGAGTTTCCCCCACCTTCCCGACACCAGAGAAGAAGCCCAGTGCTTGAAGAGGTTAACAAAAAAGAGGGCTATCACCACTCCCTTATCTGGCTATCCTCCCTGTCTCACAATTAATTCTGTCCCCCACACTTCAAACAAATCCTGTCCTCTAACCCAATTAATTTCAGCCCTTGCTACTCATAGGCTGTGTCTACACTAGCACCCCTCTTTGGAAAGGGGGGTGCTAATGAGACGCTTGGAGATATGCTAATGAGGCTCTGCAATGAATATGCAGCACCTCATTACCATTATGGCGGCTGCAGCACTTTGAAAGTGCTGCTTTAGATCGTGCACAGCTCGTCTATACAGAGTCCATTTCCAAAGGACCCCACACACTTCAAAATCCGCTTATTCCTATTTGAGGAAAGAGTGCATCCACACACAAAAAAGCAGATCAAGAGTGATCTGCTCTTTTGAAAGAGACGGTCCACACAGTCCCCACTTTTTTTTTTAAAGAAGGGGCCAGGGATCGAAAAAAGCAGGCCTCAAGAGTACTGCTCTTTCAAAAAAAGGCCCTGCGGAGCATCAACACACGTTTTCTTTCAAAAGTAGCTTTCCAAAAGGGGGAGCTCTTCCTGAAATGGAAAAGGAAGAGTGATTTCAAAAGGAGAGCTACATTCTTTCAATTTACTTTCAAAAGAACACTTTTTGTGTGTAGATGCCCCACAGGATCTCTTGAAAAAGCCCCTTTCTTTCGAAAAACCTTTTGGAAGAACTTGCTAGTGTAAATGTAGCCATAATACATAAAAAACAACATTTTGGGGGGAAGACTCAGGTACAGGTGAGACAAAATAAACATGACCCAAAAACTAAAAAACAGCAGGAAAATGCAGATGCTGGACTCCTGAAGCCCGTATATCTATTCTGGAGATACCATCACTGGACCTAACCAGATTATTCACAGAATCACGGGCACATTCTCATGTTCCTCAACTAACATCATATATGCCATCATGTGCCAACAATGCCCAGATGCTTTGTATATTGGACAGACTTCAAACTCTTAGACAAAGAATTACTGGACATAAAACAGACATAAAAACACTCCTGATCCACAAGCCGGTCAGCCAGCACTTTAATGGAGTGGGCCATTCTGTTAATGACCTGAAGGTTTGCATCTTACTGAGGAGGAATCTTCACACTGCTTTGGAAAGAGAGGCTGCTGAACTCTGTTTTATATTCAAATTCAACACATGAACACATGGATTGAATCGGGATGGGAATTTTTCAGGTCATTATAGGGGCTCTTTTGCATACTTGGCTTAATCTAATTCTTGACTCCCCCGCCCCTCTACTCTTGATTCGCTCACTTTAATAATATTTTTCTGATTTGTCAACCTTGATTACTATTTTTGGTTCTCTGTGCTTTAAATATCGAGTCTGTTCTGGTATGGCTATAATCTTAGGAAGTGGGTCTGTCCCATGAAAGCTCATCACCTAATAAATTATTCTGTTAGTCTTTAAAGTGATACTGGACTGCTTTTTTATTTTGATAGTATCTAGACTAGCATGGCTCTCTCTCTGCACTATTCAACATGTGTTGTATGTGTCATGTAAAACTCAAAGGACTGAGGCATTAAAAGCCAATTGGATAAAAATTAAGTAATCTGACTACAGAAATGTATGAAAGACATGAGTGTACAGAACCCAGAACAAAAACACCAACCCAGAAACTGAAGTATCAAACCCACAGATCAGAAGACCATCAAGAGGTACAGGAGAATTGTCCAGTGCCCCAGAAACGTGGTGACTTGGGTGCCTAGCAGTTGCATCTTCCGTGTTATCCCGTCTGGCACAAATACATGTTCAGACACAATGACTGGAACAAAAGGCAAAAAATTATTAAACCTAAATTGATGGACTTGTGATCCAAATCCCCAATCTTAACCCAATACCCACGTATCATCAGAAGACCACTAATGTTATTTCTGGAAGAGCTAGCAGGGCCAGGTTTTATCTCAATGTAAATCAAATGGAAGTTGAGGTGCCAAACTACATTTTTGGCAACAAACTACAAAATGAACATGCAAAGAAAATTTGGGATTTGTTTACTTTTTAGGCTTACTGGCTATAGCTGAATTTATGATAACGTAAATATAAAGAGTTGCCATGTTTACTTCTGATCTGTGTTATAATCATATATTTTTAAAGATGATAATTGTCGTGAGTAATACACATGACACCCACCATATTTTTAAACAAAAACACAGTAAACCAAGTGCTAGGTTCAAAGTGAGCTGTAGAATACAATTTCTTTTACAGGAATACCTCAAATAGTTTTTCAGTACTCTTCTGATAAAGATAAGAACAAAAGCTAAAACAGGAATTCACAGCTTGAAACCACACGAGAACACGTGATCATACGGAGCTCCTAAAGATGCAGGTGCACTGCCAGCTACATGGGTCTTGCTATTGAATCTAGAGTCATAACTAAAGTAGCTTACATGTTATTCCTGTAAGTTTTTTTTTAAACTAAACTAATACAGATGGCTTTGATAACATTTTAAGAGTTACTATCCATTACAAAGAAAGAATTATGTCTCAGATAACTACAGCTAAGCAAGGGGGGCTTCCTGATCACCCATGAAACTTTTATAATCGGACAAGACACAAGAAGTGCTTTGCTCCCCTCAACAGCACACTTGTTCCACGTACATAGGTTTGAAGTCTTTTGAGTCTCCACAAATGTTCCACATATCCTTGCGCCCTTCCATCTCAGATCCCAAAGGGAAGTGCAGATCTTTTTGTTATGCAGGATCACTCAAACACAGGAACTTCATACATATTGGAGAACTCTGAAGTAGCAGGTTAAGAGAGTTAAGGATCCACATAAAGCATCTCAAAGACTAGTGGGGCGTTTGCATTTTTTGACTGTGTGCAGCCCACTAGGGGTGACCAGCAAACAATTCCCAGGCTTGAAAGGACAAGTCCTAGCTAAGTACATTGCACAATCACACTCCCAAACTTGGCATGTAGTCTAACTGAAGGGGGCAAATTTGATCCCAGACATTATGCTTAACTATACAGGAACTCCCTGCTCAGGCAGTAATCCCCACACCAATCCTGGATGTTGTATGATGCTCAAATCACTGCTGCATTTAGGAACTTACATTATACAGTGGAGGTACAGATACACTGTAGACCAGATTTTAAGAGTAGTACTATCCATTAAAGATTATAACTTTAAATCTTCAGATATTCAGCTCAGTTTAGCGGATTTGAGAGTGTCTTCAAGAAGTGGACAAGGTGTTTCTTGTAGCCCTCCAAAAGAAAGGCTACGTGGAAGAACACTATTAATGACTGTTTATACAGACAACCACCATGCAAACAGCCTGGTATTACCCTTTTATAGGGGACTACAGTCTCCCCACCACCACCTTACGAGGGTAATTCGTTCCTGAAAAACCCCTCTTAGGGCAAACTCTCGTCAGTTGAAAATGTAATTACATTAATTTCAACATGAAAAAATTTTATGCGTTCCTGAGCCCCAAAATTTACACCCATTTATAATAAAACAACACCAAATCCCATTAAAATGAACACAATTTACTTCAATAGTTAATATTAGTTATCATAATACCACATAAGGCATTTTCCCTTCATTAGTTATTCTATAATCCAGCTGTTTACCTGCTTTCGGGGGGCTGTCCCAGGTTCAGAGTCAGGGCTGCGAGGGGAAAGGAAATTGAAGAGTGACTGGGGGCGGGGGTTGCAAAACCAGGTAGCCGCCCACAGCTGCAGAAGTGGGGCCGGTGCAAGGGGGTGGGCAGGGCAGAGCAGAGCACAGGGAGGCAGCCCGGCCTGAGTGCAGCTTAGGGTAAGCGGGGAGGGGGCAGTGCCAGGGGCTGGTTGTGCGGGGAGCTAGGCAGGCACAGGGGGTCCCCAGCTGGTGAAGGGCGATGCCTCACTCATACAGGGCTCCACTGCGGAGAGGCCCCACTGACAGTGGCCAAGGTGACAGCAGCAGGCAAGCCAGGCGCTAAATAGGACAGAACGCCATGAGCGGCGCCCCAGGCACAGCTGCGCAGTGGGGCGGTGGTGGCCCCCTAGCCGCCTCGGGAGGTGAGCGGCAGCAGCGGAGCCGGGATGGGCTGTGCACCCAGCATCCACGTCTCGCAGAACAGCATGATCTACTCCCGAGAGTCAGACGAGTCCACCTCCCTGTACCGCGCCACCGCCCCCCTGCACAGCCTCTTCATCAAGACCGACGCGGCCGACTCCAGCCCCTCAGTTCTTGCCTACCAGAACCGCCAGCCTCCACCTGGCCCCAGCCCGCACCGCCAGCCAGGCCAAGGTGCACCACTGCTGCAGTGCTGAGGTGGAGACCCAGACCAGCCACAGCAGTGTCAAGGTAAAGGCAGGGGTGGGCCGAGGTGCCCAGGGCGGTGGCTCTGCGGATGGGCGCTGTCCCCTCCTCTCCCGACTCCGGAGGTGGGCGCCCGCTGTGGCCGGCCAGGGGCTCTGGGAAACCGCTGCTGGGTGCTGCGGAGAGATGCACTGGGCGGGCAGCTGCTGCCTGGAGCTGCAGCCTTTCTCCCATTACAGGGTGGCCACATCCCGCTGAGGTGCGCAAAATCCAAATCAGTCCTCGTAAATGCGAAGAAATGCCTCATAAGCCGAAGTAGGGATATTAAATGAAACTCCTTGTAAAGTCGAATTCTCGGAACCTGAATGGGCTTATCTCAGCATATGACTAATATTTTAAGCTTGCTACCAAGCTGTATTACCACCCTGTAGTGAAATGCTACCTGAACTCCAAACAACCATGGAGAAACAATACAGTAAATCCCCAAGATACACGCTGTCTCAGGTTAACATAACTTGCCCGCCACTCTTGACAGAAGCAGGGAAACTGCTCCTGTCAGGGGTGGCAGCCTGATTCTTGACCGCCACCCCTGACAGGAGCAGTCTCCTGGTCACTGGGAGGGGCGAGGAGCTAGGAACCATGGGGCAGCCTGGCTCCTCTCTGCTGCTGGGACCTGGCAAACTGACCAGCACACATTGAATTTTCGGGTGACTTGGGGCGTAACCCTTGAGTGGTGGGGAGCCAGGAAACTAACCAGCACATCACTGAGTTACCTGAAAATTCAACTTCTGCAGGGTGGCCAAGAACGCAACTGCCACGCAAATCGGAGGTCTACTGTACACAAGAAACGCACAGGAGGCAACCATAGAAGCTTCCAAATCTAGCGATTAAAACTCTCTGCAAACTAGCAACATAACTACAAGCACACTTTACCACTGGTTTCTAGGGAGATTCTAGTATGGTTTCCTGACCAGCATGGACAAAGAGTATATGACTAATAAGCATATTATTTAAAAAAAAAAAATGTCTTGAAGAGGAAGGAAACCAACAGCCTGGTTTGCTTAGTACACTTTGAAGAAAAATCTCCGCACTGCTCAATGTATTTAGCTACTGTACATAGTAAGCCTCTTCTACAGCAGACGCATCTTCCTTTCTCCCAGTCACTACAAGTGCAGCCGTGCTAGCGCTGTAAATAGACAAGTCCGAGCATAAAGATGGTACCTGCAATCAATGCCATTTTAAACCATCGCCATTTGACAGGAGCATGGAGTATAATACTAAGAATGCCAGTGTGTAATCTATTCCCACTATAGTGTTGTCATTATACCATTATTGCAGTGCTGGTGAGACAATTTCACAAAAACGAGAAAGCAAGCACTGTGTATGGAGTAAAGAAATGAGTGTTTAAAGTGAGGATTAAACTGTTGTAACAATTCGCATTGACTTTGGACAAAAGTTTGGTCTAATCTAAACTAGTCTTACAATAGAATTTAGCCATCAGGCTTTAAAGCACGACTTAATCATATGTCAATGTAATTTGATGAAGCAGTATGATTTAAACATTTTTAAGCTCCATTCTGTGGGACCAAATTAAGACCAGAGTAAGTTTTTGAAAATTGTCATCGCCAATTCAGCATCACCAACAATACTGATGTTGAAAATCCTATTGAGGCTAGATTCTGGTCACCCCCTTTCAAGATTTAAGTCATCTAAACCCAGCTGGAAGTAGTTTAGCTGCTACTACTGTGGACAAAGCCCCATTAAGGATTACCATAATCAGTAAATTATTTAAAATCCATATAAATCCATTGCCTGCACTGCCTATACCAATCCTAGTAAAAAAAGAAGCTACACAAGCTAAAGTACTTGGTGAAAACAACTTCATCTACAACAGAACTTTCAAGAGCACAGCTTGTTAGGGATTTAAGTTTTTTTCATAGTCTCAACTGACAGAACCACATTTGCAAAATTGTGAAATACAGAGCAGGCTGAGGGCTCCTACTGTCATTGGTTACTGTGACTAAATATTTAGATAGTCTCCCTAGTGTTGGACAGAGCTAAGAAGATTGTACATGAATCATTTTTAAACTCCGTTCCTTACTACTCACTCTCCATGGCAGAAGAGGATGCACAATAGCTATTCGTGTCAAGTGAGCAGGAGTGTCAAAATGTTGTAGAGAAGCCAGAGGAAGGGATTTTTTTTTTTTCAAACAGCGATTTAAAAATCTAAATTTATAATCTGATGCCTGAACACTTCTCTGTAGATAATGCAAAGCTCTACATATATAAATACTGCATTTTAATCTGAAATAATAGTGCTACAAAATCACCATAAGAAATAAGTATTACAAATTTCCATTTTATTCCCTAGGGGAAAGCTGTATTCTAACTAGATTTCAGAAGATTCAGCAATTATTGATTTCTTAATTTCATATTGTCTATTAATGAAGTTTTACAGATTCTGAAAAAACCACTAAACAATGGATAGTTACAATTAAACGTCTTCTACACAATACTGTTGGCAAGTAACCTCTTGTTTTCTGCAAAGTAAAGTAGTTAAAAGAATCTAGGGAAAAAATTACCTAACAGAAAAAGCAACAATGCAAACCAGGATAATTAGAAACTGAGCCTGATTTATAAAGGGCACATTGTCATTCAGCAAGCCAAGTACAGGTCTAGAGATGGAAACTCACAAGTTTAACTGTGAATGCTATTTACTCATGCAATCTCGATCTAGTCCAGGGGTCAGCAACCTTTCTTACCTGGAGTGCCGAAGTTTGACCTTTTGACCTCTATGTATGGTCTGAGCGCTGCCGACACATTTTAAAGTCACTAATAGTCCCACTTACAATAGCTTCATTAATAAAGTAAGATGCAGAGCTTTACTGTTCAGGTGGCCTTTTTTTAAAACCACAGGTGGCATGGCTGTGAGCACGCTCCCAGCTGCAGAGGGGAGGAGGGAGCTCCTGCGTTGGGTGCCAATGGAAACTGGTTCACATGCCACTCCTGGCTTATGTGCTGGGGGTTGCTGAACCCTGGTCTAGTCATCCACTTTCCGTAAACTTCTAAAGCTAAGTTAAGAAATAATACTTTCCCAACTTCAAGAACTACTATAAGGATTAGTGACTGTAACTTATTTTACCTTCAAATACTTCTTAGTTTTGTTGATTTTAAATTAAAATCCTACAATTCAGTATGCAGAATGAAGTCATTTATCTTATGCTTACTGAAAACAAAAAGACCATCAACTAAGTAGTTTGACTGCTATGTCTACAAAGAAGCAAATGGAGAAAGTCAACTGCCAATACCTTCTTATACCTATAATCCCTCAAAAGCTTTGTAAAAGCTGTTGGAAGTCAGTTGGATATGTTATACTTTCCTCTGTATGAAAAAAGCTTTTAGGAGTCGCGTGTCCTCCAAATGAAATATTTCAACCATTGTAAAAGCCATTTTGAATCTCTGTGCTATTAAGAAAATAGGTGCTCTGTTACAAAGACACAGTTCATAATTAACATAAGAGATTCCACAGCGGTATCCTTATTTTTAAGAGAACAAATCCATCCATATCTTGATGTGCAATGCAGGTTTAATTCAATTTGAATTAAAAACAAGAGTTTAATAGCACTTAGCTTTATAATATTACCAGATTTTAAAGCATGTAACAGTACTGATCTTTGCATTTGTTTATGTATTGGGGGGAGGGGGAAAACAGTTTTAAGACAGAGACTAAACTTCTCAACATAATAAAGAACCCTCTTGACAGCCAACCAATTACCAGAGGGAAACTACTGAAGGAATTTACTTAACAAGTGTGTATGCTGCAGTTAGGAAAGATGTTAAGCAGAGTCACTTATATTCACCTTCCAAGTTTTATTTTTTAGAAAGTCATATCTGAGTAAAAAGAACTCAGTTTTCCTTGATGTTCTTTTTAAACCAACAAAAATAAACCCCATAAGACAAAAAGGATATGCATGCCTTGGCGCAAAAAAAAAAAAAGGCAGTCCTATTTTACCTTAAAGACTAACAATTTTATTAATTAGGTAATGAGCTTTCATGTGTAAGATTCAATTAATCAGATTTAGAGTAAAAATAAGAATATATATCATAGAATTATAGAATACTAGGACTGGAAGGGACCTCAAGAGGCCAACGAGTCCAGCCCCCTGCCCCAATGTACTGTCTAAACCATCTGTCTAAACCAAGTACTGTCTAAACCATCCCTGATAGATAGATATCTAACCGCTTCTTAAATATCTCCAACGATGGAGATTCCACAACCTCCCTTGGCAATTTATTCCACTGTTTGACCACCCTGACAGTTAGGAACTTGTTCCTAATATCCAACCTAAACCTCCCTCGCTGCAGTTTAAGTCTATTGCCTCTTGTTCTACCCTCAGGGGCCAAAAAGAACAAGTTCTCTCTCTCCTCCTTATGACACCCTTTTAGATACCTGAAAACCACAATCATATCTCCCCTCAATCTTCTCTTTTCCAAACTAAACAAGCCCAATTCTTTCAGCCTTTCTTCATAGGTCACATTCTCTAGAACTTTAATCATTCTTGTCACTCTTTTCTGGACCCTCTGTAATTTCTCCACATCTTTCTTGAACCGTGGTGCCCAGAACTGGACACAATACTCCAACTGAGGCCTAACAAGCGCAGAGCGGAGAGGAAGAATGACTTCTCATGTTTTGTTCACAACACACCTGTTAATGCATCCCAGAATTGTGTTTGCTTTTTTTGCAGCAGCAAAAAAAGGAGTATATATATCCAGAGTATATATATCCTAGGTTCTTATTTTTGCTCCATACCTGATGAAGTGGGTCTTACCCATGAAAGCTCAATACCTAATGAATAAAATTGTTAGTCTTTAAGGTGCAATAGGACAGCTTGAGGTTTTTTGGTTTGTGTGTGTGAAGCTACAGGCTAACATGGCAACTATCCCTCTGAGACTATATACCTCCGTATAATTTAATCACAGGAGATCCTATTTATCTTCCATTCCAAATGGAAAAACCAGGCTCATAAAAACCTGTAGAAAAAAAAAAAAAAGGGGTGGGGGCTAATATATAAGATTGAGCAGTGTGACAGTGATTTTTTTTTTCTGAACAGAAACACATTTGAGATTTCCTCCTCTCTTTTTAAAAGCAGTCCTCTGGTACCTTAGGGATGAACAAATTTATCAAGTCATGGGCTTTTGTGGATAACACCCACTTCTGTAAGATTGATCTGGAATGGAAAAAGCAGAATCCAGGATTTATAGAGCAGGTGGACAGAGCATGAACAAAAATAGGAAGTTAACTGTCACTAGTAGGACCAGTTAATGAAGCAAATTAAGCTGAATATATCTCATTCCTCATTCCAAACATTAAAGGTGGGGAAATTGCCCTTGTAATAAGCCAGTTAAGATTTCTATTCAGATCAAGGTTAAAGGTGTTAAACTTGTAAATGAATTCCAATTCAGACATCATCCATGGTAAAATTATTTTGTAGAAGAATGGCTACTTTTAAATCCATTACTGAATGTCCAGGGAAGTTAAAATGACAGCTTACAAGTTTATGGCTATGTCTACACTAGCCCCCCCACCTTCGAAAGGGGGATACTAATGAGACACTTTGGGATATGCTAATGAATATGCAGCGCCTCATTATCATAATGGCACATAGTGCCGCTTTCCAACGCGTGCAGCTTGTCTACACAGGGGCCTTTTGAAAAGGACCCCACACACTTTGAAATCTCCTTATTCCTATAACCAATATAACCAATTTGGAATGAGGAATCTTGGCCACAGCACTTCGAAAGTGCCACTTTCGATCGTGTGTGGGTTATCTGCACGGGGTCCTTTTCAAAAGGACCCCACACACTTTGAAATCTCCTTATTCCTACAACCAATAGGAATAAGGAGATTTCAAAGTGTGCGGGGTCCTTTTGAAAAGGACCCCGTGCAGATAACCCACACACGATCGAAAGTGGCACTTTCGAAGTGCCGTGGCCAAGATTATGCTAACAAGGCACTGCACAGTCATTGCAGCGCCTCATTAGCATATCCCAATGTGTCTCATTAGCATCCCCCTTTCGGAAGGAGGGGTGCTAGTGTGGATACAACCTATGTCCGTAACCCCTCCTGATGTCAGATTTATGTCAATTTATCTTCTGGGCTCTGAGACTTTCTAAAAAGGTAACTTCACACAAGCGCTAGTCAATTACCAAAAATGTGAGGGGTGATAAACTTCTTGCAAAATTCCAATCAATACAGATACAAAATATCTACATAAGGTATGATTATCTCACAAATTAGTACCCATATGATTTATGTAAGAGATTCACATAGCATCATACCAAAAGAAGGCGGCTAAGGGACCCATTTACAACTTACATCATACAGCTACATAGAAAATACAGCACTTTTTCATTATAAAACACATAGGGTTTTCTGCAAGAATTGACATTTTACACTGCACTTCTCATTAGGTTACATTGCTTAACATTTTAATAAAATACTGATGCTTTTAAAAAGGAATTCACCATATAAGTAAAGAATTCGACTCCAGTCATCATCTCTATTCCAGTAAGGAACAAACAGTCCCTGTGAACTCAAATGTTCATGCATTCTGTGAGTTTTAGAAAATTCTTTTCTTTCTTATATGTTATAGTCCTTAGAAACTGGTGTACTGTTCTATTAAGAGTGACAGAAAATGGACCTGTTCAACTACAAAGGTTAAGTCCCAAACACGCTTAAACAGAACTTTTCTAAAGCTATATAAGAGATACTGTATATAACAAAATATGAACAAAGGAAGGATTAGAAAAATGAAGCTATGACCTCAACATCCCAACAATTCCATTGAGATCCTTAAAGGATCCTTTAATTGGTAGCAAATTAGTTATAGTTCAGATAACTCTAGAATTACAGAATTAGAAAAACTGAATAACCTACAAATCTAACCAAGAAGAAAGTATTAAGGAGAACCTATTCATTAAAAGCTTTGCTTGCTCAGAAACCACTAAGAAAATTAGTCATTCAAACCTTGATATTGATAAGAGAATGCATCAAAGGCCACTAACTCTTCAAGGATTGGCTACTGGATGCTAGCTTCATACATGCAATGCTGGAAACCATAAAAGAAGAAACAGGAAGTCTTCCAGGAAATGTAGATGCAAAGATTATTCCTTAGTCCACACAAGTCAACTTACTGTGCAAAAAAGCATTCTTATCATTTATACGATAAATCTTGTGAGATAAACAGATGAAGAAAAGCAAGTTAAAATTGCTTTAAAAAACCCATCACATGAAAACACCCCATCTTCAGGAACACTTAAGTGTTCCATATTTCATAACCAATATAAGTAATCAAAAGACAGGGAGGCAACATTTTAAAGTTTTAACTGGTCAATAAAAATATGAGAGAAGCTACACAGAAAGCTGAATAAACTACAGGTTGATGTAGAAAAACTGAAGAACATGGGTACGAATCTAAATTTTCTCAAAAAAAAAAAAAAAAAAAATCAATGAAAGCCTTAAGATATCTGGACATAGCAATAGCTATTCCTCAGGATTTAAGGAAGTTTTGCACAGCTAACTGACCAGCTTTTGGCTCTGTTTGATACAAAGAATAATTTTGTTCCTATTTGCTAGTCCATAAAATATAATTAAATCCATGGTCTCAACTTCAAAATTACATTCATAATGACAAACTTGGCATTCTGATGTGTGGGCGGTGGAGATGTAAAAAGTTGCAGAAAGCAGCCATTATAAGCCACTAAATTGCTAGAATGCTACAAGAACTACATAAGTGATGGGAATTCTTCTATTTATGTGGACTGTAGCCAAGTTGGCTTTCATAGTTGATTTTCATGGGTTACCACCTCTCCCTACTTATAGGCTGTGCCTATACAAGCTCCCAACTTCAAAGGGAGAATGGCGAGTAGGGTGTTGGGAGATTATTAATCAAGTGCTACAGTGCATATATAGTACTTCGTTAAGCTAAATTCTCCCCTGCCGCAACTTCAATGTGTTAAATTTCAAAGCGCTGGCTTGTGTGTAGCCACAGCTCACCCGTGGGTACTTCGAAGTCCCTTTATTCCTCAAAATTTTTAAATTTAAGTTTAATTTTTAATCTTAACACTTCGAAGTCCATGGTCCCATAAAGTTTATTTCCACCCACCAGCCCTGCCTCTAAGTGTTCTATACTGATGTTTAGCCATAATTTACCCCTAAATATCTTCTAAGACCCCAGTAAGCAGTGGAATTGTGGTAACGCTGCTAGACAGTACTAACCCCGTGTGTCCTGAGGGTGCTAGATTAGAGAGGTTCAACCTGTATGCCCATGGCAGTGTTTCAGTGATTTCCCATTCACAGGGTTATACACAACATTCTATTAGTTCAATGCGATAGTTCAGTTGCCAGAGCATCCCATCTTGAAGAATCCAAAAACATTTATGTATGCACATCTGAGCAGAGCACAAATACTTTCTATTGTTACTTAACTCTTGACAATATTTACATTTTAACATACCAGGATTATGTTATCATTTCTTTAATTATAAGTAATAAAACCATTTCCCCACACTTATTTCAAGTTCTGGCCTACTGAATCAACTAAATTAAACACTCTAAAATTTGGTCATTACTACATACCCAATCCTCTATTACCAATTGCACTGGTATTTGGATCAATAGCTTTCATATATAATAATTATAATGGAACCCATCTCTGAAGATTAAAAATTATTATTCAATAGCAACCTTTACTATGCATCAGCATTATCATATGCCTTGCATACTTTCCAGATGCTTTAGAATCTCATAAACCAACACCTCAAAGTAGTTTGCAACTATATCTTACACCTCTTCAACATCCAGAAACAGCTGATTTCACCTACAAGTCACACTTCTCTCAAATTATTAGCAATGTCACTTATTTTCCTTCACTTCTAATGATCTGTGCAGTTCTACTGCTTGATTGCTCACTAACAGACATAACAAAAATATTGAGATTTGCCATCCGTACATTTTTCATCCTCCATTTTTCCATCCTTACTTCCTTTACCATTTGGTGAAAATAGCTGAAATCTTCATATTGAAATAAGCCTCATGTTTTTCAGTTCAAAAGCTTGTAAATATTCAAGGGAAATACAAATTCAAAAACTGATAGCTTACTGGCTGGAGCTACCCATAGGAGGGGGGAAGTTAGTGTTGTGAAAAATTCAGAATTTAATGTGTAACTTCAAAAGAAAAACAAAGACACATTCCAGCACCAGCTATACAGATAAAACCACTTACAGTGAATGGGGGTTTACCATTGTGCTGTGAGAGACGTTTTCCAATCACACCATTGGCTTTTGCTAGAAAATACTGTTGCCAGTTACTGCAGAATCTAGGCTGTAATTTAAAGTTTCTAGCCCATATGAAATACAAAGATAACTTTGTAGATATTAACCAAATAGAACACAAGTCTGCTATTATCCTCTCCACTTTGCAAATGAACAACAGCAGCAACACTGTTCACAGATTTACCAAACAGAATGCTGCCATTAATAAGACTCCAGTTAGTTTCACTGTAAATTAGAACCATATGAATGGGAATGCATTAAAAAACTCTTGGAGAAGATGCCAGAGGGTTACTGGTTATATGTAACCTGGGACAGGTACAAAGAATCAGCCTCTCTTGTCAAACTTCCCAATGCAGTTTCAAATTTAAATAACAGTTATGTAAACATTTCAATTGTCCAAAACCAAGAATTCACTTTCCATTAAGAGATTTTTTCAGAACCTAGAATATTTTTCTCTAACTAGATTTCAAACGCCTTTTAAATTTGAATTAGAAATAAAAGAATACTGCTCCACAGTACATGTGTTTTCCTGCTGTATTACCAACATTTAACACGTACACATGAACAAAATAGGTTTTTAGAGACGTGTATTCTTGAACACAAAAAGCATCCATGTGCTACTGAGAAGTTCCTCAGGATTCAAGAATATCTTCCATTCAACTCACCTAAGGTACAACGCTGTAGAACACATAATAAATGAAAGATGACATCTCTGCCTCACTTGAAAAATTCAAGAGCAATTATTTTTCCTCAAAAACCATTGCAAAGATTTACTCTCATAAAATATGGGTTATTCACACTTGATTTTCTACAGGAGGCTACTGCACTACACACTGGGAGTTTGTTTTGAACTGTTACAGGATCCCATGAATGATCAAAATATAGTATCAAACACAGTCATAGCAGAACAGCCATGTAAAATGCACTCTGCCTTCTTCAAATAACATTTGTAATAAGTAAAGCAGTTCAGGAAGTCAGAGAATTAACTTTGGAAAAAACATGTACTGTTATAATCAATACCACATTTTAAAATAAATAAGGAAAAGAGTCTCAAATGAGTACACCCATCCCTCGCTATATGAGCACAATTGGTTCCTAACTTTCTGCTTGTAGGCAAAAACTCATAAGAGGGACACTAAATTCTCATTAAAATACTAGTAAAAGTTTCTGATTGGTTCCTAGTGCTCCTAACTCGCGGAAAAAGTGGCAGCAAGTGGCGCTGCTTTTGAAAGACAAGTGAACCTTGGGTATGGGTGTCAAAAAAGGTTAAAGAGGCTGGGGGCAGTCTGGAGCCATGAGTGGGAGGGAGGGTTAAATCCTGGTGGCAGGTTGGGTCCATGGGGCAAGTGGGGGGGGGCGGCGGCAGGCTGCTGAAGGTTGGGTGGGTGGTCCAGCGGGGGGGAGAGGGGGCAGGAAAAAAATCAGGCTGTGGTGGGTTAGGTCTACCAGCCTGGCGGGGAGGCGGGGGTCAGGCTACCGTGAGGCCAGTCTGTAGGGCCGACACACGAGGCCAGGATGCTGTGGGGACAGTCTGCAGGGGCTGGGAAGGTGTAAGACTGCCGCAGGTCCAGTCTGTGGGGCCAGTGTTGGGGGTCAGGCTGGCGTGGGGCGGCGGGGGGTCAGGCTGCCATGGGGACAGCACAGGGGCTCAGGCTGCTGCAGGTTGGGGTTGTGGGGCTGGCGGCAGGGGTCAAGCTGTGGCAGAGCCTGGGGGGGGGGGTGAGGGTCAGGCTGCCATGGGTTAGGGCTGCAGGGCCCATGGGGTGGGGGGGTCAGGGTGTCGCAGGTTGGGGCTGTGGAGAGGGGATTAGTCTCGTATTAGCAGGGGGAGCTCACTCGCAGAGTGAACTAAGATAAGTATGTGTGTCCCTCACTTAAGTGAGTACGTGTAAGTAAAGTACTCATTTAACAAAGGATGAGTGTAGAAGTTTCAAATACACCACAGAAGGGACTGGCACCTTTGCAGACTTACTACAGTCTGCATAAATGTGAAATATTTTAAGGGCTATTTCAGCTTAACTATACTTCAACAGCATTTTAGCTAGCCTATTCAAGTATAATTAGTCAGGCTAAAAGAGAATTTGAAGAGCTGCTACTAAAAAGCACAAAAGCTAAATGTCAAAATAACTAAAATTTTAAAATCAGAAGCAGAAGGCCTGTCAAACAACTAGTGAGACCACAGGATTATCAAGGTGCTAAAAGGGAGCATTTAGTGAATGCAATGGCATAGCACAAAAACTAAATGCATCCTTTACATTGTTCTATGTTGCTGAGGATCTGAAGGAGGGTCCCACATATGACCCATTCTTTTTAGGGATCAAAAATATCTGAAGAACTGTCACAAATTGAGATGTCAAAAGAGAAGATTATAAATTAAACAGTACTAAGTCACCAGGACCAGATGGTATTCATCCAAATTCACTCAAATACAAAATTGCAGAACTTGTTAACTGTGATATGAGACTTACCACTTAAGCCAATCTCTGTACCAAATGACTGGCAGATAACTCATGATACTGTGTGTTTAGCCCAAAGAAGATGTGAAGAGTTACAAAAACAATCTTAAAAAAACCGGGTGATAGGACAAGAAAATAATGGATGAAACTCAATGTTGATCAATGCAAAGTAACATATAGTAGAAAATACAATCCCACCTATCATAAGAAAATGATGGTGTCTAAATGAGTTGTTACCAATCAAGAAAGATCTTGAGTCACTACAGACAGTTCTACTCATTGTGAAGCAGCCGTCAAAAAGCAAACAGTGTTAGGTACCATTAAGAAAGGACTAAATAACAAGACACAAAAGAGGAAGACCTTGGACTACATGGAAGTCTACTGAGACTGAAGGACAACAACTAGGGTACTCCTTGAGCCAGCTGTAAGTTTTCTCCCAAGACCGAGTGAAGTGCAAGAGACTTGTAGACGAGACAAGAGACTTGTAGACTTGCTCCACACAGAGTATAAGGGTTAAGTAGCAGTAGCGATAAATAAGACTCAAAATACAGAAAACTCTCAAGTTATGCAGGAGTTGCATGCCAGCAGCCACCATGTAACTGTAAACTCTCAAGTTATGCAGGAATTGCATTCCAGCAACCCCTGTGTAACTCAAATTTTCCTGCAAGTTGAGGGGAGATGGCAACAAGGTTGCAGATGGGTTCCCATCTCCTCTGGGCTTGCAGGAGCCAGGAAACTGACCAGGCCACCAGAGTGACAGGGAGCCAGGAACCACAGGGAAGCCTGGTTTCTGTCTCCCTACCACTTGCAGAACTAGGAAACTAACCAACTCATGTCTGGTCAGCTTCCTGGTAGTGCAAGCGGTGGGGAGCTGGGAACTAAGCAGCAGCCTGGTTTCCAGCTCCCCTGCGCTAGCAGGACCCAGGAAACTAACCAGCCACGAGATCATTTCCAGGGAGGGAGATGGGAACCAAGTGGCAATCTCATTTCGGGCTGCCGCTAGGGGCTGGGCTGGGTCTCCCCGCCCACCCAGCCAGGTACCCTGTGGCTGGCTCGGCTGACTTCCAGCTGCAGAGCTGCAGCGTCTCCCCATCCTCCAAGCAGCTCTGTGAGCTTCTACCCACCGGGCTGTGGAATCATCCCCCACACTCCACATATCTCAAGGGATTACTGTAGAATAATGTCACTGTATAAATCCATTGTATTACCACATCTTGAATAGAGCATGCAGTTCTGGCTGCTCCATCCCCCCAAAAAAGATGTACTAGATTGAAAAAAATTCAGAGGAAGACCACAAAAACGATTACAGGTATAGAACAACTTCCATCTAAGGGCAGATTAAAAAGACTGAGGGTTAAGCTTGGAAAGAAAGACATCTAAAGAGGGATGTGACAGAAGTGTATAAAATCACAGTGTGGAGAAAGTGAATAAGAAATATTATCCCTTCACACAAGAAGAGAGACAGGGGTCACCCAAATAAAATGAATAGGCAGCAGGTTTAAAATTAGCAAAAGGAAGTTTACTCACACACTTCACAATCAACTTATGGAACTCACTGACAGGGGAAGTTGGAAAGAACAAAAACTATAATAGGGCTCAAAAAAGAATCAGGTAAAAGTTCCTGGAAAATACAAACCCATTCTCTGCATACCCTAAAGCTTTTACTGCCAGAAGTTGATACCGGACCACTCAGTTCATTTCCTGGTTCACTCTCTCTGTAATGCCTGGAACTAATCACTGTCACAAGATAGCACACTGAGCTAGATGGTGGTCCATCTCCTGTCATCCAGTACCACCGGTTTGACCCTGTGTGGCCATTTTTATATTCTTAAATTCATAATTATCCTCTTTGATACCTTTTAAAAATGTTCAATAAAACTGGACAGGTAGGAAGATGGACAAGATCTTTATGCACTTTTTCTGATTATTTGACCAATGTAAAGCTAACTACTGAATATACCTAAACTGAGCAGAAGACAGCGTGCAGCAAAATTCTTGCTACTCAGCAAGAATAGAAATTCTAACATAATTAATTCTAGCTCTTGGTTTGTTTCACTCAGAGAAAACAAATGTGACAAATATGTAGGATCAAAAGGTCAACAATTTGTTCTGTAAAGACCACTCAAATGTATCTATACAAGTTTAACTACACTAGTCCTTAAACAAAACAAAAAGTACAAAGCACTGATCTTGATTTTGAATATTCTTGTTTTAGTCACAATCTACATGTTTAAAACCTATACACGTGTATGCTGGTTGCATATTTTGACTATTTGTTCCTATGTAGTAATGGCTATCATTCTATAGAAGTCACAGCAGAAGTGCTTTTTCCTGCCCCCAGAAGCTGCTATAATTTCACTGTGACCTCAACACCAACAAGTTGCATTTCCTCTGCCACTACCCCACACAAATAGTGAGAGAAAGAAATATGAGCATCGTGCCCCCTCTTCAAAGAGCTTTCCTGGGGAAACATGGAACCACCATTTATTAAACAATTGATAACTGATTCTTGAAAGAGCTTTACTATAGGAACTACTCCACAGCAAGACTGCAGCACCCAAAATGAGATAGGTGGTTTCCAAACAAAAAACAACCAAACCATAGATGACTTGTCAACTGCTGACAAAAGTTTTTCTTAGAAGTCTTACGCTGTATATTTTCTGTGCGTCTACACAGCAAAGTTATTTCAGAACAACATCTGCTATTCCAAAATAACTCGGCAAGCATCTACACAGCTAAACCACAATTTCAAAGTAATGCATGACTTAGTTTGATTTCCATAAACCTCATTCTACAAGGAATAGCACCAATTCCAAAACAGATATTGGGAACAGATACAGGGAATTGGGGTTATTTTGAAATTGGAGGCCTTGGGCTAGGTCTATACTGCAGCATTATTTCAGAATAACTGAGTGCTATTTCTATATGCATTTTGTGTGTAGATGCGTTATTTTGAAATAAGTTATTCCAGAAATAATTTATTCAGAAATAACACTGCAGTGTAGACATATCTTAAGAAATTAAAATAATCTGGAAAAAAAAAAGTTTGTTCTCCTGAGAAAGCGGACATTAGCATATGCCATTTTTTGATTTTAACGAAGCTGCATATTTAGCATCCAGGTAGAAAAACACAACCAATACTGTTCAGTACACACACTACCATTGTGGCCTGACTGGTATTTAATATTGTAGACCTAATAATATTTATTCTATATCCTGTATCACAAAGATTAACTGATTCCAGAATAGTTTAAATTAACATGATTATGCAACAAAGAGTATTATACTAAACTATTCTTAAAATTGTTTCAGTGTTCCCCAGGCATGTTTTACAATGCAAGGCATGACTGGGATATGGCAAGGTAGTATAGTATGATTCCTTACATTGCTTACACTGATGAACATGGTTTAGAAGCACTACTTGAGCTGCTGGCATCATCCTATGTGTTGCGGAACTACCTGGAAATCCTGTCCAGTACTGTGGTACAGCATATCCCATAAAAGCTCTGAGGTTTTCACTGACGGGTTTAAGGTAAATCCCATGGAGGAAAGAAGAGTAGGTCTCCATTTCAGCTAAGAGGTGTGATTCCTAGTTCAGGTAGGTGTATCTGTGCTAGCTCAGCTTGAGCCAACACCTAAAAATAGCACAGTATGACATGAGTGGCAGCAGAGACTAGCCAACAAAATATATACCCCAGGGCCCAGGAAGGACTGTATTTGGGGCTGCTAGGCTAACTGATCATCCATGCTGCTGCAGACACAATGCTATCTTAAAGTGTCAGGTTAAGCACATCTAGCACAGGTACATTTTCCACAAACTGTCAATCACGCCTCCCAGTTCATAATCTCAGATGCATTCTAAATCTACGTCACCATTCAAATAAGGTTTTCATGAAAGTTCTAAGACTTGTACTGTTGTAAACTGATTGGATATTCAGAATGTAATCAATATTATCTTCTTTAAAACTGCTTACTAGCTGCAAAAAAGCCAAGGCCCTTGTAGCCCCATGTCAATCCTATAAAATATTTTACCTAAAGCCTTTATTAGCATCATAGAATCATCAAAAAGTAGGACTGAAAGGGACCCTGATAAGTCATCTCCTCCAGTCCCCTGATATATTACCACCATCCCTGACAGCTCTGTTTAAACCTATTCTTAAAAACCTCCAGCGATGGAGATTCCACAGCCTTCCTAGGTAATTTGCTCCAGTGCTTAAATGTTCTTACAGTTATGAAGTTTAATGTCTAACCTGAACCACAATTAATTTATTTCATCCTTTCTTTTCTAGGCATGAGAAACAGTATCATTACAGAGCAATGAGGTTTAATGTTTGTGTGCATTTTAAGACCCTCAGAACAAAAATTCTGTATAAAAACTGGTCATGAAGGTTTAAAGGCACATTAAAATAATCCATATAAATAAGAAAAAGCATGATTATATGGAAGACTTATATGCTTGTATTGTAATGATATAGTTAATGAATGCTCTTGCCAGAAATGGAATAATGAAAGCCAGAAACTACATGGACAATCTACTTTATCTCCTTCCCAGTGCAGGACTGATCTCTATATTTTCCCCTCTATTTTTGCCTTATGCCCAATTCCATCCCATGCTCATACTAAACTATTCTTCTCCTTCGCTGGTTATAACACATTAACAATATTGATAGAATTATGCCTTTTTACACCCAGATTGTTCTCCATTTAACAGAGCGCATATTTGGCTCTTTTAGTCTCTGTAAGTCACTCCCCTGTAACCCTCTGATCAGTGTGCTGTTTTTCCTCTTAAATCCTTAGTCATCCACCTTTCTAGTAACCCTAACAAAACACTTATTTCTCCAACTGGATAAAGTTAATATAATTCCCAAATAGCAATAAACTGTTTTAGTTTTTTTATACTGTGAATTTCCCTATTTGGAATTCAGTAATTTTGACAAAATACAGCATTTGAAATATTTATCACACCAGGTATAGTTCTATTTAATTATTAAGGCAATTCTAAAGTCATGCATTACAAGAAGAAACATACCTATAATATTTCTAAATTGGTATACTCTCTAGACAGCACAATTATTTATTCACTATAAGACACAAAAAATTAGCAGAATTTCAACTGGCGTAAGCTTCACATTTCTTAACCAGACACAGAAGAAATAAGATTGTATATGTTTGAAAGGAAGAGTCACTGGACAGTAAGTTACCCAATCTTGCATATTCTATTTTAAATCAGACTCTTGTAAAGAAATATCATAGACTGCTTTCAAGATCATTGTTCTGCCACCTTCTGCAAAAATTGAAGTATCTTCCAAAACTTTATCATTGAAAAAAGGACACACAGATCACAAAACACCATATCTAGATTCTGGAAGTGTGTGCACAGACACACAAATTGTAAGAACTAGGAAGCTAACAAATCACTTTTGCAATAGCATAACAACAACAAAATAAAAAAAAAGAGTGATCTGATACAAAATATACATAATACCTTTTTTCATGCCAAAAACTGACTTTTGTTTCAGATACTATTTCTCTCCCATTGTCTCAGAATTACTCCTCTGCTACCATTACTTACTTCCTGACATTCTCTACTTCCTATCTCTAAAGGTGGGAAAATATGACCACTTTTTTTTTTTTGGCGAGATAGTTAGATTCCCAAGGATTGTGGGATTTACTGGTTTTGCCATTAGCCATGAAAGCAAACTCTCTTCTAACTTCTCCCCTTCTGAAGCCAATTTCAGTTTACACTTTGCACACTTGCAAACTGAAGTGAACCACTTGCCAAACACTTCACTGCTTTATGTTCTGAACAGCTACCTTTCCCTCACCACCTTCCTCGTCAGTTGGCATATTACTAAAGTAGATGAAATGGACTGGAAAGGTTAGTTTCATAAAACAATCCCAGAAAAATCCAAGAGGACTTGCTGTTAGTCATTCAGAAGGGTTATAGTCCCCTCCTTCCTATAGCTCTTCTTCACCTCTGAACAAAACTGATTAATACCTTGTGTGTGTGTGCACAGACAGCTATGCTCACACCTCTTCTTTCTCTGAACTCACATGTACGTGAAAAAAGTGAGATTCACCTCTCCCCAAAAATATTCACAAAACATTTGTCTTTTTGCATCACAGAACTGTCTGAACAACCTCTCTTACAACCCCCACCTCCAAACGTTCTCACTTCTCTTCTAGTGTCTGATACGCTCTTCCCCTGGACAAAAAGCATCTCCCACCTTTCTGCCGTGCTGTTTACCCAGTGGGGCTTCCAGGTTTGCAGGTAACAAACAAGCAGGGCAAAAAGTATCCTCCCTCTTCGTCCACCCCACGAGGGGAAGTTCACCCAGGTAACCCCAACTGGACCACAAAGCTCCCTGACTACCGTAGACCCACACCCCACGCCCCCCCCCAATCCCGGGACAGGCTGCACTGGCCTGCTCCACCCGCCCCGCTAAGAACGAGGGACAGGAAGTCCCGGAGAGGCCGGGAGTAAGACCTCGCCCACCCGTGCAACCTCCCCCACCCGCTCTCTCTTCGGATTCCCGCTCCTCACTCACCAGCCACCGCAAGGGCCCCGGCTAGGTTCGCCCCCCCCCCCTACGAGGAGCAGCCCCCCCCAGCACATCCCCATACAGTAAACCCATGACAGACCCTCCCCCCGCCGCGAAGCTGGCTGTCAGCGCGGAGTCCCTCCCCTCCACCCGCTCGGGGACACCTGCGTAACCCCGCGTCCCTGTCCGCAATCCCCCCAGCTTACCCCCTACTGCCCCCCATCTGCTGCCTCACTGCCCCCCGCAGTCCCCTCCGCCAACCACCGCTGGCGACGCGCTGCCCCCCCACCCCCTCACTCACCCTGCCGCCGCCACCGCTGAACCCCGCTAATGCCGCTGCCTCCTCCCTGCTGAGGCTCCTCGGGAGACACTGACACCGGCGCACGGATACCCGCTGGGCGCTATTTTGGGGAAACAAGGCCCAGGCGCAACCGGAACTATTTTTTATGTCACGCTCTTTGCACACAGAGTGGTATGATGATACGTAGTATCCTTCCGCCTCCCTGTCCTGACGGCTCTCCCTGGGACCCAACCAGCCCCTCCGAAGGCAGGAAGGTGAGACTGCGGAAGGCCTATAATTTGTCCCAGGCAGAGGAAAATGAGTGGGCTGTATCGACACAGCTAGCACCCCGACATTATTTTGTTTGGGTTCTGGGAGCGGCTAGGTCTACATTCTCCACACCCGACCCAATCGGAACAGAACCGGAAGCTGATAGGCAACAAGACGGAGTGACTGAAGGAACAGTCCAATCAGAGAGAGCCGAGGGGGTCGGGACGAGTAATGTCCCAATCAATCAGGGAGTCGTTCATGGGAGGGAGTTATTTGATGTAGATTCCTTGAATGACAGGCGCTAGCAGCCAATGAAAGAACAGAAAATATCAACCAATGAAAGCTGCATGCAGAGCAGCACTGCTTCGGAGCCCTTGGTAGCGGCGAGAGCCCTTTTAGGGCTGCGCAAGCGCAGAAAAGCCCATCTGTCACGTCTTAAAGAGAGTGACGCGGGTTTTGTTTGTCGCCCAGGCACTAAACGGCGCATGCGTTAGATACCTTCTCTTCATACAGTCCTTCAGGGCTATGTGTACGGTGGGTTTCCTGAAACCTTGTCTGCCTGCACCTCTAGGCGCCCCGGCAACGCCCCCTCCCCAGCTCCGATCCTGTCACACAAACCGCTGTGCGCATCCCCGTTGTCGCAAGGCCGCCATCCAATCACACTGCCTGTTGTATAGCCCCATCCGGCTATGCCCCCCGCCCTCACAGGTCCCATCTAATCACATCGGTTTCTGTGTGCCCCAATCTGGCTACGGCCTCCCCCCCACGCGTCCCATCCAATCATCCTGCCCTTTGTGTGTTTCCCAGAGGATCACACCCCTTTCTCAAAACAAAAAAGTAGTCCTGTACCATTTTAAATACTAATAAAACCCCTTTCTCAGTTCTGTCCTATCAGCCTGATTCCTTATACTGCCCCTCATCCAATCACAAGCCCAGCGTCACAGAGTCTCCATCCAATCACGCTGCCCCTTTTGTGCCCCCTCCCACCAACCCCACCCTTCATTCGGGTTGGCCTTTAGCTGCTACCTATGGCGTCAGACTCATTGCCTGGCAGTGTCCAGTCACACTAGCCCCTGCACTCCCATGGCTATAGCTCCTGTTTTGTCTGAGACAACCTCCTTTTTAAACCCTGTCCTACCTTTCCTTATTTTTTTCACCAAAATGCATATTTATCCTGTTTGCTCTACCCAACTTCATCAGCTTGAAGAAATATACAACACAAGGGGCATTGAGGAAGCCCAGGGGGTGAGTAGCAAATTGGCAAGGCAGTTCCCACATTATAGGAGGGAAGCCTTGGGCGAGCAAAGATGACACAAGCAGTGATGTCACCTTCACTTCTGTGACAGGCAGGATTTGAGTGAGAAACATGGACTCACCTCACATGATGTCCATCCCCTTTTCCCTTTAGGAAATAGGGTCCCACTATCCCTCATTGGGTTATGTGCCTCACACAGCCCCTATCCAATCACATTGGTCCCTGAGCTCCCTTATCCATACCTAGGCTTAGTTTTGTCAGGGCCAGCTGATGTGAATACAATTTATTTAAATATAATTTAACTACTTTCCCTATGCTGGATCATGAATGAATGAATGAAGCCTGAGGTACGCATAGATCAACATCACGAACACTACCAAGTAGGCAGGTAACTTGTACTTAATTCTGTAACTTCATTCTTTACTAACTGTAAATTTCTATAAGCCCCTATAAGGTTGTCCCATAAAAATGAATACATTGGTATAATCCAATCTAAAGGGCACAAAGGTGTGGGTGACAGGTCAAATCTACTGCACAGATAAAAAGATTGCTAACTTCTAATCCAAATGCAAATGCTAAAAAGGAACTTCTGGTGAGTGCTGCCACCTGAGAATCCAAGATTAGATAAGAACTCTCATATCTGCAGTTTGTATTGTTTGATAAAGCATTGCTAAACCAACCGCAAAACAGAATCAGCCAGTACTTCCCTCTACACACTGGAAGATACTTCATTGTACCAGCAAAACTGCCCTGCATCTAGTCTGGACTAAGTCTCCACCAGATCCTGTTTTAATCTATGTCCAAGGGCCAATCAGAAAAAATAGAGACATTTCACCAAATACAGCAGCCCAGATTTATTCACCATCTTCATAGGAGGAGTAATAGGCAAAAAAACTACAGAAACCATGAGTGTGAATAAAGCAAGTGAGCATTTATGCAACAGTACTCATTCTGGGGCCACTCTTGAGAAGTCAAGACAGAATCATCATGATGCAATTCCATCTGTCTAACACAGGATTCACAGAAAAAACAGAAAACTCATGGTCAGTGAATCAAAGACTACTGATAGATCAGGAATCATCAGCGAAACAAAAAGCCTTCTTAATGACCAAAGTAATTAATGCAATCACAAAAATGAGCAAAGGCCATGTTATTTTTGTAAGAAAAGAGTAGCTGACATGCAGCTGGTTCCCTGCTCCCCCAGGGGTTCCCATAGCTGGGGCTGCCAGTGGGCTCCATGCCCCAGCCAGTTCTCTGCTCCGGGACTGGTGGAATTCCCCCACTCCCTGGCCCGTTCTCGGGGCTGGAGCTGCTGGGAGGGGCTCCTGGGACTGGAACTGGTTTCCCTGGCTGTGGCTGGGTTCCCAGGGCTGGGGCTGCCGGTGGGGCTTTGCACCCCCACTGGCTCCCAGTCCTGGGGCTGCCAGGGTTCCCCCACCCCAGACAAGTCCACAGGGCTGGGGCTGCCAGCAGGGCTCTGCACCCCAGCCAGCTCCCAGCTGTGGGGCTGGAGGTGTCCCTGCCCCGCGGCTGGGGCTCAGGAAGTGCCAGTACTCTGTACAAGTACGTACCAGCACAAGAAAAGCCCTGAGTAAAGGAATGAAAACTACCCAAGAAAAGCATGAAAATATATATATATGTTGTGAACCTGTCCAAATTGTAAATAACTTCACAGATTCTTGGTGGTGAATCTCAGTTTACATATTCATTCAGTAATTATAATGTCATCCTAGTTTTTCCACTTACCTCTGTTTGATGCATTTCCACTCCATGACATCTCTTCAGGGTCTGTCTTGATCTTCTCTGCTTAAATTGCCAGATTACTCTTAACTTACGTTTAGAACCATCAGCCTAAAAGTAAACATTGTAGAGAATTATCTTCACAACACTGTATGTTAACTCTACAGTGTTTCCCAAACTGTGTTCTGTGGAACATTGGTGTTCAACATAACGTGAATAGGTGTTCCGTTAAAAAATTTCGATGCTAGCAATACTTTTACTTCTAAAATATTAGAAAAGAAATTGTGTGTATCAAAAATACTAAAGTGTTTGAATAGTGTTTAGATGATAGGTACATTAATATTTATAACACATTCATAATAGCACATATGTTATTATGCAACACTTGCTGAAACAAATACAAAAATACTTCCCATTTAAAAACTGTAAAATGTTACTTATTTTTATTTTCCAGCAGTTTTCTGTAAAAATATATTTATAAAAACACAAAATTTAAAAATATTTTTCCATTTCTTATTTGTTTTGCACTTCTTTTTCATAAAAATGTTTTTTAAGCTTTAAGGAAGGACTGTTGATTTCTGAACAATACTGTCCTTTTTATTTCTGTGCAAAAAAACAATACTAACCATCCTTCTTTCAGCTGTTATATTGATGTTTTGTATTGGGTTTGTACTTACTTTTTAATGTTTATACTTAATTATAGGGTTGCTAACCATCCTCCTATCAAAAGGACATTAGTTGTTCATTCAGATGATTTACTCTTGTTATTTTTTGTTCTTTGTAAAATAAAAGACATCTAAAAAATCAAACTCTTCAATCAACTTTTGAATATTATGTGCAGCAGCTTTTCAGTGTGAAACATCCCTCCCCCAATCCCACCACAAGCATGTGTGTGTCCTGTCAATATAGACCAAGCCCAAAAGTGTTCTGTGGCCAGATTAGTTTGGGAAATGCTGCTCTGTACCATAGGTGCTGGGGTTTTTTTTTTCGTTTTGTTTTGTTTTGTTTTTTGTTTTGTTTTGTTTTTTAATAAAAGCTGGGGTTTTTAGCGTTTTCACACAAAACCTCTCAGTCTCTGGCTCCTAATATACCTAATGGCATTTGTTTTATTTAAAAAAAAATAAGAATTATAAAATTACAAATTAGATGGTGTGCAGATTTATGTCAAATTTATATCAGGGTGTTCTAGAAAAGGCTAATATCAACATGTTTTCTAAAATCCATAGGCAAAATTTATTTTGGTTCAGGGAGATAATCAGAAAAGGACAACCATTCTCTCATTCAGGTACGTAAGTGTTGATTGTTTTTATAAAGATGCTGTAATGTGGGTGTATGCTACATTTGTCAGTTTAGAGTTACATGTAAAAGTTCTTTTTCAAACGTGTCCAGCTGTGGAATCATAGATATGTTGGTTTGGTTCAGCTGCTCTGTTTGGCCTCCTAACATTAGGTATTAAATGTTGAAAAGACATGTGTTGCCTGCATCATGAATTGCCTTTATGGCCCACCTCCCAGCAACAATTGTTGTGTTCAAGGTGTTCAAAAAATGGCAGAATATAGATTTCTCTGAGATTCACACTCTTTTGCTGATACTTCTATGCCATTTTCATGTTAAACCTAGCTGTTGATTCATGTTTACAGATGATATAAATAGCAGCATCATGCTGTAAGCAAGCTTCTTGGAAAGTAAAGAAAATACATCATTTAACGCGCCCTGACATTTACTTTTCTTCCCCTTATTGCTAAGCTGCATATCTGTACACCCTAACAAGAAATGCAAAGAAAGTGACTACTTCACATTGGCATAAAAAATGGTGCTTATGCCTTAGGGAAGAAGATATTGGGAGCAGTTCTCCTCCCATTAGCTGTGCAGCTGGCAAACTATACAAAGCAGGAAAAGGAGTCATAACATACATGGAAATTTCAGCTTCCAACAGGATTTCAGATCCACAACCTTTGGAATTTTATTTTCATGGTTGCTCTATGTAGCTTCAGAAACTTCCTGCTTTTGCAATATCTTTCCATTCATTAAATTGGTGCTTGCAATTAAACATTCTGACATAACATAGCTGAGATTCCTTGGCAGCAGCTTTAACTGGAGGTTTTCAAGAGTTTCCTTCAGACCGCTTTAAATTTTCATATCCTCATGAATGCTTGCCACCTTCTTTTAATAACTTGAAAAAATAAGCCTCTGTTAAGGAAGTTCATTGTTCCTATATTTTCCCAACACACGTCCTGTTTTTAGAAATGTGGGATGCACGTGTATATTTATAGAGACAGATGTGTATTTATGCATACTTTAGGTTTACATCTTACACAGAACACTCAGTAGTCTAAGCAGCTCTGAAGCAATACGGTTATTACAGTTTCATATTTTATCTACTAAACAACTTATATCCATTTGTAATAGTCTACATTTTTCAAAAAGTAATATTTACTGCATCATTCAGACACTGCAGCATTTCATCTAATATTACATACTGGTTAAAATATGCATATTGCTGCAAAAATAAATGCAACAGTAAATTGTATTTTATAAGTTATTTTTAAGCAGTAGCAGCAGCAGCAACTTGGCTGTTTTCCAAACTGGAGAATTTTTAAGGTACTTAGATATAATTTACCATTTAGAAACCTATATAAATCCATTTTGCTGTTCACTCTCATTTGAATTTTAAATAAGCTAAGCAAGGGTTCTGTATGCTAAAACTGAATTGTGAGTCATTTTTAATCTGAAACAAACTCTTAAAGGGACATTGTCAATTTAAGAATTTTGCTTCAGTCTAGATGAGATTACTAGAATTGAGAGAATGTCTCTTTTTCCAGTTTGTTTAATTTCTGTATTTGACAGCATTGTGTATATATAGTCATTTTCACGGGTACCCCTCTACAGGCAGTTTCCCTTGTTTGGAAACAATAGCTAAATGTTGTTTCAAGGTTAAGAAATCCACACAGAAGCATTCACAGTACCTGGAACTTCCATTAACCCACTTTAAAAAAACTGTCTAGATTTCAGATTGGTGTCCCTTTAAATGACAAATCACTAAAGGCTTTTTTGAAACCGCGTTGACTTGGGTCCTGCCATGTGCAAAACATGTTGAAGACTTTTGCTGGTTAGCTCTGTGTTTCCTTGAGAGACTTTAATATAGTCCCAAGCATTGTAGTGTGTATCTGGATCCAAATTCTCCAGAGTTGGAATGGTTTTGGATACTCAGTTTTGAGTTAGCCTTGTGACCATCCCTGTTCAACAGTCTTTTCCATTCCAGAGAAGGCAGGAGAAAACACCTGCTTAAAATTTCCCACAGGGTGGATTACAAAAGATGGCCTGGAGTTATCTAATGGGAAATCTGAGGGGTTTTTTTTAAAATCTTACTTTAAATAAAAACGGGATCTCAGTACAACCTTACGTTGGAGCAAATCAGGGTCTATGGCTTATCTGCACACAATGCAGAAACTCATTAATTTCAAAGTGGAGCCAGAATTTCACCCAGAGCTGCACAAGTTTATGTGGACATTATTATGCAGTACTGGTTTAAATCTGAATTGTAGAAGTTGAGCCTTTTGCAGCAGTTAAACTAAGTCATTTCAGAAACCACATTTTAAGACAAAGTCACCCTTGTTTATCTCAGTCACTATGGTTACACTACACTACTGCACTGTGTCAACACAAGTCACTGTCAGAAGAGCTTTCCCAATAAAACTTCTGTTGATACAGTGTGGCCACTCACAAAAGCAAAGGAGGAGAGTGCTCTGCTCTGTCGACAGAGCAGCCTGGACAAAACAGACACCCAGAAGCACAGCAGAGAAGGCCTGCCCACTGTTGTGCATGCCCTTTCTGTGGAGAGAGGCCCCCTGGGAGCATTTACAGAACTGTTTTGTCGACAGAATCTGTTGACAGCAGTGTTATGCCTCAAAGCTTTGAGGCAGAATGCTGCCAATAAAAGTGATGTATTTTGTTGAAATACTGTTGACAAAATGCATTTTGTGTGTGCATGTTTCATGCGTTTTGTAGACAAAACAGGGATTTTGCCAGCAAAATTTGGTAGTGTAACTGTAGCCAATCATTTTGAAGTCACATCTTTAATTAAACCAGTGTAACTGTGTGCATAGACCACAGCCCATTTTAGTTTTATCAGTTAGGAAGAAATTTAAATAAAATTGAAATAAACCCATCAGTCCAGAAGGAGTATGCAACACGGGAGTTGCATTGGATTAACTAAACTGGTGCAAGTGTGTGTGTAGACATAGGCTTAGGTAACAAATAAAAACACTTCACATTACCAGCAGGAAAAGAAATATCAGTTGCCTAATTGCTCTACATTGCCTGGGTCATGTGCACTCACTTCAAACAAAATATAATAGAGAAAAGGGCGAGGACAAGGGGACAGGTTCTCAGAGATGCTTCTGCAAGCTCAAAAAAAAAGTTAGAGAACAAGTCTGATAAAACCTTCTAGGTTCTTCCAGTAAAATTTGTGTCAATCACCGCAAGCTCCTCAGAGAAGGGCCTGTGTATTTTTCTGTATTTTGTAAAACACTGAGCAAACTGGATAGCACTGCATGTATGATTAATAAATTTGTAATAATGCTAACATTATGTTAGTTACACACTGACTGTGAACAAACATGAAACAGACTAGTGTATGTGCCTTCTTCTCGCTGAGGGAGAAGTAGTACATAAAGAAAAACACAGATAATCAGTCCAGGTTATAAAACTATTCCAATAATCTAAAACGTCATTCCTTACTTGATCTGAGAGAATAATCCCTAATGGACAACTAGAGTTCTGCATGGATACTAAATTTGTATCCACATCTGCATCCATTTCACAGTTGCAGATACCCAGAGATATAGAGCAGATCTCCACAGATTTGCAGGGCTCTACAGATAACATCAGCAAATAGATCATGATTTTTTTAACCAAATTCATCACTCACAATTGTCCACTGACAGTTTTCAAGGATTTTGTCTACCTCTATTTGAAAAGTGGAATATATTGCTTAGTAGTGGTTTGTCACAAGTGGCCATGCTCCAAGCTATTTAGTTATATCAACCTTACCTCCATTTCCTAGTCTATGTCCATGGGAGGTATTCTCCCATTGAGATAGCTACCATCTCTCAGGGAGGTGGAGTACTTGTGCCAATGGAAGAAGCTCTCATGCTGGCACAGGTAGCATCCTCATTGAGCACTCCAGCAATGTCACTGTAGCACTGTAAGTGTAGGCAAGCTCTGAGCTGTGTAACACACCAAAACTGTCTGTGAGGCTAATGTGAGATTTGTGTGAATGAAACCTATGGAATTTGACTCTTAGTTTCTACTCCCTGCGATGAAGATAATTCTTTAAGAAGTTTTCTATTGAGAATGGACATGGAGAATTTTTATTTATTACTATAATGGTAGCATGTAAGAGCACGAGTCATGGAGCGGACCTCATTGTGGACTGTACAAACACAGAACAAAAAACACTGTCCCTGCCCCCAAACACCTTTAAAATCTGTGGGAAAAATAATTTAGTGGTCCCTCCCAAAATGCCTTGCTATACTGACCTGTTCTAGACACACAAGGAGCTCACCTTGGCAGCATGGAGCTAGAGCTCCCTCCTTGTGCTCATCTTCTGTCCATCACCAGGGCCCAATGGTTCAACAAGTGTTCTGTGGCATGGAGGGCTTTTTAAATGCCCTCTGGCTGGGGATAAATTTCACCCACTCTGATTTCCTGTTTCTGAACAGGATTCTACATAGTACTTTACAGTTCATCATCAAGAAGAGACTGCACACTCAGCATACTAAGCACGTTATCAGGGTAGTTGAGTGTAGGAAAGAAAGCTGCTCACTGTGCTAATTCCCGGTTACAATCTCACCAGTTTCATTACCTGGAAAATACTTGTTGTGATGTGTTTGTGCTGTGCATCTTAGCCTGGAATCTGGCCCATTGCATTTTCAAAAGCATTAGTCATCTCTTTCATGACCTTTGCAAGCCCTCTGCCTTTGCCAAAGCTAGAACAGTCACATCTGAGGGCCTGTTTATACTTCCCATTAAAGTGGCACCACTGTGATCAGTTTGCTGTTAATTTAGCAGGTCTGGTAAAGACAAGCTAAGATGATGGCTGAGTGCCTTCTTGTTGATGTCTGTTCTCCATCTCCATGGGAGGTGGGAGGTGTAAGCTGGAGGGAAAGCTTCTCCCTTCGAAACAGTCTGGTGTAGCCATAAAGGAACTTAAATTCAGTTATGTAATATACAAACATACATATATAATTTCTGCCCCTGACGTAGACACCAAAGACAGAGAAACCTTCAAAACAGCAGAGAGTGAGATCCTCCATCTGGGTTGAGTGATTTCTACAAATACATGGGACTAAACTGGTGCCACTAATTGTCAAGACTGCCTGTCCATGACAAAAAAATATTTGATCTATTGAAGCTTGAAGTTAATCAAAGTTAGTTATTTTATCATCCAAAACTAAACTATAAGCCACTGCTCTTGGAAACATGTTTTTCAACTGCCCCATAACTAGATCATGAATGCGCTTTTCAAGGCAAACTAAATGTTATGCATTTAGCCTTACTTTTGACCTTAACAGTCTGCTATTACAGTCAATGTTTGTACAGCCTCTGGTACTAAATAACTCATATGAGCCAAATCCTTTTCAGGAATTTTTGAGGTAAGATGATCTAAACCACATCTTTTGTTAATTCAAGATCAAACAACATATGCTTTACATATATTGTACAGTCAGCAAGAGCATGTGGATTTTAGAAAACTTTTTAAAATCAGGTTTTGTAAGACACCAGTTGAATGAACAAAGTGATTCCTTGAAAGGGTTTCATTTAAAGCAGTAAACGATCAAACTTAGTGTAAGTTACCAATAAGGTAGGAGTAGGAGTCGTGTGTGTCAGAAAGATCAGAGAAAGCAAAAAAAAGCAAGTAGCAATAGTATGTAAAACAAAACAGAGTCCCCACCTGCTTCTCCTTATATTCTACCACTAGCAAATTGAGCTGGCACTACTCGGATATTTAAGTGAAATAAGGTGTGGTGGGGGGTTATGTCTGGAAAATACAAGGAAACAGGGTATGATTGGGGGACTAATTGTGTGGAGGACTTACTGTTTTCCTGCTGTGGCTTCCCCCAGTGGTCACTCTGCAGAATCACTGTTCCCTGCACTCGCTACCCCTAGTGGTGAGTTTGTATTATGTCATCCCTCCTGTGGTGCCCCTCCCTTTCCATGTCCTGGGAAATCCTGGGATTTCAGGCATTTCCCACTTTCCAGGCACAATCAAACTCTGACCTCAGTTTAAGTTAGGATAAGTGGAAGCTGGATGCCAAATTTTGCCATCACAGCTCTTACAATGTAAGAGGAGTTCTTGAACAAACATAGCACCAACAGACAGACATGCTAAAATATATAGTAGATGAGTTGCCTTCCACATTACACTGCTTTTCTTCTCACTTACATGTATATGATATATACTTGGGTTAACAGATCACGATCTAGCTCTAGAAGGGTAACTGCTTGCTTTTTCACAGGGGAGCAGGGTGGGGGAACCTAGGACTGGGGTCAGAGGACAGGAGTTGAGAAGGCAGGGGGAAAAATAAAAAGGGGGAAGGGATAGCTCAGTGGTTTGAGCATTTAACTTGTAATCTCAAGGTTGTGAATTTCATCCTTGAGGAGGCCAGATAGGGGTCTGGGGCAAACAGATTTTAAAAAAATATCTGTAATGGATGGTGCTTGGTCCTATTGTGAGGGCAGGGGACTGGACTCAATGACCTCTAAAGGTTCCTGCCAGGACTGTGAGATATGTATACAGTAAACCCTCAATTTTCATCTCAGTTGTTCATGTAGAAACAATAGTAAAGAATAAAATTGCAAGGCACGTAGAAGAGCACGAATTGTTGGGCAAAAGTCAGCATGGTTTCTGCAGAGGGAAGTCGTGTCTAACTAATCTATTAGAATTCTTTGAAGGGGTTAATAAACATGTGGACAAGGGGCACCCAGTGGACATAATATACCTAGATTTCCAGAAAGCCTTTGACACGGTCCCACACCAAAGGCTTTTATGTAAATTAGGCGGTCATGGCATAGGAGGAAAGATCCTTTCATGGATCGGGAATTGGTTAAAAGACAGAAAACAAAGGGTTGGAATAAATGGTAAATTTTCACAATGGAGGGGGGTAACTAGTGGTGTTCCCCAGGGGTCAGGCCTGGGACCGATCCTGTTCAACTTGTTCATCAATGATCTAGAAAATGAGGTAAGCAGTGAGGTGGCAAAGTTTGCAGATGACACCAAGTTGTTCAGGACAGTCAAAACCAAAAGGGATTGTGAAGAACTACAAAAAGATCTCAGCAAACTGAGTGACGGGGCAGCAAAATGGCAAATGAAATTTAATGTGGGTAAGTGTAAGGTAATTCACATTGGAAAAAATAACCCAAATTACACGTACAACATGATGGGGTCAAATTTAGCTAAGACAGATCAGGAAAGGGATCTTGGAGTTATAGTGGATAGTTCTCTGAAGACATCCATGCAGTGTGCAGTGGCAGTTAGTAAAGCAAATAGGATGTTAGGAATTATTAAAAAAGGGATAGATAATAAGACAAAAGATATCATAATTCCCCTATATAAAACTATGGTACGCCCACATCTTGAGTACTGTGTGCAGATGTGGTCTCCTCACCTCAAAAAGATATATTGGCATTAGAAAAGGTTCAGAAAAGGGCGACCAAGATGATTAGGGGTTTGGAACGGGTCCCATATGGGGAGAGGCTAGAGAGACTGGGACTTTTCAGTCTGGAAAAGAGGCGATTGAGGGGCAATATGATAGAGGTATATAAAATCATGAATGGTGTGGAGAAAGTGAACATAGAAAAATTATTTACCTTTTCCCATAATACAAGAACTAGGGGACACCAAATGAAATTGATGGGTAGTAGGTTCAAAACTAATAAAAGGAAATTTTTCTTCACACAGCACACAGTCAACCTGTGGAACTCCTTGCCGGAGGAGGCTGTGAAGGCCAGGACTCTATTAGGGTTTAAAAAAGAGCTCGATAAATTTTTGCAGGTTAAGTCCATAAATGGCTATTAGCCAGGGGTAAAGTGTGGTGCCCTAGCCTTCAGTACAAGGGCAGGAGATGGATGGCAGGAGATAAATCACTTGATCATTGTCTTCTGTTCTCCTTCTCTGGGGCACCTGGCATTGGCCACTGTCGGTAGACGGGATACTGGGCTGGATGGACCTTTGGTCTGACCCAGTATGGCCATTCTTATGTTCTTATGTGGGAGGAATAGCTCAGCAGTTTGTGCAGTAGCCTGCTAAACCCACGGTCGTAAGCTCAATCCTTGAGGGGGACATTGGGCAAAGAGATTTAAAAAAAACAAAAAGAGGGTGATAAGCTCTGTTTTGAGGGCAGGGGACTAGACACCATGACCTCTTGCAGTCCCTTCCAGTTCCATGAAATAGGTATATCTCCATATATTAAATTTGGAATCACTCCACTGACTGGTAGAAGGGAGTAAACTTTGATTGCTAAGTGAATACAAGTTACATCATTTTAACACCCACCCATTTGCCCCCAAGATTACCAGACCTGTAATTCATGTCATTCTCAAAGTTGTGGTGGATGAACAATGTTCTTATGCTGTTTCAGAGTGCTGCCACTTTAAATGTGGGGTGGAGTCTCTGTTTCTCTGGTGTGTTCTGAGACGGTTCAAAACTGGAAACACACACACAGGATGCTCTCTCCTGTAGATTTTGTTCTTTCTTCTGTTGTTTTCACTTTATCTTGAGACTGAGAATACATGCTATTCTTTGTACATGGAAAACATAAGCTATGGCATGGCTGAATGTGTCTCAGATTTCCACAGGAGCCGCACCCATTTTCAGCGGGTCTGAACATAGGGCCCATTGCTTTACTCGTGTCTTTATAAGAACTTCAGGTGATTCCCTTCATTCCTCACTCTTCTGGTTCATTAATTGCTTCACGTTACTAACACAAATAGCACATTTCAAAATACATTTCTCCCCTGGGATCTGTTTACATGCTACTCTAGTTAAGTGTCATATGAAATTCTGGACGATAGCGTGCTGTGCCCTACATAGTGGCATTCCCAAATTCAATTTATCATATTTAAAGACAAGCGCAGTTACATCTGTAGAAAAAATGAAGAAAAGTCATGGGGGAAAACACAGTTGAAAGAGTTCTGGCTATAAGGGGACTGTGGAATTTGACATTTAGGTTCCTGTGCAAGATGTAGTTTCCAGATGAATAGTTCAGGCACTTATCGAGCTTTCACTCTGGCCCCAACTGTGTGCTAAGTGCAAGTGAAATCCCTCTTAAAAGCTAATGACAATTTGATTTTATGTGGCTGTTTCATTTTCAACAAAAGAAAAAACCCAAAAGTAAATAGGATCGTTCACATGAACTGTGAACATTCTGCACAGGCCACTCAGAAGTAAACACAAGTAGCAGAGAAAGCCATACATGATTCTGACAGTTTCTAAATGAAGTTTTAGTGTGCAATATTGCAGTTTTTTAGCTGATGTTTGCATAGTGCCTCGTACTGAATTATTGATACAATCTAAATCCTTCTCAGTAGCTTGAGTTAGGTCAATTAATAAACACAGCTTTTGTCAATGTAAGATTAGACATACCATTTATACATGTCACACAGACAGCAGCATGTGAATTCTAGCACTTTTTTAAAAAATCAACATGTTTTCTGATCAGTAGTTTAATTAATCAAACATTTCCTTTAGGAAGTGATTCATTATTTCTGTCAGCTAAAAAAAGTCAACAGTGGCATAAGCCTCAAGTCGTGGGTGAAATCCTGGCTCCATTGAGGTCTATCTAGTCAACTTGCCATTGACTTCAGATGGTCCAGAATTTCAGAGTATTTAACCAAAACTCAGCTCCGGTTCAAACTGCAGTTGTGTCCTCCCATAGGCGAGTCACATTTTCAAGCACTCCCACAGTGAAGTAGGATGTTTAGAACTCAGGGTTCTGGATAAGAGATCATGCATTCAGTGAAATTCCTGCTTCAGTTTGAAAAGATTAAACATTCAAGCACAGAATACAAGAGAAGCTTCTTATGTGAAGCAATCTGGAAAATTAAGAGGATCAAAAATATTAGGAGCAAAAATGGGAATGAAATCTTTCTTTGGGTGGACTGACTTCTCTTTCAAGCTAGCAGTCAGATTGCCAAATATTTCTCTCACCTATGTCTTCTCAAATCTGAGTCCAGTGGTAGCAGTTCACAATCATTCCACAGAATTTCATAGAAAGAGCCAGTTTGGAATGCAAATTCTTCTGCTCCAAGCTCACAGGGTCTCTGCTACCCAAAACAAACAAGAAACCATGTTAGCTTTTGGTATTATAGGGCATATGACCCACCATTGAGCAGTTTTGAATCCATCCACAGAAGGCAGCTAAAGTAATCCATTTACACATTATTTAACTCATTGCAATCTCCAGATGCCTTTTTCTAACATCTCTGGATCTTTCATTCTGTTCAGCATTGCAAAATACAGAAAAGCCACCCTAGAAGTCACAAACTTTTCTCTTTGGATGCTCCATAAGCCAATATGCCCTACATACGCAAACACCTTTGAATTCTGTACGGGAAGAACATCATCTTGAACCCCACATGGATAGCTATCTTCTGTTATTAGTTCTCAGATCCCTTACACTCAAAGTCCTCTTTCAACTATAGTCCCATATAAAGTTGTAAAGAAAAAGAAATACTGCAGCAATAACTTGCAGTGCAAAGTGTCAGTCATGGGACTTCCACTTTCTGATCATGCACTCGGGGCCAGTAGTACTCTTCAGTTACAATTTGTGCCAACAAGGTTCACCTAGTACATTTAGTACTGTTTTAAGAATGGTTAGTAACCCCCGCATTGCTCATTAGGATTCCTTAAGCTTAGCTAACAGCAAGAATTTCAGCCCACAACAATCCAAACACAAGCTACAGCAGAGATAAACTTTCCTTAACCTTCCTTCCTATGTCACAAACAAGAAAAATCACAAAAATATCAGGATTAAATGTAACTGCTCAGAAACATGTCTTCCCATCCCCACTGACTGGGCTTGCTAGTTGTGTCACTAGATTTCTCACCTTGCAAGTGTGCATTTTGATCTTACATCTATCTGTAAATTGTCTTTCACAGAATTCAGGCTATAACAATGAATAGTGTGGAAAGACTTCTCAGCAACTCCTTGTTCTAATGTATTTGTTCTGGGCCACAGATCTGATCCCAATGTTCTTCAGATTTTTCTGCTGCTGAAATTTCTCAAGGGGCTATCTGTTCAGGAGCCATCTTCACTAAATAGTTTTAGAGGTAAATTAAGAAAAAGTAGTAACTGCTAATTAAGCCCAAGAAGAATCAATGAGCCAATGGCAGAAACTGGGGAACAGAATTTGCTTTCAAGTTAATTCTAGGGAAATAGTGTTTGCTCTGCTCCCTGACTTTTACAGCAGCTCAGTTATTCCCCTGCCCTGTTTTTGATTCCCAGAAATGAAGTGCTCTCTGGTATGGCTGGAAACTGGAGGAAGCCACATTTAAGACAAGCACAGCCTGAAATAGACGATGTAGAAATGGTGGCAGAAGAAGGTAGAACTATGGGTGGGAATAGGGAACTAGATTTTAGTTACCATTGTAACCCTGAGGCAGCTTCTCAATGGATTGTTTTAAAAATACATGTGAGTGTTTGTGTGTGTGTGTTGGTGCTCACAGCACAGAAAACTGTGTTATAGCTCCCTAACCCAATCTGGCTTGCCATTAGCAGGGGCCATCTGTCTTCTGCCAGTTGATCTGTATGAGATGTCCAAGGGTGGGATTCAGCTAAGGACAGAGGTGAAAGTATGCCAGTTCACCCTGGTGTGCAGCTCTGGCATGAGCTGGCTAAGCTGTGGCAAAAGCCAGCAGGGAGTTAAAGAGCCATCAGTGACTCAACTTTGCAATAGAAAAGTACCTGTAAGAAATTTTGAGTTACTTTCAGCCTGCTGCAACCCAGGCTTGGGAGTGGGGAACAGGAAGGAGCTGGGCCTGAATTACTTACCTCTTTGAGGAAATGTCTTTAATATACATGTGTGTCTAGCACCTAGCACAACAGGGTCCTGAACTCTGACTGGAGCTTCTATAGTACAAATACTCATCACCATGCTCACTCAGCCACAAAGGCCGTCCCTCCCCATGTGTCTTTGCAAGTAAAGAGAGCTCAGTTTCCACTGCAGTCAGAAGTGTGGCACATTTCCCTGGCACTGGATTTATGTTGCTAGCATTAAAAACAAAACAGCAGAAATGTAGCACTTGAAAAACAAAAGGCAGTATCAGTCAGAGACCAGCTACTATCACACACCATGCCCCACCTTCAAAGCTCATTGACAGAAAACAGCTACCAAATAAAACAGAATGGGATTTGTGCTGCTTTGAGGTGGGGACTCCCATCATGGTGAACTGTATCATTAGTGCATTACCCAGCTGAGCTGTAAGCTATCAAAGACCCTGGTCAGGGCCCCAGCTGACAGAAAGGCCACTGACCAAAAAGCCACAAAGGGCTCAGAAGTGGACAGAGAGGGAGGTGGCCAGGGTAGCCAGTGGATACATTGACTCAGAGGATAACATCCTCAGCCTCTGCTAGTTAATCTCCCAAGAGCTACAATCAGGATGGACAGCTGTCCTCAACACAGACCCCTTTCCAGGGAACAGAGCAAAGCCAATGTTTGCAATCTATTTTCCCCTTGATACACCTCCTTCATTGTTAACATCATGCCAAGCCTTCTGCTCATACATAATGCATTTGGTTTCTTTTCTCTCAATTACAAGGTATTGTCAGATTCCACCCGTTGCCTTCATAAAGCTGACTTTCTGGCTCTCTCAGGGCTTGTCCATGCTAAGAGGAGGATCGACCCGGTCAGGGTCAATCTTCTGGAGTTCAATTTTGCATGTCTGGTAAAGAAGTGCAAAAATCTCTTTGGGGTTGGCAGTCGACACTGTATGCCATGCTATCATGTGGATTAAAGACAGTTGACAGGAACATATAGAGGCTAGGCCTACAGTAGGGAAATAAGTCGATTTCAATACACTGGTTCTAGCTACGCAAATGCTACAGCTAGACTTGTTCATGTGAAATTGACTTGTTTCCCTAGCACAGAATTAGGCTACACCCACACTACTAGGCAAAGTCAAATTTATTGAAGACAACTTTGTAACACTAGATTTTATAAAGTCAAAATTGAGTGGCCGCACCTGCTTACAAAGTCGACTTAGTGTGTCCCCACTAACTCACCAAAATTCTACTGTTGCAGCAGTGCATTGTGGGCACCTACCCCACACTTCCTTCAGTTCTGTTGCATTCTGGATTTTTTTGCCAGTGTGTTATGGGAAATAAATGCCTCTCAAGTGATTGTGGATGCATGATGTCATCTTCCCAGACTACGTTGCCTTCATTCACCCACTGCCGGTTGGAAAAAAGGCCATTTTTTAGCAGTCTGTTTCCCCAGTGAGAGAAATTGAGTAGTCTGCATTATGGAAAGAGGCACTTTTTTAAAAAAAAAAAAACAGAAAATCATCTCTACAGAAAGAGGCAGCTTTTACAAAAGAGTGTTTTAAAGAGACTTCAAATTGACATTAAATACAAGTGAAAAGAAAGAGGCTGAAAGAGCCAGGTTTGAGAGAGAAATTTGTCAGCTGTCACCACCCAGAAGCGAAAAAGGGCCATTTTTCAGGGGTCTCGTCCCCCAGTGAAAATACACCAAACAGGTGAGCTTCAAACACTGAAGCCCATGATATCTAAGTGAAACAAAGTGGGTCCATGCTACCAGTAAAAGCCTTCATCTTACTCTCAAGGAAAGAAGGAAAATATGGAATCCCAAAGGGCATTGGTGTCTAGCGGTTAGCATGACTCAAAAGAAGAAGAGAAGGAAAGGCAGAGGGCATTGGTTTCTACAGGTTAGCATCTCTTCCCCAGTAAAAATACACCAAACAGGATTCAAGCTACTAGGGAAAAATTTCGTATTATTCACAAGGAAAGAAGATACATTAAAAAAGTGGTAGTGTAATGGTAGTGTATCTGGCCAAAGAAGCCAGGCTTGAAGGATGGGGGGGAGAGAGAGAGAGAGAGAAAATTCAGTGAGTCATCACCACATAGAAGTGAAGAACAGTCTAGAAAGATCATTGCACTAATATTTCTACCATGATGCAAGGAGACTGTGAGAACTATTAGCTCCAGAGTCATTATGAATCCCCAAGATTAAACAGAAGAGAAAGAAAGAATCCCAGAGGGTGTTGGTGTCTAGCAGCTGCTGGAAGGAGACATTACCCAGTCAGAAGTAATAGTGGATTGAGAAGAGAAGGAAAAGTTAAGGAAGTATTAGAAGATAGAAAAGTTGAGGAAAGAATGAAGGGATTCCCTTGCCTCTTCTGGTAAAGAAGCCCTAGCAACTGTCTGTGTGCGAGAGGATAGGGAGAAAGAGCCCATAAGCTCCATCCTGTCGTAGGAAATCCTCCCCCAAGACACACAATTTGGAAAGGGAGAAAACTCTGTATGTCCCCCAGTCACATTCTGCTTCCATCCTAATGAGGGTAAGCCCTCTCACGCAGTGAAGCCTCATGCAGGGCAGGACCTGCCACTGTCAGGAACCATGGTCCGCACTATCCAGCCGCCATGTCGTGTGGGGGCATAGGGGCTAGTCACATGGTGTGGTGGGGCAGGAGTTAATCTGCCAGCTGCATGGTGCCTTGGGATGGGGGACTGCCCCATACAAGCATGAAGCTAAGAAAACACGTTGAGCAACCAATTGAAATGGTTCAGTCAGTTGGGTGAGCCCAGAACTCATTTGGCAACAAGGTCATTGCTCTTCTTTAAAAACAAGCTACATTCCTTCCAATGAAATTCTCCCCTGAGCCACACCTTCTCCCTATTCCCCCCAGTCAGATTCTGCTGCCATCCCAATGAATCTTGAGCCAGACTGTATGATTGGGTGTACAGCAACCGTAGAGTGCTCCCAGAACTGACCAAAAGAGGTGAAATACTTTTGACAGCAAGGTTATTTTTTAAAATCCCTATTCTTTACAAAGGGACAGAATGAAGCACAGCAGTGACCACTTAAAAATGTAACCTCTGCATGGCAGCTTGTGGGAGCAGCCCCATAAAATGTGAAGCGGCAGAAACAAGCTGAACAACCTGTTGAAATGGTTCAGTCAGCTAGGTGCTCTCAGGACATATTAAACAAGTTCCTCGGCCTCTCCTGGTAAATCCTGTACAGAGAAAATGACTTCACCCCAAGCAGAACAGGGTATGCGGCTGTCTGCAGGCATAGTCTGCACAGCCCGGCAGCCATGTGAGTGTGTGGGGAAAGCCTGAGTTTCATGCGGCACTGCTGAGTGTCCCTGGTGTTTACTTAGCACATATTCATCCACCCACACAGAAATGAGATCCTGGCTCTCCTGATGGCTCTGTGCTGGGGCTCATTTGCAACCCTGAGAAACCATGGCTAGGTGCAATCACCACACTGGCCAGAAACAAAAAGAATTCAAATTGCCAGGCTATTTGTTTCCTACTTCCTGCACACTTGGAGACCAGCAGAGGTGAAAGTGGCCACAACAGACACATTCAGTGCATTGTGGGATACCTCTGGAGGCCGATAAAATCAATTTAAAGTAACATTGTTTCCACACTAGCATTAATTTGACCTTGTCAATTCAAACTTGGCATTTTACCACATTGAAGGGGCGGGGTGAGAGGGTCAGCCTTAGCACCTCTTAATATCAACCTCATGATATTTTCAGTGAAGACAGTCACATTGTAAAATCAACTTACGTGGCTTAAAATGGACATTATGCCCTAGTGCAGACATAGCCTTAGCCTCAGAGAGAGCAAGGCCAGCATGGATGCTCGTGATAGCCACTGTTCTCATTAGCTACATCTACACTATGGAGATCTTTTGAAAAAAGCCCTTCCAGAAGATCTCTTCCGAAAGAACTTCTTTTCAAAAAGTGCGTTCACGCACCAGAAAGGGGATCAAAAGAGTGATCTCCTTTTTCAAACAAAAAGCATCCACACAGCCCCCACTCATTCGAAAGAACAGGCTGGGGAGCAAAAAATCAGGTCCCAGGTGGACTTCTTTTTTTTCCCCAAAAGAGAAGGGCCTGCAAAGCATCTGCACGTGTTTTCTTTCAAAAAAAGCTTTTGAAAGGAGGAGCTCTTCCTGAAATGGGAAAAGAAGAGTGATTTTGAAAGGAGAGCCACAGTCTTTTAATTTACTTTTGAAAGAACACTTTGTGTCTGTAGAGGCTCTGTGGGATCTTTTGAAAGTGCCCCCTTCTTTCAAAAAATATTTAAGGACTTGCTAGTGTAGATGCAGCCATTAGGTCCAACAGGGGTTTCTGTCTATTGTACCCTGTAAAAAGAATTTGGTAGTAATAGCTCACTAGACATAAATGTTGTGAATACATGTTAAATACTAAATCTGGTAGCTTGTCATTTTCACTTCAGATTTCTAAAGAGATATAAGAATTAGGCAGATCTAGTGCTAAATAGATCACAAGTTAACCTGCTGCATACAATGCAGCTATATGTAGTGGGTGTGGGATTCAGAGCACAGGTCTAGTTCACTATAAAGCCAACAAGGATACATACGATCAGCAATTCAGTTTGTCCACAGAAGTGAAGAGGTAAATTTTTTAATTTAAAATGAAGTATTTTTAACATATTGAAATGTGAAAACAAGACTGCTGCTGTGCTCTCTGACCACGTGCTCTCCACACATGGCAACTGGCTACAGAAAAACCGACTATTTTTATCCTTTATAAGGCCAGGAATTGTTAATCTACACAAAACGATATTGTATAGTTAAAGTTTAAGGGTAGGTGGCCAAGCTACTAATAAAATTTCAATGCAGTACTCATTACCATGACTTTCCATTTTTCTGCCACAGCATTTGGCCTTATTCAACAGGACTAAGAACCTGTCTTAGTGTCCAGAAGTTTTTCCTTTGGCAGTGGTTATATAGAAAAGGGGCAAATATAGTGCCAATCTATAAAAAGGGGAATCAGGACCTCCCAAGGAATTACAGAGCAGTCAGCTTAGCTGGAGCAAATGGAGCAAATAATGAAGCAATCAGTTTGCAAACACCTGAAGATAATAAAGTGATGTAATAAGAATCATCAGAGATTTGTCAGGGACAAGTCATGTCAAACCAACCTAATAGCTTTCTTTGACATGGTGACAAGCCTTCTGGAAGTGGTAGATGTGATATATCTTCACTTAAGTAAGACTTTTAATACCATCTCACATGACCATCTCATAAACCCACTAGGGAAATACAACCTTGATGGAGTTACTAAAAGTGGATGCATAACTAGTTGGAAAACCATTTCTAGAAAATAGTTAGTTAAAATAGAAAATGGTTTATAGTCTAGCTAGAAAAACATATCAAGGGGCATCTTGCAGGGATTAGTTCTGGGACTGCTTCTGGTCAGTATCTTCATCAGTGATCTAAATAATGGTATAGAGAGTACACTTATAAAGTTTGTAGCTGATACCAAACTGGGTGGATCATAACAGCTTTGGAGGATAGGATTACAATTTGAAAGGACCTGGACAAACTGGAGAATTGGTTAAGGTAAATAGGATGAAATTCAATCCATGAAAATGCAAAGTACAACACTTAGGAAGGAATAATCAGTTGTACACATACAAAATGGGAAATAAATGCCTAGGAAGGAGTACTGCAGAAAGGTATCTGGGCGGATTAGCCAATAAGAGATCACAGTCTAAATATGAGTGAATGGTGTAATTACTGTTGCAAAACAAGTTGACATAATTCTGGGATATATTAGTAGGAGTGTTGTAAGCTAGACAGAAGTAATTCTTCCACTCTACTCTGCGCTAAGTAGGCCTCAAGTTGAGTAATATATGCGGTCCAGAGGGCCACATTTCAGGAGAGACGTGGACAAATTGCACAAAGACCAGAGAAGAGCAACAAAAATTATTAGCTAGCTAGAAAGCATGAGCTATGAGGTAAGACAGAAAAAAAAAAGGGTTTATTTTGTCTGGAGAAGAGTAGACTGAAGGGGGACATGACAACAGTTTTCAAATACATAAAGGATTTTTACAAGGAGGAGGGATTTAAAAACGTCCATTAACCTTTGAGGAGAGGACAAAAAACAGTGGACTTAAATTACAGAAAGTGAGAGTTAGTCTAGATATTATGAAAAACTGCCTGATTATCACAATAGATAAGCACCGTAATAACTGAGGAAGTTGTGGAATCTCAGGCACTGGAATTTTTAGTAGCAGCTTAGACAAACACTTTTAAGGCATAGGCTAGTTAATACTTAGTCCTGCCATAAGTGCAAGGATTGGAGAAGATCTCTCAAGGTCCCTCCCAGTCCTATGATTTATGTCCTGTTACTCCTGGCACTGGGAGTTAATAGAAATGTTATGTACTTCCCAGCTGTGCTTCTTGCCTTTTCTGCATACTTATACATGGTCTATTCGCTGTCTGCAGCTTTGCCCATGTAGTTGACAAGTTGCTACAACAGTTGCCCTGGGGCATATGCCAATGCCAGCTCCTCTTCCTAGAAATGCTTCTTTGATGTTAGCCCTAAAGCTTTGGGTCTTCAGGATAATTATCATGCTGTGATAATAATCTGCTGTAAAGGAGTATATAGTCACCAGGGAAGCAGAAGGCAATGAGTTCCAGGTTACCATGGTTAATATACACTTGGAAGTATCACCATAGACACTTTGGAATCAAACAGTCTGGGAATGTTGAAAGTGCATCAGAAATGCAGCATGTGACAAAAGCATAAGATCCATAATCACTCTGGATAAAAACAGTCCCATGAATGACAGTAGAGGAGAAACTGAGCCACAGAAGCAAAAGTAATTATGTTACCTCTCTGTACTGTTTGCTAATCAGTGCAGACTCTCTGCATGAAAAGTGGAACCAACAACTCAAATGCATTTTCAACCTCTTCTCCACATTCGTAATGAAAACAGGAGCATTACCAGTGAAGCCGATAGCCATCACTATAATCCTGCTTAAAATGGACAAATGTGTATGTTAGTAAAGAGTGAAAGCTCTTTCTTCATTACAGAGACATCAAACCAAAACGCAGTGTAGTATAGCAAACAGTTGCACTGTGTCACAGCATGGGAGCAGGCTCTGTGCATAGCTCCCAAGGCAACTTGCATTGCCCAGGAAAACTCCTAGGAGTGTGGTTGGGGGATTGACAACTGATACAAGCAAGCAAGAGAGCCTTATTCTTAATGTTCATGTCACAATATCCCTCTGTTAATCCCTGGACAGGTACATTTGATCCCCAGTGGACATCAACCATTTACATTATCCTCTGATGCTTGTGTAAACTGAAGTAATTCTGTTAACTTCAGGTGAGTTACTTCCAATCTACAACCAGGCCCAAGAAATGAGAAGTAGGTCCAAAGTATGAGGTCTCCGGAGATGTAGGAGATGTAAGATGTACATGTAAGGTCCAAAGTATGAGGTCTCCGGAGATGTAGGAGATGTAAGAACCTAAAATAAGGTTCTTTGCCATTCCACTGTCCTTTGGAAACAAAAACAAAAACACAGACCTTTACACACACAGTCTTGGCTTTCAACATTCAACAGCCTCTCAGCTCTTCCTCTATAAATATTTGTAGTTTGCATTATTATTTGCTAAATAGATTAGGACATCTTCTATATTGAATCCTGCTATTTTGGGGCCTTTGTGAGGCTTCCCTGCCTGAGAAATTTCACTGATTTGTTACTGTTGCTTCTGTGTCACCATGCCAGCTGATTCTGCTTAATTTTAATAGTATATACCTGTCCTGTTTAGCCCCAAGTATGAATCTAGTCTTGTGTCAAGTCCCTAAAGCAACTGTGTGTTATTTCACCTAGCTTTCTCCTGGGGATTCTCTATTCAGAGCAGATGCCTAGCAGTCAGAACACCTAGATTCCATTCCCAAATCCACAGCCTTATGCAAGACACCTGAAATCTCTCTTTGTGTTTCTCCATCTAGAATACTTTCCAGTGTCAGATGGCTCTTGCAAGGATGAAATTTATTAGTGGTCTCAAGGCGCTTTGAGAGCCTCACATAACCAATGCCATAGCAAAGCAATTAAAGTAGAATAATATAGCTCATTATTGCAACCACTTTTAACACATTTGCAACCAATCCTGTAAAAAGTATACTTAGTGAGGTGACTATGAAAAGCTTATAATTCTCTGGCCATTCATACACACGTATCATTTTTGGATGTGAAGTTATGAGCTTGGGCTCTGTACTTGTATTTCAGTGTGTTTGAGTCTGAGTAACATCACTGAAACATTTGGCCAGCCTATTGTGAAGGACCTATTCAAGCTGAACAGAAGTACTTGACTGAGAATGGACCTTGGGAGGTGCAAATCCGCACCTGATGAGCCTTCCTGGCGAATTTCAAGCTTTCAAACTCCATCTTGTTGCTGTACTTTTTCCAAAATAAGAACAATGGGATTCCTGCCACATGGCAGAAGATATGAAAAGCCCTGAAAACCCTTGCATTTTGTCTTCAATCCTGCTTCTTACCACTGGAGAATTTTTGCTGCAAAGTAAAGCTCTAAACAATGGCCTGAATAACCCATCCAAGTTGCGAAAGTACTCCAGAGACTTGACTTAAGCTAGCAATGTATTCCATCACCGTTAAAAGCCTGTACCAGACCTTTTCAATTGTTATATATATTTGATTCCTTTAGCCATTTTAACTCTCACCCTTTGTTTCATAAATGAACACTTAGATTTTAGTTTCTAAAGGATTGTCAGGGTGTGATATTTGGGAAAGAGTTATATATTGGCCTGGAGCAATGCTGATCTACTGGGACTGAAAAAAACTTTTTATTTCATGAGACTGGCTTCTGTAATCAGTCATCTGTAGAAGGCATGCTACTGGTGGCAATACAGGGGAATTAGAGTGTCTGTGGGAGTTGCCTGTATGAATTCTTGTTAGCCAGTGTAGTGTTCTCTTTTTGACTGCTGTGGTGTACCTTATAGAGGAGGAACCCCAGGCTTGGGCTGTGGCAGCTCTGTTTCTAAGCAATTTGCCCTGAAATGGTACCCTCACTAGTATCCCCCAGAGAACCCCTCATTCCAGCAGTGAAGACCCGTGTCTCTAAGCAGTTTGCCCTAAATTCACACTCTCAGAAGTGATGCTAGACTTTGCCAGACCTCAGACAAGTGGAGAAGGTGGGAGCTTGCTTTGGACCTCCCAAAGGGGTGGGGCCTTGGGCAGAACAGACGGATCTGTGAGTTATTCTCCCATACCCAGCTCTCAGTGCTGCCTGGACTATGCTACATCAAACTCCAGCAGGATTTTAAAGGGACAGAGTTCCACCCTCTGCTGCTGCCACTGTTGTGAAGGGGGTAGGCTGGAGCCCTGGGCACTTGTAAATCAGTGGATCCTGGAGTACCTTCCCCGCACACACATTGGCAGCCCTACTCTCACTAGTATCCCCACAGAAAACCCAGTTATTACAAGGGGACAGATTCTGTGGCCTGCCTCAGCTTCCCAAGGAAGGAGGATGCCAGACAAGGCAGGCATGGCTATAAGTGGCACAAATCCCTTTGCCCTCTGTTAGATAATCGATCCCATTACCCTCAGGGGCTATGGCACACATGGTGTAGGTACACAAGGCACTCTGTTGAGGTGGAGTACAGGAGTTGTAGGGGGAAAGCTCTGGTTACCAGTAATACGTGTATGCCACTCTGTAAAAGTCCAAACAACAACATGGCCTCCTTTTTGGCCATCTTTCTCTCCCTTCCCCTCCAGGCATTTTCCTGCTCTTTCGGTGTTTTGGTGGGAAAACTAGGCAGACACATGACCTAGGTTCTGCCCAGCAACAGCAGTTTATTTAAGGGTTGTTTCTGAAGTTCCAGGGGGCTGCCCATATGAGTGGCAGAGTCTGGAGGTGCTTAGAGGGTATACCAGCACCATGCCAATAGGTTTCAGTTGTGGGAGGGTAAACTTACCTGCATGAGTAGGTATATATATAGTAGTGTATAGTATATAGACTAGCATGGCTTTCTGCGTGAGGAGTGTGTGCTAACAGCTGCCACCCTTCATTAACAGAGCTATACACACACCCGTAACAGTGCAGGGAGGGAAGTAGGCCAACCATCACCAGAGCAGAACTGACACATCCTGATCACACGCACCTGAATCATAACTGAAGATGGAATCTGGAGCTCTCTCACCACAGTGAGAGTCCACAACCTGCAGTATATGGTAGAAGTTTTACAATCCTCCATTCCTTTACCTGGGCCCTGTCCTGGGGAAGGGAACTCATCCGAGTCACAGTCACACACCACCTTTGTGCCACTTACCTTTAGTTGTGGGGGTCCTGGTTATAGTTATATTATTTGTCTTGTTTGAACTGTTGAATAAAACCCCTGTTTGTTAGCACCCACATTTCAGTCACTTTATTCTTCCTAAGGGACTGAGACAAACCCCGATGACAGAAGTGGGTAGGGAGACATTCCTTTAGGCTGGTTCTGTTTTTGGCCAGGCATACCAGTCAACTGGGTTGACTGCTGGTCCCAAATAGTTCCATTTAGTGCATCTTTACTAGATGCGCAAAATCAAACTTGGGAAGATCATCCAATGCTGCCACATATCAGGTGATAAAAACAAGTTATGTTTAAAAATAAGCACCAGTCTGAATTGCTTGAATTGCTATGGGAAAGGTGTTCCAAGATCTAAATGGCTCGGAGTTATACATGCTGTTCTTTGCAATGTAACCCATCCATTCATTTTTTATATTCTTTTCCTATTAATACTTTCATACCACTAAGAAGCATAAAAGATCCCATATTTCTTCAGAATAGCCTATCCTTTCCTGAAATTTGTATAATACCTTATCATACATTGCTGCTCTACCCGACAAGAATAATGTCTATTCTGCAATAAATGACTTGGTCTCATTTTTAAGTGCCCCAAATATGATATTTTCAGGTCTTATTAATGATATTTTAATCCACATTTTATTTGCAAAGAAAGCAAATGGAAGTCCTTTGGTGTCACTTAATAGAGAGAGGTCCAGGGGAAAAGCTGTCAATCCCGATTGTGCACAATTCATTTCTAAGAGATGTTGTAGACTTCCAGGCAAAAGATGTCTCTTTATAATGAGAATGGTATTAAAAATGCTGGTACCACATTATTTGTGCCAAGCTCAGAACTAAGGAGCTAAGTAATATTTTAGGGCTTGTGACTACATAATAAAATCAGTGCTTGTACCAAATGAATAGGCCACATGATGAAGAGCAGGCACCTCTTAAAAGGACATATGCAAGATGTAGTATGCAGGGTGTTAGAGAAGACACAAAGGAATTTGTGTGTGAAAGACAATGTGTCTTAAATGCTCCCTAGAACAAGCAAATCCATTCCTCCAATCCAGGGTCTATCACCTGTAGGTTATCCCAGAAGGTTACCTCCCTTTCCCTTTAATTCAATAACAAGGAGTCAAAAGTCTGATTTTAAAAAAAGCAAAAAACAAAACAAAACAGGATGAAGTGTACTAAAGATTAACTCACAATAGTAGGAGTGGGGGGAAACATTAATAAACAGTAATCAATTAAGTAGAACATACAACTGTGGAAGAGCAATCTTCTCAACAGGCATGAAGCCCAGACCCAGCACAATTACCCTGGACAACCAGTGCGGTAAGTATGCCCGAATATAGAGACCTGATCCTGCAGACTGATATGTGGTGGCTGCTCAGTACCTGTGACCTTCAGACGCTGTCGAGCCTTGAGGGAGGATCACTGAGGTGTCCCTCATTGGTGGATCTACTGAAGGACAGCTGATGGTAAGAGCTTGCAGCTATAGAGGTGGTATGTGGTGTGATGAACTGATGGGATGATGATCTCCTTGTTTCTCCTTCCTTGGCATACAGCAAACAGACAAGCAACGTGCTGCTGCTGCTGTGGTGGTGGATAATGACGGACAGCCTGCCCTCTGACGTAACTCACGGTTTTCTACGTACTCTTTGGTGGGAAAACCTGTACCACGTGCTCCCTTGGTGGGGAAACAGTTCTGAGGTAAATGGAATGTTCAGAGGAAAAGGGCGGGAAAAACCAGGCAGTTCTGGTTCCCAACAGTCAGTGACTGACAATTCTGGCAGGCAGAGCTCAAAATGGAAGTTTAGGTGGTACAGCTCCATTCTGAATATACAAACATAACGATTATAACTACAGAATATGTGTTTTAAACATGTCTTAAAACAACCTCTAACAATGGAAAAGAGATATGGGGACAGAATTGTTCACCACAACCTTTATTCCTGTTACATCCTTTGTGGCATCCCAGCAGCATGCTTGGTATTTTACAGACACAAGAAAGAAAGCAAACATCCCCACCGTAAGGAGTTCATGCCTTGGAGAGACAATGTGCGAATAAAGGAGAGGGGGGTAGGAACAAATAGAATGGATCCAATGGTGCAGAGAAGCACGTTCTCGGTAATTCCATTCTAGGTGGATGAAAGGTTGGAGGAGAAAGAAGGTTGTAAGAGCTCTTTGGAGAAATAAGCAGGGAAGAGAAGGAATTGAAAAGAGGAGATGAGGTACGCATGTCAGAGTGGATCAGGGTAATAGATCGAGTAATATGGATCCCAGCAAGAAAAGACAAAAGGGGGAGCAGGCATGAGAGAAGTGCTCACTTGTTCAGTGTTTGTACAGCACAGGGAGCCCAGATTTTGGTTGGAGCTGATAGGTACTACTGGGATAAAAAAAATAAATAAATAAAGACAAGGGGTGTGGCTTGTACAGAACAAAGAGATTGAGAAGGAAGTGAGCAGAAAGAGGGGAGCTAGGCAGGCAGTACTAGGCCCTGAATGTGAGAGTGAGGGGAAGCCACTGAAGAGAACTGAAGAGAAATGCTTGGATGCGGCCAGCCAGACATGATTTTGCAGCACCATTTTGGAACAGACTGGAGGCAAAGCCAGGTGAGAGTAAGAGGCTGAGGAGGAAAAGGCTGCACTAGCCAAGGTGAAACACACCTGGGGCAAGCTCCAAAACTTTCGTTGTGGGAACAAATTTGTCTTGTTGTTAATTCAAGGACAAGCTGGAGGACTTGGGAGGTAAATACCACAAACCACCACCAACAGATGAACTATATCAACCACTAATAAATCTCCAAGTCTGCAGCCGAAAGGGACATTTATCACAGTCTGTGAGAGCTCTGTTCACTTTTCATGGGGTCCTAAATTATTTCATTTAGTGATTTTCCATTTTCATGTGAAGTTCAGCATTAGCAACGAGAGATTCCCCAGTATTACACAGCTACAACAGCCTCCAGCTGACTCTCTTTGGATATGTGCACATTGTTTAACGAGAGCTGCAAATTCACATCAAGGGAAGAATAGACAACAACACAGCAGACACTAATTCAGTCCTCTTATTATGCATCAAGGTGTATGTAAGATCCCATTAGTAAAGGAAGAGCACCATGTGCTGTTGCTCAGTAGAAAGAATCAAATTAACCACTGCAGGCTGCTTCTTCTCTGCTGTTTATTCATTAACTGGGATTTTGAAAGCCAAACACATTACTGATGAGAGAGGAGACCACAGCCTTCACACAACTCTCTCAGTGCCTGCAAGAGAACAATTCCTGAGTGAAGAGCAGCTGGTTCAGACTCATCCTGGGCAAAACCAAGAGATGCTTATGGGAAAGGAGAAATGCCACAATAGACCTCTTCCTCCTTTGAAGATGTCTGTCCTCCATTTTCCCAGGGAAAACGAAGCTTCAGTGTTCTGCTGGAATGCTTGTGGTAGTAATAGTAGAGAGAAAAGCAGTCTTCCATTTCCCATTCTCTAGGACATTATACTTTTTCTCCTAGACAAATCGGTGGTCAAGTTCAACCAATCTCTGCCAGCAAAACCAGAGGAGGAAGCATATACATATTCAACTCTGTCCTTCATCCCCATTTCTTGCTTGGAGCGCTGCCCCTGGCAAGGCAAGAAAGCCAGCCCAGAGAACAAAAGACTCCTACCCTTCCTGCCAGGCCTGAGAACATTGTGATGGAGTGGGGGATACCCATGTGTACCTGAGTGGCTCACAGAGGGTGTGGGACTCCTGCTGAGGGTAACCGAGGCAACCAGGTGACACCTCTGGATTGTAGACAAAGGAGGAGGTGGAGCCTGAGGAGTTTGAATTGGAACTGGGAATTGGAAAGCAGTTAGTCTGGGCTGGCAGTGAGAGAGAGGCAAAGGTAGGGGCTAGGCCCCAGCTCAGGGGGCTCCTTGGAGCCTCCTGTCCCCAACATGGATTGAACTGGCTGTCTCTGCCTGCTGTACTGACTCTTCTGTACTGAGCTGTGCCTCTGTTGACTAATAAACCTCCCATGCTACCTGCCGAGTGAGTGTCACTCCTGCCTGCGGACGGGATGCAGTGCTTGCGGACCCCTGAACCCCATCACAAACCTTAACCACAGCCCCTGCCAAAACACCGTGTATCATTGCCATGGCTTTAGTATTTTAGGCAAAATAAGTCAGAAGGGGAGCAATGCACAAGTGAATAAGACTAGATGGTTTTTGCCCACATCCATATGCCTAAAAAGCCTTTTCCAGTCCAGTGCCCCAAGAAAAGCTGCCGAATAAACTACCTGGCAAAGCAAGGACGCCGGACATCGGGCTAATGATCATTGCGCAGCACGTCTGACTAACAGTATTACAGCCAAAGAGAAAGGAAGGTTATTAGCTTGTTATTCTTGAAGCTTCCCAGTTATAGGTTGGACACTGCTTACCAGAGATTCCTTTGGAAGACATGTTATGGAAGACATGCCCACATGACAGTGCAATCCAAAGCTAGGCCAACCACAGTTATATAGTAAGTTATAAAAGCTGTTCACTTTGCAGGACTATGTACTGAGTCTTTGGTTGAAAATAAACAGTCAGGAAGGGTGATCCAGTGGTTAAGGTGTGATCTTGGGCATAAGCAGACCCACATTCAATTTCTTGGCCTGTGTTACCATAGTAACAAGGGACCTTAAAATTAGATAGATAGAATAGTGTCAGCTGATTTCTTTTCTTCTTGGCTACGCAATTGGCATCCCAAGACGAAACATGACAATTTCAAGGCATAGATTTGAGACAGGGATGCTGTCTCTCCCCCTCAGCTACACTGCCATCTAGCAACGCTACCTACCCAGCAACCCTACCTACCCATGCCACAAGCAGATTTGCACTGGCTGTTATGTACCAGTTTTCCAGGTACTATCACTGCCACCCAACCTACAGTTCAAAGTGCACCAGACTCCTTGCTAAGAGGTGGATCTAATCAAATCATGTTGCCCACTGGGACCAATTTAATTTTCCATCACCTGCAGCTCCCCTCACAATACCAAATGATGACACTTGCTAATTGCAGCTGCTGTCAACTTCCGACAAGGAGCGAGTATAATGAGAGATGAATGCTCTTCTTCGTCCCAGTTAGTTTTCGTATTTAAGACACTACTGGTCTCTTTGAAGCAATGGAGAGAACCTCTTTGATCCCAGTGGGGCTGAGATTTGGACCACAGGCACTTAATTTTGATTTCACTAATAGCGGCCCCTTCCTTGCTTTTTCAGCACCTCCCACGTGTTTACACCACTGGACACAGAGAACAAATGAAGCAGGTTCACACCATGTGATTATTTGTTTTGCACCCATCCACATGGAGTGGACATTTCTCCCTTCCAGCCTGTGTTTTACTTCAAATTTCACAAACAACTGCCAAATCGCCGACAAATTCTAGTGCCGTGTTTCCCAATTTTATTTGGGCACAGAACCCCTTTAAATTCTAAACAATTTTGCGGAAGCCCATTCCCAGGCTCTACCTCTCTTGGCCCCCAAACCCATCTCCTCCCCATCTCCAGGCTGTACTGCCTCAGCCCCCAAATCTGCCCCCCCCCATTCCCAAGTTTTACCCCATCCCACAAACCCACCTGCCATCTCCAGGCTGTACGGCCTCAACCCCCAATTCTGCCCCCCATCCCCAAGTTTTAGCCCCCTCCCACAAAGCCACCCCCCATCTCCAGGCTGTACCTGCATCAGCCCACAGCCCCCAACTCTGCCCCCCATCTCAAAATCTTTCCCCATCCCATAAATCCCCCCATCCCCAGGGTTAACCCCTCTCAGCCCTAAACCTGCTCCTGCATCCCCAGGCTTAATCCCTCTCAGCCCCAAACCTACCCCCCCATCTCAAAGTTTAACCTCTCTCAGCCTCAGACCCTTCCCTCACGTCCCCAGGATTAACCAGCCACAATTGGCCCCCAGAACTAACCCACCCACAGAGCTGGCTGGGGAGCCTACACCAGGCGGCCATGTGCACCCAACAGAAAGAAGGCTGGTGTGGAGATGTTCCACTGGAGAATGTGAGCTGAGCCATGCCCACTGGAGGGGTGTGGCCATTCCACACTCCACAGCTCCCTGCCCTGCTGAAATAATGGAACTGCTGGCCATTAAACCAATTAAATTTAGTTCTACTACTTCAGCAGCCCCAGGGCAGGGAGCTGCAGAGGAATTTTCTCATGGAACCTTATTTTCACTTAGCGGAACCCAGGGTTCTGGGGAACACCACTTGGTAGACACTGCTGTAGTCTTTAGGAAAGAGATAATATCTCTTCAAGTAACTCATGAGTCCTCTTCAGAGTGCTCACTGTGGTCTGCATTTTGGAAGTCACCAGAAACCAGTCAGAGCAGCAGTTTGTTTGCAGCTTAGCCCACTGTGTTTGTGTATACTTAGCAGATACTGCTCTTTGGGGCCTAGCTGCTTCTCACTTGGTTCCTCCGTATTGTTACTGGTGTGTGAAGAGTAAAAGGCACAACAAACGTTTCGTGGAAACAAGGGAGGGTTCACATGGAGAACACGTTAAACTACTGTTTCACACAGCTCAGATGGGTTGGGCCCTGTTTGCTCAAGACTGAGCCCAAGACCCCTCAAAAGTTTCATGTGCTACAGTGAGGTTTCTGACACATCTGGTCTGTTTTGTGTAAGTAACACAACAGGAAGCCAGTAGTGAAACAGTTGTGCCTCATGCACATTTCAATCACCCATCCTGGCATTATCTACACACTCTTGGTATAAACTCTCTGATAAGCCTGGGTGTGCCCAACCCTCTCACCAATGTGCTCTGAAAGCAACATTAGGGCAAAGTGTTGCTGAGTCACAAGACAGAAGCCATTCTTGTGTTTACAGTGGTGTAGGAAATACTGCTTTAGAATAAAAGCATGGCCAGGGAAAGGAGCAGACCTTGGAAAAACATACTTTGGTTCCAGGCTCCCTTGCATCCAATGGTTAAGTCACAGCAAAGGTTCACTTTGAGTGGATAGTTTGGGGAAGGTGTCTCTCATTCTTTGGCAGGCAGAAGCGAGAGCTTTAAAGTGGAATGAGATGCTTGCCAAGTGCCAAACTGAGTAAACAGCAACAGCAACTCCCCCCAGCAACAGAGAACTATCAGCTCACACTGGCATGTGTCATTTTCATATGCAGGTTGCTACCACATACTAGGAAAGAAGCTCAGATTGTTTTGAATGTATGTGTCAAGTCAATCACGTTGACAGGCAATTCTGGAGTTAAGTAACATCTTGGAAGAAACTCCCATGCCGCCCACCCTCTACCATTTCAATCTGCACTGACAGAACAGCTCCAGAACATTATGCCACACTACAAAGAATCTATCCTTGCAGTTTTCCTGCAGAGTGCCTAACAAGCTCATTATGATTTCCACTTTACATGTGAATTGAGGCAGATAATTACTTACGCTTTATTATTACTTGCGCTACTAAGTAGCAAGATCTCCCAGCCAAGTCGAGGGCCTGTGTGCGCTAGGTGCTGTATGCATGCTTAGAACAAGACTTACCTCCTAGCTGGAGGAGTTGCCAATCTTAAATACCTCAAAACCACTATAATGTGGAGGAAAGTAAACCACCTTACCCCCATGTTACAGACAGAGAAACTGAGATGGAGAGAGTTTATGTGACTTGTCCAGGATTGTCTGTGGCAGAGCCAGAAATTCAGTGCCTTAAACCAAAGTCTCTGAATTAAGTGACTTGCACAGCTACTGAGAGAAGCAACATCAGAGCTGGGATGAGAATTCAGGGTTTCCCAACCCCCGGCCTGGCTCTCCAACTTCCAGATCCTTTATTTTGCCCCTCCATAGTCTCTGACTCTTCTGTCTTTTGTATTTTAGCTACAGCTTTTCATCACATAACACAGTGACACATCTGGATGAATAGCCAGATCACCAGATTCCCCCACCTGTAATTAACAATAATAAAGCTGTCCTAAGCCCTGTCTTTGGTCCAGAAGCTGTCCAGTGGCAAAAAGGAAAGAAAGAGACAAAAGAAAAATGTTCAGCAGTTTGATGGACTGAAGAAAGCAGGTAGGAGACAAGTGTGGATCTCTTCCCTGAAAGGAACCAGAAATGATGATATTCAACTCTCATTTAGGCCTAAACAAGATGAGGGAGAGCTGAGGCTATAGAGACCTGAAATCTAGGTCACATCCAATCACAGCAACACAGTCGCTATGTTCTCAGCAGCAGTGGCAAGACAGGGCTAGCTGCAGCCGAGACCTTACAGCCTCTTAGCTGAATCATTTTAAAATGCATTTTTGTAATCTCCCCTCATTAAGGTGATTTTCAGGTAGGACAGTGAGTACAAGTGGTTTTCAACCAGGATGAATAATTCAGCTTTAAAGCCAAAAGAGGATTCAGTGAATGGAATTTCTATGGGATAATTGTAATGGTTCCTAAGCCAACGGGGAGGGTTTTAACCTTTTAGCAATGATAGGTTCCCTTCTCATTCCTTTGAGCTTTAGCTGTTTCTCAGCAAATTTTGTTTCATGTCCACTGCTGAAGGATACAAGCTGCTCCTTATAGAAAAGGGAAGCATAGAGACTGCTGCTATTTTAACATCAACACTCCAGTGAAAATTTCTTGAACTTCTACCACTTTAACTCCCTTTTTCTTTTAGATAATATATACCAGCCAGAAGGAGGAAACAAAAAGAAGTAGGACAATGTGCCCCAAATCTATTGTACTTGAACAGATCCTCTGTCACATGCCTCTGACTGCCTCTTCTCCACCTGAACAAAACAAAAAAGGAAAAGAGGTAAAACACAAGCCAAGGATCCTACAATTCTGAAGATCAAACTAGAAGGCCAAATGTTCGCAGGAAGCTGAAGGGTGTCATTCACTCCACGATGCTTGGTGTGAAAGACCTTCTTGTGAGGGAGCTCTGACAGACATCACAGGTCCTCCCACGGTGACAGTTGGAACAGTACCAGCTGTACAGCCTCAGCAAGGCTTGGAAGGGAAGCCCAGCCCAGCTCTAGAATGTAACCCATATGTGAGCATTTTGGTGGAGGCAGGGATGTTATACACAGACCTTTAGTAAAGACTTACTCCCCCAAACAAGCAGCCCACCTAATAGCTTGCTCAGAAACTGACTGTTAATAGAGACGGCCATCTGAACTGAGGATTGGTCCTATAAGTCTGCAGACATTTGGAGACAGGGTTTTGGCCTGGGCCTACATTACAGCACCAGTGGCAAAGTTGGCTGTGGGTCTCTCACACCAGGAAGCTCGGTTGGAGCCTCTCTCTGCTAACTACATGAGTGTGGTAGTCAGATTTTAAAAGGAATAATGTTGGTATGAATGTCAGCTGCAGCAGTAAGGATAAAATTGCAAGAGCTTTCCTCAATTGTCATGCCTTGGGTAATATGACATCAGAAGAAGCCTCCTCACAGTGGCATTACAAAATTAGGGATGACTTCATCCTGGCCTGAAGGGCTGAACAAATGCCCTGTGTATTAGCCTCACACACCCTTTAGCACATGCCCTCAGCTGCAAGTGAATTTCACCCAATATTATGCAAGATTTCATTTTTCCCTCTTATGTATAAGCCATTTTCTGACATGGGGAAGAAGGAAATGCACCATTTGTCTCTCCCATGGCCATTCTTGCATTCATATTTGTCAAAGACATTGGTCCAGAGATGCAGAGGAGAGTTGGGGAGGAGGGGGAACGTTATGCTTGTGTTAGCTAGTTGCAATTTGGAATTCTAATCATATGAACTAAGTAACTTTCAGTCTAATTAGGAGAACAGTAGGGTTTGTTCTTAATTCACAACCATTTAATCTTCCATCTCATTAATTGTGCAAAAGGCTTTATGAATATGTAGATCTGGCAAGAAAAATATTCTCTGACCTTGATGACAATGATAACACACACATATCAACTAGGTATGCGTTCCTTTTTCATCACGTTTTCTTCATTATGTAGATTCAACAATTTCTATGGCTCTAAATCAGGTTACTCTGAGTTATATGCAATCTCCTAACCAGTTAGAACTGAGAATTCTGATGAGCCATGGAATAAATTGTAATACATTAGCGTGGTATTTACAGGGAAACTTCCTCCTGTCAATTTGTATGCAAGTAAAGAAATATTTCAAAAGACTAGTGCATGTAATATAATATCAAAAATGTAGGGCTCAAAAGGGATGGAAATATGTTTGAGAAAAAAGGAGTTAATACCACTGATGTGGGCTTTATCTAAAATACTTTAAGAAGTTGTATATTCCTCTTCTATCAGATTCAACAGTTATGGGACCACACATTAATAATTTGAATTAACTGATTTTTGTCTTTACAAAAATTGCACACACATTTGTCAGTTATTGTGATAGTGGAATCATTTACGGAGACGGGGAGCACTTCCTCTTGATTTTATCACGTTTCCACCTGCTCTAATATATTCAGATGGCCAAGTTCCCTGATTTTTCCCTATAAGATTTTATTAGCATTCACACTACTTCTGTCAAGCATCTTCGCTCCATCTCTTTGCTAATCTGAAGTGTAAAACATTACCACAAGAGCAACCGCTGAACTACTGGAAAATCTACTGTCTTCCAGGCCTCTGGTTCAATGCATATGTGAATTGTGTTATCTAAATAAGGACCAAACCATCCGGCTGTTAAGGGTGTTCAGCACAAGCTAGGAGACACTCCGTTCCCCACAAGAATAGGGTTTAAAGGCTCTATCATGTTCCCATTGAAATCAATGCAGCTCATGAAAGCTTATACCCTAATAAATTGGTTAGTCTTTAGGATGCCAGGGGACTCATTTTTGCTGAAACACAGACCCACTGACGGGGCAAGGGAAATGGGACAATTACACCAAGGTCTGGCAATTCAAAGGAGTGAAGAGCTCCTGGCCAACACCGCTGCTACCGCTGCAGTGGCTGGAGCCCCTGTCATTTTTGAATTGCCACCAGAGCACTACTCCACACAGCTCTAAGGAGCACATCCAGGCCTGGGTGGTGCTAAGTGTTGACTGTCCTCAGCCCTGTCCCTTCAACCCAAGCCCCACCCCTTCTAGGGGCACAGATCCTGTCACCACACACCTTGCCCAGGGCCGGTGGTAGTCCCCACTGGAAATAGACTAACACAGCTACCTCTCTGAAACTGGCTTCCATTGCAGGCAACAGCAAAACATTCCTGTGGTTCAACAGGTGAAGCATTAACCTCTCTTTGTAAGTACAAGAATGATACAGATGCTGATGACACTTAATATCATGCTTGGATGTAAGTAATGAGCATTGTCACATTTTGTTTCATTTTCAAGACCAACTTAAAAGAGTTCAAGTCCTGCCAGTTGCTATGCCAGTTTATAGTTCTTTAACAGCTTCCTCTACTGAGTCTTTGAAAACAAAGTGCAGTGCACATTCCGATTCTGATCCCTATGCAAAATTAACCCCTCCTTCCATCCTGCCACCCAGAATTTTCCTGCTGTTAAGCTAGCAACCAGCATTTCCAACTTTGGAAGCCTAAAGCCAGGTACCAAAATCCAGATGTGGATGGTAGAACAGCAGCTTGATTTTCAGAGGTGCCAGGAACCTGCAGCTCCAGGGACAGGCACAGGAGTGGCAGGTGCTCCGCACCCCTGGTAGTCAAGTGTTTATTTGGGTGACTATATAAGGACTCAGAGGCCTTATGTTCACTAATCATAAGCATTGTGAATTTGGCTAAGGAGTTTCAATATAGAGACGGTTGGAAACAGTCCCAATGGTTCTAGGGTAAGGGACATTTGAGTCAGGCCATTGCTTAAGGCCACTCTTCAGCTGCTAATGAAAATTTCCGTAATAAGAAGTTGCCTAATGTATTTCTGATTACTTAGGCTTACTTCAGAAGGCAGCAAACTTTCCCAGGAGATGGTAGGCACACTGGTAGGGATGCGGGTATGGGGTGGGGCAGAGTCGAGCAAGCCAGGGTGAGCAGAAAGGGAAGTGAATATAAATCCAGGACAGGGGTCTGAGACAATATCACATCAGGTGCTGGTAACCCATAATACAGCGGTTACTTGAGAAACATTCAAGCCGCAAGGGAGGTTGAGGCCCCAAGAGAGTGGGAGGAGAAAGAAGAATTCTACCCCACAAAGGCCTTGAAGCTAAGTGCTAGCAGAGGCAGGATCCTGCTCCTTCACTCAAGGATGGCAGCAATCTTGAAACTACAGCTATTTTTAGGCCAGTTTTCCATTTAAGTGCAGAAAGAAAGGGCTTAGGCCTCAGCTAGCATTGTTGTTTGAAAAGGGTTCATCTTCCCCATGGTGCACATCTCCCTCCCCACACACAGCCAGAATAGAGCACTTGTGAAACGGGACAACCCGCTGGACCTGTAGGAAGAGCAGGGCTGCTCCCATGGCAACGGAATGACTGCCAACCAACTCAGAGGGTTGCCAGATGCTTCAAAAACCACAAGCTGAAATGGGTCTCCAAATGAGCTCCTCCCACCCCCAACCCTCCCCCTCTACCCTACCAACCATACATACCATGGACACCCCTCCAACCCCCAACCCTCCCCCTCTACCCTACCAATCATACATACCATGGACACCTTTTATGCTCCCCTATATTTCCCTGAGTTAACATTGCCAGTGGGGGCAAGCATGCTGTTTGCTGTGGGTAGCAGCACCATGACTTCTGAGTCCCAAACCACCTGACCAAATCCAGAAGGGGAAGTAAAGCTTGGTTCTTTCAACAGGCCTGCTTTGAAATCCATGTTCTTCTTGGGAAAAGTGAGGGCTGAGTTAGAGAGCAATGTGGGGGGAGACAGAGTTCATCAGTCATTCTGGACAGGAGGGGCGTCAAAGCACACCCACAAAAAGGCCAAAATAAAAGTGCATATGGATGGAGCATAAAACCCTCTATGGGCTGTGACTTGGTTCAAAAATCCACACAGTTTAAAATAATAAATCAAATGCACTTTCCCCTTCCCACCCTACTTTGGCAAGTGGATCTGTTTCCCTTGCCCATGGAATAAGTAATAATCCGTAGTTCTATGTGGTCACAGATGCACTTACTAGGCCTCAACTGAGCCCCCTGCTGCACAGCTCTATAACCCACTGGAGAATTGTACTCCACATGTAGGATTTCAGCATCAATTCTCCCTCTTAAAATCCTTGCTCATCTAACAGTATCCAAGTACTATGGCTGTTGTCGAAAGGATGACCTGACCAGCACCCAGGAGTTCCTAGTCTCCATTTGTATTTAGAATGAGTTTGGGCTCAAGTATTTTAACTGCTATACAGTTGTTTTCTGGTGACACTGGTTACATTCCTGTCTTGTCTCAAATAACATTTGGAGTGCCGTGCCAGAAGCTTACAAATTCATATATGCTTTGAACAGTAAAGAAAAAAATATGGTGGCTAATATTTTTGCAATTAACAATCAAAACAATCCCATCTACATTTTAATCTACCATAAAGACCAAGCTTTCTGAAAGCTGGGTTATTGGGTCATAACCGACACTCACCTTAAACCTTTATTCCCAAATATATTTGAGTGATTGCTGATAAAACAATATTTTCAGTGACAGCTTTTGAAACCATTCAACTTCTTTTAAGATCTAGAATTTTGGTCTTCCTGCAGAACTGATTGTGCACAATGAGCATCTTTCAAGCACCACAGAATCCTCACAAAAAATCCTTTTCAGTCCTGTTTATTTTTTTTCCATTCCAGGTATCTCCACTGTACTAAAAGGGGGATGACTCTATCTTGTTTCACACATGCTACAGTGGTTGCACCAAAAAGCAGCCAACATCTATCATGTTTTGTTTGTTCCTATATTAAGAATAGGAATTGCCACAAACACCATGATTGTGCCGAAATCCAGGCCCTCTCCACATGCCATGAGAAATACCAAAGCAAGAGTTTATTTCTTGTGTTTAAGTCAATTCTCATTTGACTCATTGTACATATCCACCTCAACAGCACCGCCAGAGAGAAAAGTCATTTCCTGATTTGCTTGTTTTCATCTCCACTACTACAATGGTGCCATCAGAGCCTCTGAGAATTCTAAACAACAATGAGGGGGGAAATTAGTTCAGGAGAGAAGTTCCAGAAGTTTCCCCTGAGACTCCAAAAATTCCCTCTTCCTATTTCTAGAATTGGACTGGTGTTGGAATGTTTGGCTCCATTTGTTTCCTGAAACCTTTATATTTTTGGGTTCCTGACTGGACCACAGCAACTGAAATGGCCTCAGAAAGTCTATTCTTGTGCTATTTCTTGTGCTACGCTGGAATTGACAGTGATGCAACTCTCACAAGCAAGTCAATTCCTGAGTGACCTGTTACTAAGTATCACAAACAAATTGCAGTAAAAGCATAACACAAGCCAAGTTGATTACTGCTTATTACTTATATTGTAGTAGTGTCCAGGAGCCAGTTGTAGACCTGGACAGTAGAAGTAAATCTCCCATAGCAGTGCCAGCTACTGTGTGTTGGACAATTACTGAAGAATGGCTTTGTAAGGGATGTGAACATTCGGATTATTGACATGATGCTTTCAACCTTTTCCCTATCGTTGTTAGCGCCTTTATCATGACAGATAGCATCTAGGTATTTCAGTGGTACCTTAGAGCAAGGGTGAGCAAACTTTATACGTTGGGCCCCACTTTTCGTCCCTGCAGCTAGCAGGAGCCCCTCCGGCTTTTGTAATGTAACCCACACCAGTGAAAATTTTGGTTATGATCATCTGAAGGAAAAGAAACACATCTTTTTGGCATGTGTAAGAAAATAAATATATAGAGCGTAAAAATCTTTATTAATCTGCACGTCAGGCCAACAGACCCCAGGTTGCCAGCAGGAGAAATTGAACCAGCAGCCTTAGGAGCTAAAGCCCCACTGCCCTACCACATGAGATAATGGCCAGCTGCCTCTTAGCTCACATGGTAGAGCACTGAGCTTTAGCCCCTGAGGTTAGAGATTCAATCCCTTCTGCGGATGACCAGGTCCATTGGTGTTACATGCACATAAATGTGAATACACAGACATAAAAACAGTAACATGGTTCAACATTTTCAATGAGATGGATGAGCCTGAGACCCAGCAGCCAATCATGAAATTTCACATCCCCCCAAGAGGGCCCACCCCCCACTTTGTGCAATGCTGCCTTAGGCTATTTGGGGTTCTCTTGAATACTCAGTAGTTGGAAGAGATAATAGGAGGGAAGCAAGTGAGCAGAATTTGGCTCAGTAACTTTTTAAATAGAAGAACTTTATCTAGCAACATAAGGATTATGCAGTGCTCCTTTTTCAATAGAACTCAAGCAGGTAAGATTACCCTAAAACAAGAGAACCTCTCAGTATGTCTCCTTATAACATTCCCTGTCTCTGCCCTTCAGCGAAAGCAAAGCATAAAATATGGGAATGAATCACGGCTGATCTTGGCCAAGCACCATCTCCCCCTCCCTTTTCTCTAGTTTGGAATAATCCCAAGTTTCCAAAGGTTTCAGTGAACCTGGGATTTAAGCTTAGCTCTAAAAAAATGTAAAGCAAACCCATGAATCACAGGATTTGGAGCAGCAGGCACTCTGATGCTTTTAAAACAATTATAGGAAGTGTCTGAGCTTTCTAAAAATAACTTTCATTTAAGGGATTACCAATGGAGAACTCACTATGGCTGCATCTACACTACATTTTCCTTTTGGAAGGGGAATGCAAATATGGTAGATTGGAAATGCAAATGAGGTGCTAATTTGCAACTCATGTGCCTCATTTGCATAACGCCCAGCACTTGCTGTTCTAGAAATGCTGTTTTCGGAAAAAAACCAAGCAGTTTTCAAAGTAATCCTTCCTGAAAAATATGAGGAAGAACAGTGCTTTTGAAAATGAGGCTTGTTTTTGAATGAACCCCATCTACACTGCTTGCTTTTTTCCCCCGAAAACAGCACTTCCAGAACAGCAAGTGACCGCCATTATGCTAATGAGGCACAAAATATGCAAATTAGCACCTCATTTGCATTTCTGCTCAGCCACATTTGCATTCCCCTTCTGAAAGGGGAACACAGTGTAGACGCAGCCCATCAGAAAGTAGGATGTGAGCCCAGCAGTGTATCATCCCTACCCACACACCTCATGTTAGACATTTGGGACTAATTTCAGTTCTCAGTTACACTTGACCCAGTTCCATTCGAATCAACAGATTTACTCTCAAGCAGAGAGAGGACTATCTGACTCTGCCATTTGTACAAACATTAATGTACTAGCTGACGTTAAGCAAAGCTAATCTACGAGTGGGTGCACAAAGAAAGCTTAACAAAAGGATGAGAATAAAATATCTTTTTCCTGGGACACTTAAAATTGTATGATGTAGCTTATACCCTTCCACCCAAGAGTCCCTAACAACCTCTTGATCTACATAGGACCAAGATCGAAAGGTCAGGAAATAATACAAAACATAACATTTGCTTAAGCCAATCAGAAAGTACCAGGTCACAGCAAACAGCTTTGTAGCACAGGGTGTCCATTGGATAAAATCTATAGATGAACAAGAAAGTAAAGGAAACATGGGTTCTCTCTGATGCCAGTGGTGCTTCCTGTGATGAAGAAGAACCAGGAGGTTTTCTTTTGTTCACTAGAGACAAATCCTGCAGACCAGGTAACAATGCTGGCAGAGCAGCTACACTGGTGTATAACATTGCATTGAAGAAATGTGGAGGTGGGAAGACTGGGTTGCCTCAAGCATCAAAGCACAAGAGCATCTTTTTTTTAAAAAAAAAAAAAAGTTGTGTGAATCGTAGAATTATAGAACACTAGAACTGGAAGGGACCTCAAGAGGTCACTGAGTCCAGTTCCCTGCCCTCTTGGCAGGACCAAACACCATCTACATCATCCCTGATAGGTGTCTGTCTAACCTGCCCTTAAATATCTCCAGCGATGGAGATTTCACAACCTCCATAGTTAACTTATTCCAGTGTTTAACCACGCTGACAGGAAGTTTTTCCTAATATCTAATCTAGACCTCTCTTGCTGCAGTTTGTGTGTAGTGGCTATGTCCACAATTCATACTACACGCGGAACCTCTCTAGTCTGCCACCCTCAGGACCTGACCAGCACCGGATGAGAGAATTTGCTAGGCCACAGGAGATCAGTATTGCCTAGCAGCATTACCAACACTCCCATGGTTCACTGGGCTCTTAGATGACCTTTAGGGGTAAATTAGAGCTAAATAACAGCACAGAACACAGAGCCAGGATTGGTGGCTGTGAACAAACTTTAAGGGACCCCAGGAAACTTGGCCACACCCATGATAAGTGGACATCCGGCTAATTAAAATCCTGCCGGACTACGGATGTTGCCAGGCGAGAGACGTCCGGATTAGAGAGGTTCAACCTGTACTGGCAGCAGCATGAAGGGTAAGCGTAGTTATACACCACAGTGAAAAGTACACTGGGTCCACATGGTGTGACTCCATGTGCCAGTGAAAGGCTCCAGCATTAAGCAGCTGCCAGAGTCTTTACCTGCTGCTTCACAGCTGCCAGACCCTCTCCCCACCAACAGAATCTTTCCCTGTGGTGAAGAAAGGCTTTCAGCAGTGATGACGCAATGGGACACCGCACTGCGGATAGCGGATGCGTTGCCTAGCCACCTATGGAGCCATGCAGGCTGCAGATCCATTTGTGCTCCCCTAAGCAGCACCTCACCATCTACACTGCTATTTACACCCATGTTAGGGGTATACGCACAGTGTGTACTCCAAACATACTCTGGTGGGACAGCTTCTGGGGAGCCCATTGAGCAGTTCCATGCCAGTTGTGTGCTGCAGAGGCCAACTCTGCAGGGGCTCCCAGGGCAGAGGACTGTTTTGAGAAGGTCTGTGGGATCTTCATACTCAGAGACTTTGGTGTAAATCCCACCACTTCTCTGATGCTACAGCAGCAGTCAGAGAGCCACTCTGCAGTCTTGGAGGAAGTGTCTGTCCACATCCACCCAAAGTAGATTGGAACTGGAAGGGGGGTCTTCCCTATGCTCACAGTAATAGGACTGTTCTCAGTTAGGTAAAGATAGTTAGTTACACATCCCCTAGTCCCTGTACTCTGCTCAAGCCACCATACAACTGCTACAGCTCATCAGTAGCCTGTCCATTCAAATCCCACCTACGTCCATTTTCAAGTCAACACCATGATTTTGGGGCTCTGACTTGTGAATATTGTATGCAATCCCATGCAGCTTTCACTGGACTCACATCTCTGATGTTCCAGCACACACACACACAATGTGCATTTCACTGAGAAGCCACCAATGTAATACATGGAGTTGGGTTATCAGATGTACACTGTGGAAATCATGAAAATTGGATGCTTAGTTCAGTTTTTACTTTGAACTATCTATTCCAGACAATCAGCATGATTGTTATCGGTGTAATTGTTCAAGACAAAGCTGGAGGACGACTCAGCCACAGCAACATGATGAGGGAAGATGTCTTGATTTAAGAACAGAGACCTCACTAGATGGCAGGGAAAAATAGAAGTCTCTGACTGTTCTGTTATATCAAAAGGACACTAATGAACCATCAGTTCACAGAATGACCCTCTTCCTCATTTCAGAGCCAGCCTTGCCTTTTGTGTTAAGGACACAGAATGACAAGAGAAAGAACAAAACAGAAAGAACCCCTTCCTCCTGTCCAAAGTAAATTGTAAAATGAAATAATTTAAAAACCACAATATTCTGCCCTACTTTAAGCTCCACATATGACCAGATGAAAAGTTTTTTCCCCTATTGGCAAAACTGAAATAAGGCTTTGATCCTCAAAGATCTCTTAATAATCACTTTCCACTTCAGTTCTTTTCATTATTTCAAACCTCCTTGGAGAAGGCTAAAGTTTTTTTAACCTTTTTAACTTTTCCATGTTTAGGCCTTTCTTTGCCTACTGTAGCAATATTATGGACAAGCCATCAATCCCACACACACATAGTTTCTCCCTATTATATATACCATATCTATTATATAGATATAATATATCATTAACAGAGTCTCGCAAAAGTCTGGTAAACAAAAAAGTCTTTGCTAGGAAACTGCCCTGCACCAAAATTCTAGCTCTGAACAACTTCAAAAAAAAAAGGATCTTAATCCAAATAAATTTGGCCCATCTCTGTAAAACCAGACATTTTCAGACAAAGCTGACACAAGAAAAGCAAACTTGCAATATGCCAAGCCCTGGAAATCTTGAGATACAAATGAGTTTTAATGTAATTCTGCCTCATGGACTTGGGGTATCTGACAAAGGTTAGATCCCAATCTGAACTGGTGGATGTTAAATGAACCCAAACACAGAACCTCTTGGGATTTGTCCAGCAATAGAAATACACCCTTAACATCTTTCATTTTCCATTAAGGGCCTATTCCCAGCTGTAGGCACTTGCACTCTTTGAAGTAGGAACTATTTTTTCTATTCCAAGTCTGTTCAGCACCTGGCGCCATGAAGTTCCAGTGCAGGACTGGGATTTACAGATGCTACAGAAAATACAAATAAATGACATTTTTTAGAAGGCACAACATAGAACACAACACCAGCAATGGACTGCACCCACAGTATTGACATAACACACCCCCCATCAATGGCCCCACATCTGTCCCTTCACTTATCTCAAGCTTCCACTCCCCAAGGGAGAGGGAGGAGCTTTGCAGCTCAGTGGGTGAAGGAGGCTGAGACTTTCTAAACCAGAATTAAAGGGAGTAGAGGAGCCTATGAGAAAATGACACTGCTAACAATTTGTGCCTATTTGAATCATAGGATACTACAACTGGAAGGGACCTTGAGAGGTTTTCAAGTCCAGTCCCCGGCCTTCACAGCAGGACTGAGCACCATCTAGTTCATCCTGGACAGATGTCTGTCTAACCTGCTCTTAATTATCGACAATGATTCCACGACCGCCCTAGGCAATTTATTCCAATGTTTAATCACCCTGACAGTTAGGAAGTTTTTCATAATGTCCAACCTAAACCTACCTTGCTGCAGTTTAAGCCCTTTGTGTCTTGCCCTACAGTCAGAGGACATGGAGAACAATTTTTCTCCCTCCTCCTCCTTGTAACTCCCTTTTAGGCATTACAGAATCATCCGGATTTTGAGCACCTCTCCAGATCACCAGGAGATCCAATTACAGGGAATGAGAGACACACTGAGGTTGTCACCTCACAAACACATATAGGGTTCAATGGCTTAAACCGTCCCCTTAAACTCCACCTGGGAGGATATACACAGCCAGGGCAGGTCCAGGCATTCCATGCCTGAGGCGCTGCTCATCAAAGTGACCAGCTCTGTTCCGCACTAGCTCCATTGGCCCCAGGAGGAGAGTGCCTTAAACCACTACTGGGCGCGGTACCCGAAGATTTTACAAGGTTTCTACGGCAGATGCGCTTTCCCCAGTTAGGCACTTTCAGATAATCCTCCCTTGTTCTTCTAGTTGTTTCTGCACATCCCCAACATCATCTCTGCTGTGGTTGAGCTGAACCTCAGCCAATCTCCTGCAAGTCTCATTCTCATTTAAGAGAGGATGGTCTTGTAAGTAAGTCAGGACTCAGGAGAGCTGGCTTCTGGTTCCAGGCTCCACAACAGATTCCTTGAAAGACCTTGGTCAAGTCACTTAGTCTCTCCATGCCTCTGCTCCTCCATCTTTAAAAATGAGAACAACATTTCCTTTCTCACACTTTCAGCTTGTCTATTTACAAGGTAAACTCTTGAGGGCAGAGACTGTTGAAACAAGTATATGCAATGGCTGACAATGCCTGTGCCACCATAACTCAAATACCACCAATTAAGACATTGCATCATTACCACGGTATTAGACAGAGACAGAGCAGGGTGCCACCAGCCTACTGAGAACATGACACCAGTGATGCTCCACAAACTTTCACCCCAGACACCGAACAGGGTATCAAGATAAAAACCTCCTCAGCCATTTGCCCCAAACTATCGTTACCACTGAGATCTCTCACACACAAAAAGCAGAGCCACTTATAGGGTCACAGTCCAACCCTGATAGAAAACGCAGTGAAGTCTGCAATGCCCAGAGGTCAGCAATCCCAAAAGGACGATCCCAGTGGAAAGATCAGCGGGATCCCTTCTCCTTATTTAATGCTATAAGTACATTGACTGATGCTCACCAGTGCCTGGAACTTAGACAGGAGCGAGGGGGAAACCGAGGACTCCCCGGGGCACCAGAGCTGCCATCATCACAACCAGCTTTCCCAAGAGTGGGAGGCTGGAAGCAGATCATGACATTTAGCTAATGTGTCAGTGACAGTTCCTGGCTACAGTTTCCTTAAAGGCAGCCCCTTTAGATCTCTCCACATTCACATGAATTCTAAGGAGCTGCCTTCCTAAACCCTAACTCCCCCTTCCACTGAGTCCTATATCTGACATAGCCTTCAGTTAGCTTCCTACCCTTTAACTGGGTTCCTATTGTGCCAGTGTCTTAACTCCTTGCAAGCTAATTACCAGTTTTGCCCTTCACAGCACACGCTGAAACATTAAACCCTGTTTTGCTTGGCTGGCAGAGCTGGCTTTTCTAACAGCTGGGAGAAAAGGACCCCTCAGCCGATGCAAACAAACATAGCTTTATTTTTAATTTGTGAACTACCACAAACACGTTATGTTTCAGGCAGTTGAGAGCACGTCAAGCCCAACAAAACACAGCACCGAGAACGGAGACTTTGTGGCCCCTCTCTGGTTCAATTGAGAGAGGATGCTTGGTTTTCCTTCCAACACCACACACTGATTAGGACAGGAGAACCTTTAAGCTGCCTGCATTTGAAGCAGCCAGAAGTCTCCCTGACTCCTCTCGACTGGGCTTTGGGAAATCTAAGGCCAGCCCCGACGACTGCTGTATCCATTTAAACAGAATAGCCTAACAGGATACAAGAATGTAACCCCGCTCCTGTGGTGCCAGGCAGTGGAGATTAGACAGCTAGAACTGGCAGATGGGATCAGACCAACAGTCTGTTTTGAGCAGTATCCAGTCTCTGATAATTGCTTCAGAGGAAGGTTTAAACCCCTTCTAATGGGCACCAGTAGAAAGGACAGCCTAACCCCAAGCAGATAGTGCTGAACTTATGCCCTGGAGTGTTATTGTCTGCGTCTGGCTTAGTTTTGTCCTCTCAAAAGGTGACTGTGGATGCCTTCCATCACATTCATAGAAATTGAAGGGATAAACTGACCACCATGGAATTAAAATGCAAATATATTACCTCATAGCACTGTGGGTTCCTGGCACAAGGCCAGCACTGATAGATGAGCTGAGAACATGCCAACTCTGCCGGCGTCACAGAGCCCTCACTTCAGACCCAGCCGCAATAACAGGAGAAGCTGTGGCGGACTGAGCTCCGGGTGTGACAGCCAAAAGTGCCAGCCCTTACTCAGGAGAGGCATGTTTCTTTCTAGCAGCAGATTTCAGCAACGCCGGGGGTGGGGGGTAGGGAGTTCTTTGGACAGCTGTTCTGGGAACCATGGAAAATACCTGAGATGCAAAGGCTAGGGTGAGCTCCAGCTTGAGCTCTCATGTTGCTCCAGGCTTGACAGTGTTTCAAGGGTTTGCTACTCTGTAAGCGTAATCAGGTTTAAAACAAGTGTTGGACTGATGAGCACTTTGAACCACATCTCTCCAGGGCTGTGGTTCCAAAAGCAAGGGCCAGGAGTGTGTATCTCATAGTGCCCAGTTAGCTAAAGAGCTCTGCTCTGGGGTAAACCTAAAGAGGAAAAGGTCTTTGTCAGGCTGAAAAGCCAGACACACACACATTGGCCAGATGCTGGGAGCAAGAAGTCAGGCAGGTGAGGAAGACACCTGAAAGTAGGAGTTTAAATGAAGAAATGGGGCTGTGCAAATGGAGTGGGCTGGGAATCAGGAGATGTGGGTTGCATTCATGGCTCTGGACCCAGATTTGCTGTGTAACTTGCGGGAAGCATTTACACCTCTGTATACCAGTCCACTCTAACACAGGGATCATACTTCCCTAGTCTAGGTTGGGTGTTTGGGCCAGGGTCTGTCTCTAACTGTGTGTAACGTGCACGTACAGCAGCTAGCATTTGTTGGCTGTAATCTCATCTCAGGCCTGTAGGAACTACTGTGATACAAGTAATGGGCCAGAGCACGTTTCATCCCAACTTCAAGAGCACAGCAGGGCACTGAACAAATCTATCCAGGGTAGGGCTGTAGGGGCAAGACCAGGAGGTTTATAATTCTGGGACAGGGATGCACAACTGGGGGGGCAGGTACCCTCAGGGGGCATGAAATTTCACAATGGGGGCACAGCATGATCAGCTGCTGGGTCTCAGGCTCACACATCTCATTAAAAGTATTGAAATATGTTCCCGTTTTTCTGTCTGCGTATTCAGATTTATATACCGATTCATAAAGATTTTACATTTCGACAGACTTACTCTCTTACATGTGCCAAAAGGGGTTCTCTTTCATATGAACATAACCGAAATTTCCATTGATTGGGATTACATTAGACAGGTTGGGAGCCCCTGCTAATTGGAGGGATGAAAAGTGGGACCTGATGTAAGAAGTTTGCTCACCCGCATGCCAGGACACAGTGTATGATGAAAGAATTCACTTCCAGAATCAACTCCCTTGCGAATGGCAAAGCCAGTCTAGATGGCTGAACAAACCAGTGCGGAACAGCAACAAAGAATAGGCTACGACACATTGTTTAATATATGTTCAGCGACATAGGACATGTCCAAGATGTGGCAATAAGAGCATGGACTGTCACACTTCCTGAGGGACACAGAGTGGAATGAAAGAACTTGCAGGTCTGTGTCACAACTGTCACCGACTGCACACTGTGGCTGCTTCTACACGTGCCACCTCCCGTCAGAAGTGCTGTGGTAAGGAGGCAATTCGAACCAGGCTAAGCAGGCGCTAACACGCATATTCAGTGCCTCATTAGCATAATGGCAGCCATGCAAACTTCCAAGTGCAGACTTCGAATTGCAGGTTGACAGTGAAGATGGGGGCAGCTTCGAAATAAGCACCCCACTTCGACAGTCCTTTACTCTGACCTAGTTTTGTGGGAGTAAGGCAGTGTCGAAGTGGGACACTTATTTCAAAGCTGCCCCCACTTCACTGTCAATCTGCAACTCCAGGTCTGCACTTTGAAATTCGTGCATCCGCCATTATGCTAATGAGGCTCTGAATACGCACATTAACGCCTCACTAGCCTGCTTCGAAGTGCCTCATTACCAGGACACCTCCAACAGGAGTTGGCATGTGTAGAAGCAGCCTGAGTGAGCAACCCATCTTACATCACTTAGCCCTACTTGTTGAAAAGCATTTAATCCCAGAGCACACTGGACTCTGCCCAGGCAAGTCATACACCTGGCCAATGCTGAACATTGCTTTCGGAAGGATGTAGGAACAACAGCTGTGTTTGCTGGCCTACCTGCAGCAAGCACCACAGTAAATCACTCAATGGTCTTCACAGCGTGGAAGGAAAACCACTTCTTCCAACAACTGATACAATCTCTACTTGAGAACCAACGTTTTTATGTTGATCTACATGGAAACAGAGAAACCTCCTGCCACAAGGCAGTATGCTCCAGCCAATACTCAGCACCTGCAAGAATGATCCCCTGGTCCATTTCGGCACAAAATGCACCATCTATCTCAGGGGAGCCGCGAGACTTGCTGGGCCCCTGGACAGGACGCGGGGGAAGGCGCTGTACTCCTGGAAGGGGTGAGGCCTTGGGAGGAGGGGGTGGAGCTCGAGCAGCCAGCCAGGAATGCACCACACTGGGCACTCCCACAGTACTCTAGCTGTAATTTAAAGGGCCTGGGCTCTAGCTGCCGCTGCTCCTGCAATAGCAGCAGTGGCGTCCAGGAACTCTGTGCCTTTTTGAAGTGCTTGGGCCCACAGCAACTGCCCCCTTTTGCCCTCCCCCATTAGCAGGCCTGATGTATCTAAGCCAATGACCTACAGCCCAAGCAAAAGACTTACGCAGTCTGAAGCTGCACTAACATCTGGACTGGTTGCACGGTCAGTCTATTCCAATAAGAAGCAATTGTGCATCAACCCACGCAAACGGCAAGCCTCTTTTGTCTCCGTAACAGTGAGGCCAACAGGTTTACAGGGGGAGGAGAGGAATTAAGACAGGATTCTTAGGACTGTACGTGGTTTGGGGCTAGGAGGCACCTTTTCATCCCTGTTGGTACTGCACTTCACATGGTCCCTGATTAGACCTTTTAGGCAATGCAAATAATTTGCCGTAATCCTTGTGGCCCCTGGCTCATTTCTGCTGTTGGGGAAAAGGTCCTGCCGAAATAGCAGTGATCATTGCAGCCGTTCTTCTGGCGAAGGTGGTGGTTGTGCCACTAGGCTCTGGCTAGTTGTTATTTATGCTGCACTGCTTGTTAAGTGTAACATGCTAAATGAGCTTTACAATACCAATGGGCAGTGTGATCTTGTGCACAGTCGTGTTGGAACAATACTCATTGTTGAAGGCAGAAACCACACATTTGGGTTATTACTACCACCTCGAGCCAGTGTGTGGCAGCACCTCGAGTTCCAGGCATGCCTTTTACAGAGGGTAACTCCTCCCGCACCCCAAAGGGTAGCGGTGACTTCAGGAAGCAATCTCTCTGCCTGCTGAAGAAACGATCCTTCCACACATCCCGGAGAGGTTAATCTGCAATCAGCTCTGTCCATGGAGCCAGCCTGTGCTACTGCTCCACAACCAGTGCTGGGAGCTTATGGGGACATGTTCGTATTGCACCTGGAGAGAGTCTCTGCATTTCATTAAGTTTTCCATCCACCCAACACGTCTCCAGAAAGCCATCTCCGCAAGATAACAGAGCTAGCTTGTTGCCGTGCAACTGACTGGAGTCTCTCCTTTCACACTGACTGCCCAAGCACAGCTCCCAGAGTGCTGACTCTGATCTCACGTACACCAGTAGACTCGTGAGTCAGGAAAAGTAAGTCAGGCTAAATCCAGCCTTTCGACTCTCGGAACAGCTCTTGGAAACCAGCAGCTATAGGGTCGAGGCCCCTGCTCTCTCCCTGGTCTCTAACTGAAGTCAAGAATAGACATGCCACTGCTTTCCCATGCAGCAGCAGAGTTCGTTTTCTGCCTCTGAGGCTGGGCAGTGCCTGCTACATGTCTAGGATTGCTGGCTGCAGCCTGAAGAAGCTATTCCTGGACTGGCTCTCCGAGCTGGCACCTCCAGCTGGTGCTGCAGCGCAGCATTAGCGTGCGTGTAACAGATTCTTGGACTGGACTGAAAAGAAGCTGCCGAACAGATGTGAGAGCATGCCAGGGGATTATCCGCACTGCTGTTAGTCTGGAACAGGGCATAAAAATATGACTATGCCGAGTTCACTCAACTTGCTGTTAGTCAGACTTGCTAAGGACCACTTGATTCCTTTCTGAAAACAAACTCACCCCAATATCCAGAGGTTTACACCAAATTCCTAAGGAGGGGTGTAAATTTTTGAGGACTGAACTGAGGTCTGAATCAGTTCAGACATGCCCACAGTGACAGACAGAACCAGAACCTTGGGAGTCCTGACTCCATTGTGCTCTAACTCAGACATGCCCCTCGCTGTACAAAACGCACTGCTGAATTAACAGTGTTTCAAGCTCTGGGGCTGGGAAGGAAGAAAGACAAAATGTTTAAACAGCTCTCCTAGAAGTTTCCTGTGAACATGCAAAAGTACATGTCAATAGGATACAATCCTGCCCACTGTCCTTGTCTCCTGGACCTGCAAAGCACTATACAGCCAAATACAGCAAACAAAATTCGGTGCAAAAAAACTTCGTCTTAGAGCAATTCAATATTTAGAGGAGACTGTTGTAGTGAACTTGAACACAGATTGCAAGCAGAGCACTGGTGCAGTATCGAGCAACAGCTGCTGCATACTGTATGACTATCTACTCCAACTTGGACTTGTACATTGATTAAAGTCCTGTTTTCCTTTGATGCTTTTCTCACCCCGCCCAGGGACAAATACAGATGAAATGAGAAAACAGCTCACCATTGCCAGCCGTAATCAACACTACCTATAAGCAGTCTCTGCTCTACGTTATTCCAGCACTGGGCTTTGATAACTTTTTATGCTGCATAAAAACCACAGAATAAACTATCCTATTAAAGCTTCTAGCCAGCTCAGGCTGAAATTACCTGGTCTGCACGCTCCCTTGGCAGACAATTCAACTCTCTATCACTGCTCATTAGGTGAGGGAAGTTCGTAGTGATGGTATATGTGACAAGGTAACATGAGATGGCAATGTGGCCAGCTGGGGGAGTCAGAGTGACAGGGCCAGTCGCTTTCTCATGCCACTGAACAATGCCATCTCTTTTCTGGACTCAGGTGGTCTCCTGTCTTTCCACCCTCAACCAGTTTGTGAACAACTCCTTGCTTCTGCTAAAACAAAGCTTTTAAGAGGACGTGATTGCTTTTATTTCACAATAAAATAGCCCATTTCCAGCACTTCACGGACCACTGTAGGCCTTGCTGAATTCAATGGCAAAGTTCCAGTGGGAACCAGTGGGAGCCAGATGAGGCCAAGAGTGCTCATGATTTAAGTACCAAGTGCACCGTTTGGACAAGCCAAGGTAAATGGATGATGTGAACAGCATGAAATGCAAAGTCTCTGTTTCTAACACAGGCTAAGAAGAGCTCTCATCAGACTGGAGCTCTTTATGCACCTAAACAAGATAGATGTCTAAGGATAAAGTCCTTGGATGTTAAAGGACCTGGGCTCTGTGAGTCTTACCAATGGTTTGTTGATATTAGATCTTTGAGACACAATCTTTGCCAAACAGACCAAGCCCCAGAACCACCCCAACCTAAATGAGCAGTGAGTTCCTCAAGTTCTTAAACTCCTGATGGTAGGACATTGGAATCCTGCAACATGACACAACTGAAAACCAGGCTGCGGGACTGACACAGAGGAAACTGATCACCCTCACCCTCTGCTCCCCAAAAGTGATTAGCTAAAGCCCTCAGCATTCCTTGGAGTCTGGGCAACACACAGATGGGGGATAAGCAGAGCTAGGTGAGTCAGTGACAAATATATAGTAGCTGCTGGCCTGGGAGAAGTACGTTGATCCCAGAAGAAATGGGAAGGACCAGACTCCTCACACCAAACAATAAAGGCTTTTTTGGTGGGGGAAGAGGTAACCAGGGAGCCACCAGAACCCAAGCCCTCCCAGTTCCACAAGGGAAGGGAGCATCCACTGTTCATCTCCCTCACATAGGGAAGAGCAGAAGGAGAAGCTGTCTCAGTCTGACCTTCTATGGCTAAGTGACACCTTGCCCAATGGCCATGGTGCGAATGCGCTATGAGCTGGCATTGAATTGTCCAACAGGTAAAGCTGATAGATTATGCTATGGCAAGCAGATTGGCTGGTGTCATTCCAGTGGTTTTGATCTTATTAATACATGGTGATGGCTTTGGTTATAACCCTACTCACTGAACTATAACCACCTGCTTGTCCAGTAGCAACAAGCTTCCAAACAGTGGATCCTCCCCTAAAGTTGGCCCAGGGACTCTGCCTAGTAGAAAAACAGGGTGAGCGGGGTACCTGAACACAGACTGGGTGGCCTACTTGGGTCTTTCCTCTGGCCTTCAACTGCCTGAAGGACACAACCATGGATCTTTTTAACCCATTAAGCAGCTTATGCCTTCCTTTACCCTTCAAGAAGGCATTAAGCTATAAAAAGCTTAGTAATACATCTCCAAGAAGCTCTTGCATGAACTTACATCCTACACATTCTGCCCTACACATGCTGGGTGAGTGTATTTCCTTCTTCCATCAAAGAACAGACCTGAATGTGGAATCCCACAGGTAGCATCAAGTTAGAGCTTTGTAATAAATACAGAGTTACACGGAGGGGATGGAGGGCAGGCTCATAGACAAGGATACTGGTGTGAAGGGAACACGATGGTTTAGAGTGAAAGGGCTGCAGCAGGGTGCTCCATGACTGCTCAAAATGAAACTGCAAGGAGGGGTTGTAAGTGCACTGGAGAATAAGATCAGAGGAGCAATGTGGGGGAGGAGGGCATTTGATACCCCCAAACATCATGAGCTGGAGGAGCAAGGGGCCGGAGCCTCTGGGCAGCCCAGGGAACTTAGGCAAGAGGTCCCCTCACTCACCAGCAGCAGTTTGAGGGGAGCTGAGCAACAGGGCTCAGCTCTCCCCACCCCCAGCTCCTGGCCACGTCACACAGCTGAGGGGCAGAACCAACCAACCCCCCTCTCCCCAACACCAGTGGGAGGCAGAGTAATGTGGCTCGGATCTGGGGGAGAAGAATGAGATAGCACCACATTGCTCTACTTCTGTCCACCACTGCTGGTGAATGCAGGAGAGTCTGACCTCTGACGCCAGTGCCAAGCCCCTGGTGGTCCCATAGGCCACATTGCTCGGTGGGGGCAGCTTGCAAGGGCAAGAGGCAGGGCAGGAGGAGGTGGTGCAGGGTGGAGCAAGGGTGTGGAGGAGGCCTTGTATGGGCACGGTGGGGGCAGGACCTGTGATGGAGGGGGCGTTGTATTGGTCCTTCCCCAAGCTAGGGGTGGTGCAGAGAGGAGTCATGGCCAGAGACAGTCCAGTGGCCAAGGGGTCAGTATGTGGTCAGTAGGTTCCCTCCTCCTTCCTTCCTCACCAGCTGCCTTTGGATATGATACTCCTAGGACACGCCTGGCACATGCTTTGCTCCCAGCAGAGAGATAGCTCAGGGGTTTGAACACTAGCCTGCTAAACTGAGGGTTGTGAGTTTGCTCCTTGAGAGGGGCCATTTAGGGATCTGAGACAAAATAGACTTAAAAAAAAAATCCAGCTGGGATGGTGAATAGGTCCTCCTGTGAGTACAGGGGACTGGACTTGATGACCTCTCAACATCCCTTCCAACTCTATGAGATTGGTATACCTCCATATCTTATTTAATTCAAAAATTATGTAGATTCTAGACAAAGTGGAGAAACAGCCAGAGGTGAACAGGATGAAATTCAGCCTGGACCAAAGCACAGTACTCCACTCAGTTGCACACAAACAAAAATGGAAAACTCCTATCCAGGAAGGAGTCTTACAGAAAGAGCTGTAAGAATCACAGTGGATCGCACAGTCAGCAGTGTGACATTGCTGCACGGGGCAGGGGGACATTCTGGGACGTATTAACAAAACCGTTGCAAGCAAGACACAAGCAGTCGTTCTGCTCTACTCTGTATTAATTAGGCTTCAACTGGAGTATCACATCCAGTTTCAGGTGCTGCATTTTGGGAAAGATGTAGACAAATTAGAGAAGGTGCAGATTAAAGATCCACAAAGCACAATCCATGAGGGAAGACGAAACGAATGGGGCTTATTCCAGAAAAGAGAAGAATGAGGGGACATAACAGCTTTCAAGAATCTAAAAGGTTGCTACAAGGAGGACAGAGAAAAGTTATTGTCCTCATCTTTGATGACAGGACAAGAAGCAGTGGTTTTAAGTTGCACCAAGAAAGGTTTAGGATGGACATTTGGAAAAACTTCCTTACTGCCAGGGTGGTCAGGTACTGGAATAAAATTGCATGTAGTGGAATCTCCATAATTCAAAATTTTTAATAGCAGGTTAGACGCACCTGTGAGGGATGGCCTAGATTAAGGGTGGGCAATAATTTTTGATTGGGAAACTCCAAGAATTTGATAAGTGGTCAAGGGCTGTGCTCTTCCATGATATTGAGGGAGGGCATGTGGGGTCTGTGATGGTGGTTGGTTGGAGGGAGTTGAGACCTGGGGTAAAAGACTGGCGTGCAGAGTACAAGATGGGGGAAGGGTGCAGGAGAGGACTCTGATCTGGAAGAGGGGTGCGAGAGGGAATTCAGGGTCTCGGAAAGGGCCTGTGACTGGGGGCAGAGTGCAGAATGGGGCACAGGAATCTGGGGTGTGACCAGCAGTAAGGGATTGGGGTGTAAGGTCTGGGAGGCGTTTGTGACCTGGGACACGGGTACAGGAAGGGATGCAGTGAATTGGGATGTGGGGTCCAGGAGTAGGGGTGCAGCAGCTGAGCAGAGGGTTGGAAGGAGGGGCTGGGGTTCCAGAAGAGGGTCTGGCTGAGAGGCACTTACTAGGGCGAATCCGACCAGCAGGTTCCTCAACCAGGCCCCCCACCTTCCATGCCCCCACACTGCTCAGAGTGGCTGTCAGCAGGGGCCATGTGAGCCCACCTATGCAGCTCTGAACACCGCCAGCCCAGACGAGGAGGCACACTTTGTGCACTGCCTGTCCTGCAAACAACCAGCACCCATTGGCCGGGAACTGTCCAAAGGGATGGGATTCTATAGGTGGTGCGCATCTGCCTTGGTGCACATAAAATTTATCCTGCTGAAGGATGGAAAAAATTAGAGGGAACACTGGGCTGTGGGCCAGATCTTTCCCAAAGGCCATATTTTGCCTGCGCCTGCTATTGATGATGCTTGGTCCTGCCATGAGTGCATGGGACTGGACTTGAAGATCTTTTGAGTTTCCTTCCAGTTCTATTACCTAGGATTTCATTGAGAAACGGAGATGGTTTTCACTGCTGTGATCCCATGTCAACATTTGCCAGAACTGTTCAATATGTCAATGGTTTGACCAAGACAACCGCCATCCAAATGTTCAATTCTCCCCAAATTAAAGTTCCCTTTGTCCAGCCAGTTCTCAGTAGTCTGCTTTGGATGAGACACCTACTTTTCTGTCCTCGGGGCGGGGGAAGCAGCATTTTAAATGATCAAGATCTCATCGCAGGAAATCTAAGAACAGCCCTAAGGGTCCCAGTGCAAGCTTGTTCAATAGCATCCCATGCAAATAGCAAGGCAGCATTAGAAAACCAGTATTTCTGATCTGATCCTAGCAGCTTGGGCTCACCTCTGCAAGACAAGCAGCAACTTGAAGCACAGCAACGTTTGAAGAGCCACCAACACTACTACAGAGTAAAGGCCCTGGTTCAAGACAGACGTGGGAGACTACTGTCAGCTACTGCATAAGCAGCATCACTTCCAAAAGCACCTGCATTTTGTTTGGGGAGATGGGATTTCTGATGCAAGGCCTGGCCCAGCTTGTTGCCGGCGATCTGATGAGTTCAAAGGCAGAGGGTGTAGACTGAATCAAAGTGGATCATTGACTTTGTGTATGGAGAGAGAGAGAGATGAACATTTATTCACAGGAGGATTGGGAGATGGAAGAGGAAGGAACATCAAGGACATTTTGGAATGTGGCATTTTGAAGACTGTCTCGTATGCACTAAGACAATAAAAGTCAATGGATCTTTAAGGCAAAGAAAAGAACAGCTAAAGCATAAAAATTGAGGCATTAATCTTCTCTTCCTTCAAGGAGATCAGATGCAAATTAATGAGAATTCTAACGGCAGCTCCCAAACTTGTAGAAATAAAGGTGAATAATAAGCTGGATACATGGGGGAGTCTTACTCTTCAGTAACTGTCAAAGACTCAAGCTAATGTCAGTTGGAAAATATACTTGCATCAAATCCCCCATGAGGAAATCTAGGGTCCTGGCCTATGTGGGATTTCACACCCACCTTTGTCCTAGTTTAGGAAGGGCATTTAATAGGATTTCACACAAAGGGACCTTGCCACGCCTTTTCGGAGTTAGACTTCTCATAAAGATTAAATTTTTGTTAGCAGGTCACAGTGAACCAGTGCCAGGCACATATCCACCCTCTTCTCAAACTTTTTTTATTCACAGTTCTTGTCTTGTATCATTACATTTACTTTTGCTCCCAATGTGAGTGCAAAGGCAGCCAATCCCTCCTCGTGGACAGACTGCAATAGAAACTTCACTGCCAGTAAAGCAATCACCACAATTAGCTGAGACTGTCTCAGGAACACTGAGTTTTCCAATTGCTCCAAAACTATGTATTTAGGTATAGAACCTTGAACATTTTAAAACTGTATTAAGAGGCTGATTTATTTAACAGCCACAGGTGAGTAGGTTAAAAACCCTAAAGTGAATCTACAGCAGAGGCTTATGCTTATGCAACTGGCGCTAGTATATACCTGTCCTGTCTCTTCCTGTAAATAAGTTTGGGAGGAACTTTTGATTGTGCCACTAACAAGCCATCACTCACATTCTTAAAAGGTAGTCAGTGCTCAAAGTCACTGCAATATATTGCACTGAACCTACTCCCTAACAGTTGTGTGTCTGATGCAGGAATGTCACTTCACATCTACTTAAATGGTGCACTGCAGTTGATCTTAAGAACAGCTGCTCTGATACTCAAGCCAAAAAGCCCAGCTCTAGGGCCAAATTTCTCCAGACCTTGAGATTAGTTTAAATCTGATCACTATTTAATATGACCAAATACACAGAAGATCTCCTGTAGCTACTCATAGCACATGCAAAGCGAAGAGGATAAACAAGTCCCTTGCATTTTGTGTTCTGACACCTACTAGATATTATGAAAAGGGCAGTGTTCTGGGATTCTTATCACCAAACACCATATAGATAGCATGAGGATGGCTCTTTATCTGGCAAGAAGGAAAAAACAACTAACCAACCTCCTTTCTGGACAGCTCTGAGACAGAGCTGAGAATTGAAGAGTCAAGTTTGAGAAGATGTATCACATATCACAGTCAGGTTAACCTAAAAACTGGAAACACTGTACTAGACTAAATAGAAGATAGTGGATATGTATGTGAAAACCATCTCTAGGGGTATAATATCCTCAGAGGGGACAAAGGCATTATAGTGACCTGAAGCCATTTCACCTAGGCTATGTCTACACGAGGGGGTTTGCCAGCAAAATGGAGCGTCCAGATTCCCAAGCTGCTCATCAACAGTAAGTTGACAGAATGCAACATTTTTGTCAACAGGTTCCCATGAGGAATAACAGATCTGTCGACAGAAAGACAGTGTGGATGCTTTGAGGCCCTCTGTTGACACACAGGGCTTCCAGGACACTGGGCAGCCCTATCTGCTGTGTTTCTGGTTGGCTGCTTTGCTGATAAAGCAGCCAGGCAGCCTGGACGCTGTCAACAAAGTGTATTGCTCTTGCAATCTGGTTGGCAGTTTGGCTGTGATCTGGCAAGGGAAGTTTTGTCATAAGATATCTTCTGACAAAAACTTCCATCAACAAATCCCTGTATTCTAGACATAGCCCTACTGGGATGCATTGAAAGGGTGCCAGGCATAAATGGTGGTTAAACCCATGTAGGGAAAGGTTGGGTATTCATGAAGGAAGAATTAAAGAGGTGCCAGAGGAAGGGCCAGGGAGCAGATGTAGGTGAGAGACAGGAATTTTCTTTTTTGGGCTGAAGGAAGCCTAGGAGGTTGAATGCTGATCTGGAAACCTGACTGGAGGAAAGAGTTAAGCAGAGAATGCAGGCTGTTTGAACCCATGGTAAATGGAGTGTGAGAGCCCCCCAGAAATGGGGGCAAGCCCAGAAACCTGAATTGGTGTTAGTAAGGCTTGAAACTGGGCTGAGCCTGCAAAGAAGGCAGCAATCAGGGGGCCTGAAGGTTCAGTTGTTTTGCTGTATCTGGCTGGACTTTTTGTGAAGGACATGGAGGCTCTGCAAAGGGTTGGACTCATAACTGGTTTGACCACAGGCATCATCATATCAACAGCTGAAACAGGACAAAGATGACCCAAGAAAAGCAAATACAGTTGTTGCAACTTCATTTCTGGCCACTAGGAGCACATTGTGGGGATAATTTTGCCAGAGTGGGATTTAATTCTGTATTTGTTTTTAGACAAAACAAACCAGCAATCATGTAGCACTTTAAAGGCTGACAAAATAATTTATTAGGTGATGAGCTTTCATGGGATAGACCCACTTCTTCATCACCTAATAAATTATTTTGTTAGTCTTTAAAATGCTACATGACTACTGGTTTGCTTTGTTAGAATACAAACTAACACAGCTACCTCTCTGTTTTTAAATGATGAAGAATTTGACTCTGGTGTCATTTACAGAATCTATAAGGAAATGGGTGAGTTTACAGAAGTTCCATCAATCTCACCTGACAACAATATCAAAAAGTACTGCAAGAAAGTGGTCTATTTTCCTTCAGGAGAACAGTCACATAACTTGAAAGAAACATTGTTATACAACCTGACAAAGTCCACTGAAATGGCACTGAAACATTTTCAATACTCTTCCCATAACCCAGTGTTTGAAATATTAGTTTTGTAAAAAAAACTATAAAAATAGTGCTGTACTTCTCTGTAAGCAGAGTCAGAATCGTGAGCGAATGAAACTGAGGGATAAAACATGACAGTGATCTCAAAGAAGCCATGTACTACAGAAGTTGTGCTGTAACACAGAACTATATTTGTGTGTCAGAAAAGATGAATACTATGAAATTGTCAAGTATGGAGCAAGCAGGCCAGTGTACTGAAGTAAGAACAAGCTCAGACTCACTCAAACCTCAAACTGAACTTTAGAAAGAATGTCACCTTTAATGTCACTACTCCTAGATTTATTCCCAGATCTATCATTGACTTACTGAGTACCCTTGACCAAGGCACTTAGGACTGACTGTTATGAGGTCTTTAAACATTTATCTATACCTATAGGCACCTAGTAGGATTTTCAGATCACCTTGGTGTCAAACTCCCACTCCCCCGTAAAAGGATTATTAACAGGTTATCAGGCTTAATTGTGAACAGCTGGGCCTGGCCATGTGTTCACTATGTGAGTGGTTTCCACTATAGAATTCGCTTCCCCATTAGGTCCAACAAGGGCCTCATTGGCTGACATTAATTGCACTTTGCACAGTATCTGTGGACTACATCTGCTTTATTTGGATTGCTGCCCCCTCTACTGTTTGCTCAAGAGCATCTCTTTAGGTCTCAGGCCTTTGAGCATTATCTCTCTCCATCCCTCTAGGCCCAGACTGGGAATCTAGACCCACAATCTCCCTGTAATTCACTGGGACTATCACAGCAAGTTTGTCCCTGTCCAGCACCTGCCGTATGGCTCTCTCCCAGGTGCTATGCCAGTTTTGATCAGCCTCCACTCAGCTTTCACAAAGCACACCACATTTATTTCAGGACAAAAACAATACTGAGAAGAATCAACATAAAAGAGCAGCCTTCTTCATGTTTGCAATGCTTACCAAGTGTGGTCCTTCTCCCAGGTGAAGACCCAGGCAGATCCCAATCCTTCACACCTTTCCTACAAGGTTTTGTGCTCCTGCTTAATCTTGTATCATGTCAGAATGAGGGATGCTATGTCAGTTTACACTAACCCTTTATACCATGCCCCCATCCCTGGTCTGTTGCACCACATCAGCTTTGTTTGACTGTCTGCAATTCTCGCCAGCAGGTGGTACTTCTCTGCAGTTATTTTCCTGACCCAGGATTTGCAGTAATCACGTTCCTATTGTTGCTGTAGAAAAATAACACCCACACCCTGAACCAGAATACTATCCCTAACTCACAAATACTAATAGACAAAAGTTTATGAAAAATCTTGGTGCATACTGTATCTGACATCTCAGCAGATTAGCTTTCTGACATTTTTGTGTGTTTGACGTCTCACATCTGTTGCATTATCTAGCTCAATTTTGCGAAGGTGCTGATCACAGGTAGCTTCCACTGACTTCAACCTAAGTTTGACTCCTCAGGGCATCAGCTGTGGTTTGGGGAAGCTATTTATAGATACTGTATTTTCTTAAAAATGACATTCTTGGGTGCATCTTACAAATATGGGGTGTGGGTGTGTGCGCACCCATCCCCATTAATCACACTGTACTCCATGTAAGATACGCACTTTAAGATAGTCAAGAGTCAAGCTCCCCTTCAATATCTCATTTCACTCTTATGGAACATTCTGACTTTTGCTCAAACTATCCAACTAAATCACATTGGGCGAATGCTTCAAAAGGGTCATTTTGCTGAAAGCACCAATATGACATTTCCTAGAATATTTTCTCATCTCCTGTCCCAGATGTTTCACCTTTTGATTTCCTCTCAGCCTTCTCCACATGCTGTCTGGTAACCTCTTATAGCAGATGACAGGCATGATTGACAGACAACCTTGCAACAATCTGTCAATATTGACACTCCTCATTACTATGAAATATAACCTTAGGGTGCTTGAGATGATGCAAGTCCTCTACAGCTACCTAGAAAGCACTCCAAGAAAGTCCATCACTTTGCTTGTATATACAGACCAAGAAACTGCTTAGTTTGTGAATCATGAAACGTCTTGCAAAAGCTCAGGGGTCTGTCGCTGCGTAGGAGATGACCGCACCAAGCAACAGATGCCCACTGAGCACATTTTAAGACTTCAATTTTAGGATACTCAAATGTTTTAAACAACATAGCACCTGTCCTATTCGATGGGTGGCTTGTTGCTGTTTCCTTGTTGCAGCAGCGGAGAGTGACAGAAATGACACAGTTGACCATTCCTAGGGAGAATCATGAGACGATGAATAGGTCTCTTGCAGAAGAAAAAGACAGGATTCCATTAAATATAAAAGGAATTCCTTGAGACTGACACACACACACTGTAATTGCCTGAGGCGCTCTAACTCCCAGAATCGCTACAGAGTCCCACTAAATACTGACCAACACAACCATTAGGAGATAGCCAGTGCTTTTGCAAGTGAGGGCCTGAAATTGTCCCCACAGCACAAGCTAGCACCATTTAGCCACAGCAAGTATGTTGTTTACACTTAAAATTTGTATTTATACCTAGTGATTTTTCATTGCAAAGGTGAGGGATATTCGGTTCTCTCATATTGTTCCATTTCAGTTCAATCTGGGACATATCCCTTAGCAAATTATGATTTTCAAGTTTTTTGTTGATTTGGCAAGGGACTCAGAGACCATGAGGCTTTGAAGCATCTGAAGAAGTGAGTTAACTCACGAAAGCTCATGCTCTAAACTTTTCTGTTAGCCTATAAGGTGCCACAGGATCCTTCGTTGCTGCTACAGATCCAGACTAACACGGCTACCCCTCTGATACATGAGGCTTTGGGCACACAGCTCAGTACACTTACCTGCATTACAAGACTCAACGGCAACGTTGACATGAGAAGCATCTGTCGACAGAAGTGACTGTCGGAAGGGATTTCCCAGCAAAACTTCCTTCAACAGATTGCATCTACACATAAAAACAGATTGCAAAAGCAATCTGCTCTGTCAACAAGGAGCAAAGAGACTGCCTGGCCCTCTCTTGACAGAACAGCCAATCAGAAGCTCTGCAAACAGGGCTGCCCGGTGAACTGGAAGCCCTGTCTATTGACAGAGGGCCACTGGAGCCTCTACACAGCTTTTCTGTCAACAGAAAACTGCTGAGAAAGGTGTTATACCTGAACAGGGAGAGGTATAATACTGCAGGAAGATTTGCCCAGTTTTGTCAACAGACTGTCAAGAAAGCACATTTTGTGTGTAGATGCTCCACAGTTTATTACGACAAAAGACCAGTTTTGCCAGAAAAATCCTCTTGTGTAAACGTAGCCAATAAGAAGTAGATATTTATTTGAAAGCACTCTGAAAATATAAATTTCTATATCAAACTTATTACCCAATTAATATAATGAGTGGATCATACCATATTATTCAATTAATCAACATAAGCAGTCACCTCTAGTGAAGTAGGTTTTAACATCTCAGCAGATATGCTAGTGCTGACATAACGCACAGTGCAACAATTCAGTCAATATTCAACTTTAATAATTCGTCGTAGAAGATTTGGAGGCAGCATCACATATAGAAATGAAATTCTGCAGAACACAGTAAAGACTGAAGTAATTGGAATTATAGATTCTTAACATCCACTTGTTCTTCAGCAGGAAAGGAAGCTGCTGCACATTGTTTGAAAAGCGTTATAAACCAGAGAAAATATATCTATGGCCTGGCTGTGATGACCCATAATGAAGACCTTTGAAAAGTTATTTTTCTTCAGCTGACCAGAAAAAAACATTTCAGATTAGCAACTTAGTGCCCAGGCTTAATTTTGGTACTTGAACTGCAGATGTCATTGAACTACAGAAATTGTTATCGGCTGAGTCAAGAGGTTAACGGAAAAAGTTGTGTCTGGCTTATTAAAAATATTTTTCATGTTTTCCCCCGTAAGTCTGGGAATTGGAGACTTTGTAACTCATCACTATTCACATGAACTAGAGTATAATTATTTCACACTGTTCTAATACAATAGTCACAGTAACAGCAGTATCGTTAGTTTTAGTAAACTGTAATACTATCAAAAATATAATTTATTAGCCAACATGTACAATAAATTTCACCGCTGACTTGAAACATCTATCAAAACTCATATTCCCACAAGTTGCCATTTGGATCAGACAATGCAGAAGCTATACATTATACTTGAAATACAATATGGTAAAACTCTGGTGTTCAAGCTACTCAGCAGTTTCAAACACAAATCAATTATAACCTTAAATTCTGCAATGACTTGAGTGGTGATACTCTATCAATATTAAGATCAGGAAAGAAGAAAATACAGGCTCTGGTTCTCTCAAGCAATATAATGGTGGGTAAAACAGTCTTCTCTCTCAGGACAATTACAACTTGATCCAACTCCCACTGACATCGGGGAAAGATTTGTATTCACTTCAACAGCATCTAGCTCAAGTCCTCAGTTGTAATTATTTATCATGTCATTTTGTTTCCTGGACAACTACTTGCAGCTATCAAACTAACCGATATTGGATTGCCAGTAAAATCTGCACATACTGTTACTACCACTGGGGGAAAAAAAAAAAATCACAAGTTTTCCTCTCTCCCTCTACAACGCTAGTGGAGGGTAACACAAAATCTGAAGCCCAGTTTAGTACCAAAGAACAGGTCTTCTCTGTGAAGCCCTGATGCGGCTCGCATTCAAGTTAGTGGAAATTTTGTAATTCACTTCAATGAGATGAGTATCAGACTCACAGAGAATCATGTTCAATCCTTGCTTGATATTCATATTTATTTCTTTTCTTCCTTTCCATAAAGGATATTTATTTACATGTTGATATAAATTCATGGTAGAGGTGATCAGGAGAGCAGAACTGAGTGTAAAGGATTGGAAGAACACATCATTCAGTATACAACTCCTCAAACTGTGCATGCTGGTCTATCAAGAGGTGACTGGAATGTTTTATCAAAAGCAATGGATCCGCCCCATTTGCTCAGTGTTTGAAGAAGTGGCTTTATTGACAGACAACTATCCAGCATCTGCAGACTTGCAAAGTCAATAGCTGCACTTCACGTCACCTTTGCTAGATGGCATCTTTGTTTATATTCTGACACTTGTCATGTGTCAGAATAACTTCAAGTATTCTGTATTTTACATCACAAAACAACCAACCACTTTTAAAGTACTATTAACTGAAAAACTATTATTCCCCACTTTTTCAAGGTATTAGCATATTTTACTACAGTCATCTTGACAGACAAGCCTCCCCTACCCCTCACCCATATAGAAAAAGGGGAAATCCTACAAATGCAATCTTAGAAGCAGTCATAGAAGAATTATATCGGGAAAACTATTGACAAAATCAGGATGTGTAAAGATCAAGTGGAAAGTAACCTCAGTATAGCTCAATCTAGAAACACCATGCAACTGAAGCTGAGCTAGAAAACCTATGTCATTCTGGAGAGATCCCAAAAAAGTGGGAATTTCTACTGCAAAGTTGGTGGACTCCTATCCAACCAGCAATGTAAGTGTGCCCTCTAGGTTTGCATAGCTTGTTCTTCACACTTTTCAGTTTGAAACACCACTAAAAACAAAGTCAGAAAAAAACTGGACAAATTATGGATGATAATTATTTGAAACCATGGATATGACACACAAATGTGAACATCAATAAAGCTATTTTTCCAGTCCATAGCATGATTCTCCTCCAGTATTACAAATAAAACAAAAATTTTGGCTACACAAAATAAATGTATTTTGTTCACTGAAGACTGATACCCTTACTTAATAAAACATTAGCTAAAGCGTCAGCTTCTTACAGAATATGCTTGCGTTGTGCTGAAGTGCACTTGCTAAGGGGGATGAAATCAATAAAACACTTCATAATTCACACTAAGCAGTAAGTTATGAGAACAATAAACTCTTCTTATGTGATATACGCTTGATCAGAACAATGCTAACTTCACTTAAAAAGGTACTACCCAATTTATGTGTTTCTAACACTGAGAAGAAAAATACCAACCAGTCAACCCAATATAAAATCTCCAGCATAAAGGAAAATGCAAAAAAAAAAAAAAAAAATATATATATATCTATCAAAGCATGGAACAAGTAACAATAATTTCCAATTCCACCATGGTTGTACTGCTCAATATTGCTCAATGTTGTCTTTCAGTCCACTAGTACTTTATGCAAAGTGAGTGCTTGGAAACCAGTCTGAATTTCAAATGAACATGTTACATGCATTGCCTTCCACACAGGAATTTCTTTTATGCTGAGATTGATATATTTGAGATCTATTTTGAAGCTACAGAATACCTCAGACACCACTAAGTGGCCAATTAAATAGTGCAATATGTCTACATATACACTAAAGTGCCAGCCATTAAACACACAAGAATCTATGCCAGGCTTCATATTTTCACACTCGGATTTTCTGACCCACACATATTCTGAACTTGGGCAACTTACAACTTAAACTGGCACTGTCCTGCAAAATGGAAGAAAAGCTCAACCCCCATTTTGCTGCCTTGGTACTGATCCCCAGTGATGGGGTAACATGTTTGAAATCCCAGAACTGAGATTTACAAGACAAACTAATGAAAGGACAGAGAAGAAGAAATGCAACAGCACAGATGATGTTTGGACCTGGGCTCATTTCCGACTGCAATGTGGAACTGTCAAAAGAGCTTTATTATAGAAAGTTCCATTTAAAAGGACCTGTGAGTGATATTTTCACTTCTTAAAGCACAAACTTTCTGATTTGTGGCAGCAACTTCAACTCCAAGAGAAGCCATACATCTTAAGTAATAGGTACAATCTACCTATAAGTCCTTTTAGTCTTCCCTTAAAATATTGCTCTTCTAGTAAAGTTTTAAACATGTAGAATGCTCCATTCATTCCAACTACACATCCTTCTCTCCACTGCATATACTAACACATTACCAAGTAAGTTTCTTTATCTTGCTATTTTTAAATCAAACTGTTCCATTCAGTTCTATTTTAGCCTATAACTACTGTACAACCAAGAACATTGTGGTAAGTCCCCAAGTAAGTGATAGTAAAAAAAAATAATCATGAACACAATGTATTAATTAACCAGAAGGGTTACATTTTATGCTATTGTACTTTAAAATTAAAAATATAAATCACAGACGTTTTGGGTCTGCTTCTACCCTTTGCACTGTAGTTGTAATGAGCATATTCCAACATCAAATGACCACCCACAAAGATAGCAATAAAGAGGGTTTTGAGTGAGACTAGCCACCAACATGCTAAAAAGCACATTATGGACCTCTTTGTAATGTTATATGAGTATGTGTGCATGTTTTTCTCATATTCCTCTGATGTTCAGATACTTGACTGAAACTGTTTTCCAAGTCAGTTAATTTTTGAACCCAGAGACATGAGGACCAGCTCTCAGCAAAATTATAGGACTCACTGTTCACCTCTCAAATTACCCCATGATTTTTGTCAGCAGATAGAAAATAAATATGGATAAGCGTGTGTGTATCCCTCAGATTTTTTCATGCAAGATGAAAGCTATTCTAAAAATAAATCCATGTTACAAAGAAAGATACTGATCTTTTAGAACCTGCTGGAGCAGATCTATGCAGGCCTTCATTTCAAAAGAAGGCTGTGTTCTCCCTACTCACCCCAGTATTCCAGTAGAGACTGTTTCTTCAGTGATGTCTGGAAGACAGTACTGCTTTTAACTAGATGGATTAGAACATTTCAGACAAATGCAAAGGCTCAGACTACTGTCATACAAGCAGTTGGATGGGGAAACTACTGAGGGGATTGGGTAAAGGAAGAGAAACTGGCACACAAATTAGACTGGGATACTTAAATTGTTGCTATCCTCTTGTGGTTGTATACCCCAATCCTTCTTCTAATGGGAGAAAAATACAATTAACAAGTGAAAACTGGGCTCCCATAATGGACATGTATTTTGTAAATGACATGTCTATCCAAACATAGCTCAAGGAACTAAAAGATCTTTCACTGAAACTAGGTATCAGCCTAAGTTGACCCACATGTAAAAAACACTAAAGGAAAAAAAAAACTGGAGACAGAGCTCCTTGAATTAGTTTCATTTATACATTGTCTTGGAGGAGAGTAAAGGTGTTGATACTTGTAAAAGCTTGATCATTACATTTCAAGAAGTTTTTGCAGCTCCTCCAAAATTACAGGGCAGGATTTAAGTGCCTCTTACTGTTTCTGACTGAGCATTTCTGCTATTTTGGAGTACTCACACATGTACACAAACATACAGTATTCCAGTATCAACGGGATACACAGTCTAATGCAGCTTTAAGCTGGCAACACTCCTGAGCAGCTTTAAGTATTTATCAACTCAGTAGGTCAAAAGTCTGCAGACACTGGGTGGAGCAGCAGTATGCCACAAAACTAACAGCTCTCCGCCTGGAAAAAAATAAAAAAAAAAAAGATAGAAAAAAACAGTTGTCAGTTCAGGATTAAAATAACAGGCTTCTTTACACAACATATCATTTTCTGGACTGTAAAAATACAGGATGAACCCTGGCCAACTATCTAAACAGAAGATTTTTAATTTTTGTATGTGAAACCAGCAAGAGGTTTTGCTTCCTGCACAGTGGTTTGATGAGCGTTACTGCCAGGAGGTTTAATGGCTAAGAGGAAAATATCTACAGAATCCTGTGATTCAGTTTCTTTTGTGTGTTTAAACTACTGCTCGGAGGCACAAAACAACTGAAATCTGACAGCCAACAGTGGGTTTCACCACGTCTATAAGAAATCAGAATGAAAAAGTGAAGCCCAGAACTGCAAGGAGGATATTTGCTGTTGTGTTCTGCTAGGTGACATGTAATGTAAAAATCCAAATGAAGGGGCGAGTTCACTGTCTTCAACTGAAACTCTCTCCCCCCATAACTCACTAACAACTTGTCCTTTTGCTTACGTAACACCAATGTCTGTTTTTCATTTTACAAAGCCAAGACTGACACCTTGCCCATATTATTGTGAGAAAAGATTTAACACAGCCTCTTAATCTAGAAATCCAGTCTGTCTTTTCTCAGTACTCTCTTCCCCAACTCCTCCAATACATTATGCCACAGGAGCAAGTAAAGGCTAGTCTTCCTGGCAAAGCAAAATAATACACAGTAGGGTCTCAATATTTGCGACCCTTAGGTTTGTGATTTCAAGTATTTGCAAGAAGCCGCAAGCAGCTGCTTCCTCGGGGCTCTGCGGCATGGAGCGCCAGCAGCCACCGTTTTCCCCGGGGAGGGACACCAGCAGCCGGGCTCCAGGAGGGAGTGGCTACCATACAGTACTGTACAGTACTGTATATGTGAAACTGAACATTCACGAGGGTTGTCAACACAGAACCCTCATGAATGTTGAGACCCTACTATAGATGACCAGAACAAAAACTGTGGAACTAATCTGATGTGCGAAACTGTTCAAATACTCAGCTTGTCCACACTACATTTCGACATTGTGCATAGACATGGTTAAAAAGAGTAAGAATCTTGTCCTTCTGTTTCTCTCTAAAGGACTTAACCATACCATTGGCATTAAATTACAATGCACTTATGGCATTACATAAATAATATTATTATGCCAAGAATGTGTGCTGCAAAGTTAAGACCACCAGGGCACCATTAATTCAGAATTTCTGTGAATTTACACCACAATTTTACTGGAGCTGAAAGTTGTATGGTTGGCTACTCTATGACAACACATTCTGGACCCAAGAAAGTGATGGGTGTACATGTTAACTATATATGCAAAAATACTTTGAGATTTTAGCTAAAAGTGAAAAATGGGTAGTGCCATACATTTTAAACAAATCTGGTATTTCAGAGTTTCAGCAAGGCAACATAAGTACAGAAGGGTCTCACCACTCGCAAACCTAACATTCACAAGTCCAATTATTCGTGAGCAGCTGCTTCTCCGAGGCGCTGGGGCACAGAGTGCCGGCAGCCGCAGTTTCCCCCAGGACCCCGGGCATGGAGTGCCGGCAGCCGCCGCTTCCCCTGGGGCTGCCGGCACGGAGCGCCGGCCATACAGTATTCATGACATTCAACATTCATGAGGGTTCTCAACACAGAGCCCTCGTGACTGTTGAGACCCTCCTGTATTAGTACAATGAATCACAGCAAAATATAATTTGGGGGGAAATATGGTACTGTTTTTAATATTTGCAACAATAATTTCTTCCTGGAATAGACTCTGCATGGCAAGTTTCAGCACAGTAAGAATTCTAATAATCCCTACACTGAAAGTGTTTGTATTGTATTCATTGATTTTTAACCATAGATTTTTTTTAAACAACCATAACAGTAGGTCTCTTCCATATCTTTAGGAATCTAGGCATCCCCTGTCAATGTAGCATCACTACATATAATATAAATATCAGCAGTTTGCACTCTTTTTTGTGTTCCAAGCAAAGAAATGTTGATCATTTTATTTGGATACTGTTAGGGGAGCTGACAGTTTTGCCAGGCACCTGGAAAAGGGGGGGGAAGGGGTGGGCTGACTCTGCTCTACCAGAAGGGGTAGGGCCTCAGATTGAAGGAGCAGGACTGGGAGTAGCCAATCCTCAGTGCCACATAGAGTGCACTGTGCGCCCAAAACCCTAGGCATCCCTCATAGCCACCTAGGGCACACCCTGGTAGCGCTCTGGCAGCAACTGAAAATGGGCCAGGATTCTGGTAGCTGCTGCAATGGTTGTAGTGGCTGCTGGAGCCCTGAGCCCTTTTGAATTGCTGGGCCCAATGGCAATTGTCTCTTTCCCCTCCACCCCAACAACAGGCCTGGAAACTATACAACACACTAACATATTTGCTCTTTGGAAAAATGTCCTTTTCATCCCATCATGTCTTGGTATAACCTCTTGTAATGCTCAAGTTTAAACATCTGACAGAACTGCAACAGAAGAAAAGTTAAACAGCACTGTCTTCACTGAAAGAGCTTTCTAAGAAAGGCGATGGCTCTTCTAAAGTAACTGTTACGTTGCTTTCTGGCTGTTGCCCAAATTTAAGATGCACAAGTTGTTTTCACTTCATAGAGCTTTATTGCTCATAAATCAGTGCAGCATTATGCCACAAACCCTCCTTCAGCACAAGAGGCTGTCATATAACTTGAAGAAATTATGCCATCTGTTTGAATCAACAATCAGACTTCTCTATTCTCTTTTTAAAGTCTTCTTTAAACAACTTCTTTCCTTTTGCTGCTACGGAAGAATTAGTACAAAATTACAAGATTTTTCAGTGGTGCAAAACTGAGTCTAGTATTACTGCCATGCATATTGCTAAAACATCATTTTCATCAAAGACATCTCAGTGGCCTACCTTTTCTTTTCCATGTTTAAGCAGAGGCTAAAGAATTGCTGAAGTACTTTTCTAAGGAGAACTTAGCTTTTTGGGGTTTTTGTCCAACAAAATTTAACTATTTCTGGACGGCAAACTAGATTTCAGAAAACAAACTGCATTAACTGGTTCTCATGCTCCTTTTCTGTAGGGGCCTATGTCCTTATGATTTAGCTATTAGCCCTGTTCTGTGGAGAAAAATTCCTACACATTTCTCTCCACTACTTATATAAATGTGTCACTGTCATCTGGGCAAGAGAAACACACACTTGTAGGGGAGGGATAGAGTGCACGCCTGCTCTTTTTCTGGGCTTTATCTGTTCCCAGGTGCTCAGCTACAGCGAGTTTTCTGTAGTGGAAACGCCTTTCAGACACAAGGAAGGGAAGAAACTCACCACAAAAAGAACCCTGGAGAAAGCTCTGGAGGCCTAAGCTAGGATGTTGCTGCTGATTCTCCTCACTGACTGTAAATACCTCTTGACAATAGACAGAAAACAGGCTCCTAGGTAGGGTGTTCCTACCCCTCCTTCTTGGTAACAGACTCAAGCTCTCTCTGGCTTATAATTATGGGTGCATTGATTGACCAGGATGACTAACTGGAGGCTGAAAATGAACACACTCCCCACCTACTTCAGTTTCCTTGTGGAGGCTCAAGGAAACAGAATTCTCTGTGTGCACAACTCAAGTTTTAAACAAATAGGCCTGTGAGGACAGAAAGTTTCACACACCTCTTTCTAAAACCTGTATCCCACCAGCCAACGTGTTGGGCACCAAACACCAGCTCAAGCCAGTATATGGGAGTGGAAAAGCACTACCCACGTTCACCATTAAGTTACTTCACATCTGCTCTTGCTAGAGGAACATTACTCCACAGTTTTAATCTCATTTGATTTTGATTATGTTACTAGGCAAGCAAAGACAACTGTATAGATCTGGCTGTTTTACTACACTGCCTTGCATGCACGTTCACATTTGCTGTGACCATAGAAACCGAACTGTTTGTAATCAAGTTTCACCAGCAACTACTTTCTTCAGCACAGCACCTTTCCACTGCATACCCCTTATCCGCTCATATTGAAGAAGAGCATTTTAGTTGCAGATTATTTGAAATATATTCAAATAATGGCTGCATTGTTTCTCTCCCAAGGCTTTCATTACTGCCTTTAGCATAAGAAATCAATATGCCTTTGGTGGTTGCATTTGCCTCATGTACAGGGAGAAGGCACCAGGCAAAGGATTGCTGTTAGGTAATATGTCCTTCTCTTTGCCTCACGGGGGTCAGCTCCGTAACTCAACTGGCCACAGGCAACACAAGCACTGCTCTCTATGGCTTGCAGGCCTTGCTGTCCATCTGCAGCTGAGCAACTGGCATACCCCAGCTCAAAGTTCTCTGTATGTCACCATAAAGTATCCAGCTGCTGGTCTACTCACAGTATTCACGGCTTCCTGAAAACCAAATAAACCAAAATTTTACAGCTCAACCTCAGATCACTGCTCCATGTAAGCATTTAGATAAACTTATATTTGATTTCACTATAAATGTATTTTACACCCCAAAGATTAAAGCAGAATAAATGGCTTGTTTAGCGTCCCAAAAACCCATGGAAACAAATGGCTTGTTTAGCGTCCCAAAAACCCATGCTGAGTATGTATGAAACAAGAGGACAAGTGAGGAGGACGTAATGTTACCCTGCTATTTGCTTAGCAGGAGGTAGCGCAAGAGCCCACAAGGTTTGACCCACTGGACCTTCTACAGAGAAGACACATGAGAGATTCCTTAGAGATTCCTGGTTAAGTGGCACTGAGGCAGATGGAAAAATAGTGTCTGAGAATGTGCTGAGGTTCAGGAAAGATTTAAAAATCCCTGATGGGGATTAGTGCGGTTTTACGACACTAAGCCCAGGTAGCTCAGAAAATCTATTTGATTTCAATAACTGTGATTGATTTGGTAGTGATGTTACTCCTTGTAAAACATACAAAATAAAACAGGAGCTGGGTTACACCTCAAAGTATGCAAAGCAACAAGTTAAAAGCACAACTCAGTCAACAAGCCATTGTAAGCAAGATTTGCTGTGCAGACAAGGACTCCGAGGCAGACCCTTTTCTTGGTTTGGTGACTGACTGCCACAGTGATACCCAACTGGAAAGTACTGATTTATATGAAGAGTTTGCCTGAAAAGGCAAATTATGGCCATGCTGTAAAGCCACTGACAGGTATTTTCCAGCAGGCCAGTCATGACTCAAAAAATTGTTGGTAAGATTAATACTGAAGGACCACAGCCAGTTTCCAGCAGAACATACCAGAAAAATGGCAAAATGCAGGAGCAAATTTGCAAGGAGAAAGCACGCATGATGGATGCAGAAATAGTTACAGGCTCAAAAAACAGACCCTACACTCTCCATTTGTTAAGGTGCCCAAAAACATTTAATGCTCTCACAAGTTCCTGATGTCTACTCTATGCCCAGAATCATCGACATACTAGACCTACAAGCAGGGCAAAATTACCAAGGACCCTGAATTTAACAACAAGGTATTGACAAATCCCCTTAAACCATGGTTTCCCAAACTCGGGGGCATGCCCCCCTGGGGCGCATGAAGAAATTCTGGCGAGGCGCAAGGTGACCCAGCTCCCCCATCATTCCCCCCAACCAAAGAAAAAGCTGGCCTTTGGTTTCACCTCTCAGCCCCTGCCATTTTACGCGGGCAACCCAGCGCAGCCACTATAAAAAGTAGGCAGCCAGCGAAGACCCACATGGAGCTAGCTGCCTCTTGCAAAGGGGAGTGGGTGTGGGTTGTGGGGGGCGGGAGGGGGAGAAGGATGGGGTTGGATGGGGCAGGGGGTGCCTGGCTTGCAAGAAGGGGATGGAGTGACTGAGGGACTGGGGTGCCTGGCTTTAGAGGAGGGGCTTGGGCAGCTGGCCCCAGCATTGCAAGGCTTCGGCGGCTCAGGCTGGCAGGCGGGTGGTTGGCCCCGGCAATGCGGTGCTCAGTCAGGTTGGACAGGCAGCTCAAGCAGCACAGGGCTCAGGTGGGCCCACTGGCGCAGGCAGCTCTGGCAGCTGGCCAGTTGGGGCTGCACCAGGCACCCGCAGTGGGCCAAGGAAAACTATTGGTACTTATTTTTAAATTTCAAATAACATGTTTATATCAAGTTTTTGCGTTTATTTCAAATTACAAATTGAACTTTTTGTTAAAAGGAGGTTGGATGATAGTAACAAAGAGGTGGAGGGGCGTGAGGGTTTCTCAAAAATCAAAAGGGGGGAGGTGATGCCAAAAAGTTTGAGATCCACTGCCTTAAACAGTGAAGCATAGAAGAAAAAAAAAAATCACCCTCATAACCAGTTCAGAACTTTGTGAGCTTAAAGTGTTACCTTTTAAGTTAATTAATATGGACCCCACATTTCAGAGGCTCGTTAATGAAGTGTTGGCCAGGTTACAGGGCTTAACTCATGCCTACCTAAACAATACTGCAATATTCAGCCATTCCTTGCAATATATTAAAGATGATGTGGGAATTGTGCGAAGAAACTCAGAAATAATGCTCTTGCAGTAAAAGTGACAAAAAATAAGATGGGGGAGGCCAAAATTCCCTGATTTACGTTACTAGGTGGAAGAGGGACTGATATGTCAGGATCCTTCAAAAGCAGAGTTCGTTGTTCAGTGGCCTGTATCCTGAACCAAAAAGCAAGCTCAGTCTTAAATGTTCTGCAAATTATTAATGCTGGTTTGGGGAAGGTTTCAGCAACATGTGTCTACGATTGCAGACCTCTGCAAAATGAGACAGCCTGACAAGGCCGTTTGGACTGCAGCCTGTCAAGAAGGCTTTCATGAAGTGAAAAGAATTCCATTAGACAAACTGGTTCACGCCAGTCCTAGCTTTGATAAGATGGCTGAATTCTGCACACAAATCAAATATTGGCCTGAGTAGCTGTGTAAGTTTAGGAAGACCAAGGCAATAAAAAGCATCCTGTGGCTTAGGTTAAAAAAAAAGGTGATACCCATCTCCACCCAGAACAAAATTACTCTGTCACAGAAAGAGAATGTATTGTAATTGTGTGGGCAGTCAGGTAGGTAGGCTTACCTATTTAACAGGAAGTCCAGAGTCCTAACAGATCACAAGCCACAGAACAAAAGGACCAACTCCAGGCTGCTACATAGGAGGGTACTCCAAGAATATGATATGGAAATTGTATATATAAAGAGTAAAAAATCATGGTGGCACACACATTGTTGAGTCAACTGGGCAGGAACCAAGATGTATCAAGTAGTCAAGGACTAACCCTACTGAATCAATGTAAGGGTGAAGGTATGACATCTTGGCGCAAACTCACAGGAGGCACAGGGTTTCACACAGATTCTCTAGGTCAGATATATGCATCCTAGGTTCACCAGAGAATGGCATGTGAGGTCTCTGCTGAGAGGCTGCAGCTCACTGGTTGCCACAATCATTACAAAACTTATGGACAGATAATATTTAAGGAGTTCTGTATTATACCAAAAATTGTGCTTTTAGGATCTTGCTGATAAGGCAGGTCACCAGGACATAACATACCTCAGAAGGGTTCAGTTCAGGCAGAAAGTGGCAGACACCTCTCTCTCTGTCTGGCCACTTGTATACTGGGATGTCTCATAATGGAAGCCTATTTGCATACAGAGCCACAGTTGAAAGAAAGATTTCAAGTTCTACAACAGAGGAATCCACAGGAGTAAGAAAACAGGCTGGATGTGTATGTTCTGTGTATCGATAAAAAAAGGATTGTTCTGGTATAGCTTTGAATACAAAGTGACATGTGGGTCCTTCACCAAAGAGGATAGCTGACAACATTCTTGTCTCATGAGAGTCACAGCCAGCTGGCTGAAAAGTGGTATAAGGATTTGGGGAGAGCAATGTTAGACAGACATGAGTGTTAATCAAGTCTAGAAAGTACCTTATGATTTTATTTTACACATAACCACTTTTTCCAATACTTATATTTGCTACTATTTAACTATTAAGCTTCATGAAATAAACATATACTTGACTTTCCATAAACATACCTAAGTGTTGCATGTTAAGCAGAGAAGTGACCTGAGGTGGAACTGTTAAGCTTGGGCATCTTTTTTTCTGGAAGCAACAAATCTGAGATTACTGTACTGCAAGCATTCAGTGGACCAAAGACCAGACACCCCAGAGAAGCTCTCGAACGGCTCATGGGGTGGGGTTTGCCAACTGCTAACGTGTCAGGTGACAGCAGGGGCTGTGAAGCCTCAAAAGGAGTGCTAGTGTTTGCAGTGGAGCTGACATATGGCAGGCACAGAGAAGGATTTATGACACTCTGGGCATGCAATAGCATGGTGCCTCACAAGCCTGAGTACTATCAGCGTGCATCTTGGTGACAACTGTTTCTCTTGTTAGTAAATACACAATAAAATGCTGGTGGGTGCCTTAGAAATGAGAGCAATAAATGTGTCTCCTTTTATATGAGATTTAGAAAAGCAGACTTTGCCCCATTAAGGCTGGTGTGCTAAAACAAAATCTTCTAACTCCAAAAAGATATTTTTCTTCCCAACAGGACCCCCTGTGTAAGGTCTGAAACCCAGTCTAATCTTCTGTAATTACCCTTGGTGCAGGCCTGACATTGGAGTCTCCCTCAAGGGAAAGAGCTTTGGGTAGACAATGGTAAACATGGGCTGGCTGCAACGGTGACAGTGTCCCAGAGGGCAGTGCAGTAATTCCAAGAGACTTTTGGGCAATGAGATTGGAGTCAGGAAGCTGAAATCTAGGGAAGAAACAAAACCTAAGTTAAGAAACAGCATTATAACAAAACAAAATCATGATACAGTTCAACATAGTGAATGTGTTCCACAACCTCAGCGTACTAAATAGCTCACTAATCCTCTCAGTGACATCCGGCCATGTCACAAGTAGTAAACTAAAGCGAACTATTTGCAAATTAGATGAAGTCCATAAGGGTACTTCCAATGTAAATAAGCAAGAAAAATTAACAAACTGCATGCATAGATTAATCAGACCCAAACAGCCAGATGAAGGTGCTGTTGCCCAAGCAAATACAAAAATAAAAAAAAACAGCGAATGCTTCAAGCAGTAAAATATTTCTCAATAAAGGCATTGGCTGACTCAAGCAAAACTCAGAATTAAAATGTGGAAGATTTAGCTAAGTGCATGTCATTAAATTGGATCTGAGGTTCTCTGTTCTAATCAGCAACTATTCACTAGTCAAAAATACAAGATTCTAGGAAGGAAATCAGTACCTTTTTATTTATATAATTCAGTAATTATAACCATCCTGCAGCACAACACAGCTTATACAAACACTAAACAATTAATCAACCAGTAATTCAAAATTTCAAACTATAATCTAGTCTGCCTGAACCAATACCCACAGCTGTCTCCAAAAGGCCCAGAATATACAGAGCCTTTTTACCGTGCCCAACAAGTCAAAAGGTTTCATTCACTCTTCTATATTGAAGAGGCTCCAGAATTCTCCCGTTCCCATTTCCAAATCTCTGGGAAATGCGATTCCTCAGTTAAGCAGACTCCAGGCCATGTAGGACTTTCAGATATTGGCTTTAACCTGTGAAACTCCCCCAGAAAACAATCAGCCAGCACTGCACGCTACTGTAGGTGTTAACTGAGCAAGGTGAGGTGCAGCACTTGATCAACAGGCTTCTGGAATTTGCACTGAACTTAGTTTCCACAGGAATCTGAAGTGCAGTCCCATATCCAGTGGTCTGAGGTGACAAAGGTACAAGCAGGGTCCGCATCTAAATAGAAGACTTCACAGCTTTCTGATCAGGCAAAAACTAAGGAAAGCCAGTCTGGTCACTGCTGCAATACAATTTCCTGTGACCTACCACCAACAGTCTTCATACTGATCACGCAACACTACCTGACTATTCCAAACTTAAATCCTCCTTGTGTGACAGTCTTGCCACACTTTGTGATATGGATAACTCATGGTGAGAAATGAGAGGATTATAATCAACTGTAATTTAAAGATCTGAGTTCTGCTTTTCCAGCAGATAGAGCTTAATAACACTTGGACCAAAAACCCCCAGCCTCTCTTCAAAAAGAGATTAGAATTCTGCACACAGAGATATTGGCACTTTGTGCTATATGAACATCATGCTGTTATAAACTTAGTATCTGAACAATTCTCATTTTTTACCCACATAAAAGATATCAAAAACTTCCAATAGGTTGTTAATTCATTCCCCCAGCAGTGCAGAGTTGTTTCCTCCAATATAGTCTCATGGGTATGGCCCATTCTTAATACAGGGCTTCCATCAATGGTCTTAATAAAAACAAAGTTTGGGGCAGAGAGAATCAAAGCAGCAGAATGCCAGATCATCACTGCACACTTTTTCTTGGCAAAAGGAAGTACTTCTATGGTTATGATTCATGACAAGCCCACTCTAAGCTTTTCTACATACATTATATCTCATGTTTTACAAATTCCCAAAGCACTTAACGTAACAGATCCACAACACTCCCAAGCCTGAACCCCAAATCAGTCTCTAACATTGGTATCTTGTGTGATATTGCACAACCAGAGGAGCCACAGGCCAGTTTACAACAAAGAGCCTGAACTGGAGCAGAACTAAAGCAGCTCAGCTGTTAGGCTACACTGAAATGGCCAACGGCTACTAACATTTCCTATGTCTTTATATATAACAAGTCTGCCAGTTTAGGAGTGTGCTGCCTGGCAAGGAGTTGCATTGTTGGAGAATGCATCTAATCTTGCCTTAGGAATAATAATTTCTCCCTCTCCTCTCACATTCAAGTTGGCTTTTTCTCCACTGCAGACTGTGAAAAGCCCACATGCTTTTACACTGTGGCTAACACAAACAAACAAACAAAAGAAAAAAATTTCTAAAGACCACTTTCCCTCTGGAGCCCAACATTTAGCAGTGTCTTTTGGGCCACAACATTTTGGTTGATCGCTTAAATGTAATTTGCCAGAACACCCATTTTAAAACATTTATGTTTACAGAGCACTTTGAAGAGCTCTATAAATGCAACTATCACCTCTGAGAGGCATTCCTGTCTCGACAAACTCTAATATGTCAATATGAACAGACAATTAAAATACCTTTTAAAAACCTGCAGTAGGTGTTATAGAGTGTCCTGATGGCTAGCTCTTGCAAAGGCAGCACATGATCTGTCTCTGTCCCTATGGACTTCACTTCTGCTGGGAGGAACACAGTTAATTGTCCTGATGAAAAGGAGAGCAGCTTCACCTCTGAAACCTGAATAGGGGAGCCACAGCTGGAAGAATGCAAACCCATCAAAAAGAAATTAGTCAGAATAAAAGTAACCAAAGGGGAAACAACATGCAATCAACTCAAAGTGCACTTTCCACTGTTTTACAGAACACTGTGTTCTTAGAATAAAAGCTCACTCTTACAAACAGTGCGTGTTTCAGATTTAATTTAGCACACAGTCTCACTGCCTGTACCAACAGGCTAGATTGTGGCCATTTTGATGTCTTTACTGTTCAAGTAATACCCAATACATAGAAAAAAAATGAGAAAAGAGCCTCAAGGTGAACTAAGGACGCTAACAAAAGTCTAGCGTCCCTAGCTTTGCCTCAGAGTCCCTCTCATTTAGCCAGACACTAACTGAACAGCACAAACTGGTTGTTACTATTACAAAATAGTTTACTGATCCCTCTTACCTGACAACTGGGTATTTTGCCTTGAACCAATCACCTCAGAATGATCATGGATTTCCCACCCACAACCTGTCAGGTAACATACGGCAATGAGGCAATTAGTGCTTTAAATGCCACAGGATGCTGCTGTACTTTACTTTCTCCCTCCCACGCTGGGTCTACACTTACCTTGAATATCAGTGGCTGCTACGCAATTTTAGGTAAGCCAATTGTGTACCAAAAATCGATTTTGCAGCCATCAATGTTTGTCCCTGTCCTCACTGCAGAATGCCGAAGGGAATGCTCATCCCGTTGGCATTCCTTAATCCTTGTGGCTCGCAAGGAGTTCTGGCGTCGACAATGACCCTGGAATGCACAAAATGGCACCCCAGAAGATCGAACGTAAACTTTAATTTTCCATGGCAAGTGTAGACTCAGCCCCAGAGTTCCCATGAAATGACTGCCCTGTTGAAAGAGTGATAACAGAGCAAAAACAGCAAACTCTGCCCTTTCTATCCCATGGTCAGAAGAAGGAGAGCTCTCAGGATCAGTGGATCCAAACAAGAAGTTTAATATGTTGGCTAAAAAAAAAAAAAACATCCCTTCTTGATTTCTGCTGCAGACTATCCAGACTGTTAAGAAGCCTGGAACAATGTGAAAGAATTGGTATTGTTTACAACAAACTCAAAAATTGGAAGCAAAAGAGCAACCTCTGTTGAGGTCACATGTAACAAATGGAATGACAGGCTCAAAACAGTAATTTGACCAGTCCAAGTGGAAGACCAATAAATCTGATGCCCAGAAAGGTAAAACAAAAATGTCATGCACTGAGACCATCACATATATCAAAGTGATATTTCAGCAAGCCTGACAATAGGATTCACTAATTTATTACTTAATCAATGTAATTTACAGTTTTATTCAGAACCTTATCTTTACAGTAGCAACAACTACTCAGTTTTCACTGTCCAGATAGTGACTAGACAAAGCATTAAACAACCTTCATTCTAGGCTTGTAAACTTGATCAATAAAGAACTTATACTAGCCATTAATGCTTACTATCGCCATGTTCACACAAAAAGGCTTTAGCAAATAATGAGTATACCATTTTAAAATCCATTGAGCACATTATCAACTCTATTTGAGCATGATATTCCTTATGCTGTTAACAGTTACTCTACAGGAAAGAAGAGTGCTACCTGCAAATGGACCTTCTCTTGTATTAGATTTTAATTCTCTAAATAAAAGTGTCTTTTTAGTTATATGAAGGGTTTTTACAGAGTATGTAGAGGTGTCTCATTAGAATGTACAAAGCCATACAGAGATTTTTTGCTTACAAAAGGAACAAATTCTGTTGCAAAATCATTACATGCGGGAGCTGAAAAAAAATGCAGCTCCTGTTAATTTAGCCTCTTTTTAGAAAAACCCTGATAGTTCAGCAATAGCTTTGTTCCTAATTTGCAAATACAAATGCTGTCTTGGTTTGGGGGCGGGGGGACAGAAATTTATTTAAAAAGATTAAATCTGGCCAAGGGATAGAGCGAAGCATTTTATCAAATCAAATTGCTTGGACAGACCACTTCTATTATGACTAATATTGGGAAGGCCAGAAGATCAATGCATCCAAAGGCAGCCCATATACTGTTAAAATGTGGGCTGTACCTGCCTCCTCTCTCTAAGCAGATCAGCTGGATTCTTTTTATTGTTAGTAATAATTTTAAAAATAGTTATTTCATTTTTATCCATACGTTAAACAAAGTACAGGTATCACCACATAGCAAAATGTGAATTGGTTTTTCCACAGGCCTTACCTGAGTGCTATGAGAATTACTATCTATGCAGTGCTTTGAACATATACAGCTTTACAAGTGAAACTTGTAAAATTTCCCATTGTATCTATTGTCAGTATAGCTGCACCAGTGGCAGGAACAGAAGCAATATAGTCAAGGAAGTACTGGATGCTGCCACTTTAACCACCATCTGAGCTAGATCTGCTATCATGGGGGACAAGTCCTTTAAGCGAAGTGAGGGTCTGCCTTCCCACACAAGTGCAGCAGAAACCTCTGGTGGTTTCATGCCTCTAATGTTTTTGTTATGGTTCAGGCAGATTCCCGGGCGGAAGGGAAGACAGGAGTGCGGTCTGCAGGTCTGGTTCATAAAGTTGACACGTTTTGCCTTCTTGGTTCTGTGAGCTGAATGAATGCTATTGTTAACGCAGCAGCCAGCCTGTATTTTACAGAAACGATTCGTGTCAATTTTTACTCATTGTTTGAGGTGCTTATTGATGTTGAAACAATAAAAGTAGGAAGGGTTCAACCTTTTTTGTATGGAGAAGTGAGAATGAGATGGCAAATTTTGCAGTTGGATTCCGCTCATTTTCGTCCTGTCAGGAGGCAAATACCAGCAGATGGTGAGGCCTGACACTTTGTTTTATTGATTGTTTGAAGAAAGGACAGAAATTTCTCATTTAGCCATTATATGTTTCCCCCGGATCAGTGAGAAGGGTATGGAGCATTTGCAAGTCGTCTGCATGTCAGCTATCACAGTACAGCACATAAAAATCCTGTGTCTGACATTTCTTATTCCCTATTTTAGTGCTTTTAATTTGGTACCTCCTGTATGTCTGGCACATGGTACAAAACATGGTGCATTTTGTTGAGAAAGAGACTGGCGAAAAGAGGACTTTTTCAAAAATAATTTGCTTGGGTTCAGGGATCTGCCTGGAAGGGGACAAGCATGCAGCGAGCAGGGACATGAAAAGGCAGGGGAAGGGAAGAGAGGAGAGAGTGGGAACAGGGCAGGGCTGGGCAGGGGATGGGGCCTCAGCAAGAGAGCTACTGCCTCTCCAAGTCGAAGCATCGCACACCGCCCGACCCTGTTGTGTTCAATTTTGTTCAAATAATGAAGGCTAACGTAAAATCTGAGTATTATATAAACAGGAAGAGGAACACTAGCAGACATCTTTTAAAGGGGACTAAATCAAATGAAAATCTGCTTTATGCAGAAAGTTGTAAAATAAGCTGAAAAACTGACACTGAACAAGGTAGCATAAAGTTAGTTCCAGATACAAACATTTTAATAGACTAAAATGGAGAATTAATGGCAAAGACACAGTGAAAAAGCAAAGTTGTGTTTAAAAAGAGCTGAATGTGTTGGATCAAAGCTGTTTGCGCCCTTCAAGGTAATACCACTAATGTGTTCTCAAAAAAAAAAGTTTTCTTTAACCCTTAACTTATATATCCTCAGTAAATGAAGTGCTTGTATAACTTCAATAAAATTCATGATGAGCACAGAGTGACTGCACCTGGCAGCAGTAAAATTGTGATACACTGCAGAATACTTATACACCACAAGAATAAAAAGGAACATGGGCTCTGGCTATCAGGAAAACCTTAAAAATTCTCAGATACACTGATGTACTGTAAAAAGACAAGGATTACAAATGGTGACTTTATAATTAATTTAGGTATAATTGAAAGGAATAATATAGTAATTTTATAATTAGAGAATAATGGGGCATGTACTCCTCTTACTGCTTTTACACCAACATAGATACTTTAATTTCAGCACAGATACTACTCATTTAAGCTTGTTTAAGGCCTGGGCTACACTATGAGGTTAGGTCACAGTTAGTTGCATTAGGGAAATTTTTTTTATAATGACCATTTCTACACCATCCTACACACAAGCCCCTTCCACCATCCTTAAGGGCTTTTAAAATTGACTTCTGTACGCCACCTTAATGAGAAGAATAGCACTTAGTTTGAGCTTCAAGGGTCACATTTGAGGTAGTGCAGACAATTTGATGTTCTTAGACTCTGGGAGGGGTTTCAGAGTCTTCCTGTGTGACCACTCTGGCCAGCACTTGAAACTCTGCTGCATGCTCAGTAACACAGGAAAAGCCCCATGAAATTTTCTATTTCATTTCTTGTTTGGTCAGCATGAGGAGTCCAGCAGCATACCTGACCATGAATGCCCAGAGATGCAAATAAGCTCAGCATGGAGCATGAAAGAGATACAAGATCTTATTGCTGTGTGAGAAAAAGAATCTATGCAGGCAGAAAGCCAAAGCTGCAAAAGAAATGCTGATATCTACACCGAAAATCGCATGGTGGTAAAAGAATACAGCAGGGACACCAAGGTGTGCTGCATAGAAATAAGGGAACTCAGGCAAGCATACCATGAGACAAAGGAAGAAACATTCAGTCTGGGTCAGAGCCACAGACATGCAGCTTCTATAAGCAGCTGCATGGGGCTCTAAGGGGAGGACCCAACCACTGGTCCAAAAGGGTCTGTGGATAGCAACCAAGTGACTTTTCAAGCAGCCATGGGCAACGGCACTGTAGATGAGAAAGAGGAAAAGGACGAGAATTCATTATATCAGAACAGCGTCTTTATTCACCATGCCAAGTGCATTTGTGGGGGAGGGCGTACAAGGAAGTACCTGCATAACAGGCATGGGAGCAACACACAACTACTGCATTGTTGTCTGGGCATTCATGAAATTGGTTTTCAGTATCTCTCTAATGTGCAGGGTGCTTCGACCAGCTCTCCTTACTGCCATGGTGTCTGGCAGTTCATAATTGGTTGCCAGGTGATCTACCTCAAATCCACCCCACCAGAAACTTTTCCCCCTTACTTTCACAGATACTATGCAGCACACAGCAAACAGCAACAACCATGGAAATATTATTTCAGAGGTCTAACACAGTCAATGAACTTTTTAAGCATCCTTTTAAATGGCCAAAAGCACATTCTGCCACCATTCTGCATTTGCTCAGCCTGAAGATGAATTGTTCATTACTGCTGTCTGGGCTGTGTGCGCATGGTTTCATGACCCATGGAAGGGAGCGGCAAGGCTGGGTGTCCAAGGATATTTACTGGCATTTCAGTACCTCCAATAGTGATTTTCCAGTCTGGGAAGAAATTTCCATTGTGCAGTTTTCTGAAGAGATGGAAATTATTAAATATACACATCATGCACCTTTTCCAACCCTCCTACACTGAAGTCAGTCAAATGGTCTTTGTGATCCACCAGCGCCTACACCACCATTGCGAAGAACCCCTGGCAGTTTACATTCTATTTGGCAGGGTGGCCTGGTGCCAAATTAGATGCCATTTATCATCCTACCATTGTTAGGAAACCCCACTGCAGCTAAGCCATCCACCATGTTCTGCACATTCTCCAGAGTCACTATCCTGCCTAACAGAAAGGTATTGATTTCCTTGGCTACTTGGATCACAACAGGCCCCACTGTGGATTTATCCACTCCAAAATCAACTAACCAGTAGCACTGTAGCACTGCAAGCTTTCACAAGGCTATTGCCACTTGCTTCTCAACTGTTAGAGAGACTCTCATTCTGGTGTTACTGCTCTTCAGGGTGAGGGAAAGAAATTCAAAAAGTTCAGTGAAAGTGGCTTTATACATTCAAATGTTTTGCAGCCACTTATCCCATAGCTGCATAAGTATGTGGTACAACCAGTCTGTGCTCGTTTCCTGGGACCAGAATCGGCATTTCACTGTGTCAGTATGCGTGACTGCTGACAGTATATGCCAAATGCTCCATTCTATCGGTTCCTCAACATCTGTGAATGTGGTCTCCTTATATTCTTCCTCTCACAGGCAGCTCCTGACTAAGCTCTGAACAAACCACAGGACAATGCACAAGATGTTAGCAATGCTTGCTGCAGCAGTCTGCAGCTCAGTGGAGTCCATACTTGCTGTGCTATGGTGTTTATATATATAACCAGGGGAAAAAAAAAATGTGTGAAATGATTGTTCGCCATTGCTTTCAAGCAAGGAGGGAGGCGATGAGTGCATCACAGGAGACTGACAATATGTACCAGAACCACCTACAACTATGTTTTTCTCCTATCAGGCACTACAAGCCTCACCTGGAATTCAAATGGTCAACAGAAGCTGTGGGATGACCACCCTCAGTCCATCACTGTTTTATATTAGCCACAGCTATAGAGATGCATTCCATCGATCGCATGTATTTAGTTGGAACATATGCCTTTGACTTTACAAAAATGAGTGCTAAAAGCCAATCTAAACCTAATTTCATATTGTAGACATACCCCAAATTGGGGTGGCCAACACATGACTCTCAGGCCAGAATCTGGCCCTTGGAGCCTTTTCATACAGCCCACAAAGCCAGCAGCAGCACCATTTTGATAGCTTGTTGTGGGGCACGGGGCCAGTAATCTGTGGCTCTGGAGCTGCATGTGGCTTTTTAAGGTGCCATTTGTGGCTCCGGACACTGCAACCACTGACTTGCCCTCTGGCTCCCGGCCCTACCACATTGAAATAATGGAACTCTATTTAACTGGTTTAATGTCTGGCAGGGTGACAGAAGGGATCCGGCCATTAAACTGAGTTCCATTATTTCAGCATGGCAGGGCAGGGAGCTGCCCACGCTGCACATGAGGGAAGGGTGTAAGAGAGCTGAGGGCAGCCATGCGGCTGTGGCGAAGGAGCAGCGGGAGGGCAACAGAGGCAATGCAATGAGTCGTGCCATGCGCGATTCCTCAGCTCATAATCACAGACATTAAGATACTAGATTATATTTAAATATACATACAAATTGTAGAAAATGAGTCACTGAATGCCAAGCATTGTAAAGAGTTGGTACAGGGATGTTATGAAAACATGAATGAGAGGAAAAAGAGTCATGTGACATTCTATTCAGATATGGTCCATTCTAGGCAAAGATCTGCAAATCCACTGAATAGTCCAGATCTATAACGTATCGGATGCAAACACTACAAGAGATATTTACTTATTAAAGATCATGGAAACATAAAAACATATTACACGTACTGGTCTTATTTTGTAAAGACAGGTTTCAATACAGCCTACATTTGGGACAAATTTAAACACAGTCTTCACTTCATGCCCTACGTTATCAGTAAATATTTCCTACAAATATCTACAAATCCTCTGGCTGTCGTGGCTTGGCACTGAAATATTACATGTTGAGCAAATTAATGCAGAATATTATAAAAGTAAAATAGAACAGGCAGCCAAATTAATCCTTTCACAATAACACCAATCCTGAATGAATAAAGTGAGTTGTATCACACAGGCATGTATTTATGGAGAGCACTGTGAAATAAAGGTATGCGAGGCTTTAAGTTAATTCATACTTACCCACTGCAACCAATGACTTTATTATACAGATAAGAAGGGAGCCCTTTCAGGTGAATATTGTTATCCACATACACATATTGCAGTTCTCGAGAACGACCTAAATCTAGGTTTTAGAAAACAAAAACAGAAAGGAGAAAAATGAAGTAATGACAATTCCCAGAAGAAACAATTAAAATCAAAATAAGCTCACTGGACTTTCAGTAAGTGAACATGAAACATTACTTTGTCAGTTTATTCTAACTAAATGAAATCTGTGGAGAAAGTGGTTTTTTTTTTTTTGGTTGGTTGGTTTTTTTAAGAATTTGGCATGCACTAGAGTTACTTTAAAAATACCCAACTTCTTTCTAAAAGTGCTGTAAATCCCATTATGAAAGAAATATAATTTTAAGAAATAATTCACTAATTCTGTCAATTCTGAAAAGGCAAAACAACTCTTGGTCGCACATTTATAGCCGACCTGCTGACCTTTTTAAAATAGCAGGCCAAGTCCCCTGGTATTGTCAACTGATGTCAGAGCTCCATCAATGCATAGAAACAGAATGTGGCCTGTGTGGGACTATACAAGAAAATATAATAATTTAATGAAATTCAGTATAAGTGGTGCACACCAGCGGCCACCTTTGAACTTTCAGGTGTTTACTGAGACAAGCTTTTGGGCAGCTAACAGAACAGAAATTGTGTATTTCTGTACATACTGGGTTAAATTCAGTGCTGACTGACTATATAGTCAGACCACAGCAAGATCACTCCAACTGCGTGAGATGTATGACAAGGAAGGTATTGCATGAATGAAGCAGAGTTTTGGTCAGTCAAATGAATTGGCTTGCATATTGCACTAAAATTACAAAACAAAATGAATTAAGCTGCTGATACTACAGAAGGTGTACATGTACGTTTTCAGCTTAGAAAATGCAAAACACCATTTCCTACAAATATTAGAAAGCTATCAATACATTTCAAACATTGACTGTTACATCTTTTCATAAAAACGGTCAGGATGGTGGTGGGATTGGTTGGTGAGGGATGTTTAGAAGAGCCAAATATGTATAAGGATGGCTAAGCAATAAGAAATGGGACAGAGACATGCTAAGAACCTAGAAGTATGAACAAGCATGGAGAGGTTTGATTAGTTAGGGACATAGCAGTCCAAGAAAGTAGTTAAATGGAAAATTCAGGTTGCTGGGGAGAAGGAGGAGAGAGAGAAGAAATCCAGTCAACAAGACGTAGTCACTCAGGGAGCAGTTCACTACAGGAAAGTATCAAAAGACTCATTAATTTCAGACATATCCAGACTGAACAAAATACAAAAACGTGTAGTCTAAAAAACAGCCCTGAACTAGGTGAGACTGATTATTTAGAAAAGCGTTTCTTAAACTATGTTCCACAGAACACTGATATTCCACAAATAACTCACAAGTGTGCCAAAAGAGTCTGACACTTTCTTGATATCGTACACTGATGGTACATATTTTCTGTTATTAAAACCACATACAATGTTACTTCTTCATTGCTATGATACCTGATTAAATGACTTAATTTTGGTTTTGCTGTATATGTTGCCAACTGATTTTTTCTCTCTTTTTGGTCTGACAACAATTATTTTTGAAGAAATTTTTCATAGGTGTTCTGCATAAAAAATGTGGTGTTTCGTGCTCTCTAAGAGTTTAAGAAAAACTGACTCAGAACATCTTAAGTAGACTAGCCCATCTCTAACTCTGATGACTTTCCAAATATTAAGTTATTTTCAACTGTATACATTCCAATTAAAGTAAAAAGCACTTCATTTTAGAAAATGTAAGTAGTAAAAATATTTTAAGAACACTCTGAGCAACAGAAGGTTCTTTTATGAAGGCCTAACCACTTGCAAAAATATTTCTGCAGAACAGGCTGCAGAATATACCTGAGTGACACTATCAGATTTATTATGGATTGAAGCCCAACAGATTTAGAAGTTAAGAATGGCAAAGTAGCATGCAGTTGAAAACGCACTGAATGAGACAACCAAAAAGTTACTCTGTCCTAAACTAATTCTGACTTTTTATTGTCACCAACCCTCAATTTTGATTGGCATGAAAATATGCAAGGAAACCTCAGAGAGTGGGTACTGCTGCCCATTTTGCAAACTCAAAACATATATGGCAGAATGCAAAGTGCCAATATTCTCTAGTATGTCTCATTCTATTACATGCAATAGGAGCAATAAATTGTCAGACTTTTACCAGACATTACGATATACAGTCAGGATATTATACAAATGTGTAATGATTTATTTATGCATAGGTCTCTCGCCATCATTCAGCTCTGAAGAATCACATTTTACTTATTTCTACTACAGCTTTCCTGATCCCACAAGGTAGTGTGTGTTTCCAGATCCTCTTGATTTCAAAGAGAGAGAAAGACAATAGGAACCTTGAAGAATTGCAGCCCAAGATGGACATACAAAGAAGATTAACCTACTACACAGACAATCCAATACTATGAAAACAAGAGCTGGGGTAAAATGGTGTTCTAAAATTCAATAAGGGAAAAAGGCTACAGTTTTATCAGAAAACAACCCGTGTACTCGATATGAAGCAAGCAGCAGCAGAGAAGACAGTGGTAAGATTTCTGGATCTTCACAAAAACACACTTACTTTGTAAGAATCAATTTGATTACTACTCAGAGGTATTTTTACAAAATTACTTTAAAGAGAGTGATTCCCCTTCAAAGACATAAAACATGGGCTAGGTGGTGGTCTCTCCACAGCACAATGCTGTTGAGACTGGGGTGCATCATGGCACGCCAGCAACAAGAAGCAGCACTGCAAAGAATGCACAATATTTGAGGTACAGATATGATAGGATAAGAAAAAAAAGGTAAAGAACCATCTCAAACTGCCAAAGGAGCTCCATTAAATGACAGTGCTGAAGGGCTCCAAGGGGTGTCATATTAAAGCCTTCTCTCCAAGGAAAAAGGATCATTTAAAGGATGAACAGTTAGTGTTGGTTTACAATTGAATCTATCAGACTCTCTACGGCTGTGTCTACACTACCACCTTCCTTCAAAGGAAGGATGGTAATTAGGGTGTTGGGAGTTTACTAATGAAGTGATGCCATGCATAGGAAGCACTTCATTAAGCAAATTCCCCCCTGTAGCAACTCTGAAGTTTTAAACTTGGAAGTACCGGCACGTGTCTAGCTGCGGTGCACCCACCGGTACTTCAAAGTGCTGGGGCAACTTCGAAGTCCCCTAACTCCAGTTACGAATGGGTGCATCACGGCTAGACGCATGCTGGAGAGGCAATTGAGCAAACTGTTCCAGAAGAAGAAAAGATCAATAAGAAGTGGATTACCCAGAAGACACTCAAGTTGGTTCAAGAGAAGAGAGTGTTGAAGATCAGAAGAGAGGCTTCTAAGATGGCAGAACAGCAATATAGGACGAAATGCAATGAGGTAAGAAAAGCAGCCAGAAAGGATAAGGAGAAATGGTTAGAAGAGCAATGTGAAGATTTCGAGAGGTATTACGGCAAATGTAAGGCTTGGGAGGTGTATAAGACAATTAGGAATATTAATAGGAAATGGCAACCAAAGCAGATGGCAATCAAAGATGAGAACAAAGAAGTGCTCATGAACAGGGAGAAGATTGCGCAGCGATGGACCAGATATTGCACCGATCTATACAAAGCACAGTTGGACCCGAGTGTCTCAGAGAGACTGGTTGAAGAATTGAAAGAGATATCTTCCCAGAGCATCAAGAGCGAGACCGATATTTCGAAGAAGGAAGTAGAAAAAGCAGGGTTCAGAAAAGACAGAAGTACCATACAGCAGATATTGGCACTAAGACTGACAGTGGAGAGAGCTCGACAAAAGAACAAAAATGTATACACTTGCTTCATCGATTTTCAAAAGGCATTTGACAGTATAGATCAGAAAGTGACTTGGGCGGTGTTGGAGTCATACGGAGTGGATAGCAGACTGACAGAGTTGTTGAAGGATATTGGTGATAATGCAGAGGCAGTGGTGAGAGCATGCAGGGAGTTGGTTTAAAACAAGTAAAGGTATGAGACAAGGAGATCCAATATCGCCAAGTGTCTTCATCGCACATCTGGAAAGAGCGATGGACAAAATCAAGGAAGAGGTAGAAGGGGTATCTGTGCACGGGAAAAGAATTAACAACTTGAGGTTCACAGATGATATAGTTATCATTGAGGAAGATGAGGAAAACCTAGTGAAAACAGTGCGGGTGTTGAAGAAGGAAAGCAGTACGGACTGATTATGACCATCGATAAAACAAAAACTATGGTATTTGAACATAAAGAAATAGGAAGGAAGATCAGTGTCAACAATATTGAACTAGAAAATGTAGAGAAGTTCGCATATCTGGGGAGCAACTTAACGTATGATCTAGACTGTAAGAAGGAAATAGCCACTAGAATAGCAAAAGCAAGAGCGAGTTTGAAGGCAATGGATAAGATCTGGAAAAGCAAAGCAATTAGCTTAAGAACAAAGCTGGGCATCTTGAAAATGTGTGTATTCAGTGATGGGGTTCTAGGGTCCCCCACGCTTTGCACCCTGTCCGCAGGAAGGAGAGTCTCTCACTTAGCAGGAGAACAGCGGGTTTATTAGCCGACAGGACTCAGCATCGTACAGAGGAGTCAGTGCAGCAGGCAGAGACAGCCAGTTCCATCCATGTTGGGGAGAGGAGGCCCTGAGGGGCCCCCAGAGCCGGGGCCTTGCCCCCTCCTTTGTCTCTCTCTTCCTCAGCCCAGACTAACTGCTTCCAACTCCCAGTTCCAATTCAAACCCCTCAGGCTCCACCTCCTCCTTTGTCTGCAGTACAAAGGTGTTACCTGGTCGTCAGGGTTACCCTCAGCAGGGGCCCCACACCCTCTGTGAGCCACTCACACACACACAGGTATCCCCCACTCCATCACATCTTTTCCCCCTTTCAGACCGAACTGAGCGGGGTTACTCAGCCAGTGACCTGGGGAAGTTTGGGGCCCTCCCCTCGTGATTGGGCATCGGCTGCACCCTTAGTGCTCCCCTTGATGTGCACCACCTCCATGTCATAATCCTGCTGGGAGAGGCTCCAACTTAGGAGGTTGGTATTGGCCCTTTTCATGTGATGCAGCCAGGCAAGTTCCTTTAGTTCCCTCAGGTTAGTTGGTCTCCCTGCTTCTGTCTCTGGTCCATTAGCCACGTTCTCAAGTCAGGCAGGCAGAGCCCATACAGATGCTGCAGCACCAACAGATTAAATAGTTTTTTTCTTGTCTGGGCCCTGCCCTGTCTGACCACCAGTCCATACAGCTGCTTCAGCCAATGTTTGGAATTCAGTTACAGTCCAGTAAAGGAAGGTACAAATGCTTCCACCCTTGGCATTTAGCCAGACCACCAAAATGGTTGTGTGCCTCAGTTTCCCCTTCCATGCCACACAATAGGTTTGGAATGTTTCTCCTTATGTGAGAGGTTGCAAGACTAGTTACAGGGAACAATGGTGACATTTCAGAGTTACAGACTCCTTTAACATACAATTTATGCTTCTACATTAATGTTATCATGTTAAATGGCTCTTTTTAAACATTTAGTACATGGTACAATTTTACAGCTTTTGGTAGCAGCACCCCTTGGTTACAGCAGTTAGCGTGAGTAACAGAACAAACCCATTGCAACTGTACATTTACGTTGCTCTTTGGTAGACCACGACTTATGTGTAACCTCCTTGAGAATTTGGTATTTTGGGGATAAATGGCTGAGGCCTTTTTTAGCACCATTAAGTTCTAATTTTCTCCCTTGCCCCCTGGGGTGGAAATTTGATCTTTCTGGCTGTGCCCTCCCTTTTAACAAGAGCTGGGCCATTGATGATCTCAGGGAGACGGCCCCCTTCCAGCCAGTTTGGAAATTTGCAAACCAAACTGCTTTTTGAGAGTTGTTTTGTGAGTCCCAGACGCAGAATCCACATGAAGGAATTCCTGTTTATCCCTTACTGGCCCACCAGGCCCAAAGCTCCTTTGTCCTTCCCCCTCCAACTACTGCCTCCCCATGGAATTAGAAGTGGAGTTCAGTATAAGAATATAAGTGTTTTCACCATCTGGAGATGGGGAATTGCTGAACCTCTCCTGCATTTTACAGAGACTGACTGTGCAGCTGTTTTACTTGGTTCTCACAGGGCTGCTCACACTACCTGATAGTTTTCACTTTACTTGCACCAGCTTCCAATTCCTGAGAAACTTTTACCCTGCCTGCTTTGGACCCTTCCAGAGCACAGCCAGTGGTTTCACACTCAGGCAGGTCCTGGCCATCAGGAGCTGAAACAAACTTCTCCCCAGGCAAAGGGCTGCTCTGGCTCTTACAGACATGCACCTTTCCTGTTCATTCTCCTTCACCTCACTCCCATTTTTTGCAGTCCCCACCGACGGGTCAGGAAAAGTTTCAGGGAAATTCTCTTCCTCAAGAGCTCCCCCAAACAACAACTTACCCCTGTCTGGCTCCATAGGGGCACTGCTCCCTTGAGCCACAACCAGCTACTGGGTTTCACCTACACCCAGGATCACTTCTGACCCATTAGGCAGATTCCCACGTAATCCCCCTCCAGGCAGACAGCCAGTACCACCGGACAGAAGGTTAGGGTCCCTTTCCTCCCTTCTGCTACCAGCTCCTTTATCTTTATCACTCAGCATAACTCCATTGCCCGTCTGTTCTTGTGTCCTGGCGAGAGGATGACTCTGGTAGGACAGAGTCCTCTCACCCCTCCCAGTAACACCTCAGCATCAGGCACAGAACAAGTACCAGAATCATCTGGTCTCTGGGATTCCCTGATGATACTAACTGGATTAGACCAAGTTAAAGCATCATCCCCCCTGAGAGACACAGAGGTAGGCCCACTTCCCATCTGGGCTTCAGCTGCCCTCAGATCCAGCTCTGGGATCTTGGCTCCATCTCGAGCCCCCACAGGCTCAGGCAAAGGATTCACTTCCCCAGAAGCAGAAGCACTTTTCTTGCACCAAGGACCAGTGTCCTTAGCAGGGATACCACTGCCCATCCCAGAGCCATTCCCTCTGCTCCAGCCCCCATGGCTGGGTTTAGGCACACCTGGAATGCTCTTTCCTGATGGTTCCTTCTCCAGCCACCCCAGGCTGGGGAAGTCTTCCTCAGACAATGGGCTAGTTTCCTCATTGGCACCTTTTCCAAACACAGGCTCTGCTCTCTCCCAAGGCTGCTGCTGCTGTTCAACACAGACAGACAATGGGAGACACTCTCTCCTTTGTCCCAGCCCCCCGGCTGGTCTCCACACACACACAGAAGGTGGAGCAGCTTCTCTCACAGACAACTTGCCATTCCCAGTGGATCAGCTGCTTTCCTGCACAGACACACAGGCACCTTCCTCGGCCCAGGCCTGGAAAACTTTTCGCAGGTCTGTCTTGGCCACTAGTAGATGATGGGTTGGAATCGCTCCTTCCCTCCTTGAGCTGCGGCAGGCCACTCAGTTCAGAGCTCCAGGCAGTCCAGGGTTCCCTGCCCCGATCCGGGCTCACCTCTGCAGGATTTTCCTTAACCCTCAGCTCTGCCACTGCACATCCACGCTGCCTTGTCCAGCTTCTTTAATCTCGAATCGGTTTCCAGGTGCTGCCACTTCACAGCGGAGTTGCTCAGCGTGGTTGCAGGCTCTTAGGCTGATGCCCTCTGCACCCCACGATTCCTGGAAGAATCCCTTCAGTGTGCCAGGCTCCTTGCGGGTCACAAGCTGCCCGGGGTTAGGCCGTAGGCCCCTCCGCCCTCTGGGACCGACTCCAACAGACTCCCAGCGGAACCCCTTCTTCAGTGTGACACCCGCTGTCAGGGACCATGAGCACACTGTCTTGGGAAGAACTTATTCAGCGTCAGCCTCCTCAGGGGTCACTTGTTCCTGGGGGTTGGGCTCTCGGCCCCTCCACCTTCTGGGACCGACTCCAACAGATTCCCAGGAGTAACCCCTCCTCGGGTGTGACACCCCCTCTCGAGGACCACGACCGCAGTTGCTTGGGTTCGGCCGCAGGCCCCTCCGCCTTGGGGAGCTGCACCTCACTGCCCTTCAGCACACCTGGGTCTCGCAGGCCCCCCTTCTTCCAGGGCCCCGGTCACTTACTGCTGGATGCTCCATCCTCGGGGTGCAGAACATCCCACTTCTGACACCAGTGTGATGGGGTTCTAGGGTCCCCCACGCTTTGCACCCTGTCCGCAGGAAGGAGAGTCTCTCACTTAGCAGGAGAACAGCGGGTTTATTAGCCGACAGGACTCAGCATCGTACAGAGGAGTCAGTGCAGCAGGCAGAGACAGCCAGTTCCATCCATGTTGGGGAGAGGAGGCCCTGAGGGGCCCCCAGAGCCGGGGCCTTCCCCCTCCTTTGTCTCTCTCTTCCTCAGCCCAGACTAACTGCTTCCAACTCCCAGTTCCAATTCAAACCCCTCAGGCCCCACCTCCTCCTTTGTCTGCAGTACAAAGGTGTTACCTGGTCGTCAGGGTTACCCTCAGCAGGGGCCCCACACCCTCTGTGAGCCACTCACACACACACAGGTATCCCCCACTCCATCACAATGTTGTACAGATGTGAGACATGGGTGATAATGAAAGATTCGAAAAGAATATTGGCAATCAAAAGGAGTCATTATAGAAAGATTCTGAAAATAGGATGGATGCAGAAGGTCACCAATGAGGAATTATATAGGAAGATACAGCCAAAAGAGAACCTGCTGCAGAAGGTTATAAAATGGAAGCGACAACTATTTGGACATATTTGCAGAATGAATGACAAATGAAAAATCAAGAGTCTAGTATTCAGCATAATGGTTGGTTTGAATAGGAGAGGCAGACCCCACACAGAATGGACAGATATTCCATGGACAGATAGAGTAGATTGGTGCGGAGCTAGTCTACAGAAACTAAGCTACTCTGTACTGGATAGGGAAAGATGGAAGAAAATAGTGAGAGAGGCATAAGACACCAAGAGGTGCTGAGCCCACGGTTATTGATGATGATGATGATAACAGAGCTCTCCCCCTGTTTCATTTGAAGCGAAGTACTTTCATATCACAGGACACTTTCTGTAGTAATGAAACAGAATCATAGAATCCTAGGGCTGAAAGGGACCTTGGGAGGTCATTGAATCTAGCTCCTTGCCTAAATGAGCATCAACCCTAACGAAATTATCCCGGCTAGGACTTTGTCAAGCTGTGACTTAAAAACCTAAATATTCCTGATTGGAAAGTTACATGACACACACAATTCCTCCGCAGTACACAACAATCTTTTTACTTCCTGTCCTAAAATGCTCAATGGTGCTGCTGTGTATTTCTAAAGAACTAACACCTCAAACAGCTGTTGGCATTGGTTGAGCATAGGTTGGCTGTAAATACTCGGTTACAGCTTTTTGGTTCCTTCTTCATGAAACCAACAAAATAAATGTAGGCTACAATGTAAAATAGTGTAGCACTAGCACAAGAAGCAGCCAATAAAATAAGTATGCAGCAACTACTGCAGCACATCTAATTGCTGAAAAAATACAGTCTTGGGTTGCAGACTTCAGTTATACCAATAAGCATAGAAAACAGTGCGCTGCTGGATTTGAATGTCCTATTTTATCCTAACGGTCTTGGGAAAACAGAAGAAAATTCAAAAGATTGTTGTTTTTAATTTATTGATATATTGACATCTACAGGACAAAAAGTAGGTTCTGATCTTTTAAAAACTGTGTTACCCAGAGGTGCTTTTTTCACAATGAAGCCTAAAAAGAAGCTAATTTAATTTCTCCCCTCCCCTCCTCCTGTTTAGAAGATGATGTTTAAACAGTAAACTCTTCCAGACAGGGACTGGGACTTCCCACATACACAAAATACTTCTGGATGCTGCACAAACATCTCCATCTCATTTTGGGCAAAGCTGCTCAACTTTAAGCTTCCAAATCCCAACAGTGCATGAGTTTACATATTTTACCACCATGCATCTCAATCCAACCTCACAAGATTTTTTTAAAAAAGGTCAAACGCTACCACAAACAACTTTTTAATTTTAGTAGTCGCTAGTTTAAGCAGCTCTTTGCATCCCCTTCCCATTAGTTTTTATGTAGTATACAGGGCAATACATATAGTTAAAAGCTTTTTGATAAACGCTCTTCTTTTGAGCTTTATAAAATAAAGCAGCTGTCCATCTAGGGAAAGGCTACAGCTACAAAGAAAGTTTTCATTGAGGCTTTTGCAAGCACTGCACTGTATCTAAAACATTTCCACTTTCCTACTTCCAAGGTCTGAGATCAAAGACTTTTCTTCTAAAAGTGACCAAATACCAAGAGTCCTGAACAAGCACTAATTATATTTTTATTTATTTATTTATTTAACCTCAAGGCCCTGGCATAAGCATTCCACATGGCTAAAGACCAAACAAAAGCTCCTATGTCTGCACTGATGCTCTTTTAATGATAATGTGAAAGCAAGCACACAATAAAAACATCTCCTGTGTGTAGAAGATCTCTGTTCACTGTACACTAATAATTACTATAAACATCTGCTTAAAAAAGCACATGCAAACGCCTCACTGCTCACAAAATTATACAACACGAATTTTACCGTTACAATATGCAGCCACTGTCATCACACTCTGGAAATGATGGTTCATAATTACTTTATTTAAATCATTTTGTGATTCATGATAGTTTTTAATTACAACAAATCCCAATTTCTTGCATTTTTGGTTTTCAGAAATTATAGCATGTACATTCGATTCTTGAAGAATTCTTCAAACAGCAACCTGTAAAAACATATAGCTGAGTAGTTTCATCTTCAATTCTAGAACACGATTTCTAAAGCCACCTCTTGGAACAGAATGCAAAACCAGAGAGTCCACACACACAAGCAAAAGGAAGGTGCTGAGATTGATCAGGATACATAGGGTTACACAGTTGGACTCATACAGTTCAGTGTATTTTTAGAAAATTGTGAAGGGTTCCCAGAGCACTGAATGGGTATTCTTTTATTCATTAGTATAAATCTAAATAGTGTACTTTTAATGTCAGTACTGAGAAAACTGACCAATTTAAGAGTTATACTGGCACATACAAAAATTTAAGTTTCCTTTGCAACATCAAACTAAGTAACCCTGTTTGTATAGGCATCTGCTTGAAAAAGTGGAGAGCGGCATAGTTTTTATATTTGGTGAATCCATTTAGCAAACACACCAACTTCTGTATTTTTCTAAATGGGCATGGACACACACTTAAGAAGGGTGAATTTTAAAAACCAAATGAGGGGAAAAAATCCAACTGGACTTGTTTTGCAGATTATTAACCCTACATTACAACACAAGCTCAAGTCTATTACTAGGATACATCTGGGATTGTCAGCCCATAGGGCATGTAGATCAGCCTGAATGGGGGGTTTCACAAGCAGCCAAAGTGGACATGTCAAGAGCAGGAAAGGTTGACAATGACCAGCTAACATTTTTAGACAACACCTGCACTGTCTACAGTAATTGCAAATCATTAGTTAAAATGTGGTAACATTTTAGAAACACAATCATTTCTTTCAGATATGCTTAGTAAAAAAGCCTGCCCCGGGGAATGAACAACTTGCCTCCTTCTCTAATCATTATAGAACAGCCAGTAGTCAGAAAAAGTAGCACATTAAACCTTTAAAATAGCAGTTCTACAAATTGTTCGGGACACAAACCACAGTTGGTTGAGTAGGGAAGATAAGGAGTTATCTGTAAACAAACAAAAAGCCACCCTTCAAGCAGTAAATTGAGCATCACCACTCACAAATGACTCCACAAGCCAAGACAATCACCATACTTTATACATGCTGTCTACTGTGTGGTATCCCAGCTAAAACAAAAGACGGGTTCAAAGATGATAGAGAAAAAACAAACATTCTCCTGTTGTAAGCAACTTATACTCAGTTTTAATGCATTAAACTTAAAAAATAGGTATTTTCTAAACATTTAGATTAAAGAATGGTTAGGAACATCCTCTATATATTTTCAAGCTGTCAAATAATTTAAAAGGTACAGATTTTGTGTTGTATCCCATTTTAAGAGTTTATACTTCAAAATGTCCGGGGGTTAACTAGCACTGGCTACCTTACATAAAATACATACCTAAAACAGTTTAACAAAAGAGAATTACTGAACCACCATTTCAAGTTGGCAAGCAATTTATGCTGAGTCCAACTCCTAGGAGTCTGTGTATTCAGCACCATGAAATGCCCATGCGGGTCAACACAATCACCCTGCAGATTTCCACATAATTGTTATGTTGAAGACCTTATTTTTAAAATGTATTAACCAGTTGCTTCTGTGTATTTTAAGGCACTTAACACCCTTATAGATCAGCAACATGTTCAATGTGCAACTGTAGTGGTCTGAAAGATTGCACACAGAACACAGCCACCAGATAACAGTTGTTAATAGCAGCCAAACTTGTGCCTGTAAACTTTAAATAATTAAACATGTAATACATTGACACAAAAATGGAAGTCTTTCCTAAAATGGCAGAATGTTGTTCTTTTCACTGACGCAATCCTCTTTTCCACTGTATTTCACCACTTCTTCACAATTTGCAAATCTGATTCTCAAGGAGGGAATTAAACATTCCCATTTTATTCTGTGCGGCTTTTTCTCTGAATTCTGGGATTTATTATATTATTCCATTCCATGTGCATAGATACCAAATTGTCTCCAAATGTTCAACATTGAGTTCCTATTATTAAGAATTACTGAGCAAGGTCAACTGACTGTCTTTGATGTTTCCCATTAATTTAAATGCTTCTTTTAAAACAGACTATGTTCTGAATTTTAGGCTAAAAATAAAGCAAATGTGAGGTGTGTCATTTTGTAAAGGGCTATTACCTTCTTTTGAACTAAAGACACAAGCATTTTAACAGATCTATGGCTTATTCTAAGAATTCTCTCTCACAGATGGGTTATTAAGCAAGTAAGGAAAGCATCTGAATTAAAAATGTACACAATTCGACCCCACCAGGGTTTCACATTTCAACTTAAAACACCATTTGGTTTCTTCAAAGCTTAAAAAAATCCCACATCTCTCTTTTCTGAAGAGGTTCCTGTAGAGGGAGGAATATTTTGTTGGTGGAAGAGTTATTTTGCTTATTAATTAGCACAATGGGATTTGACTAAAGTATTATGGGGTTTATTTTCTTTGACTCATAGTACCATGTGGTTGACAGGGTATTTCCATATAATTTCTACAGTATCTCTAATTCAAGAAGTGCTGTTCCTGAAGATAATACTCACCTAGCTGTAATGCTGAAAAGTGTTTCTTGAAACTCAAAGAATACATAATGCATATCCTTTAACATAATTATTGCATTGTATTTTCAACTACATTTATATTATGTAATTCATTCAGAAAAAAACATCACTTTTAGCAAGTTTATTTTTTATTTAATTTTAGTGTGGGTTCATGTAAGTGTATTCACAAGCAGGGGACCCCAAATCTTTTTCTTTTTCGTCTCTTGTTTCCAGAGACCATAAAATCGTAGAATTCTAGGGCTGAAAGGGACCTCAGAAGGTCATCTAGTACAGTCCCCTGCCTAAAGCAGAATCAGCTCCATCTAAATCATCCTAGCCATGACTATGCAAAGCTGGGACTTAAAAACCTCTAGGGTTGGGGATTCCACTACCTCTCTTGGTAACGCATTCCAGTCCTTCACCACCCTCCTAGTGAAATAGTTTTTCCTAATATCCAACCTACACCTCTCCCTCTAACTTCAGACCTTTGCTCCTTCTTCTGTCATCTGTCACCATTGAGAACAGTCTCTCTCCATCCTCTTTAGAGCCCCCTTCCAGAAAGTTGAAGACTGCTATCAAATTGCCCCTCAATCTTCTCTGCTGTGAACTAAATAAGCCCAAATCTCTCAGCCTCTCCTAATAGGTCATGTGCTCCAGACCCCTAATCATTTTCATTGCCCTCTGCTGAACCCTTTCCAATGCATCCACATCCCTTCTATACTGGGAAGCCCAGAAGTGGATGCAATACTCCAGATAAAGCCTCACCAGAGCTGAGTAGAAGGGAATAATAACTTCTCTAGATCTGCTGCATGTTTTTCCTAATGCACCCCAATATGCCATTAGCCTTCCTGGCTACAAGGGGACACTCTTGACTCTTAGCCAGCCTCTCATCCACTGTAATCCCCGAGTCCTTTTCTGCTGCACTGCTACTTGACCAGTCGGTCCCCAGCCTGTAACAGTGCTTGGGATTCTTCCATCCCAAGTGCAGGACTCTACACTTGTCCTTGTTGAACCTCATCAAATTTTTTTTGGCCCAAGCCTCCAATTTGTCTAGGTCACTCTGGACCCTATCCCTACCTTCCAATGTATCTACCTGACTCCCTACCATAGTGTCATCTGCATATTTGCTGAGGTTGCAATCCACCCCTCATTCAGGACATTAATAAAGATGTTGAACAGTACTGGTCCTAAAACCGATGCTTAGGGCACTCAACTTGAAACTGTCCACCAACCAGACACTGAGCCATTGACCACTACCTGTTGGGTCTGTCTGTTGAGCCAGTTTTCTATCCATCTTACAGTCCATGTATCCAATCCATACTGCCTCTACTTGTGGCCAAGAATATTGTGGGAGACTGTATCAAAAGCTTTGCTAAAGTCAAGGTATATCACCATACTTAAAGCACATAAAAAGGCCGCATTATTACATATGCATGTTCTAGAAGCCATGGGTCCATGCAGAGACCACTAACAGTAAAAATTTTCTACACAGAGGAGAACAAGACTGTCTGCAGAGAACATGTTCAGGCAGCATGTACAACGTAGACCACTTCCCATAACAGGAGGCCAAACACCTGTAGTTTCACCTCTCTGGCTCCTGCTGATGATGTGGTAGGTCCCTATGTACAACAGCAAAATAGATGCTATACTTGGTGGAGACCCATTACAGCTTATGATATATAGATACATAATACTGACATTTCTTGATATATATTCAGTGCTAACATTTCCAGCACGACAAAGCTCTCATGGTTACTGGGTTTTCTTGGCAAGTTTAAACCTCTAAATGAGGATTCAGTGTTTTTCCCAGATCTAGCTGGTAAGGGATAAGTTATCACAATAAGCAATGGAATTCAGATTACTCCATACATCAGTAAACTTTCATATCTGACACTATCATCCAGGCCTCTCAAATAACTGATATTTTAAACATAAGTAAATTTTAGTTACAATTTCTGTAACTACAGTATAGTGAAAGTAAATACAAACAAATAGAGCAAGTTCAGTATGAGTTTACAGCGTACAATACTACTGTTGTTGGTAAATCAAGTACTCTGCCTACATTTTTGTTCATTTCTTAATATCTAATTTGTTCTTCTTTAGTGTTATGCATTGCCAGGTGTACCTCTCTATTATCCAGAATATTTCAATATCCAGCAACCTCCTGGTTCCAGGATGCTGGACATGAAAGAATTTACCATACATTTATTTTAGTTGACAAAGTTTTCTTCTGATTTATGTCAGCTAAAATATAGGAAACTGAACTGCTCTGTCGTAACATTTTGAACAAGCATGAAACCAGTCTTGAGAGTTAATTAGTTTTTCGTTTACTAACAAGTTTCCCAAGAACTATATCACTGTATTACCTCTCCTAATTCAGAGGTTGTACATAAACGGCACATATCAAAAGCACTAGTTGTTAGAATGGAGGCTTTCACAATGCTAGTTTTCTGTTTTTTTTCCTCTGAAGTCTAAATCAGACAGTCACTCACCAAGTGGCAGAAATGCAAGACAGTTTCCAGCCATGGACAGCTCATTGAGGCTAGGCAGTTGACACAGGTGGCGGGGGACACACCACAGATAATTCCCATCAGCACTCAGGTACTGCAGGGAAAGGCACATATGCAGTCTTTCAGGTAAAGCTATCAAACGATTGGTTGAAATGTCCAAGGTCTGCAGCTCCTTCAGGTCACCAACCTCTGTAATCAAATCATCAGATATTCAGACATGGCATTAATCATTGTATTTCTGCAACAAGAAGTCAAAAAAGCAAACATACACTTCATGTTAAAACTTTAAGTATTTACATGAGCATGCCAGCTAATGTTCACTCTAATTTTTTCCATCCATATGCAGAATAAATTTTGTTATGGGCACCAAGACACATTCAGGTGTTCACCACCAGTGGAAACACATGCTATAAGCTATGGCTGCTCTGATGATCAGCTGGACGGTATTTGAAAGCAAGTACTTTTTACCTTTTGCAACATCTGATACAACACAACTTACAGTGAACAGTGGTGACAATCTCTACTTAAATTTGTTAGCCAACTCCATCCTTCTGGCCAGCCAGCCTCCCTTCATCTTCCCCAAATCACCACTAATTTCCCATATGCTTCCTCCTACTTACACTATCACTGGTTCACTTCTTCACCAATACCAGAATTTGACAACTATCATTTTCTGCATACTTCTCCCAAATGTATTTGTAACACTTTAATGATATATCTTTAGGGCCATGAAAAATGCATCACAGTCCGTGAAATCTGGCCTCCTCCCATGAAACCTGGTCTTTCATGTGCTTTTACACAATACTGTACAGATTTTATGTAGGAGGGCCTGACCCAAACAGGTTTTGCAGGGAAGGGGTAGAAGGTTAAATACATTACTTGTGCACTGACTTCAGTGCTGCAATGCCAATCAGCAGCCACGGGTCTTCAGCTGCCCAAATCAAAAGACAGTGCCGCTACCAACAGCGAAGCGGAAGTAAGGATAGCTATATTTCATTCCTTCCTACAATAAGCTTGTGCTCCCACCCCACACCACCACCACCACCACCACCCACCCACCCATAACTCCTTTTTGGGCCAGGACCCCTACAATTTCAATATCATAAAAATTCAGAGATTTAAAAAGCTCAAATAATCAAATCTACAATTTGTGAAATCCTGTGATCATGAAATTAACCAAAATAGAACGTGAATTTGGTAGGTGCCAATATGTATTCAAAACTGTTTAACTATTAAGGTGTTTCCACATTTCATGTTTGCATGAGATACAGATAAGGCAAACTGGAGTCATCCAAACCTATTAAGAAAAAAACAGCTCTCCAAACTATTTAATTTCTAACTGGAGTTCTATACATACCTGTCTGGCTGTCATATGAAAAATACAGTCCAAGCTACACAATTTTATATAATTAAATTTTGTTTATTTATAATTACATTTAAAAGGAAAAAAATACAAAGGTTCAGCTTTGAAGATTGACTTTGATGTTAGTATGAATGATAAATTCTGGGAGATTAGTTTTCCTGTCGAGTGTATTCAGATCTGCTGCATTCACCTAGTTCCACTCTTCTTACCTCAATATACTACAGAAACCAAATTAAAAACAAACCAGGTTTAAGTTAACTGTTGTCACATTGTTTTGGTACCATCAAAAACACCAGACTACATAGCTGTGCATTGTGATGTGAGAACTTGGGCTCAGGACTGAGCACTTTATTTCTTTCACTCTGAAATTCCTTCTTACCACTTCCCCTCACATCCTTATTGTAGGGAGCAAGTATCAGCTGGGCAACATAGCTAAATATATGAAAAAAGTGTTTCTAAGGCAAATTTACTAAGCATAAAGGACAATACCAAATTTTGTGTGTCTAAGTATGGTAATCAAAGTGAAAAAACTATAGCCACCAGACATCAAACACTTCATATTTACACACAAAAGACCCTATCCTTTACATTCATCATATGTGCTTTAAAGTAAAACTCAGTTATGATAGTTGTCTGTAGGTTTGCATGCACACACATTGTGTGATCCTATTTTCAGACTTTTTATATGCTGAATTACAATTTTTTAAAAAATGCATATTATTTCTGCTTTCCACATTAATTTTGTGCATCATTATATACTGAACCTATGGACATAGGCACATAATACATTTCACATTATTTTTATTACTTACATAGCAGATGGAATTTTTATAAGTACCTATGAAAAAATAATTATAGTATATGAATACTTATACTAAGTATGCAATCATCTGCATTTTCTTGTGGAACTCCCTTTATTACTATAAATATAAGAATAAACAAATGTTTGGACCAAAACTAAAATCCAGCGGAAATTATGAATTCGTAAGATAAACACACAGTTGCAATGCTTTTAGTAAAAAATGTTACATATGAGTTTGAATGCAAGTACTTTTTACCTTTTGTAACATCTGATACAACACAAATAGCCTCCTTAATGAGATTCTCATGCTATTTTTAATCACAGTGGGATTCACACACATAAATACATAATAGCGCACGTAACTTTACCCAACACCAAATATTCTTAAAAATAATTACTGGTCATTAGTACTGTTTGTTTTGCAGTATGAAAGGGCTAGGCTAGCCTGGGAAAACAAGTTGTGCTTAGTAATCTGTTAACACATGTTAACTAACATGTTTTACAACACAGTCTATTTCCCAAGTCTACACATGCCTGAAACTTAACTCAGTCTTCTGAATCTGCAATTTGCAGTTGCAAGTTTATAATTACCAATTATTAAGATTTTGTTTAAAACTTGAAGAATACATACTGAACTATTTAATACATCAAATAATGTTGTATAATTGTTTTTGCGGGTAACAAACATTCTTAACAAAGCTTGCAACCCATATTCACACAAGTAGAATCACTGTTGTCAACAGGACTTTTCTGGGACTAGGATCTGCAGGACTAGGACCTAACTGTCTATTCTGGGTCCACTGATGGTAAGATATTCATTAATATATTATAAATTCACTTGTTTTTGGAAGGATGGGGGAAATAACCCTGCCAATTTATATAATTATCTTCATCCCAACATCCCAAAGCATGCCATCCTCTTTCCAGATTGCAGGCCTAATCCTGTGAGGTGTTAATTGCTTTTCTGAAAGGTTCTCAGTGCTAGCAACTTTGACGGCAAGAAGCATTCAACACCTTATACAACTGGGTTTTGTGCACCGAGAGGGATTACTTAGACCACTCCTGAATGCAGTCATTTGAAGATAGTAGCCAGGTTTTTGTTTTTGTTTTCCAGGATTAAATACAACTTTCAGTAAAGCAAATTTTAAAAAATAACTACTGCTCTGTCAGAGATTTTCTGAAATTACAGTCAAGGAAGTATTATAGCTGTTAAACAAGAATCCTTTGTGCACTTATACTCCCACTGCATCAACAGCTAGAAAAGTAACTATTCCCAGAGCTCTGATGGCATTTTCTTTGATGCTTGGATCCTAGCAAACAAACAAACAAACAAACAAACAAAAAGCTGTGTTAATTTCAAGCTCTACTAGACATAATGTGGAAGAACAGAGGGAGAACTACAATGGGGGAAAAGACAGACTAGTAAAGAACAATGCTATTTTCAAGATTCCGTGAGGGCACTTAAACAAGTAAAATGGCTTTGTGCTTTCCAATTTGTTCTATGAAAGCATGAAAATTTAAAAGAAATTAAACCTTAAAGATTAAGATAAAAAAAGTCTATATTCTCCTCCAACTACAAACAATTCTACGGTTATGTGTGGTAAAGAGGTGACAACAGATCCACCCATTTCCCCCCTCACAAAAAAAAAAAAAAAAATACTTCACGGCATCCTTTATCAAACAGTAGCATCAGCATGGACATTTTCTACAATCTAAGTAACAGTAATCTTTAAAACCTTTTGTTTACTCATTTTGATGCGAACCATACTCAATAGCTTTAACTACATTTCTATACCTGAAGTCCATACTGAAAATGAATTGCTAAAGCACAGTGACTGCTGAATAGGTGCACAAAAGAAACTCATCATAAAGAGTCATATTTTTAACAGGCCTCCGCTCACTCGTCACATGTGCACAAAGCCCTATGCTTTATAACAGCGACAGGAAGTGAGCCGCCCACATTCTGCCAAACCACTGACCACATCCACTCAGTAGCAGACTTGATTATTTTCATGCACTAACTTTTTCCTCTACTACTAAGAACAGTTTTCTAAGGCTATGACTACACTATGGACCTTACAGTTCCATAGTGAGAACCATCCTGCTGCAGCTGAGCCACTCTAAGGTTTCATTTGTAACCACTGTCATGATGCAGACTATGCAAACCAGGCCTGTCAAGGCTGTTCTCCACTCTGGCCATGTCTACACTAGCCCCAAACTTCGAAATGGCCATGCAAATGGCCATTTCGAAGTTTACTAATGAAGCGCTGAAATACATATTCAGCGCTTCATTAGCATGCGGGCAGCCGCGGCACTTCGAAATTGACGCGCCTCGCTGCCGCGCGGCTCGTCCCAACAGGGCTCCTTTTCGAAAGGACCTCGCCTACTTCGAAGTCCCCTTATTCCCATGATGGGAATCCCTCATGTATATTCCCATGATGGGAATAAGGGGACTTCGAAGTAGGCGGCTCGTCCCGACGGGGCTCCTTTTCGAAAGGACCTCGCCTACTTCGAAGTCCCCTTATTCCCATGATGGGAATCCCTCATGTATATTCCCATGATGGGAATAAGGGGACTTCGAAGTAGGCGGCTCGTCCCGACGGGGCTCCTTTTCGAAAGGACCTCGCCTACTTCGAAGTCCCCTTATTCCCATGATGGGAATCCCTCATGTATATTCCCATGATGGGAATAAGGGGACTTCGAAGTAGGCGGGGTCCTTTCGAAAAGGAGCCCCGTTGGGACGAGCCGCGCGGCGGCGAGGCGCGTCAATTTCGAAGTGCCGCGGCCGCCCGCATGCTAATGAAGCGCTGAATATGTATTTCAGCGCTTCATTAGTAAACTTCGAAATGGCCATTTGCATGCCCATTTCGAAGGTTGGGGCTAGTGTAGACATGGCCTCTGACACGCTGAGTGTAGATGGTGGGGGTCCGCAAGAGACCCCAAACATAGTTTGCCTCCATAGGCTTTTGCTTAAAAGCTTCCCAAGGGCAAGGAATCTGACTCTCCTGGGTCCCCACTTTCTGTACTCAGTGTCAGAGTGGGGAACAGCCTTGAAAAGTGGCATTTGCTATGTCAGCAGAAAAACAGCTCCTGCCAACTTAGCACTGTCCACACTGGCATTTGTCAGTTTTCTTCATTCCTGAGTAACAAAAGTTTTGCTAGTGTAGAAACTAGCTAAGAGAAACAGTGTTCACAGCGAGAGCCCAGTCCCTCAGCTCCGCTGTCCATCTGCCACACAGGCTCCCAGCCAGGAGCAGACTCCAGCTACTGGGGATTCCCACTTCAGTTCCCAGCTGGGAGCTGGATCCAGGCACCCAGTTCTGCAGGAGAGTAGGGGACAGTTGGCCTTACTGTTCCAAGGACAGCCAACAGCCCATGTAAGGAACAGAACATCTACACATACACTATGCCACTTGAATTATGCTGACATAGGCCCTATGCCTCTCACTGAAGTAGTTTTATTATGTGAGCACAGCAGGGGAATTAGAAACAAAAAAGAAAAAAATCAATGAGTGTTCGTGTAATCTAGCAAATGAGAAATCAAGCCCTTGAAACTCTCCCTAGGAACATCTAAAGCTAAGAGTTCTTTAGCAAAATTGTTACATCCTGCAGAGTGTCTTACTCTGAATGTACACACTTACATATAGGAATTGAGTTGCACTATCCCTTTCCCCTCCCAACCTGAATGTTTTACTGCTTAGTCCGGCATTTCCCAAACTGTATTCCATGGACCACTGGTATTCCGGGTGATATGAACAGGCGTTCCATGAAAACATTTCTATGCTAGAGATATTTTTCCTTCTAAACTATTAAGAAATGATGTGTGTAGCAAAAATACTAAGGTATTTGAATAGTATTTAGGTTGTAGGCATATTAATAATTATAATGCTTTCATAATAGTACAGTTATTATGTGATTCATGCCCAAACAGCAATGCCCAAGACCAGCATGTATGTGTTCCATCAATATATTCCAAGCCCAAAAGTGTTCAGTGGCCAAATTAGTTTGGGATATGCTGGCTTAATCAAATAGTTTTAAGGACAGTGTTTAGCGTTTAATAAAACTGTAATTACTATCTTGGGGACTTTGCAAGTTTTGCCAAAGGTAAGTTGTTTCTTGAAACACAGTAGGGAAGGAGTCCGCACACCTATCAAAATCGGAAATAACTAATGTAAGTTTTGCTTAACCCTTCAAAATCAATTTAATTTTTCTGCAATTGCCCTGGATCAAAGTTTCATACATAAAGAATACGAGAAAGTTACAAGTAACTGCAAAGGGAGACAGTCTAAGTACTAAGTCAGAACTCATTCTTCAATATGTAGAAAAGCTTAACAGCAAATGTAATATTTTATGTCTGAAAATTTTCTGCCTGTGTTTCACACTATGACTGCAAGATGCATGTCCTTATCTTGGCACAATGCAGAAATTCATCATCTTATAGCAAACCACACTGCAATACGTAACAGCTGCTTAAAGGCCTTTATATTTATGAACACTATTAGTCATTCCCATTTAGTTATTGCCACTAAAACTTTTATGCAGCCTACAAAATGCAGATTATGTATAAAAGTGCAAATAACTGAAACCTCTATGTACATTACACTGGACTGCCTCAGACAGATTTTTAAGACAGCTTTTAGTTAGTGATATCAGAGAAGACCTCTACTTGCCAACCATGGGAGGGAAGCAGAAGGAAGACAGAATAAAGCAGGAGTTTAAGGCAGAACCTGGCAAAGAAATTGAAAGAAATCAGATTTATCATGGACAGGTTTGTCTCATATGAATTACTATTTAGCATATGCATAAAGATAGGTAATACCTTCATGCCCCTCTCTTCAGCCCTTTCTTTCATCCCTCTTTTTAGCACAGAACAGAAAAATGTTCAACAGTTAGAAATTAAAAAAGAAAGCAAAATGACAAGACAATTTTATATGCATGTTACAAAAACAGGCTACTTTATAATACATGTATTTGCTCCATCTGTTGTCCACCCTCACTTGTGAGTCAGTGTCCCTGTATGTGACATCAAACACTAAATCAAATCTTGTTCAACTTCCCATCAAAGGTAGCAGATTACAGAATGACACTATACACAAGTAATAGTCTCAGAGAGGTAACCGTGTTAGTGTATATCTTCACAAAACAGAAAATGCAGTCCTGTAGCACTTTAAAGACTAAATATTATTTATTAGTTGATGAGCATTCATGGGACAGACTCACTTCAAAGTAAGGTGAGAAAAAGCCAGCTGCTAAAGCACAGTCTTGCTACTGAGCCTCAACCCAGCAAAAGCCTTTGAGCACACACAGATAAGCATTCCACTTGAAGCCGCAATCCCAGAAACGCTTTTTACAGTACATAGTGCTTGCTATAGTTAACTGCCCCTGCATAAACTCACAAAGTCATCCAGACATCACAAAAACTACAACTACAGACATAGCTCAAGCGGTTTGAGTATGGGCCTTGTAAAGTGAGGGCTGTGAGTTCAAGCCTCAAGGCGGCCATTTAGGGGTCTGAGGAAAATATATTTAAAAAAAAAAAAAATCTAATCAGCAAGGGTGCTTGGTCCTGCTGGGAGGGCAGAGGACTGGACTTAATGACCTTTCAAGGTCCCTTCCAGCCCCAATTCAAAAAATCATTTAGGCATCCATTTACCTTAATGAATCTAAAATGGAACGATTCCTGAGTGGGCAAGCAATATACACCAAAGTGTTTCCTTGAAGAGTTCTTTCCCAGAGACAGAAGCAGGAGAGGCCATTGAGAAACATGGTTACTCAAGTCCCCACCATTGACTTGTCAGCTTCCTAGAGCAAAAAACTGTCTTGATTTTGTGCCTGTATATTTGACTTGAGTACAAGAGAACCCCAATCCTGAGCATGGCCTATAGACATTACTGTTACACTAACAATCTTCTACTTCTCAGGGCAGCCTGTCACTTTAAGAGCTGGAGTACTAAGAGTGACAAATTTTCACACTTCCCTGGAAGAAAATGTTTCCTCCATGTCATATCTCAGTCATGAGGCCTGCAGTGTGGCAGGTCAAAAAATGCTCTGCAGCTCAGAAGCTCAGTGTAATATTCGGGGGTGGGGTGCGAGGGGGAAAGGGTCATCCAGATGGTTTAAAAAACACTGTTAGAGGATACTTTCTTTTCACAACTAGGATTCTAAAACAAACACACAAAAAGTGAAAGCATGACTCTTCTATTAAACCTTCTGCCACTGGATTAACTGAAAGAAGAGAGTTCCTGAACTCTCAATAAGCACTACTGTAATGTCAGACACGAGATGTGGCCGAATATTCACAAAGAATGTTCCCAAAAGCTGTAAAAGTGCAGAACTTCCTAAATGAATATTTGAAATTAACATCAACCACCAAGAGAAAGATAGATGGCCCCCCCGGACAATGCATTTAGGACAATATGACCTGATTTTCGGAGGGGCAGAGAGAAATCACAGCTCTTACTGAGATCAATGGGAGCTGCTGCTGATCAGCACAGTCTGAAAATTAAGCCAGAAAGTCTTTCTTGTCCATTAGGAATTGCTCCCTTTTCAGTCATTTGGAACTTCATTCCTCTAAGCACATAAATGTGTAGTCATAACTGACAAAACTCACACATTTAAAAGACACACAATATAATTACCAGCTGGAAAATATTGCTTCAACATGCATTATGTTAATGATTACAAGTAAGGACTGTTAATTTAATGCAGACATGGACCACTTTTAAAGAGCAAGATCCTTAATGTTTAGTATTGCTGCAATAGAATGAAGAAACCCCAACACACATTAAATTCCAGGTGTATGTGATACATGCAATGAGTTAAGTCACCACTTAAGGCCTACACTTTTATATATTTGTTTTGCAGGCTTTTCCACTTATATTTAGTGGCATCAAGGCCATGTCTACACTAGCCAAAAACTTTGAAATGGCCATGCAAATGGCCATTTAAAAGTTTACCAATGAAGCACTGAAATACATATTCAGCGCCTCACTAGCATACCGGCAGCCGTGGCACTTCGAAATTGATGGGGCTTGTCCAGACGGGGCTCCTTTTCGAAAGGACCCCGGCTACTTCAAAGTCCCCTTATTCCTATCTGTTCATAGGAATAAGGGGATTTCGAAGTTGCTGGGGTCCTTTTGAAAAGGAGCCCCATCAATTTCAAAGAGCTATGGCGGCCTGTATGCTAATGAGGCGCTGAATATTTATTTCAGTGCTTCATTAGTAAACTTCGAAATGGCCATTTGCATGGCCATTTCGAAGTTTTTGGCTAGTGCAGATGTAGCCCAAATGCCTATTTTGCTTTGGCTGGGTCTATGCTTGCCCCCAACTTCGAAGGGGGCATGGTAATCATGGTGACAGGAGATTACTAATGAAGCACTATGGTGAATATGCAGCACTTCATTAGGCTAATTCTCCCCTGCGGCAACTTCAAAGCATCAAACTTCGAAGTGCTGGCATGCACATAGCCGTGGGCACTTCAAACTGCCTGAACTACTTCAAAGTGCCTTTACTCCCCAAAGTAAGTGCTGGCACTTTGAAGTTTGACACTTCAAAATTGCCACAGGGGAGAATTAGCCTAATGAAGTGCTGCATATTCACTGCAGCACTTCATTAGTAATCTCCAGTCACCCTGATTACCGTGCCTCCTTCGAAGTTGGGGGCAAGCATAGACAAGTCCTTTAAGTCACTTCTTAGATTAGTTGAAGAAGGATGCCAATAATTTGTTTTTAAAATCCCTCACAGAAACACGTTTAACTGAAGAACTCCAAGTTCTTTAACACTAAGACCACCAGCTACAAGGTGTGTTCTGGTTGTGACACTGATGATATTTGTTCAGACCAATAACTTTGTTTTTTTAAGTTTCCTAAGTAATTATGGCCCATTGGTAACATGCCAGAAACTGCAAAGGCCCTAGTTGCTTCAATCAGTTTTTTTTTTTTAAATAAAGACTAAAGGGTTCTATAAATCAGCTCATATAATTCAGTTCTTATGAAATGCAATGGTATGAAATAACATGGCAAAAAAAATAGGGCTCCAGGCCTCATCTTCATTCAAGCACATAAGCTATAAATGGGAGCATATGTCTCTTGGTTCCATTCATACAGCAGTTTCTTAAAACAAATGTGGTTTAGTAAGAGAAACATTATAATTGAATACATTATGCTCTTAAATTAGGAATAGATTTCATATGAATAACTAAGAATCTTCATAAATTAAGACCAAAGGTGCACGTATTCTTTTTCTTTCCAAAAATAGTGTCCAAATAATCTCTAGATAGAAATTAGTTAGCTACCATTTAATTTTGATTATCAGATATAAAGTTTGCAAACATATGTTAAGAACAGATCTACACTACAAACTTTTGCCAACCTGGTTATGTTGGTCAGGGGTGTGATCCATGACTCACTTAGCAGTGACAGCAAAAACCTCTAGTACTGTAGACACCTGACTGGTCAGTTTTCCTGATCCTGTCAGTGGCGGCAGCCAAGAACTAGGGGCGGCAAGAGTCAGGTGCCACCCTGACAGAAGCAATTTCCCCACTCCTGTCAGGGATGGCAGCCAAGAGTCAGCCTCTCAGCTGCTGCCCCTGACAGGAGCTGGGAAACTGAGGAGCGCAGTAGCACTGCTCAGTTTCCCCACTCCGCTGAGTGGCAGGGAGCTGGCACCTGGCTCCGGGCTGCCCACCATGTGCAGGAGCCAGGCAATTGCTGCGCTGATCAGTTTCTGACTCCCCTGAGCAGCAGGCAGTCCAGAGCCAGGTGCCAGTGTCCCACCACTCAGACTTAAGTTAAAATGAGGTATATGCAACCCTTGTGCGTGTATCTCAGTGTTCTACTGTATCGATGAAGTTGTACTATCAACACTGCTTTTTTTGCTCAGGGGTCAGGTGGAATGGAATAAGTTATGCTGACAAAAGAGCAGTTTTCCTAGCATAAGTTGCCTCTGTACCAGACAGCTTTACAAGAATACCTATATTGTTGAAGCTTTCCTATTATAGACATGACTTTGGTAAAGTAGTTTCTCCTCCAGTTTCATACAATTACAACTTCACATATAATATTTTGTTCTGAAATTTTTCATGCCTGGTCTCTTCTCAAAGATAAGATTTTTCTGGAAGTTTAAAAAAAATCAATTCAACTTCTTCTGTGCAAAGAGATCCCTTGCTGTAAATATATACAGTGAACATCATAACCCACCCTTATAAAGAAACATCTCAAAAACAAAACACATAAACCAAAACCCCAAGACATTGTCCTCAATTAAGGGCCTGAGTTCTACATACACTTAAGAAAAGCTCAACATTTTCCCATACTGTTACCCATACGGATTGCCATGCACATTGGCAATACTGAGATCTTGGCCTTCTAACTCTGCTTTGACCAATTTTGGCGAGTGAGGAGAAGCTTAGGTAACAGTTTTAATAGACTGAAACGAGATGGCAAAAGAGAATGAAGAGAATCTGCTATGAAACTAGGAGTGGTCATTTTTCATGACCACTGACTTGTCACACACACATGGACTTTTTTTTCAGTTTGCTAATAGGTCAAGTAGCACAAAAGAGACTGCTAATGTCACAACCCTACACAATTAATAGCCTTACCCTGTATATAATCTCTCCCACAAAAACAAATCCAGAACAACTCCCTCCCTAAAGAAACAAACTGCTCAAACAAGAACATCAAAAAGACAGAGGCATGAAATGTCAGACTCCAAGATTTCTGGCTGTCTCCAAAATTTCTGCTGTGTTTTTAAATCTGCCAATTTAAACTTTAATTCCAAAAATGTTACATTTCTATTTCTTCCCAGTGTCAAAATATACACATCACAATACAAAAAACTGTGTTAATATTAACTACATCCACTCTTACCTGACACAGAAATAGCAACTTTAAGCCCTTTATTTGTCTAAATAGGTCTACTAGAATTTCATCTAGCGGCCAATCTCAAAGGCCAGCCCAGATGGCAGTGCATGCAGCGGCCCACCTACACAGCGCCAACAAATACAACCAGGTTACACCAATAAACTTCACTCAATATTCAAGTCAAATTCCAGGTACATTTCTATCTCCCTGTTCTTCTCTTCAAAGCGCTGAAAAGAATAAAGGTTCATCTCTTAGCAATCACTTCCCTCTCTCTGCTCTCCTACAGGTCCTAGCTCAGCAGGCATGTTTCTATTGTTGGTTTCTTCTATAGATTTCATCTTGACTGTACCACCACAAAACATTCTAAGTTCAGGCTTAAATGGAATTCTCATTACAAACCAAAGGCACTGCAAGGCATTCCTATTTAAGCATGTATTTAACATAGATTTTTTACATACAAAGTATTTCATCTAATTAGCCATGTAAGCTGCTCTCTGTGTTGTTTGCTGTAAGCCTGCCTTGAAATCGACTGACTACCTTTTCGCTGGACTTCTCATGTAAACACACAAATATATGGAACCAGGCAGTCTGATTTTTACTTTCACCAATGACATTATTTTGTGTTGGCAGACAACCTATATGATGGGTTGAAATCCAGTTGTTCTTCAGAAGCCACTAAAAAAGGTGGCCTTAAATCAGGCAACACTGGATTCGAGATTGAAAAGCTTATCTCCATCAATGTTATTTTTATAAATGTAGTACTCAAATAGAAAAGCAAAACAACAAACTTCACCCTTCATAAAACTAAGGTGCGTCAAAGATAGATGGAGAAACTGCCGTGTTATAGCCCCAAGGTATGTTACTCAGAGTTTGACTGCTGCCAGCCTCCACAAGGAAGAATGTGGGCATAATCTCCAAAAGAAGAGTGCTTTCTGTGCTCTCAGAAGGAGAAAAAGATTCAAGAGAGAAAAAACAGAAATACAGTGGCTTAGTAAATAATTACATACAAAACCCCAAAACGTTCAAGTTGAAAAAATCTCAAAAATTATTTATTTACTTAGGTTTATTGTAACATTCCTATTCAAGACTCTAGAACCTCTAATACAATTACCTATACAGTACATACAAGTAAATTAAATCTCAGCAGCATTAAAATCCATTCTGTAAGAACTCAGCCAGCCAGCAACCTACCAGTGCATCATTTTGCAAGTCAGTATGCCACAAGTCACCTGAGGGCTATCTGGAACCTGAATTTCCAAACTATTGTAGAGTGCTCCACGCCAGCAGCTCCCACTTTTATAACAAGAAGCATTCACCTCAAAGGCCTCTGCTGTGGCAGCATGGCTTGAGGAAAGAGAAGGAACCTCTCAGGTAGTCTTGCCCCAGTTTTAATTTTACCCATGTAACCTTAATACAGCTTCAATGTGAATTTGTGTTTCGACAGCGGTTCTCATCTCTTCCCTTACTGGAAGACAACCTCCATCCCATTCACACTGGCTGTGGCCACACTTGGCCAAAACTTCGAAATGGCCATGCTAATGGCCATTTTGAAGATTACTAATGAGGTGCTGGTTTGAATATTCAGTATCTTATTAGCATTAGGGCACTATTGGCCATGGCGCTAACACGCGCTGCTCAGCACGGCTACATGGGGACCCTTTTCAAAAGGACCCCACGCATTTCGAAAAGGACCCCCATGTAGCCATGCCGAGCTGCACGCGTTCGAAAGAGGAGCTTTCAAAGCACCGCCACCGGAAGCATCCTAATGTTAATGAGGCGCTCATTAGTAATCTTCTAAATGGCCGTTTGCATGTCCATTTCAAAGTTTTGGCCAAGTGTGGCCACAGCCATTTTGTTTAGCAAGATAGGAAGAGCACGATGAAACCCCTTTGCAATCTTTTTAGAGACTCCCAATCTACAGACTGGGACTCTCTGTGTTATCACCACCTTTAATTACATATTTGCATACCATTTATTCCCCAACTTTTCACTGCCTAACTAGGCAATATAGTATTCCTATAACAGATTTTTGTACAGTAGAACCACAAGACTTATGAACACCTTGACAATGGAGGTTGTTCATAACTGAACAGAACACATACGCAGCTTTGAAACCTTACTATGCAGAACACAAATGCTGCTTTCCCTTTTTATTAGTCTATGTTTAACACTGTACTGCATTTTCTTGTTTTTCCTCCTCTCCCTTTCAGTGCCTGACTGTATACTTCCAATTCCAAAGGGAATGTGCTGTTGACTGGTGAGTTCATAATGCTGGTGTTCACCTGTATGTAATTTCCTTGACTTTGTATAGGAAATTACTTCCTGTGGAACCATATTGACAGCTCCAGGGGTCATCAGGAGGTTCTGAACACAGGACTATAGATCCATAGCACAAACTTCTACTACTAAAAAATAGCTGGCAGCACTAATAGGTAGTTCTCTTCTGTTGCCATGGCACTACATGGTACAACACACACATTGCCAGTGACTCTTCTACTTTCTTATATGGCAGTAATATGTAGGAAATCAAGGATTCTGGTTCCTATATGATCTGTGCAAGAAAACATGATCTTGCACTCACACACAGCACAGAGTGCATGTCTGTATTGCAGCAGAAGAGCTGCATCCTGGCCACAGCAGGCCTGTCTCAGTGGACTCCAGCTCAGAAGGCTTGAGTGAGAACTACAAAATTGCAGTGCTAATGTTTGGGGCTAGGCTGGAGCTCACGTTCTTGGACCCCACATAGGGGAAGTGCTTCAGAGCCGGGGTTCCAGCCTGAGATTTAACATCTACTCTGCAACTGTATAGCTCTGCACCTCTATCCTGAGAGCTTAAATCTACTGACCTAAGTTCTGAGACCCAATGCACAAATCCTGCCTTTCTATCAAGGTTTACCACTGCAGCCAGCTCTGTTCTCAGTGGCTGCTCGGTCTCTTTTGGCGGCTTGCCAGCCTTCCCTACTCAAGCAAGTACCCCTGGGCTAGAGTGACCATCTGTCCATCCCATATTAGGCAGGACAGTCCTGTATTTGGGATGCCTTTAAAAGGGACTAATTGTCCTGTATTTGCGCCCTCCCCCACTGAACTTTTCTTCCAGCAGGTGCAGCTGCTGGCAAGAGTCACTTCCCTGAGCCTCGGGGAAGCGGGAGAACATGGGCAGCTGCCATGGCCCTGCTGCTTCCCCAGGGCAGCTGGGAGCTGCTGCTTCCCGGGGCTCCCAGAGAGGGCGGGCAGTGGTTGCTGCTTCCCTGGGGCAGGCCAGCAGCTGCCGCTTCCCCGAGGCTCCGAGGGAGCACTAGTGGCTGCTGCTTCCCCGGGGCAGGCTGGCGGCTGCTGCTTCCCTGGGGCTCCAGGGGAGCGCCAGCAGCTGCTGCTGCCCCAAAGCGGGCCAGAGGCTGCCACCTCCTTCCCAGTGCCCTGGGGCTTGGTGGAGTTGGGAGGAGCCACCCCTTCCCCCGTATCTCGCTGTCCAGTATTTGGGATGAGGACCTATGGTAGCCCTACCCAAGGCTAACTCTCCTTCTGCCACAGGCTCTCTTCTCACAGCCTCTCTATTTTCAGTAACTACAGACTCTCCTCCTGCTCTCAAAAATAAAAAAGCAGTCCAGTAGCACTTTAAAGACGAACAAAATAATTTATTAGGTGATGAGCTTTCATGGGACAGACCCACTTCTTCAGATCATAGATTATTCCTTCATCACCTAATAAATTATTTTGTTCGTCTTTAAAGTGCTACTGGACTGCTTTTTTGTTTTCATAGTATATAGGCTAGCACAGCTCTCTCTCTCTGTTACTCTTCTGCTCTCCACTTCCTCAGTTTCTAGTCTAAGCTAAGCTTGGCTCTCCTTCCAGGTGCAGTCTAGTGTGTACACTGGCCTCTCAAGCCCAGATTAAGTCTTTCAGGATCAGTGTGGGGTACGCACTCCCATCACTCAGCGGAATGTTCAGTGGTTTTAGCAGCAAGCCCTACAGCACACGAGCAAATAACCAATTTTGAGAGGTTTATAACAATCAAAATCGAATGCATTTCACGGATTTAGTATATGGTATCTCACTTGTCTAGTCCCTTGTCAAATTTTAAGTTCTTGTTCCCAACTATGGAGGTATTAAGAATTTTTAAACAAACAAATGAAAAAAAGATAATATTGGCAAAAATGGCTCTTTTACCCTAACTTATTCTGAAACTTTCCAAAAAGCTTCAACCTGAGGCACAGAGGAAGACTGAAAATGTGCAGACTAGCTAATTATAGTTTGGCAAAACTATGAGCAACTGAAAATGGGAGCTTATAATGGAAAATGTTAGGCTACCTTAACTATAGGCATCACAACCAGGCCCACCTAGAATGCAAAAATAAACAACCACACCTGTTACTAGCACAACTGTATTTAATTACCAAATTATCTGGAACAATTTAAAAAGGGCTACCATCTCTTTTCTCACAATACATCTGGAAATTAAAGAACCTAAGCAAACAAACTGTGGTAACTTTGTTTTGAAAATCTATACAGGATTATACAAATGAATCACCACTCCAGCTGCTGAGACAAAGCAAAATTAGAACAAATGAAAATACTGGTTATGTAGCTTTTAATTCCTGGTTATCTACTTTTCTAGATCACACCTATCAAGCTAGATAGGAAGAATAACCACCAAACAATAATAATTAAAGATACTTCTGCTTTATGTGACCAACAGTGGGACACAGGAACATTGTCAATGGTTAACAACAAAAGCTAAGGGAACAATTACAATCTTCATTTCAAAAACTCCTGGAAACACTGAGTTGTATTTCTGTCTTTCACGCTATTTTACCTAAGTACTTCCCATGACTTTCAAAAGCAAATTCACAATACTTTACCATTAGTATGTGAAAAACAATCCCATTTGAGCTTCATTATTTAGGTCTGTGTGCCAAACCTCATCAGCTCATACTAGCAGAGTCAGTTGTTTTTAAAAAAGCCATATATTGTGTAGAAATACATTTTTCAAAATAAAAACCAATGCACTGTTTTGACGGCACAGCCTGGAGGTCTTTATGAGATTGTTATCAAAGCAAGCTCTAGAACTGATCAAAGCAGCAACGACAACTTCATGTTCTTTGAAGTTATGCATCACTGCATAACTAACTTCCCACTCTCGTCTTGTGGCCTCTGGCTCAGCAAGTCATTGGGCGTATTCTCAAAGGTCAAGAGACTTCTAGAAACCCTCCATTACTCAGTGGCAGCTGTAAGGATAGGAAAGGCTAGAGTATAGAGGCAGGGGTAGCTTACTTCCATCTGCCTTACCTCCCACGCGACACAGGAAAAACCACTTACATTCTTTCCTGAAAGTGCAAAGTTTCTTTCAAAGGTATTATATGTACTACTCTTCTATTAGTTCTCTAGGATGTGGTAGTAGAGGGTCCACATTTAAAGAGCCTTGCTTCTCATTATAAACGTAATAAGGGTCCTCAGCCCTCTTCCTGTTTTAAAGTACTAAATTTAAACCACTCATACAATTCTGAATTTGCCCTGTCTGTGGCTGGCAGACAATTAGTTTATTTTTAACTCATGGCTGAGGTTATTCAGACATGGCATTTTATGGATATGGGATGGAGGGAAAAAAAAAGTGTTCAATATAGTCTGAAAATTCTCTCTTTTGCCACAGGTAAGCTACATAATAGTTCATCTGCAATACCCCGAACAATGTTTCCTGGAAAAATCTTGATAAGATTGAGTGTACAAAATCAATTTAGAGATACTTAAGAGCAATGTATTTCAAAGCTTAATTTATCAGAGGGGTGGCCGTGTTAGTCTGGATCTGCAAAAGCAACAAGGGGTCCTGTGGCACCTTATAGACTAATCGAAATGTATGAGCATAAGCTTTTGTGGGCAATGACCCACTTCACCTGCATCTGACGAAGTGGGTTTTTGGCCACAAAAGCTTCTGCTCATACATTTCTGTTAGTCTATAAGGTGCCACAGGACCCCTCATTGTTAATACTTGATTTAACATCTCATTTAATTTACAATATTTAAATTAAATGTTTCAATGGTAAAAACATATCAGAATCCAGCAAACTTACTCAGGGTCATCTGGAACTACAACTGCCCTCTTCCACACGAGCTCTGAAACCCTCAGATTAACATCTCACTTACCGTGTCCCAATATTTCTTCAAAACACTCCAACACAGACCTGGGGGAAGAGTAGAGGTAGCTCCACAGGAGCAAGACTCTGGGGCCCTGGAGAGCTGAGGGCTACAGTGATCCACCAGTCCAAAGATAACAGAATCAAAGAGAAAGGACGGCAGCAAAATTAGGCCTGCTGTGAGTGGTCCAGCTACTTATGGCCTATGTTTGTTCACAGCTGGGGCAGCAAAGGTAAAAGGCAGAAAAAACTCCAGCAAGTTGCTTTGTTGGGTGCCTAGAAAGTGTGGGGATGTATATGGTATAACCACCTAGGTAAAGAAATAATTTGTAACTTAGAAGCTTTATAAAGTCTTTCCTCCCATGCTCCCAGTAAAGCAGTACTTCTCCCAAAGGTCTTAAAAACACTGAAGCAGCATGCAAACTTCCTCATCCTGGCACGATGCCCTGGCCTACATGGGATCCACCTTGAGGTTATTAACAGCCACACACGTAGAGACCCTGAGCCAGAGGAACATGCAGAATTCAGAAAGCCTGCGCATTCCTGCAAAGTTTAACAAAGTGGAGCCCTGCAAAGCCAGGAGCACGCAATGCTTAAAAGCTCCATAGGTGTTAATCAGGTGGCTCATTTCCCCTCAGTTCCACCTACTGAGTTTAAGTGTTCTTGCCTCCTCCACCCCAGTCTAAGGGTACACCTGCACTAGGAAGGTGGGCCAACCTATCTTAGGTCAATTTATGGTTGTTATTGCGGTAGTGCATTGACCACACTACCTCTCACCAGGAGTACTTCAGTATATGTAAGAGGGACAGTAGGTGGATCTGAGGATCTTGTTTTGCAGCTCCCTTGGGGAGAGCTCAGCTGCTCCATTCTGTTCTCTGCTCAGAGCAGGAAAGACACCCAAGGGCTTCTTGGCCCCTGTGCCTGCTCTCCTCTGGGAGCTGGACAACATAGTTAATTTCATGGCTGCAAGACGTGAAAATGACAAACATTCCAGCTTCTGGTGAAGAACAGGCAGGGAGCCAGGGCAAGTTGCCCAGGGCATCTCTTCTCCATTGCCTGCCAGGAATAGGATGGGAGGAGGTGCCAGAGGAAATCATCCAGGGCTCTTCTCATCCTGGATCCCAGGTAGGAGCAGGCACTCTCCCCTAGCTCTGGAGGAGAGACAGTCGTTTCTTGTCCCTTTCACAACTCCTTCCATAAAATCAACAAGAAGGACAAGGTGGGGATGCAGTGTCCTTTTGCACTGGGTAGACCTAGGTATACTGGCATAAGCCTCACACTTCTTGTTGAGGTAGACTTACATTGGTATAGGATGGCTCTTACATTGGCAGGATGAAGGCTGTAGGTAGGCACTGGCATAACTAGGCCAATCTAAGCTGCCTTTTGTAGATCTATATAGTATACATCAGCCCTAAGAGATGGGGAGAGAAAAGACAGTTACTTAACTCCATAACTGGTGTCCTCAAAATGTGTTGTTGATATCCATTCCAATGTAGGTGCACACACAGGTGTGCTCAGTTGCCAGAAAATTTTTCCCCAAGCCAGTAGCTGTCGAGTAGGTTCAGCACCCTCTCTGGAGCGGCACCAATACAGTGCTAAACACAGGCACCACACAACCTGTCCCCCACTCAGTTCCTTCTTGTCGGCTACTCCGCCAGTAGGGAAAGGTGGGAGGGTTTTGGAACGGACATGAAAAACACGCCTCGAAGAACACCAATTACAGAGGCATGTAACTGTCTTCTCTTCTTCAAGCAATTGTTTGTGTGTATTACAATGTTGGTAAATGCAAGCTGACAGTAGGAGCCAGGGTCGGAGCCCTGGAATGACTGTAGAACAGCCCTGCCCACTGCAGTGTCCTCCCTAACATGCTGCATACTAGTGTAATGGACTGAAAATGTGTGAATCAAACACCAGGTGGCAGCCCTACAGATTTCCTGAATAGGGACATAGGCTAGGAATGCTGTGCAAAAAGACCTGCGCCCTCACAGAGTGAACCCTGATTGGAGGAGGGGGAACCCCTGCTAACCTGTAGCATTCCTTAATACAAGCCACTATCCAAGAGGAAATACTCTGGGACCAAACTGGAAGTCCCTTCTTCCTGTCCACTACAGCTACAAAGAGCTGCCAGGACCTTCTGAATGGTTTGCTCCTGTTTATGTAAAATACCAAGGCTCCTCGGACATGTAGGGTATGCAAACTCCGCTCCCTTGGGGTAGTATGAGGCTTAGGGTTAAAAAAAAAAAAAAGCAGGTAATGAAATATCCTAAAAGAGGAGAACACCTACAGCAGGAAAGCCAGATACGGTCTCTTTCTAACCCTGTCCTTGTGGAACACCATATAGGCTGGGTCCCTTTAAGGACCCTCAACTCAGACACCCTTCTGGCCGATGCAATAGCCACTAAAAAGGATGTTTTGTAACTTGGAAACAGCAGGGAGCAGGAAGAAAGTGGCTCAAAAGGAGGCTCCATAAGCTTGGCCAAAATTAAATTGAGGCCCCAGGAGGGTAAGGGGTCTCCCATAGGTGGTCTAACCCTCCCCAAACCCTTCATGAATCTCTTTCTGAACACCCACGAAAGGCCTGGACTGGGAACAAAGGTGGAAATAGCCACCAGGTGTACTTTAATAGAGGACAGGAACTGCCTCAACTGGCTTAGGTGCCACAAATAATCCAGAATGAAGGGAACTGTGGCCTTCAAAGGAGACAACCCCTTCTAGGATGCCCAAGTCACAAACCTCTTCCAGTAAGTGGACTTCGTGGAAGGTTTTCTACTATTTAAAACCACCTCCCTCACTGGGTGTGAGCAAGAAGTTCCATTACACTCAACCATAAAGCTTCCAAATTGAGAAGTGAAGGAACTACAGCCTAGGGTGCTGAAGCGACCCCTCCTCCTGAGTCAACAAAAGAAGTGTTATCAGCTTGCAAACTAACAGGTCCAACAGAACCAAGCACCAGTGCTGCCTGGCCTACGCTGGAGCCACCAAGATTACCAAGGCTCAGTCCACTCAGATTTTGAGGAGGACCTTGTGGAAGAGTAGAACCAGAGGCAATACACAGAGCAGAGGGCCTGTCCAGGACATGTCAAACACAACCATCCAGGACCCCAGTTCTGATAAGAACAAAATGTTTGGCATTTCATATTGAGGTGCATGGCAAACAGGTCCACCTCGGGATACCCCAACTTGGAAAATTGATTGCAGCATGTCTGAGTGAATGGACCACTCATGGTTCACAAAGGACCTGCTAAAGTGGTCAGCTTTGGTATTGTTGACCCCAGGTAAGTAATGGACCTGCAAGAGAATTTCATGCTGAATGCAGAATTCCCATAGCCTGAGGGCCCATGACACAGGGGAGAGGAGTCTGCACCCCCCCATTTGTTGATATAATATATTATTGTCATGTTGTCTTTGCTCACTGACACTCAATGTCTTGCTAGGTTGTCCTGAAACACCTTGCATGCCAGCCCGATTTCCCTGAGCTTCCTCACACTGATGTGAAGTTCAAGATCTGCAGCGCCCCATAAAGCCAAAGTCCAGCTCTCCCCCAGATGCACCCTCCAGCCTAAACCTCATGCTTCGGTTACCAGGGACGGGGAAGATTAGGAGTCCTGAAAGGTAGCCCGCACACACTGTCCGAGCATCCAGCCACCAATGCAGGATCCACAACACTTGCTGCATCCATGTCACTAGTTTGTCTATATCATCCCTCACAGGGTGAGACACCAAAGCGAGGCACAACTGGAGGGGACGTAGACAAAATATGGCATGTTGCACCATGAACATACAAGCTACATTGCTTAAGATGCTGGCCATAGCCTGAAACCTGCTCTTTGGCGGGGAGGCCCTAGTGAGCACCGAGTCCACGAGAGTGCCCACAAACTCTGTTCTTTGAATGGGGACAAGCGTCAACTTTGCCTCATTTACCAGGAGCTGAGACTGTCAAAGGTTTGACGAATTAACCTCACGCGTTGATTAACCTGGACCTATAAGCTCCCTTTAACTAACCAGTTGTCCAGGTATAGGAACAACTGGACACCTTGCCTGGGGAGGAAGGCTACAACCACCACCAAGCACTTGGTGAAAACCCTTGGAGCAATCAACAAGCCAAATGGAAGAACTGTGAACCAACAGTGTCCTCCACTCACCACAAACCTTAGGAACCTCCTGTGGGGAGGATAAAGCGCTATGTGAAAATTCGAATTCTGTAAGTCAAGAGCACAACCACTCCCCCAGATCCAGCAATGGGATAATGAGCCCCAGAGAGACCATGCAAATCCTGACCTTTTTTACAAACTTGTTCAGGCCTTGCAAGTCTGTTATGGGCCTCAAGCCCCCTTTTGATTTCAGGATTAGGAAATAACTTGAGTAAAACCTCAGCTCCTGAATTGTGGGGGAACCTCCTCTATTGTGCCCCGGTCAAGGGGCGACTGAATCCTCTGCCTGAGCAGACTCTTGTGAGAAGGGTCCCTAAAGAGGGACAGGGAAGGAGAGCTGAAAGCGGGTAAGAACTGAACTGGATAGCATATTCCCTTTCTACCATGTGAAAGACCCACCAGTCAGATGTTATACCTCACCAGGCAGGGTAGAATGGGGATAGGTGGAACAAAAACACAGGGGGTGCTGGATCCATAACAGGGAGTGGTTGGGAGCTCCTGACTGCACCTTCAAAAGTTGGAGGTAGGTGGGGGCTTCTGCTGCCCTTGGCCTTGGCTGGGCTGGTGGGAGCGCCGTCTGCTGCTCCAACCTCATCACCTGTTTGACAGGGATTGAAATGCCTGACCTGTGTTGCAGGGGTATGGTAGCCCAACCACCTCTCGGTAGCCCTGGAGTCTTTAAGGCTCTGTAGCCTCTTATTAGTTTTTTCTAAAAAGAGAGTCAGCCTCTCAAAGGGAAAATCCTGAGTAGTCTGCTGCACTCCATAGGGGAGGCCAGAGACCTGGAGCCATGCATCACTTCTCATGGCCATACTGGACGTCAGCAGCACCCAGAGCAGCCTGCAAAGCCACATGTGAGATCAGCTTTTTCTCTTCCACTGCTTCTGGGGTTTGGCATCTGGGGAGGATCAGCTCTGTGAATCTGGAGAGGGAGGAAGCTGTATTGTATGAGGATCTACTCACATGGGCTTACTGATTAGCTATGCACAGCTGTAGCCCTCCAGTTGAATGAACTTTCCTACCATACAAGTTCAGACCTGTTTTGCCTCTCTATTTTTGGACAAGGGACCCTAAGACCCCTCTCTCTCCCAGTGGTTGGCCACATCCATGACCAGGGAGTGGGTGAAGAGGTGTTTGTGCCCCGTATCTCCTTTCATTCTTCCTCTCCATGGGCTGGGCCAATGCCAGGGTCTGCCACACGGTCTTGGCCATCTGGGCTATGGTTTTAATGAGAGGGAGCACCACTCTAGTGGGACCCAATGAGGACAAAATATCCACCATCGGGCTGCCCTCACCCTTCACCTCCTGTGGCTGCAATCCAAGGTCCTGGGCCACCAATTATAGCCACTGCTGGAGGGCCTGGACATCTTCCAGGAATGAGGAAGCAGAACAACCTGTGACCAGTTTGTCCAGGGAAGAGGATGCTAAGACACCCGCCTGCGTTGGGCAGCCCTCATCCATGGCTCCCAACAGGTCCAACGCATGTGCTCCCTGATGCAAGGGGAACAGCTCTGATGCTGGCCTGTGCAATGCCAAGCTTGCAGAGGAGCACAAACACGTGGCACTAATACTCCATAGGAAACTAGGCTGGAGTAAAAGCTTGGGCAATGGAGAATGATGATTGGAGAAAGATGCTGATAACTGGAGAGTGTTCAGAATTAGGAGAATGATTATAGGTTTAGAAGCCTTGCCTATATTATAATCACCAAGTTGCTTGAGCCTATTTATTTTGCTCAACAAAGACAATGTTAACGGGTGGTGACCTGACTTCAGTCTTTAAGTATCTACATGGCAAACAAATATTTAGTAACGAGCTCTTCAAATCTACTAGAAAAAGCTGTAACATGATCAAATGTCTGGAAGATGAACTGGACTGGAAATAAGATATGCTCTAGGAATTTGAAGGAAGTCCCAGGGGTCTGCATTATATGGGAGATCAGATCAGATGAACAAAATGGTTCCTTTTGACCTTGGGATCTATGATTTCACCCACTAGGACACTTATTACTGAAAAATTATTAAGTAAGGTTTTTAAAAAAATTAAGTAAATTACCAAAGAAAAATATTGTTAAGCTAGAAATCATCTATTAGTAACCAGCAGCACAAGCCTACATAAAATACTTATCAGAAAAACTAGTAATGAAAGGTAAGACAAATTGCAAATGAAGGTTAAATAAGATACACTATGAAGTATGAAAATACAGTTTATTAATTGATTTTAAGGAGAGTAGAGCAATTATGATCATCTCGTTATTGACATGCACAACTCAGAAGTGCAGATTTGCTCTGACAACTGCTCAGGAAGAAAACCAGAACACTGTGTCAACACAATTTATTTTTCAAACTGCAAGTCCTGCAAAATCAACATGGGCTATTGAAAGCAAACCTGGGCTTTTTTCTTCTGGTGCACCATCCCCAAAATTAATTGCCAAATTTTGTCTTCCATAAACTCTACGCAACTCCTTTTCTCTCACTACAAGTTGCAGCTCCAAAAACTGGTGCACTCTGGGCCAGCGGACCATGGATACACGTGGACCAGAGTCCAAAAGACCGAGGGCAGGATAGCCAGCCTGGAGCCCCAAGTAACAGAGTAAGCAGCCTGGCTGGGGTCAGTGCATGACTGGGGCCAGAGCCCTGTGGCAGGTCCCAACAGCCTACAGCAAGCAGAGCCAGAGCCAGAATCCCTATGGCAGCAGGCACAGAATGCCAGGCCAGGGCTGAATCCCCCACAGCAGCGGGCGGGGAATGCTTGGCGGGGGCCGGAGCCCCTGCAGCAACAGGCAGGGAATGCTGGGCCACCCAGGAAGCCAGCCACAGCTAGGCTTGGGAGACAGTGGCATTGGACCTCCCCTGGTCCCGCCAATTCTCTTGTTCAGGACCTGTCAGCTTCCGACAGTGCCACCCTAGGGAGGTTCAACCTGCAAGACCTGTAAAGCTGCATTTAACTGTTCTTATAACATGTAGGAATAAATTCTGCTGATAATGCACAATGAACAGACTCCAGCTCACATACCATGTTGGTTCCGCAGGATTAACAGGAGTATTAAAAAAACAAACAAACAAACAGAATTTATTGCAGTATACAGAAGCTATGATTTACTAAATAAAGGACAACATATTTAGAGGAAAAAAATTAAAAAAATCAGATACCGAGATTTGTCCGCCACAGAAAGGTTCATCAAATCAGCAACCACAGAAGCTAACAGGCCGTACACCTAACTGTACTGTGGTTATTCTGACTAAGGCGTTCTTTATGATAAGGAAGACCACAAAGAAAAACATCTAAAAATCATGATTAGGTCAGTCCCAGGCCACCATTAAGATCTCTTGTCAACAGTTTTCTAAGTATTATTAAATACTGGACTAATATACCTATATATACACACACAATTCCTAGGCCTCAACCATTAAAATATAGCTCTTAAATGAAAAGAGCAATATTTAGAAGGAAGTACCGTTACTTAGTCTTAGGGACAAGTATGAAATCATTAATAAAACAAATAGAGATATGAGTCACATTTTTGATACAATTCCCACAAGCTGAACAAGAGCAGCAGCATTTCCAGGTTTTACATGTCAGCACACCTGGGCTGTGTACAACTTAAAGCTGTCAGCAAAGTGCTCGATTCAAAAATAACATTTTATAAAGTACAATGCAGAGAAAGGAAGATTAGAGGTTAACATCATTTACAGGTACAGTAAAGGTTATTTAGGTGACAATTTTCCTACTACAATTTAGTCTTGACTCGTTTTTCAGGCTTTCTACAGACTCAATCTCTCAAGTCTGGCACCCTCAGGTGATACCGAACTAGATAATTCACCGAATCATGGGAGGTCAATATTGTCTAGCAGCATTACCAACACTTCCTACTGCTTAGCTGACTTATATAAGACATTTAGGAGTAAATTAGAGAAGAACTGGTGGCTGTAAACAGCAAAACTGGTGGCTGTAAACAAACTTCATGGGACCATGGGAAACTTGGCCACACCTCTGACAAGTGGATATCTGGCCAATTAAAATAATGCTGGACCATGAATGATGCCGGACTAAAGACGTTCAACATATAGCTTTTTATTAAATTTTTAACTATAATGTTCTCAAGATTTTCAACCCATAAGTTACAGATACATACCCACAAATTTAACTGAAGCTTACATTTGCACAGGAACAGCTTTCTACATTGATTTTAAAGTGGTCTTCAGTGGCAGATTAAATGACTGCTATGCACAGTTTGTAAAGCCTTGAGTGACATTTGGAATTAGATGTACTATAGAAATCAAAGTACATTATGTATGCTTTGCTAGCTAGACTAGTACAATGGGTTCTACAACTTCTTATTTATATAGTTTTCTGACTTAACTAATTACTTAAAAGCTAAGTGATTTATGTTTAAATACTATGTAAATAGCAAAATCTACTTAGTTCTTCTAAACTGGACAAAAATATTGCTTTAAATTTTAAAAAAGTGTTAAAATTATGATTTTCAAATTCAGTTACTCTGATTATCTTTGATATTTTTGTTCTTACTCATTTCAGATATATTGAATTACAACAGTAAAAATATTTAATAGATTTTTGAAAACTTGTTGTGCAAACCCATCATGATTAACCTGAAAAATAGGAATATCAGGATGTATTTCGGGAAGTGGGATTGGTTTTTATATATTCTGTTATACATGTTGGTAATGATGTTTAAGCTCCATTAAGCCCTACAGAAACCTGTCGAAGAAAATTGATGGAATAAAAATATACACACTAACTGAACACAGACTCAGAGCTGTATTTTCTTCTCTCACTGTAGATATTACAATATTACTATTTTTGTTACCCATGTACACTGGTATTATGCACCTTTTCTCAGTGCTAAGAAATAGTGCATGACACTAACAAAGAGGCTTTCAAAAGCTCCTCATCAAGCAGGAAGTGGCACAGAACTGTGGAAAGAAAATAACCATAAAAAGCAGTGAGCAGGCAAACAGACTAGTACAGTGCTCTGTATACAGAGATGACTCGTTCTGACACACTGTACAGGTCAGAATCTACACAGAAAGACTTTAGTTTCAAGTAAAATTTCCAAGAATTTACTGGCATCTCTTGTTATTGTTTTCAGTTCTCATTAGATAATTTAAATTCATAGGCTACATCTACACTACAGAGATCTTTCAAAAGAAATTCTTCCAGAAGATCTCTTCCAAACGAGGTTCCTTCAAAAGGGGGCACTCTTCCTGAAATGAAAAAGGAAGAGCGATTTCGAAAGGAGTACCACATTCTATTTACTTTCAAAAGAACACTTTTTGTGTGTAGATGCTCTGCTGGGTCTTTCCAAAGAGCTCCCTTCTTTCGAAAAATCTTCCAAAAGAACTTGCTAGTGTAGTCACAGCCATAGGCTGTCAGAAGTGTTAGTAGTTTTAATAAGTTTAATAAGAGTTTAATTCAAACAAAATCCATAAGAAAAAGAGATTACTATATGAATTGATACAGTTTCTCAGTATTAATTTATAAAATACTTGCCACTACAGTTGGGCTTTAGACAGAAGCAAACTGGAAAAAGAATCTGATAAACTGATTCTTATTTTTTCTCCTCTATGATTCTTACACTTTTCATGCTGAATCACTTGGAGAAAAGTGTTTTAAGAAATGAGGTTTTCAAAATACAAGGTTGTATGACATTAGTGTACTTTTTACATTGTAATAAATTTTTCAAATCACTATAAAAGCCATTTTAACTGGCATGGTGGGGGAAAAGGGAATGCTGGTAAATTAAAAATGTTGGTTAACTAAGAGGGAAGGATACGGAGTGCAGCAGAGATGGGGAGGCAAGACGGGCATGGAAGGGCTGCAAGGCACAGGATCTTGGAAGGGGCTTGGGCCTGGCAGGGAGCTGGGACATGGGGGCAGATCAGAATGCTAGGGGAGAGGGGGCTCATCTCTGACAGGTTCCCATCCCTACTACTCCTGGCAAAGATGTGGCCTGGCAGCTTTGCTGCAAATAGGCATGCTGCCTCCATCTGCAGCACTATCCCTCACTCCTGCAGCTCCCTTTGTCTGTAGTTTCAGGCCAATGGGCTGGGAAATGCAGAGTCAGAGCTCGGGAAGGGAAACAGAGGTAGTTTGCCTGAAGAGTCATGTGGCCATGCCTCCGTCAGCAACAGCAGAGACAGGGAGCCTCTTGTGGGACCAACAGAGGTGTGAGGCCCCCGCATCCAGAACCCCAAGTCACTCCCACACAACAAGCCCTGCTCCCGGTCATTCCTCCAAACCAAAGGCCCTTGCAGAGTGCACCCCACAGCCCCTCCTGCACCCCAGCCTCCTGCCAGCTCCACATTAACTGTTCTATAAACCAGACTTTCTGTGCAGATCAGAAGTGCCAGTTTATTGAGCTCGTCAGAGAAGTGACGCATAAAAGGGCTTTTACTGTACAGCTTTCTGCTTTGTTTAGTTCTGGAAGGCAAAATTCTTCCCACAGTAAGCACCCATCTGCAATTTTGTATTTGAAATATATAGGAAAATCTCTATTATCCGGCATTCCTGGGGAATCGGGGATGCCAGATAATAAAATGTGTTATTGGAGCTGGCCCTGGCAGTAGACTCACTAGAGCCTGCAGCTGGGCAGCAGGCAGCAAGCCTCACTCTGTGCCCTCTCCGTGCACCAAGTAGCTGCCCCTGCTCTGCCTCCCCAGCTGAGCAGCTGGTTGCCAGCCCTGCAGCAGCCAGGGCCAGGACACTGGTAGCCCACCTGGGCATGCTGGTTAACTGCATGTGCCGAATAACCAGGCATTCACTGACCTTTTTTTAAGAAGAGATGCTCTTTTTGAATTTAAGATTTAAAAAAAAAAAAAAAAAACCACACCATCCTCATTCCTGTATGATTTAAGAGACAGATAAATTTATACTAAGAGATACGTAAAAAGTTATTCTCTTTTCTTCCAACAAACCCAAAACCAAAGATTTCTCTCAAATGGGAACCTTTTAACACATTTGTATGCACCTTGGAATAAGGTCTGCCTTATTGTTTAAAACAACAACAAAACCTTAGGTTTCATAAACAAAGCATTGAAAAATAACAGCTATACAGTATATAAAAGTGGATCAATATTACACAGTTGCTAGAGAAATATAATTGTAGTTGCTGACTTTCACTGATTACTTCCTGAATTTCAGCATTCAGGGAAAAGTTATTTAAATAGAACAAAGTAATCTTATTTTTCCCCCTCTATGATTCTTACACTTTTCACGCTGAATCACTTGGAGAAAAGTACTTTAAGAAATGAGGTTTTCAAAATAAAGGGTTATATTACATTAGTGTACTTTTTGCATGACAAGAAATTTTTCAAAGATGCAGAGAGCAGGTGCCAAACTCTCACTGACATTAATATTAGTGTATTAAGAAATTCAGATGTCCCTCCTACATTTTTATGGAAGAAAAAACTTAAGTGAACAAAGTATCACCCCAGTAGTTTGAGTTTTTTCAAAGTAGCATTTCAGTGGTCTCTCTTCACAGATGATAAAAATATCAAACAGCTTAACCATCACTTTCCAGTCCAGATTCTAAAGTTCTGAAGATAATCAGTGTGTCTATAATTGATTACCTAAAATCTCTGCCACAACCATTAAGCCTTTTCATTGCTTTTCACAGAAACTAGTTAGAATTGTCAATAATTCATCAAACACACACCATGGATAACTTTAAATATCTAATTGAAGTTCCATTTTGATGGAGAGAGCCAAAGGAGCTAAAAACACAACAAATCCTGTTGGGTTGACTTTGTTTTCTATGATAGTTTGGCTGGAAACTAATCTTACTAAACAGAACAAGCCTTTTATAAACATTGTTAACTGAAATTTGAAATTAAATGCCAATCTACTTTTATAGAAGCAATACAATATAAATTGTGCTAAAACCAAATCAGGCATGACTTTATTAAAGGACAGTTGTTCTGACAGACCATATCTGCCCTGTCTTGCATACAATATATTATTAAACTAGGAAACTAGAGGGGACAAAGTCTATGCCCACTCCAACACAGATAAGGGTACAGTTTGTGCCTTGTATTTAAAGCCAGGATCATTATAAGATATTTAATTGTTAATAAGAGGCATACAAGTAATTTAACCTAACAAGGAGAATCACAAAGAGCAGTGAAAATGAGGAGGAAAACCTCAAGATAATTCAGATACTTCTTTGCAATTCTAAATCAAGATACTGAAAATTAATTCAAAAATTAGGCAGACTGTGTATTTAGTTCCAAGATCTAAAATGAGAATAGAATGGTGGCAAGTCATACTCTTTCAAGCAGTTGAAATCCATTTCTTTTAAGGAAAATAAGTTATTTAAGAACTACTGCTTCATGGGGATTTATTCAAGTACCTAATATTGAGCTCTGTTCAGGAATACTAAGTAGGGCATTCAAGACTTCTTGACTAGAAAATATTTAGATGTATTGCAGAATATGTTATCCATATGAATTCTAAATACATACATTGTACAGTGGCAACTTAAAATGAAAAATGGGGACAAATATGTAATTTTCCAGTCTTAAAACTTTACTTAGCAAACTGCAGTAAAAGAGACACAGTGGTAATCAATTAACATTCCTGGAGTTATTTTATAAATGCACAGTGGTGATCTAAAGTTACAGCTTAATTTATATTTTTAATCATGGCACGGGATGGTGAACTCCTCTGATCTGTTACTACAGGAGTCTATTTGTACAGGGCGAGGTCCTCTGATGGCTAGTTGTATGTGGTTATTTTGACATTAAACTTCATGCCCTCATTTAACGTTCTGCAAAAGTGAGTAGGTTCAGCTGAAAAACATTTTATTCAGCTTACTGCTACATTGAGGCTTCCCATTACTCATTTCACCATCATCATCATCAACCACCACCACCAGGGGCTCAGCCCCTGTTGGTGTCTGATGCCTCCCTCACTATTTCCTTCCATCTTTCCCTGTCCAGTGTAGAGTGGCTTAATATCTGTAGACTAGTTCCACACCAATTTACTGTATCATCTACTCTCTCTCTGTGGGGTCTGCCTCTTACACACGAACTGTACATTATGCCAAATACCAAGGTCTTGACTTTTTGTTTGTCGTTCATTCTGCAGATATGTCCAAATAGCTTTAATTTCCATTGTATAACCTTTTCCCGTAGCAAAACAAAAAGCAGTCAAGTAGCACTTTAAAGACTAGCAAAATGGTTTATTAGGTGACCTTTCATGGGACAGACCCACTTCTTCAGACCATAGCCAGACCAGAACAGACTCAATGTTTACTTTTCCCGTAGGTTCTCTTTCAGCTCTATCTTCCTCTACAATTCCTTATTGGTGACCTTCTGCATCCATCCTGTTCTCAGGATCTTTCTATAATGACTCCTATAGAATGCCAATATCCTTCTCTTTGAAACATGCTGCTGAATACACAAGTTTTCAAGATGCTCAGCTTCATTCCTAAGCTAATTGCTTTGCTTTTCCAGATCTTACCCATTACCTTCAAACTCGATCTTGCTTTCACTAGTCACTCTTTCCTTCTTACAGTCTAGATCGTATATCATGTTGCTCCCCAATACGTGAACTTCTCCACATTGGCTAGTTCGATCTCGTCTACACTGATCTTCCTTCCTATGTCCTTATTTCCATATACTATTGTTTTCATTTTACTGATGTTCATAATCAGTCCGTACCACTTCCCTTTCTTCTTTAGCTCCTTTACTGGTCTCACTAGCTTCTCTTCATCTTCTTTGATGGCAACTATATCATCTGCAAACCTCAAGTTGTTGATTCTGATCCTGTGTACCAATATCCCTTCTACCTCTTCTTTGATCTTGTTCATCACTCTCTCTACGTGCGTGATGAAGATACTTGGCGATATTGAATCTCCTTTTCTCGTACCTCTACTCATTCAAAACCAAATTCCCAACTCTCCACACATTCTCACCACTGCCTCCGCAATGTCATGGATTCACATATTTAAAGACAAATTATCCACTTTAATCCAGAAAATTTAGCAAAACACGTGCATATCACTACGTGACGTGCAAAAAAATTTACATAAAAATCAACTAAGCACCTGAACTTACATAGTACACTTTCAATACAGAAAAGGCAGACATCTCTCTTCCAATATTTAATAAACTTGAAAAGGGTATCTACTTAACAAAGGGGCTGGAAGCCAAGAACACCAGAGCTCTAATCCTGGCTCTAACATTAATCATCACTACAGCCTACAGCAAATCACATTAAATTCTATTTCTCCATATGTAAAACGAGGTTAATAGCTCTCCCTTATCGACTTCATGGGGATGGTCTCAGGTCAGTTCATCTTCGAAGAAGAAAAAGTTTTATATCTATATAAATATTTTAGGCCACTTCTACATAGGCAGCTACTATCGACAGAGAAACCTTGGCAGTACCTCTGTTGACAGATAGTGCCTATACACAAAAAACAGATGGAAAGAACAAACCAGTCTGTCGACAGAGAGCGGCCAGACTAGCCTGACCTCTCTTCACAGAATGGCTAACCGGAACTTCTGCAAACAGGGCTGCTCACGGAACCAGAAGCCCTCTCTGTTGACAGAATTGTCTTCACGGGCACTCTGTCGACAAAACACTGCAGACAGAGACATTATATGTGATCGAGGAGAGGTATAACACTACTGGCTGAACACTTGAGTTTTGTCAACAAACTCTCAGAGCGCTTTAACCATCAACAACAAGAAGTCCTGTGGCACCTTGTAGACTAACAGATATTTTGGAGCATAAGCTTTGTGGGCAAAGACCCACTTCATCAGATGCATGAGTGGGGGTGGTTGGGGGGGGGGGCGGGATTCAGGCCTTTGCCAATGAAAACTTATGCTCCAAAATATCTTTTAGTCTCTAAGGCACCACAGGACGTCCTGTTGTTTTTGAAGATACAGACTACCTCAGCTACCCCTCCGATACTTAACCACACAGACACTCAGCAAGTTTTGTCAACAAAAGTCCAGTTTTGTCAACAGAAGCTGCCAGTGTAGATGCAGCCTTAATATTTAATTTTAGTATATTTTATTTCTAAAACAATTTGCCTTAAAAATATCAAAGGAGCAGAGAAAACAGTAGGTGAATCTCAGAATCTAGCATGGATCCAAGATGGATCCCAAGCATTTAGATACTATGGTGGTACGTACTTTAGAAATGCCAGGGGCAGATAAATACCATTTACTTTTATTGTAACAGAGAGTAAGTAAGATAGCATCTAGGGGACACAAAATGCAGAAGTCTCTAAAGCAGCAAAGGAATAGCAATTTGAGAGGGAAACCACATGATACTGCTTTATGTGGAAAAGAAAGGGTGTTTGCTAATCCCACATTTGACAATCACAAAGGAGTTCTGCACCTCTCTTCAACCACATCATGTGGTGTTAAACCATTATCAAGCCACAACTGCTCTTTATGAGTCACATGAAGAAACTGCTGTCATTATCATGCATTTTGTGTAAAAAAGTTATCTTAACAGACAACATACTTTTTCCCCTGACTGAGGATCCAACTCTTATTGTTAATTTAAGTATGAAAGGCTATGACCAGGAAAACTTGATTTTCTAATATTTTTCTTAGATGTACATGTTTATGGAGAGGGAATTTTGGCAAAATATGGGTTGGGAGCATAAGCCAGGCACAACTCTTTGTTTAATTACTTCGCTTTCCTTCAAAATCTGGCAAAACATTAAGCTTTTCATTGACTAAATCTATAATTAACTATAACATTTGCTGAATACACATAACCTCATTTTTCATTTAGTCAGAGCAAGATGCTACAACTTGTATCTAGCAAGCAACATGTATTTCAAACAACATGCAGTAAAAACACCTGTTGTCATACATGAAGCCATAAATCTAACTACAGTGAGCTTATTAACACACCCTCATTTTAATTATGACTAGTGCCAAAACCTTGATTTGTTTACATCGGTGCCAACAAAATTTAATCCCTACAAACAGAAACAATTTATGCTCAAAACCTTGTGACTTTAGTCAAACTAAACCCTAACAATAACCATGTATACAACAGTGATGGCAATTAAGTTTATCTATTAAGCTTTTTTAAAAAAGTGAAAGATTTCTGTATATATTTTTGAAGCTATATTTTATTACAAACTGAAATATTTAGAACTGGAAGATTTGCACAGACAAATTAGTGTGATTGCAAAATAAACGAAACAGTGGAAAATCTACAGCTAAGAGAAACCATTCTAAACTAGAACTTGTAAAGAAACCTCCGAAAGAAAAATAAATCTCTAAAAGAAGGACAAGGTAGGCTATGTACAAAAGCAGCATTAGGGTATGTATTAGGCCCCACACAGACAGACTGCAAGATGGCGGCTAGGCAGCTGGTCTCCTGGAGGCACTGGAGAACAGCCACAAGCAACGTGGTCAGCAGGCTGACCACACCCTCAAGGAGTTCCCCATCAGGGAGTTGCTGGGGATCCGTGTGTTTCTACAGTGGCATCTGATGCCTGCACCGGGTTTGTAGTGCTGTGGGTGGCAAAGCACCCCTCAGCGTGTGCAGGGCAAGGGTGCTTTGGAAGGGTCCTTTAAAGCAGCAGCTGGCTGCAGGCCCTAGAAGGGCTTGTCAGCCATGCAACCGTGTCCACACTTCCTGGCCCGCTCCTTTGAAAGAGTACCCAGAGCTGTGTGCATGCTCTCTTTCGAAAGAGTGGGCCAGTCTTCTGAAAGAATGGATAGAAATCTCGATTCACTTTTGGCATGTAGACGTGCTTTTTCAAAAAGCGAGCTTCCAAACGTTCACAATCGAAAGCGCACTGTAGTGCAGAGGTAGCCTAAGTCTCACAATACATTTGCTTCTTATTGCTTACGATCAGTGAATCTTTGAAGCAGTTTTGCCCTTGTAAAAATGCCTGTGGTGGAAATCTGATCCAGATACTGATGGCTGCTTTTTCATGTAAAGAGATCCATCTAGTCACCAACCCGAACAAGAGTACAGTCAAACACTTAAAATGGCTTTTATACAACATTTTCCTTCTGATACAAAGATTCATAATATATTGCAAGAAATTTATGATAATTTTGTCTCCCCTCAAAATTGACCACTTTTATTTATACCAGGGTATGTTTTATTATCTGTTCTACCACTTGATTTATGGGGCACATAATGTTTTATAACATTTTAAAGAAGAATATAGAGAGGTCACACTGACTTAATAGCTGAGTCTGAATTTAACCAAAGTATCGTGAGAACAAACCAAATCACCTAATCACTGAATAACACCGTAATCTTTAATAAGCATCAAAAGGAAGATTATGTGTAGGAGAGCAGTGCTGAAATGGGCTAGATGCTTTCCCAATGTAAACACAATCCTTGCCACCATAATATTCATCTCTTCCCTGAAAGTTTTTTTTAACTGAAGTGCTTTCTGTGTTTTGTAAGAGATGTCTAAAGCTAAGCATAAGCATTTAATAAGGGCGTCAGTGTGACAGCAGTATTTAAAAATTACAGTCAGCCAACTTTTTATTGAGATTTAGATGAATTTTAATGCATGGTATACCTCCTAATCAGCTACAACAAAGGAAGAGGATGTAGTTTTGCTCAAAAATGTTTAACTGTGCTGGCATATTTCTGTAAATATTTGATCATCCACAGGAAGGGCAACTGGCTCCCGTAGGGGGCAGAGGTGCAGGAAAGAGGAATGTGAAGAAACACCATTTAGCAACTACATTCTTGACAGGAGCGTGGGAAGGGTCAATGCATCTCTTGAGTGTTACCACCTGTCACCTGTGTGCACATTACTACAGTCACCCTGTCTTGAAGGCACGATTAAAACTGACAATATCATTAAGTTCATTATTAATATCAGTAAGCATAGGACTTGATTCCTTTAGGGGCTCACAATTTCATTAGGTACCTTAGAAGGTCAGGCCAAAAGTTGTTTCCCCGCCTCCCCGCATACAGATATTTTGCAATAGGTTACCCTGTTTGGTTACAGGATGGCTGATCATTGCTGCCTGAGTTACCTGGATCTTCCACTGCGACCTACTTTATTTTCTGCTGTGCTATTCTAGTCACAGTCTTTACTGTCAGTTGTGTGTTGCTTGCGCGCTATATACGGCTACGTCTACACTAGCCCCAAATTTCGAAATGGCCATGCAAATGGCCATTTCCAAGTTTACTAATGAAGCGCTGAAATGCATATTCAGCGCTTCATTAGCATGCGGGCGGCCGCGGCACTTCGAAATTGATGCGCCTTGCAGCCGCGCGGCTTGTCCCAACGGGGCTCCTTTTCGAAAGGACCCCGCCTACTTCAAAGTCCCCTTGATGGGAATAAGGGGACTTCGAAATTGACGCGCCTCGCAGCCGCGCAGCTCATCCCGATGGGGCTCCTTTTCGAAAGGACCCCGTCTACTTCGAAGTCCCCTTGATGGGAATAAGGGGACTTCGAAGTAGGCGGGGTCCATTCGAAAAGGAGCCCCGTCGGGATGAGCCGCGCGGCTGCGAGGCGCATCAATTTCGAAGTGCCGTGGCCGCCCGCATGCTAATGAAGCGCTGAATATGCATTTCAGCGCTTCATTACTAAACTTCGAAAAGGCCATTTGCATGGCCATTTCGAAGTTTGGGGCTAGTGTAGACATGGCCTATAGCTGTGTCTACACGTGCACGCTACTTCGAATAGCGTCGGGCGCTATTTCGAAGTTAACTTCGACGTTAGGCGGCGAGACGTCGAAGTCGCTAACCTCATGAGGGGATCGGAATAGCGCCCTACTTCGACGTTCAATGTCGAAGTAGGGACCGTGCAGACGATCCACGTCCCGCAACATCGAAATTGTGGGGTCCTCCATGGCAGCCATCAGCTGGGGGGTTGAGAGACGCTGTCTCTCCAGCCCCTGCAGGGCTCTATGGTCACCGTGTGCAGCAGCCCTTAGCCCAGGGCTTCTGGCTGCTGCTGCTGCAGCGGGGGATTCATGCTGCATGCACAGGGTCTGCAACTCGTTGTCGGCTCTGTGTATCTTGTGCTGTTTAGTGCAAGTGTGTCTGGGAGGGGCCCTTTAAGGGAGCGGCTGGCTGTTGAGTCCGCCCTGTGACCCTGTCTGCAGCTGTGCCTGGCAACCTTATTTCGATGTGTGCTACTGTGGCGTGTAAACATTCCCTCGCTGCGCCTATTTCGATGTGGTGCTGTGCAACGTCGATGTTGAACATCGACGTTGCCAGCCCTGGAGGACATGTAGATGTTATTCATCGAAATAGGCTACTTCGATGTAGGCTTCACGTGTAGACGTAGCCTATAAGTGACAAGCAAACTTACTTGTACTTAGCACTAAGCCAAATTTAAGAAAATGGGCACTAGAGCTGATAGGTGAACATTTTACCATCTCAAGCACTTGTAGTGCATTTGTTTCTAACAATCTGTATTTTAAGTCACAGAGTTTTCAATTTAACCAACTAAGGCAGGGTGGATAAAATAGATTTTTTATTTGGATCTGATTTTTACATTTTAAAATGATCAACAATACACTGAATTCCTCTCTTAAAAACAACCATTACAATTAAATCTTATTATAAACATGCTACGCATATACTTATAGTCTCGTCATATGATTTCATGACTCCAGTCTGTCCAGCCTAAATACTAGCTTTTGCTTCTTGAAAGTTCTGGGCATTCAATTTCTATTTCCCAGCAGACGAAAAAGTAACGTGCAGAGACAGACACAAGCTGGATGAGATTGTTTTTGTTATGTGCTTATGTGGTGGCATAGTTAGTTAAGATAACGTCTTAAGACAGAGGCAACATATAGGAAAGGACAGAGGCAGCCGAGAATTGAACAGTAGAGCAGACTAGAAAGAAAAAGGGAAGACATTATTCAATATGCACACAGCTTCCTACATTCCTACACATTTTCCACAGAAAAACTGTCATGGCTTCTGAGTATAAGAGACCTTACCAGGGAATGTTTTGAAGAAATTGTAAATGTAAGCAGAAGATGCAAGGTTAGGTTGCAAGAATGAAATATCATAAGGAAAACTGCTTATTGGGAGGAAATAATGTGGATGAAGAGGCGGATATAGTTGAGCGGATCAGCTGGTTAGTAACTTAAATAATTCACTTCGCAAAGCATAATTCTTCAAGACTCTCTCTATGCCTTTTAGTAGTGTGATTTAAGAAGTAAATTCCCAAGTTGTTTACTGTGTTGGATGTTGCTAGAAAAAACGGTTTAGCTTTGCTTGTTTTATTAGTCAACTAGGTTTAGAATCTATCACTCAAGTATACAATACAGAAAATTGCAATAAAAGTGCCAGTCGCCCCGTCATTTTCTGATTTTATATTACATAATACACGGCCCTTATTTTGGAACAGACCACAATGGTGAAGCCATAAATCTATTCCCTATTTACTTCAGCATAACTCAGCTTTTCCAGGGGAACCCCACTCTATACCTATTTTCTCAAAAAACCGAACTGCCAGTGAGTTCAGTGGGGCTTACTACAAAATTTAGTGCACTGTAAGAACAGTCAGTCTTTGCTTTTTGGTAACATGATTTAAATCAATCCACACGGCAACTAGTAATTTGGATGGTTATTATGCAACTCCCTATACTTACAAAATAGAGGGGAAATGCAGCTGCCTTTGCCTAGCAATAGAATACTATTGAAATAAAGAAAGAGAGGCAGTTGGTAAAAGAACATTTTATGTTACCATGACGTTAGACCTCAGCTTCCTCCATTTTATTTAACTCTGCTAGTTTTCCAGCATGAATATGATACAACAGCTCTCTATGAGGTTCACATACATGCTACACTGAGGATACAGGTAACTAAAGAGGCTAGAACATTTCAAGCTATCAAAACATTGTCAATCTTCTTCAGAATCCTTATTTTATTGCCTACAGATTTCATTAAAGTAATCCTTCCTGCAGAGCTCTGAACAAAGTGTTCACAATCTTTGTTATTCACAAGACAAAAGTTGTTCAATGCCCCTCACCATGTAGCACTACATACAGGAAATATTCAGTGAAATAGAGTAGCAAACTCTTTGCAGAAATGAAAGATTAACTTTGCTCCGAGTGATAATGCACAAGCAGCATACCTTCAGCCACAGAGACAGCATTTGGAAAAGTAAGAGGTTAGTAAGGGTATTAAGCTGTTTTTATACACAGACCTTACATCAGCACAACACCTAGATGCTGCTGGATCCTCTGCTGTACAAACAGGATATCATGCATCTTAAATTTTCATGTAGCCAAGGTTTTGAGTGCAAAGAATAAGGAAGCTTAACATCCAAAATTTCATATCATTCACAAGGAAATAAATGCAGTTTGCCTACATGATAATTTCAGTTCCTAATCAAATGTAGAAGACACAATCAACCCCCAGCAATGTAAATTATTAAAGTCTCTGTCTTTGAACCTTTTTCAGTTGGTATGTGACATTTTGCAGGAAATGTGTTGATTTTTCTTTGACCAAATCTGTCTTTCATGATATGACACAAGGTAATTTATCTATAAGAAACACAAGCTTCCTTATGCAAACTCAAAAGACATGTATCTCAAAGCTGATGATTTACTTGTTTTGTTTTATGATGTTTACAGGTTTATGTAATTTCATTCCAGGATATTTACAAAGTTATGTACATTTTTAATTTCTCATCACCATCACTTTTTGCATTAGGCTGCAAAGTTTATCTTATTACAGCTGAAAAAAACAGAGGGAAAACAACAACTAAATTTCTGTGCTTACAGCTTTAAGGAACAGCTAAAATATCTTTCTAAAGAATGAAAGATTGTTTGTTTTGCAAGCACAAGAAGAATATCTTCAAATTTGAGTTAAAATTCCAGCCAAAAGCTAGTTCTATTCGCTTAAGTAAAGCATTTTTTGAAATGCTGATATTAGACTACCTTGTGGACAGACTAACACATTAAAATGCAAAGCAAGTTTTTAAACAACCTCAACAAGAAAATAGCCTCATTTTTGAGAAAATTATTTTTACTTAGATCAGCAAGAAACAAATAAAAGCCACTGAAAAACTAGCAAAGGTTAATCTTTTTCTGATGGTGTCAGATTTCTTTTGGGTAATACTTGCTTTTTTAATTAAGTAGTTATATCAAAATTTGTTAACTGATGCCACAGTAAGGTTAATGAACTCTATATAGACAAAACTACAGGAGTAGTGTCTCTTCCAGGAGCACAGACATGGGAGAGCTGGGACAAGAGAGAGCAAGAGAAGAGCTAAATCCTTCAAATTCTCCAAAACTGAAATTCAATAAATTTTCCCTTCAGACGTTTTTCCACCTGAAGTCCACCATGGGACAGTTTTGGCTCATCTGTGAAAAAAGCAGCAGGGCTTGCAGCATGAGCTACACTGGCTACCTATGAGGACACCATGGGAACCCACCCAGAGGCTAATAAAGCCAATAATAGCTGTGCTTTGTTCATACTAATTAATTTTCCACCTTGAAAGTTGAAAGCAGGGAAAGTTGTTCGCAGAGCTGCCATTATTTCAAGGGAAAGATCCTCTTATCTTGACTTCCTGCACATGGCAGTGGAAATGCTCCACGTTTTTTTCTGAAAAATCTTTTTTTGTTTTTCCTCACCGCACCCCCCGCCAAAAAAAAACCCATGAGTATAGACAAGCCCTTAGTGTAGCAAGGCAATCCCAAAGGCCAGCTGAAAACCAAGACCCGATTGGTTTCCACTCCTTAAATAGCTGGAACTCTTAGTTCAATCTCTCCATCCTCATAGAAATGATATAATTCAAGATGGATTAGAGTACCAGGTGGCAGGATCACATGTCTTTCTACGATCAACCAAACTGAGGTCTTACAAACGAAAAAAAAATTAATGAGTAATTGGTTTGAGTACTGGGCATTTAAGTTCTTGAAGTGTCACTAATCACCCTCATTAGCACATTTAGAATTAAAACTACATTCACATTTCATATTGCTAACTTCACATACAAGAATGATACATGCATAAAGATAGCATATACACATTCAGCAAATTGTAACTTTGAAATTGATGTGTTACCTGGGGCATTTTGCATACAGCATTTTCAAGTTATGCATATTTATAAGCCAAATTTCATGAAGCATGGGGGAAATTTGTGATTGTACATACACGCACAAATTTAGTTTTAGGACAGTTCTGACACTGCTCTGAACCCCTTACCTGCAGGTAAGTATTTCAGTTGGTTGTTGGCTAATCGAAGGTGACGTAAAGACCTCAGGCGGCCAATCTCTGGGCACACAATTTCAAGAGCATTGTCACTTAGGTCCAGAAGCTGCAGTTTAACCAAGGAGCCAATAGCTAGTGAGAGAATAGAGGCAAAAAATAAATGTGACCCAGCAGTAAAGTTAAAACCTTAATAGGACCATGAGATGATAAAATAACTCAATATCTAATACCGATGATGAGCAGACTGTGAGGTATTAAAGCCACTGGTCTCATAACCAAATGCTATGAGAACTAAGTATTTTTAAGCATTTCTGTTCATAACACGCAGTTTTGGGAGGATAGAAATAGGAAAAAATAAATCACATATAAAAGACTATACAGTCTGGTATTTTTCCCAACCATGATTCTCCCATGAAATTATTTTTTAGTTTCGTTTGCCATTCCGCGTCCAATTTACCCACCCCACACTGTGAATTTTAAGCTCTCTTTTCAAAGATATGACATTTTGTTTCAAAATAAAACATAAAGGAAGAGAGAAGCCAATGCAGTCATTGATTCTTTAGGTTTAAGCTATGAACCACAATGGAGAGAAAACAAAAGTATTATATGTAATAATTGACTTAGAGAGCAGGAACAATTCTGGAGAGTAGTTTTTTTCTGATAAGTGCCATTTAGTCTTTTTACTTCCTGTAATTTGGAACAGAGCAAACATTACCTAGGTTCATGTGAAAGTTTAATAATTTAACATAGTACAAGCAAGGATATGAACACCCTAATTCAAATGGTATATTTCAGAGGAAATCTTCAGAATTTCAAATAAAATTAAATATTTGATAATCTCTCCCCACTTATTTTGACACTAATAGGGCACTTACCTTCAGGTACAACAACTATGTTATTTGAATGTAGGTACCTGGGGGAGAAAGAACAAACAATATCACCTGTTACCCTAAAGGACTTTGGTTAGACAATCACCTGGCAAACACCCTCACAGCCATTTCTCTTTCTGACCATGACATTAGACAGCACAGTAAATCATACAATACTAATTAACATATTAATGTTTCACTTATAACCTATTAAATTAAATCATGAATAAATATTAAGGTCAACAATACCTTCGCTAATTATTATAACACTCAGATGAGATGCATATGATCACTTACAACCATTTCATTTCAAACTATTCTATACCGTTTTTACTTAACACCAACAAAAAATTCCCAAGGTAGTAAAAATAAATCAGGCACCACCAGATTGCACTGAACTCTGCCATACGCCCTCTCCTGAAATGTACAGGGGGAAACTAAACAAACAAACAAATCTACTAGGTACAGTTACACTTTCATAAGCATGCATAATCTACTTGTCACTATCAGGGCTTTTTTCCCACCGGAACGCTGTGGAACAGCGTTCCAGCACCCTTTTTTCAAGAGCTGCCATTCTGGCAGACAGCTGGGCTATGCTCCCCACTCAGGGCAGCGGAGGGCAGTGGGGGGGGGCCCCAAAATGCAGCTCAGTAGAGCCACACATGTTGAGCACCCCTGCCCCCTGCTCTACACACATACAGTTCCAGCTGGGAGCCACACAGATCTTCTGATCCCAGTGTAGCTACTGCGCTCTGCCTGGGAGCCATGCAGCTCCTTCTGCCACAGCAGCAGCTGTAGCCCGGTGCAGTGCATACTCCCTCAGCATCTGCAGCTGGTCATGGCATTGGGGCCCAGCAAGGGCTTGGGGTGCAGTGCCTCACTTGTGGCTCAGCCTGGCCCAGGAGGCCTGGCGCTGCCCCGGAAGCCCAGCATGATGCCTTCATCCCCAGCTCCGCTGAGTTGAGTTAAATTACAGGGGTGGGGTGGGGTGGGCTGGGGTTGCCTGGTTCAGCAGCAGGGGTTGGGGAGCATTGACAAAGCTGAGAGGAAGGCTGGGGGTGCCTGGCTCTGGGGAAGGGAGAAGCATTCCTTTAGAACCAGGGGGAGGGACTGGGGTGCCTCATTCTGGGTGAGGGCACTGATTTAAGAGCTGGGAGGGGCTCTGGGGGTGCCTGGCTCTGGGAGAGACAGAGGGCATTCATTTAGAGAAGGAAAGGGGGCGGGGGCCGTTTGGGGCTGCAGGGGAGGGTTAAGCCTGGGGGAGGTTTGGGGCTTGAATTCTGCCACCTTCTTTTCTTAAAAAAAAAGCAGTCATGATAATGTGATATTTTTAAAAATGTAAAATACTAAATGAAATTTTACAAAAGCAATATTTCACAAGTAAATATAGTGACAAGTCCAGACAAATTTCAGTAGCTGTTTTAAAATTGATTACATGCGTTTAGCACACCCTGGTGGTGAAAACCCACAATTGCTAAAATTTAAAAACCAGAGTTTAGCCTACATCTTTTAAACTGTAATTTCTGCTTGAAAACAGAAAGACTAAATACCCTTTGTAGACAAGCAATTACTACCTGAAAATACTGCGACCTTATCTAATCCCAAAGGATAATGAATAATCTGATAATTTAAGCATATGAGGGAAAAAAAAAAAAGCGAACAAACTATTCTTCCATTCTACTGTGAAACAGTACTCCCAAAGCAGGGTCATGTCTCTCTGGGAAGATGAAAAAAAACTAACTAGTGAAGTGTGACCACAGACTTCTCAATTTTTTTCATAGTCTCAGTTGTTTAATAGTAGATCTTTAGTCCTTATGGTTGTGAAGAATGGAACCTGTGTTTAAGTGATGCAGATACATCTGCCTGTGTTTGAGGATAGCCTGAAATAGTAACTAAAAAAGCAGTACTGTTGAACCTTAAAAGACTAACTATATTATTTATTAAGTGATGAGTTTTCATGGAACAGAGCAACTTCTTCATTTCTGGAGAATACTGATAAACTGAGAGAAAGGATTTTAAAAAGATAGGAAAAAAAAGCAAAGAAAAAACTGACAGATCAGCAAGACAGAGCAGAATGAAACAATAACCATAATTATAAACTGCTCCACTCATTTCAGAGGGTGCTAAGTATGTCATTAATGTTGATACAAACTATTTCACTCCTCAAAGCGCAAAAAAAAGCAAGAATATCATATTGCAAAGCTCTATAAAAAGTTTCCCATGTGAGGGTTGCACCTCAGTGGGAAATAGGGAAGGCATTAAGATGAGTAGATCTTTAAAAAACACTTAGGCTATATTCACACTACAGAGATCTTTTGAAATAAGGCCTTCCAGAAGACCTCTTCCAAAAGAACTTCTTTTGATAGAGTGCGTCCACACACAAAAAAGTGTATCAAAAGAGTAATCTGCTCTTTCAAAAGAGAGCATCCACACTGCCCCTGTTCTTTCAAAAGAGCAGGCCACGGATCGACGGGAGGACCGCTCTTTCAAAAGAAGGGCCCTGTAGAGCATCTCCAAGTTTCTTTCATGAAACTGGAGTGGAAGAGTGCTTTTGAAAGGATCGCCACATTTTTTTAATTTACTTTCGAAAGAACATTTTTTGTGTGTAAACGCTCCATGGGAATTTTCAAAAGAGCGCCCTTCTTTCAGAAATTCTTAAGAACTTGCTAGTATAGACACAGCCCTGGTGGTACTGCAAAGGGGATATGTTTTATTTTCCTTAAAGGCAGCTTAGCTTTCAAGAGTTTAGGAAACACTGCTCTAAAATAAGGGAGATACATTTAATAATATAGCAAATTATTCTTCTTAAAATAAAATCTGTGTATTTTATTACAGTATCTGTTTTTACTTCATTTCTTCTTCTAGATTTGAAAAAAAAATATTGTTTCAGCTACAATTTAAATTGTGTTCTTTCAACTACAGAAATTGCAGAAAAATTGCAATCATCTATGTACCAAATAAATGTCATAATAGTAACACAACTAAGCTTGGTGGTCATGTGATAACTAAATCAATAAATATGCATTAGAGTTCTTTTGCTTATTTGTTGCTGTTTAAATTAACCTCCTTCAAGCACTTTTAGGCCAGCTCTTCTAAAGGCATCATCAGATAATACTAAAAGTTCCTGATGCACAGTGGCAAATCATCAAACACCAGTAAACATAACCAGTAAAAAAGATGTTTTGCTGTTTCAGTGTAGGTGAACCCAAAATACAGGGCAAGATTGTCTCTTCAGCAAGCTAGAAACTGCAATGACCTACAAAACAGTTAAAGTATGTTGTGGACACAAATCCTACAAAAGGTGCAGTTTCAACAGCCAAATTGAGAAGACAAGCTCAGACAGACAACTTATACTGCTAGAACACTGACTGTTTCCTTGAAGTTTCAATGTACACAGTATGTACTTCAAAAACACATTACACTACCAAACTCTCCATTAAGATCAGGTTGTATCTATCATAAAATAGAAGGCAGGTAAGACAACAAAGCATATTTAAAGTTTATTTCTAATGCATAATGGTTGTTTGGTAAACTGCATCAAATGTAGAGTTTAAGAATATACATCTCCTGATCAAATGAGGTACACTGTATGCCTAATTACAAAGGACAATACAATAAATGTCATGCCTCCCCCAGGTGGGTCAAGGTACACAGGTCTGGTATGAAGATTACCATACTTTCTTACCACATGGGGAGGAGGAAATCAATATTCCCTCATCATGCAATTTTAACAAGAAATTATGACACAGAAAGGAATTTCAGCGTGGGCCTGAATGTAGCCAAAACCCAAAAAACGCATTTTATTACCCTTGAGAAAAAAACTACATTATTCTAAAAAGGAATATTGTATATAAACACAATATTGTTCTTTAAAAAAATATTGATAGCGATTAGCAAAATAAAATTGGCCCAAACTCACAATTCCACAAGATTTGGAAGCTTCTGTGCAAGGTTTTCTGGCTGGGGGAAAAAAAAAATTGTTATTTTAGAAACTAACATGCACCCTACTCATTTAATAACCGCACCAATAAGATTTCTCATATGTGGGATCTCATTTGTTTTAGAACCTCTGCTAATGTTCTCAAAAGGTAATTCCCCCATCTCACATGCACATCTCACCAGGCCAATCTGGGAACCCAATGATGAAATTTTAATAGAGCATCTTGTGACACATTCTTTGATCATCTAGAAATGACGCTGTTGGTATCTAGAGCAAATTAACTACAACCCTCCAAGGGTGAAAGAATGGATTATCAATACTCAGCTTTAGAAATGGAATTAAAGCTAAGGAGTTGGGGATGAGATAGAAAGAAAATGTTTGCTTGCAAGAGCATCACAAACATACTTTTTTTTTTTTTTGTAATACTGCTCAGTAAGACTAGCATCCTCTATAGTTATTCAGCCACCACTTGTACTACTCACATCAAACCTGTCAGGTGCATGTCCTTTCCTGTATCTGACTCAAGCCCAGGTGCACATTTGTTTCTGAATAGCCTTTTTAAGTGTAAGCAACATTACTGCACTCAACGCTTTGAGATCAATACGGCTATCTTCATTTTAAGGCACAGCAGGTTAGAGTTTCACCTCTGTCTGAGCTCCATTTGGTGCAAGACAGCAAAGGTTAGCAAGGGGTATGGCTACTACTCTGTGGGCTTGTCTACAATGTCGCCTCCCTCCCGCCCACAACACAGAGCCTTAGCAGGAAAGTTCAAGGTAAAGAGAGCTTTCCCTCGAAATAATTACACCAGCTCTGCAAGACTTCTGCAGACTCACACCTTCCTTTCAAGGTAGAAAAGGAATGTGTGTGAACAAAACACTGCTATTATCAGCTCATGTGAAGGCTCCTTTTGCAATGCTGGGGCTGTGAACAATGGACACTCCATTTCACAATGCAATTTTACTTAGGCTATGCCCAAAATTTTGGGGAGTAAAGGCACATCGAAGTAGCGCAGGCACTTGAAAGTGCCCACAGTTACATGTCATGCTAATGCTTCAAAGTTTGACGCTTCAAAGTTGCTGCGGAGGAGGATTAGCCTAACTAAGTGCTGAATATTCATCACAGCACTTCATTAGTGATCTCCCACGAGCCAGATTACCAGAACCCCTTTGAAGTATGGGGTAAGTGTAGACTTGGTCTTTGAGATAAAAACATCAAAATAATAAATGTCAAAATAAACCTGCAGTGTAGACATAGCCCTTGATTCTGAACTAGTCGAAACAGAAGGTGCTTGAACTCTTACCAGTTCCCTTCTGTCCCCTGACACATTCCCTGTACCCTAGAGCAGGGGTGAGCAAACTTTTTACATCAGGCCCCACTTTTTGTCCCTGTGATTAGCAGACCTGCCCTCAAAATTCATCTAATGTAATCCAAACAACAGAAATTTTGGTTACGGTCATTTGAAAAAAAGAAAAAGGAAGAAAAAAAAGAAAAAACTTTCAGCACATGTAAGAAAATAAGTATATAAAAATGTAAAAATGTTATTAATCTGTATATAAATGTGAATACACATACATAAGAACAGTAACATATTTCAACATTTTTAATGAGCTGGATGAGCCTGAGACCCAGAAGCTAATCGTGCTACACCCCTTTACAAAATTTCATGCCCTGAGCCCATTTTGCGCACCCCTGCCCCAGAGGGAAGGGAAACTGGCGTGGGAACTAACTAATGGTTCATGCCATCTGAAGGCCTCTCGTAACACAGAAAAATCTCAGCTGGCCAGTGTGGCCAAAATCGGATGTTTGAATTGCCTGAGTTGTGCAAAGGAACCATGTATCAGAGAGGTAGCCATGTTAGTCTGCATCTTCAAAAACAAGAAGAAGTCCTGTGGCACCTTGTAGACTAACAGATATTTTGGAGTGTAAACTTTCATGGGGAAAGACCTGACCAAGTGGGTCTCTGCCAAATGAGCCAAGTGAGACATCAGAATTTTGTATGAATCTGTATTAACTGGGTGTATTTTAGCATACTGGAGAAGCATGTTAGCCTAAAGCTTAGTAAGGCTTTTCAGTCATGTTAAGCTAACACTGAAAAACATGCCCTATTTTGCCAATAAAGACAGATATACGTTTTCTTGGAAAGAGCAACTAACGGGAATTGTATTAGAGGACAGAATGTATTACATTGGATTCCATACTGAAAATGCTTACTCAAGATTAAGAGAATGTTACTGTTTAGGAAATCTACTCTAAAAGGGGTGACTGCATTTTAATTTTAAAAATCTGGTTATAACTAACTATATGGAAAGCAGAATTTAGATATGCAGAACTGGAAATAAGTTTTAATGAAGAAGATTTAACAGCACACAGTATGGCAACATAATCATGTACAGCATGATTCATTTTCATGTTCATTCTTCATCTAAATTTAAACAATATTCCTTCCCCACACTTATTTCTTCATAATTGGAAAAATTATGTAACAGATAGTATGGGTATATTTCTCATATACTTAAGTACAAACCTCAGCTCAGCCTTAACTATGAAGTAGTAACCAGAAACTCCACAACAGAGTTAATTTTTTAAATGAAAGTTTCACTCAAGTCACAAAAGAAAACAAGAAAAAGCTAAGCAGTGATTGCCACCTGCTGGAAAGTCTGTATTACATCCATTTTCGACATGATATGCATGCAGTCCCCTAATGTAACCTAGAAAGGTTTTTGCATAATATTCTTTTCCTTGTATATTTTTCTCAATGTTAAATACATGCAGAAACTAGCTTGACCTGTAAAAAAAAAGTTTTTTGCTTTAAAGCATTCTCATGGAAAACATTTCAGTCTAACTTATCTCTAGATCAATGCTAATGAATTCCTGCACTAAACTATTTATTAGTCCAATAGATGCTTCCAATGTGTCTGTTTTAGCGTACAGGTTGAACCTCTCTAACTGGAAAATCTCTTCGCTGTCAAACTCGGAAGCCCAGCACAATTTTAGTTAGCCATACGACCATTTATCATGGATATGGCCAAGTTTCCCATGGTCCCATAAAGTTTGTTTACAGCACAAAACACAGAGCAAGAACTCGTGGCTCTTACTTAGCTGTAATTTACCCCCAATGTCTTCTAAGAGTTCAGCAGGCAGTGGAAATGTTGGCAATGTGCAAGACAATATTGACCTCCAATCATCCAGCAAATTCTCTCATCGGCACAGGTCAGGTCCCGAAGGCGCCAGATGAGAGAGGTTCAACCTGTAGTAGATTCTGTTTACACCCTCAATAAAAAATTACTGATCTTTCCCTCACAACATGAAACAGCTCAAAAAATAAAATGTGTGATTACACTAAAATAGAAGGAATGAGGTAGTCAATTTGAGTTTTAAAAGCTCAGAGCAGAAATCTTGCACATTAATGAGTATATGACCATCAACAGGGTTGCATCTGATGAAGCAGGCCTTTGCCCACGAAAGCTTATGCTCCAAAATATCCGTTAGTCTACCAGGTGCCACGAGACTTGTTGTTGTTCTCAAAGCTACAGACTAACACAGCTACCTCTCCGATACTCATCAACAGGGTATTACTCCAGCCTCTTCCAACAAACAGCATTTAACGTCTAAACTTGATGTAACTGTAAACAGACTGCACAGCTGACTCAGTAAGAACCAACTAAAAGTCTGTGACATAAGTATAACTTGAGTTAATAATTAGGAAAAAGGAAATTTGCTTCACAAAGCAGGTGCACAATAGCCAGTATTCTGCAGGGAAAAGACCAAATCATACTGAGTAATTGCCAAGTATTGATTCACTGATTTGCAGTAAGAAGAGCTACAACCTTACTAAATTGTTTTCTAAGGAAGATTTTAAATATAACCTCAGGTTAGCCCAGACATTTCTACATTCCTTGGATAGGGTAGCCAATAGCCATGGGTTCTACCAGTCTGAAAGGCCAGCTTAGGATCACAGCCTAAGACTAGCACCTACTGCATTTTCAATTAGACACATAGCAAAGAAAACGCTATCCAGCTGGACAAACGAAGAAGATCTGCAAAGTGTGATGCCTCTCAGGAGAGTTTTACCAAACAATAAAAAGGAAAATGGAGCATTCGACTTGTGGGCAAAATCTGTGTTTAAAATCTTCACAATGGAGCTAGGTCCTGATTGATGTTTAGCACCACTCAAAACAAGCCTTTCTGAAAATAACAGGCTACAAAAATGCACTTCATCACACCTTTCACATCAGACATTTTCAAACTACAAACACGGACAATAAGTAATACAACAAACAATTTATCATACCAGTGTGGTCAAGGAGTTTCTTTTCATGTAAAGTCTCTCCAGGTACTGTAGGCCTTCATCCTTCAATAATTCCAAAGGAAAATTATGCAGATTTCGGTAATTTAAGAACAAGTTCTTGTGCCTTTCCAGCTTTGCCTCTGAGATTGTTTTACAAAGCTCTGATGCCATTATGAACTTGTCCCAGGTGCCACGTTAGAGTTCTACATCTTCAGAATGCATACCCATTTCTAAAGATAAAGCAAAAGAAGGAAAACATTGTAGCAACAAGATACTCAATTTAATTAATATTAACAACATGGAGGAAGGAACAAAAGTAAAAAACAGGGAAAGAACAGGCTGAAGACTAGTCACATAAATTAGATGTATTCAAGTTGGCAGGTCCTGATGAAATTCTTCCTAGGATACTTTAGGAAATACCTGAAACAATCTCAGAATCATTAGCACTTTTCCTCAAGAACTCATGAAGTGTGATTGAGGTCCCAGAGAACTGCAGGACAAAAGTTGTACCTAATTTTTGAAAAGTGAAACAAAGATGATCTGGGAAATTTTAGACTCATAAGCCTATCTTTAAGCATGGAAAGATACCAAAATTATTAAACAATCAATTTGAAAGCACTGAAGAGATAAAGTTAAAAGCAGTAGCCCGCACAGACTATTACTGCCTACTGAACGTGGGGAAAAAGCAGATGTGACATAACTACATTTTAACAAGGCTTTTGACTTAGGCTGTGGCCACACTTGGCCGAAACTTCGAAATGGCCATGCAAATGGCCATTTTGAAGATTACTAATGAGGTGCTGAATTGAATATTCAGCGCCTCATTAGTCTTAGGACACTTCCGGCCACAGCGCTTCAAAAGCACCGCTTTTGAATGCTCGCTGCAGCAACACAAGAGTTCTTTTCAAAAGGTACCCGCACCTTTCAAAATCCCCTTATTCCTCTCAGCAAAGGGGAATAAGGGGATTTGAAAGGCACGGGGTCCTTTAGAAAAGAACCCCCGTGTAGCCGCACTAAGCCACGAGCATTTGAAAGCGGCACCTTCGAAGTGCAGCGTCCAGAAGTGTGCTAATGCTAATGAAGCACAGAATATTCAATTCAGCAGATAGGAATAAGGGGATTTTGAAGTTGCCAGGGTCCTTTCAAAAAGGAGCTCTATCTGGATGAGCCACCCAGTGGCGAGCTGTGGCGATTTTGAAGTGCCGCGGCCGCCGGCATTTTAATGAGGCGCTGAATATGTATTTCAGTGCTTCATTAGTAAACTTCGAAATGGCCATTTGCACGGCCATTTCGAAGTTTCGGGATAGTGTAGACATGGCCGTAGAAACTGGAGAGCTCAGAGGACAGCAACAAGAATAACGGTTTAGAAAATTTGACCTTAAGGAAAAGTTAAAAAAACTCTGGGCTTTCATGTTTGAAAACAACCCTAGAAAACGAGAAGTGCTAAGATAACAAAAATTAAAAATCACTCTAAGCCTGAACACCACAGACTCCATTTTACTTCTGCTGTACAATGTTAACTCATCAAATTCTGTTTACACTTCACATTACTTCGTGGTAATGTGAAAATTCCTCTTCAGTAAGATGCAAACTTTCAGGTCAGGTCAAGGCCTCTTTTCCCCCTAAACCTTGATTACTATTTTTGGTTCTCTGTGCCTTAAATATTGAGTCTGTTATGGTATGGCTATGATCTGAAGAAGTGGGTCTGTCCCACGAAAGCTCATCACCTAATAAATTATTCTGTTAGTCTTTAAAATGCTACTGGACTGATTTTTTGTTTTGATAGTATAGACTAGCACAGCTTTCTCTCTGTTACTTAGTTGATGTAGTGAAGGAATATATTTGAGCATCACTATAACATGTTCTTAATTAGATGACAGGGCCATAGAAAGCTCTCTATCAAAAGTAACTATGTCTGGTGCAGAACAAATAGGTTATTCACATCATAAATCATGTAGATTCTATTTTTCTTCTATATTGTGTATATTTCTGAAAGCATAAATTGGTCTGTAATGTGTACGTCTTTCTTACAAGCAACAAACACACAAAAGCATCCAAAAACAGCTTAAAATATTTTGCAGTGTGCCATCTGGATATTCTTTACTAAATGCTGGACTTGTGGAAAAGCAGACTCCATATCCACAGTGGATCAAATGTAACCATGGCATAATGATTACGGATTTCAGCAGTTTTGTATACTCACACCAGACAGGAGTTTAACTCACTGTTTTGAGGTTCCCACCCTTTCCCACTCCCAACTTCCAAATTGTTCATCACAAAATACCTTCCTTTCAAAGCACAGTAACTGAGGGCATGAGAGCCCAGGCCACAGAGGGTGGCTATTCTAGACATATATGTAGGTTCCAGGAAAGAGGGAGAGAAGAGGGTTGGGAAACCTCAAGCTGCTATATCACTGGAGAAAGGAGAAAACAAATGGAATGAGGAACTGGAGGCTGCTGTATCCCAGGGTGGGGGAGTAGATGAATGGAACCCACCAAAAACAACTCTATCGATGGGGAATGAGAAGATAAGTGGATGGAATGGGGGGAGTAGGAGGTACTTTATTGCTGCATGAGACAGCGAACAGATGTGTGGTGGAGAGAGTTAGAAGTGTTCAACTGCTCGATGGGGGAACAGGATGTACGCTATGGCTGGGTAAGAGGATGACTTGATCTGTGATGGAGAAATCAGAAACACCATACGGGGAAGATGAAGAAGTGTACAAGGGAGTACTGGGAAGTGACTAAGGCTAGATGAGAGGATGAATGGTTGAGTGAGGAGGTGAGAGGATAGGCCATGCTCTATGACTAGGTGAGGAATGAACTGATATATGAAGGGATGTACAGTGCTACATGGTAAGGTGAATGATGGAAAGTGGGAGGTATTGCTGTGTGGTAGAGCCAAATGTGAGTATAAGCAGGCACACAAGGTTGTATATGTATGTGTAAGGGAAATAATAGGTGTAAGAGGTTCTGTATGGCTAGACAGTAAACAGGTGATTGTCATATTATCTGACCGAAAAGGTAGATGTCTAATGAAGATGTGACATGTAGCCACAGCCAGAAAGAATAAACCAGCTCACAGGCTGAATGACTCTGTGTCTACTTTGGAAGATTTGTTAGGAAGATATGTAAATGAGAGTTGGGCTGTTACATTAAGTTAGAGAAGAACTTCAAACGCAAATCTGCATGGTTAGAGCTTTAGAATGGTAGGTGTTTGCTCAAGTCTTGTTATATAAATAAGCAAAACTCATCTATTAGGACAGCCTTCATTCAAATTCAAAAGGGAATACCGAACATTTGCAGCGAAACTTGGATGAAGTAGTATTATTGTCTCTGTGTCTTTGAAGGCTGTGGTAAACTGAATATGAAGTGTTTAATGGATATCCTATGCTAATTGCTTCAATGTTTGGGAGACAGAAGGTTACAACAAAAGCCTATTGTTATCCCAGGCTCAGAGGCTGCTAGAAATTAAGTATAAGGGTCTTTTGGATAAGATCCTTTTTCACCTCAGATCTGCTTGGATGCTCACAGGGCAAGTTGCAAGCCATTTAGGATGACATCCCCAGATGCCCACGTGCCCCTGTAATAGACATTGACATAGATTGGGATTGATGCCGAAAGATCCGTCTGCAACTATAAAGCTCAATAACACTACCAATCTGACAGCAGAACTTTACTCATGTCTGTATGTGATTCATAGAATCATAGAATCCTAGAGCTGGAAGAGAACTCAGGTGGTCATGGAGTCCAGCCCTATGCCCATAGTAGAACCAACCTTAACTAAATCATCCCAACCAGGACTTTATCAAGTCGGGATGTAAAAACCTCTAGGTATGGAGATCTTACCACCTGTCTAGGTAATGCACTGGTACAACCAATTTCAACTCTCACCTTTCCTTCTCTTTATAAACAGACCTTTCGATTTTAGATACTATTTTAGATACTGAAAGACTGGCAACATGATTTCTGGGTAAGACTTAAGCTGTATATTTACCTAGGTGTGTATCAGATTGGCCTATTATAGCACAACCCCGATTATCCAACACCCAGTAATCCAACAGTCCATTGTATCCAATGCACACACCCCACCCCATCCCCAATCACCTGACATCTCGGGATATCCAACCATCCATCAGTCCTGTTTGTGTCAGCTAATTGGGGTTTTACTGTACTAAATGGGACTGGTTATAAGGAATCACTCATCTCTAAAATCAGTAGTTTTGATGGGGTTACAATACTGGAATGACTCAGGAACTACTCTGATCGATGACTAAGAAGCCAATATGCTGAGACAGACGTTACTGGTGGGGGGGGGAGGGGCAGAAGGAATTGGTTTGGTATATCTCATGGGTAATAACTACCAACATTTTGGGACAGGTTTACCCTTTTTTCAGCAGCGTGATATGAATCTGGCATTTTCAGTTATGATCATGAAAGCATGGTTACAGTGCTGTATGGCCCAAGAGACAAGAACAAATAGGTGAATGAAATGGTGGAAGATGCAGTAATAGGTATGTGACATTGCACCCCATATTCTTTATGGAAATCTGCTTATGAATAGGAATATGCTTTTTGCAAAATTTTTCATGTAACATCACTGGAAAGCTTGTAAGCCACAGAATGTATATGTTCTGTTTGTATGTAGGTACTATTTCTGTATCTGAAATTAGGAATACTGACTGTAGACACATTACCAATATTTTCATATTAAGAAAAGCCTATCTCCAGCTCATCAGGAACTACAATGAAGAATAATAACAGAGAGAATGAATGAGAACAATGAAGAAGGCACACACAGAGCTAATAGCCTATTAGCTACAGAAAGGCAAGTGGGATGAGAGCTGTCTCCCTGAAGACATTCTACAAACATGAGTCCATGTCACCTGATGCTGGAATCCACCATGAATTTGTACTTTGCCAAAGTTTTATGGACTCGAACAAACACTTCCCAGCATGGGGACATACTATACAAGGGAAGGGAAGTAAACAATTACAGTCATCTTATAGATTGCCTCCCCAACCAGAGTGGATACATGAAGACATCTGGAAATAAAAGGACTGTAAGGCCAATGGTAGAGAACTGCAGGATCTGGATCAGAAAAAATCTCTCTGGTCTGAGAAGGACTTTACCTGAAATAAGAACTAGAGTGACAAATTATGATTTGTAACAAGTGTTCTTAGCATATTAGGTTTTGCTGGCATGTTTTATTTCGTTTAGTAACTTACTTTGATCTTTCTATCACTTGCAAACATTTAAATCCTACTTTTCACACAATCACTTTTTTTAAGAAACCCAATGTAGATAATTGTTACGTGTGGGATAACAGCTGTGCACATTGCTTTTCCAATGATAAAGGGGACAAACAAGTCACAAGCTTGCTTAGCATAAATTTTATACAGAATATGATGGATTTATCTGGGGTACTGGTCCCATTAGGGCTGTACACCTGCATGCTGTGTCAAGTCCCGTGACTGAGCCTTCCCAGAGCTGCGATGATCTCCCCTGTGTTACTCTGCTATGGAATGTGAGTGTAACTTTGTATCAGAGCTCAAGAAGGGCAAAGGTTCTAGGTCAGCAAAACAGAGTGGTCAGGTGCCTCAGATAGCAGGAAGGCAGGCTCAGCAATGTGAGTGACAGTCTCAAGGGGATCTCTGTGACTGAACCCATCATAGAAGCATCAGCGGTAGAGTAGACAAAAGTCTATCGGAGAGAAGCTGTATAGGTCAATGTTTCTTAGTCTATGTTCCACAGAACATTGGTGTTCCATGATCAACTTGCAGGTATGCTGCAAGCACCTTACATTTTTGATATCATACACTAATGATACATATTTTCTATTATTAAAGCCAGATACAAGGTTACGCCTTCCTTGCCATCATAGCTGATGATATTATTTCATTTTGTTTTTGCTCTATACGTTGCTGTTTATTTTTTAGTCTGACTTTTTTTCGTATCATATGCTGATGGAGGAGGAGGTATATGGCCATGGGGAGGGGAAGATGTTAACAAACTATGTGAGCGAATGGAATATGAACCAGTTATGCAGGAGAAAGGGGAACAGATGGGAGGTGGCAGATGGTGTGTGGCCAGAGGGACAGGTTATGCAGCTGGAAGTGCTGTATGGCATGTCTGGACAGCAGGCCCCACTCCTCCCCTGAACCTGCTCTTTGCCACAGAGCCTGCTGTTCCCCTCCTGCCCTTTCCTCCTCCCAGAGAACCTGCTGTTCCCCTTTGCCGAGCAGCCCTTCCCCCATTGCAGAGCCTCCTATCCCCCCCCTTACAATGTTCTCTAAGTTTTCCTATCCATAAGCAGAATAAATTTTGTTATACACACCAAAGCATGTGTGACTGTGCACCACTAGTACAAAACACATACTGCCCACTGAGAGTGCTCTGCTCATCAACTGGGTGGCACCCAAATCTCTCCTGGGCAGCTGCCAGAGTGCTCAGCTTACAGAGAGCACCGACCCCTGCATATCCTGCTGCACAACGACCCCTGCATATCCTACTCTTCCCTTCCACAACCACACAGCATCACCCCCCATATAACCTCCTGTTTTTCCCTCTGTACTGCATCTCACCGCCCACACACACACATAAGCAGCCTGTTGTTCCCCCACTGTGCAGCATCTCTCCACCCCACATGACTTCTTGACCCTGACAATATACAGCACAGCCTCATAAACTGCTGTCCCCCCACAACAATATCTCCTCTGCATAACAGCACATTCTGTGTGGGGGAGGCTGCGGACGAGGGGGAACAGCAGGCTGCGCAGGAGGAGAAGCTGCAGGTGGCGGGGGGGCAAGTAGCCTGGGGAGGGGTTGCAAGGAGAGAGGGGACAGCAGGCTCTGCGGGGCGGGAGGGGGCCGCAAATCGAGGGGGACAGCAGGCTCTGTGGGGGGGCAGCAGGCTCTGCGGGGGGAGGGGCCCCAGAGCAAGGGGGTCAGCAGGCTCTGCGGAGGGGAGGGGCCGCAAATCGAGGGGGGATAGCAGGCTCTGCGGGGGGGGAGGGGCCACAAATCGAGGGGGGACAGCAGGCTGTGCAGGGGGGGAGGGCCGCAGGGCGAGGGGGACAGCAGGCTCCGCGGGGGGGAGGGGCCGCAGGGCGAGGGGGACAGCAGGCTCTGCGGGGGGGGGGGCGAAGGACTGCAGGGCAAGGGGGGCATCAGGCTCTGTGGGGGGAGGGGCCCCAGGGCAAAGGGGGCATCAGGCTCTGTCGGTGGGGAGGGGTCGCAAATCGAGGGGGACAGCAGACTCTGCGGGGGGAGGGGCCGCAGAGCGAGGGGGACAGCAGGCTCTGTGGGGGGGCGAAGGACTGCAGGGCAAGGGGGGCAGCAGGCTCTGTCGGGGGAGGGGCCGCAAATCGAGGGGGGATAGCAGGCTCTGCGGGGGGGAGGGGCCGCAAATCGAGGGGGGACAGCAGGCTCTGCGGGGGGAGAGGCTGCAGGGAGAAAGGACGTTGTCGGTTACCCGGTGCCCCCTCCCCCGCAGGAGTCGCAGCCCGTCGGTAACTATGGCAGCGGCTGAGCCGTGGAACTGAAGGGGGCGCGCCGCGTCGGGCGCTGCAGAAGGCGCGGGGAGCCCCAGGAGCTCATGGGGGTCGGAGACAGGAGCGGCGCTGCCCAGACCTCCGGCCTAGCGGACAACCCCCCTCCAGGTCCGACTCACTCACCTGCGCTGTCTCCCGGGCACTGCGGCCTCCCCTCAGCCCCAGGACAGACTCCGACTCCAACCCTCGGCCAGGATATCGCGAGATTTCGCTGGGGCCCTTCCGTGTCCTGGCTCCTCCCCCCGCCCCCTCCGCGCCTGGCGGCCGCGGTGACTTGGAATGTTGCTCCCGGTTCTGTCGAGGCCTGAGACTGGCCTGCTCCCCTCATCCCGGGCTGGGCGCGCCCCTATCAGGGGCTCCGACCCCCAGCGCCTGCCCAGGCCCCGAGCCCTCCCTCCATGCCCCGGCTGAGATCTCCCTCACTTGGGGATGCCACTGTCCCGGCCGGACGGACCGGACGTCACAATACAACCCCCCCCGGCCCCGGCCCCCACCCTCCCTGCGCTCTGCGTCAGTGGTCGGTCGCTCACCCTTCTCCGCTAGCATGGCGGGCTGGATGCCGCCGTTCATCTGTCACCATTCGCAGTCACATCCTGTGGCCCTTGAGTGGGGTGACATCCGTCCCGTGTGGGGCAGGACAGCCCCGTATTTCGGGCGCCATCCCGATTTATTTTGCCAAAGGGGCTAATTGCCCCGTATTCCCCTTTTTTACAGCGCAGGTGGCTGCCCCCCGCTGGGCGAGCCGGGAGCCGTACCCGCAGGGCTGTCACCCGGCTACCCCTGGCTGGCGGGAGCCAGATTGGTGCGGCTCACAGCCGGCTTCCCACAGCGGGCAGAAGGCAGGAGCTTCGCTGGCAGGGCAGCAGCCGCGTTCCCGGTGTCCCAAGCCATGGGGCAACCGAGAGCCGCGGCTGCCCCCGCTGTCCCCTGCAGCAGGGTTGCAGTCCCCACAGGTCTTACCAATGAAAATCGTTAGTCTAATGACATTGTTTGTCTTTAAGGCGCGACAGGAGACCCACATCAGCTCATTACCTAATAATAAAATTGTTTGTCTTTAAGGCGCTACAGGACTGCTTGGGGTTTTTTTTTGGTAATCACTGGGAGTTCAAGGGCATTTTGCTATGGTACAGGAATGTCCCTTCCAAAGACATGAAGAAACAAGGCAGCTTTTAGAACTTTCTTAACCCAGCAATGTTAAATATTCTGAATGAATGAAATGATGTAACAGCTCTGAAAACATCGTATGTATCTACAAATGTATCAGAATGTGATCCCAATCCATCCTCATATTTCATTAGTTTGGCCAACTAATTGAAACTGGTGTGTGCATGTGTGTGTGTCTGTGTGAGTGTGTGGTCTGTGTGTGTGTGTGAGAGAGAGAGAGCGAGCATATGCTAACTCCTTTTAAGCATAACAACAGCATGCCAAAGATGCCAAGTGTATTGTCTTCAGACACAATTCTCATACCATGCTTCTCCTCGCTGTTGTGAGCAATAACGTATGGAAGTGGATAAGATTCCCAATCTCTGGTCTTTCCTGAGAAAAAATTGTTTACTTCTGTTCTCTTTTTTATAAGAACAAAATAGCTAGGGAGACCGAAGATATGAGAGAACATTTATACCCAGTCATGGTCAGGAATACAGGTGCCTCTGCAGTGAAAAAAACTCCACACACACAACTCAGATTGTTCATCCAGAACTGAGATTTCTATTGATTATAAAAGTGGGGTTTTTTAGACCTTAATTAAACCTCAGAATACACTATTAGATTGAGCAACCAATCTGACGGGTAAAAAGACAGTTTGATTCAGTTTATTTTCAAAAGTCACATAAAGTTGTATGGCAAAACATTGTAGGAATCAGAACTCTTGAATCCTAATTCTCTTGTCCACTCTCTGCATAAGAGATATGGGACTACACCTCACTTTTAACACTTTTGCAGTCGCAATGAGAGTTTTAGAAAGGCTTGCATTATGAGTCAATTTTTAAGTTGTTTTGAGTTCATATGGATGTCTGTATATTTCACACGGGATGCTCAAATGCATTTGTTTTTCCAACATAAATATCTGCAGTACACTTGAAATTCTTAATTTGAAACATCTCACATTACAGAAATTAATTCACAAAATTGTACTGTATCTTTTTCCAGATTCTTTAAAGTATGCTAATTCTTTCAATAATCTACATGAAATGTGTGCAGTTATCTTTAATGCTACTCAGAATAAAAGATTCAGAGAGAAATTTAATAAAAGCTCACAAATTTCAGATGAGCGGCTACAAAAAATGGTCACATGCCACAGGACAAATGGATGAAAATCAAAGCACCAGCTGAGCTGTTTGCACAGTAATTTTGGATTCTATTAAAGCAGCAGTTCCCAACCTTTTCCACCCGTGGACCCATTTTGGCAATTCAGGATGACTTGGTGACCCAAGGCAATTCAAAAACTGGGATGAGGGAGCAGTGCAGTAACTAGCTAATTTTGTGCCTGAGGAAACAATATAAAAATGTGCCCACTCATGTTTATATATTCATAGTAATTATTTCATAGAAAAAAGGAAAATACATTAATAATGATAAAATAATAACACTATCTTTATTGTAGTTAATTATGTTTTTATTATAGTTGATCTGAGCTGTGGAGGGGGAAAGACCCTCAGCCCCAAACTGCTCCTCCCCTCTCCCCCATCTTAAACCCGACACTCTGAGGCTGGAGGGGCTGGGGGGGCAGGAATCACACTCAGACTGAGAGGAGTCACAGTCAGGCTTGGGGGGGGGGGCTGGGTGAGTCACACTCAGGTGCGGGGGGAGATGCAAACAAAAAAATGAAAACTGACAGATCAGCTACATAGAGCAGAAGGGGGCCAAAAGCAGGGAATGGAGAAGGGGCGGGGGGGCAAAAATTACTTACTGCAAGAGTCTGTTAAGTGGCTTGCCTGGGATGGCTAGGAATATCAAAGGTGGAGAAGCTGTCTTTGTAACGAGTAATTGCTTCGCTATTGATAGAGATAACTGCTGGATGTGGCAGCATTAAGGAGCTGCAAATGGCTCCTTTGAGGGTCACATGGAGCTCCGAGCTGCTGGCGATCCTTAGCAAATCTAATTGCAACCCATGTTTGGATTCCAACCCATAGATTGGGAATCTCTGTGTTAAAGACTTTTTAAACAATCCAATGTAAAGCTAAGAAATTTAGATAATAAATAAAATATAAATGATATATGTGCATAATAAGGGATTTGAAAGTGGTTTTATGAATCTACCATCTTGTACTTTAACTAAGGGGAAATGCTACTAGTAGTTATACAATTTACTCTTCACTTTGGAAGAAAAGATTAAAGTATATGACTTCCTTCGGAGACCATACATACTGCTTCTTAGCTAGCGGAGGTGTCAGTCACTATGGAATGATGTGAGCTGTTCTACCCTCTCTTGCCAAAACAGGACCATCCCAGGATTTGAAATCCCCGCCCCAGCCTACAGCGATATCACTGGCCTGCCACTATTTATGCCTTTTTACAATGATGTTATGATGTCCCCTTCAGCCTAAATGGACTTTCATGGTATTCCCTAAGCAATCAATCATAGGTTTATGATGAAGTTACCTCTTCACTGGTTTCAAGGGTTGTCATAGCCGGGGGTGGTAGCGGGGATAAGCTCCCACTATCTATAAAATGCTCCCATGGTGTGCGTCTCTAATAGCCTCTGACAATCGAAGTCCAGCTCCTGTCATTCACATGTGGCTTAGTTTCTAAGCCCGGCGAAACTGTTTGCACTGACAGGAGAAGGGGCAAAGGCGGGTGACTGGCACCTTAAAACCAGTTCCTTCAGGCAGATGTGGCTCGTCAGCCTGGGAAGGCCACCCACCTAGGAGAAGGAAACTCTGATTTAAAACCTCCGCTGCCTTGCGGCGATACCTAGTCATGGGAATGGCTTCGGGAGTAAACCCCGAGGAAAAATCCGGAGATGGAGCCCCTAAGGCAGCTTGAGGTTGTGCTCAATCTCACTCTAGCAGCTCCTGCGACGACATTGGTGCCAAGCTGTACTGTCTTTTGCCTTTCCCTTGGATTACATCAGTGGCGTGGAGAGGGGAAACCTGCTGCTGGGCATCAGCTGGTTCTTCAAACTTACTTGCCCAGGCCTGCGCCCTGGAGAGAACACTCCGGCATCGCTTTCTGAGCAGTGACACAACACGGGAAGCAGCAGTTACCAGTATTAAGCCACTGCACTCGATTGGTGTAGAGTGAGGCTCCAGGGGTTGCTTCCAACGGTGGGAGAGGTCTTTGGATCTCATTGGGCAGCTACTGCCCACCTCAAGCTGGGCAGCCCCCAGCCAAGTAGGTGCTGCCTCGCCACAGTTCACTTGCTCCACTGGCTGTGTGGGGCTTAGGGAATCACCGACAGGTGGATCATTATGCTTATACCAGTCAAAACAAACAAGCAACAAAATAATCCAGCCTTTAGGCTGGGCACATGGAATGTAAGGACCATGACTCCGGGCCTTAGAGAAGACCTACAGAGTATTAGTAACCCCCGGAAGACAGCAATCATTAACAACGACCTGAGAAGACTGCGGATGTACATTGTGGCCCTCCAGGAAACAAGGCTATCATCCTCTGGTTGTCTCAGGGAGAAGGACTTTTCCTTTTTCTAGCATGGGAAACCTCCAGAAGAGACCAGGGAACACGGTGTTAGCTTCACAATCAGAAACAGCCTAGTTGGCTCAGTCATACCCAGCAAATGTGGGAACTGAGAGAATGCTGAAAATCCAGCTTCAAACACCAGTGGGCATGGTCAACATCTTCAGCGCCTATGCGCCTACTTTAACTTCTGCCCAGGAAGTTAAGGACAAGTTCTATGATGAACTTAGTGTTGCCATCAGTGAGGTACCTTCCCATGAGCCGCTATTCATCCTTGGCGACTTCAACACCAGAATTGGCAGTGACCACCACAGCTGGCCATCCTGTCTGGGACAGTTTGGAACAGGGAAGATGAATGAAAACGGACAGCGCCTCCTTGAACTCTGCTCCCAACATGACCTCTGCCTAACCAATACCTTCTTCAATGTCAAACCCCAGCACAAAGTTTCGTGGCGACACCCAAAATCGAAACATTGGCACCAGCTTGACCTCATCCTCACCAAACACAGCTGTTTAGGTAATGTCAGGGTGACATGTAGCTACCACAGTGCAGACTGTGACACTGACCATTTGGTCGTGTGTAGTAGGGTGCACATCCAGCCACGAAGATTCTTTCGCTCCAAAAAGGAAGGGAGGCCACGCATTGACACTGGCAAGACTCATGACCCTTCAAAAGTATGCGAGTTTGCCCAAGTTCTTGAAGAGGCCTTGCCCCGCCCGGACGACGCTGATATCAGCAAGAGATGGGAACAACTACGGGACGCTATCTATAATACTGCGATATCTACCTTTGGGAAGAAGACAGTCAAGTCTGCTGATTGGTTTGAAGCCCACACTGAAGTGCTGATGCCCCTGATTGAGAAGAAGAGACAGGCACTGGCTGCATACAGGTCCTCTCCCAGTGAGATGAACCTGCAGGTGCTCTGGTCTGCTTGGAGTCAAGTGCAGCAGGTTGCTCAGCGGTGTGCCAACGATTACTGGCTCCAACTCTGCTCCAAGATTCAGCAGGCCACGGACACTGGTAACATGCGAGGAATGTACGATGGGATCAAGCAGGCCATCGGTCCATCACAAAGAAAGACTGC